>NC_060139.1:119609208-120945994 GCF_021461385.2 Schistocerca piceifrons | reverse complement strand
ACCTCCCAAAATGTCGTGCATTTACGGGTTACGCCCGCATCATTCGGCAACGAAGTAAGCTGCGAATCTCCAATGGAATTATACAAAATTAAGAGTCGACAACATGCAAGTTGTAGTAGCGAAGTTGTTTAAGACCACCAACTGCCGTAGCAAAGAGCGCAGGTTCGTATACCGCTGGATACGAAAATGATTTTTTTTTCCTCTTCGTGTTTGCAACTTATTCTGAGACTTCGTTAATCGAGAGAGTTATGCATTTTTCTGAAATACTCATTGTAATCTACACGTAAGATGGCTCTGAGCACTATGGGACTCAACTGCTGAGGTCATTAGTCCCCTAGAACTTAGAACTAGTTAAACCTAACTAACCTAAGGACATCACAAACATCCGTGCCCGAGGCAGGATTCGAACCTGCGACCGTAGCGGTCTTGCGGTTCCAGACTGCAGCGCCTTTAACCGCACGGCCACTTCGGCCGGCTACACGTAAGAGCGCGCTTTCTCAGTGACGAGTATCTCCGATTTCGCGACTTTCATGTGTTTAAGAAACGAAAGATGAAATTAATGTGCGTTAAACAACTGACAGTGACATTTATACTACTACTTGTCACAAATAATTAACCATTTTTTTCGGAATACGTAGCGATTTTAGATAGTTTTGCTATACAGGAATCTAAGAGCACAACGTAAACTACTGCGAATGAAACTAGCAGTAATCATCTTTATACTCTAGCGTGTCACAAGTATTTATCTCCGATCGAATCCTTAGCAGTAGACAGGGATGAAAGGGTCCCATCACATTTTCAGACTGTACCATCATATATGAAACATTTTGATTCATCAAATGCATGTTGTAAATTACAACGAACTTCTATAGCTGCACTCGCCACACGCTCTCGAAGGCGATTTTTTAAACTTTGTTTTTATGAACCAAATCGTTGATGTATCATATAGGGAAGTAGGCTACTGCATCATTTGGATCATAGGAGCAAGTTACAACCACATTCTATACCTCATCTTATTCTTTGACACACTCTTAAACAATTTTTCGGGTTCGTGGAGATGTGTTCCGTCTACGCAACTAATTGAAGGCAGTTTATTCCAATAAGCGTTTCGCTAATTTTATCTGTGAAGCACCATCACAAATAAAGGAAGCGAAACGCGTATGGCAATAAACAAACTGCCTTCAATTACTTGCAGACGGAACGTTCTTCAATGAATTTTGAAGCAAATAAAGAACGACGGAAAACAAAAGAATGAAGAATTTTTCGGGTGTTTCTATAGAAGTATTTGTACGATGTGGTACTACACTCCATACCTAACTCATATTACGAAACGTAAAATCCAAAACAAGACGTCGATGTGAATGAAAATAAGAATAAAATGACATAATGTGACATTTACGACAGTTTCCAGAACACAGTCAATATTATATCGTTATCTCGCATTCATGGAAGTATTACGAACTCTAACCACACTTCTCGGTACTGTGAAGAATGACATGGCTGTATCGGCTGCTAGCCGCTTCAAGTTCTGCCGTTGTGGCGCCGCAATGCGCATGCGCGGATCTGAGGCAGATTGCTTTTCATTTGTTGGCGCGAGGAGAATTGACAATAGCATTTCGGTTCGCTAGGACCGTTCGGCATCGCATTCGAAATGCTACTGAATAACGTTGAGACTCTCTTTCGAAAACAAGACCGTTCGTTGCGCTCGGATACCGAACCGAACGGCAAAATGGCGGAAAGATACAAATTAGTGCCCCAGGTCGTGGAACTGAATGCTTCCATGTCGGAATGTGTGGGAACAGACACACACCATACTTTACATGTGAAAGAGAGCCACGGCCACCTAGCCTACTTTTCCTTCGCGGAGATTCCTATTAGGGCGACACTGAAAATTTTAAGAAAATCGCAAATGGATTGCTTTAAAAAATCAAACGCTTTTTATAGTTTTTCAAAATATTCCCCTTTACGTCAATGCATTTTTGCATCGAAATCAGTCGAAGTAATAATGCCCACTCTGAGAAACTTCGAAAACCTGTTTGATTTTTATGTTCCACCGCTTTATCTGACGATGAAATGGCGATTCTCTTTAATTTTTGGAAACAACGGAATTACAAGGTGGTAGGGCAGGGATGTGTGGTACACAGTCCACGATACTGACCTTTACAGCGTTCGGATAATCAGTTCCTAATTTTACCTATACTACGCACTGTCGTGATGGAAAATCATTTTTGACAATAACTTTTCAAAAATTTGCGGTGTACAGACATTTGTGTACTCATCGATAGTAAAAGTACGTCTATCTTGCACTACTGTAGCAACAATAGCGCATGTTTCACACAGCAAAGACCAGGAAACATCTTCGTAACCTCCATTTTTGTAGGCTTAGGTTCTGTTTGAAAGACTCATTAACTGGACTGTTTAATTTTTTGATTTTTCACGATTATAATAATTAACCCAAGACTGATCACCATTAACTAATTTCCCCAAATTACCTTTGAATTTTTCCAGTTTTTCTGCGTCAATCAATGCGTTGTTATTTTTGATCGGGGAGTCAGTTTATGAGGAGCCGATCGAAAATTAAATTTTCTCTTGTCTAAATGTTGAAGTAAAATTATTTGGATTTAGCTCACAAAATAACCCATGTCGCTAGAATGAATTCATAAGATGTCTGTCAATCTTCTTCCAGCATCGCTAAAACAGCGGCAACACTTTCATCAGAAACAGCAGTTCTTGGGCATCTTCTTCGCCAAATGCATTTCTAGGTTGGCCTTCAAATTGTTTTGGCGTTAATGACGATTTAAAATCGTGGCCCGGAAACCTTCGCTACTCAGATTCATTTTCGTGTGCACACAAAATATTTACATGATAGTTAACGGGACCATTAAGAGACTCAGATAAAGTACACGGCAATCAGCTTACATGTAGCTGCCAAATATAAACAAATTTCATTTTTAGAACCAAGACTGCCTAAAAATTTTCAGTGTGTCCCTCGTATGTATGACATTCATAAGATATGCTGAATGAAGAAAATCATTGTAAGCGGCTGCACAATAATGATTATTACGCAGTGATATAGACTGAGATCCCGTGTTGACGGTTTCCGCAATTTGTTAAGGACTGCAGAGCTTTGGAAATATTGACGTTGGTTCGTTCAATAAACTGTTGTGCTACGTGTGGTATTCACAATACAAATCAGCTTTCCTGCCGAGACCCCCAACGAATTTTCGCACAGAACTGAAGAAAGTAAATGGGCTGGAAGATGTATATGAAAGCAAAATAAAATGTCAACTGTACAGGGAAGAGTAACGTTTCATTTTGTCGCAAATGTTGTCACATTACATAAAATAATTTAAGTTTTCAATCGGCATAATTATTTTATTTCGTTTGCTACAGTAGCTATATCAGAAAAATACATAGAAAAACACATGAACACGATAAACTGTACAATTCACATGTTCAATTTGTAATTACTTGTTCTTGTTTACTATGTATACAGACATGAAAGAGAAACTGGTCCACTGATATATTCACAGAAAGCTTCTCGAACCAATTTCACCCGTTATGCATATTTTCTGTTAGCGTTCTCCAACGCAAACAACTCATTCGCAATATATGTAAGTTTCACATCGTCGAGCGCCGTCATGTTCCCTACGTCGACAGAGTTCTAAGTTACATCTCCGGACGTGAATACTTGGGCTATTATGTGCCGTTCTTATCCCAGCACTTTAGGCGTAAAATACTGAGAAAACTCGTATTGTGTCAATAACTTACGTGTGAGGGCCTCTTAACAACTAGATTACACGATCTAGGAAAGCCACAGAAAATCTACATGTGCATGGAAAGACAACTATTGGAATGGTGATCTTACTTGATGCAAACCCAGTGTCAAACACACGGCGCCAACCTGTTCTGTCAGATCCGTATTAATCATGTATAAATTATGTGCTACTTTTGTTGAGTTTCCTAGTTTGCTAAGGTATGGCGCGATACGTCTCAATGATATTTGTTTCTGAAACTCTGTACAGTAATCATCAGCATTACAGAAGAGCAGGCGACCAAAGGATACAAAAGATCGTGATACAATACTGAGTTTGTACAACGAACTCCGGCTTTAAAATCCTGTGCACAGTCATGAACTTCACGGTGGCTAAGGCGTTTCCGAGCCATTTGAAAATGCCCTCCATGCCGAATTCGATAGTGGAATAATTCGGATGTGATGTCTCCTGCCGACGTCTAGCGAAAATGTCATTTGTTAACTGAGTGAAACGAACGCAAATTTTGCGTATTACTATAACGCTATTTAAAAGTGCAAATCTGCAATTACAATGAGGTAGTCGTGCCCACAACCCTAAAATACATTTGAGGTTAATTCCATCGCGGCCACGTCGGCAGCAGAGACAGCGGGGCCCGCGGCGTTGACGGACAGACGGATGACTGCCCAGCGGCCTCTATTTCGAGACCACAACCTCTACGACGCCGCCGCCGCCGCCTCCGCCGTTCCGCACACTCACGTCTCTGGCACGCGCTACTTGAAATCACCTGGGCAGGCCACCAGCAACCTGCTAGAAGCCGACGTGCTACCTAGGTGGCCGTGTTAGCTCACTGTCCACCATCTACATACGGGCTTGAGACAGTTCGCCGTTATTTTATATACGAGTTTCACAATTCCTACCACATGTTCTAGGGGGGGGCTTGGTAGACGACAGTTTTAATGAGGAAGGCATGTCCGAAATGTATGAACAGGACGTAAAAAAAGTTTTGCGATCAGGTCACTTTCACAGCCGAGAAATTGAGATCTGACCTGCGTCCTCTGCAGGCGCCCATGGCATGGACAAAATTTCGAATACTCGTCGTGGCTTGTAATACGTGACGAAGGACGTCAATACGTGACGAAGGACGTCCTGTTAAGTCACATCTGTGGAGAGGCACTGTTAACCCTGCCAGTAGCGAAAGTGGCCGTTTCTCGCAGCCGCTGTCGTCTCACGAAAACCGTACTGGGAAATTAACCACGGCGACCATTCTCTCTGTGTGCGTACCATGATGCGGGGCATTTGAAAGTGATTCTATCTTCAGTTTACATTCGAACGGCACGTTTCCTGACACGCCTACCTTACACCTACAAAAGCCTGTGATAGGAATTTTAAAACTCCCTGCATATTGCCATTAATTCTAGCCTTGTTACAACACACACGGTTCATTTACAAATCACCAACAGTTACATTTTTTGCGCTTGAGCAAAAAGTTTTTTAACTATTAACAAGAGTACAGTACTACCAAATCGCCTCTCGATCCCAAACAATGTCACATATAAGCGTCAACCGCACACTATTTCTGAGTCACGCCAGACCTATTAGTTCCAGTCAAGGGTTTAGATTTCGACGGAACTGACAAAGTGTCTTCTCAAAGAAACAAGGCAAATATCGACGGCAAACAAAGTAATGCCACTTCCTGGCAGATTAAAACTGTGTGCCCGACCGAGACTCGAACTCGGGACCTTTGCCTTTCGCGCGCAAGTGCTCTACCATCTGAGCTACCGAAGCACGACTCACGTCCGGTACTCACAGCTTTACTTCTGCCAGTATCTCGTCTCCTACCTTCCAAACTTTACAGAGGCTCTCCTGCGAACCTTGCAGAACTGGCACTCCTGAAAGAAAGGATACTGCGGAGTGAAAATCTCATTCTGGAAAGTAATACCAATTTAACTTACCCGTTTCCCTCCTTTTCATTAAAAGTTCTAACTCTGAAAGAATTACACAACTGTACGAAATCTTGAACCATATTAATTCCTGTCTGAGGCAGTATAAATCAGCGCATATTTACGACTCGCAATGTTTAGTGTCCAAGATTAAAAGCATGCACGTTTCACATATGGATTACCATATCAAGTTAAGAAATCGTTCAGAAAATATTTACTGTAAAAAATTATCATTTCGAGAGCAATTTAGTGGAAGATGTTTCCGGGCATACTCTGTCTTCCCACCTTCAGGAGTACCCACACTAACCACATTTATTATCAAAATTATTTATATCATGTCACATGTTGACAAGCGATAGAGGTTTAATCAGGATCAGAGATCCAAAATAGTAATCTGCGTACGTAAATCGTGCTCAAAATCCGTCTGCCTTATATCACTTGGGCCATCCCTCAGAGATACTTTACCTTTCCCTGAACAAAGCTTGCTAAAAAGATAAAAAAAGCGTCGCGTTCTGTTTTCAATCTTTGTGAAATTGGTACAGGGAACTGCTTTTACATTAGAACTGCTGCCGTACCTTCCTTGTTTAAAAATTCGATTCCATTAGTAGCCTCGTGTACGCATGGCCCTACATCACGAATGTTTTCTCACTTTAGTAATGAAAATAGTACGATTTTATGTAGTTGTGTTACAAAAACAGTTAATGAAGAAAACAAGCTAATGCCTGTTTACTAGGAACCGACTGGAGACTGCTACGAAAAGTCCCATGTTTTTTTACAAAAATTAGAAGCCGAAAACACTGAAAGAAGTGTTACTAAAAACCGAAATGCAAGCTCTCTGAAGTTTTTACAATGCAGACTAGCACATCTTTTACAATTATGTCGTAGAAGACTCGAAACATATCTAAGAAACAAAAGACTGTACGAAATGACTTCTTTGCTTGATTAAAGACAGGCATTAGTACAGGCCACGAGTAGTTTCACTACTAAAGGGAGAAAAGTTAAAGTCTACGCAATTGAAATCAAATGATAGAATAAAATTTGGTATTACTAATCTCGTGTACAGTCTCTCTTTATCTTTGGGCAACGACGATGCTCAGTATTATCTAAAACAGAATATCCAGCAAGACCTGTACGCCTTATGGCACATGGCGCGCCGTATCAGGAGGCGAGCCTGAAATAGAATCGTACTGAGCAACAGGCAGACAATTGACGGCAGCTGCGGAGGGCACAGCCTCTTTAATGCCGTTCTGCACGAACACTAGGCCCCGTTAGGACGCCTCACGGGAGCACAACAGGTGCCGGCTGAATCTGAAAGCACCAACTGAGTGAGGAAGATTAACAACCCCAGTATCATTAACAGGTAAATCATGTTAAAACGTCTGTCTCGGCCATCTTGTAACTCTAACACTTCACTATGTTTTGCGTACCTGAATGTAAAATTCGCCAAGAGAAGTTTATGGCGCTTTCAAAGGTGAGAGACTGAAAAACCTGGTATCAACATCCTGTACGTGATAGAGAAAACGAAATCGAATTCATTGTAGTTTAACATTGTGACAGTGCCAAGACTACACAAGCAGTTCACCTGCGAGAATTATATGGAGGATTTTTTTTTTTTTAAACAAACAGCACGCACATTGTCGGGCCATACGATTAATCAGCGCGTGTATCTCAAACGGGAATGAAAATCCAACATCTAAATGACACCTACCACCGGCTGTATCATTGTAATAATCATCGACTGTCATTTAGTAAAAATAAAGAAGGCAAATTACGAAGTGTATACAGGGTGATTTACCTCAAACTTGCAGTGCAAATACCGCGGAACTGGAAAGCGCTACTGATGTACTGTTTTCACAGAACTGATTGGTAGTCAGGGGCTCTTATTGTTAGCCAATAAACAGATGGTAACAATACTGAGAAAGTGTATTTTTTGTGCAAACACACACTTTTCTAAATGGAACAATGGCTACTGACATTAACAAATTAAAAGTAGGATCAATAAGCGGTGTTTGTTTCACGAGTTCAGCGCGAGTCGTTTACGAGATACCGTGCTGTGCAAAGTTTCCACACCGACACTTGTTTGTGCCATTCAATCTGCATAGTTGCTACGTACGATGTTGTGTTTGCATACAGTGTGCTTCCCTTTAGTACATTGCGACTTTCAAGTTTGTTAGTTCGTAACATTCCAAGCATTAAGTCGCGATTGGACGTTGGCATTTGCCAATGCAGAAAAAGCCAATATGCTCGTGGTGTATGGACAGCGAAGGACGAATGCAATTCTTTCTTGTGCAGTGTATGTGGCAAGATATCCCAATGAACGTCAGCCATCTCGGCAATTAATTATCAATCTCTTCAGCCAGTTACGTGAAAGTGGTGGGTAATACCTAGACAACGCACATAAGAAACCAAGTGATGACAGATAAGGGGGAAATTAATGTTCTCGCTGCTGCTGCAGCAGCAGCAGCAGCAGTTGATCCGCACGTTAGCTTCCGCCAAATCGCATGACGAACTGACACGAGTCGGGCAAGTGTCCTACACATTCTCCAGCACCATAGGTTCCACACCTATCATATCTCTCTCCATCAATAACTGCATGGAAACGATTACAAGAATCGTGTGAACTTCTGTACATGGGTATTAAAACACGGTACGTCAGATGTATCATGTATATTGTTCAGTGCTGAAGCCACATTTACCAAACATGGCCAGGTAAACGGCCGAAACACGCACTATTTGTCCATTAACAATCCCCGATGGCTTCGTCAAGTGGAACGTCAGCGTCCATCAGCTCACAGGTCCTTGTTTCACAGACGGACCACTGAATGCGCATAAGCATCGCACCTTCCTAACAGATCATCTTCCGTGGATAGTTTACGAAGCCCTATAGCATTTCTTCACGACTTATTTCCAAATCGTTGGGCTGGACGCAGAGGACCTGTACCTAGGGCGGTTTGTTCACCATATTTGACGTCTGCAGAATTTTTTTCTGTGCGGAAAAGTTGAAAGACGCTGTCTAAAAAGACGGTAACTGCAACCGATGATATGCGACAACGTATTACTGCAGCCCGTTCGGACATCTCCACTGAAATGCTAGCACGTGTGAAGTAGTCGTTCCATACCGGAATGGAAGAGGTATTGCCTCTGCCGGTGGACATTTTGAACACAACCTGTGATGGTCAATTGTCTCACTACTTGTCAGAATCCACAGAACTTATGTATTCAACTATGTGTTCTTTGGCGGGTGGTACCGCAGGTATTGCACAAGTGTCGGAGAGGACCTTTTCAATACATATCATCTGGTAAACAACTCTCACTAGAATCCTGCAACAAACACCGCTGACATTCCAATTTACCCTCCTTTTAGTATATTAATGTCAACAGGCATCATCCCATTTAAAACGTGTCGCTTGCACAAAAAATACACAATCCCTTGATTGACTAACAATACGAGCCCATGACAACCAAGCCATTCTGTGAAAACCGCACATCAATAGCACTTTCCATTTCCGCAATATCTGCGGTGCATCTCTCTCTTTCATTTTTTGCTTGACCTGCACAAAGAGAGAACGGAATCGGCCGTCCGATTTCTCTCCGACGAGGTTACATGCACATCAATTTTACAGCAACATCTTTAGCGCTCGCTCGTGTACGATACCTCACACTAAAGCAATGCATGTTTTGTTGGTTATGTATGCCGAGTTCCTAGAGCGATAAGAGTAGAAGAACATGTAAAACTATCGGGAAGCGGAGGTGAAGTCGCAAGGCATATGTAACGATGCCAGTCCAGTAAAAGAAATCTGCTGCAGTGATTAAGGAAAATATGTCACCAATAGCTGTGGAACACGTTTAATGTTAACGGGCGCATAACCTAATGTTCCGTTCTGATGTCCTCCACGGAAGAGTGTACACATGCCTTGGTCTTCCACACACTGTAAGAGAAACGAGGCGTACTCTGAATCTCAGAGGCGTCGTACAGCAGAGGACAAGCCCTCACACTGACGTCAGTGGCGACGCTCCCTCGGCGACGCGAAAACGTAATGCGGTCGCATCGCCACATTAACTCTGCGAGCGAAGCGCCAGCTCCTTCACAGGGCGTCATTTTTAAATTTAATGCCAACACTGACGACTGCCTACGCCTCGAAACACGGGGCACTCTTACCGCTGGACGGGTCAGGCAGGTGGACGGAGGAAGCTCCGCAGGGTGGGACCGCGTGCTGACGAGCACTGCCAGGAAATTACGACAGCACATTCCGCGTACGGCTTGCAGTTTTTTGAAAGCTAGTGTGTGCCCAGCGAGGCGGTGTACATTTTGCGCGAAAAATGACGCAAGGCTGCGCAGCATGAACCTGTCAATCGTCACATAGTGATAACCTTTCATACTTTTCCGTAAGTTCCAGGCCACTTCTTAAGTCTGCCGCAGTGCATATAATAATTGTTCAAATAATCTTTTCTAGTTTTCACATGTACAAATATGTAATATCTCACAAAGACTCCAAATAAATAACTTCACGACAAGGACATGTTTCACATTCCGTAAGCGCAGTTATCTGCAGTACTGAAAATGTACGTTACGTTTTTACCGTCGGTAACCGTGTTTGATTCTTGAACTGCGTATAGCCGTTATTACATGCAAGCAATCAATTTTACAAGAACAAAAATATTATGTGTCGCAACAAGGTTGACTTCTACTCTAGTTGGTCATGTAAATACTACTTTTTCCTTCTTGTGTTACAAAAGCCTTGGCAACTCCCAATCAACGGGAGAATGTTATCTCAAAATGGTTTCGTGCATTCGGTGTCCCTTCAATCGAGCTTTCGCCGCATCGGCTCGCTTTAATAAAAACTGCCGCTCAGAAAGAGCAAAGAATGTTTTTCATCCGGTCGTCGTTTAATTTAACGCTGCTAACATTTTGGATATAAAACAGCAAGCTTGCGCGTGGAATGTGCTTTATAAGGTACTATGAATTGTAACTAGTTTTGAAGAAACATGTAATGGGAACTACTGGGCATACATCATACAACAAAGTGCGACGAAGGAAAACCGTACATCATAGCGATGGCAAGTTCTATCTAGTGTCAATTTCGGAAAGACAGAATGCTAACGATCAAGAAAGTTACTTTTATGGATATGTGTTACGTAGTAGGGATAAATGAGTTTTCCGCATCCGTGGCGCAAATACAACTGACAATTCATTTCATTTCACTGAAACGCTACAATGCAATTCTGAAATCGTGCAAGTTGATTCCGATATCTACCAGTCTATTCGCCAATATTCCAAGCAAAACGATACCGTTAAAAAATCGTAAGCTACCGTACTTGAAGCTTGGATACAAATATAGCTTCTGGTGGTATTTAGTGCACAACGCAGCATGTAATGACGTGCTAAAATTGCTGGAGTAACTCACTGCAAAGAATCACGACGCTCTCGGAATATGCAACATTCCACATTTGCTCCATCACGAACAATCGCTTCATTTACAACTGACATGCACATCAGCGAAGGAACTACCACAAATCTGTAACCTTTCAAGTTAGAAAAATTGTGCAATGGTTTCTGCACGATGTATTACGCGGAAATGAAATAGTACAGCAGAATTTTTCGAGAATGTATGAATCCACTATACCAATATACGAATCGTGAAATCTTCGTTGCAGATCACATCAAGCTACTGTGATGTGTGTTACCAATGACAGTACGAATAAAATGTAACGCTACCCGTATGTCGCACCATATAGCCACCCTGATGGCCCCGGTATACATAAATAACTACAGTGGATGTCTGGTCCAACAGTTGAAGCTATGCTCTTAAGACGTGCAAATTTAGAACTTGCAATGGTGAGATGCCAGTGTTTTATTTACGAATTTTATCACCGGGAGGACGAATACTCACATAACAAGGCACCGTCGAAAGAAATTTTCTGTACAGTAAAATACTCATACAAATGATTTCAGTCCAGGTACGAAGGACGACTCGATGATGAATAGAAAAAGGGCTGTCACATTCCATGCGGCCGCCTGTTATTCGCGACTGAATTTAGTTACCAACAGTCTTCAATGTAAATGGTAGTCAATTGTATTTTATTCTGCTGATTATTTCTGTGAAGTCATCTCCCTTCAAAGTATATCATTTCAAGGAAAAAGAATACGACGGAAAGTGCATCATCGTGTCTTACGAATGCTCCTAGTATGCTCGACGGATGGGTAAAGCTGCCTCAAAGAGTGGCAGTTTCATCTTTACACAAGTTTAAGTCTCCGTGATTTGTCTGGAGCTCTTAAACTACAAAAAGTTTTCCAAGCTCCAATTTGTAACAGAGAAATTGCATTCTTCATTGGCATGTAATTAACTATTTGCCGTAAAATGAATGTGGAAGAGATAGTACAGCCCCTATATTAACACAACTGCCTTTAAAATTTTAATAAGTTCAGTCACGAACAAAAAGCATCCGAACTGAATGATCTAGCATACGGGTATTTTGTCACACAAGATATTTTTCACTATCTGATTTAACGTTAATTTGGACATCCCCATTCCGTTTACAACGGCGGTAACAGCAAGCACCTGTGCTTAACTCACGTTACTGCTGGCTACGCTTGTTGTTTCCCCATATGCCGCGGCATAATGACATTTAGTGTTGCTGCCTCCGCAGCAAAGCTAATTTACACTACGAAAATCAGATGGCACGTGAGAGTGATGACCTGCAGCTGCTGGAGTAGCCTGGAGAATATAACGTTCCAATGCTACGTAAACCTCACATGTACAAGTACCTGACACAGTTCCTGTAAAGATCTCTTTCGAAACACCACCATGTCCCCTTTTTGCTGTAATCGATTTGCTATAGAAATCGTGTTCATGGACACCTAGACAATATATTTAAAAACCTACACTCGCAACGTCAGATATATAGTGCGGTTGTTCAATCCGTGAAAACAAGTCCCCTTTTTTGGTAATGTTAGTTTCGCTAGAAACGTAAAGACTACAATTGAAAAGTTCACCATCTGATGACTACACCTAAGCACAATAATAGTGATAAGTATAACATGGAATCAAAACTTACTACACATGACACACTTTTTCTCTATCCTACTAAAATTATTTACTTTGTGATCAACAGGGACTGTAAATTCTTTGAATTAACTTCATATGATACTGATTCTTCGAAAGCTAATACAACAATAATATCTGTGGCTGCTGGACAGTTCTCGGCGGTGCAGCCGAAATGAAAATCCAGAAGGTTCTCGTAAAGATTGTCTTCAGTCTCCATTATAACAGCAGAATCAAACTGTAATAAAAAGCATACAAAAATGTCAATAAACGTGTAGTCTTAAACAGCCCAGAAAATATCTGAGACGCTCTATCACAAGGACAGAGCAGAGATTCAATTAGATCTTATCATCAAAGCAATCATTCTACCGAATCAATTGCTTCTCTCTTAACCTCCCCATAATTTTGTCATGTAGTAATTAAGTAAAGCACATTTTGCCTCTTCCCGTTCACTTTCAGTGTAATGTCTTCAAATATAATTACTGTAAAAATTCGTCGTGTCTACGGCATGTCTTGCAAGTTCGATAATCCTTCTTTCTGAACTCTCTTATTACTTCTGGATTTTTTCCTCTTTTGTCTTGTCTGTCGTCATCTTCCATGACAGCCGTATTTCTGTCGCCTCTCTTCAGCCTTTTAAGATTTCCCCACTGACCTGCTTTCACATCTACAGAGATGGGTACTCCAACATAAGTGATTTTTTGACTGATTTCCGTATTCATACAATAGTGTGTGTATTTGTACGGGTAAACGTGTTCGCTTAAATCTGTTTTGATCGTTCATTCTTCACTTATACTGATCAACTATTATCTCTGAAATTATACTGGTCAGCTACTTAACTTGCTTCAGTTGGTAAATTTTTAAACCATGCTGATTTATATTCGCCACTACATTACTCGTCTTCTAACTTGTTTTCAATTTTGTCTTTCTTGTTTTGTACATAGCACAGGCAACATTTCGCTTGTTTTCTTTACTGAATGTATAACTATGACTGTCACCAAATCTAATGAGTTTTGTATTTTCATTGGTGAATTTCATTCATTTGTCCTCTAGCGGTTTTTATGGCTTTAAATTATGAACTGCGGATAAACTGAATAAAGAGGAAAGCAACGAGGGGTAGCAGAAGTGAGATTAGCACTGACTAATCAAAAATTGGTGACAACGGAATAATAAAGTGAATGCATTGCGCTATCTCAAAAGTAAAATAATAACACGGCGGACAAAGCACATAAAAAGCAGACTAGCGCAAGCAAAAGCGGCATTCCTGGTCAAAAGAAGTCTACCGATATCAAACATAGGCCTTAATGTGAGGAACCAACTTTTGAGAGCACACGTTTGGAGCACAGCACTGTGTGGAAGTGAATCATGGACAGTGGCAAAACTGAAAACGAAGAGAATCGAAGCGTTTGAGATATGGAAAAATATCTGGATTGATAAGAAATGAACTTTTCCGGGGAATCGTGAGGAAAAGAAGGTATAGTGAGCAATGATAATACGAAGGGAGAGGCTGGTACTACATGTGTTAAGATATCAGGGAATAGCTTGTATTGTACCACAGGGAGCTGCAGAGGAGACAAGAGACGGGAACTCTGGCTGAGGACGTTGGGTGCCACTGCTGCTCTAAGATGATGAGGTTCGCACAAGAGTGAAAGAAGACTGGTGAACCAAAACACACACACACACACACACACACACACACACACACACACACACACACACACACACACCTGCCTTATTCCTATCCTAGCTTAGGCTGCTCCTCCCGTTACGTTTATATTAATTTAGCGCCCCGTTTACAATTCATAATTTATTCTTGTTTCCTTCCAATGAAGCTTAACTGTATAGTGGTAAAAGCACCTAGCAGTTAACATTGAATTTCCTTTTCCAATTCAGTAAAAGTCAGATTTCTAGTCTTCAACACAAAGAAGGATGTAACTACTTCTCTTATTCGTTTCGTCTGTCTAAATTCAAATGGTATGCTGCGCCGGCCGTGGTGGCCGAGCGGTTCTGGGCGCTCAGTCCGGAACCGCGTGACTGCTACGGTCGCAGGTTCGAATCCTGCCTCGGGCATGGATGTGTGTGATGTCCTCAGGTTAGTTAGGTTTAAGTAGTTCTAAGTTCTAGGGGACTGATGACCACAGCTGTTAAGTCCCATAGTGCTCAGAGCCATTTGAACCATTTGGTATGCTGCTTCGTAGAGTTTTTTAATGCTTTACGCACTTTTCACTCTTTTGTTGGGGGCGTTATTATTAAGAATTTTTGTTCTTCGACGTTTTTCATACTTTTTCCACTTAGTCTGTAACGCCCAGACCCAGTGTAGCAACCTTTGAATTCAACGAGACCTTTGAATTCAACGAGACCTCTGAATTCAATTGTTACCGTACATCAAGTGAGGAAAATTACTGCCCCTTATTCTTGTGCACACAATTTATGTTATTAAATATCCGTTTCTCCTGAACAACTGTGAATCACTGCCTACCCCATGAAGGATAAACAGCAATGAGAGCTGCTGTCCACGAGACATGCCACTAGGTGTGAACTACTCGGGCACCATACTTTTCGGTTATCTTTCGTGGCAACTGTCACAAAATAGAAAATGTTTGTGGTCTCGACACTGGTGAGCAACTGATGATAAACTACTAATATTAAGGGTTTTATGACGCCTCAATAACGAGGTAATTGGAGACTAATCGCTTGTTCAACCGGAGAAAGATACGGGAAGGAAGCAACCATACCTATTCAAGCAATCGCCACCACATTCGTACGAAGTGATTCGGGGAACCCATGGAAATCCTGACTTAATTTGCTCCGACGGGAATGAGAATCGCGCCTCCTGCCTGGCGGTCTTGTGTCTTCGCCACCCACCGCGCCATGCCACGCCACCCTTTGGCGACGCACGGAACACAAGCAGTCCCCTTAAGTGTCGGTAAGGTATCTCATTTGTCTAGCTGCTACTCACATTAAGCTGACACATAGGTCGGGGCATTTATCTCGGTCAACATTCCATTTGGGGCCAGCTGACTGCCCGCGCGACAGCGAAAGTGAAACCGCCGACGATCAGAGGAGGGGGCGTTAATGGGAGGCGTCACACACACACACACACACACACACACACACACACAGACAGACAGACAGACAGACAGACCGGGGGGGGGGGTCCGCTCGGGGAGGCTATCGAGTTCTTAACGCCGTTCCTTCAATTAAATTTAATTAGAGGCACAGCAATTAGAGACGGGCAGTTGCGAGGGGGTTGCGGCGGCGCGCTGGTCCCACGCCTCGCGTGCGTGACGCAGGCCAGCGGGCTGCCGCAAGACGCCACGCATCGCAAATATTTAGAAGGCGGCGGCGTCCGCGCCCGGCCGCAGCGCAGCGCTCGTCCCTCCGAGACGAGCCGAGCGGGCCACGTAATCCCGGCGGCAAACTTCGTTTAATATCTGCCGGCTCAGCGGGCCGAGCCGCAACACTAATAACGGACGCCAGGGGAGGGGCGACAGCCGTGACGCACGAGCGGCAGCCGCCGCAGCCGCCGCGCTCTGCTCTCGCGACGCTGTCGACCGATAGCGTGAAACGTCGTTCTCGGTTGACAGTGAGTAGGTGCTGCCAGCCATTCCTGTCGTCAGCCACGTTTCTGGACGGTATATTAAGGTAACACGCCGCAATTAAGAATTCAGTGCGCGTCAGAACATGTTGAAATTTGGTTAACTTACAACCTTACAAAGAACCACATTCGTACAGGATTTGTTCGCGACAGAATCTAAGAACAGTTTTAATCTGCCAGGAAGATTCGTGTCAGCACACATTCCACTGCAGAGTGAAAATTTCATTCTGGGATCTAAAAACTGTCAAAGCAACCAGAACACACTGTAAGCTGTGAACACACTAAATGTTGGTTGATCTTGACTTGTTTCATATGCTCAGTCAAATCTTCGCCAATTCAGGTTTGGTGTCAACAGCAAAACGTCAGCTCTTTAATAAATGCACACTCTGCAGGGGAAAAAACATGTTTCAAGTTGGATAAAACCGAAGGGTTCTGTTCGTCATGGTTTCCTGGGAACTGTTCATTGTTGTAATTGTAGACGTCCTCGGTCAGACGCTCGATCTCCAACCTCAGTCTAAATTGCTACTGCAACCTTCATCCAACTCAACCTGCTACAGTCAAAGCAACCACCCGTTCCCTCACCCCGCAAACCCACACGCATGCCCCTCGTATTGTGTGTGATAACAATACAATAAAGATAATCCACCCGCCGCTGGACGAGGACGTTAAACCTTGCTGTCACTGCCATCACCTTCGGCTGAGTGGTTCTTGCTGGCAGCACCGTGTGATATTTCTCCAGAACACAACAAAAGAAATATCACTCACCTACAAAAAATCCCAATTAGTTACGCACCTCAAAAATCAGTTCGGGAAAGGGAAGCTACAATTCACCTCCAGTTACACTTCCACGCAAAAGTGGAGAAATCGGCGGCACAGATTTGCCAGTGGCAAAATAGTGCTTACGATAAGTCGTTTCGATTATTAGAATCATTACCCCTAATTTGGTGGCGTAATTGAAATGTGTGTTTCTTGTTACAATAAAGAAACGATATCTTGCAACTAAAGCTCTTCCATGCTGTTATCTTGTTTAAAAATCTAATCACTATGCGCTAGAATAAGTGTTGTAAGCATTATCAGAAGTGCGTATGCAACTTTCACGGTCAATCATCCTCTTCCTTGCTATTTCCGTCAGTGTAACTTATTTTACGTATCAACACTGTTCCTACACAACTGAACCTACATCGTGACGTTCAATATTCTCTCTGATCACATACTGTTCGCAAAACACTAACTGAGAAGGTGACGCACGGAGAAGACCGTCTTAAAAGGTTCCTTTCCAAAAACATCTCAATTCCTCCGGAATCCAAGAATTTTACACCTAGTGTCTCCACGGTTTTACAATACAATTTCAGAGGAATTTCTGATCCGAGCATCGTATACACACAGGTCGTGAGAGGTTTTCCAGCTATTCTGCTGTCAGCCGTACGCTCCCATTCTGCATCGGTGACGGGTTCCCCGAGCTTCCGGCTCCCGGAGAAACTGTGAGGAGGGCGAAAAACGGGCGCTCTTTTTCTGGCGCCCCCGCGGCCGCCGTGGGAACCCCGGCAGCTGCGACTGCCCGCGGCGCGCCTGATGGATTAAAACGACACGGTTGACACAGCAAACAACGGCCGGTCCGACGCCTAAATAAATTAGGACTCTCGGCGGCGCGGTGATTTGATTAGACGGCTAACGCGATTTGCGGCGCGACGAGGGGCCGCCACGCCGACATCCCCCGCGCAATCAGATGCATTACAAGTGCAGACCTGCGCAGGTGATCTTCCCCCAAGGGACGCGCCTGCCGCTCGCCCGTGTCACACGTGCAACGGACTCTAAACATCGTTACAAAATAAGAAATCATTGCTATCGCTCGAAGGCTTAAAGAAGCCACTAATCACAATAACTTTCTCTTTTCCTTGTCGATGCTCCGAACCATTGATGCGCAGCTACTTTCATTTCTCTTTGATCCCAATTTTGATTATCGAGCCTCAAGCTTTCAGCTGACTAAAATAATATATTTTTCATTCTCTTTTACGCTTAACACTTTTTTTGCTGCAATATTAGTCTTTAATTCACGAGAAGTGTTTCGTCCCCTAGCAGGAAACTTATCTTCTGTGGATTTTTTTAACAGAATGAGATATAGTTACTTTTTACACACACACACACACACACACACACACACACACACACACACACACACACACACACACAATTATAGAATTCATCAGACGAAAAGCAGAAATAGTGAGGACAGGAAAAATGTAGTAAAGTACAATTTTTCTTACGCGAAACAAATTAGGGCATGAACTCTACTAATCTATGATTAAAAAAATTTGAGAGAGTTTTCAGAGGTATTTTCTGACTCTTAGCGTATGCGTCCCGTCGTATCCGTTGGCCCGTTGCAGAGTAATAATGAAACTATTTATTCCGTTTATTTCAGTTATCTTAGCTTTTGCGAAAATATCATTATAACAGCGAAAAAGCCGGTAATATGCAAAAATTATAACACAGAACAATTCGGTACATCGCATGTGTTTGTGTACAGATGCAGAAGTTTTGTCGTCGTACCACTTTCCCAGTGCATTCTGTGAATTGTACACCGCATCCACGTCCGTCAATTGTTCATCTGTGAACATACTCATACTGCTCTGTATCACTATTAACATACAACTAATACAGTCGGAAAAACAAACCCGAGACAGAACCAAATGGTACTGAATGTATGCTTGAGGATATAGAGTAAAGCGGACGTCCATTACTGTTGCCGACAGCAAGTACTGTGACAAGTTTGATTCCGAACAAGACACACAGTGCATACAGTCGACATTTGCACTGCTCAGTGCAGTATAGAGGTAAAACAGGTAATAAATCAAATTAAATGCAATTATTACTTCCGAAGGAAATGGGTGCACCAACAAACTCTTATGTATTTTTTTGTAGTTGGGACAAAATTAAAATATGGAAGAAAATTACAGGTTTTGATAGGTGTGAACTGGCAATATATCTAGAGCAGTGATTTCCAATTTGGCGAGTGACGGCGCACCCCCCCCCCCCCCCCCCCCTCGGGGACGTGAGAGATTTATAGGTGGGTGGGGGAGCAGAAAGTTCAGAAGAAAGCAAACCACGAAGTGAGTCACTTCAAAAATTGTTACGTTCTTATTACAGTTGGCAAGCGTATTTTTTGTAAAGTTGACAACATGAGCTTTGCCTCGTGCGTCACCAAGTTATTGCTGACAACATATTCTTCAGTCTGCGCACTGTATTCTTAATGCAGTATTTCACCTGTTGTGGTCGCTAGAAGTAAATGGTATTTTTATTGCTTTTGTACGTTGTGTAAAAACGTCTGCTAAGAGAAAGCGCCCCAACTGCCGTAGTGTGTTGCGTGTCAATACTTCAATAACAGCTCATTGCGGTGTGTGCGTATGGAACGTCAACAGATTATAGTCGAAGTTTTTTTTTTTAACGAAAGAAGCAAAACATTAATACAGACATAAAATAAACAAACATAGGAGGGCATGAGATATTTTGGGGTTGCAAATGGGAGCACTAGGTGGAAACGATTGGGAACCACTGATCTAGAAGGTGCGGAGGTCTTACGCCGTTCCGCTGTGACCATTTGTTCCTGTCGAAGGTTTCTTTCCGGCTGTCGCTTCAACTACTTAACTTCTGCCGTGTACAACCGTACCTTTGACTCTTCAACACACAGCAAGCACCCGTAGGCAGTGAGGACATCCCATAAATTCCAAATATGCAAGCAAATAATAAACGAAACAGCTCGACTTCTTGGTTTGCACGTGGCTCAGAATTTCGGACTTGCGAGTGCATTCTTGCGGCGCCACATGCCACTTTCGCTCCCGGCGCGTCGGCTGGCTATCTATCGGCGGAGGCGGCAGGAGATGCGGCTGCGCGACAAAAACAAGTGTAGAAAGCACGCCGGCCGGCTGCGGCCGCGGCAGCGCAGCGGGAAAGGAAGAACGCTTTCTCGGGAAACCGGGTCGGCGTCGCTAGCAGTGGCGCGGTGCTACCAATGCTAGCAGCTTTCTTGCGCGGACACTGACACGGAAACTAAATGAGATTCCTAAATACTTATACCAGGGCACCAACGTACCCACAGGGTGAAATGCCTGAGGCTCGACGACATCTACACTACTTGCTGGCCATTAAAATGGCAGCACCAGGAAGCCGCAACAACAGACGACGTGTTAACTGTTCGTCTGGATACTGGTCTTGTTGCAAACCGACCCATTTCCCAAATTGAGGTATGTAAGGAGACATTACGATTCTGCAGGGACAAGCGATCTACTAATACACGAGGCATAACACTATCTTCTCACAAACACTCAGACCCCAATTGTGATTGAATAACATACGATGTAATCTTACCTGCATAATCTTCCCTCGTATAAATAATACAGATTCATTAGTCCTAGTTACTATCCAAAGATGTAAAATACTTCATGCCAAGCTGACGTTTGTTGCATATCGCCTTTATAAGGTTGCAACTTTATTGGCCAGCGGTCTATTACTGGCTGTAGCCTTCTCATCAGGGAGGTAGGAATTATATTTCACACAAGTCTTTCAAACCCTGTTTTCCACAACTTCTGCCTAAGGGAATTATTTAAAAGAAGAAGGCCCACAGATAGTTCAACAATTCAAACGCCGTCCACCTAAAATAAGGAAAATAATGGCAACAACGAGATTAGTAAATTCATTGTTTACGTCCTAAATAAATCATGAAACGTATATGGCCGACATGTTTACAGTGAAACATCTACAGGCTACACTGAATCCAAAGGCACAAAAATCCTACCATCTCAGACACATTCTCACACGTATTCGCCCTCAAGTATACTCCACGGTACGGAACGAACACTGAATAGGTCAAATAATTGCTATAAACTGATCGCCTACAGGGTGTTTCAAACATCTAAGACAAAGCTTCAGCAATGGATCGATCACACACACACACACACACACACACACACACACACACACACACACACACACTCTATGGGTCCGGAAATGCATCATTACAGATTAATTCAATCTTCATTTCCTCCAAATGCACTGTACTTTTGTAACGCCAGATCGTACACTTTGGTTACTGATCAGTAGAAATGTTCGAAGTGCCTTCCTCCTGTCTGAATACAGGCCCCCGTGCGAGTTCTCATTGATTCTGCACACGATTAAAAATTACTGTTGCAGTTCCTAACATCTGAAAGACTGTCACAACGCGTGCATACAAAATAGGTTCATCCACAACAGCAGTCGAATACACGAGAGGCACTAGGTGTTCAGATAGGTGAAAGTCCAGTCGGTTCACGTCACACGAATGGTGTGTCCAAGCAATCGGTCCACCTACAACGGAAAATGTACACCCAGGTGCGTCCGGGCAGACACACTGCAATGTGCGGGAGCACCATCGTGGATAAAATACGTTGTCGACAAGATGCAAGCGGCTTGTCGTCCAAAATACTATGGCAATGCACTGCGCAAGAAATTTCAGTATTAGTATTTCTGTCCAGTACGCCTCCCTGGAAGAACGTAGGATCCCAACAAGCAACCGCCAACAATGGCTGAACAGATGTTAATGGAGATTCTCTATTGGCAAGGCGACTGCATTGCTGCATGGGCATTTATTTCAGCTCACACGTGCTGGTAAGGCAAATTCTCGATTCCGTTCCTTGTGAATGTCTGTCACTCGTGAATATAACAACAGCTGCAAAGTTGGGCGTCACAACACGTTTTTGCAGGAATCACTGGCAGAAAGTTACTCTTTGAGGCTAATCCGTGGGAGAGACGGCTTTTACACGCTGCAGATGGTATGGATACTGAACGACTTCACGAAAACGTCTCCAGATCGTCATTTGCAGCACATTCCTCTGCAAGCCTAACCGCCTTGTACTGATTCATGGACTTTCATCCCCAGCGTTAAATAAACCTTCCTAATCCGCTGGTGCTGTACGTCTTGTCAGACCCCCGCTACCGGTGGACATGTTAAACTGCCGTACCGACAGAAGTGGCGATAAATTCCTTCAAATGTCTTTCGGTCTCGTAAGCTGCGCAGTGGGTTGTGTTCCTGGCACACGCGACGTGGCTCCAATGCACTGCCTTCCGAAAAACCGTAAATGTAATGCTTGGTCATCGGCTCTTGGTTGGTGTACATCTCGAGACTGCAAAGCACTGCCACAGGAAATTTCGAAAAACACTTACACATATTTGCTAATGGCTACGGACACATTTAACGTTCCACTTGTAACTGGCGTCGTAAATTTCCTCCAGCTAACAGGAACTCGCTAACGTGCACTGTGTAACTGTAACAAAGCCTTTCTTTCTTCTTTGTTATATGAAGAATCCATTCCTGATATTTTGTCGTCCAGGTCTGAAACACCGTGTATATGTCTAATCTCAGCGAAATTAACTCTACGCCAGCTATTCAAGTTCAGAGTTTCAGTGACTGCTTGGAAGTAATCACCAAAAATCTTAATTAAAAATACAATTTCTGCTAACTGCGAACTACGTGTAACGTGTTATTTAAAGAAATCTACAGTATTTTACGGGACAAACTTTTCTCAATGATGATGATGATGATTATTCTTCACATAAAACGAACAGGCTTATTTAAGAGCTGAACGGAACGGGGAATTTCTGGTTATTATTTGCTTTTTTCGAACGGTTGCCATCCAACACATGGCGTTTTGTGTAAACAATTTGGCACAAGTACTGAGATGTATTTTCATGTTTTCAGTGTCTGCGCGAGCTAAAGCAAAAGGAGCGCTGCGAGCGCTCGCAATAAGGCATGCGAGGCTATCGATCGCAGTACGTCTGCTGTTTTGTTCCGGAGACACAAGGCCTGCTAGTATATACAGCTCCGACGCCGCGCGCTAGACGACCGAGTTTTTGTTTGGTACGCAGCCGCTTCTCTTTTACAGATGCAAAGACAAGACGTCTCGGGCGCTGTTCCCCCGGGCACGCTGCGTGCTGCCGGGCAGAGCGTCAATACTCTCTAACGCGAACCAAAACTGGGCTCCATGTGCCTTAACTGGACGGTCTTTTCCACTACCTTGTAAACAATTTCATAACGAGAAATGTCTGCACAGGGTACATGGAAGTTATGCTCACCATTTTAACCAGACATACAATGCATTTCGGCAAAGAAATTTATATACTGTATAAATGAATTGCTCACACTCCCGCTCTAAAACAGAACATGGTCTTAACGAGACGTTCTTGTCTATAAGCTTTATGATAACTAATTCACGAATAATTTTTGGAGATCCACATTCTGGCAGTTGTCTCTAAAAGGTTCAGTTTCTCATAAGTGGTCTACCTTGTAGAAACCAAGTAGCCAAAGGCTACAAAGTATTTATTTCAAAATTTAACAATGGGATTGAAATTTAATGAGGAAGCGAGAAGGCGTGACAGTTTTTGGAAACTATCAATATTGATAAACATGAAGTTTCGGTTACTCAAACAGCATTAGGAACAATGATGTGTTTCCACGCAGGAAATGACCAGAGCGTGTCCACATTCTCAGCAACAGCCATCAAATATTCGCCAATGACGGCTGCACTAAAATTGTGTATCAAGGGTTTCAACTTACCGCATTAACTGTGTGCAATAACGCACGACTAATTATAAATTTGCTGTCCATACTACTGAAATGTGCTCGCACCCAGGCGATATAATGAAAACTAAAACCGTTCCCTTACAACTTACTTTCATGTACGGCTTGCTGTAAAAACGCGCGTTCGTTGGACTCAGTACTCCGGACGAAATCCTCTTCGTGATGGTGCATTCTGACGAACAGAAATACTCTTAAATTTGCGGCAGCAGTAGCAGCAGCAAAGAAGATCACTTGTAAATTCATATATCATCAGACACGCGGCAAAGAACAATTATTGATAAATGCGTTATGGCAATGAAATGTTTGTATCACAAAAACTTTCAATACAAACAGAAATTCGTTCCCTATTAAGAAACAGCGAGATTCTCTAATGAAATAAAGCTTGTGTAATCCACTAAAGTGAAGGAATGCATTTTCCTAAAGGATTTCCCGCTGCAAAATAACTCTTAGTTTCGTATTGATTACTCGCGTTTGCGGCGCGTGAAACTAAGCTGACCATTTTAAGCTCCGTAGCAACAGCTGTAAAAATGGCGACGTAGTGGATGCCGCGGTCGCGAGATCGATTCTTGGTGGCGTGCTACGTGCGTGTGAGCGACGGCGGCGTTGCTCAATAATGAACGCAGACGCCCTTCGGGACTCAGTCCCAGCCTTCTTGGCCCGGGATACAAGACAGCATCTCAACATGCTGCGCGGGCAACTGGTGAATCCTCACACTCGTTGGATGGAAACAAACACTATTTTACGTATTTAAATGCGTCAAGCACACGACGGTAGTGAAGCGTCTCTGCAACTGCCTGCTGACAGCAGCTTATATTTGTTTCAGTGTGATGTCTGCATGCGAAAAGTGTTTAATACTCTCAAAGAGACGCTCTGGAAGCTGTACAAAAAGTTATAGAAATACACACACACACACACACACACACACACACACACACACACACACGGACAAAACGTTAATTCTCTAGTGAGCGTCAAATTCTGGACCACGAACCACAAAGGAATACTTCCACTATCATTACAATACTTCATTTGCAAGCGAAATTTGAAGCAGGCACTCGTCTATCTATTTTAAACGCATTATATTGCGTCTTACAGAATTGTATTAAGAGGTAAGTATCTCAATACGTATGGAATAAGTTTTAATCAAAACTGGGTCATAATTTTTGTTCACTATCCTGTCGCAAAATTTAACATGGGTCGGGTTAAAGTTCAATCGCTTTACACATTGAAAGAAAATGTAATGTATAATTAAATTATGTGACATGTCAATACTCTGATAAATTATTATATTGGCATGTTTGTACGCTCATGTAAGCTGAAACCCTACCTAACAATAAATCTTTGACATTGACGATTCTACGCAACAAGGCATTATTATAAAAGGATTTGCAAGCTCAGCGATGCAAAGACTTATTTTTGTATCATATCACCATTACAGCTAACACACTAGCTGCTATCAGAACGGAAAAAGGTGAGAGTACGTTGCGGCAACGCGGATTTGAAGCAATACTTTTAGGCCGAGACACTCAACTAGATGACACTTCACAGCACGTGACATAAGGCGACACACTGTTTTTGTCTCACACATCAGTACACTCATCTGGAGATCACATTTTCCCCTCGGGTGTTCCACGACTGAAATGATTGGGGAAAGAGAGAGAGAGAGAGAGAGAGAGAGAGAGAATGCCTCGGTGCGAAATTCGTGCTGGTAGGTTGAACGACCAGTCCGCGACAAAGCCAGGAAGGAAGCACGAACGAGAAGGTCGACGACCAGCGCGTGCGCTCCCCCAGGGTACTCCTCCGCACAGGTCTGTGCATGAATTACGTCGCACGAACTTCTGAGCACCGGTTTTAGTATGTACAGCTATGGCACTTCTGTTGCAACGTGATATTCCGAGAGAAATCATGACGTTTGACGTTTGTGGGAATCATATTACTGAACCATACCACTGATCATCCTGCAACCCCTTCTCTACACACGCGTAAAAACGGCTAGTGTGTCTGTTGACTGCTTAAACCTCACTTGACAGCTGGTTCTGTAGTATTTACGGGGAAAAATGTTAAATGGAGCGTACATAACACCAATTTCCCGAATACAATGATAAAACAGGTACACTTATAATTTTACAAAATGTCCGCTTGAGCTAAATTTTGTCAACGCCTTTCCTGATGCTTGTTCAAGGTCTAAAACCACTTAATTATACTAACTAGAAGTCACCACCCAAGTCTAGCGGTAAAATCTTTATTGCAGTGTCCTGCCGGCCTATTTCGATATTTGCATACTCCAGCAGTAGCGGACCCAAACGACTGGCAAATTTTGATCTTGATTTCGTACAGAAAATATTTCGAGTGACTGTTACCAATCGGAAGCGGAAGAAAAGTTTTCCGGAGTCTAATAGGAAGTAGTGCTACTGTAATTGACATTGGAGAATAGCAATCTCCTCCAACCTTTTTAAATTATTAGGGTCTTCAGGTATAAGCATACATGTTGGCCCTGTTTCTTAATGTCATCTCAGTCTTTTCTTATCTTTCTGGCTAGGAGTCCCGCCGATCTCTATTTTACTATCGTTATAGACGTAATTAAGTCGTCCACTCCAATCTGTTCCCTGATTTGTCTTCCTGTCTCTCTTTGTAAAATATAAACACACTTCTATTGGGAGTTACAGAAGCCTATACAATACTAGAACATCAAATAACACACTGAAGTTTCCTCCAACCACACAAATATCATCGTGACAAACTACTGAAAAAATATTTTCGATAGTGTCTTCTCTATTAGTCTGGAACACACAACGGGAATTCCCCGATTGTTATAAAGGGTGTCCCATATAAAAGCGATACGCCTCACGTACCGGTGAATCATCGCTAGTCGACGTGCTTGTGAAGTGGCAACAGTGTCTCCACTGCATTTCATTGAAGAGTTGATGCAACTATGTGTTCGTGCGCCTTTTGTTGTGAGACGGTCAAATTGCTGAATTGCTTTAAGATCCTTCGGAATGTGCGCAGTAATAGGCGACCGACATTCCTCAATGTCCATGAAACTACAGGCAGAATTCGCATGGAAATTACGAAAATTTCCCGCAGATCGGCAAGGTTATCGCAGCGAGCTGGTGTGCCTCTTACATCACGTCATCGTGTACTAAAAGATATGAAATTAAAAGCCTATTGTGTGGGTGTGGTACAAGAGCTAAAAGTTAAGAGAGGACACACACACACACACACACACACACACACACACACACAAACAGAGAGAGAGAGATCACTGTTTTATGGCTCTTAACATTAATTGCTAACGGTTACTTAGACCACTTGCTTTGCTTCATGTCAGATGATGCCTGGTTTCATTTGTTAGGTTATGTTAAATCCCAGAACTGCAGATACTGGTCGCAGGACAACCCACATGCTCTCCATGAAGAACCTCTCCATTCAGAGAAGACAGGTGTGTGGTGTGGTGTGCGTTGTCGAGCATCCGTATTACTGGCCCCAAATTTTTCAATTACACCTTAAAAAAGTGCTTGATATCTAGAAATCTCGGACTCTTTTTATGCACGATTAACAGAAGAAGAGAAGCTGTACGCAGTACTCCAACAAGATGGAGCAACCCTCTCACACACCCAACCGAAGTATGGCCTGCATAACAGCGTGGTCCCTGGAGACACGCTGGTCAATGAAGGCCTATGGCCCACTGAAGCACATGGACTTGGCTTCGTGTGATTTTTATTTGTGGGTTACACTAAAAATCAAAGTTTATGCTGACAATCCTCGCAAAGTACACGATCTTAAACGGAACTTGACTAGAGAAATTAAGAACATCACGTCTGCACAATTATAGCGCATTGCTGGTAACGTATCACACAAAGTCAGCGATGCCTGGCTACCCATGGCCACCATTTCCAGCATCTCTTATAAACAGGCAATTGCATGTGTTTTAACGTTACTAGTATCCATTTTTTTTAGTTAGTTGATTGTTACTTGACTATCGGGCGTAAGGCGTATCGGTTTTACGTGGGACACAGTATTACTACAATGAGAGCTAAAATTTTGAACGACGATCCTTCATCAGGCATTCGACAATCTGAACTGGACAGCGACAGCCTGTAAACTAGCCTTCTGTCGTAAGTATGAAAAACGCATCATGAATTACGCTGATAGAGAAATAAAATCGTTGTCAAAGAGTTCTAAACACAACCTATCATCCAAAACTTAAGATGAGAGCAGGAGTGTCATTGAAAGCGTTCAGACAAGGAAGCGCTCTGGGTGAGTGGGTATTTGGACCACTGCGGTGAACGGCTGGTGATGTCCCGCCTTGTCCTCAACAGGCGGAACGGCTAGAAATCGAGTCGTTTTGGCCAGCTATCGGCGCCGCGGCGCGCTCTCCGTGGGCCTGGGCGCAAGAAGCAGCGTCCGCGGTGGATCGGCTTGGCTGGCCGTGTATGAAGCGGAGCAGGGTTGAACAACCGGACGTCTGCGAGCTCCAGCCAAGCGTCTCCCACGCCGCACCGCCTTCCGGCCGAGCCCCGCAGCTGGGATGCTGTCTTTTACCTAATGCCGGTTCCTACAATCCAACTAGCAACACGCGGGCGCTGAATGCGAATCTTCTTGGTATCACACTCTATATTATTACTGTGAATCATGTGAACAACTGTTTTTGTGGAACAAGAGACTGTTTCCAATACTGCCGAGAATCGACTATGCATCGAGATGTGCACTGTGTTACGTGGTGAACAAAAAGTGAGAGAGAGAGAGAGAGAGAGAGAGAGAGAATTATCTTGGACGGAAAATGAATGCCAGTACACAGAGTTCATGTGATTGAAACAAAGTTCTCGAAGATTACGACCTGCAAATGAGATACAACTTTTTTGGTTATGGTACTGTACATTTCAGGAAGCACCTTCTGATGCTTTCCACCAATTTTCCCATCTAGTTATTGGAGCACCTACAATTTAACGTCGATTTCGGAAGAAGAGCTAAGACAAATACATACTGGGGATCCAACCCGATACCTTCAGATTCACAGTCTGGCACTACCACTAACACTAGTTTTTTTCAGATGTGAAGGTAATTTTGAACGGAACAAATCGTAGCAATTTTTATATTTGAAACGTCAAGCAATGAACATATTCGCAAATAAAAATCCGTATTTTAGACATGAAGTTTTACTTACCATGAAAATAAGCGAGAAAATTCATTTACAATTTTAGATATTTGAAACCATCCCGAAGATCTCGTCGAGAATTAGCAGGATGTTTATCAAAATTAAAGGCTAGATCCCGGTAACGGTTGAACTAAAAATATTTTATTTTAAATGTTCAATTTGGAAGTAATGAGGCAATGATTAATGTCAACACCAACGTAAGGCTTTTTTAAATCTTCCACAGCAGAGTCCCACCTGCGACATTTCTGAAACGAACTTGCCAATATTAATCCATTATCTTAAGATATTCTCTTCGCTGGTTATTTAAACTGTACAAAGACTTCAATTCTTGTTCCCACCCTTTTACAGCAAATGGTACGGAAAAATTGTTACTTCTCTCTAAATCTTTCCGCTCTTTGGGTGGTGGACTAATAAAGTCGATTACAACTCCAGCGCTCTCAGTAGCTGGTGTTCTCTCTGAACATGTATGGACGCACTACAGTATTTACGGTCGCGTGGTAACACAAACCACAGCCTCGGTCATAAAACAATTTCAAGACTGCTGTCAGTGAGCGGACATAGCTGGCCCACCACTGCTTACCGTAAAGTTCATACAGTTTAGAAAACACGTAACTAATAGTTGAAAATACCGCAACACAAAACTAAATACCTAAAAGCGTATTTTTCAAAGCTGGGAAACAAAGTTTGCTGCTCCTGTCACGTCGAGAATGCTCTCGTCAAAGCATCAGCGGGACTATATTGTATTGTATGTCCGCGGTAGATTTCCTGTCTATATGTATACTTAGCCCTTTCCGTGAGAACTAAAGGTACATAATACACCATACTTAGACCGATGTACTGACTCTCCGGAAAATCAATAACGTCGGAGTGAATGAAAACAGAAAAAAAGGACAATTACTTCCCGAATGTGAACTGAAAGCAAATGATACGAAATACAGTGTGCTGAAGTATCATTTCGTAAATAAGATCTCTGTTTTCGCCTAGTAACGCATAAATAATTGAGCCACCAAATGTAAATGTAACGTGGAGTAATGGCAGTTTCCGGTAAAATAAATAAATAAAAACTAGAGCGTGTATTCTGGTATATCTGTGCTTTACAGTTATCCACAGTCTCGGGTCCACACTAATCCTGATAATGGGAAGGCTGGCGTATGTAAAGAAATAGAATTTGTGAGGAAGGTCAATAAGTGCATTCGACTGTGTTAGATAATACAGTTTGTGTGTGTGTGTGTGTGTGTGTGTGTGTGTGTGTGAGAGAGAGAGAGAGAGAGAGAGAGAGAGAGAGAGAGAGAGACCCAATACGAGAACAAGCTGGCCAGCATTTCTCGAGCAGGGTGTAGAGGGGCCAGGCCGCAGGGCACGGGAGGGCACGGCCCCTACGTGCAACAAGGCCTGCGGGACGCACGGCGCTGCGGCACGCGAGCGCGTGACACAGCACGCACGCGAACCAGGGCGCGGGCTGCAGCTCTCTGCGTGGCCTTAATACACTGTTTCCAGGTAGTGCTCGCTTCTGCATTAACTCGCAGCCCAGCGGTGACGACTCGGCACAGTTCTGTTGTTAACCAGGCCCAACACACATTAACAAGAAGAATGAACAACGTACGCGCGTCTCTCAGCATATTGGTGATTTAGTGGGTATACGTGTGTGCCAGCAACAGGATTGGTGAGATGACGTGTGAGTGCATCGATAAGAAACGGGAGCTCATATACTGAAGTACAGTAACACTGTTTGACTTAAAAATTGAGGTTCCTACAGTATGGTGTTTTACTGCATGGTCTGCAGAACGTGCTGTAACCTTGAAACTATACAGAAGATTACGAACCAGCTTTGAAATAGAACTATTACGTAACTACAATTCAAAATAAGGGCTGACAAACCATTTTAGCCGCCGATGAAATATCTATCATGTGTCAGACAAAGTCTTGCAACAATTTAGTGCAGGTGCAAGACTCGATTCTAGCAAGAAATTCTGAGTTGGTTGTTACACACCATCTAGGAGAAAATGCAATAGTAATAAAGAGAATTGTCTTCACGTTAAATTTCGGGGAAAAAACTAATTTTGCCAATTATTATGCGCAAAATTTAGTACGACTCCTCTCGAGAATGTTTTCAAAGTATCCATTGTTTGCTAGTATCAATACTTGCGAGACGCCAACGAGCGAAAAAAGCTACCAGCTGTCCATTACAAAATTTGCCATATGCAGGTGTCCCGCAAGAAAAACGCCGTACTTCTTTCAGAATCAATCCTTCACTCTACAGCGGAGTGGGCACCGTTTTGAAACTTGGTAGCAGAGTAGAATTGCGTGTCGGATTTTGACTCTAATTCGGAATCTTACCCTTCGCGGGCAATGTTCTTCCTGAGTGAGCTATTAACACACGACGCACATCCCCTAGTTGTGGCTGAAACGTTTCTCCTTCGCAATATCCTTTCCTCCTGGAGTGCTTGTCCTGTTAAGCATGAAGGACAACTTCTGTGAAGTAAGAGAGAAGTAAAGCTGTGAGGGTCGGCTGTGAGTCATGCCTGGATAAGCAGGGTTAACGATTCTAGTCCCGGTCCTGCACACAGTTTTGATCTGCCACCAAGTGTTGTGAAACGAGTTCTGTTAAATCATTTTTGTTAAATACGGCCCTTCAACAGATTCCTCTAGAAACGTTCGTAATTTGACGATGAAATGTATGACGATGTAGACGTGTAATTTTGTTACCTCAAACCGGAAATTTTTAGACCCCACACCGCTTAATTTTTTGAAACGCGTTACTACTAAACGCGAACCCCATAAAAAGAGTGATGCTAGTCAAATATATATGAGGTACGATTTCGATTACTAACCCTCCCACTTTCCCAAGCACTCCGAACAAGATAGCGCGCCGCTAGTTCTGGCACTGGGCTCAATTTTCGCTAAATCATTGCACTTTAGGCGAATGCAAAGGCTGTTTCTAAAACAAGACGGTCTATTTCCTTACCCGCCCTGTCCAAGCCCAGTCGGTGTTACATTACGAACGCCTTCGATGACCGGGCGACAAATCCAATCAACCTACGCACCTACCTACCTACCTACCTACCTACCTACCCACCCACCCACCCTTGTGTAATGCCGCAGCAACCCAAAGAAGTTGCTCAGGGAGAGCAGAGCAATTTCCCTGCCCGTAGCACAAGGCGGCACGATGGTGGGAAGGTGGAGGGCGAAGGAAGTTACTTGTTGCTGCTCTGCTTTCGGTGCAAGGAGCTTGACGGACACGCCGCAGCCTCAAGAACACTGGGGGCAACGACTCACCGCCACGCTTAGCTCACAATGCGTCTTCAAATTGGAGTCGGAAGCGACTCACTTTACAACTGGAATAATAACCTCCGTATCTCGCAGGAAAGCAATATTTTAATTGTCGCGCCAGTTCCCGCAGCGACGATCTTACGTGGCAACTTAACTGCCTGGGACTCGGGTCGACGGATGTAAACTCAGTGGCAACAGAAAATCGAAGTAGCCAACTTCGGCCTCTTTTTCGACATATAAACTTGGCGTCGTCCCTATAACTGACGTTTCTAAGAGCGGTCATCGCTACAGGACTGATACCATTTTAGATCTGCGGTATTCCCTCCCCCGCTAACTGTATCTGAAGATTGTTAATTAGGGCTGTGCTAGTAAGATTTGAAGTAAGGAAGTGTATCTGGTTTTCAGATTTCAACAGCAATGGAAAAGCAGATTTTAGGCAATTTACTCGAAATATCACCGCGACACACACTTTCGAACTACGCCATATATCTGAGAGCAAAGCGGAGGTACGATGACGAGGTTACTAGACTCGGACTGAACAAAGATGGTGGATGGGTGGGTTGGGTGACGGGTACGACGACACTGAAAAAGTCTTCTTCAAAGCGACACTGGCATTAAGTGATTTAGGGGACCCACGGAAAACTATTTGCAGGGACGGATGAAGATCTGAACCCCACTCATCCAGAATGGTAGTACAGTATGTCAACCACGGCGTCACCTCTTTCACCAACTTGCATTTACATCAATACTTTTTAAACCACCTGACGGTGAGTGGCGGAGGGTACTGCGGGTACCACTATCTGATCTTCCCCTTCCCCTTTCCACTCGCAAAAGGCATGTGAGAAAAATAACTGTCGGTACACGTCTGCGTAAACTCCAATTTCTCGAATCTTCTCGCTGTGGTCATTCCGCGATACGTATGTGGGATGAAGTAATATACACAGTCTGACTCTGCCCTGAACGTACTCTCTCGGAACTGTAATATTAAACTACTCCGTGATACACAACGCGTGCGACTGGAGTTCGTTGAGCATCACTGTAACGGTTTGTGGGATTAAAGGGACCAGACTGCGACGGTCATGGGTCCTCACTGTAACGCTCTCGCGTCGACTAAACGAGCCTGTGACGAAACCCAATGCTCTTCGATGGATTTCCTCTATCTCTTCCATTAGTCCTACCTGATAAGAGCCCAACAGTTATTAGCAATGCTCATGTTTGGTGCATTATCTACCTGTGATTCTTTCCATCTTGTAATAGCACATTTTTATTACTTTGTGGCGTCGACAGGAAGTTTATGGAGAAGCCATAAAGTACAGTGTCTTCAAAAGTGCTTACCATCACTAATCGATTTCGCACGCGACTCGTTTTCTAGGTAACTGGCGTGACTTAAAATGACGCTTATCAGTTATTATTAGCAGTAACTGTGTATTACACATGGCAACAACATACAAGCGCCGATAATGGTATTCCAACAAAGACTTCTTGTTGCGCATGTATTTTCAAACTCGAGGCATCTAGCATACGAAGTTTCATCGCCGTCAATTTGCGTGTTTTTCCAGCCATTATATTTACAGATCATTTTCAATGGACTGAAGTAATTATGTCTTCCTTTGTTAAGGGGAATTAACGGCTGGGGGAGGGGGAGGGGGAGAGAGGGAGGGGGAGAGGGGGAGGGGGAGAGGGGGAGAGAGGGAGGCGGAGGGGGAGAGAGGGAGGCGGAGGGGGAGAGGGGGAGAGAGGGAGGCGGAGGGGGAGGGGGAGAGGGGGAGGGAGGGAGGGAGAGGGAGGGGGGGGGAGAGAGAGAGAGACACACGACGTGAAGTTGGAAAGGGGAAAATGCTCTGTGGCAAGTTGCATCAGCCTAAAAGACAGACTTAATAAGACAGTATTTAGGACATTATCCTGTTGGAACAGATATGCCATAGGTAGGTTCACTCAGAGAACTGCACACCCAGCCAGCTACAATTTCGAGAGGATTTGAGACAAAAGGCAACTTGGGGTGCTTGACTTGCACTAATCGTCATGAAAACGCTGCTGTACTCGCGGAAGCAGTTCTAATAGTCCCAAGATTTTTAAGGTAACGAAGATCAAAGTGATCATGCACTCGGTCTCAATTTGTCCTACAATTCTGGGTGACCTACATGCCACGGTAAAATCGGTATTTGGGGCACAATAGTAAGCCTTCATCCGATGCAAGCATCTTTCCGCTGTCGAATAAAACTGGAAGACCAAGTATAGTTAGTTGTAGGAACAGGTACGACGTCGAGTATAGTTTTAAATCTCGTCGCCAGCAGGACGCTTGTCACTCAAAACAGTCCCAAGGGTCGAAAGGAGCCTGGTAGTCTTTATAGTAATGTGTATATTGACAAAAAGAGTCAGTAAAATTCTTGACTTAATAAATAAGACGAAATGCATCGTCAATCTGATTATTTTCTCATTACGAATCAAACAGCAACTTATCCAAATGTTTAAGTAAATTATTTATAGCTTAGGCATATTACCGGGTTTTTCTCAATTCATGTTACACACTTCAAGAGGTTGTAGAGGGGACTTAGTAGGATATGTAATTCAACGACGCTACGGAGCGTCAGCGCTATAGGGTGATTCCGCGATCAGGTTACGAACTTTCAAGGAAACGAACGAGTCGACAGTTATACGCTGAGACCGTCTGATACACCTGACAGTGGAATACATGTACTTGTAGTGTTGTTGCAAAGACTATAGTGTAGGCGATTTTCAGGTGTGTTAGTATGGAGCACGACTAGAAAAATGTCTAGTAAGCATGCGCACTAAAATGCATAACTTAAAGAGTTGTGAGCACTTCTTCAATAGAGGACATCGGTTTCACACTATCGACGATGAACAAGTGCTCGTAGCTCTTCAGGTAAGCATTCTAGGGCCCATGTTTACTGGCCTTTTTTTTTTTGTTTGGTCCAAACAACATCTCTTAAGGTTTCCTATCCAACAATCTTAGCAACAACAGTACCAGTAGCTTTCGTGTATTCCACTGTCAGAGGTGTCAGAATGATTTTTGCTTGCAACTTTCGACTCGTTCGTTTCCGAACCAGGGACACTTACCTCAAATTGATACATTTGTCCGCCTCTATCATTCTTGAAAGTTGGTAACATCATCACGGAATGATCCTGTATATACATACATTTACAGGCGCTGACGCCTGTATCTTTGACGCTCTGCAGTGTCTTTGGATGATGTTTCCGGACGTGCATTCCCGCCCGCATCTCGTGGTCGTGCGGTAGCGTTCTCGCTTTAAGTTCTAGGGGACTGTTGACCATAGATGTTAAGTCCCATAGTGCTCAGAGCCATTTGAACGTGCATTCCCATGTAAAACTCGATCTACTAAGTCTACTCTAAGATCTCTAAATTTTGCAACATAAATTGTTAAACACCTTGTGTAAGTGTTTGAAACCCATGGGTTTCTTCCTCGAGTGTAATCATCCTGGCATTCACAGGGCTTTCCAACATCTCTCCACGGTCGCCGACAGAAAATATCGTCGCTTTGTGGGCAACAGAGAACAAGATGAAGCAGCAGTGGCGGGAGTTGTGGGGGCGCCAGAATTCCGTGGCCCGCTGCCGCTGCGGCCCAGAAGTGTGTTGGAAGCCGATGCGCCGCCGGGCCGGCCATAGGCCGGGGTGAATGGCCGGAGGACCCGGCTGTCTCCGCACCGTTACGCGGGACGCGCTCGCTTCTCGGCCGACCTGCCGCGTTGATGCCGGCCGCCCCGAGTTTACCGCAACGCTGCCACGAAAAAATAAAATCGACCGCTAACGGGCGCCACCCGTCTTCCAACTCCACGTGGTAGTGTGGCTTGTCTTGGACGTAACCAGTTTACGTCGCTGCGAATCCACGTTCGCTACGAAAAGGCTACACAATTTTAGCTCCGATACGGCCAGTCTGATGTATTAAGTTGTGTTTGATGAACATATTTCAAAAATCTTACTTATCTTCAATAATTTTCCAGTGTTACAAAACTGGGACCAATCTCCACAGTCACCCTTAACACTATTACCGATTGACACATCCATTTACGAGTACTTATTTACGGCCTCAATCAAAATATTTGCAACCTCAATCCCAATATTTGTTGTAACATTTCTTGTTCGCGACAAATGACCGTTTCCGGACCTTCTCTTGCGAACAGTTCTTCCAGGTATGTTATTGGAATTCTTTCCATTGCACTCTTACAGTTTCAATCAGTCTATCGAGGCATGCGCCTTATGCTGTGTACCTTTTTAATTTACGGCAACACTCGAAATTGCAATTTCGCCTCGCTGTATGATGTAAGAGTTCCCCCGAGCAAATAACATTTTCCGCAATCACTTGAGTTTTCGTGACGTTGATCATCATAAAGATCTCACTATCGGTGATTCAGTTTAAGATAACCAGTCTGAGGACAAGAACTATGACGAAAGCGCGAAAACTGTTTACACTCGACAAAGTCGCTACGAGAGGCGACTAGAAACGGTAGAAGAATACGCCATGTTCTGCCTCGTAAATAAGACTGCTAGTAAATAAAGTGTGTATCTCGGAGAAAGAAAGGGCAACTGCAATCGAGACAAGTACGACAATGACGTAATGCGTAACTTCTTTATATCAGAGCTGTGTTAATATAGCAATGCGAGTTTTGTCTTTCAAGGTTATATAAAACCGACGCAGGATAAAACATTTTGCGTTAGCAGTCGTTTTATTATTGAATATTCACCATTTGCATGTGTTCGAAGCAATTTTGCAAATTTTTTCCCATCCTCATGGTACGCAAAAGTATGGTCTTAGAAAGACTCGGCAGTGTCTTCAGGTGGTGAAAGTAGCTGTCCAACTACTACTTATTTGGCTTAAGGGAATAAAAAGAATTGTTTGACTTAACGTGTGACAGCTGGCAATGACATGACGAACGATGCGACATTTTCTGTCGCTCATCCAGATTTTATCAAAAACTATTAACAAACATACCATTGTATGTCACTCAGCATTAACTTTTCTTCGGTCTTCTAAAGCAATCGTCGTTATCACTGTAAACAAAGAAACTAGCGATTATTCTCTTTCGGTTCATATTTGAACTTTGTCCCAGATGAATGAATATGGAAGTATCGTCTCTGGTTACGATACTGTACACGTACTTTGCATTTCCTTCATCGACTTTTTTGTGGATTTCCTTGTGTCAGTTGGCAGGAGAGTGTATTTGGGATTTGGTCAAACTGTGCGTAATCCACGGGGGAAAGATTTGTGCAATAATTGTTAATGCAAAATCGAATGTACTGAAACCTTCAACCCGCCTGAAAGTGCGCATCTCGTGGTACATCACAGCGCACTCTTCAAGCACACTGCACTGCATTTTCTACAACAATATATTTTTGTCGACGTTGATGATATTCATCGTAGACTGAAGAACCGCCACGATGAAATTCGGAAAAACAAATGTACACATTCTCTTCTGAAGGTGAATGATCACCAAAATTTGAACGGAAATATTAGAGGCAATTTTGTTGAGTTAGGCCTTTGAACAATCACAAATGATCCATCGAAAACCATCAAGATTAATTTCTAGTTTTTCAAAACGCTGTTTCCTTAAACATCCAATGAGGACGTGTTATTTTCCCAATGTCTACGTTGGATTTATTAACAACAATGCAACTCTCACAAGAGAAATGTGGCATCTAGTGGACGCCTAAAAAACATGAAAGGTGCTAAAAGTAGACGATCATATTGGCCGAAGTTACGGGTCACTTGTCGAACAACCACATAAAACAAAGAATTCGCTGAAATAAAAAATAAAATTGTTGAGATGTGTATGATTCTTTTTTTCACGACAATTTCTCAGTAGGTTCAGTATCTTTTTCTTCAGCAGTTTTTGTAAAACAGATAGGAGGGAGGGGGTGGAGATGGGGAGAGGGAGAAAGAGAGAGAGAGAGTGAGAGAGAGAGAGAGGGGGGGGGGGGGGTAATTTGGTGTCTCGTGCGACGTCCGCAAAGCCGGATCACTTACTCAGGTGGAAAAGTAGGTGACGTATAATCTCTGGAAGCTTCCAGGAATTCGCCTGACTTTATTTACGAAAGGCACGAAAAACCAGTACTGAATTATTTGTCTCGTACAAGCTCAGACGGGTTGTATTTGGCGCACGCTATCACCACTGGCCGTACTACAGCGCGCCCTCTTCCACCATCTGCCCCTTCTTCCTACGCTGGACGGGCCCTCAAGGGCTGCGCCCAGGTTGCAATCGATAAACTCAGTGTCAACAGTGTTATCTCCCGCCAACTTGGCGATAGCGATAAATTGCGGCCACAGGTGAGAGTCGCGGCGACACCTCATGTTTGCGTTTGCTGGCGGCAAACGAACAGAACATCTGGTATCATTATAGTGCCGAGACTCGTAGCAAAACTGAAACAAACGAGGAACGAATGTGCACGGCAGCAACCGGTACTGGAGGAGTTTTGGAGGAAAAATATCGTCAATGCTTAGCGTTCAAAACTATACTATCTCACTTTCTCAACTGGCAGCACAAATACTGAATATCCTGGTTCTAACATTTGGAATTATGAATACCACGTCTCTTTAACTACTTACTAGCTTTCTTAGCGGAACAAGGTAGTTAGCATATTGGATTCGCATTCACGAGGATGACGCTTCAAACCCACGTCCGGTCATCATGATTTAGGTTTTCCATGATTACCGAAACTACTTCAAGCAAAGGCCGGGATGGTTCCTTTGGAAGGCCACGGCTAACTTCCTTCCCCACTCTTCCCTAATCAGATGGGACAGACCACCTCGCTGTTTGGTCCCTTCCTCCAAATAAATCAACCAATTTGGGTTATTAATGTGGAATGAAAAAAAGATTTCCATACATTCATGAAAATAAAAAAAGTAGCTGCAAAAATGAAAAACTGAGGAAATAAAAATGAAAAACAGAGGAAATAAAAATGAAAAATGGCTCATGCCACACCAATGCTGCTTCATACTACCTCATGCACAAATGCAGTGGTATAATTTGGCTGTGTTACCTATACATAGCAGACATATAACAATACAAGCCATCTTGTCCAAACAGCAATGAGTTCACTAATACCTGACTAGCAGAATGAAGGGCCACTTGAGACTTTCATTTGTCTGGGCTCTGAAACTTCTGTGGCATTGCCCAAAATCACATTCGCGGCCACGGCCACAATCCGTGTACTTTTGGCTACATGTGGCGCGCAAAATAAATTACTCGTACGGTAAGGTACCCCTCGGTTCACTGGGCTCAGTAAGGTACCCCTCGGTTCACTGGGCTCTCAGTTGCTCAGTTATACTTTAACCACAGCAGCAGCTAACTTAAGTCATTTCGGAAATGCTGCCATCTTGTCGTGAAAGCCAATGATCGTGTCCTTTCGTATGTCACATAAATCACTCTTTTTCCAGGTTACGGCGACAACTGCGCCGTTTTACACATTCCCCCGACATGCTTAATGTACCCTCAAATGCCTGTGCTTCCACCTGCGGTCTGAGTGGTTACCACGTGTTTACATCAAACACAGGTGTTGGTCACATTAATGTGACAGGCCTGTGTAACTCCCACGCAAAGAGAATAGTATAGGACAGTTTCGCCTTTGGTACAATAAATATATCTGCACTGTCCTTGTAGTTAAACATGGAAGACTCAGACAGAAGTATGTGTATCCAAGGCAGAGGAGGCTTTCAGTAGGAAACTGTTGTGAGTGAAGTACAACAGGATGAGGAAAGTCTTGCTGGGTCACATCATGGAAAGAAGTATGGTTCATCTGTTTCAGGAGGGCTTAGATGTTAACAACCAAGTCAAAAATTTCAAGTCAAGTGTTACAGGACTTTGTGCTAAGAAGTTTCCAAGAATGATTGGAAGGTGTTACAGAAAGTAGTACTGGCAGGGTACAGTATCATAGTGAACTAGTAAAGATAGCTTAATAGCATTATGCTGCATAAATATTTTGAACTCATTCCTGTTTTGAGTGATTATAGTCATTCTAATATGGAGTTAAAATTAGTACTTCCACCAGTTCCATGATTTATACAGGGTCTGGGTTCCTGATGGTGGTGTTTGCAGATGGAAGATTCAAAGAGTGAATGGCCTTCATCTCCACAGGAAAGGGAAAAAGGGGCGGGGGGGGGGGGGGGGGGAGAATGGGTGGTTCAATCGAAGAAACGGTGGGGGTGGGGATTCCACACTAATAGGAGTCTCTCTCCAGTCATTGTTATGGTGACAGCAGACTCAGCTTCAAGTAGTCAGTATTCAAAGTAGGTAATATAGCTGAGCACTAAGAGCTTGCAAAGTGAAAAAGGTAAGATTAAGCAAAATTTCTTTCCTCAAAATATATGGTTTGAAAATAAAGTCAATGAACTTTCAATTTGTTCACATGACCAGCAGCCTACAAATCATGTAAACGTAACATTTATTTCAGACCATCGTTTGACCACTGCAACAGGAATGCTGGACAGGGATCGTTACAACTTATAATTACAAATCAGAAATATAGGAATAAGGAGTTTCTATCACATTAAGAAAGGATACAAAAACATTGAGATTCCTCCATCTGACCACTACCAGCATTTTGAAGCTTGTGTTAATGCACTGAGAATTCATGGCAAGTTAAAATGCACGGGCATATGCAGCCCCCTTCCCCCCGTCATGTGGTATTATTTGTAACATATGACTGACACCTAAAATGTGTTGACCTCATGAGCAGTAAGCAATTGGAATAGTGAGTGCAAGAATTTGCATCTTTCATATTCCAAGTACAACATCAAACTTCGGCATCACATTATTGCTCGTTAATTGTTACACAGATCAAAAAACGGTAGACATAACTAACTGCTGAGTTCATTAACTACTAAACATTTTCTAATGTTGAGAATAAATGAACTTATTTTTCTTGAAGATGGTATAAAATGTGTGTGCAGAAGAACAGATCAACAAACTGTTACTGACTTTTAGAAATTCGAAAAGAACCCAGATGCTACGATTCTACAAAGCATCTAACAAATGGCGGAATTCTCTCTTAGTAAATTACATGCTTCTGGTACATCATCAAACCAGCTATGTCGTACGATCAAAAACTACCCAATAGGAAGTGCCGGTGGAGGGAGGGGGTAGCAGTTGTCTCTCATGGAAGTGTAATAGAACTGTTTACATTCACTGTAATATGTAAATTGTGAGAGAGCCCATAGGAACTTCTCATGACCATGCTTTATATACAGAGAGATGGCACCCACTGAAAATTGTTGTGAAATGCAATAATAAATGTTTCAGACTATCAGTGTTCTAGGAGAAGATCAGGTGATATGGTGAAATGCAATGCAATGTGTGAGCAGCTGTTGTGCCACTCTGCATCAAAGAATGTTGATCTTAAACTAAAGGACATTAAGTTCATACAATGAGATACAGACAATTATTCCTTGGTAGATCTAATAATACTTACACTAGATATCTTTTCCTACACACAACACAGCAGCTGAGTACAAACGGTGACATACCTGTAATGGAAACTAATTCTCCCCTAACAAATATTACACAGACACCAGCTTTTTACCTGTGGTTTCACATATATACACATATCATGTACATTGTATGCATCTTCCTGCACCTCTGCGCCCCCCCCCCCCCCCCAACACTGTGCATTTCCTCCGCCCCTCAGTTCATCACTTCCTCCCTTCCCCATCAATTTCCTTGTTCCCGCCCCATCCCCTCTGTCAATATTCTACTTCCTTACCCTTCCCCCCCCCCCCCCCCCCCCGTCAGTGCCCTCCTCCTCCCTCTCTGCCCATTTCCTATGTTTCCCCGTTTTCACACCCATCCCACACTACTTCTTGGCTGACAATAAATGCCATAATAGAAGATGTGGAAAACTGCATACAGTATCTAAGGATAAGAATATATGACAATGGTTGGAAGGGAATCCGATGCCAACCTCGAGAAGAGGCTTTCAGTGATCTCATGGCAAATATGGCAGCCCCACACAAAATTTTAAATATTAGAAATGTGATTTAGGCATCTGAATGCTGCATTTCAGAAACTTTCCGACCCTAACTAAAGAATCTCCAGGAAGGAAAACAATTGTAAATGAAAAAAATCAGTTTAAGCAGAAAAGACTGAAACTTACTTTCGTCGAGGATGCTTAACATTTCTGCAGTTTTCAAATACTGCAAAATAAACACACACATATCTCACCTTGGCATAATCTATCTTAGTTGGTCACAGTACAAAATCATTTGTAGATAGGTTTACTACGTACTCGGGAAAGAAATCATTACCATCTATAAAACATTTTAGTAGAATATGATTAGTTAAATGTATTTTTTAAAACACTTAATTGTGAGATGTCTATTTCGATAATTTTTAGTAACTTCCAATAACTCTGTACCTAAGATGATAATCTATAACAAGGGCGACAATCCATAAGAGTTGGAACCCATATTGATGGCTGAGAATGTGCAGTCACTGCTGCTACGTTGTCTCTACAGCCAAAATGTGAACTACTTCTGCAATTACTATCGCCAACCATAAACAAAAATTTTACACAGTTTAGGGATGTCAGTGTAATGAAACCAAGGCTTATCACGTCTTGCGACATTAATGCAACAGGCGTGGAATCTTAGCAATGAACCTTTTACTGTTTCTCTAAGAATATAGAAAATACTATAGTAAAACCTCATAAAAAAAACTCAAATTGAACACTATTTCCTGTGGAAGGCACTCAGTGCTTCAGTAATGCAAGAACTTCCAAAGATGTCAATATATTGCAAACCATAAAATGGTGTCATAGCATGCCTGATACCAAGGTATGATGAGCACGGCACATGTCTCAGATTCTCTCAGTGCGACAAATTAATAGTGTTCATTAAATGAAAAACAACATCTCAGCAGAAGACCTAGAAGCACACTTAACTACGCAGATCAAATTGGACTGTATCTCCAATTTGAGTCTGGCAAGTCTTGAACCACACAAATTGAAACTGCCACAGCAATTAACAATTGCAAATTTTAGGGCAACTACTCCTACTAAAAAGATGAATTTTTAGATGAAGGAGTAATGGGGTGGGGGGGACCCACACCTTATGTTAAACTGATATGTTCCATGTCATTACGAAATGTCGTATTAATGATTTACGTAACAAGTATTAATGTAATGTCATGTAATGAAGCTCAGCCAAGAAAGTAATAGTCCTCGTGCCAATGCTGATGGGAAGGAGAAACTGAAGTCGTTAATTACTGATAAAACTGCTCATCGCTGTTCTTTCAAAAACTTGTGTTAACTCTTATGCAAGTAAACTAGTATCTGATTATCCTGGATGGCAGGAGTAGAAATGTCATATGGCTAAAACTATTTAATCGCAAAATTATCAGAGAAGAGCCAAAGGATTTTGATTCTTGTATATAACTGTACTACCCACTCTAAATTGCAAAATGTTCAGCATATTTCCTCCTCCTCAATATGACTAGCACACTTCAGTACCTGGATTAACAAATAGTTTCTGGAAGGGTACAGGTTTTGTAGCGAGGTTTACCAGTTTTTGGGAATTTCTGGATAACTGTTTTTGTAGTGTATTTCAGTTACTGCATAAACTCTGGTATTACGGTAAAATGTTAATATTAAAAGATAGTGGCCATGAAGATTGTAAGGCATCAACACATTGTTTCTGATGATGATGATATGACATAGAAGAGATGATAATAATAATGACATAGAAGATAAAATGTTGAAAACGAAGCAGAGATGGAATGTGGACCAGAGTATGTTTCTTCATAAAATCCTCGAAAAGATTAGTCTGATTTCTAGGTAAGTCTGTTGGATCTAAGGTTAAATCATCTTATGTTAACTGTAGGGGTAATCAAATGGAAAATCCTGTGCTTCAGAAAAAAGCAATTTGTATTTAACTGCACAAATTTAATTAAATTTAAATTATACTAATGCATATACTTCTTTCTATACTTTCTGAAATCATTTTGTATAAAAGCATATTTGTATTACTTCTTACAGGAAGAGGAATCAAAAGTGGCTTACAACTGTCTGAGGTCTCCATTATAATAAAACAATCTGCCCTAATGTACAAATTTGCTTTCATACGTTTATACAAAACTAGGTAACATTAAGGTTTATTGAAGTGTCTTTTAGTGTTCTTTGAATACACTCCATCATTTAACAAAATACTGACAGTCAAAGACGTACAGAAGTAACCCTTCATTAATATGATGTGCCAATAGCATTTACCTGAAGTAATTAGACAGCGGAGAAAATAGTCACTTAAGAAAACCGGTTCCAATACTTCCTTCATATGACAGGAGTTTTAATATTTACCTTCTACATTGCCACATTTAATGCCTGGCAGATTTTGAAACTACTTTCATTTTAATTAAACACAGAGAGAAAAAAGTTCACCAGGAATGTTGACTTGTAAAACAATGATATGTTACAAACTCAGTTGGTGTGAAGTTCACTTGATTAACATAGGAATAAAGGAGACCACTCCCTGAGTAGCAGAAGTGTCAAGTCATCAGAGGGCACACAAGGAAGAAAGATGACTTGCTAACTTCAGACTAATCCTGTCAATGACAACACTTCTACTATTCAGTGAGTTGTCTTCTTTTCTCCTGGACTATTTACATTTTAACAGAACTTCCCTTATCATATTTATGATCTGTAAACATATATGCAACACTTACCTGACAAAACAATAATATCAAAGTAGGCATATTTCTTACTTTGTGCATTGCTGCTTTGCTTTTACAGGCTGTAATTATGTGTCAGGTTTCACATTTTATGAATGAATTTCTTTTAAGTTTTACTACGAGATATACTGGAGGTATGTGCATTCGAATGACAAGCAACACCAATTTCATCACGCCTTTAATGTCTATACATCTGCTAGATCTAATCTCAAGTAACTTTATTATTAAAACACTATAACAACGATAGGAGAAATCAGTAAAGATCGGAATCACAGATCTATCACAAGTTTCATTTTTAATTGATGTATACATTAACTACGGTTTACGTATATTATTTGCATTCCAAAATAATGTACACATTACTTAGGTATAATTGTCAGTGCATGTCTACTTTTGTTAATGTACGAGAGGGAGTCAAACGGTAACCTGAATTACCTTAATTTTTTATTGAATAACAGCAGAACATTGATACACATGATGTTCAAAACACTTCCTCACCAGTGTAGAAAGTGCACAGATTCCACTGACAAAACATCCTTTTGGTCACGTGCGCAGCCACTCGTGCATCGCCTGCTGCACCTCTTTATAGGAACGAAATTTCTTTCCTTCTGTTCCCTCTCCGAGTGGCCCATCAGTACGAGTTCTGATGAGTATGGTGGATGTGGCAGGGGTCTGAAGTGCAGATCTTTGATGGGACTGCCATAGCACCCATCTTGCAGACACTTTGTGAAACTTAAGCACTTCAAGAATGATGCTGTAAGCAAGCCATGACTAATATTCAGATTTGCAGCTATTCCATCATGTGGTGATTTTCCCATTACAATTGCTTCAACTGCTGCAGTAGACTCTGCTGTCACAATGCTGTCTGCCTGGCCTGCGCACCGAGCGTGTGTCGCTGAAGTAACACAGTTTCCAAACTTCCTACTCAACTCACTAAACTTAAGACAGGCCACTGGTCTTCCTTTGTCCATGTTACAAGTGGGGCAGTCACTCTGAACTGGTACTGAGACTGAGTTTCACTTGTCCGTAGTATGCTGCTGCCTGTAAGGCACTTCTTACATCATTGTTAACAGTATTACCAACTTACAAAACAATGGCACGAAATGTCAATTTTCAATTGCATTTTAAAGGTTTTCATTTGACTCCCCCTTGTAGAATCGTAAAGAATATCATATGAAGTAACTAGTTCCATTACCGTGGCTGAACAGGAAATGGAAGCACAACCCACAATAAGTGATTGTAGTGATAATGTTACTAATGACCAAATTTATGCATTGTAAAAAGTCCAAGAGCATGCAACAGATAGTGTAATGAATTAAAGAATTGGCTTGCACAACTAGGAGCATGCAAAACTAATTGCATGCAAAGACAAGAAGAGGAAACAAAAATGTTTAAAGGAGCTTGTGACAGGTTTACAAGCCAAAAACTTAATGAGAGAGAGAACTACAGGCTTCAGTGAGAAGACGTTTTGCAGATATGTCTTCAGAATTATTTACGAGAAATCTGACTGGCAAGAACAGTGAATACTCTGACATCCTGAAATAATTTTCGTTAGATTTTATTCTTATTCTCCATATATCTGTGAATATGTGCTTCATTTGTTAGATTCACATTTGTCACATCCCAATATCATGAACTGCTAGTACAAATCTGTACATGGAAAGCCAGAATTTACTGCTAAACCATTTTCAACAGTCCAGTAAGGTCAAATCAGGTACATGGTGATGTTTGCATGGCGTGTGAGAAAGTAATGAGACTGATTTTTTTTATCTAGCAAAGTAGGTACTGGTAGATGAAGAAGCTTGCACAGGATAGAGTAGCATGGAGAGCTGCATCAAACCAGTCTCAGGACTGAAGACAACAACAACAACAACAACAACAACAACCACCACCACCACCATCACCACCAAAGTTTTCATTTTTTTAAACAACAATATTTTCCCCTTTGACAGTTGTACACCGGTAGAGTCATCATTCCCAGTCTTGGTAACAGTGCTGAAAGGGTTCATCTGATAGGGGTTGGGTTGTTTGGGTGGGGGGGGGGGAGGGGGGGGGGGGACCAGACAGTGAGGTAATCGGTCTCCATCTGATAGGGCTTCAACATGTTGGTCACACGCTTTTGATAATCTCCACAATCCAAAAGTCACAAGGTCTCAGATTGGGTGAATAGGGGGGTGTGGAACAACAACTGTGCCTCTGAGGACAAAAATTCTGTGATGGAAGTGGCCACATGGCATGGGATGTTGTGATGATTCTACATCCACTTGTCTACGATGTCCGGTCCCACTCGATCCAACCTTTTCCTGAGCCTTTCAATGAAATCTTTCGAGAACACTTGGGTTGACAGTTTGCCCTGGTGGAACGAATTCTCTACGAACTATACAGCTACTGTCAAAAAATATTATCAGCATTGTTTTGATCTCTGATTCGTTCATTCGAGCTTTTTTTCGTTCTAGAAGGTGTCTCACTGCGCCACATCTCACTTTGCAGCCTTGTCTCTGGGCCATACACAAAAATCCAGGATCCATCACCTGTGATATACAACCAAATAATTCGTGGTCATTGGCAGTGCTCTCAAGGAAATCAATGCACACATTCCCTCTGGTCTTCCGCTAAGTTCTGTGGTTTTTCAGCACCATTTTGGCCCAAACCTTTCACATGTGCAAATCTTCAGTCAATATTTGATGTAAGATGAAAATGTTTAACACGTCACCCATCGTTCTTATTGTTAAACATCAGTCTGACCTCACAAGAGCACAGATATGTTTTTGTAAGTTTTTGAAGCAGAGTTGTCAGTCTCCTTACTTTTTTGACATACCACACGTCTTTTTAATGGTTGACAATCAAGAGCTAATTGGACTGGGATCTGAAAGAATTTGTTGCTTATGTTGATAGAGGTTTTGGAGGATAGAATGAAGAGTCAGATGAAGCCAAGGAAGCTTTAGTGCTTCTTGCCATCGGCAGAAACACATTGGAAAATACCAGCTGCATACTTTTTCTTTATTGAAAGCATGTCTTCTGATGACAAGTTTTGTGTGGCACAGAACACTCTCTGACTCCTACATAAATTAATGTAAAGCATATGCGCCTCACATTTGATGGTCTAAACATTAACTTAATACTTGGCACGAAACTAGGTGCAATTATAAACTTATACATTTGCGATCTTACTTTTTACATTCTAATATTTCTAATGAAGTCTTCATATTACATGGTGCATGTCATATGTTGAAATTAGTGAGTAATTTATTTTCTGAAGCAAAGGTGGTGTGCGGTCTGCTTGGAAGTGTCATTAAGTGGCAACACATAGTCACATTTGCAAAATTACTGTGTTATGAGGGCATAGAGTTTTGCATTCTGGTCAAAAATCGTGTAACACATCCTAGACAAAAAATTAAAAAATATTTGCTGTTCGGTCTATGCACACGTCTAATGCACTTAACTGAAGTGAAGATGCTAAACATACAGCAGATTTTTGTGATATGTCTGATGAGCTATTTGACACTTGCAATGGCTAAAGTTCATTTGATTCAGTTACAAATCGGTTTCATGGGTCTCAGACAAAGCTCTCTAGCAACGGCAGAATCTTATTTGTTGAGTTTGAAAAATATTACTGGTAAATAAATCCAAAGGACACAGAATAAAACTCCACTAATTTGATTCCTTTGCATCATTCACAGTATTAAGTGACTACCTGTTGATCTTGTTGAGACTCGTTACCTGAAGTATTTGTTAATGTATAAATTCAGTCAAGATCATGCAGATATGTTTTTCTACAGGATGGAAGGCAAGTTTGGCTGGAATAATAATCATCCTGCTTTGCAATTCCATTCTGCTTGCAAGCAGCCATTAATGATGAATGAAGTGAAATCTAAAGGCACCATGAACTGTTCACCAGAATCTGACCCCATTATTGTCATGGAGAAAGGATATGTTTACTGAAATGTGGTTTGGTCTGGTGATATTTTCTAGAAGTTGAGTTAATGATGTTGATATAGGCCTAGTGCCAGAATGTAATGAAAATCTAGACGTATTGGATCACAACTAGATAAATTCTCTCTCCACGCAGACAAAATACTCTGAATATATTGCAATGTACATAGCTAACTATGTTGTAAAACATCTTAAAGATGTTGTCTTTTTGTATGCTTGTCATCGACTAAAAGCTTCTGCTATTCAGTCACTGGTCTACTTTACTCCTGCCAGAACTTTCCTTACTATATTTATAAATATAAGTTTCATAGCCTCCCATGAAATAATGGGTGGGTTGGCTGGAGTGCATCAAAGATATTGCCATATCATTGGGTTGGGTAGGGTTGATTTTATTTCCTCACTTTCACTTCAGGTCCATTTCGGCCAACAATGTCATTATCGAGTGACCTGGGGTACAATGTGGGTGACATAATTTTCATTATACATATTTATGTTAAGGTAGGACATTGAGCATAGATAGCTACTTATAAATATACCTTCTAAATGGATCAACAAACATTTAAAATTCTTGGCAACTGCATTTTGACTGTTGTTCTAAATTTGCTAAATTAAGTTTGTAGTTCATCAGTTTTGGAGCTGCAATATCATACTTCTGTACAGTATAAGCACTGTTACGCAGGTGATACATATATTATTTGGTTGTACATGTATTATTGTTTCTGTAAATTTGTAATAGTCTATGTTTATAGTGATCAAAGTTATTATTAAATCGTAGGTGTTTACTGGATAAGGGTTTTTATCTGAAAGGTATGCCTTCATTAATTTCTATTTTCAATATTTTTTCCTAACTTGTGACATTCTCATGCGTACTGTAATGATGCTCAGATGTGTGTTTCTGGAGTATGCTTATGAGCAACAATGTTGAGGTTTTATTTCAGAGTGCATCATCTTTCGCCAGTAGGCAGTCTGAATTTATCAGTTCTTTTTTGATTATTTCAATAAATTTTCTCTAAATACTACTGATGTTTAAAATCTGTCTGTTCATTCAAATAAGTCTTGCAGTTTATTTCTCATGTGTAAGTAAATTTCAATTTCCTCTAGAATGTTCATGCTAGGGCTTTTGAAATTTTATGAAGCACCTGCAATGTGTGTTGAATTTTATCTACCGTGTGCTGACCATCTTGCGGGTGGAGAAAACATTTTGATACATTATTAATACTATCTCAAATGTGTTCTTTAAACCACATGAGAAAGTTCCTTCCTGTCTAGCCTATGTAGAAATAATTAATGCTGTTACATGTGATTTTGTGTATACGTAGATTGGTGGTTTCGTGTAAACTGACCACAATTTCAGATTGAGGTTGTTACTGGTCCGGAAACCTAGCTGTGTATTTGTAAGTCTGAATAATGCGTTAATTTTGTCCAAGATTGGGAAGTTTTTATGTATTTTTTTTCTTTTTTGATACTACTACGTTAATTAATCTTATTTAGTTGTGTACTGTGTTGGGCACGGGTGCCACGTATTTATTGTATAATATAGTTACAATTTAGGGTCAAAATTGTATTTATGTGCTAGATTTTGGAGTCTGTTAAGCACGGAGCAAAAATATGTGAGTTTTTGTAACATAGGGTGACAGGAGTCTGCATTTATGACCCTGTCCATGGAGATACGCTTTCTATAAATGCCAAATTTGTTACAGGCATCCATTCTGCTGATAGTACGGTCCAAATAATTTATAGCACTGTTGGTCTCAATTTCCAACATGAATTTGACTTTTACATATAGAGTGTTTAAAGATTTACTGACGTTCCCATTAATTAGCATAAGGATATTATCTAATTATCTCTAGTAATACACAATTTTTTTTTTTTTAATTTAGGACAGTTTGAAGTAAAGAATTTTTGTTCCAGTTTGTTGAGGAAAATATCTGCAATTGTACGCGCTTTACTATTACCCACCGCTACCCTATCAACCTGAGTACAGATTTTATTACTAAATTTGAAGTAACTCTGAGATAACAGGATTTCCAAAAGAGATATAAAATTTATGTTTTTCTAAACTGCAGCAAGTTAATTAAATGATCTGTATTGTTTCATGTACTAACATATTCGTATATAAATTGGTGATGTCAAAAACAGACAAGCATAGCACTGGGTGGTATTTGGATGTCTTTTATGTCTTTTGATAAAGATCATGAGTTTCTTATTGTACATTAAGTGTATGTAAATAATTATGTCCATATTATACTGAGCTTTTTGTTTTGTAGGCAAGTCGAGCTACTAATGTAATTTACTATCGGATGTATAGTAATCAAAGACTTGTATGTCTTAGGTTGTGCACGTAACCTAGGTGTGCACGGGTTCATAATCACAGAAGTGTTTTTCTCAGACTAAGTTAAAATGACTGTACAGGAATTTATGGCCTTTTTTTGCCTTTGCAAAAAGTCTATTAATTGGGTTACATTTAAGTTCAATGATACTGTTTGTATCAAGAAAGACATTACTTTACATATGTAATCAGTGCAATGCATAATAACAATAATGTTCCCTTTAGAAGGTTTCACATCTAAAGCAATACTTGTTGATAATTCGTGGTTTATGTTTATGATAGCTCTACATTCTAAGGCTGACATATTTGTATTTTTAGTTATTTAATTCTCTCTCAATTCTGTTGCTAAGTTCACTGTGAGCCTATTTTTCTTCCTGAATGTGAGGCTGGATACATGCAGCACAACTTTCGTAGCAGATACCAAGTGTTTTATGGCCGAATCATGTGAATTCTGTGCTAAGTTGCATTTAATATCTAAGTCCTTTGTTAGGCAGGTCAGCTTTGTGTTCTGTAAACACAATATCTGCAAGGTTCTTTATACTTCAATAGAAGTCGAAGTTTGAGCTTATTAAATTTTTTGTTGCGAGTGTGTGTATTGTATACTTGTGAAGCTTAAGTACCTCCAATTAGAACAGTTTTAGGGTATCCGAACGGGTAGCGTCGTAATTTCTCAACAATATTTCGGCAGATGTACATGCTGCCATCTTCAGGTGGTTCCTGACGAAAGCAGTGCTGTTCCTCTCGGCGCCCTATATATACTAGCTGTTACCCCCTCCACCGTTCCTCTCCTGGTGTCTTCGGTGCGGCCGGCGCGGCGGTTACTGGAGGTGGTGGGGAAAGTGGCGCCTGGGTCTGAACTGGGGTCTGCAGTCTCCCTGCTGCTGCCATCTGGGGCGGTCCTTGATCTCTGGGACAGCATCTTTCTCTCCAGGCTTAGTGCAGGGTTCCAAGCCTGACTAAGTTGAAGGCCGCTGTCTTTATTAATTAGATCGTCCTGTAGTTGGATTTAGATGGCCTCTTAAGTAACGCAGTCCCAGAAGTAAGAGGATTGACAAGAGTATTTTTGTTTTTTCATAGTCCATAGTATGGCCAGTCTTTATACAATGGTCAGCCTTGGAGGGCCTAACGCCTAGTATATATAGGGTGCCAAGAGGAACAGCACAGCATTCGTCAGGAACCACCTGAAGATGGCAGTGCGTACGTCTGCCGAAATATTGTGGAGGAATTACGACACTACCCGGTCAGATACCCGAGAACTGTTCGAATTGGAAATACGCCGGGAAAACTTCAGATCGCATACCTCCAATTAATTTGGTAATGCAATCAAAAAATAAGTGGTGTTACATTTTTGCTTAAACATAAGTGGACTACATAGAGTTCTTGATTGATTATTTCTTTTTGATGCCGTTTGTCTTTTATTTCTTGATTTGCCCAAGGTCTTGTTGTGTAGGTTCTGATATAAGGCACAAGGTAGGACTTAGCTTTCCAATACATAGAACATAAAAACAATTTCTACCCAAACATTGTCACCACACTGTACAACAAATACATTACACCCAAGCCTAACATAGTACACAGTGAAATACAACTAATCAAAGAAACAGTATCTAGAAAGAAAACAAAATACGTACCAACTGCTCATAGAGGCCCAATCTTGGACAACATTAATGCACTGAACTACAAATATAAAGCTAGCTTTCCAGACCACTAACAACCTCCAATTGAAATTATGATCAGGTAACAAAACCACCAATCTATGCTAGGCCGATTATGTAGAAAATAACATTTAACAGCTGTAATAACTTCTACATAGGCCAGACTGGAAGAAATTTCCTCGCACAGTTTAAAGAACACACATGAGATCTGGAATCAATGTGTCAATACAATACATATGGTGGGGGTGGGGGGGTGGAACAAGAACTCCGCCCCAACAGGCCATGCCATGAAGGCCCAAAGGTACTGACCAGCCGCAGTGTCATCCTCAGTCCACAGGTGACACTGGATGTGGATATGGAGGGGCATGTGATCAGCACACCACTGTCCTCACCATATGTCAGTTTACGAGACTGGAGCCACTACTTCTCAATCAAGTAGCTCCTCAGTTTGCCTCACAAGGACTGAGTACACCCCACTTGCCGATAGCACTTGGCAGACAGGATGGCCACCCATCCAACTGCTAGCCCAGCCAGACAGTGCTTAACTTCGGTGATTGACAGGAACCAGTGTTATCCCCCTGGTAAGGCCGCTGGCACAATACATATGAAAAGTCCTAATTTACAAAAAATTAACGAAAATAGAATTTAATGAAAGCTAATGCGTCAAATAAAAGACTGCTACCCAATAAACACTTACAGAATTAACAACACCTATTATAACTATAAAAATAGGCTACTACAATATACAGCAACCATAAGCATACGCTTAACCAAATGAAGTATATATCATCCGTATAGCAGTGCTTATACTTTGTAAACATGTAACAATAGCTCCCTAACTGTCAAATTGCTGTACTAATAAAAGGAACGGTTAGCTTCCAGAATGATATTTTCACTCTGCAGCGGAGTGTGCGCTGATATGAAACTTCCTGGCAGATTAAAACTGTGTGCCCGACCGAGACTCGAACTCGGGACCTTTGCCTTTCGTGGGCAAGTGCTCTACCATCTGAGCTACCAAAGCACGACTCACGCCCGGTCCTCACAGCTTTACTTCTGCCAGTATCTCATCTCCTACCTTCCAAACTTTACAGAAGCTCTCCTGCGAAAGGTATAATGAAAATAATGTCGCCCAAATTGTACTGCAGGTCACTCTATAATGCCAATGTTAGCCAAAACAAATCTGTAGTGAAAGTGAAAGAAATACAAATTAATATTGCACAGCAACAAGTTTGCATACTCATTATAAATATGTGATAAGCTGACTTACATCACACTGCAGGTCCTATGGAACATAAGAAATTAGTCAGACAGTTAAGGGACAGCAAGATTTTTAACAGACATTTCCAGGAGCAGGTGTATACCTCATAATTTATTATTATGGATTTTCCATTGTTTTATTGATTATTAATTGTAGATAAACTAGAAGAAATTGCAAAGAAGTATGAAATTAAGAATATGAGATCCAAATAATTTGAAAGAAGCAAAGATTGTCAAATGTTTCACAGGGAGCATTAGACAACAATTGACTGCAACAAGGAAAAGAAATACATCAGGAAGTGAATGGGTAGATCTGACAGACGATATAGTGTAGGCAGTAGATGAGCAAATAGGTGACAAGATAAGGTCTAGTACAAATCTTTGGATATCACAGGAAATATTAAATTTAATTGATGAAAGGAAAAAAAAATCATAAAAATGCAGTTAAGCAGCAGGTGAAAGGGAATACAAATGTCGAAAACATTAGTTTGGCATGAAGGGTAAAACGGCTAAGGACAAATGTAAGGATATACAGCTAGGACAAAGATTAAACTGCCATTAGGAATAGAGAAATCTTTGGAGGAAAAAGAAGCTTGTGTACAAACATCAATATGTCAAATGGAAAACCAATGTAAAGTGAAGTAGGAAAGTTAAAATGTGGAAATAATATATTGATGGGCTATACAAAGGACAGAAACTTGAAGGCAATATTATTGAAAGAGAAGATGAAGCAGATGAAGATGAGAGGGAAGATATGATACTGTGAGGAGAATTTGACAAGACCACTGAAAGATGGAAGTAGGAACAATAACCTAGGAGAGCCAGTGACGACAAAACTATTCCAGCTGCTGTGTAAGATGTGTGAGACAAGCAAAATACCCCTCACACATCAAGAAGAATGTAATAACTCAAATGTTGAAGCTGGTTTCTTAAAGATCAGTTTAGGTTCCAGACAAATGTAGGTGCACACAAAAAATACTTATTCTATGACTTTTTATAGAAGATGGGTTACAGAAAGTTAAACGTAAGTTATAGCATTTGTATACTTAAAGAGAAAACTTTTGACGATGCAAACTGAAATACATTTTTCAAAATTCTGAGCGTAACAAGGGTAAAACACAGAGATTGAATGGTTATATACAACTTGTACAGAAAACAGATGGCAGTTATAAGAGTTGAACGGCATAAAATGGAAGCAGTAATTGAGAAGGGAGTGAGACAGGGTTGCAGCCTGGTATCATCATTGTTCAACCTGTACACTGAGAATGCTATAAAGGAGACCACAGAAAAATTTGGAGAAAGAATCAAAGTTCATGGAGAAGTAGTAAAAACACTGAGATTTGCAGATAACACTATAATTCTGGCAGGGACAGCAAAGGTCTTTTGAAGTGCAGTTGCACAGAATGGATAAAGTCCTGAATAAAGGAGATAAGAAGAACATCAACAAAAGCAAAAGAAGGCTAATGAAATTTAGTTGACTTAAGTCAGGTGGTGATGTGGAATTGTTGTTAGGAAATGAGACAATAGAAGTAGTAGATTAGTTTTGCAACTGAGGCAGCAAAATAAACTAATGATTGTCGTAGTAGATAGGGTACAGAATGTACACTGGCTACAGCAAAAAAAGTCGTTTCTGAAAAAGAAGACTGTGTAATATAAATTTAAGTATTGCAAAGTCTTCTCTGAAGGTATTTGTTTGGAGTGTATACTTCTATGGATGTGAAACAGGGATGATAAGCAGTTCAGACAAGAAGAAAATAGAAGCTTTTGAGATGTGGTGCTACAGAAGAGTGCTGAAGATTATATGGGTAGATTGAGTAAAACTAATTAGGAGATACTGAACGAGATTGAGGAGAGAAGAAATTTGTGGCAGAACTTGACTAAAAGAATGAATCGGTTGACAGGACACATTCTGAGACATCAAAAAACTGGGGGAAGTGGGGTGTATGGCAGTATGGAGAGAGGCGTTGAAACTGTACAGGGAAACCAAGAGATGAAGAGGCTAACACACAACAAACTAGCATGAACATCAGCACCAAGCCAGGCATTGGACTGATGATGATGATGACGACGAAGATGATGAAAACGATAACATTTGTAAGAAAAGAATAATGGAAATTTGGCAGTACCTTCACAAAGTATTACAATATTATGTTATTTTAAGGGAATTCAAGCTGTAAATTGAGAAAAGGCCACCAAGAGGCAACGTTAAACTTGTAGTGGAAATTGAAGTTATGGAGAAACTACAGCACCTAAATTTATTTGAGGAATTGAATGTTCATGCTGGAGACAATTTCCTCTGAGAAAGCCACACACTGTTACTTACAAGAACTATAGTTTCACTTTACATGAAGATTAGATTACATCACATAGCAACTAATTACAATTTCACCATTCATAAATCAGTTCCTTAATCAATTATAATTTGGTTTAGAAGAGAATTTGTTTTGTTTCTGAACATAATATTAAAAAAGGATAAAATGTTCACCTGTAAGTCCATATGTCGAACCAAATATTCTGCATCATTTCACTTGATTTGATTACCTATTTCTGATTGCAAACCTGTATAAAACTTCTCTAGTACAACTTATTTGCAGATTAATACTAACATTCGATTTAACTTTGAAGTACATAAATTCTGAATCATTATCAAGTATATGTGTAGATAATTGCTACACATGTGAGATATTTATGCAAAAGCATTTTTATTTTCCGTAAGTTCAATAAATTGTATTAACTCTTGACTAGTTTCAGTTATTTCAACCATCAACTGGAAGGTTGAACAAGCAGAAAAAACTATGTAAATGTACACAGACCAAAAAATTGATATATAAAAATTATACCTCTGATCAATAAAACACAGATTTACAAAATTTTATCATATGTTGGTTTTAGAATGCGAATTTCTCACAGAAGACACTTCCATGTACCAAATGTAACAGTGACAGAATGTGGAATGGAACATAACCAGATTCTGACACACCTTGAAAAGCTTTTACAGGTAACATGTGACTACCGTCTCAGTCCTACGTAACTTCAGAGAACTAATGAGTCTAATGTCCCAGAGTAAAAGCAAGATCTATCTATAATACAACTGTTCATGAAGTTGGAGGGAACACTAGTTAACAAGAACAATTTAAAAGTTGGCACCAAGTGATTACTGTCAACAAACAACATCTAGAAGTGTAGCACTAGGAAAACGAAGGCTAAACGACGCTAACTTGTCAAACATATCAATCAAGTAGAAAATACATGATCCATATGACAGCATTAATAAATGAAACCTGTAAATAGTAATTGTGATAACTGAGCTAATCATTCAATGGAGAAGAATCAACATCACAAATTTTCATTACATTGTCAAAGTTCCAATAAAATGACTGGTCAACAACCATAACAGATAACAACAGTGAATTTCTGGCAACTCATATATTAAGTAGAAAAATGAGCTTTTAGGTAAAAACAATGGAAGTTAAACATCAGGCTATGGCTGTAATATACATTGGGTGTAACCAATTATAAATCACAACTGCAATATTTACATGACATTAGTGATAAAACAAAAATCATCTAATTGATAATACATGAAGAAATATCACTTGAACATCATTCATTACAAAAACAAAACACACCTCAAGAATAAAACTATGTGCAAACAGAAATGATGAAAACCTGAAGTTAAGCACAATGGGCCCAATATATTTTGTTCTTTTTTTCCTGTGTATATTACATATGGTTTTTTCTGTTTGTTCAGTTTTCCAGATGACAATGGTTGAAATGATCAAAACCGGCCACAAGTAAATATAATTTATACAGCTGATGGCAAATAAAAATGCCTTTTTATACATTATCAAAGAATTGTCACCATTTTCAATACAATTAACTGCTGCTTAACTGCCATTGTAGACGACCTTTCTTTCACCTAGGTGTGTGTGATATAATCCTGAAGTTAACAATTAAAATATTGATTCAACAGCTGAAGTTTTACAGCTTTCACATGGAGACAAATAGTCCCTGTGTTTAGGGATAATGGAAAGTGCAGATTGCTTAACATGCTTAAGTCAAGACTATATTAGGGCCAAAGCCATAGCAATTGCATGTTTCAGAAGGGATGCATCAGTGACTTCACATTTTTTAAACAAGAGCTGGTGGACACCATGCTCTAAACATGCTGTAAAAAGCTCAGATATTGATCAAAACATCATACAGTCAGGTACAGATTGAAATGTGCTGCATATCTTACAAAATTCATATTATGTTTGTTACTTAATTCCAAGAAAGATGTGTTATAAATAAAGGTGTTGTAAATACATTCAGAATTTGCATGTAAGTTTTTCACCACAATGGGTGCCGAGGCCCTATTTCATCTGCCCACTGTTCACAGTAGACCACTTACATGACTGTGGGGCCTTGGATAGATTTTAAACATGGGTAGAGCTTATGCAAAAATTGGATTTACAATCAAATCTGATATTCTGGCTCCGATTTTTTAAATATGGTTTTAATGCGGGGCAAATGAGAGCAATTGTCATTTATCATACATGCAAAAGTTATGGGAATGAGGCAATAAGCAACTCCATCACTTGGATGTGAGCTTGAATACCTAAATCCCAGTATAATAATGTCCCCAACAAAGAACAAAGTGCAGTGACAATGTATGGGGTGAAGAAATGTGTCTAAAGGTTGATACAGAATAACTGAATGGAGGTAGCATCCATTCCTTTTTCCAAAAACTCCGCAGGCCATATAACATAAAAATTTTACGAACACTAAAGGCAAATTTGTATAATATTAAAACAACTGGCCCACAGTATGATACGTATTAAAGAAATGAATTCAATTCTGTGGAAAGCAGCAGACAACAGAATTTATAACAATAATGATCACTACTGTTAAGTCTCTTACAAGTTGATAAGACAGCCTCCTTCTATATGTTGTGTGAATGAATGTGTAGTACATATTTAGGTTTCTTTTTCTGGTGAAGGCTGTGGCCAGAAACTAATGTATAAGTGTCTTAATTGTGCCTGTTTACAACTTAACATGACATCTTGATGGTACGTAGCAATCTATCCTTTCCTTATACCCTTGATATTCCAACCTGCAATTTCCACTGTTTAATTTGTTCATACAAAAACAACACAACAGAATTATTATAGTGAAAGATTAGATGTATATTGCACTATCAACCTAATACGAATTGTACGAGTGGTGAAAATAACAAGGTGGGATTTTAGCATGCACTTCCAGCTATTGGGGTAGTATTGTTAATAAAGAAATTGAGATTAAATTAGCAAGTGATCTCATATCGAGAGACAAAGGTTTCTGCTCAAATTATGCTTGGAATCCTGCTCTCTTCCTAATCAAACAAAAACTGCATGCACATTGGTTGATAAAAATTTTGATGCTTGTCATCTTCAGCTGTGTTGTGGTGCTAAATATTTGTGAAGTGTGTTCTTGTGCAGAAAAACATATTATGGTTATTAACTGGTGAAGTGTGCCTACAGAAGCTTTCATTGTATCCGTGTCTTGAATATAATGGGGTATTCAACTGTTGAAACATTGGCCAATTTTTCAGATGTCACCCAGCTACACACCCATAAGTTGTTTAATCATTTTATATATTCTAGGAGAAACTCAAGTTTCGAAGTGTTAGATGCTCTACGGTAATATTACTGCCACAAATGTTAAAAGTTTATGTAGGCATATTACAGGTTGTCAAGCCTGACTTTGAAATTTAATGATGTTAGGAATGGGGGAAAATACTACAAAATCTTGAAAGAAATATTTAATATAAAAATTATAAGGAAAAAAAAAAAAAATCACTTATTTTAGATTAATTCTTTCCTTCTTCCATTTAATGCTGCTTCAATGTTGTCAAAAATGATTGGAAATTAGATTTTAAAAATTAAAATGATATACCCATTCAGGAAAATAAACTGACAATTATCCATGACTTCCTAGGTGTGTGCGCTAGTCTTGCATTATGCATCCATCAACAAAAAAAGCTCTTCTCAGATGGTGCCCTCATTTCTAGAATGCAGCATATCAAGTATGCCAGATTGGGTAGATGTGAATATATGCTTTCAAATACACGTCACCACACCACACGGTCACTTCCTTGCAAGAACTAAGTTTTTTGTTGATATACTTCATAATTTCATCTGCAGCAACACAGAGTCACCCTCTGATAAATCCTAAAATTTGTTGAAAAATTCATCAGGTTTTTGTTTCTTTGTGAGAACTTCAGATATTGTCTTCAAATGGTGGACGGTAACTTGCTATATAATTTCTAGCTCCATTGTGTCAATTTTTCTTGATGCTACCAAAAATTTCATTCTTTTGGATTTAGGATTTAACAACTTTGAGAGTTTGTGTGGCGGTGTTATTTCCAATTTATTAATCATAACTGGTTTTGCTTTAATCTGTAAATCAATTACAAATGTGGTTTTGCCCTCGTTATTTTCTAAGAAAAGGAGGGCAGTCTCAACTTCCACAAGAAACAGATACTGTGTTGCTGGTGAGTTTATGGGCATGTTGACTTTGTTGTTCCACCATCTGTCCACATCTTCTTTCAATGACTTCTGAAGGCAGTTAAGAAAGGCTCTCTCTTCTAAGTGAACTGTAACAGCTTGACAGTAATTTATTAGTCACTATCTTCTCATATCTACATGGTCTCCGTAACTGCATACTTGAGAATATGCATACCACATGAGACAAAATTAAGATGAACTGCTGCAATATTTGAACCATTGTTGGAAACAAACATTATGTTCTGCACAGTACTGAAGAAATCTAATGACTGTAATAACTTCATCAGTGCAGTTCAAATTTAATATTTTCTTAAAGTTTTTTTTTAATATTATTATCAAACACTTTGATATATGACACTTGACCCTCAAGTTTTCCATTTTCTTTGTTAACACAATGCACAGTCACTCCCATTAAGTGTGTTTTATCATATGAATTACATAAGAGATTACCGTTAGTGATCCTTCCACATCTTGGAAATGATTACCAACCTTTACACAAATAGTTTTATGAAAAAAATCGGCAGTTTGAGGAGATTTTTGATTCTTCTACAGCAGCTGAAGATAATGTGATTAACATCTTCCTCACTGTTGCATTCATATGAAGATGTGATCATGTAGAAGCAGTAGATGTGTTACCAGAACCTCCTACGATTCAATCCAAGTCATGCCACTTTCACTATAATGTTTCCGTTGCATCCACAATTCTGGCACCAAGGACTTGTTGGAAGATTAGTCAACATTACAGCACAGTTTCTCCCTTTATTTTTGTAAAGCTGTTGAAGGTTTTCATTCCATCAGGCTCTGATTATAGCCCTTATGGTATGAAGAAGATTGGCTAGTGGCACTATTCTATTTCACTCAATCAGTGTATCAAATTCCTTGGCCAGAGTATCTATTTTTTTCAGTTTCCCTTTATTCCATTACATACCTTCACTCATAACATAATGCAGTATACTATAATGAAATATACTGCTTCTATAATGCAGTATACTATATAATTTTTGGTACTGCTTTTATAATGCAATATACTACATAATTATTGGTACTGTTGACACACTAGCACTTTAACGGCATTAATGTAGAGCATGAATCTATGACCGTTTCTTCCTGCATTTCTTCTGTGTATTTCACTCCCTCTAAAAACACTAAGTTCTACAGTAGGCATGGATGCAAACTTCAGGAAGCTTAAATTTGCCTCCCTCTTTAGTCTTGTCACCTACAAATGCACTTCCTGCCCTGTGTAGGTCCATCTGTGTAGATTTGTCTTCAGGAGGGCCATGCTGCTAGGTTGTCAACTAAAACTGAGCGTATCTTGGATGAACTGAAGATGGATTTTGATATTCAGTTCTACTAAGGTGTTAGAATAGGGCATTTAATCGCTATAAAGCCTTAAGTATTTAATCACTTTTTTGACCCGGAATACAAAGGGTCATAATTCTATACTTCTTATTTCTTTAAGTCTATGCCTCGTATATACACAAACAGCAGATTTACAAGTTGATGTCTCGAGGCAGTTCTCATTCAGCCATTCCTTAAACACCATTCCTGTCGGTGTAAATCTGGACCCATTTGTAATGCCTTCCACAGCTGCGCTATTTGGAATGGTCACAGTCTGTTCACACTACTACATTATTGTGCATTGGTTACATCCCCTTTTTAACATAAAAGGTTTTTCACATTTTCGCTGTAGTCTGCATACAATTTGCATCAGTATGTTGCATCACATAGCCATACATATTAACTTATCTCTTAACTGAAATGTCATCCCCCAACTTGATTTTTTACTAAGCAAATTATGAAAAGGCAGATTTATTTTTTACATCAGTTTTGAAGATAACATGTTTAGAGAGTCAACTCCAAAATTATCTGTTTCAATGTTCTATCTCCCCTGTAACTGCAGTTACAGCTGTTTCCACGAGCAGTGTCTGTTGAATTTCATGCTCTTTTTGAGAATTTCAAGCAGCCATTACTTTTCTTGTATTTGATTTACAATTCTGTAATTTGGCATTTTTCATTCTCTTGCTGTGTACTACAACAAAATTTGATAAAAATCAGACAGCTGAGTTCATACAGACTTTAAAACAGGTGCCTCAGTTTGATTTAAGCTATGTACATATTAAGGTCGCATAATAAGGTTCATAAGCAAGCCTGTTCAGTGTATGTGACAATAGAAACGTACAGATGACAGCTGTACTGTAGCTGAAACCTAGATCTGCAGTGAAGAACAGATTGAACTGTAACCGAATGTAGACTTCGTTTCTGTCTGAATTAAATCACAGTCACTGTACACAACGGCTTCAATGGAATCCAACCTGATATTAAGAAAAACTAATTACACTATTATTTCCAACCTCACTTTAATGTTTTAACAAATTTGGTGTTACAGTTTTGTCTTTGAGTAAGAATACACTTTTTGACACACACAACAAGCCACTGTATCTTTGAATTTTTCCTTGCCATCAAAACCGTAACAAAATTTCTAACAAATCCACATTTTCAATTTGGTTTTCTGCATTTAAGTGCAGCCAGCTTGCTGTATCCGAGATAAAATTAGGTCTGTAGCCATAATTTGATGAACACACACTCAGTGAGTGATTCTACTCTGATGCTTTCTTTAGTTGGTCACTTGAGGACTGCAAAGTGTCATGTCATAACATTTTGAAACTGAGCTACAAAGATTGCTCAGAAAGTAAGACAGTAGCAACACAGAGTCAACAGGTGCACATAAAACACTCATAGCCAGAAAGTAAGGATGGAAACAGACTTCCACTGACCTCGGGCCTTGAAAACATTTGAAGGATGTCTGCAGGCTCCAAACTTTCATCTACCCTTACAACAAACATATGGGATTCCTTCACACAACAGTGTTCAGTTATCACAAGGAAGACCATTTGACAAAAATTGTATAATAATACTGGCATTGTTCTTTAACATTTTAACCACAAAGTAGTTATCACTGTGAATACTCTCAGATATGCCCACAGATATTCACAAGCTTTTATCCACAATGAACTGCAGATATTTGAGAGTATATCTGCAGATATCCGTATCCACACAGACTTCTAACTACAGAGTAATTACAATAATCAATAATAGTTATTAAAATCTGTTACCTTTATTTCAACTGTATATTTCTTTGCAACTTAATTACTGACATAATTCTGAACACTTACTAAAGCAAAGTTAAATTATTTATTACTCAAGAAATTCACAGTATAATTATTACAATACCTGGACATCGAAGCTTGGAGGTAACACGCCTGGAGAATCAGCTTGCTGTTGCTGTGGTGGTACATAGCCACCTTGGTCAAAAGGTGCCATTGCACTGGCAGTGCTTGGGTCCATTGTCATGACATGTTCAAACTGTTGATTTACACTGTCCAAATGCAAAGCGTGAGGAGGATGTGGCATATGATTCATATGGTGATGATGGTGAGGTCCTTCAACACCTTCTGAGGGAGGTTTCCCACCTGCTCCACTACCACTATTTTTGTTAATGTCCTCTTCTGCTGGTGATGGTTGCCTACTGCCTGGTGTCCGGCTGAAAACATCGAAAAATACATCTCGAGTCAAAAGCATAACCTGCACGCCAGAATTTTTTCTTAAAGAATTTTCAAGGCCATGCCTACTCAAGGGCCCCACATATAGCTAAAAGAAAATTGCACAGATAAAAAATCTACACACCAAGTGGCAACACACACACACACACACACACACACACACACACACACACACACACAAAAAAAGAAGGTTATAATCATGCAAGCTTTCAGAGCCACTGGCTCCTCCTTCCAGCAGAAGGGTTGAAGGGCAATGATGAGGGGTGAAGGAAAAGGACTGGAGAGGTCTAGGAAAAGGGGCACGCCCAGAACAGAAGGTCTAGGGAGACTTACCGGACAGGATGAAAAGGAAAGACCCCAACCATCAGTGTTTCTACCGCATGGTGAGAAGAATTTTATCCATCCAACTACATTAAAGAAAACTGTGTATTTCATGGTGATTATTACCATCATTATTATTTAGTCTGAACTTAACTTACATATTTCTTTGCAGAAGTAACAGTAGTTGCAAATTACAGTACAGACCCTCTTCAAATGTTAAAGATACTACATCAATAGAAGTAGTTGAACATTGACTAGCATTGTTTGAAGGCGTGTGATACAAGCAAGGAGTGTATAACACTGCTTTGGCTAGTTAAAATGCAGCTATTACCAATCTGCAATGGAAAATCTCAAATTCAGTGTGTAGCATTTTGCACCCATAACTTGGAACAACTGCAGATCTAAATGGTACTTTGGAACCACCACCACCCACCACCACCACCACCACCACCAAGTCTACACTGGAGGGGGAGGGGGGGAGGGGGGGGGGGGAGGGGGTGGGAGGGGGGGAGGGGAAGAAAAAGAAAAATGCTGGCTTTGAATTAAAGCAACAAAATTCTGTCAGTAATGATACCTTCATTTTTTTCAATAACAGCATATACAAGCTTCAAAAAGTTTCTGATGACCGTAAATCAGTGAGTAAGTAATCTAGAGAAATAAATAACAAAAATCCCTATTACAATTAAAACTGCAAAGAGAATGTAATTCCAACATCTCAGCAATGCTAGACAGAGATATTAAAGTTAACTGAAGCCATCTCTGGCCATCAATGATGCCAGTTTGAACCAGCATCACTATTGAAAAGATCCTCGCTGAGTGTGGTTAGATTAAGGTATCTTAACTCATCTCTATCACTGCTTTGGTAATATTAATTTCTACTTGTTATGCAAAGCGAACTGGGAACATTTTAAGTTCCATTTTCTTTCAAAAATGGATGTTCAGCGCTATTGTGTTGTCGGAACTCTATTGCATTTTCCACGAATCAAATCGAGGACACAATGTTTGGCATTCATTACATTACAAGATGGTGCATGGTCTTTATGCCAAGCTCTGCTTCCTTTAGGAAATCCGCCAGCTATAGCTATGAACTCATTCCGTGCAATTCCAACATATATAACTGACTTCTTTGATTTTAAAGATACTGCTGAAACGTTGTTGTCAATGATGGCGCGAAGATCTCCAAATACAGTAGGATCAAAGTGTCTCGTACTCATCCATCTCAAACAGCTATTAAAAATTCTTGCTCTGAAACAACAGACTGAAAAAACGTCAATGTATTCAAAAGAGGAAGGACCACGGCAAATGTGTGTCAGGCCATACTACATCTGAAAAACTAGTTGTGTTTATCAGTTGCAAAATAGAAAAACCTGCTGACAATGTTGTCAATTCCTTCCTCAACAGCAAAGGGAGTTTTACAGTTAACTTTGGAACATCTGATCCAAAGAATGGATTTTTACAAGAAACGGAAGTCAACTCTGAAGGATATTTTTTCCCACTAATTTTATTATTCTCTTGTAAGAAAATATGTAAAAGAAAAGAGAAATGGCTTTGTTGACTACTAATTAAAACACTACTGCTGTATTTCTGTACTTACATTATCACAAATGGCACTTTGAGCAAAATTTGGCACACTCAAAATTCTTATTAAATTATTGATTTTCTGATTTAATAATGGAAAATCCAGGACGGAATAATGACAGCATTATGAAAAGGATGGAGTGCCACTAACCATTTAGCAGAGATGTTGAGTCATAGACAGGCACAACAAACAAACTACTAAATGGGTAAGCTTTCGGCCAGGCCTTCTTCCAAAATAGACAGCACACATACACGCAGTCACACAAATGCAACTCTCACATACGGGACTCCGTGAAACAAAAGAAAACCTAAAATATGATTGTCAGGCAAGGACAAAAATAACTCAGTATCTTACCCAAGAACCTTTTTGTTCTGTTGCTTTTCACTGTTATTTTATTTAATCTAAGCAGTATGCTACATAGGACACCATTTTCAGCTACATAGAACACCATTTTCATGTGAATCAACTGAAAGAAAGCCTTAAACAGCTTGGAAGAAACAAGATTATTGATTTTTATAGAACTGAAGACGTGAATGTAAGTTAGAGTTTAATGTCTCATCACATGGCACATATCTGATCAGTAGTCCAGTTCTGTTTGTACTCGATCTAGCTGTCAGGACTGAGGGTGTGAACAGCTGCTGTAATGGCATCATAAGCCTTCAAGGTTCTGTGGTAGAAATGAAATGTAACATGCTACCCCATAAGTAACACACACTCTTTAAGTGCTTGTCTTTTCAAATATGTTATGATTAGTCATTTACCTACACCAGTTTCTTAAAATGTTTTATAGACTTCATAATTACCATGTTCTTAGTAACAGTGAAAGTGGAGGATGAAACTACGGAAGGGAATCCACTATCTTTCTTGAATCTTCTCCTACTGCCACACCGTGCCTTGATACTAAATGTGAAGAAATCGGAAAGGTTCGCAGGAATTTTGCATCAGCACATACCATTATTTGTCACTCTTAAGTTTCATTGTTGGATATTTACAATTTCATACTTAAGATAATTAAAACTGATTAAGTGAACCGTTTGCTGTGCATGTCATTTTTCACATTGGTTTGAAGTACAGTTATTTCATTGCAGTAAAGCAGACATTATTTTCTAGCACGACTCTTGCTGAAGATACTTTATATTCAGCTGTTACTCCTTTCCACACCTAAAATAAACCAACACGCCTGCAAGTTTTTGATATCCTTTACTGAAAAACAGTAAAATTTATATTAAAAAAAGGTATCTGAGCAGTCATTCAAAGTAATAATACTGCTACCTAAGGATTTCTCTCCAATGACTTACTTTTGACCACAATATCTCGCACATTTTCAGTTTGATGTAGCTACTTAAACCAGCCTCCTACAGTGACATGATAAATAGCTTCCGTAAGTAAATTTGCCCCCCCATGAACCATGGACCTTGCCGTTGGTGGGGAGGCTTGCGTGCCTCAGCGATACAGATAGCCGTACCGTAGGTGCAACCACAACGGAGGGGTATCTGTTGAGACGCCAGACAAACGTGTGGTTCCTGAAGAGGGGCAGCAGCCTTTTCAGTAGTTGCAAGGGCAACAGTCTGGATGATTGACTGATCTGGCCTTGTAACAATAACCAAAACGGCCTTGCTGTGCTGGTACTGCGAACAGCTGAAAGCAAGGGGAAACTACAGCCGTAATTTTTCCCGAGGGCATGCAGCTTTACTGTATGATTACATGATGATGGCGTCCTCTTGGGTAAAATATTCCGGAGGTAAAATAGTCCCCCATTCGGATCTCCGGGCGGGGACTACTCAAGAGGATGTCGTTATCAGGAGAAAGAAAACTGGCGTTCTACGGATCGGAGCGTGGAATGTCAGATCCCTGAATCGGGCAGGTAGGTTAGAAAATTTAAAAAGGGAAATGGATAGGTTGAAGTTAGATATAGTGGGAATTAGTGAAGTTCGGTGGCAGGAGGAACAAGACTTCTAGTCAGGTGACTACAGGGTTATAAACACAAAATCAAATAGGGGTAACGCAGGAGTAGGTTTAATAATGAATAGGAAAATAGGAATGCGGGTAAGCTACTACAAACAGCATAGTTAACGCATTATTGTGGCCAAGATAGATATGAAGCCCACACCTACTACAGTAGTACAAGTTTATATGCCAACTAGCTCTGCAGATGACGAAGAAATTGAAGAAATGTATGATGAAATAAAAGAAATTATTCATATTGTGAAGGGAGACGAAAATTTAATAGTCATGGGTGACTGGAATTCGAGTGTAGGAAAAGGGAGAGAAGGAAACATAGTTGGTGAATATGGATTGGGGGACAGAAATGAAAGAGGAAGCCGCCTGGTCGAATTTTGCACAGAGCACAACATAATCATAACTAACATTTGGTTTAAGAATCATGAAAGAAGGTTGTATACATGGAAGAACCCTGGAGATACTAAAAGGTATCAAATAGATTATATAATGGTAAGACAGAGATTTAGGAACCAGGTTTTAAATTGTAAGACATTTCCAGGGGCAGATGTGGACTCTGACCACAATCTATTGGTTATGACCTGTAGATTAAAACTGAAGAAACTGCAAAAAGGTGGGAATTTAAGGAGATGGGACCTGGATAAACTAAAAGAACCAGAGGTTGTACAGAGATTCAGGGAGAGCATAAGGGAGCAATTGACAGGAATGGGGGAAATAAATACAGTAGAAGAAGAATGGGTAGCTTTGAGGGATGAAGTAGTGAAGGCAGCAGAGGATCAAGTAGGTAAAAAGACGAGGGCTAGTAGAAATCCTTGGGTAACAGAAGAAATATTGAATTTAATTGATGAAAGGAGAAAATATAAAAATGCAGTAAGTGAAACAGGCAAAAAGGAATACAAACGTCTCAAAAATGAGATTGACAGGAAGTGCAAAATGGCTAAGCAGGGATGGCTAGAGGACAAATGTAAGGATGTAGAGGCTTGTCTCACTAGGGGTAAGATAGATACTGCCTACAGGAAAATTAAAGAGACCTTTGGAGATAAGAGAAAGACTTGTATGAATATCAAGAGCTCAGATGGAAACCCACTTCTAAGCAAACAAGGGAAAGCAGAAAGGTGGAAGGAGTATATAGAGGGTCTATACAAGGGCGATGTGCTTGAGGACAATATTATGGAAATGGAAGAGGATGTAGATGAAGATGAAATGGGAGATACGATACTGCGTGAAGAGTTTGACAGAGCACTGAAAGACCTGAGTCAAAACAAGGCCCCCGGAGTAGACAATATTCCATTGGAACTACTGACGGCCGTGGGAGAGCCAGTCATGACAAAACTCTACCATCTGGTGAGCAAGATGTATGAAACAGGCGAAATACCCTCAGACTTCAAGAAGAATATAATAATTCCAATCCCAAAGAAAGCAGGTGTTGACAGATGTGAAAATTACTGAACTATCAGTTTAATAAGTCACAGCTGCAAAATACTAACATGAATTCTTTACAGACGAATGGAAAAACTAGTAGAAGCCAACCTCGGGGAAGATCAGTTTGGATTCCGTAGAAACACTGGAACACGTGATGCAATACTGACCTTACGACTTATCTTAGAAGAAAGATTAAGGAAAGGCAAACCTACGTTTCTAGCATTTGTAGACTTAGAGAAAGCTTTTGACAATGTTGACTGGAATACTCTCTTTCAAATTCTAAAGGTGGCAGGGGTAAAATACAGGGAGCGTAGGCTATTTACAATTTGTACAGAAACCAGATGGCAGTTATAAGAGTCGAGGGACATGAAAGGGAAGCAGTGGTTGGGAAGGGAGTAAGACAGGGTTGTAGCCTCTCCCCGATGTTGTTCAATCTGTATATTGAGCAAGCAGTAAAGGAAACAAAAGAAGAATTCGGAGTAGGTATTAAAATTCATGGAGAAGAAATAAAAACTTTGAGGTTCGCCGATGACATTGTAATTCTGTCAGAGACAGCAAAGGACTTGGAAGAGCAGTTGAATGGAATGGACAGTGTCTTGAAAGGAGGATATAAGATGAACATCAACAAAAGCAAAACAAGGATAATGGAATGTAGTCTAATTAAGTCGGGTGATGCTGAGGGAATTAGATTAGGAAATGAGGCACTTAAAGTAGTAAAGGAGTTTTGCTGTTTGGGGAGCAAAATAACTGATGATGGTCGAAGTAGAGAGGATATAAAATGTAGGCTAGCAATGGCAAGGAAAGCGTTTCTGAAGAAGAGAAATTTGTTAACATCCAGTATTGATTTAAGTGTCAGGAAGTCATTTCTGAAAGTATTTGTATGGAGTGTAGCCATGTATGGAAGTGAAACATGGACGATAAATAGTTTGGACAAGAAGAGAATAGAAGCTTTCGAAATGTGGTGCTACAGAAGAATGCTGAAGATTAGATGGGTAGATCACATAACTAATGAGGAAGTATTGAATAGGATTGGGGAGAAGAGAAGTTTGTGGCACAACTTGACCAGAAGAAGGGATCGGTTGGTAGGACATGTTCTGAGGCATCAAGGGATCACCAATTTAGTCTTGGAGGGCAGCGTGGAGGGTAAAAATCGTAGAGGGAGACCAAGAGATGAATACACTAAGCAGATTCAGAAGGATGTAGGTTGCAGTAGGTACTGGGAGATGAAAAAGCTTGCACAGGATAGAGTAGCATGGAGAGCTGCATCAAACCAGTCTCAGGACTGAAGACCACAACAACATCAAGTAAATTTGCAAATATTTGAATCTGAATGCATAATTTCTCAATTTGATCTGCTCTCACTTTCATATGTTTCTACTTAAAAGGGTTGTTTGACAGTGATGAAAGCCGATCCTCGCCAACAATGAACTATTTCTCCTATTAAGAAGTCAGCTTCAGTAGATTGCGAAGACATTTACAGCCCTTTATTTCCCCTGAAATGTTTGATTTTGTGCAGCAGCACCATAATTAAAAAAATACTCTGTTCTTCCATTACACTGAATTCTCTCTCTCTCTCTCTCTCTCTCTCTCTCTCTTTTGCGAGGGGGGATAACTACTGACATTAGGTATTATTATTGGAGTGACAATGTTCCCCTGAATCTTAGCGATTGTTTGGCAACTAGGAAAATTAACACTGTCCTTTTGGTTTAAGTCTTACTTCTATGATCCTATGTTATAGTAAATTTCTTTTTTGGATCTGTGGGTGCTTTTGACTGCTGTTCTACTTTGAATCCTGCCAGATGGCTTCATAGCATTATTTTTAGCAAGACAATTGTCGACAAGATTTGTTTCTGAGCATTTTCGACCTTGAAAGGTCATCTGCACATTTGAGACATATTTCAATTTTCAGCAGTGAGAAAAATGATAGCAGAATTCTAAAGCAATGCATGAATCCTCATTCTACCTGAAATTTTCAAAGACAGTAACAGTTTTACCTCAAACACATTTTTCTTCCTCACATGCTTCTGCACATATTCTGTGGGCTGTTTCAAGATAAATACCACACACCTTCACTGATGCACACCCTCTGAATCAGTCCTTTTCTTCTTCTTCTTCTCTTCTGCAAATCTCTTTAAGGTTGTAAAGTAATCTGTAACCCTTGTGTATCATTTCCTTTGTTTGACATGTGTCCCAAGCTAAAAAAACTGCACGCTCTTAAATAGGAAACTATGTAAAGAAAATCGAAGTGCTATGGCAAAAAGTGGATGTACTAACAAGTGGGTTGAGCATTGGGTGAAATAACCAAATGATGCCAGTGACAAATGTGTCTTTTGGTCATTAGTGTGTCTCTATGATGCTCTTTAGATCACTGCAGTAGCAATGGAAATGTGAAAGCCATGTTTATTTACAGTCAATGGCCAAGATAAAACCTTTCTGTCAGCAACTGAAGATCTTGAGGAATGGGAGAATTGGCATTCCACTCGTGCCTGCCACATCTGCTTGTTGGTGGTATAATGAAGATGCAAACAGGTGGGGTGGGGTGGAGACCCCCCAACCCATGTGTCACGTTTCACATTTACTACACACGTTTAGGGAAACTAAATGAAGGTGAGGACATTTATGCCTGAGTTAAATGTCGTAACTACTAATCAGTTTGCTCAGTGACATGTTCGATGCCCTGTTCCTGATAACTTAGGAAAGATGCGAGTCGTCAGTGCTACATCACAAATACTGTCAGCTATATTTCAGGGTGTATCAAAAAGAGCCATCTGATTTGGCACGTCTATGTTTCTAAAACCAATAAAAATATGCAATGAATTTTGTTTTTTGATGAACAGGAAACTAAAAAAGTTTTTTTATGCCTTTTCACAGGTGTTCAACATGCCCCTCTTAAGATGCATGACATATGTCAATATGGTATTCAAATTGTTCCCACACTGCAGCAAGCATGTCTTGTGTTACAGCTTCCACAGCTGCTGTTATGCGATGCCTCAGTTCATTCATTGTTGTTGGTAATTGAGCACATTTCATAACCCCCCCCCCCCCCCCCACACACACACACACAAGAAATAATCATATAGTCAGGTCTGGTGACCTTGGAGGCCAGTAATGTAAGGGTGAATCATTTGGTTGAGTGTAACCGATCCATCGTTCAGTAATCCTTCGTTTTAAAAATTCCCGCACTTCCAGAAGCCAGAGTGATGGTGCCCTATCCTGTTGGTAAATGAAGTTATTCGAATCTGTCTCCAACTGTGGGTAAAGAAAGTTCTCAAGCACCTCAAGATTTGTGCTTCCTGTAACAGTGTTCTCAGCAAAGAAAATTGGACCATACACCTTTCCCCATGAAACAGCACAAAACACATTAAATTTTGGAGAGTCCCTCTCATGTTGTACAACTTCATGTGGTTGTTCAGGTACCCCATATTCTGACATTATGACAGGTCACCCTTCCATTTAAATGGAATGTTGCCTCATCACTAAACACTAAGTGTGGAAGAAAACTGTCATCCTCCATCTTCCCCAGAATGAAATTACAGATCTCCACATGACGTTTGTCACCTTCACAAAGAGCTTGCAGTAGCTGAATTTGGTACAGTTTCATGTGTAAATTTCAACACAACACACACCATACGGACATTGGTGGCATGTTGAGGTGTCGAGCTGAATGGCAAATGGATTTTTGTGGACTCTTTGTAAAACGAAGGCGGATATGTTCTATGCCTGTGTCAAACACTCAGGGATGGGCCAACGATTTGGCTTTACACAAACAACCTGTTTCTTGGAATTTTTTACACTGTCATCTAATCCTCTGTTTTGTAGGAGGATCCACACCATACCTAGTACAAAAGTCACGCTGAACAGTTATTACTGACTCGCACTGCGCAAAACAGACTACAAAACACTTTCTATTGTCCTGATACCATTTTTACTAGAATGGAAGTTGGCGGACACTGCTGCTACCTAGCAGGAACCAGTACATTGTTTATGCACATATCTCACATAACATAATATTTACGATTTTTTAAAAATCTGATGATTTTTTTGATACACCCTGTATATTGAGATATAACACCTAACCACTATCACAGTAATGAAAAGTCATTACGCTATTTATGATGGTGCAAGATGTTTTGAAGAAATTGACAATTGCTTCACATTTTGTAGTGCCAGACTTTTTCAGCTAGTCTGCGCAGGCAAGCTCAAGTGTTGCCAAAACGGTTCAGTGAAAGAAGGCAGACGAGCAGATTATTAGGGAGGTTCCCAGAGAAAACCACTACAAAGAAATAATAAGCACTAAAGGGAAGACAATCGCAGTTTAGGCATTCAATAGTTTCCAGATGAGACATTGTAAATTAAGATTCTTATGCCTAGCACAACTTCATTGAGAGTTGCCGATTCAAAAGTTGAGCACTGCTAATCCCTTGAGTATTTGTTATTTCTTACCATTAATCAGCATCAAAGCACTTTTCATTAAACAGTAGTTTCTGAATTTACTACATTTAACTTCCCAGTATACTACCTGTAGTGGATACTTCCTCACATGTTGATTATCTGCTCATCATGGGCAACTGAATTTCTAAATTCATTGCCTTTCTTTTCAAGACTATAATCTCCTTGCCTTACTGTCTGTACTGTCCGCAAGAGTACATAATACTTGAAAAGCAGGAAAAACTACTCTCTTAGAGAATATAAAGTTATTACATCCAACAAGCAAATCTACTTGTCTGAAGACAGAATTCCTTAAGTCAAAAACAGCCTGTCATGTAATTCATTTCAATCAATGAAGAAGTTCCTCAACAGGTTAGAAATATTAATGAAATTCGCCATTAACACGTACTACAAACAATCTTATAAATCTATAGTTACCACATTTCTGCAGTAGAAAGGCTTGCACTAATTAGATGGGTAGATCACATAACTAATGAGGAAGTATTGAATAGGATTGGGGAGAAGAGAAGTTTGTGGCACAACTTGACCAGAAGAAGGGATCGGTTGGTAGGACATGTTCTGAGGCATCAAGGGATCACCAATTTAGTATTGGAGGGCAGCGTGGAGGGTAAAAATCGTAGAGGGAGACCAAGAGATGAATACACTAAGCAGATTCAGAAGGATGTAGGTTGCAGTAGGTACTGGGAGATGAAAAAGCTTGCACAGGATAGAGTAGCATGGAGAGCTGCATCAAACCAGTCTCAGGACTGAAGACCACAACAACAACAACAACAACAGTTGTTTACTACTCTCTAGGGAAGGCAATATCAAAGTTTTGAAGACTAGGAAGCGAGATAAAGTACGAATAACTCAGAGAAACCTTATTAAATGGGTATCCCTTGGGCGGCGTATTTCAGTCTGTTTTTCAGCTGAAACTACAGAATCAAACTGATTATAAACTTCGCAGCTTAATTGTGCATTATCAATCCAGTGGAGATTATTGTTTCATAACAGTTGTAGCATACATCTTATTATCAGCCTTCATATTTTACACCATTGTCACAAAGAAAGTCATAAAGAAAACTATCTGCCAGTCGGATGTCACTGATGGCAATTTTTCAGAACCCAAAAATTACATTTTGAAAATGTGATTATCTCAAATTATTAGAGCCACAAAAAAGAAAACTATTCTTTCCCACGTGGAATATATATATATATAAAAAAACAAAGATGAGGTGACTTACCGAACAAAAGCGCTGGCAGGTCGATAGACACACAAACAAACACAAACATACACACAAAATTCAAGCTTTCGCAACAAACTGTTGCCTCATCAGGAAAGAGGGAAGGAGAGGGGAAGACGAAAGGAAGTGGGTTTTAAGGGAGAGGGTAAGGAGTCATTCCAATCTCCCGGGATTGGAATGACTCCTTACCCTCTCCCTTAAAACCCACTTCCTTTCGTCTTCCCCTCTCCTTCCCTCTTTCCTGATGAGGCAACAGTTTGTTGCGAAAGCTTGAATTTTGTGTGTATGTTTGTGTTTGTTTGTGTGTCTATCGACCTGCCAGCGCTTTTGTTCGGTAAGTCACCTCATCTTTGTTTTTATATATAATTTTTCCCACGTGGAATGTTTCCTTCCATTATATATATATATATATATATATATATATATATATATATATAAAAAGTGGGCTAAAAAGAGCCATTTTTTGGCGTTTCTAGAGAAGTCATGAACTTTGTCATCAATCTGTAAACTATTGGAGAGCAGTAGGAGAATGAAATTTTAGTCGTAAGGCCTTGTATTGGTAAGTTGCTATGTGCAAAGTTTCAGATTTATCCTGCACTTACTTTCGGAGATATAAAAAGCTGAACTTCACATTTTTTCCGAGTGTCTTTTTTTCAGCCAACTTTATTTTCAAATTATCCATCCGAAAATTGGTCAGGAAATCCTATTTTATTATTTCGCTCCAGAGACTGCAAAATGTTGCACACAATGACCCAGTTTTGCTTATTTCAAGACAATATTTCCGAAGATATTATCTCCCAATTTTGATGAAAATTCAGAGTTGCACAGTTGATAGCTGCACTATGGGGTCATCAAATGACTATATTTCACTCACTCACTCCGTCTTCAGGCCACGAGTGTCCTACAGGGACCATCCGACCCCCATGTCATCCCCTGAGAAGGATGCGGATAGCAAGGGCGTGGGACGGTCAGCACACCGCTCTCCCCGTCATAAGATGGTATTCTTGACCGAAGCTGCTACTATTCGGTTGAGGAGCTCCTCAATTGGCATCACAAGGCTGAGAACCAAATTGGTGAAAGTAAACTTTACCAATGTTTATTGGGAATGTGTGAAAATTTCAGCAAAATCCATGATTGTCATGGGAACTTATTCCAAAATTAGAGTGAATCACCCATTAGTGTATCACTGGTGACTGCTACTGCCTAAGCAGCGAAAGAGGGACGTCTCTCTCTCTCTCTCTCTCTCTCTCTCTCTCTCTCTCTCTCTCTCAACCCCCTTCCTCCACTTCAGTTCTGAGCAATGTATTCTTTTCTTTTCCCCTCACACTGACAATGTATTACTGAGCAAAGTGAATTGGAAACCTAGCTGTAACAGGAACTAGCTTGGTCAGATGGCTAGGTAGTCACATTCCAATTCGAATCGCTACGATTCCTTCTCTCTCAGTGTGCATGTGAAAACTTATAGCTGAAAATACCTTCATGGAAAGCTGCAACATCTTACTGTTGAAGTCATTAATTTTAACTGATGACAGGAACGAGAAAGGCGCAACAGTCAGCGGAAAGTGCAAGCAAATGTTGGCAAGCAAAAGTTAAGCAAGTCAATTGTGTGCATATTAGCAAAGGAGGGACATTAACACTCACAGATTTTATTATATTTCCAGTTCCCTTGTCTGCCCAAGTATATGCTCTACAATAGTCAGTGCACACATTATTGCTGTGATACACGGTCTTTCGAGTCTTCTAATGTCACAACAATAAAAACTAATATCACTGTAGAGAAAGCAAGGAAACCGCGTTATTTAGTTTTTAGCGTGTTTGGCTAGTAATGACGAGGTCTCCAATTCAACTCCTAGTGACCACTTCAAACATTTTTCTGGTGGAAAAGTATGGAATGAACTCCACTCACTCAGCTCTGTGAAGGCAAATGAAAAGCCACTTATATATAAAAACAGTGAAATAGATGGGCAAGTCACCGAAGTAGTGTTACATCTAAAGGCTTGCACGTGACAAGGTGACACACAACATACATTTATTAGCAGCAAAATTGTTCGCCGAATGGAAGAGGATTCAAGTATCTGCCCTGAAGCAGAACAAGTAAAAAGTACACTATAAATTTTTCATTAAGGACATAGATACACGTATTATTACACAGTTATTTCTGTGATACCACATAAAATACAAATAAAACTGTCCCTGCAAAAAATTTACAAATTTTATCACTGGGAATTGGACATAAGGCTAGCACTGCAATTCTGAGGAAAAACTTTTTGTCTATGGGATATGATTTTACAAGGTGCCTGAGTACATAAGTCATCACTTATTTTTCATACATGCTACACGATGAATATATACTGGAAAGTGATACTATCCACCTTGACAAACAACAGGGCCTGGCAACATTTCATTATTGTGAATGAAGAGTTTCATTTTTTGGTTATTTCTTCTATTACAAAAAAGTACTTTCAACTAACACGTAGAAATGGACAGAAAAAAATTAAAAATACGTAGAAACAAGGAAAGTCAAACTGTTTCTTTAATTAAACAGTACCAACGCCTTTCCTCTTTTTTCCACGAACAATAAAATTTTCCCTACCTACGGATGCAAGCAAAAGTTAAGCAAGTCCAAGGAATAGAAAAGCAACTGGAATCACTCAATAGAGGAAAGTCCACTGGACCTGACGGGATACCAATTCGATTCTACACAGAGTACGCGAAAGAACTTGCCCCCCTTCTAACAGCCATGTACCGCAAGTCTCTAGAGGAACGGAGGGTTCTAAATGATTGGAAAAGAGCACAGGTAGTCCCAGTCTTCAAGAAGGGTCATCGAGCAGATGCGCAAAACTATAGACCTATATCTCTGACGTCAATCTGTTGTAGAATTTTAGAACATGTTTTTTGCTCGAGTATCATGTCGTTTTTGGAAACCCAGAATCTACTATGTAGGAATCAACATGGATTCCGGAAACAGCGATCGTGTGAGACCCAACTCGCTTTATTTGTTCATGAGACCCAGAAAATATTAGATACAGGCTCCCAGGTAGATGCTATTTTTCTTGACTTCCGGAAGGCGTTCGATACAGTTCCGCACTGTCGCCTGATAAACAAAGTAAGAGCCTACGGAATATCAGACCAGCTGTGTGGCTGGATTGAAGAGTTTTTAGCAAACAGAACACAGCATGTTGTTATCAATGGAGAGACGTCTACAGACGTTAAAGTAACCTCTGGCGTGCCACAGGGGAGCGTTATGGGACCATTGCTTTTCACAATATATATAAACGACCTAGTAGATAGTGTCGGAAGTTCCATGCGGCTTTTCGCGGATGATGCTGTAGTATACAGAGAAGTTGCTGCATTAGAAAATTGTAGCGAAATGCAGGAAGATCTGCAGCGGATAGGCACTTGGTGCAGGGAGTGGCAACTGACCCTTAACATAGGCAAATGTAATGTATTGTGAATACATAGAAAGAAGGATCCTTTATTGTATGATTATATGATAGCGGAACAAACACTGGTAGCAGTTACTTCTATAAAATATCTGGGAGTATGCGTGCGGAACGATTTGAAGTGGAATGATCATATAAAATTAATTGTTGGTAAGGCGGGTACCAGGTTGAGATTCATTGGGAGAGTCCTTAGAAAATGTAGTCCATCAACAAAGGAGGTGGCTTACAAAACACTCGTTCGACCTATACTTGAGTATTGCTCATCAGTGTGGGATCCGTACCAGATCGGTCTGACGGAGGAGATGGAGAAGATCCAAAGAAGAGCGGCGCATTTCGTCACAGGGTTATTTGGTAACTGTGATAGTGTTACGGAGATGTTTAATAAACTCAAGTGGCAGACTCTGCAAGAGAGGCGCTCTGCATTGCGGTGTAGCTTGCTCACCAGGTTTCGAGAGGGTGCGCTTCTGGATGAGGTATCGAATATATTGCTTCCCCCTACTTATACCTCCCGAGGAGATCACGAATGTAAAATTAGAGAGATTAGAGCGCGCACGGAGGCTTTCAGACAGTTGTTCTTCCCGCGAACCATACGCGACTGGAACAGGAAAGGGAGGTAATGACAGTGGCACGTGAAGTGCCCTCTGCCACACACCGTTGGGTGGCTTGCGGAGTATAAATGTAGATGTAGATGCCGAACCATAAAGACCTAAATCCTACAGAACTGGCCAGGAATACTGTGAGGAGTAAGATTCATGGCTGTATTACATCCAGCACCTTAACACTCTAACCTGAAAAAATAACGGCTGGTGCTTTTGCTGCTAAAAATAAACATGTGCAATCTTGCCTGATTCAAGCTTTCCATGCAACACTACTTCAGTGAATTGCACGAAAATTTGGCCTCTTTTAGACTGAAGTAGCTTTTCAGTTGGCATCAAGGCCAAGTCGACTTCCTTCGAGAACTTTCTACCAGAAAGAATTTTAAGTAGTCACCGGGAATAGAAGTTGGGATTCGGCGTTATTGGCTGTAAGCAGTAGACACTATCCTATGTGATCGTTAGCTTTGGAGTCAAAATATTAGCTTTTAGTGTTGTGGCATTAGAAAATGCAAAACATCCTGTAACATGCCAAACATTTGTGCGACGAGAATTGGGAGGTGAGATACTATAGTGGACAAGGGAACTGAGAATATAACACAATCAGTCCGAGTGTGGTATTATCAAGCGTAATCAAAACAGCAGACAGTGAATCAATGCTCTCTGCTCTGGAAAACAGCAACATCACCAGGGATGGTAGCTTTACTGATACTGCCAGCGAAGTGTTGAAATCATCCAATGAGAGAAATATTGTACATTGTATTTCTGTTCTGGTCCAAAATGGGCATTTCATTCAGTGACTCTTAAAGAAATGTAAGTCGCAGCGCTTCACTTATAAGAGTACTGGAGTATATATGCTATTGCTACCTCCCCTCCCCTCCTCTTGGTGATGGTGATGCCACCACGGCCAGGTTACTAGTTTCATTTAGTGAGTAATATACTGCTCACCTGTATTTACACATTTGCATAGCTAGCCATTTTGAGCAAATAATGTAAATTTACTTGCAACAGTTGTTGGGAGAGTCTAGACGTAACACCAAAGGAGGTAGCGAGCAGACGTTTTGACAGCTGAAGATGTGCTGTATTGGTTTTGCCTAATGTGAAGATTGTAACACTGATGTGAGGTGTCTCATTGCAGTCGATTTGAAGTATTGTTTTTGTACTGAACAACAGTAAACAAACATTACTCAAGGTACATTTGATGAGAACGTCTGTTGGGTATCAAGGTAACTATTAAACGGGCTCTACTGAATAGATATTGTCTAGTATGTTTATTGCAGATACTTTCTCTCCATTGTTTTTCCCACTATTGTCGAGTAACAGTGGAACTATATGTGAAAAATCATGATTTTGGACTTCTTGTCACATTCATAATTACTAACCCATCAATTCGAGGTCCTCTTATGGCTCCATTCCATGATAAGAACCTGTGAGCTGCACTTCAACAGAATTATGGGACCGTTTTTCCCGATTTCATGTATGAACAATACAGTTTCCCTTAAAAGAAAGTTATATAGAAGGAAATATTTATGAGAAAATGTGCTTTTTATTATATTTTCAATGTAACTTTTGAGGAGCCACAGTAACTCGACTCTTCAAGTCTCCTACTGAGAGTTTAAAATGCAGTTCTTCTCTATTTGTTGATGGATGTTAGTTTCTTCCCGGTAAGCTATTATATGACAATGGCATTAAACGTAAGATACTTGTTTTAATTAATGTGATTGAGAAAACAAAGCTGTAAGGCTTGATAGCATCATACATTATGAATAATGTTTAATTGCTATAATTATAAGTTATGAATTTGTAAAGGAACTGTTCAGAGACAGTAATCTATTAGGGCTGTTAACACTTTGCCGTCTGCACGTCTTGTACAAATTATTCGTTTGGCGCTGGCAGCACTAGTTCGGACTACTTGGCTTGTCACCGGCCGCTTGTCCTTTTACTGTTGATGAAAGCTTCAAACACATTGACTTTTGCATGCTTTAATTTTCTTGAAATCCTCTATTTTGCCGCATCGTTCCACAAACTTGAAGTTTCTTTTCAAGTAACTTCTCTGCAAGTTCTACACTGTTATAATAATCATCCACGCAGAGCTGATGCCACATTCCAACACAAGGTGTGAATAATTCTATCATTGTTTCTGCTAAAGGCTGTCCAGTGCCGGATATATCTTGAATGAAAAAATGTATCCCGTACTCAAATAACACAATATCCAAATGAGTATGCTGTATTTTGTAATTTTCGACGGATTGTAAACTTTAAAATTTAACAGTCCACGCCACGGTATCGTTCGTTCAATTTGAGATGTTTTGACTAGGATTAAACGTTTCTTTAAACTTTTTGGAAAAATAATCAATTATGAATTGCACTTTGACAAGCCGTCGGAAAAATGTAAAAATGATAACATTTGTCTGAATCGATTGCAGGACATCGTTTTGAGAAATATCGGTGTGTGTATCAACGGATTCGTTGAACAAATTCATCGATCCATGCATTTTTTTTTACAATTCCCATAAGGATAGCAAGACCAAACCATTTTCTAAGTTTGGGTGCCGTAACGTCGACAAATTTGGCATTTTTTAAATCCAGTTTCCTTCTATTGCAATTTTGACTGTCGTACTTGTTGGTTTCGTTGCCAATATATTCAATTAGATCGTTCCCAATATAAAATTCTATGATATCCTCGAGGCTCTGTGTATCTTTGGGAAATATGTTTGGACCCGAAGATCCTTCAAATTTATTACTCGTTCTCGGTAAATCAAAGTCTGACCACTGTACACTGCCTTCTTCATCTGATTCAGCCGAATCAGTTAGCAACCGTAGCGTTCGCTGAATTCATCTTGGTCTTATTTCACTATCTTCCTACAGTTCTGCTTCACTTTTGTTGTTTTGATATCGAATGTCTTCTTCCCAATAGACTAAGTCATCCGGAATGTCAGACAAGACGTCCGCACATTCATCGTAAATAATCCTATTGTCTCTTTCCTCCACCATGATGAAAGGGCACAAGTACTTATAAAAACAAGAAACTTGTTGTAGTGTAATTTATTGTTACCTAAACAAAACACCAACAGAATGCAAAAGATACTAACGTGCTGTCGCCAGCCACTACGCGATACTATGCAGACGACACCACTGTGGTGTCGCCGGCCGTTGACCATCATTTTGCGCACGACACCACTGTGGTGTTGCCGGACGGCATAGTGTTAATTCAATGAATTCATAAAGCAACTGTTTATAGACAGTAATCTATGACAGACTGTTAATTCAGTGCTGTTGCCAAACAATGTGTTGTAGGTAATTGATGTATGATATACAGGTACACCACCTGCACAGCACAGCAACTCCCGTTACAAAGTATCTTTCCAGGCCACCAAACACACGAAGCTTATACAATTAATCCCCCCCCCCCCCCCCCCCCCACTCACTCACTCACTCTCTCTCTCTCTCTCTCTCTCTCTCTCTCTCTCTCTCTCTCTCTCTCTCTCTCTCTCTCTCCCCCCCACATCTGTAACTGAGAAATAAATAACTGCATCACAGGTGTTCGGTAATGTAACAGAACAATGGACACAAGAAAAAAATATATTAAAAATTTGATAAGGGGTATGTTCAGCATTGTGTTCACGGAAATGTAATAGTTTTAACAAGCAACAGAAGAGCTTAAATTTCAACTTTTTGTAATCTTCATGTTTCACATTAACTTTAGTCCCAACAATATACTTCTGTCATTATTATAACAAAAATATACCAAACAACAAAAAATGATTGTATATTTTAAATGTACCAAGAACAGAGAACAGTGTGCTGGGGAAAGAACACTGAAATTTTCCTATAATTTTCCTATGTGAGCTGTGATTTCTCTTATTTTACGTCAATGATCATTCCTCCCAATGCAGACTGCTACCAATAAAATATTTTCACACTCTGAGGAGAAAGCAGGTGATTGTAATTTCATGAAATTCCAGACCAAATACAATGACAGACATATTCAATGACTGTCATGTTACTTGATAATTATTAGTGTTTTCTTAAGATGACAGTAACACATTGTAAACTCCACAACTGACTATATACATTTTCAAATGCTAGACAGTGATTAACTATAAGATTGTGTAAAATGTCCAGTGAATGAACCAACACACAAGTTAACTAAGTCTGATGCTTTATGGTTATACTCAACAAAAGAATAAAACCTCCAGTAACTATAAGAACAAAGACAACACACAATTTTTGCAGCATCATCAGGGAAATTAAAGACATATTGAGCCATGCAAGGCTATATTTTAACTTAAGTTAGTAGCTAGTTGAGGCCTGTCATGTGCTGCTACTGTGTTGGCTATCCATTGGTTAAGGTTAGTCAAATAGGGAGCAGGCTACTAGCCCAGGCAAAACATGCAGTTCCCACTGTGAGTTGGTTTTCCAGTTGTCAATGGTGTTTTTCCAATGTATATTAACTGCTGGTGAACTGATAACCAATACTGACACTTCGGCAAAGGAGAGCCATACACATGGCACACAGCTCTGAAGACAGTTCCAAGTTGTAAACTGTGTACTAACTAGAATAGGGTGGCAATTATTGAACCATATGAAAAAACATAAAATAGTTAAAAACTACGGCATGTGTGCACTTTATTTAACATGTAAATATCACTACAGATATTTGGATTTAGGTTATGAAATGTTCGATATGCCTGTCATCATTGGCAATAATGTGGCACAGACTAATAGCGAAATTCTGTACGAGCCACTGAAGTCTCAGAACGTCGATGCTGTCGATGACTGCCTGAACGCAATGGTTTTGGGGTTATTGCTGTACACAATGTCTTTAATATAGCCCCACAAAAATGAATCCCATGTGTTCAGAGCCTCAGAATACAGCAGCCAATCGAAGCCCGTGCCAGTGGCCTCTGGGTACCCCACAGACAGAATGCAGTCCCCAAAGTGCTCCTCCATGAAATCACTTTCCTACTTCGGTGGGGTTGAGCTCCGTCTTGCAGGAGCTACATCTTGGCGAAATCAGGGTCACTTTGGATAATGGGGATGAAATCGTTTACCAAAACATTAATGTACCGTTCAGTAGTCACCACGCCAACAAGGAATATTTCACCGATTACTCTGTGACCGGACATTGCACACCACAGTCACCTGTTGATGGTGAAGAGACTTTTCAATCATGAAATGTAGATTCTCAGTCCCCAAGTGTGCCAGTTTTGCTTACTGATGAACCCATCCAAATAAAAGTGGGCTCCATTGCTAAACCAAAACACACACACATCAAAGTCCTGTTTGTCAATTCTGTGGACAACTGTGCTGGCAGAATAAAACTGCTATTCTATAGCCCTGGGGCTTATAATAGCAGATTGGTTTGAATTTTGTATAGAAGAGATGCAGGTCTTCAACAATAATTTGTCGCAGTTCTACTGGTTGATTCCCAAATGATGAGCAGCTCGTGTGATCGGTTTCCTGGGGCCGGATTGAAACACAGCACATGTCTTGTCAATGTTTACAGGCATTTTTCATCCTTTTATGGACAACTGACATTGCCAACACTACCATCATGAACACTACCCGTTCTCTCAAACTTGCAAATAAAATTCTTGATTGTTAGGACACTTGGACCACTTGTCTTCAACTTGAACTTGGTTGCAAATTCCTTTGATCCACAATTGGGCTGTTATTGCTCACATGGTAGGCGTTCACAAGCTGTCGTGGTGGTGGTGGTGTGTTGGGGCTTATGGGAGCTCAACATCGAGGTCATCAGTGCCCTGACACACATTAAAAGCAATGAATGGGGACAGACCTAAGAAAACTAAAGCACACACTCAATAAAAGCAGGAAAAGAAGGAAAATGCTACATAAGAAAGTAAAACCTAAGGAAAGGGGAAACATAGCAACAAGAATGTCACAGGAAATTGTTATTGGCTGGCCACTTACATAAAATATGGGTGAGCTTGTCACATAGCGAGTAAATTAAAATCCTCTCCCTAAAATCTTTGTAAAAACATTTGACAGGGCACAGAACTTTAACCACATTCGTCCGAGTGTTGCATAAAGATACGGCAGGTCCGCTGGCAAGTCAGCCGCGACCCGCTGGTCAGAAAATAAAACGCCATCCAATAAAACGTGGCGCACAGTGACCTGGACGACGCAAGCACCACACATTGGAGGGTCCTCTCACCGGAGTAGGAAGCCATGCGTCATAGGGCTGTGGCCTATTCGAAGCTGACTGAGGAGAATCTCGTCCCGTCGATGGGGCTGAAAGGAAGTACACCACACACGTGTTGTGGACTTGACTATACGGAGCTTATTGTCAGTCACTTCCAGCCACTCATCCTCCCACCGACGCATGACCCGTGAGCTCAACATCGAGGTGAGTGCGTGCAAGGGGATAGCACACTGAGATACTTGTGGGGCGAGACACGCCTCCTTGGCTGCGAGATCTGCCCTTTCATTCCCAGCAGTGCCAACATGCCCCGGAACCCAGCAGAAAGTTACAACCTTCCCCAGTCACTGTAGTCGGAGGAGGGCATCCTGGATGGTCTGGACAATTTTGTCTGCCGGATACAAACGTTGCAATCAGTGAAGGGCACTGAGTGAATCGGAACAGACAAGAAATTTAGGAGAGGAAGAATGTCTCATGTGCTCCAGTGCCCGCAAGATCGCAAACAATTCTGCATCAAAGACAGTAAAAGTCTGAGGCAGTCGGACCTTGAGGACACGATATGGAAAAACAACTGAGCAACCAACAGAATCCCCTTGTTTCGACCCATCCGTAAAAACAACTACATAGTCGTGGAGCTCAGATAAAATGGCAGAAAATGCTGCATTAAAAACGGTGGCAGAAGTGCAATCTCTCTTGTACTGCAATAAATCTAAAATCACTCCGGGCCTCTTCAATAACCTGGGTGGCAGGCGGTTAAAACCTTGGATTTGGGGTTGTACAGACTCCACACCGAGGGACTTTAGTACACGTTGCACACGGATCCCAAACGACAACGTAGCCCGGGGACGGCGGGAAAAAAGGCAGTCCAGAGGTGGATGGGCAACAAGACGTTGAGCAGGCGAGCTGGGAGCTGCAAGAAACTTACAAGCCTGGCGCACCAGCAGGAGCTGCCGCCGGATGGTAAGTGGCGGTTCGCCAGACTCAGCACAGAGGCTGGGTATGCTCAGGCATGCAGTACCGTGACATTTTCATGAGCAAATGGCCGACAACCACAAGGCATCTGCGCGTGCGCGTACCAATTCCCATCATGCCCCGAGCCCAATGATGCAGTAGGAACATCCTAACACAAACTGTTCAGAAGTTATGATTTTTTTTTCATATAGTTCAATAATTGACACCGTGTAATATTCCATCAGATATTCATAATAACAATGCCTTTATACACCAATAGAAGTCAGCATGACCTATTTAGTCCACATTCTAGGATGTTTTACCACACTAATTTGTTATAATAAATATCCCATCTTACAGACCTAGAAGTGTACAGTTTACATTTCTATCAGAAGAGAAGGAAGTTCATTACAACCAAAATCTAGAAATATGTAAACAGTGAAGAAAACTGTGGCATATTTCATTAAAAAAAGTTAAGAACTTGTTCCAAATCCAGCAAGTCATGTTGAAAATCTTGCATCAATAGCTGTAAGGCATGTCAAACGATAAAATGAGAGAGGTAATTTTATAAGAGACACAGTAACAATGCCAAACAGTTGAATGGTCAAAACTAAATTTAGAAAGGAAGGATTTGACCAATCATCTGTACATTAGCATTAGCAACATAGTAAAAGTGTGTGTAAATGCAATACACAAGGTAATCTACACGCAGCACATGGAATAAACATCATAACAGATAGCAAAACAGAAAAGCAATGGACAGTGAAAGGAGTGAACTCTTGTTTCAAGGAAAACTTCTCACCAGCATTTATCCTAAAACAGGTGAGAGGTGTTCTTTTAAATAAAATGTCATTCCTTGAATTCACACAACCTTCACAAACCATAGTTCCAAAATGTTAACCAGACAACTGGATGGTGCCAAATGAGATGTAGAGAGGAAGAATGTTACTGCACTTCTGTCACATTTACTCAGTATAATTTGCATTTCTCACTTCCAGAAACAGATTTGTGAAACAGACTGCGCAGGAATAGCGGACTGCAACACACACTGCTGCTTAAAATAACACTGCCTGTGTAACAATATGATAAATGCTTGGCACACTCAAATTCATCCCAACATTTATGACCAAATACTATAAAAAGAGACAAGATTATCACCAGTCATCTGCCACTACATAATTTAAGCATATGAATTTAAATTACACTGGACCTCATAATTTTGATGGTCCTTCTCAAAGAAGTCTCCCATGAATCTGATGCACTTGTCATAGTGCTTCTGCCAGTCTTCAAATACATGCTGGAAACCATGAGAGGACCTTCAAAATTGCCTCAGCAGCCTTCACCATTGTTTCTGATGATTGATAATGCCTCCCATGAACGCGTTTCTTCATGTTAAGGAATAGAAAAACATCACATGGGGCTAAATCTGGACTATAGGGTGAGTGAGGGATGCACTTCATATTGATTTCTGCAAGATATTCAGCAACGACATTGGCAATATACAGCCGCGCTTTATCGTGGTGCAGCATCCAGCCTGCTTCAAGGAAATGTGGTCTTTTGCGCCTGATATGGACTTGCAATGTTTTCAGGACACCCCTGCAGTATTGTCCAGTTACTAATGTGTGTGTGTGTGTGTGTGTGGGGGGGGGGGGGGGGGGGGGCATGTGGGCGGGCGCGCGCAGGTACAATATGCTGACAAACCATTCCTTGAATATGAAAGAATTAGATGACCATAAATTTCCCAGCAGAAGCAACCACTTTTGCTTTTTTGGGGGTTTGTGATGAAGGAGATTTCCACAATGAGCTTTGTTGTTTGTTCTCAGGATCAAAATGATGAAGCCAAGTTTCATCAGCAGTGATTACATTTGAAAGAAACTCCGGATCTTCCTCCAACATCAACTTTAACTGCATGTAGACCTGCATGCAAATGTCCTCCTGTTTGGGAATCAACAGTCTTGGAACCCATCACGCACAAACTCGTGTCATGTGTCTTTTTCCTTTTGCCAACATGTGGGTGGCACCGAATGAAGTGTTCAGGATTTCATAAAATGATCTTAAGGTCATTCATCGATTCTCTCTCACAATGACTGCAGTAGTGTTTGTGTTTTCTTCTGTAAGAGCAATAACTGGAGCACCGGGCCTACCTTTCTTTGAAATTTTAAACACCTTCAAGGTGTGCTTTAGGGAAGAAAAGACTCTCCATAGGCCTCCTGTAACATTGTATAGGCATCAGCTGAAGATTTGTTGAGACGAAAGCAGAATTTCAAACCCAAATATTGTTCCTTGGGTGTTACATCCATTGCAGCGGTAGGTGATACTGAAGATGTCTGACCTTGCCTGCCTCTCCCAGGCAGGAACCAAGAGTCCCCAGAATGAAACTACTACAGCAGGTTTGTTGCACATTAAGCTAACAGAATATCATAAAATTAAATTTGAGATTTGAACAACCCTCGTATGATGAGGATCTGACGTACCAGCTTCTAATGCCTGCACTGACATGGCAACATTATGAACTTGACCTCATAATTTAAATACACAAAAGCACACTAGAAAGGCAACAGCCCCAGCAATCTACAATGCACAAAAATTTGGGCCATAATTCTGATAGTACACAGGTATGTTCTGAAAATACAGCTTTCAAACAATGGAAACTCCAGGTTGGAATATCAACAATGTATGTAGAGTGCTACATACCATAAAGAGGATACATTAAGTTGCGGACAGGTACAATTAAAAGACACTTACACGTTACCTTTCAGCCACATGCTTTGCCAGAAAAAGTAAGAGAAGCACACCATTCATTCACACAAGCAAGCATACGACTGCCAACTCTGGCAGTTCAGATGATCCCAAATTTCTCATCCGAGCAGCAGAAGTTGGTGGTCATGGGTGAACAAATTATGCTCGCGTGTTTGAATAAATGGCTTATCTTTCTCTTTCTGACGAAAGTTATGGCCAAAAGCCAATGTGAAAGTGTTTTAATTGTGCCTGTCTTCAACTTAATGTGTTAGGTTTCAAGTAAGTAGGAATCTAGCTATTAAAATTTCACACACATTGTTTGTCACTTGTTTCACACCTTTGCAGCCACTTAACGCTTGAGCATGAAGTGCTGTACAGTGGAGTGTGTAAGAGGTATGTGAAATACTATTTTGAGATTGGTACCATGCTTTGTTCATAGTGTTGAATTCTGTGGTTTCTCGCTGTAGTTAGTACCAGAAATTTCTTAGTTTCAAACTTAATCTTGTTATTCAAAATTGCAGTTTAAATGAATCAAATGAAAGAGTGGGTTTAAAGAGGTAGCATAGTACTATTAAACAAACAACACAGTTGTGCCTTATCTTCTTTGGATTTTAAAACTGACACTGTTAAAGTGAAGTAAATTTGCAGGAGATGTGCTATTCTTACAAAGTGACTGGCATGATTAAATTATAAATAAAAATCATTAATTTAATTTCATAATTATTCTTCAGTTGCTTCAGTTTATTCATTTTGATTTTGAGGGAGAGATTACACACACACACACACACACACACACACACACACACACAGGGTGAGGCGTTTGAAACTATTTGTTGGAATATTTAGCAAAACACCCATCAGAGTAAAAAATAAAAGTGGTAATAAATGTTCACCTTGAAGAGAGACGTCCACTAACATAACACTTGATCGCCTGCACCACCCGAGAGGCCAGAGTGGGGCTGACTTTGAAAACTTAAATAGGAACCCCTATTTTTTATTGCAGATTTCAATTCTCCAGAAAAAAATACGTAACTTCTGTATGAAAAATTTCTATCTTTTCATGATAGATGGCGCTGTAGTTGGCAAACATGGAAATGAGATGACAATTGTTGCAAAACGGTACACTCTCACATACACATCCAATTAAGACAATCAAAGCACTTTTTTGATATTTTTGATAATGCTATCATGTGACACACCTCCCACAATCACATGAAGCACACACTATGATCATGTGCCCAGTCAGCGGACAGGCCGTGCATGTTATGTCAATGATACGGACTGTAAACATCTTGTCGCAATTGTTCCGCGATTTTAACAATTGCAGAGAAGGTTTATATCATTGCGAAGATTGTCAAAGGTATCCTACTCTGTTCCCCGGCAGGCATGTTCTGTCTGCAACGAAGTTTGGCAGAATTGTCCACCTCTTTGTTGAAATGGAAAGTGTTAAACCTAGAGAAAAAGTCTGACCGCGGACTGCGACAAACGAAAGAACACAGTGAATGTTTTAGCTGCGGTTGCTGCAAATCGTCATACTAGGTCTTTGCAAATTGCGCGAGGTTCAGGAATTGCATGCACACAAATGACATCTATTTCATTTAGCACTGCATCGAGAACTGCACAATCGCCTCAACTTTGGTAACTGAATACAGGAACAACTGGCAGTCAATGACAACTTCATTTCACATATACTTTTTTCCAATGAATCAAATTTTACAAATTGTGTTGAAGTGAATTGACATAATATGCATTATTGGTCAGTGGAGAATCCCCATTTGGTATGACAAGTTGAACATCAACATCCATGACGTGTTAACGTTTGGTGCGGTATTTTACGTACACCGGAAACTGACCCACACTTCATAGGAAGTAGTCCGACTGGTCAAATGTACAACTAAGTTGTGGATAATGTTTTACACACAGTAATGGATGATGTTCTACTTCAAATGAGACTGCATGTACGGTATTGAATAGGATTGGGGAGAAGAGAAGTTTGTGGCACAACTTGACTAGAAGAAGGGATCGGTTGCTAGGACATGTTTTAAGGCATCAAGGGATCACAAATTTAGCATTGCAGGGCAGCGTGGAGGGTAAAAATCGTAGAGGGAGACCAAGAGATCAATACACTAAGCAGATTCAGAAGGATGTAGGTTGCAGTAGGTACTGAGAGATGAAGAAGCTTGCACAGGATAGAGTAACATGGAGAGCTGCATCAAACCAGTCTCAGGACTGAAGACCACAACAACAACAACATCAAGTTGGTGATGCTAACAAGGGAACCTCCCCATCGCACCCCCCTCAGTTTTAGTTATAAATTGGCACAGTTGATAGGTCTTGAAAACCTGAACACAGATCTATCGAGAAAACAGGAACAAATTGTGTGGAGCTATGAAAAAAATAAGCAAAATATACAAACTGAGTAGTCTATGTGGAAGATATGCGACATTAAGTATATTTTGAGACGAAGAGCTCCGTGGTCCCGTGGTCAGCGTGAGGAGCTGCGGAACGAGAGGTCCTTGGTTCAAATCCTCCCTCGAGTGAAAAATTTTAATTTTTTATTTTTAGACAATTATTATCTGTCCGTCCGTCCGCTATATTTGCTGGAGTCATATTGCCCACGGAATACATCTCACGTATTTAATGCACTCTCGTCCAAAGTAGCGAACAGTTAACTGCCAGTCAGGGAGCCTCGTTAGCAGGAATACTCCCTCTTCTGTGCGCTGTAGTCAACTGACATGTCTTTCGATGTTTGTTTAGGTGTAGCGTCCCCATACTATGGCGCAGTTACCTCGCATCGGACGGACGGACGGACAGGTAATAATTGTCTGAAAATAAAAAAATTAAAATTTTTCACTTGAGGGAAAACTTTAATCACGGGCCTCTTATTCTGCAGCTGCTCACGCTGACCATTTATTTTTATTATTATTATTATTTTTTTTTTTTTTAAATCTCATTCTGTTCGCCTTTGTTCGTTGCATCTGCTCGGGGCAGACGTCGTAAGACATCCGTTCAAGTTCGTTGTTGACTGATGAACTCAGTTTTTTTTTTTTTTTTTTTTTTTAATTACAGAGGGCACGTAACCCTCTGACCGAACATGCTGAGCTACCGTGCCGACGTAATTTTGCTTATTTTTTTCATAGTTCCACACAACTTCTTCCTGTTTTCTCGATTGATCTGTGTTCAGTTTTTCAAAGCCTATCCACTGTGCCAACTTATAACTAAATCTGAGGGGGGTGCGATGGGGAGGCTCCCTTGTAAGAAGTGTCAGCTGCGTATAAAACACGGTTTGCATTTGATGATGAAATAAGGTGTCAGGCAAATAATGCCTCTAAGCTAAACTGATAAAGAGAATTTGAAAGTGCTTCACTATGCAGCACAATGAGCTCATCTTTTCTCTAGTTCCTCCTAACTGTGGCATACACTGTTAAGGAAGAAGTTAAAGAATTAATTAAACGTAGAAACGCTTGCTACCCTTCTTTCCTCCTTCTTTCATTACTATTTGGAAGAAGTAAGGAAAACTATAACACTACCCAACACCATTGAGGTCACTCGAAATGGAGCATGAACGCATACTGAAAAGGACAAACAGGAAATCAACTATAGCATTAAGCAATATAGGTAAAACACAACAAATCTGAAGTGTGGCAGCAATTTCAATCTTAGTTTCCCAAACATGAGGCCAGCAGTTTAATCACTGCCTGATCCTCTTTATCACTAACTGGATTCTTCTTCAAATGCTCGAAGATTTCTTTGTAAACAGTCATTAAATACTGAAGTGAGAATGGCTATTTCCAATTTTTGACCAATTTAAATTGAAGTAATGACTAGATTTCATCAGTGTCAAAGACTTTGGGGTGGATATGTCATCTAAATGCAGACAGATATCTGGAAGTCACAGAATTGTGAATGGAGAATACTTTATACTACACTTGGTGCACCAACATAACATTTCAGTCTACAGATGCTAGAAGGAAACTGTTATCCCTATACTACTGAGCACGATATAATTTCTCTAATTATCATTACAACCCCTGTACAAAATGTAGAGGAATCATGGAGGAAGGTAAGTTGTGTGTTAATAGTACATTCTCGAGAGGCAAGTTCATTACCTTGCCAGAGTAACCATTTCATTACTGCACAATCATTTTATTGCAAAATATCCCAGTGGAGTAGAACCTAAGCGTGTATGTTTCCCTCGCATTAACTAAATCTTAGTACATTATGTATTCTGTCACACACCAACACAGGTGAATGCTAATAATACACACAAAGATCAAAATGCACTAACTGCATTCTGTTTAAATGACACGGTTTATGATCATTAAAGCACCAATGCAGAAATCTATTCAATACATAATCAACAACGAAATGTCCTTGGAGGTGAAAAAATTCACAAACTAGTTTGATTACAGTAATGACAGCTCCTCTAACAAAACTGTCATTTGATGACAAACTTAGGAGCAAATGGTTATCCTTCTACAGCAACATTAGATTTTGCAATGGTAATCCAGATGAACCAAACATAAAGAAAGTAAACAATTTCTGCTTATTTGTTGCAACATAATAGGGGATGGGTGTAAACATTAATGCTCTGGCAAACTCTGCCCAAACTCTTCGCCTTTACAAATGTCTGCTTGTGTCTGTGTATGTGTGGATGGATATGTGTGTGTGTACGAGTGTATACCTGTCCTTTTTTCCCCCTAAGGTAAGTCTTTCCGCTCCCGGGATTGGAATGACTCCTTACCCTCTCCCTTAAAACCCATATCCTTTTGTCTTTCCTTCTCCTTCCCTCTTTCCTGACGAGGCAACTATTGGTTGCGAAAGCTACAATTTTGTGTGTATGTTTGTGTTTGTTTGTGTGTCTATCGACCTGCCAGCGCTTTTGTTTGGTAAGTTTCATCATCTTTCTTTTTAGATATATTTTTCCCACGTGGAATGTTTCCCTCTATTATATTCATATCATTAATTTGAAGCCAACAATCACGTTTGTTATTGTTATCGTTATTGTTATTGTCACTGTTACATTTCGAAGTCTTTTCTGTCGTCTTATTTCCTCCTCCTGTTTTTGCCAGCAGTTTCACTTTCTATTCACCTTCTCCTTTTTTACCGTAATCCAGTATACAATTTTATCCCGTCGATATACACTCAATAATACGTAATAATACGTAAATCACTTCGAAACCATAACAAAAAAATTTTTTTTTTTTTTTTTTTTTTCCGCTTTGCTGCTATAAAATCCACCGTTTCCAGTCCACAAACAGTTCCTTTTAGCTATTAAACAACCCTTTCGGCAGTTTTAATAACTTTTGCTTTATTTCCATTTCCGTTTTTCTCACATCACCGATCATTTTTAGCCGCTTCCCACAGGTTTTAACGTCATTATTTCTTCATCAAACAATTGTTAGCTTCATTTCCATAATCTGCCACCACCAAACCACTCCTTTTAATACATCCTCACGTAGTTTTTTCGAAATTTTCCCGAATTTCTCCACCCTTTAACGTGTTTTGGCGGCAACACAACCACCTAACCTTCATGCACATCATTATCTACCTACGCAAGTTCACCACAGGATCAACATAGCCCAGCCCTAACCAACCCTTTTTCGCCTTTTTTCACACCAGATCTCCATTTGCTTTCTAATTTTACCTGTATCTCTCCCCATATATTTTTTCATATTTATTTTCATTTTCATTTCAGCCTCGTGTTCCACTTTCCACCTTCTAGTACCATGTCACCCTCACAACACCTTCACAACGACCCCATTAAGTTTTATTTACATTCCCTCCGCAAACATGCCTTCGCCCTAGCCAGATTACACTCCCATATTTTATTTTCTCAGGCTTGTCTGACATTTGGCATCACCCCCAAAGGCCTCACACTTAAAGTTCCCATCTCTGGCTGCAACCCTTCTTTCCATCAGTCCCTATACCAGTTCCAAACCAAACAATCCATTGCCCTCACCCACCTAATCCTTCACCTACACATCCACTCAGCCAATCAACACGCCCATCAACTCCTATCCTTTATAAAAATCCTCAATCTTTCCTCTCCCACATCCACACCTGTTGTTCAGAGCATCCTCCTACAGGCCAACCGCAAATTAGAACAGCATGCCACCCTCCACCTTAAAAAACTATCCAATCTCCTGGTTTCCCACCTCCGGAAAGGCAACTCACTCACCCTTCACAACCTTTCCAGCAAACCTCAACCTCCTCTCATTGCACACAAACCCAGTCTCTCCCATCTACTCAATCTCCCACTTCCAGCTCCACTCCCTCCAAAACCTCAAAATTCCAATCAACGCAATCTGGAACCACAACACCCCAATTCAGTAGTTAACCTTTCCTCCAAACCTCTCTCCCAATCCGAAACCTCTGTCCTATCCAAAGGCCTCACCTTCAGCCCCACTCCCAGATTTAACCAAACAGCCCTCGTCAAAGATTTACTGTCCTACACCCGTACTCTCTGCTGGAAATATCACTTTGCCACGAAGAAAAATGATCCTAATCCTACTCCTAATGATCCAACTCCCCAAGACACTATCCAAATTGAACCATGCCTGGAACAGTTCCGTCCTCCGTCACAGCGGGACCCACCTCCTCTTCCTCAAAATCACCCTCTCCTAACCTTCCAGGAATTTCTGACTTCCAGCCTTGCCTCTCAATCCTTCTTAAAAAACCTTAATCCTACTCCCAACATCACCACTGCTGAAGCCCAGGCTATCCGTGATCTGAAGGCTGACCGATCCAGCGTCATTCTTCCGGCGGACAAGGGTTCCACAACTGTGGTACTTGATCGTCGGGAGTATGTGGCTGAGGGACTGCGTCAGCTTTCAGACAACACTACTTACAAAGTTTGCCAAGGCAATCCCATTCCTGATGTCCAGGCGGAGCTTCAAGGAATCCTCAGAACCTTAGGCCCCCTACAAAACCTTTCACCCGATTCCATCAACCTCCTGACCCCACCAACACCCCGCACCCCTACCTTCTACCTTCTTCCCAAAATTCACAAACCCAATCATCCCGGCCGTCCCATTGTAGCTGGTTACCAAGCCCCCACCGAACGCATCTCTGCCTACGTAGATCAGCACCTTCAACCCATTACATGCAGTCTCCCATCCTTCATCAAAGACACCAACCACTTTCTCAAACGCCTGGAATCCCTACCCAGTCTGTTACCCCCGGAAACCATCCTTGTAACCATTGATGCCACTTCCTTATACACAAATATTCCGCATGTCCAGGGCCTCGCTGCGATGGAGCACTTCCTTTCACGCCGATCACCTGCCGCCCTACCTAAAACCTCTTTCCTCATTACCTTAGCCAGCTTCATCCTGACCCACAACTTCTTCACTTTTGAAGGCCAGACATACCAACAATTAAAGAGAACAGCCATGGGTACCAGGATGGCCCCCTCGTATGCCAACCTATTCATGGGTCGCTTAGAGGAAGCCTTCCTGGTTACCCAGGCCTGCCAACCCGAAGTTTGGTACAGATTTATTGATGACATTTTCGTGATCTGGACTCACAGTGAAGAAGAACTCCAGAATTTCCTCTCCAACCTTAACTCCTTTGGTTCCATCAGATTCACCTGGTCCTACTCCAAATCCCATGCCACTTTCCTTGACGTTGACCTCCACCTGTCCAATGGCCAGCTTCACACGTCCGTCCACATTAAACCCACCAACAAGCAACAGTACCTCCATTATGACAGCTGCCACCCATTCCACATCAAACGGTCCCTTCCCTACAGCCTAGGTCTTCGTGGCAAACGAATCTGCTCCAGTCCGGAATCCTTGAACCATTACACCAACAACCTGAAAACAGCTTTTGCATCCCGTAACTACCCTCCCGACCTGGTACAGAAGCAAATAACCAGAGCCACATCCTCATCTCCTCAAACCCGGAACCTTCCACAGAAGAACCCCAAAAGTGCCCCACTTGTGACAGGATACTTTCCGGGACTGGATCAGATTCTGAATGTGGCTCTCCAGCAGGGATACAACTTCCTCAAATCCTGCCCTGAAATGAGATCCATCCTTCATGAAATCCTCCCCACTCCACCAAGAGTGTCTTTCCGCCGTCCACCTAACCTTCGCAACCTCTTAGTTCATCCCTATGAAATCCCCAAACCACCTTCCCTACCCTCTGGCTCCTACCCCTGTAACCGCCCCCGGTGTAAAACCTGTCCCATGCACCCTCCCACCACCACCTATTCCAGTCCTGTAACCCGGAAGGTGTACACGATCAAAGGCAGAGCCACGTGTGAAAGCACCCACGTGATTTACCAACTGACCTGCCTACACTGTGAAGCGTTCTATGTGGGAATGACCAGCAACAAACTGTCCATTCGCATGAATGGACACAGGCAGACAGTGTTTGTTGGTAATGAGGATCACCCTGTGGCTAAACATGCCTTGGTGCACGGCAAGCACATCTTGGCACAGTGTTACACTGTCCGGGTTATCTGGATACTTCCCACTAACACCAACCTGTCAGAACTCCGGAGATGGGAACTTGCCCTTCAGCATATCCTTTCTTCTCGCTATCCGCCAGGCCTCAATCTCCGCTAATTTCTAATTTCAATTTGCCGCCGCTCATACCTCACCTGTCTTTCAACTTCATCTTTGCCTCTGTACATCCGCCCCGACTGACATCTCTGCCCAAACTCTTTGCCTTTACAAATGTCTGCTTGTGTCTGTGTATGTGTGGATGGATATGTGTGTGTGTACGAGTGTATACCTGTCCTTTTTTCCCCCTAAGGTAAGTCTTTCCGCTCCCGGGATTGGAATGACTCCTTACCCTCTCCCTTAAAACCCATATCCTTTTGTCTTTCCTTCTCCTTCCCTCTTTCCTGACGAGGCAACCATTGGTTGCGAAAGCTACAATTTTGTGTGTATGTTTGTGTTTGTTTGTGTGTCTATCGACCTGCCAGCGCTTTTGGTTGGTAAGTTTCATCATCTTTCTTTTTAGATATATTTTTCCCACGTGGAATGTTCCCCTCTATTATATTAACACCTGTTTAAGCGCAGACACTCACTGGTGTACAGTAATAAAAAATGCACAATGGATAATTAATACAAACGGCTAAAGTCCAATCACAAGGCTACAATACTCCATTAAAATAGGGCGAAGGAAGTTTAACCACTCATAGCTCTGAACCGAAGTACAAAGTAATGTGTAAATATACACTGTCAACCACAGAAAGACCATAATTTGAAAAATCTTGTACATTAGAACAAATGAAGAAGCAACTGCTGTCATACAATGCACAATAAAATGTTATATGAGATATTGTATAGATTGTTACATAAAAAGTTTATTAACTAACTGAATTAATTTTAATATGAGGGCATGCTGCAATAGTGTTTCAAATTCAAAGAGTTCATCCACACATGGAGTACCCTCTCCTTCAGCATGACAATGCCACACTACAAACGAGTGCTGTGGCATCTGAAACAATCTGACACCTTGGGTTCACTGACTTCGATCATCCTCCTGACTTGGCTCCATCCAATATTCACCCATTCCCGAAACTTAAAGAACACTTTCAGAGACTTCACTTTGCTTGCGATGAAGTGGTATAAGCAGAGGTGTGATTGTGGCTCCATGAACAAAGGCAAACTTTCTACCATAATGATATAAACAAATGCAGTGTCAGCCACAGAAAGACTGTAATTTGACAAAACTTTTACTTTTGAATAAATGAAGAAGCAGCTGCTGTGTTCACTGAAAATAATTATGTAGACATGAAGAAGACAGATGTCTAATGTTAATAACGTTTGTTTCATTAAAAATACTTTTGAGTTTTTACATATATGATTCGGAGGCATTACTTTCCAGCATGCCCAGACAAAAATAATCAATGTCTGAAAATGTAATGTAATTGGCGGAAAAAAAGAGAGAGAGAAAAGGAAAGAGGACTATTGGCCTAGCAGTGGCAGGAGAAAACACATAACAGATATGGAAATGCACAAGTTTTTGGAGCCAGTGGCTTCTACTCCTGACAGAAAGGTATGAAAAGAAAGGGAGAGGAATGAAGGAAAAAGAATACCGAGGTTTAGGAGGTAGGGAGGGTAATGGAATTCTTTCCACTTCCTAAACCTCGGCAGTCCTTTTCCTTCGTCCCTCTTCCTCATGCTTAAAAATTGCTGCCACAAGAACAAGCTGCTGGCTATAAAAACCTGCAAAATTCTATGTCTTTTATGTGTGAAACTTCCTGGCCGATGTCCCAGACTCAACTATTTATCTATGCAATTGAATTAATTTTAAGTGTGCAAGATTAATTAGAATACTGGATGAATACTGTTAAAGAAAGAAACTGGCTGGATGGGTAATACAAAAAGAAGATTACCAACTGTTGTGGACAACCAGTGGTTTAGAACAACATTAGTAATGTGCTCCAATTAAATAGGCGTGCTGGATCTTCTAGTTGGCAAGTTACACCATCACAAGTAGTAAGGTGGTGACATTTCTCCATTTCTTTTAATAAATTTTTTACTGTGGTGCCTACTGTGAAGAAAATCTTACAAGTATCACCTGCTTAATCATTACACTGTAGTGAATCTTGCACTACAGAATTTTCTTTGAAAGAAAACAGGTGCATGCATAATTAAAAAGAAAAAGGAGCTAATTATGGCTGTTTCTGGACAACGCTGCAATGCAGTTTACATATAGAGAAAATATGACATTTTCTTACAAGCCTTATGCTTGGAACAAAAGAGAACTGATAGTCTCCAACAAGAAAATGCAACATAGTTCATGTTACTACACTCTCAAGTGAGAACTACATAAATCAATACATAAATATTACTGATACTTTCAATAAAAATTAAGATTATCTTCATACCACAGTATTTTCATTGTATTTTCCATTTTGGAAATTTCATCTCACCTTGCTAATGAGTACTGGTCCTTGTTGTACCTGTAAAAGAAAGAGCAACAGTTAAGGAAAAGTACATACTTACTACATACACACAATGATTAGCCAAAACTTTATCACTTGCTGCTTAATAGACATTGATTCAACTGTAGAACACAAAACCACAGTGACCCTGCATGGCATTGATTCAACAAGTCCTTGGTAGGTTCCCGAAGGTAAGTAGCATTGGACATCTATGCAGAGGTCACATAATTTCCATAAATTACAGGCTAGGAGTTTGTGTGCACCAAGCTAATAACCCTTGTCATCCCAGATGTGTGCTGCTAGATTCAGATCAGGTGAACACGGTGGCCACGACATCAAACTGATTCCACAATCGTGCTCCTCTTAACACACACAATTCTGGGCCTTAGACACAGCAGTTATCGTGCTGAAACGTGCTGTCATAGGCAGTACTGACATCAAGCATGAAGTAATGCACATCTGCAATAGTGTTCACATATTCCACTGTCATCATGGTGCCTTCTGTTGCCCCCACAGGTCTTATTCAAACCTGGGTGAATACTACGTAATTCTGTTCCCATTGGCCTATACTTGTGGTGTGGCGCACGTTTCAATCAGCCACACCTGGATGATGACTTATCTGGACACCATGATAGCCCAGGTATATTTAGAAATGTGACTACATGAAAAATTTCCATCAATTCACAGTTTAATTTCAATTACGCCATGCCCATTTCAGTCTTAATTGACATCATTGAGTTAACATTGGAACATGTAGGGGAGCTGCACAGCTCCAAATTCAATAATATGAGCTAAATGGTGTGATCTGACACTCAGCATAATACTCTGTTATTAGATGCCTGTCTATCCTAATTTACAGATTAAGCAAACCTCTGACCTCCACATTTATGAAGTGGTGTGAATGTCCAACACTTTGTTACCTATTTGTCATTTCACGATCCTTCAATTACTTTCCACAGATTCTCATGACAGTAGCCCGCAAACAGTCAAATAGTTTAGCCATATCTGGGACGCTTGTTCGCAAGTATCAGTCCATAACAATCTACTCTTTGCATGTCAGTGATTTCCACTATTTGTGGCCCATGATGATTAGAAAGATTCCCCATACATCTGCTCTGTTTATATGCCAGTACTTTCCTTACTGTACCTTATGCCTGCAAAGCCACTAGGTGCCATTCAATTTCACACTAGCTGGCTGTGGTCATAATGCTTCGCCTCATCAGTCCATTAACATAAGAAAGTAGACGAGTGTTTCTTAGGCCGGTATTACACTATCAAATTTCTTTGTCCAATATCTTTGTCAAAGAAATTTGATGGCTTAATAGGGAACTTTGTCAAATGTCGTCAAATATTTGATCAAATCTGGGGGCCTCGCTGTACATTTGATCAAAGTAGTCACTTGCCTTCCGTTCACTGCAATGTGACATGTTACCATGTGGAGTGCTAACATCGCTGCAGTGTTCTGTCATCTGTAGTGTTTTTATAAACATTGCCAGTAAATACAATTGGTGTGTACCAACGACTACAAAATTAATAGAGATGTGTGAAGTTGATAAGGTGTTTTACAACTTGAATACAAAAACAGATTAAGAAGTTTGGAGAACTGACCTAACCTAACCTAACTATCTCCTGTAGATAGGAATTGGAGTGTTAAAGTGAGCCTGTCTTCTACAGATATAGCAGTTCTTAAGTGAGTATTGTGCTTTGTGATATGAGGACACACTTCACTGAGAACATACAGAAATGTATGCTCATCCATTCTTAAGTAATTGATGTATAACTTGACTTCCTCCACTATAAGCTCACATAACAAATTTTGTTGAATGCTTTTATCGTATCGTCGTAAAACCCACGGCTTCACACAGGTACGTTTCCTTTTCCCCCCCCTTCTTCTCTTCCGCATGTGCAAATAGTGCAATTGTGGTACATGCAACTGCTGCAGTTAATAACAAGTTTTTGTTGTTGTTGTTGTTGTTTAATAACAAGTTGTTGTTGTTGTTTAATAACAAGTAGTTGTTGTCAACCATCTTGAACTTTGACAAAAAATATGATGACAGTGTAAAATACCCCCTTTGTAGTGCCACATCAAAGATCTTTGTCAAATATATTTGACGAATATTTGATCACATCTTTGATCAAATCTTTGACAAAGAAATTTCCTAGTGTAATACCAGCCTTAGTCTGAATTATATTATGTTGATTGCTATCATGATTACACAAAGAAATTAGTAATACAATGTATTTAACCCTGTTAATGGCAAAGATTATCTCACTGATAAGGAAGAAGAATAACAATAAAACAAATTGTGGAATGAAAGTCGTAATGAAGAAGGCAGAAACGAAGAGTATTGAGTGGTTAATACATGTATAGATATCTGATGGACTCTCAGGATTCTCTCTTTCAATCTGTACATTCAGTTTAGTAAGAGCTAGCGAATCTAATAAATGTCATAGTACATACAAAAAAAGCTGGCAGGCAATATCTGTAGCAAGAGTTACATTCCGTACCATATTAGCTTGTCAATACAACATGTTTTTCACTTCACACAACACATGAAAAAGTTTATAGCATTTACAAATTAATCAAAAATCATTTCTTGGATATAATGCACATACTTTATTGCAAATGGAACAATGGCAAATGGAACTAAGTGCAGCTGAATGGGGAACAAAAAAGCTGTAGTTGACTGATCAAAGTTCATATTGGGAGCCTCTTGATGGACTCCAAGCTCTATTAGGACTGATGTAGAGTCCTGCAGTAAAGCTGTTTTGTTACTGAATCTGATGTTTATGCTTACATTTTTCAAAATACACACTTCAAAATTCACTAAAATACTGGATGGCTCGCCATTTTCATGTTACAGCCAGAAAGATGATCATCATAGAAAAAACAACAGCAAAAAGAAGAAACTTAATGGAGATAATATGAGGTCTTCAATATAATATGGATTAATGTGTTCTCAATCCAGCAGATGAAAGCATATCTACAGTAATACATGTGTAGTGACGTAATATGGAAGCTGTGAACACAGCAGAGTATTTCACTTTAGACTGTGTTTGAAGCAGAAAACATTTGCCATTATGGAAATCTTGTTTTTTTACAAAGCATTCTTTATAACATGCAGATGTACACTGTGTGGCCTTGATTTAACATTATGCACCAATCAGTAAAAATAAGCTCGTATGAAAACAGCAGAAATTTCAAATACAAACGAAATTTTCATGGTAGCACTGGAAGAAAGAAGAATACTCAGAGATTTTACTGCATATACTAATCAAGAAAAGAGTTACCAAAAATTATTCTATGTACCTGCAAAACATTTTTTACTTACATACATCTTTGCAGTTAATCCATCCTACAATTTTGCAATCTGAACCAGATATGAATGAAGTTTTCGAGAAAAATTGTCTGTTCCATAATAACTTGAAGATCACAAAATTATTAAAAAACTGATATCATTAATATGAGGACCAAAAAAAACAAAACTGAACAAAGAAATAGTAAAAACATAAGAGGACACAATCCTATGTGTGTAACAATAGAAAAATGCCTTTCTACACATACTTATCTTCCCCAGCCAATATTATGATACTTACTTAAATCCTTTGTCATCGTCTCCAAGTCCATTCTGTACGATTCCATTAGGCTGTGGGTTGTTCCCATTTTCAACGTCCTTCTTGCCTGCTTCAAATGGAGACGGGGCTTTATCTTTTTCTTTCTTTTCACTGTCATTTGGATTCTAAAAAGAAATTGAATATCCTTGTGACCAAACTAAACAATCTTTATCAATCTAGCAATAAAATATAATTTCTAGAATTAGAAACTTAATACAAGGTCAAAAATGACACTACTTCCATCAAAACAAGTCCACTTAAGCCGACAACTCGTGAAGATCCTAATGCCTTAATAAAATAGCCATCTTGCTCGGTTATGTAATTCAATCATTCAACGCAGGCATAGGAGCAGTAGTGTTCGTAGAAGGGTCATGAACCATTTCAAGATTCACTAATGAAAAAATGAAAGGGTACACCGACATCAGCATTACAGCCACATCTATTCTCTGCTAAACACAAACTGGCATATACACACCGTGTGTGTGTGTGTGTGTGTGTGTGTGTGTGTGTGTGTGGAAGACAGTTTATGTTGTGCCTATTGGAGCTGAAACGGGTACTGTGTTAACTACCGTACACTAAAATAAGCCTACACCTGAAACCTAACCAGAACTTTTCCAAACAAAACAGCATGATCATTTGAGTTTTTCACTATTGGTTTGTTGTATTAACCATAGTGGGGGCACACTGGTGTATTTTATAAACCACAGTAATCATCTGTCCTCTACTGGAAAAATGCCAAGCCTTGTAATTGCTGACACCTTTCTGGTCATTGTTTAGCTTATGTTTAGTTAAGCAAGGCAAATGAATCAACAGGTCACACGCAACAGCATCAACAAGTCAAGGGTAACGGTAAGTTATTCCTGCAACTTAAAATTTCGAATTGTCAGAATTATGTCTTTTACATTTACATGAAGCCACATGGGGAAGAAGAAGAAGAAGAAGAAGAAGAAGAAGAAAAAGAAGAAGAAGAGCAGTATATTCTACAGACTTATACTGCATTATATGATAACAGTAGTTCTGTTTCTATTTTTCATGCCACAAAATACTTGACAGAGGAGGAATTAGAACGGATTCTTTTAGAGATGCTTAGGGAAGACGACGACTGAGGAGATATTGATGATTTGTTTTCTAGTAGAGAAGATCAAATGATATTACCAGGTGATCACAATAGTGATTGAAATTGAGTGTGACGAGAACTTATCTTTGATACTAAAGATTGTATATTTTTTGGTAGGGGACAACAAATAAAATAGATATGCATAGAAAGACATCTTGTGTACCAGTGAGGGAAAAAAAAAATTCAATATCTTTCCAGGCCCTAAAATTGTAGCATACAATATTGTAAAAACAATTTAATTGTAAGTATAGATATGAAAGACGAACTTTAGCATTTTATGAATGTATTCATTCATAGAAATAGGCAAGAAGATAGGGATGCTAAGATGACAGATCAAATTGATGTTTCGGGAGTATTAGTCATACTTTATTTGACTGGCCTCAAGGCTGAAAACCACATAAATTCATCGTAATTTTGGTGAAATGATGGAACAGGAATGATTGTTTAGAGATCCTGCATTAGTTACAAGATATTTTTGTTGCTTCTGAGAGTAGTAGGTTTGGTGCTAAAGAAACTAAGGATATGAGATGCAAAACATAGGTTAGTTGCTATTGGGAGCATTCTGTATGCATTTGTGGAAAACTGCATGATCAGTTAAAATCTTTGAGAACATGTTACTACTGACAAGAAACTAGAAGCATTCCGAGGTGGTTGCAGCTCCATACAATACACTGACAACAAATCAGCTGAATATGTCATCAGAATATTTGCTCTGAGTGATGTTAAACACTGGTTAGTTGGAAGTGTATTGTGGCAAAGAGCCAAAAGAACTATTTTGTGTTTCTAATGAACCATTTGACATTGTGTGTAGACTAACAGAGCTGATTAACAGGCATAAATACGAAAGTGAGAACAGATAACTGGTATACTAGCCCTCGCTCTCTCTCTCTCTCTCTCTCTCTCTCTCTCTCTCTCTCTGCGGCAAAACAAAATCTTTTATATATGAACTCTTAGAAAGGATGAAAAATAAATTTCATCCGAGTTGCTGCCCAACAAGAATGAAGAGAGAACTCAGTTCAGAAGTTTTTAGATACCAGAAATAAATTACAAAAGTACAGTATGTACCTAAATGTAACAAATGTATGGTACTCACTTCCACAATGCACAATGAAGGAACAGTACAGGAGGATACAAAGAAACCTTACATTATATATTAGATAATAATACGACAAAGGGTGGGTTTTATACTGCTGACCCAATGTGCAATAAATATGCAGTACCCCACGAACCACAAGAGGTTGGTGAGTAGGCTTGCATGCCTCAGCGACACAGATAGCCGTACCGTAGGTGAAACCATGATGGAGAGGAATCTGATGAGACCAGACAAATGTGTGAATCCTAAAGAGGGGCAGCAGCGTTTTCAGTAGCTGCAGGGGCAACGGACTTTATGAGTGACTGATCTGGCCTTGTAACATCAACCAAAACAGCCTTGTTGTGCTGGTACTGCAAACGGCTGAAAGCAAGGGGAAACTACAGCTGAAATTTATCCCACGGGCATGCAGCTTTACTGTACCCTCTTGGGTAAAGTATTCCAGAGGTAAAATAGTCCCCCATTCAGATCTCCGGGTGGGGACTACTCTGGAGGACATCATTATCAAGAGAAACAAAACTGGCATTCTACAAATCGAAGCGTAGAATGTCAGATCCCTTAATCGGGCAGGTAGGTTAGAAAATTTAAAAAGGGAAATGGATAGGTTGGTTAGATATAGTGGGACTTAGTGAAGTACGGTTGCAGGAGGAACAAGGCTTCTGGTCAGGTGAATACAGGGTAATGCAGGAGTGGGTTTAATAATGTATAAAAAAAAAATAGGAATGCGCATAAGCTACTACAAACAGCATAGTGAATGCATTATTGCAGCCAAGATAGACACAAAGCCCACACCTACCACAGTAGTACAAGTTTATATGACAACTAACTATGCAGATGATGAAGAGATTGAACAAATGTATGATGCGATAAAATAAATTATTCAGATAGTTAAGAAAGATAAAAATTTAATAGTCCGGGGGGACTGGAACATGACTGTAGGAAAAGGAAGAGAAAGAGAAGGAAGAGGAAAAGGAAGAGAAAGAGGAAGAGAAGTAAAAGTAGTAGGTGAATGTGGACCGGGGGTAAGGAATGAAAGGGGAAGCTGACTGGTAGAATTTTGCACAGGGCATAACTTTATCATAGCTAACACTTGGTTTAAGAATCATGAAAGAAGATTGTACACTTTGAAGAGGCCTGGAGACACTGGAAGGTTTCAGACAGATTATATAATGGTAGGACATATTTAGGAACGAGGTTTTAAATTGTACGACATTTCCATGGGTAGTTGTGGACTGTGACCACAATTTATTGGTTATGAATTGTAGATTAAAACTGAAGAAAGGCAGGATATTAAGGAGATGGGACCTGGATAAACTGAAAGAACAAGAGGTTGTACAGAGTTTCAGAGACAGCATTTGGGAACGACTGATAAAACTGGGGAAATGAAACACAGTAGAAGAAGAATGGGTAGCTTTGAGAGATGGCATAGTGAAGGCAGCAGAGAAACAAATAGGTAAAAAGACAAGGTCTAGTAGAAATCCTTAGGCAACGAAGAGATATTGCATTTAATTAATGACAGGAGAAAATACAAAAATGCAGTAAATGAAGCAGCCAAAAAGGAATACAAACTTCTCAAAAATGAGATCGACAAGTGCAAAATGGCTAAGCAGGGATTGCTAGAGAACAAATGTAAGGGTGTAGAAGCATATATCACTAGGCTAAGATCGATACTGCCTACAGGAAAATTAAAGAGACCTTTGCAGAAAAGAGAACCACCTGTATGAATATCAAGAGCTCAGATGGAGACCCATCCTAATCAAAGAAGGGAAAGCAGAAAGGTAGAAGGAATATACGGAGGGTCTATACAAGAGCTATGTACTTGAGGGCAATATTATGGAAATGAAAGAGGACATAAATGAAGAGGAAATGGGAGAAATGATACTGCAAGAAGAATCTGACACAGCACTGAAAGACGTTAAATCGAAACAAGGAACCAGGAGGAGACAACAATCCATTAGAACTACTGATAGCCTTGGGAGAGCCAACCATGGCAAAACTCTTACAGATGGTGAGCAATATGTGTGAGCCAGGCAAAATACCCTCAGACTTCAAGAAGAATATAATGATTCCAATGCCAAAGAAAGCAGGCATTGGTAAGTGTGAAAATTATTGAACTATCAGTTTAATAAATCACGGTTGCAAAATACTAACACAAATTCTTTACAGACAGATGGAAAAATGGTAGAGGCCGACCTTGGGAAGGATCAGTTTGGATTCCATAGAAACGTTGGAAGACGCGAGGCAATACTGACCCTATGGCTTATCTTAGATGATAGGTTAAGGAAAGGCAAACCTATGTTTCTAGCATTTGTAGACTTAGAGAAATCTTTTGACAATGTTGACTGGAATACCCTCTTTGAAATTCTGAAGGTGGCAGGGCTATAATACAGAGAGCAAAAAGCTATTTACAATTTGTACAGAAACCAGTTGGCAGTCATGCAGAGTCTAGAGGCATGATAGGAAAGCAGAGGTTGAGAAAGGAGTGAGACAGGGTTGTAGTTTATCCCCGATGTTATTCAATCTGTATATTGAGCAAGCAGTAAAGGAAACTAAAGAAAAATTTGGAGTAGAAATTAGAATCCACGGAGAAGAAACAAGAACTGAGGTTTGGTGACAACACTGTAATTCTGTCAGAGACAGCAAAGGTCCTGGAAAAGCAGCTGAATGGAATGAACAGTATCTTGAAAGGAGGATACAAGATGAACATCAACAGAAGTGAAATGAGGATAATGAAATGTAGTCGAATTAAATGAGGTGATGCTCAGTGAATTAGATTAGAAAATGAGACACTTAAAGTAGTAGATGAGTTTTGCTATTTGGGAAGCAAAATAACTGATGATCGTAAAAAGTTGAAAGGATATAAAATGTAGACCGAGTACGGCAAGGAAAGCGTTTCTGAAGAAGAGAAATTTGTTTACACTGAATACAGATTTAAGTGTCAGGAAATCTTATCTGAAAGTATTTATATGGAGTGTAGCCATATATGGAAGTAACACATGGACGATAAACAGTTTAGACAAGAAGAGAAAAAATGCTTTCGAAATGTGGTGCTACAGAAGAATGCTGAAGATTAAATGGGTAGATCACATAACTAATGAAGAGGTACTGAATAGGATTGGGGAGAAGAGGACTCTGTGGCACAATTTGACTACAAGAAGGGATCGGTTGGTAAGACACGTTCTGAGACATCAAGGGATCACCAATTTAGTTCTGGAGGGAAGCATGGAAAGTAAGAATCGTAGAGGAAGACCAAGAGATGAATACACTAAGCAACTTCGGAAGAGTGTAGGTTGCAATAGTTATTAGGAGATGAAGAGGCTTGCACAGTATAGTGTAGCATGGAGAGCTGCAGCAAACCAGTCTCTTGGACTGAAGACCACAACCGCAACAACAACAACAGCACCAAATGACAAGAAAATGGATGTCTGTATGGTATACATTGTTGAACGTGGCTGGTAGCTGATAGCAAATGAAAAGAACCAAAAACATCCATCCACATTGGATGTACCTAAAGAACCTTTATTTCCAACTCATGAAACACCATCTTTTCAAAAGATAAGGGACACCAAGCTAACCAGATAATGTTAGTATGTATCTGTGTCATTACAAAATTCAACAGATGTGTATGCAAGAGCAACCAATGAAGAAAAAAGGTAGATGCGGAATTTGTGGAAAGGGAGTGAATAACACCGCAACAATAATAAGAAGATATAATGATTTCGTTTGCAAAAACAATTCTCAAACAGCAGTTTGCATTCAACAGAGGTCGAAGACAACTAAGCTCCAACTAAATAATTCCAATGTTGAAACTATTGTCAAGCATGAACTTAAATGTTACTTGTAACCACTCTATGATGGGATGTAAATTACTGCAATAAATCATAAAGGAATAACAATAAATAGCTACTTGTCAGTGTGTACATAATACACCACGCACCTGCTATTTAACATTGAAGAGCACGTCTGCTCTAGGGTTAAACACCAACAATGGACTTGTGTTAATACCCTTCAAAAATTTGAGCTTTCAACATTATCCATCATTGTTTGTTGAGTTCTGTCACTTGCTCTTGCCACTCCTGGAGGCATCTAGTGCAGAGTCCAGCAAACTGGACAGGTCAGCCTGTCCAATATAAACCAATCCCTAATGTAACGGCCTTTGTTCAGGGCAGGCATGTATTGTGGAGGGGCCACAGTGAGCAGACATCGCAGTTACCTGGGAGAATCTGCGAACTCAAACGCCTCAGCCAGACAAGCCCGCAGAGTGTGGATGCACTAGTGGCATGACAAGACTGCAGTTAGCAGACTTCCCTCTCAACCAGCCAAATGTCACAGCTCATGGGCAGCTTTGCATCATGATGTATAACGCAGAAAACACACTTTTTCAGCACCTCAATTAACAAGTGCCCACTTCCATGCACTGCTGAGTGTGTGCAGCTGATACCTTGACTTATAGTTAATTTAAACCGATCTGTCACAACTTTAATAGACGTGCAGGCTATACATTCATTGATCAGTGGAAGAGGGCACTTGATACAGAAACACTGCACTGGACTATCTTTCGCATTCTACGCTGTAACGGAAACAAGTTGGTGTGGATGACGTATTGTTGTCGTCATTAACTGCGATCTCTGGGCGCAGTGGGCACTGTTTCATCATTTGTATTTCTGCAGTTCCATTACATCTTTGAAACCCATTTGCGTTCCTGTAAAAAATGATGATGTACTGTATCTTGAACGCTCTAATGTCGTTGAGAATTTAACACATGTGCACTAAGAACAAAATACGATGTTTAGTACATTTTGGAATTAAAGGTACTTCACTGTCAATACACAACCAAGAAAAATGTGGTGATTGTAAACAAGGAATGAAAACAATATATACAGTTCATGTCTCATCATCATTCTAAGCAGCAAATCCAGTTTTTCCACCTTTCTCCACGTTTAATAACAAGGCACTGGAATCACCACATTTGCACTTAGAAGGCCAGCAATACTGAACCATAAGATGACTTTCTTCTCAAATGGATTCTGAAGTTGGGTATTCAGCTAACGTAAATTAATTTTTGTCTGATTGTTAGAGGCCTCCAGACCCAACTGACCTGTTCATACTGAGTCACCACACAGGAGTTAGGCTTATGTTCCTCATTATGTAACTCTAGTCTCAATATTCTCAAGGATAATGTCTACAGAATAACTTTCATAGTTGATTTACAGAAATAGTTAAGTTCCTCAAATGAGTATATAACAATTCACAGAACGTAAAAACAATTTGATCATCCTATGTTAAGGTGTTTACACTAAGTTGAAAGGGTCGACTGTGTATATGTATTATGAACAGTATGTCCCATACGCAATACTTGGGCATCGCATGACATTGTTATGACTCAGTGGAAAAAATTATGCAGTCAGCATGCTTACAACCATTTTCCACTAAATGCATAAACTTGTGAGCTGCTGTTACTCACTTAACACCTGGACCGTCTCTCAATCTACACCTATATCATATACCTCACCAAATTCTCTTCTTACAATGTTACAGTATGTGTGCACTTAACAGGTTTCATAAAGGAACTAGTGAAATTTTCTCCTCAACACTATTTACCCCTTTGCTCAGAATATTTATAATCAGTCTGTAAAAGAAATAACTGCACTTATGAAATTGCACAATTGTGATTCTTACATACAACACTGAAACCATTTTCGTGCAAGCTGCTAATAAATGTATATATCTACTCAGTTAGTTAATTACTTTTGTCCTTGTGTTCTGAATACAATATCTAACAAGCAACAATTATGAAACAAAATTTAATGTTGCCCCTGTTGGCAACTGGATTAGCAAGCATGCTTACATCAGACATATTATTACTAAAAGCTAGTTATGTTAAACAATTTCACGAAATAACTAGTTACAACCACACTGTACATAATATATGTATATAATAGGATTGTGTCTGAAATCTAGTTTAGGTAATGTCATAAACATACCAGCACAAGCCCTCTCATACGAGGTTCAAGGTCTTTGCCAGTTGGTGAAGAACCGAGGACGTATTCTACCATTTTGACCCCTAAACCACCAGTTTCTGAGGAGCGGGGGGAGAGAATATTTGCTGCTTCACTACCAGGAAAGCTTCCTGATCTCCTAGGTACCATAGTGATGGGTTGGGAAACTGCATGATCTGCAATGTGAACAAAGACAGGCTGAATTAATGAAAAGAATTACATAAAAATACAATTATGACATATTAAAACAGAATATGTTTGTGAAGTTCAGTGTAAGCTGTATAATGACATACACAACAACAAATTGCTTGCTTTGTATCTGTTCAACAGGGTCCTTCATAAGCACAAATGTCACTGGAGGCAATGCGGTGTTAAAACCTATAAAATACAAACTTCAATTGTGAGCACACACTGCTGATTGATCAGTTACGCCATCATATATAAGCACTGTGTGAAAATTTTTGTTAATGACTATAACTGGCTCAGTTGAAAATTTAATAGCTCCTTCGACTGTACAAAAACTGATGTCGTTCTTACCATTCAAGTCTCTTTGGAATGGTTATGAAAATGATTACCTCTTGGAATCAAAGCAGTAGATTTTTTGTGCCTAGTCTCACATCTTCCAGATCACACAAAATGGAAACACTTGTAAGGTTGTTACTTCTGTGAATTGTACACCCAAAAGGAACTAAAGAGCAATACAATGATAATAAGTAAGGCAAGCAGCCTACTTGAAAAAACTAGCCCTAAGCAAATTGATCTATTTGATAATAATGTGACCCTTTTATTCATTTTCACTTTTTTTTCATTAATAAAAAATGAATCTGCCCACGTGCTTCAGATACATACTTCGAAAGAGGATCCATAGAATAAAATCTATTCAGAATTATCTGTATTTTTAAAGACCACCCCAAGTCGCCAGACCTGAACCCAATCGAATACATCTGGGATGTGATTGAACATGGTGACGTCAGAGCTCATGGCTCCCTCCCCTGAATTAGGTGACACTTGTGTCTATCGGGGAGTGGGGAATATGGCGCCAACTACCGCCAGCAACCGACGAAGGCCTCATCGCTTCCATGCCACAACGCTTCACTGCAGTTATCCATGCCACAGGTGGACATACCGGCAATTAGGTAGGTGGTCATAATTTTCTGGATAATCAGTGTGTGTGTGTGGGGGGGGGGGGGGGGGGACAGACTTACTTAAGCTACATTCCAGGAACATGCAGCCAAAATTACGTGGCAGATTCTTCATCAAGAAAATGCACTGTCATTTAAATTCAATTATCTGCAGAAGTATACAGACCAATATTTCATTCTGCATGGCAGAACTCTGGTTATGATATTGGAAAACCTGTGGACAACCTCTGAAGTGTCACTGACATGGCGTTCAGCACTGATGATACAGAACGTGCAGTTATGACATGATCAACTTGCTTTTCTTCACTGTGTCTTTCGTAGTCACTGATATTGCTTTGAATTCTCACTTGCATTTATAATTAAGTTATCTGCTTTGACGTCTGGAGACATTTGCAGAGTCGTGCAGGAAAGTGACGATCACCAGCACACTGAGAGGCATGTAATGGTCCCGTAAACAAAATTTCGCTCGAATCTAAAAACTTTCCTTGTGAGTAGTCTGCTCAGACTGCCTCCTAACTTGTTAATAGTTTATGTTATGTCTGTTGGTGTTACACTATCAAATGGGTGGTGTTTTCTTTCATTAGAATAATTCTTCAATTATATGTGCAATGTGGCTAGTTACACATTAATTTTTTTTTCTCGTCGTTATGGAAGTGCGACGAATTTCTAAATCACGACAGTACAAATTAAAAAACTACTTACGATATTTACAACTGAAAGACATAACGCATCATCATAAGATAGTAAGGTATGGTGAAAGTTGGGGCGGGGGAGACAAAGCCGCGATACACACACACACACACACACACACACACACACACACACACACACACACACACACACAGACACCGCATAACGCGAAAGTAGTTACATATTAAATTCACCAAAAGGAATGGAAAAATTGTAGAGAAAGCTTAACGAAAATGAGAGACATTAATGTGGCTATGACATGATACAGCAGGGATGACGCGTCTCTGGCAGCCGGGCATCAGAGGTCAGCAGCGGAGGCGGCGTGCAGGTGCGCGGTGAGAACAAAGCCGAGAGCGGGGCCGTTGACAGCGCCAGCCAGGCCTGACCGCCAGCCGGTTCCTGTCACAGCACCCCGCGCGCGCCGCACCGTCTCCGCAACAGCCGCCGCAGCACAATTCAATGCCGAGTCTTTCCCCGCTGTAGGCCGTAAGCAGACAGCGCATCCGGTCCGGACATCATCACTGCCATATCGAACGAGAGGACCTTACGGAGTGGGCCCCTCAGTTTTTCTTCGTACTTATATAAAGTGACACATCGTCTGCCAATTAGCCACGGTTTTGCCTACGAAATCTTCCACAACAGACTTGGGCTTCATGAAGTCTGAGCAAGATGGGTCCCAAAACAACTCACACAGTTGCATAAACAAACGCGCTTGGAAATCTGCCAAAAACATTTGGATCGCTACGGTATAGAACGGGACAACAACTTAGACAGGATCATTACTGGTGACGAAACATAGATCCATCATTTAGAGCCGGAGAGTAAACAGTAGAGTATGGAATGGAAACATCCAAATTCGGCGTGCAAGAAAAATTTCAAGACCCAACCGTCTGCAGGGAAACTGCTGCATACGGTTTTTTCGGACGCACGAGGTCCAGTACTGGAACATTATGGGGAAAGGGGCACAACAATAAACAGCAAGATGCTTACTGCCAGGCTAAAATCTGTAATTCGAAGCAAACGTCGAGGATTGCTGTCAAAAGGTGCTGTGTCGTACGACAATGCCCGTCCGCATACTGCTGCCCACATTGCTGAAACGCTTCAGAAACTCAAATTTGAAGTTCTGGATCAGCCTAAGGGGGAATTTGTACCAAATTTTCATTTATTGTAAATGCTTGACTTCCCATGCGAATAATGATTAAAAATATGTTACTTTTATTTAAAAGTGTGATTCAATATTTGTTTGTTACTAGCGAGATTCCACTAGTAACACTGCCTTTTCACAATAGACTGTTCGAATTCACATTCGTCGTTAACAGCTGTTAATTCAACGCTGCCACCGTAGTTATCGCGCTGACGTCGCTTGTGTACTAGGAACAAAATCAGTCTTCAGAACTTCTTGGACGGACGATGAAAAATTTGGAAATTTGTGGTAAGTTCTATGGGACCAAACTGAAAGGTCATCGGTCCCTACACACTACTTAATCTAATTTAAACTAACCAACACACACACACACACACACACACACACACACACGCGCGCGCGCGCGCGCGCGCGCGCGCACCGTGGCAATACGCCTTAGATAGCACTGCTACCCGCGCGGCAGACGGACGACGTATAATGGACAGTTTAAGAAATATTTTTACAACGATTCTTAAAACTAATATGAAATGAATTTTCCATTAGTTACACTATGTGATCAAAAGTATCCTGACACCCCCCAAAACATACGTCTGTTGACTGACAGAGACCGCCAACTGTTGAAGGTCGTAACGTGTAATAGGCTAACATGTATCCAGACCATCATATAGGAATTCCAAACTGCATCAGGATCCACTTCAAGTACTATCAAAGTTAGGCGGGAGGTGAGAAAACTTGGATTTCATCGTCGAGCGGCTGCTCCTAAGCCACACATCACTCCGGTAAATGCCAAGCGATGTCTCGCTTGGTGTAAGGGGCGTGAACGTTGGACGATTCAACTGTGGAAAAACGTTGTGTGGAGTGACGAATCACGGTACACAATGTGGCGATCCGATGGCGGGGTGAGGGTATGTCGAATGCCCGGTGAACGTCATCTGCCAGCGTATGCAGTGCCAACAGTAAAATTCGGAGGCGGTGGTGTTATGGTTTGGCCATGTTTTTCATGGAGGGGGTTTGCACCCCTTGTTGTTTTGCGTGGCACAATCACAGCACAGGCCTACATTGATGGCGCCTGCATCTCTGAACTCCATCGAGCACCTGTTCATAATGCACGACCTGTGGCGGAGTGGTTACACGACAATAACATCTCTAATGAACTGGCCTGCACACGGTCCTGACCTTAATCCTATAGTACACCTTTCGGATGTTTTGGAACGCCGACTTCGTGCCAGGCCTCACTGATCGACATCGATACCTCTCCCCAGTGCAGCACTCCATGAAGAATGGGCTGCCATTCCCCAAGAAACCTTCCTGAACGTATGCCTGCCAGAGTGGAAGCTGTCATCAAGGCTAAGTGTGAGCCAACATCATATTGAATTCCAGCATTACCGATGGAGGGCGCCACGAACTTTTAAGTCATTTTCAGCCAGGTGTCCGGATACTTTTGATCACATGATGTACATTGTTTGGTTTGGGGACTATATAATATTTCGTAACTTGTCTTAAAGTCTAACTACAGCTTTGTCATCAACATCCCGAAACGTACAGTATGTTTCATTGTTATCTATAGAAAAGACTAGCTTAGCGCCTGCTACGTCGCTCGCGTGGAGTGTATGGCCTGCACTTCTTCGTTTCTTTAATCAAATTTTTAGTTGTTCACAAACTGAAACACCTAATCGTTTCACGTCTGCAGAGTTTTGGTGGTGATTTTTCCATTGAAACCTTTGTATCCTAACACACACATCTTTGTGTCTCACCGAAAAATGAAATGCAAATTTTCGTATATTTATGTTTAAAATTTTTTATATTATTATAACGAAATATTTTCTTAAAATTTCATCTCATATTTCATCCCCTTAGGGGACACACGCCCTCCTCAAAGTTTTTATCCTTTGCAGTTCGCGGTGTGCCAGGATGAGTCAATGAATCACTGACCATATTTCACAACCTGAGGGAATGAATTTCGAAGTTTTGATGATTTAGCTTAAAAATGCTTCCAGAATTAAATATTTTCATAAAATGTTTCACACCTATTACCCCTTAGCGGTTAAGTTTCCATAAACAGTGAAACCAAATACAAATTTTTAAAATGATTGTATAATGAAATATTTCCATAAAAACTTTCATCCCCTACTTCACTCCCATTGGGCTTAAATTTGCAAAAATACTGAAACACGCATTTCTTTGTTTTTGGCCGAGAAAACAAAAAGTTTCGTAGGTGTAGCATCGAAATTGCTTTAATAGCGATATATTTAAAAAAAATAATTCATCCGTTATATCACTCTCACGGGTGGAATTTCTTAAAGTCTCTTCTTCAACGACGCCTACAGCATAACATCAACACCCTCTCCAAATTTCAAGTTTCCACTCTCTGGCTCTATAATGAAAGTTAAACTTTAAGAACGCTGTAGAAATAATACCATTGGATAGAATGACGTCAAATTGCAACGGAATATTATCGGAGAACGGCGAAAACGTATGGCAGAAGAAGAAAAATAGTGTGAAAATGGATCAATAGACGGCGCTGTATGTGACAACACGTAAATGAAAATACCTGTCATGCGCACGACCCACTCAGGTTTGTATAAACACGCCGGGTACCCGGCTTTTCCTCCTTTCGCGTCTGCGACATTCGTCATGACTGTCTCAATGCAGGATCGCACTCTGCTTGTAGAGCTGTATTACAAGAATGATGACAGCACACATCACTCCGCGAAAGTTCCGGGCTGTGAAAATGACTGCCGTGCGTCTGGAGAAAATGATTCGAAAAGACGTGTTCTTTTGGTTTGCAACCTGGTAGAGGGAGGAAACAAATTGATTCGACATCAGTGGAAGCAGTGGCCACAGCAATGCAGGAGACGAGGGGTGGTGTGCAAACGTGTAGTGCACGGAGAATTGCCCGAACATTGGACATACCGGTGAGCACGGTGCTTAAAATCTTACGAAACATCCTTCTTTGCTATCCATTCAAAATTGCCCATATGCACGGGTCGCTTCCTGTTGACCTGCCAGCAAGAGAGACCTTTGTTGCTTGCACGAAGCCCACTTCCATATGACACGATAGTCAATGCACAGAATTGTCAAATAAGGGCAACGAAAAATCCACACGGAAATTAACCAGTACCACTTCATCGTGAAAAGGTCACCGTGTAGTGCGGGTTTGTGCTTCCGGTCATGTTACCTGTACCGTCACTGTAAGCTCTATGGGTGTCTTTTGCGCAACCACGTCATTCCAGCTCTACAACAGCGTGGACAGGATCATTTTTATGGAAGGTGGCGCACCTAAGAACATTGCAAATCCAGTTAGGCAGCTGCTGAAGCGCCTTCTCGGAAATGCTTGATTTATCAGCCATCATTTCCCTATAGCCTGGCCGTCCCGATCACCTGATCTTAACCTGTGTGACTTGTGGTGTGGGGCTATCTGAAAGATGTTTTGTTCGGTGTTCCGATTGCAAACTTAACAGCATTGAAGGCACGTATTGCCGAATACATTCTGAACGTGGCTCCGGAAACTCTTCGATCAGTTGTGGAACGTGCTGTTTCTCGATTTCAACTTGTTGCAGAAAACGGTGGACAGCATACTGAACATGTTTTGCGCCAGTCACACGGAAATTAATAATCCAATTTGATTTTGACTGATACTTTTTAAGCGGTTTCAGCCTGAGGACAATTAAAAACCGATGTGAGTGCTGCTTTTTATGCGCGCCCGGCCGATACTGGTGCACATGCCGTAGACACGCCGGTGCGGCGAGAGACTCAGCTGTTGCGAGGCACCACGGTTTAGTCGGGCACAGATATTCGGTGTGGTTTATTGCGCAGGAACTCTAAGAACGTATTCTCTTCAATTTTTACAGGTGCGGTTCGCGTTTTTTCCTACAGTTTTTCTCTGTTGTGGGACTGAAAATGGAAAACAATCGTGACAAGGCGAGCCCTTCAGAACCTACACTCCTGGAAATTGAAATAAGAAAACCGTGAATTCATTGTCCCAGGAAGGGGAAACTTTATTGACACATTCCTGGGGTCAGATACATCACATGATCACACTGACAGAACCACAGGCACATAGACACAGGCAACAGAGCATGCACAATGTCGGCACTAGTACAGTGTATATCCACCTTTCGCAGCAATGCAGGCTGCTATTCTCCCATGGAGACGATCGTAGAGATGCTGGATGTAGTCCTGTGGAACGGCTTGCCATGCCATTTCCACCTGGCGCCTCAGTTGGACCAGCGTTCGTGCTGGACGTGCAGACCGCGTGAGACGACGCTTCATCCAGTCCCAAACATGCTCAATGGGGGACAGATCCGGAGATCTTGCTGGCCAGGGTAGTTGACTTACACCTTCTACAGCACGTTGGGTGGCACGGGATACATGCGGACGTGCATTGTCCTGTTGGAACAGTAAGTTCCCTTGCCGGTCTAGGAATGGTAGAACGATGGGTTCGATGACGGTTTGGATGTACCGTGCCCTATTCAGTGTCCCCTCGACGATCACCAGTGGTGTACGGCCAGTGTAGGAGATCGCTCCCCACACCATGACGCCGGGTGTTGGCCCTGTGTGCCTCGGTCGTATGCAGTCCTGATTGTGGCGCTCACCTGCACGGCGCCAAACACGCATACGACCATCATTGGCACCAAGGCAGAAGCGACTCTCATCGCTGAAGACGACACGTCTCCATTCGTCCCTCTATTCACGCCTGTCGCGACACCACTGGAGGCGGGCTGCACGATGTTGGGGCGTGAGCGGAAGACGGCCTAACGGTGTGCGGGACCGTTGCCCAGCTTCATGGAGACGGTTGCGAATGGTCCTCGCCGATACCCCAGGAGCAACAGTGTCCCTAATTTGCTGGGAAGTGGCGGTGCGGTCCCCTACGGCACTGCGTAGGATCCTACGGTCTTGGCGTGCATCCGTGCGTCGCTGCGGTCCGGTCCCAGGTCGACGGGCACGTGCACCTTCCGCCGACCACTGGCGACAACATCGATGTACTGTGGAGACCTCACGCCCCACGTGTTGAGCAATTCGGCGGTACGTCCACCCGGCCTCCCGCATGCCCACTATACGCCCTCGCTCAAAGTCCGTCAACTGCACATACGGTTCACGTCCACGCTGTCGCGGCATGCTACCAGTGTTAAAGACTGCGATGGAGCTCCGTATGCCACGGCAAACTGGCTGACACTGACGGCGGCGGTGCACAAATGCTGCGCAGCTAGCGCCATTCGACGGCCAACACCGCGGTTCCTGGTGTGTCCGCTGTGCCGTGCGTGTGATCATTGCTTGTACAGCCCTCTCGCAGTGTCCGGAGCAAGTATGGTGGGTCTGACACACCGGTGTCAATGTGTTCTTTTTTCCATTTCCAGGAGTGTATAAACGTAAAGTCGGGACACAATAAACGTACAAAAACTAACGGACGCGGAATTATTACGAATATTAGAAGAAAGCGATTCGGAAACGGAATTGCCCAGTGGGGAGGACGGGTGGGAATCCAGTGAAGAGTCTGACGGAGCTGAGTTTGCTTTAGTTGAGACTGTAGAAATGGCTGTGAATCCAAGCGACAGGGAAAGGGCAGAAGAAGTGTTAACAAGTGGTAATGTAGCTGATACAAGTGTTGCATGGAAAAGCGAGCCAGTTACAATGGTAAACTGCCCGTTTATAAAAAATGAGGGACTGCTAATTCAACCAGCGGGAAACACTCCCTTAGATTATTTTCGTCTTTTGACGGACGAATTTCTATTGAAAGCTGTAGAAGGAACAAATCGAAACGCAATTGAATGATTCCTTTCTATGGGAAGCAAAGAACAATCACGAATAAATTCTTGGAAAAATGTGACGGTTGGCGAATTGTTAGTGTTCTTGGAAGTTTTCCTGCACATTGGAAATGTAAAGATGAGGAAGTTCAAGGATTATTGGATAAAGGACCCTTTATTTCACGTGAAAGGAATTGCCGATAGTATTTCACGAAATCGTTTTCTTCTAATACTACGTGCAGTGCATTTTTCTGAAAATCCACTACAGGGCGAACCAAAACCATCCGACAGGTTGTATAAAATACGTCCAGTCATCAATTTTTTCAATGGAAGGATGTGCCAAGTGTACTACCCTGGACGGGAGCTGTCACTGGACGAATCAATGATCCTTTGGCGTGGAAGATTACCTTTCCGCCAATGCATCAAAAATAAAAAGCACAAATATGGCATAAAGCTATTTTTTTTTACAACTCCCACTGGAATGGTCCTAAAATTCGCGGTATACACTGCATGATGTAAGATTTAAGAGGAAGAGGCCATGCGCAAAAAATTGTTCATTTACTGGATGAAAAGTTGAATGCTGTCACCACGTGTGCGTGGACAATTACCGTAATAGCTTCGCATTGCCTAAGTTGCTCGTGGCTGAGAAAACTCACTGCACAGGAACTCTGAGGACGAATAGGAAGTATAGGAAGTATACGCTCAGGGCAAAATTACGAAAAGGTGAAGCCGTTGCCAGATTTGCGGAAGTAGTTACGATAGGTAAGTGGCGTGATAAGAGGGAGGTTTGCTACATTTCTAATGCATTTACAAATGAAATGGTTGACGTTGAAAACAAATGAAAGAAGACGAAATCTAAACCCTTGGCCATTGTAAACTACAATAAATTTATGTCGGGAGTTGATCGGCACGATCAGATATCATATTACCTCTCGGAACGAAAATCCATACGCTGGCACAAGAAACTTTTTATCCACTATATGGAAATGATGCTGACAAACGCACATGCCCTGCACAATAAATATTCTGGATCAAAAATGCCCCTCCAAGAATTCAGACTCAGTGTTATAAGAGCACTGTTGCCACAAAAGCAGGTAGAACGGCCAGTCAGAAATCCCCAACATGTGGTAAAACCAGAATCAACTGGAAAATCAAAAACACCGAGAAAAAAGTGCAGATTATGCGCCGCCGAGGACAACGAACAGACACGATTTACGAGTGCCTAGATTGCCCAAATAAAGAAGGGTATAGTTTGAATCGTTGTGTTATTCACCGCCTCTAAAGGCAAATAGCACTTTCGTAGTTCTTTCATTTTTCGACTGTTACGTGTGGGTACTATTCCTGAACTTTGTATTTATTTTATTTGTTTGAGTGTAATCGGTAAAGTTCTTGATTGTATCTTTTTTGAGATTTGACATACATTGTATTTCAGAAGTTTCTTCAAGATCTTGTGTTTGTTTTTGAATGTTGTTTCTACTTTTTTTTGTTCAATAAATATGTCGTTTGACAGTAGGATGTTTCGTTTTATTTTCGAATATAAAATAAAAATGTAGTACTCTAAACTGTCACAATTTTCAGGAAAAATAAACGAGAGGCATTAGCGCGTCCATGGCCACCATAACAAGGATTTTCGATGGGTTGAGCATTAACGGTATATACTGCTCCTATTTTGATAGCGCACACAAGTCGGTACTGCGATTATAGATAGCTCTCTTGAGGTTTACTGTATTTGCACTTAGATACAACTGTAAGTCAGCATACATGTGGTGACACGTCATTTATGTACAATGAAAAGGGTATAGGACCCAATACCGAAACCTAGGGGACGCCTGATACTACCTGTCTCCATTATTATAGTGCCGGGCAAGAGGCATTACTGGTGTGACTTCAGGTATGAAAGAAACCACTGCACTGCACTTCGGGAGAAATTTAGGCTGCTTAAGCCTGGCAAGTAAAATGTTGAAGTCGACAGTGTCAAAGGTTTTGCTGAAGTTTACGTAGCACATGATAGTTGCCTCTTGTGCATCCATGGCAAGCTTCAGCTCATCTGTTATCCATATTGTGGCAGATGTTGCGCTGTGATGTTTACAGTAAACTGGTTGGTATTAGTCAAATAAGTTGTTTGTAGTTCGTCTGTTAGCTGGTCGTGGACTGTATATTCTAAAGCTTTGGGCATTGCAGGAAGAATTCTAACAGGTCAGTAATCAGATAGAGCTGTGGCAACGTCCTTTTTAGGTAGTAGTTTAACTAGTCCCCGTTTCCAGGGAAAACATGGGCAGTAGTGAGTCAATAAGTTTCATCACTTGGACAGTAATGCCATCGTGATGTGATAAGCATGATGGCTCGTTCTTTTTGACGGTACTGCAATTAAAATGATATAAATAGAATTCTTCGTGGCCAAAGTCTTATCCCTTGTGAAGTAATCAGTGATTATCTGTCGTTCATTTGTGGTTGTAGGTAATGTAAAGTACTGGTTGGGATGTAGTGACCAGCTACAGCTTTTACTTTGGGTATACCAAGACAACGCAGGTTTTTCAATAGGATAGCTGGTCTATTTCATTTGTTGGTAAATGCGTGGGCATACCTGAGTTTTGCCTTTCTCACAGCTTGAATGACTATTGCGCTTCTGCTTGAAAGCAATTTGATTTTCAAGGGGGTGGGGGGTTGCGTAGTTTGTATGCGCGATGTACAGTGCCCCAGGTTCATGATTGTTTTAATTCTTCAGTTAGCCAAGGTACAGGTTTTCTTCTCACTTTTCCGGACTTTGGGGGAGCATATTTGTTATACAGCAGATTAAGTTCGTTAGTAAATCCACGACGTTTTTTGTTATGATTAAGGCTGGCTTAACGAGTTCCTCCTCAATACAAAGCAACGATATACTTTTCGCCGTCACTTCACGGATATTTATGAATGTGGAGCAATAATCAACGTGGACCAGATTTTATGACTGTGTGCCAACAGATAAGGTGTTACAGACAACGACATGAACTTTTGGTAATGAAAGAACAAGGAATGAGGATCTATGATACCGGCTTAACATGCTCTCAGACAAAATTCAGGTTACGAATTTCAAAAGTATCTGGGCGAGAAATAGGTGGGAGGAAGCCATACATTATGATATTTGGATAAACACCACAATGAAAGGTAAACAGTAAATAAATCACGTATGGAGACTTGTGAATTTAACTACTTAACCTACTAGTTCACGTTTCAGCCACCAGTGAAATACTTTAAAATGCGAAAAAATATTTTGCACCACTTGGGCACTGTTTATTGTGTTTTGTGACGCAATATATTACCTTGAGAAAAAGTATGAAGTGTCCGCTTCAAAGTTTTCCAGAAATTCTCATCCCTGCCACGTACGGGAAAAAAAAACTAACTCTGGGTATCATGTACGACACAAGCGCTGTTTGCACAGGCGGACGCGCTCTGACCGCCGTAATCGTGGCACGCTTTCACTCAGAACTTTTCGCCTGTCAGTTATCTAAACGAGTTAATTCTTTGTATGTCCACAGATAGACATACGTAAGTACATTACCGTTTTCCGTAAGCACCGAAACCAACATTGATTTTGATTGCATATATTTTAAAAATCATCTAACTTAACTAAGCGATCACACCCCGTGGAAAACGCAATGCTGACGAGCTGCCATACCACCCTCAAAAGCGTAAAGATACTGAGTCATCACCTGAATCCGCCACCTTTCATCACTACACACGGTGTAATATACGCCAAAACAACTGCGAAACAGTTTTTTTGGTTCCTGTCTTTTCACACTTCTAATAATCACAGCACAACAAGGCTTCCTTTAAGTAACTAAATCATACTACAGAAGGCCAGCACAGGTGTTTTTGCGATACACGTGGGGAAAACAATAATCAATGCGCTAGAAATGGTAGTGTGATAAAATCAAAGAGGCCACCTCTTGGAATGCAAAAGAACCAGACTACACGGACTTTGCTTGGTGTTTAGTACAAAGCACTGGCGATATTCTAAGCTACTCCCAACCAAATGGAACTGATTCATCTTTGTTCTAAGCGCGACTAGGATAATCTCTGCCATTGTGTCTCCCTCGAACCCCCATTCAACAGACGTCGTTGACATGTATCTTTACCACCGAGAAAGACAGAGCCATTAACTGTGTGAAATGCTTAGGGAACAGTTGAATTATTAGCTTTCATCCACTCATAAAGAGTAGATAGTAAGAATTTGACAGTTACAATTTTCAGTTGCACACTACTTAATAAGGTGGGGAAAATGTGGTATACCTGAATTAATAGTTCCATGCTTCTACAGGAAAACAGTATCGTCTTTTATTAGCAGCAATAGGTGGTTGTTGTTGTTGAAGCCGTTATTGGCGGTTTCAGAAAGTGAGCTACAAATAAAAACGTACGCGAGACGAAGCAAAAAGCAAGACCATTTAAGAGCAAAAAACAGCGCAAATACACCGACATCTAGCGAGAAACAGACAGCTACAGGTTGTCAGGGCAACACTTGGCTACCAGTCACCATGGAGACGTATTTATCTGACGCCTTTGCAGCAACAGGTAGCGGGTATCATTTCGTCTCTGCGTTTCACGTCGATTCTGAAGGGCATTTCAGTTCTGTAATGAAATTTTTCATTTAGATGATTATCGTTCGGAGAATACTAGAGAGAGAGAGAGAGAGAGAGAGAGAGAGAGAGAGAGAGAGAGAGAGAGAGAGAGAAGAAAAAAATACGGTCATTATGATGTTAGACGACACTGAAAACTTGAACGGACAAAACTTCGTTCACTGTTTTATTGATGGCACGGGTAATCTAATGCTGCCTTAAACGTTACTGCAATGAACATCGAAGTTGTACGTTGAAGCTCAGCACTCAAGTTTAAAAAAAATTCACACTTTGCTTTTTCGGATGGAATTAAAACTTACTGTTCATTAAATAAATGAATGATCCGAAAAAGGAAAGAAAATTGTACCAAGGTTAAACAGTTCACTTTCGCTGTAATCGTCCGTACGTCGGATGTATGGTTTTGTATACCCGCCAGCCGTTATGTGGCTCCGTCATCCTCTCATATGGCAAGTTGGAGAATTATCACATCAAGTCGCTTTACGCAGTTGCGAATTAAACATGGCTGCCCCACACGCAATTTGCACCACTGAAGAACAACGTTCGTAATCCGCTTTGGTGTTTCTGGAGCGGATATCAGCAGACTGTCCGCGAAACACGCAGCACATAGTACAATGACCAAAAATAAGTCGGAGAGCAGTGAATGAGGAGGAAAGAATAGGACTCAACCAACATCCACTCCTGCCAATATGAGCAATCTCGTGTCCCCATGTTGAACACACGGTGAGCGGTTATTTATGAGGGGGGAAAAAAAGACATGCTTATTCGTCATTTCCTAAACATGAAATGATGCATAAATATGTTCAACTTCCATAAATTGTGCGCGAGATGGATCCCAAAACACCTCAACAAAGATCACAAGAATAATAGAAACAGATTTACAATCTGGACGCTGGTACTGGAACCTCAAGCTCACGACAGTGGAATTTTTCTGAAATGAATCATCAACGGCGAAGAGACATCGAGTCAACACTACAAATGAAGAAAATAAACGCCAGAGCACGGATTGGAAACACCCTAAAACTCCAGCCACCAAGAAATTCAGTCAACACCGCAGGAAGTTACGTTAAAACAGTTTTAGAGATTCGCAAGGGCTCGTTATAGAAAATTAGCTGGACAAAAATTGAGGTGTAACATATCATTTTAGGGAAAGTGACAGGTTACACTCTATCCTCCAAAACGATAGAAGACAATCGTGACATTTAATAAATTTCTTTTATTAATAGTGAAGTTTGGCACACTGTGCTGTAAAAGAAATGGTCTATTATGTCCAGGTGATACAAGGTACATGGGCACAGCATATTTGCAAGAAGCGACGAGTTTAGCGTTCTATTTGCTCTAGGCTCCCGACGACGCCGCTTGGAGGTGTATTGTCGCCATGGAAGAACAGCGCTCTCAACAGCGGAGACGAGACCGAACCGAAACAAAAAAAAGTTTTTAAACTGTCATTCTGACATTAATTCTCTGACGTTTGATACGTCAAAATGTATTCACGTTGCACATTCGAATGAGCCAAGGCACTTGAAAGCAATCACGCAATTGTAATACGATTGTGTTATAGATATCTGATGGGAGTTATTACCTGTCGATGTATGAAGATTTAATTGGTATTGAAAGAGGAAATTTTCCTGGTGAGTACGTATATTTGGCTAGGATTACAGCTGTTTGAGTCTTTAGCACTGGAAACACTGCAAAGAAAAAGAAGTCCGCTAAGAAGAACAAAAGCATCGTTATTCCGAACTAATTAGCAAGTCTAAATCGTAATTATTTCACAACACATGCGACCTCAGAAACATTACGTACCATCTATTGATCAACGAAATGGGCAGATACATTTCAAGGGTCAAGGGTAAAAAGTGTGCATTTCATTAATTTTGATATGCTTCGTAGCAAGTTGGTTGATTGTATGACAGTTGTTCTTTTGCAAGTGAACGTGCTTCTCCATCACCTACTAGACTGTTCATAGTTCTAAGAATCTGTTTTATCGCGGTGTTTTAGCATCTCGCATATAGGCTCCCCCTCGCTCCCTCAGGTTATTATTTGTATGGTCACTTCCAAGTTGGATTCTTGGCCGTTGAATCCCCTCCGAGAAAGAGGTAGAGGAAGCTGGGCATACATGGCATGCTGTTTAACAGAAAACTTTTTTCTCTCAGGGACTGCAACTGTTTTATAACGATGGCTTAATTAAGCTGAAAACCATAATGAGTATGTGGAAAAATACTGTAAATTCTGTAATTTGGTAGCAATAAATTATAAAATACTGAGTGCCAATACTTACATTATTAATTACCTAATTAATTCTCTGTATGATCAAAAACAGCACTAAGCACACCTACTAAATTCGAAACAAATCAGCAACAGGCGCCATCATTCCTAATGTTTTCTACCAGTCACTAACCCAAAAGTATACTACGTAATAATCACACTTCTGGAGTCACAATTAACAAAAACGACCAACGCTAGGTATTCAATAAAATTGTTGGAGTAACTGCAGGCAATTGATTTGGAGAAACCTGCGTGTTGTACTAAAATTAACGCAAGTAAGCATCTGACTGTATATGCACTGTGAAGCTTTACTGTTCCATATTAACAATTATATTAAGATACTAATTATATGAGCAATCAATCAAAAGCCTGATGTTTTCAGTAAGCATGGGTGAAGTTCTCTCTGTTCTAAAAATTATGTTTATTATTTCACTAATACCAAAACGTAACTTTGTGGTGCAATAGTTCATATTACGTAATTTTGGAAAAATCTTCACCACGACTATCGTAAACTTTTTACTTAATATTTATTTTGGACTAATTATTACACTGGAAAAACGAGTGAACATTTTGGAGGCGTCAGGAGACTTTTTCTTTCCAAGGTCTAGAAAAATATGCATTATTGTGAAACTGAAATTATTCACGCTGTCAAAAGCTAAACACAGTTGCGGTTAATATAAATTTGTTTATTTTGAGTCACAAACTACAAAATACTTGTGAATAACCCAAGATTGCAATGGGATATGAGCAAAACAAATTCTCTTTAGCGGGTCATCGTAGACCCTAGCCCTTCGTGTAGAATTGCGTGTTAAAAGGATATAATGGTGACAGGACAGACTGCGCTTACTTATCAGAGCAAGTATACGACACGTGGCAATGTTGGACAATAGTACAGGATAGTATTAAAAAAAGTGCTTTCATCATAAACCACACAGTCTTCTCTGGAATTTTCCCAGCAGTGCAACAACTTTTACTCTAACAACCACAAGTGAACTATAGCCACTTTAGCGCCATTTTCCGTAGACTAAGCTCAAATGACACAAGAGCCAGCAGGTGCATCGAGATATCGTAGCGCCCTAGCTAGCACAAAAGGTAAATTTATTTCCTCGCGTACGTTCGATGATGGAATTGCAAATAGTCTTTGTCAAACTGCTATTCACGTACCATTGATTCAGAAATGACACTCAAAATGAAGATGAAATGTGAAAGGGAGTTCAGGCGATTGCTACAGTAGTTCTTCGGGCAATCGGTACCTCCTTAATATGGTAAAGAGGCGAACATTTTTTCACGTCTCATTCCTTCGTTAATACTGTAGCATTAAAAACAGAAATACCGCACTTGTATAATGTACGCGCCTCTCCTTCAAATTTACTTAAACGTTCGCGTGAAAGCTTATCGTTTGAGATATGAGAATTAAACATCTGGTTTATTCAAATAACAATTCAGGCCGTGATTAGATTTCAGTACTATAACAGCATATACAAGGGGTTCTATTGCCACTGTTTCCCGCAACTTCATTTCAGTCATGCCCGTCGGGAAATAGAATGAGGAAGGGAGAGTGACCTAACTGCGAAGGAATCTACCTTCCGTTAGATAAGACGAAACAGTTAAAAGCTTTCAACAAGATCTCGAACTCGGGTGATTTCACTAATGCCGTCTAAACTAAGAGTGCCCTTGTCTAATGGATGCAAGTATTAAACCTAATGCTGCTATAATACAAAAACCTGTTATAATGGTTGTATACGTCACTACATGTTTAACCTATATCCGAAAGTCACCATACTAGCAAACAGCAGAAAACTTTGGACAAAATTTCCACTTGGTGAAATGTATGGCACCTCTCATTAAGTGAGGATAAGCATAGGATAATGCCTATCACAAGCGCTGGGGAGTATCACACAAAATATTATTAGGGTAGACGAATTGAAAACTTAGATTTGTTGAAAGGGTTCTAGGAACATGCAACACATCTGTAAAGGAAAGGTCATGCAAGTCGATAGTGTGACCAATTTTAGAGTATTGTTCCAGTGTTCCTGACAGACATGGCACGAATTCAAAGGCTAGCTGCTGGTATGGTCCATACGAAAGTGTAACAGTAACGTTGGGGGACCTTCAACGGGAATAGTTGGTACAAATGATGGCGTAGTTCTCGCGAAACCTTGTTGGGTTAATTCAGCGAACCTGTATTCAAAGAAAACTGTTCGACCACTATATTGCCACTATAGTCGTATACTTCGCGGAGCGATCACGAGAATCAGATGAGAGAGATCAGGGCGCATGTACAGGCGTATAGACGGTCATTTTTCCATTGGGTACGATGTGTTCTCCATTATGCACTGCATAGCGACTTGCAGAGTATATATGTAGTAAATTTATTACTTAACAGCGACTCGTTTGGAACTCTGCTTCACCGTCAGGTGGCTAGCTTGGTTTCTAGACCTGCCACGATGCTCTGGAAAATTGCTGCTCTTTCGGTAGCAAGGCAGCGTAAGAGGCTCTGGACAACTCGAAATCTTCTGTTTTTCCACTGATCATAATCTATGGAATTTTCCCTTTCCAATGATATACAATACTTACAAATTATTTTTCAGAATTAAATTCAGTCGTCAGTTGCTAATATATTTCAATTATACCTTATCGGTTTCGGCAAATTACTTTTGACTGAATTCCATTCTGAAAGATATATACTACATTTGCTGAAAACTACAGCTATGAATAAAACAATATACATGATTGCCCTGTTTTTCTGGTTTGTTCATACATTTAAACAAAACACCGTGTGGGTGTGACCATGTACAACTGACAATTCTCAGAATGAAAGTTGATTTTTTGAATCCCCCTCCCCTCTGAGGGCAATTATTTAGGAGATAGGGATTCAAAAGCTTTCAAAGCAGTTGATGAAGAGAAGCCATATGGAGAAAATGTAACTATCACTAAGCACGAGTGCATAGAATATGTACACAATCAAATGTGTGCGAGGTTGAGACGACTGAAAACTGCGTAACAGGGAAAGGAATTGGGAGGTGGCAGGCGATCAAATGGGAAGAACAGACTCCCAGAATCTTTCATAGAAAGAATTTAAAATAATTATGGAGTCGCCATCAGGCAAAACGATAGTAGCGTAGAAGATGTGAGAAAAGCTATATGAACATCTCTCTACGGCGGACAATAAACCCATTCAGTGTCTATGCCCTCCAGAGTGTGATTCATGGTTAAAATACATCAGAGCACTGCAAAATGGTGAGAAATTAATTAACAAACCGACTATTCATTTCGCAAGTGGAGATACTGAAAGAAACTTTCACAGATTTGTTAGATGTAAATCTACTGAAGAAATGTCTTCATGGCCGCACCACAAATCCTGACGACCCCATCAACGGTGTAATCTGGGTGAGAATTCCCAAGATAGTGTTTGTGGCAAACAGCACAGACCTTTTGGTGTGTGTGATGCAGTGGCAACGGTCAGTGAGGAGTATGTTGCAAGGTGTGAAGCCCTGAAAAGACTGCTTCAAACTTGTCATTTCAGAGCAAAACCATTGTTAAATTTAGATAAAGAAAGGAAGACTTAAGGTATCAGAGACAGCTACTAGAGACCTTGAATCAAGGGCAAGACAACGCAGATAAGCAGGAAAAGAGACATTGCAGAATGAGATGGCTAAGGATGCAGACAACCCATCTTATGTAACTGGGATGCACTGACAACTTCAATGGCTGTTTCCCATAAGTTTTACTTATTAAGAATAAAGCGTACTTTCTCTTAGCTTCTACTATAGTCGAAACCAGCTAGCAGCGCTGTGGCCAGCTTTTAACTAGAAAGCGCCAACGGCTGCAGGCAGAAACAGTAGCCGTCTACGGAGCTGTGACAATCCTGAGACGTTGCTATACACCGCTTTACGTTACTGGTTGAAGCAGGCCCGCGACCAGCCCGCTGCATCGGTGAGATCAACTTACGCCCGTTTAACACGAGCGACTTTCTGGTCAAAATCGGCAACTCAAAATTACGTGTACTTTTCGTGCCTGCATGTACATCAGAAACCAACTACGACGTGTGTCTATGACATCAATGATATAGAGATTGTGCCTAGTAGGGACTTTTCAATTTCTGATTGTATGCTGCGCACAGCGCATGTGCACAAACAAGGGACTTTCGCGGTGTCTGCTAAAACCTACAATTATATTCTGGTCGAGCTCAACCCTATTATGTGAAATGTTCTTTGGTATTTCCTTAATATCTACTGTGTTGTTCGCTTAGTTCTCGTGGCACTTTAAAAAGTTACAAAAGGTACCGATGTTTTTTCCTAGTGGTGTTCTCTTAGAAGTAAGACGTAACATCTAACACCAAAGATATATTTACGTACTACAGAGAAAAAGCCTACACTATGCAGAAAATAGAACGTAAGTAGATGAAGTGTTTTAATGAAAATTATTTCAACCGTGAAAAGATTAGTGTTATCTGACGAGAAAAATAATTTTCTGTGTTACCTGGCACTCGGCAAGAAAACAAGATATAAAGGATAAAGTAAAAAGACGCTATTTACTGCGTTGTGGATATCGCTTGATGTGTGTGAACTTTGCAAATATATATTTTCTAGAGCAATCAAATATATACTGGTATGTTCTGAAATGTTTGGTTGACACTTTTCCTATTCTTTCAGTTCTTAGGAGTGTAAAGAATTTATTTCCCGACCTTTGATAAGAACTTCCAGTACGAATTCTGCTGCTGATAGTGATAAACTCTTGTCATTGCTTGTTCCAATATTTTGCTACTATATTTCTATTTTTTCATACGAATGATAGTCCCTCATAATCTCACCTTCACCGTTACGATGCCAAACCACACAGCAGACAGCTCTCACAACAAACGCAATATTTGCGCTGGTGTCTAACCACACGAAACAGACCAGACTCTGTACAGAAATAAGACGGCAGGGGCGCTGCAGTAGTCACTTGTCTCGAGTACTCAACCGAGACAAGAAATTCTATCGTGTGAAAGCGACTTCAAGCCGACTCAACTATAGCTAGAATTTGTTCATAGTCACAGGATATATTCATTGGCGTATTGTGTCTATTTTAACACAGGTGTTTTCTTATTTTATAAATGGTAAAATACTCCCCTCATTCGGATCTCCGGGCGGGTACTACTCAAGAGGACGTCGTTATCAGGAGAAAGAAAACTGGCGTTCTACGGATCGGAGCGTGGAATGTCAGATCCCTTAATTGGGCAGGTAGGTTAGAAAATTTAAAAAGGGAAATGAATAGGTTAAAGTTAGATATAGTGGGAATTAGTGAAGTTCGGTGGCAGGAGGAACAAGACTTTTGGTCAGGTGAATATAGGGTTATAAATACAAAGTACTGGAGGGCAGCGTGGAGGGTAAAAATCGTAGAGGGAGACCAAGAGATGAATACACTAAGCAGATTCAGAAGGATGTAGGTTGCAGTACTACTGGGAGATGAAGAAGCTTGTACAGGATAGAGTAGCATGGAGAGCTGCATCAAACCAGTCTCAGGACTGAAGACCACAACAACAAATCTCGAAGTTAGACCCTAATAAACACACAAAAGTGTAAGCAGATTTTAGTGAATGTCCATTTTTAACAAAAATAATTATCATCTTAAAACTAATCAATACTTTTAGGGAGTCCTCTGTTAAAGTGATTCATCTACATGTACATCTACTCTGCTATTCACAATAAAGTGCCTGGCAGAGGGTTCAATGAACCACCTTCATGCTGTCTCTACAGTTCCACTCTCGAACGGCACGCGGGAAAGACGAGCACTTAAATTTTTCCGTGCGAGCCCTGATTTCTCTTATTTTATCGTGATGATCATTTCTCCCTGTGTAGGTGGGTGCCAACAATGTTTTCGCAATCGGAGGAGAAAACTGGTGATTGAAATTTCATGAGAAGATCCCGTCTCAACGAAAAACGCCTTTGTTTTAATGATTGCCATTTCAATTCACATATCATATCTGTGGCACTATCTCCCATATTTCGCGATAATACAAAACGAGCTGCCCTTCTTTGTACTTTTTCGATGTCATCCGTCAGACCCACCTGATGCGGATCCCACAACGCACAGCAACACTCCAGAATAGGGTGGACAAGCGTAATGTAAGCAGTCTCTTTGGTAGGCCTGTTGCACCTTCTAAGTGTTCTGCCATTGAATCGCAGTCTTTGGTTTGCTCTACCCACAATATTATCTGTGATCGTTAAAATGTTTAACCTACAAGTCATATGTTTTTCAATTTATTATTCCCAAAAATTGGAGAAAAGCAAAATCTCTGAATGATGTCTTGATTACAAAAAGTTTTGTGCAGCAGCACAAATGGAAGTACCAACGGCAAAGGGGTCGTGGAGCGGTGTTTTTAGTGGCTTGGCCGCGCTGTGCTGCGGCAGGCTAGGCGGGAGCTACTCGGCTGAGTCAGCGCAGCGTGCGGGCGTGTACCGTTAGCCCGCACTGCGCCGCGCCGCGCCGGCCCCTCGGGCAGAAAGGATGGAGGATGCTGGGCGATGAAATGCCGCGCGCCGCTGCGCCTCGCAGCACGCGAACCAGGCCACAGGGCACGCGCCGAATCAGTCATCGCTCGTTACGTTATCTCCCCGGATCACTAATCAAAGAAGCAGAAGTAGTGAGTACTACATGAGGAGCTTTAAAGACTGTGTCTTCACTAAAAAGCACCTCATTTCTAGAACAGGAGCTGCAATCGTTTAATTCGGGCACCAAATGTTTTAGCGTACGGCACAAGAATTTTGAACGAACTTATTTCAAATCCTCCTTCAATACGAACTGTACTACAGTCCCATTAAAATTACTTTACAGTGGCCACACCACGCGTTGGAGCTGCTTTCCTCCAATCAGAGCGCTCAATGTCACGCCCGAATCGTTCGCCGTTGCCAAACTGCCACAACAGTTTGTTCACTTCCAATTCCTTGTACGGATTTCTTTCTTGATGTGTTTACATCGCGAATCCTGGGTCTAGCCCTCTATCACACATGAAACCACAGCAACACACACACACACACACACATACACACACACACACACACACACACACACACACAGCGTTTCATACGCAGGTACGCAGCATTAATCAAACACTACTGGATCCTTCCGCAAACGATGCGATCAGCGTGATTTAATACAGTTATGAAAATCAGAGCGATCGACTTACATTAGATAAACTTCAAATGGCATTGCGTAAAGCTGAATTTTGAAGGCTGTCAATTAATCGTTGCGACTTTGAATCCAATGTCATAAACACAACAACGCTCTGAAGTGCAATGGCATGGCATAGCGTAGCGGTTAGCGTATAAACCTGAAGTGTGGAATGTAGAAGGTTCGAATGTCGTCACATGCAGCGAAGCTTCTAGTTTTTCTAAATCCAATCAAAACACTTATTTTTATTCATTTAACTGGCTTAAATGTAATTTTTTATTTCTAATACTTTACCGCCTCATTTTCACCATAGAGTTGACTTTATTTCCTTATAATTTTCCTTCCTATATTTATCTTCTCGTTTGGAATCGGCTTGTGTCGCCTATGATCTGCAACCACACTGAGGATTGTTTCAGGTAACCAATGACAGCGAGCATTACAGTTCACTTTTACTGTTTAAACTAACATTTTGCTGCGACAGATGGCTTTGCAAACAAATATATTATGACTTTGTTCTGTTTTGAGTTCACTCGTAGAGGTTAGCCTTAAGCGCCGCGAAGAAAGCGATTGTGATCGCCGTTTTCTCTGATACATTTCACATCACTAGGTTATGCTTAAGTCAGGACGTTAAGTTTCAATTCAGGGCTACAAAACCCCTCGCCTGCTGCAGTTAGGCCATTGGTCACTTAAAATCAGCTGTCGGCAGAACATCTCTCATTTCTGTCGTATCTCGCAGCAGCCGATTGCAATTTTGCTCCGCGGTACACATTAACAGCATCTGTGAAGCGATCCGTCGTGTTTGTAAGTCGCCTATAACCGAGCTGCAGCCGCCAGACTATAGTTAACTATTCTATTCCTACTATTAACTTCTTCGATATCAAAACACATTTGCAGACAGCCGTGAGTTACTTGAAAGGTTCCACGCTACCAGCAGACAGACACCGTAAATATATATACAGAGCATTTGAAAATGAATATGGCGACTACAAACGTCTATACTTACTATGCATAGCGATACATGATAAGAAGCATTGAGAATATAAAAGGAGGTTCAAATTTTACTTGCATAATTCATGTGTTCTCTATGGCTACCCATGGCTACAAGGAGTACATCGAAGTGATTATACATTCCTCGGGATACATTCTAAAGTGTATGTGGCGTCACCGACGCGACAGCAATAAAAACGTGCCACTGGAGTTCTGGAACTGTTTCCGGTATAGGAGACACATGCATAAGATCTTTCAAATAACCTCATAAAAAGAATACATGGGTGCCATTTCCAGACGTCTAGAGGGCACGTCTATAGTACTACCGCTACAAAGGTGAAGACGACGGTTTTAAAATGTGTGAACCTCCATGTGTGAGCGGTCGCATGCGAGTAAAGGGGCAGTCGCTCTGTCGAAAATTTGCCCTTTCTTTTTCAATCTCGATCGCTACGCATTATAATGGTACAACTGTTTGTAGTAGTTATACTCATTTTATTTGTCCAGTATTATAGCAAAATCTTTTCCAAAGCCTTAAACACTTTTCATCATATGTCAAAGCTGCCACCTGCAGAGAGATGTAGCTACAGATAATATTAAATTTGAGGCATTACCTTTGACCACGGACAACGCAGTGGCCGACGACCTTCACTTAACGACCGAAAGCAGCGGCGTTTGAGTAGGGTTGTCAATTCTAACAGACAAGCAACACTGTGTGATATACACGTAATAATCGATGTGGGACGTACGTACCTGTTAGAATAGTGCGGCGAAATTTGGCGTTAATGGGCTATGGTAGCAGACAACTGACGCGAGTGCTTTGCTAACAATACATCGCCTACAGCGCCTCTCTTGGGCTCGTGCCATATTGGTTGCACTCTGGACGGTTGGAAAACAGATGAGTCGTGATTTCAGTTGGTAAGCGCTGATGCTAAAAGGTCCGAGTGTGGTGCAGACTCCATGAAGCCATGGATCCAACTTAGCAACAAAGCATTGTGCAAGCTGGTAGTGGATCCATAATGGCGTGCGCTGTGCTTATATGGAATGGACTGGGACCTCTGGTCCAACTGAACCGATCATTGACGGTAAATAGTTATGCTCGGCTACTTGGAGGCCATTTGCAGCCGTTCATAGACTTCATGTTCCCAAACAACGATGTCATGTCACGGGGCCAAAACAGTTTGCGATTGGTTTGAGGAACATTCCAGACAATTGTAGCGAATGATTTGCCCTACCAGTTTGCCCGACTGAATCAATCGAGAGATCAGTTCGTGCACAAAATCCTGCACCGGCAACACTTTCGCAGTTATGGATGGCTATAGAGGCAGCAGGGCTCAATACTTCTGCAGAAGACTTGTTTAGTATATGCCTCGTAGAGTTGCTGTGCTATGCCGGGGAAAGAAGGATCGACATAGTATAAGGTGGTATCCTATGACATTTGTCACCTCACTGTAAGCAGAATAATTCAAATTATTAGCAGGACAATGGGGAACTGCTGTTTGTTTTCGAAAGAGCTGGCATACGATCTTATACTTAAACACTTCTGAAATGTATCCCAACATTTCAGATCGAACGAGCAGATAACGACGACGACGGTATGAAGAAGTTAGAAATATGAGGGACACTTTTCTCTCATTATAAATCTACAACAACAAACGGACTGTATTCTAGGCTGCGCACTTAATATATCCGCAGGATTGCTACGTGCAAAATTCTTGTAAACAAGGACGTGTTTACGTACAAAGTAACACCAGAGGAACTGTGTAATCCACACTGTCGATGTCAGAAGCATGGAGGAAATCTAGTACATGGAAGATTATCTCGTACAAAGGATACGTAACTGGCCAAGTTTCAGATATCATTTGAACTAGTACTGCCATCAACAAATCAGATCAATGAAGATGTGTTATCTCACACAGTTTCCACTATTTGTAACGTGTGAAATAGAATGGACTAACATCTCTTCTGGTAACCAAATTCCTCTGATCTTATTATTGCCAAGTTACCCGTAGTAATTAAAGCAATCTAAGGCACGGTATTTCCTTTTACGTTCAAGGAAATGCTGCTGTGTCTGCGATAAATGATATAAAATTCGACTGACGAAATTTTACAGACATCAATATATACGTTGAACAAAACTGGTTTCTATGGCAAATATGACACTAATTCATATTAGGTGGAGGTTTACATTAATTCTAATCATCCCACCTTCTATACGATGCTGCTACATTTCTTTCTTTGTCGTTTCTCCACATAATTAAGCCACGCATGTATTATGTTTTACAGAACAAGAAGGCTCACCCAACGTGACATACCTTTCAATCTCGTGAAACAGACATTTCTGGAACATCTAAATCAGAAGTTATCATATCATTGGTGACCACGGTTTCAGTGTTACTTTTTTGGATCACTTCGTTGATAACGTATTTTTTTGCGTTGAACATTCTTTAATAAATACTTTACAGAGTTCCTACCGCGTCAGAATTGTACGAATCCCACGCTTGAGATTTCACAGAATTCCGACGGGGCAAGAACTCCGTGAGGCATCTATTCACGTTTCGTTATGTCTCTACTCGGCAAATAATTTGCAAAAAGCGATGCTGACAGTACTATCATTAAATGCATTTCGCAATAAAGAACAAAACGTAGGTGGATGTCGAGATCCGAAAGAAGACTGTGGGAGGTATAAATTAATGAGGAAAGACAAGAAAGACAATCAGGCGGAAAGGAAAGATTTCATGTATCGTATAGAAGTACCGACATGGCACTTTCCACATAAAATTGCAAATAACGTGAAGTTTTTCTTAACCATGGAGCTAATTTCAACACTGAAGTACTTAGGCATTATACTGTTATTGGAGGTATGGTCGTACTTTCTGTTACTAGGGTCTGGCATATTCAGTTTAACTTTGCATCTGAACCACGCTGTTATATACTTCTGTTCACTACCTGACAATGTCTGACATAATGAAGCAAAGTTAGTCAGGTAATTTTTGACATAAAGTGTATACAAGGGAACCCTTTCAGCAGTTCGAGATTAACAGGTCACTAAATGCTGAATAAACAAACAACTACAAGATGAAACTCCTGTCCGCAAAGCAGCACCAAAGAAAGCAATCGATTTGTTATGATCGGCTCCTTCGAGTCGCGACCTGAAACCCACTGACGTTGGGAAGAACTGGTTGTTGTCTCGGCTACGGCCAAAATAATTCATCCGAAAACCCTGGAATAAACAGTCACTTTGCTCATGCTACGTCTTCGCCGCACGCATTCGATTCCAGTTGCACTACTGCCGCCTTAGGAAACAACAACGACGGTTACATGGAAGACTTTCTTCCACCCGAAAAATGTATGGATTGGTAGTCTGGCACAAAGTCATGATAAAACATTGTATTAGTTATCTATAAGGTACAGTGTTTTTATCCACTAAATGAATCTAACAATTTATGTGGGTCTACTGCAGATATCGTAACAAATGTTTGGCATTGAAAATGATATATTTCCCTTTTGTTCTTGCGCTAGCAACACACAAACTGTACACCACAACACTGTCAAGTCTTTAATTACCAACTGATACATCGAAACGTCACTGGTTAAACATTACCAGTGGTATTATTACAGACCAAAATACGCACTTCGCACAGAAAGGAATTATTTTTACATTTTCAGAAGTCGACCTGACGATTATCGTCCCACTGTTCGAGTCTTTCTTCATTTCTTGGAAATATTAAACATTAGCGTAGTGAGGCGGCCACCTCCACAACGATTATCGCTACAGTCGACAGCGGAACAACCTAGCATTGAAACTGACTGTCCTTAACAATTAATTAAACCATATTAGTTACGTAAAACGAACCGACAAAGGTAATGCGCAAATGCACAGAGACTTACTGTATTTCTATCCGAAAATTATTAAGCGATTCGCTATGTAATGAGAACATTAAAATCAGTTTACAATAGCATCGCGCACATAACTCGTCACATGTGTCACCGAAAGTTCATTCATTCCACTTTGTGGCAAAAAAACAGAACGGAATTGGCCCCAGGAAACGACATTTCTTAAGAATCAAATTTTAAGTCTAAACTCCACGCTCACATACTGAACGAGACCTTTCATATTTCTCAACGAAACGGCGAAAGGCAGGAGACAATACTGCAATAATCTCTTATATTCCGGCCCCAGAGCAAAACGCGCTAGACGAACAGCTCCGATGCCAACAGACGAGTGGAGAGTCCTCTGTGCTGAGACGGCTGGCGGCATGCACCCGGCGCGTCCCATCTGGGCGGATATCGAGCCGAGCCGGCGGTACCTGTCGCCGAAGAAGATTACGGAAACGCGCCGCGATAGCTAATAACAGACGGCAATCGGAAATCGATTCGCGCGCAGCCCTCTGTTCTGTTCAGAGCGCGTCACGAGAAACGGATATGCTATCATCCGCATTCCTCCTAACCACTAACAGTTAGCATTCATGAAACACTCGTCACATAAACCTCTGTAACTGTCACCCACTCTGTTTCGTATGCTTTCGGTGGTTCTTGACTGATTTCTAAGTTTCCCCTCCAACTACTGTCTTTATATAAAGCTTCAACGTTTACGCTATCCGCCCCATATTTAATTTTACCAGAGGATCTGCACAATCAGTGAATCTCGCTTGGAAAAAATCTCGTACATAAGTTAAAAACTGACTGAAAGTTTTCCATTGGCAGTTATGTTTTACATGAATTCTCCGTTCATGTGGTGCAATCCGTACAATTCATCGGCTGTTACATATCGCTACTAGATCGGTACAATTGTATAACGTTACGTTCTTTGCATGTCCTATACGTTTTATTACATTAAACAGTGAGAATTTCTGCTTTTTCCCTATCTTTCATGGAACATTTATAGATAGTTAGCTCAACATTTTAAGCCCTAGTATAAGTTTCCATAGATCCTGCTTTTCGCCAGAAGCAAAAATCCAAATTTCTTTACTACACATCGTCTGATATGTAGGCACTAACTGCCTATGTTTAGTCAAATTTTAAGTACTAAAGTTGATGGCTTTTCTCGGCTACTGTATTTCTTAGTCATCTACTGTTCCGCGAGAATATGTGTATAGCGTACCACGGCGACTCTACTTCAGTTAACTGAGTTCACAGTTGCAGAGATAATATAGACTTCAATTCGTCCTACTCTCACATCATGTCTTCACGGACGGCCGTTGAAAAAAATCTGCTTTTAAATGAACAGTAAATCCTAAATATTACATGCCAACACTGATGTTGGTTGCATTCTACTTTTGCTCTTAACTAATTTAATCGTGGGATGGGTGTAAAAGGATGCGTATGAGATTCACACAACTCTGAAAAATACTACTTTGTAGTTCCAAGAAACCTGCAATAAAACTTTTTAGTTACATATCAAGATTTCATAAAGTGTATTGTTGCTGGGTAAACAGCACCAATTTTGCCATCTGTCATTTATTTCCCTTTTCCCAAAAAGTTTGTGTGTTTCAGGGAATTTACAGATAGTAAAATTCAAGGTTTTCACGGGGAAGTATATGTTCTACGACATTTCGGGATTGCAGCCGGACGTCGTAAACTTCACGCCACGACATTGCAATTGGACACCTGCCAGGTATCTGCAGGTGAGCCATCGAAGACTGACGACGATGTCTTCCACTCCGCCTTACGCAGCGCGCTGATAGTATTGCCGCGCTTGCGTCAGAGTCACAGTGACTGAAGGACCACACGGCCCAGTGGCAGCCTCCTCAATGGTTGAACTGCAAGAATCAGCTGTCTACGGCGTTACATCTGAGTATTCTGGCGTCTTCGTCTGGAGCAAATCTCGGAGATGACGGGATTGCACCCATTATCCAGCACATAGCCGCTATCAAGCGATGCGTATTTCAACGGATTCTTTTATAATTGAGTCCCAAAATGATGTTGCTGTGGCCAGAATTAATGTTTTGTCATACTCCGTTGAATGTCCGTTGGAGATGCCATGTTCCGGAACTGCAAACTTGCTGGGTCTCAGAAGGAGAGTGCAACGTTTATGCTCTGTGCGACGTTCTTTCACTTTGCGTACTGTCTGTCCGGCATCGGCCATACCACACTGGCAAGGTACTTTGTAAATTCCCACCTCCCGCAATAACAAGTTATCCTTAACCGATCCCAGCAGGTCGGAAATTTTAGATGGTTGGCGGAAAATCTCTTTCGCCTGAAAATTACTAAGGATTCTTCCTATTTTGAAGCAAATATTTCGAACGAAGAGAAGAAAATCTAGGGACTCTGCTGCCGCGTTCTTCTCTTTATCCAATACCGCGTTCTTGGTTTTAGCTGAGAATGCCCTGTTAATTTGTCCTTAAATGTGCAAGCTCTTTTGGTAAACTAACTGGATCCTGTACTGTATGGGCCCCATGTACATGAGTTTTTTAAGTACACTCATGGTTTGGGATGGTTGATGGCAACTTTGAGAGTCCAGGTACAAATCACTGTGAATGGGCTTAACGGTAAACAGAATGTCCCTGAGAGCCATCACTGTTCCGTCTAAACAAAACATCCAGGTATGGGAGACAACAATCTTTCTCTAATTCCATAGTAAATCGGATGTTCTCATGAATGGAGTTAAGATGATGTAGAAACTCCATTAACTTACCTTCTCCGTGGGGCCACACTATGAAAGTATCATCAAGTACCGCCAAAAAACAGTTGGTTTAAGAACCGCTGATTCACGTGCTCTTTCCTCAAAATCCTCCACAAAATAGTTAGCCACCAAGGGAGACAAGGGGCTTCCCATGGCAACGCCGTCAGTCTGTTCAGATTATTCTGTGTTAAACATAAAACAGGGTGGCGGAAGAGCGTGCCGAAACAAATCAGTGATGTCCGACTGAAACTGTTTACCAATTAGTGCCCGGGAATCAGCAAGAGGTGCCTTGTAAAAAGACATAGTACATCAAAACTCACTAGAAGATCCGAACTACTCAGGTGGAGAGCGCCAGTCTGTTGATAAAATCAGCAGAGCTTCGTGTATGATCTCGACATTTGATAACCATTGGTCTCAGCAAGAGAGCAAGATGTTTGCCTAAATCGTATGTGGGGGTGTCACTATTACTCACTATAGGTGATCACGAAAGGCCTTCTTTGTGCACTTTAGAAAAACCATACAGTCGTGGTGGTGCGCTGCATTGTGATCTTAAGTTCTTGATGGTCTCCTGGAGGTAACGAGGAAGAATTCAAGAGTACCGAGCGAGGCGTCGCAGAGGTTAGCATACAAGACTCGCATTCGGGAGGGCAACGGTTCAATCCGCGTCCAGCCATCCTGATTTAGGATTTCCGTGATTTCCCTCATCCGCTCCAGGAAAATGCTGGGGTGGTTCGTTTGAAAGGGCACGGCCGACGTCCTTTCTCGTCCTTCCCTAATCCGATGAGACCGATGACCTCGCTGTTTGGTCTCTTCCCCCCAAAACAATCCAGCCCAATTCAGGAGTGTACACGTCTTCCGTTGCACACGGACTGTAGGGTCGTTATCCATCTTCATGTACATAGTATAAGTAGGCCATACATCTTCTCCAAATATAAACTGTGAGGTAACATAGCAGTTGAGATGCCTTTATCAGCCTGCAGCACCACTATGTCCGGAGACACTCGGAGATTTCGTAGTAAAGCCCTTTCCTTCAGAGATTATATTACTGGGGTGAGGATGGGATTAAAAAGAGAGCGCCAAGTTTCCCTGCTTATTTCTTCGGCAGCATCCATAGGAAGGTGCTATACAGCTACTTCAGCTCCACTCAAAAAACGTAGAGAGGAATCGCACTTGCTGTAGGTGCAAAAGTAGAATTCAACCAACACAGGTACCTCTTGCTGATTCCTCGGCACTAACTGGTAAACAGTTACAGTCGGACATCACTGCTTTTCAATTAGAGAAAGATGGTTTTCTCCCATTCCTGGATGTTTTGGATAGACAGAACACTGATGGCTCTCTGGGACATTCAGTTTACCGTAAGCCCATTCACAGTGATTTGTACCTGCATTCTTCAAGTTGCCATCAACCATCCCAAACTATGAGTGTGCTTATAACACTTGTACAGAGGGCCTATACAGTACAGGATGCAGACAGTTTGCCTACAGAGCTTGCACATTTAAGGACAGTTTTCACAGACAATGGATACTAGACCCGACAAATTAACAGGGCATTCTCAGCTAAAACCAAGAACGCGGTATTCGATTACGAGAAGAACACGGCAGCAGAGTCCCTAACTTTTCTTCTCTTCGTTCGAAAGATTTCCTACAAAATAGCAAGATAAATAGTAATTTTCAGTTGAAAGAGATTTTCCGCCTACCATCTAAGATTTCAGACTTGCTGGAATCAGTGAAGGATAACTTGTTATTGCGGAAGGCGGGAATTTACAAAGTACCTTGCCAGTGTGGTATAGTCTATGTAGGACAAACAACACGCACAATGAAAAAACGTTGCACGAGTCTGCAGTTGTGGAACATTGTATCTCCAACGGAGTATGACAAAACATTAATTCTGGCCACAGCAACTTCTTTTTGGGACTCCATTATAAAAGAATCCGTTGAAATATCCGTCGCGTGACAGCGGCTACATACTGGATAATGGGTCGAATCCCGTCGTCTCCGAGATTTACTCCAGACGAAGGCGCCAGAACATACCGAAGACTGCGGCAAGCGGCAACGCCAAAGACTGCTGATTCTTGCAGTTCCACCAGTGAGGAGGTTGCCGCCGGGCCGTGTGGTCCTTCAGTCACTGTGACTGACGCATGCGAGACAGTACATCAGCGCGCTATATAAGGCAGACCCGAAAACGTCCTCGCCAGTCTTCGATGGCTCACCTGGAGATGTCTGGCACGTGTCCAATTGAAATATCGTGGAGTGAAGTTCATGACGACCGGCTGCAATCTCGAAACCTCTTCGAACAAAATTACAGGCTGTTCACATATCGTCAATTGCTAGATCAGGCAACACTTATGTATGAAAAATAGCTGGTCCACTTTCACAACTGGCGGACGGGATTTACTAGAAATACTAAACTGGCGAAAGAGATTTACTACTATTACTAAGCATACCTTTCGGATATTGATCAGCATATTTACATACAATAAAAATTCTAGTAGAAGTTATGATCAGGGTCAAACTGACGACACTGATACGAATCTTATAACATTAGCACGTACGAAGTACAAGAAAGCAGAAGAAATCGCGTAGTTGCAGATGTTATTAGGAACAATTTTGTAGCACAATACTTAAAAGACGCAAATACATGGATTTATTAAACTTTGTACTCCTACGTCCACATGGCTTAAGTAACCTGATGGAAACAACAATGTCGTTGGAATAATGCAAAGTACTTGTGTAATATATAAATTAAGAACGTACAACAGGGGTTGAACAAAAATATGGAAACACCGCGAGAAATGTGTGTTTTAACACAAACGCCGACGCCAATCAAGCCCGCAGCTTGCGCTGTTGTTTTTTTTACCACGGACGGCATCTGTGCAAAGTCCTGCATACGATTCTAGTGTCGGTCGTAGCCAGAGCCGTGTTCTGTGCACTTGTGAGTGCATTATATCGGAGTTATGCGAATTCGAACGTGGACAAATGTTTGGTGCTCGTCTAGTAGGTGCTTCCGTAACCAAGATAGCCGAAGTGTTTGGTATTTCAAGAACCACAGAATCTAATATATATACCACATACGGGAAAAGCGGAAAGAAAAACGTCACCTGCTAAGTCGCTACACCAGATTCAAGTGTGTGATAAGTTATTTTGAAGCGCAATCACTGGAGGGGATTGTGAAGAAAAAAACGGAGAACAGCTGTGAAAGTAAATGCAGAATTGAATGTCGCAATTGCGAACGCTCTCAGCACCAAACCACGAAAGAGCCCCAAAAGCTGAGAAAGTTGGTATTCCAAAAACACTCGGTGCCGAAGCCATAAAACCTGGTCTATGGAACAATGGAAGATGTCATTTGGTCAGATGAGTCTCGTTTCACACGTTTCCAATTTCCAGTCGAGTTTGCGTGAAACATGGCTGGGGTTCAATGATGATTTTGGCAAACATACTGTGGTATTCCATGGACTCTGCAAAGTCGCATTACTGACAGGGATTATGCGCCAATTCCGGCTGTTCACGTCCATCCCATTTTATAGTGCAGTTCGCATCGTCCAGGACTGGTTTCGTGCGCACGAAGATAAATTGTCGCATCTGGGCTGACCACCACAGTCATCAGATCTCAATATTATTGATCCTTTGTGGTCTACTTTGGAGAGAAGGGTACGTGATCACAAAATGGAGCATGAACTTCACTGACAGATCAGTGTAGCAAATTTTACATAGTTGTCTAAAATCTCAACCAGGCAGGTCAGTTTAGCCAGAAATACTTCAAATTTCATACACTACATGAACTGGCTATGATCATATCGTGAAAAAATCCCATGTTGAACTTACCCGAAGTACTCCATGTAGGGTCGCGCCACATTTGATGGTCGTTTAGCGTCAGAATGCCTTTACTGTCGTCCTTTTGTTCTTCTACTCCCCATAGTTTTTTAGCCGAAGGCGCTATCTGAAACAGAAAAGTAAACATTTACTCAGTAATCCTGTATCCCCCAAATCACGGAAAGCTTCGTGCGTAATGACCTTTCACGATAACAATTACTCCACTATTTTTATACAGTTCTCAGCTAAACATTCCACTGACCTTGTCAATTTCAGAGCTATCTACGCCACAAAAATATCGTGCAAATATAAAAGTCCGCGACGGCTCCGGCAGTAGTGGTTGGTAACCTACAGTGGAGTAAGGTTAACACTATGTGTACACTACATCTACTCGAGGAAAAAACTGATACCTGCAAGTAGCTCAATAACTGGTATTTTCGTGCAGTGTGACTTATGTGGCTACGACGATAGAAGATGTGGAATTAGATAAAAAAAATTACTTTCTACGAATGGTCAATAGCATCTCAGCTCTTTACGGACAAGCATGCGCGTTTATTGATTTCGAAATTACCAGAAGCTTCTAAAAATGGGCCTTATCCTAACCGCATCTGGAATCAGTAAGAATCATAGACTATCAACATAAAATTATGGACCATTATCTCTTCTTAACAAAATTACATAATGAATACAGTAATTGTGCCCTCCCTTTACGTCTATCATTTTCGTTAAGAAAATGATTTGCACTATACCTTCATCGAAACTACTTCTGAAGATATTTTATTCCTGGAAGATTTGCAGCGTTCTCTTTCCTGGCACTTCTTTATTATTTCTTCATTCGATAATTTTAGAATATTTTCGTGCTGTCCTTTAGAAATGCCCGATCTCTATGGACCTTCAACTCATGAAGAATGTAAGTGTTTCAACGTACGTCAATCACTTTCCTATGCGACAAGTCTGATTTGATTATGTGTCACGTACATCTCTTCGATGCTGCTAACGCAAGGAATACAACCAGTGGAAAAAAAACTATCAGCTGTCAAAATTGAAGTAATAGCGGGAAGTACCGAACTGACACCGTGCAAAGTGAATTTTTACGGAGCAATATGCTGAACTGCAGTTGCATAGGGTCGGCCGGCCGCTTTGGCACAAGTAAAATAAAATCAACAAAAAAGGGACAGATAACTATGACCGGTGGCATTATAGTTTGGAATAGCCAGGGAAACTATTTATATTGGTTGCGTCTGCAGTGTACAATTTTTCATTACAGAAAAACCCGCCTTACATGACGAAGAAACAACTGAATGATCATCTACACGCATTTCAGTCGTATACCCTGAGTGTACGGTGGCCACACAAGAATGCATATTCTTTAGAGAGTTATATACTATCCAGCATACAAACTACAATATCTCTCATTCGCTCGTTCGACGGAACGCGGGTTAAGCTGACCCCGGCAGCAGCGAACTATTTAGCCGGACTGCGGTAACTCCGCCTACCCAGGTCTTTCCGCGCTGCTTTTCGTCCTTGGCATTTTGCTTCGGGAATGGCGTTTTTGCCGCTGCCGCTGAGATGTATAAAAGGTACCTAAAGAAGGGAGCAATGACGGTTGAATCACAGCACATAATGTTCGTCAGCAGCAAGTCACAGGAATGTTGCATATTCTCCTAAACCTTTTAATTTTCAACGTGCATTTTTTCTCCGTTCAAGAGAATTCCAATTGTATTTAACAGAAAATTTGTGTCTGCTGCTGTTACACTGAATACGCAGTTTGAGAGAGGCTGGACTAGTTCACCCCAGGATAATTAAAATTTTATTCGACCTGCTGAAGTAAACCCCAGTCCTCTCCTAGTTTCCTTGGAAAGCTGTACTAGAAAAGGTTTCATCAGCGCAGTGCTCCATTCACTGGTATAGTCAACATACGCTGAATTAGAGGATTGTACTTACGTTGTTATACATCACCGATGTGCTTCAGTTTAGTTGAGTCTTTGGCTTCGACCACTTTTAATGTATAAATCATTCTTACAGTTGAAAGTTCCTGGCAGATTAAAACTGTGTGTCGGACCGAGACTCGAATTCGGGACTTTTGCCTTTCGCGGGCAAGTGCTCTACCATCTGAGCTACCCAAGCACGCCTCACGCCCCGTCCTCACAGCTTTACTTCTGCCAGTATCTCGCCTGGAGCACTTGCACGCGAAAGGCAAAAGTCCCGAGTTCGAGTCTCGGTCCAGCACACAGTTTTAATCTGCCAGGAAGTTTCATATCAGCGCACACTCCGCTGCAGAGTGAAAATTTCATTCTTACAGTTAAATGACACAAAGGGTGCATCGGAATAATTTACAGCAAACTAAGTTCATACTAACTGTAAGTCACAATAATACGTTGCACATACGGTGATCAGAATTATTACTACTCTGATAAGTCACTTGAAGTGTTTGCAAACAGGTAGACCAGCGTAGCGAAACGCCTTTGGGTGATATCTTCCAAAATTTTTATACTAATCAAGCCTACCTGTAGTGTAAAAACCATCGCAAGTAAAGCTTTTGGGAAATTAGTTACATCTAGTGGAATGAACAATGCAACGGTTGATTAGAATTGTACCTTTTTTTCAACCGATTATATATAGCACTCAGATTCGACAAAGTTATTTCACCAGATAAAAACGCTAAATTTAGAACACAGCTGTATGCTAGGCTACATTCGCGTAACACACGCATTTCCTAAGAACTTTATTGGTTAAATTGCAAGGGTTATCTGATTTTAAGAATCAAGCGCACATCATCATCATCACCACCATCACCATTACCATTATTGTGTGTGTGTGTGTGGGAGGGGGGGGGGGGGGAGATCAAGGGATTCTTAGTCGATTACAGTACAAAGGGAAAAGGTGTCCTTCAGGTACATCTGTCGCGCTCCTTAACCCGCAGGTAATTGTCTATTTATGGCGACTTTTACTACTTAGAATTGGAAGTTGCAAGAGTATTACTAAAAGACATGAACACTACAGTCGAAAACTTTTTCTTTTTAAGTGCATAATCAGAAGGCACTTACTACGCAAAAGCATAATGAAGATGATATTAACACAAACTTTCTGATGCGTGTAACGCTGGAAAAAATTGTTCTTAAGGGGGAGAGCGTAACATCAGCAAAATTACGACATACTACAAAATATGAATAGGTTGTGGTAGCTGAAACAACTTCTACCTGCCAGGAGCTCTAGCTTGGATTTTCTGTTTACCGTGAGCGGTAGCCTTACCCATTAGGCTAGCTGACTACGACTCTAGATCTGACCCAAACTTTCACCGTCATACGTGTTTCCTCATATTCCTCACTAGCAATTTTAGTTGGTTCTCCACTACGGATTAGGGCGACCAGACTGACGGATGTAACAAAGCACTGCGGCTCATTCTGCCACATGGAATATATACCAATGAAGTTAATTTCACTGACACGGAATAAATGGAATCTCAGAACGTAAATTTAATGAAATGCTGATATACGAAGAGAGGTCTCAATCACATCTGGGGTCACCTTGGCGTACATGTAGGCAGCAATATCTTATTCCACATAGCCATTTCGTCTCTTGTGTTTTCTCCGTAACCTCTTCCTTTCGACCACCGCCATTACGCAGGACACTGCACACGAATCTACACTGTTTTTGCAATGCCTACTTATTATTATGGCACACTATATTGTTAGTATGTGAGGCTGACAACGAGTGTAAACATTCCGTGGCAGCCGGAAGTCCGCCGATTTACACATATCATAAATGGCCACATTACAGTGTGCAATTAGTATATACGTAATATCCGCCATATTTCTATATGTAGAACACTGATACGTGTAGAAATTCTGTGTGCTTGTTGAACGACTACGTTCTACCCACTGAAAAAGTCTTCTGCTTCACCAACACTTTTCATTTGCACGTTCACATGAAATATATCTGCTGCACACACAGTCTGCAAAGAACATATATAATTTGCTGAATTAACGCCCAAGCGTCAACGTGTATATTCATAAGACACGCGCAAAGCGATTACTTGTTTTTAATGACGGAGATCACAAAGTTGTACATGGAAGAGACCAGAGCTGTAGCAGCCCTTCTACGTTTATGTTCTTTGAACTGGAAGAAAATTATACCTCGCGCATATTAAGATCCAAAATTATGTTACCCGGCTCCTTGAGAACATAAGGACAGTGAAGAGAAATGTACGGTGGAGTATACGAAGGCAAGATTTGCCCAACATCCCTGACAATTACATTCGGTTTTAATTTTCCAGTGGCGGTCAACAGCGCAGAAACAACGCGCAAAGTTGTGGCGTCACTAGGTACGCCCAGCACAGACCGGGGATGTCATACACTTATCTTGAACACTCAATAGCCAACACTTCTGGAATCTGAAAACACTATACCAGTTTGCTATACAAAACTCTTTCAAGTGTTATTTTACGTAATACGAATCAGTACAACGGGATACACTTTTAACTACGACGCATGACAAGCGAAAAGTTCAGCGCAATATTCAACATAATGAATTTCGAAGGCAGAAAGTTTATCTATTTGCTCTCATTTCACTTACTGCTGTCCACCGATGCTGAAGAACCCGTTCTCCAATACTATGTTTTCAAAGCTGTATACAATAATTTGTCCTTACAGCAGCTGCAAAAATACCGAACATTAAGGACAAAAATCATATAAAGCGTATGTAACAATAATATACACAAATTTAATATTTACGAAAATGTTACAAGAAAACCGACAAATACGTCATTTCCTTTGTTGCGGAATGCATTCATTAAATAAAATGGCGCAGTAACAGAACTGTGGTACGAATGCATTCATTAAATAAAATGGTGCAGCAACAGAACTGTGGTACGAATGCATTCATTAAATAAAATGGCGCAGCAACAGAACTGTGGTACCTACCGCCAGAAGAGAATGTGGGCATGGTCTACAAAAAAGAAGACCGAGTATTGCAAATGAGACGACTATTATGTATCCATTTTTATACACAGAACCCACATCAAATTCAAACGTGTCAGGAGATGGGTTTCACCAGAATTTCGTCCTCCGTGACACCACTCTCTTCAACGTCACCTTTACTTCCTGGTACGTTATTCCATCTGCTGTCAGCATTCCCTATCTTCTACCTTTGCTTCTTCTCTCTTCTGTTAGCCCGTCAGTGACAGTTACTTAGCAAACTACTTTTTTCCCATTACAATGCGTGAGCCAGGTCGCTACTGTTTACCTGTTACACAGGGTGTTTCAAAATGAGCATCCAATGCCAATCAATCCTTGGGCTTGATTTTAATGTACAAGTAGTACACCGAAGCTTTCATTTACAAAAGAAACGTCCGAGTTTAGAAGGGTATATCTTTTATATACATGTATATTCAAACATGGGGTACTTTTTACAATTTGGTTTAGGATCAAAAAGTTTCAATCATCGTTCACGTGTGTTCAAAACACTAATATCGGGCGAACTTTGAGGCCAATATTGCAACGAGGGATCCGTACGCTTCCTTACCACGGCAGTACCGTATGCGCTACGACGTTCACACCGCGTAGTTTTGACTGAATTGCACCTGTGGAACGCCTTTTATTGCTGTTATTGTGTTAACGCCATCTCGACTCAACGCACACTACGTAACAAATCAGCGATCGAGCCAGCTGCACTATGGAGCCCCTAAAGGCAAACATGGAAACTTACAACTGAAGCAATGGCAAACTGTTTTGATGCGCAAGTTCACTAAGCAGCTCTTATTTTTTATTTTTTATTTACGTAAGGTCGTAAAAAGTTCACTTGAGAAACTTCAACAAACGAAGTTATTACATGCTAGGAATTTCGTGAGTAGATGGATGGGTGGATACGGATTAACGCGCTGAACGGCTAGGTCGGCATCGATTAGAATTTTCGTAGAGGCCACGAGCACACACATTTTGATACTTGTGGGAGTCCCGAGTATTAGGGCAAACGGAAAAGTTCAGAGACGTAATCCTCCTCCCACCGAAAACATTAACTCCACTGGAATCAATACATTTGATTCTGCTAGGTCATAATTTACCCATTACACTGTTTTTGGTTCTAGGGCGTATTGTAGAAGTCTAAAGCGTAGTATCTTCGATGAAAAATTCTCAACCCATTTTTTTTCTTTGTAACACAATGCGAAATCTAAGAAACAGGGTGTAACGGAAGAACTTCAAAACCTTGATGCTTTACTTACGTCATCGGGACGCTTCTGCTGCATGACGACCTTTTTGACGCGCTAATCTTCGTTATTTATTTAATTCATTACGAAATGGATCCCCCAATAACGATGCTTAATAGGTGACCTTTCCCAAATACTGAATTCTGCAGAGATCCTGAGGAAAAAAGAAAGTCACCCAGACCCCACGCGTTTTTCGGCGGCTTTCGTCTTCCTCAGCCCATTACAATAACTGACTACGTCTGTAGCGACAGTGCTTGTCAGACAAATTGTTGCTTATTAATGAATCGTCGACTGAAATATTTGTGTTTTCGGTACGCGCGCAGTCGGGCAACGCTTCAATTGACGCAGCTCATGTTCAAACACGTCCGTGTGCAAGTCTGCACATGCAAATACTACGAGGAGCACGCTGCAGTCAGAATCCACAGTCGTCGTATTCTGCTGCGGTTCTCTCTGCAAGCATAGCTATCAGTAATTCTCCAAAGGATTCACATACGTGAATTTACGACTGAATTCATAGAACCGTATAAACCAAAATTAAGAGCAAATAATATAGTGGATCGTAATAAAAAAATAAGGAGCACGAGAAACTAGTTCCCTAACTTTAAGAAATCTAGCCTAACGCGAAGCATGAAAGGGTTGGAAACAAAATTAACAACCTCCGTAGCGCATACAGAAGGCATTTAAAGGACGTTCAGCAGTCAAAGCGTTCTGAAGAATACAGTACTTCTTACTGTACGTTGTTCTTAACCCTGTTATAGAATTTTCCTCGGTAACAGAAACTTCCAGATCTGAGAGAGTAATGTGTGCAGAAGCACATTTAAGTAAAAAGAAATTATGCAATACACATAATGCCATTATGGTTTGTTGTTTCAATCGAAGTATTGAAAATTCTGAATCTGGCGAATAAAATTCCAAATTTTCAAAACTCTTCGAGCCCTTGACAAGATGTAGTGATGGCGAATATCCTCCGCCAAATTCTTCTAACTGCATGGTTTCATGAAGTCCTCTAGTAGCGTAAATACTTCGTCCTCTATGGAAACAAACAGTAGATCCCTACAAGTTTTACGGTTCGGAATGTTGAGCGTATTATCCTTCAGCCTTCCGTTAAACTCAGATATTCAAGAACACAACCGTCAGAAACGCAGCCGTTGACTCCAAAACTAACCAGAATAAATTCATAGCTGACATTAAATATACTCGCTAAAACTGAACTCTGATAATCTTTGTACTTAAAATATAATGATCAAATATTTGCTGGAGGAGTGGCCCCGTACATGCTCTCCATCGACTGCACCCAGTGCAAGTGGGAATTTCCATCTTACTTCGAAGTCCTTTGCAAATTGCCTCCTGTCGGCTTCGGGCTTTGGAAACTAAAAATAAAACAGAAATGCTTCAGTGAAAACTAGCCTGAAATCCACAACAGGATTTTAAGGTAGTTTTGCAACTATTTTGTTTTACTGTTCTTTAATTTCACTTTATATTAATTTAAGAGTAGGCCTACACTCTAATTACTTCTCTTTTTGCAGGACCCACAAGACCTTCTGCCTCCACAGAATGTAAACACAAATGAGGATGAAATGGGTAAGTTGAAAGTAGACTTGGCGGAATGTAGTACGTTTGAAGGTATTCCTACACCACCATCATATTCCTCGTTCATTAGCACTTCGCCGACGTCGAAGAGTGTGTGTATCAGGAAGTCAGCAAAGAGGCCGATGAAAGAAGCACTGTCGGCAGTGACTATTAAACAACATGAAATGGAAGAAGATACTACTGATGCAGCTGGTACCTTGTATGCTGGAAAGCTGAGACATTTAGATTCGGCGCAAAGAATTTTTGTACAGAAGATTGCAGGTCAGATTTTGTTCGAGGCCCAGCTTAAGAATCTCAATAGACAGACTAACAGCCTTGAAAGAACAGATTAATTCTCGACAGTCTACGACGCACATGCTGCCATCTGAAGGGACTACTGAGATTGGAAGTGTCAAATAAGTTACGAAGAATTAGCTGTTTTGGAATCTCAAAACAACTGTTCAGTTACTAAGTTTTCTGAAGTTTGGATTGAAACGAAAGCAGCACGTATTAGCGAGATTGGCACAACGTCACATTCGTCAATTCTGCTTTTTAATGATGAACAAAAATGCTAGCATTTTATGTCGCATATCTTGTATAAATGAATACTTCGTCAGACAAGAGTAAAAAGGCATATTTATATTGAAAGGATGTATAAAGCATAGCCAAAGATATAATAAACTCCAATTGTCACCTTTAGGAATTCGTGCCTTAGTACTTTATTGTGGCACGACACGCTTCCGTAACGAGGTCGCTCAACGATCATGATATCGTAGCAGAAAATTTCGCATTAGTATAGCTTCTGTCAGCTGCAAAAAACCTCCGTGTTACTTGATGTGTTTCATAAGTACTTAAGGGTTTTCTCGTTAGTGACATTTCTCCTTATATACGGATTAGCATAAAGCAGCAAAAAAAAAAAATCTCTTTGCCCATTCTTAGGCAGTTAAATCCTATTTTTCAATTTTAAGCTCCTTCGAGAGATTGACCTGTGAAAGTGTTACACGTTTCAGAAGCCAACCTTTTGTCCATTTTCCCCCACATTGATATTTTTCATTTTATAACTTCAGAAATAATAGCACTAGACAATTATCTCATAAGCAAATTTACTTAATTTTGTCATGGCCAGAAAATACTTTACACGCTCCGACTACAGATTCTGGACTGCTCGAAAGCTACACTGGTTAGAAAGTGCAAATGTGAACTGTTACTGGCGACCAACGTACAGTGGAGCGCTGCGAACATTGTTCAGACAAACCTGAACGTGGAAAGGGTCTTTATGACCCATGTTTCGTCCACAGTTACGTAACGATATCTGCATAACTTTGCAAAAAGTTTTCTAGGATAATCTACTGCAGCTTTCGAAATGGCTGCCATTCCAACATACTGTGGTGGAATTCTATTACAATTCAATAAATATTACTGTTCGTGTCTTCAGAAGAAACTTCAACCGGGCGTCGGCAACACCGATGCTACATTAAGGGTGGGAGGGGGGAGGGATATATCCTTGCCTCCGACCTATGAACTGACTTTATACACCTAACCAAACAGCGGCCCTGGACTTCTGAACACTGTTACATGGTATTTTTAAAATTAAGAAATGGTTGGGAGAGAAGCGGTAAGAATATTTTCATCACAATAAATCACAAACAGCATGATATGTAGTTGTAGAAAACAAACACAATGCCGTTGTACTTGAAATGTTACATCGATGTATGTCTCTTGCTACATATATTTTTTTCACTATGCAATGGTAAGTGTTGCAAAGTCAACTTCTCTATTTGCTATAAAAACTAAGTGACGCACCGAGAAATTTCAATGAACACTGACCAACCTGCTATTCGGAGTATCGCCTTTTCGCCAATTTCCCTTTTATTCATTCCCCTGTGGCTTTTACACAGTGCATATACCGACAGTGAATCAGTTGAGTTGTAATTATGTCAAATTCTGGGAACGGAGGCTTTCTCGTCGAATTTTATTGATGAAATCTTCTCGGATTACCAGCCAAGGGAAAAGCCTCCTTTCCATTCTCGGCTTTATCGCTCTGGCCACTCGACACATGACATACAGGACAGATCACTTTATAGAAGCGCGGACCACGCCGCCCAACCCAAAGCACACGCGTAATATATTATCTGTAACCACTAATCACAGACACGAACGTAGTAAGAATGACGGAAAACCAAGGACATTTACACACACCATCGAAAGCCATAGAACTGCTGTCAGCACTACCACACTAGCATTAACGTAATGAAATTTAAGAAAACTACTGAGAGCCCAAGGCTTTATCACTGCACGAAAAATGATGAGCAACGCGCCATAGGTAGACGCGTGAATCTCTTCGAATAATCACTGACGCCGCCTGCAACTTTTGATACAGCACAGATCCTCCCTCAAAATCGCCTGATTTCTAATTCCTCCCCGGTGTGTGGGTTGCAGAGCATGCGGTACTATCGCGCACGCTTGTTCCGCGGCCAACCAACGTTAATGAGCGCCTCGCCGAAAAGGAAGTTCTGAGTGGCGAACACTTGGCCACAGCTCAAGCAGATTGCGGTAGGCTCGCGCTGACCTCCAGTGCTATCCATGTCTTCGCAACTTTCGTTTAAAAAACATGGGCCACCCTTAAGTTACATAAACAGTTGACAATGTCCACTGTGATGAATGAGGGTTATTGTAACCCATCGAGTGCCTTCGCAGTCCAACAGAAGAGTTAAAATGGAGTCGAACGTTAAATGAAATTGCATGCCATCAAGTAATGTAAATAAAATCGCACAAATTCTCAAACAGCTGTTTCTAAGTGTAAATACGCAGAATGAAAAATGCAAAAACGCGCAACTGAAACATCGACCGCGCGAAACAAAAGAGCATAATTAAAAAATATCCCAAGTCACAAGCAGAAAAGTTCACGCCATAAGGAAATTGCTTACGATTTACTTCCAACTTAACTCAGCAATAGATACTCGGCAGAAAATCTCTGCCCCTAAAGAAACAATATGTATCTGTCAGCGGTGCAGGAAGCGAAAAAGCAGTTTAGTGAACCTCACATACGCTGCAAGCAAACATCAGTTTCAGTCTACCCAGAACTTGCAACGGATTCTCTCGTTCCTTCTTCCTCCTATATCTCACTTTGGATGTCTATAGGCGAAGTAGCCTCGCTTGTTGTGTGTCGTAAATGTCGTGTTCTTAAAAAAAATGTAAACGGTTGTGAATACACTGGAATGGTGTTAATGTGATGTTCTCGTACACCCAATTATGTTAGCAGTAATGTAGGTCCCGAAAACCACTACACACTGTACCCTGAAATTCAGGTCGGATGATACAGAGGACACGGTACTGTAATGTCACAATTGACTGTGTAACTTTATAGCGTTTAATAATCTCGACACAAACAAAGTACAACTATGACAAGTTGTACATTGCGTAGTAGATTATAAGCTACTAGCATAAAGATCAAATAGCTTCATGTGAGGATGAAAATTAGCTCATAAACCTACTGAATATAGCACAAAAAGAGCAGCAACGTCTCTGAGTGAAAACTACAAAGGTGTGTTCCATCTATGTGGAATTCCTTCCAACTGATTCCGTTTGTTAATTGTGCGTACAATTTTTGCTGCGGAGCTAGCTAACATTTAAAGAGATACATACTTTACCCTCTTATCATAATGCTCTAAACATCCTATTCGATGGTACTGTGTTCGTGATGGGTAAAATACGCTGATCACAGCGGACCAAGTTGAGTGACTCAAATACCAAAAACGCTACGGATCCTTCTGTCGGTTCTCATCTCGCTCGACGAAAGGACTATGCATAAAGTGTGCACGTGACAGCTAACGTCTGGGCGGCCCGTGCAAGAATGTTGAAGGGCAAGCGCATGGCCTTGGCACCAGTGGTTCAGTGTTCGGGCAACGGCCTGGGCTGGGCTGGCGCGGACTAGCGCGCCTGTCGCGCCGGCTGGCCGCGCGAGAGCGCGCACGCAGCACGCTTGCCAACCCATCGACCAACCGTCGACTACCCGCGCCTCAGTCTGAGTTGGTGTGATGCGGCGGTTGGCAGCTTCCTCGCAGCTGCACTTGCCATCCGCCGTAGGCTAGTATGGCAGTGTCTCTGAACACCAGAACCGCGAGGCTTTTACGTACCTAAAATCCCAGCAGCTGTCAAACTGACCACAATGCCAGAGTTACTCGTTTCTATTTTGACACACTGCTAACTGCAATTAAACCTTCGTTTATTTAAAGAACATTCTGCTAAAGTCTTGCAATATTTTTATTTGTACTATATTTTTATATGTATGCGAATGGATTTACTGACTTGAGATCACTTTCGTATGTTTTCCTCACGCTGGAGACGCTCATGTTAATCGCCTTGTTAAATCTTGATACACTGCGCTAATGTCTACGTTTTTTACTCAATGGTTCCTCTTCATGATTTGACCAACTGATTAATACAGGATATACTTTTCGGTATCATTTATCACTTCACGTTATTTTCCTTTTTCCCTGGTACACTGTAGAAATTGCTTACGGCTGACAACTTTCCCCGTATCTCCTCTGCTACGACGACAAACACCTATCCCGACCAAGTCTAATATATTGTGAAAAATTTGTACTGGCCGTCTTCGTGAAGCGGCTTTCACTTTATACGTACATTATCTACTTTCCACACTAATGAATAACGCATCTACCTTAGTTGGAAATGCTCTTGATTGTGTTTTTTCCTAATGAAATGGGTAAGGCACCTGTAGTGCTATTACTCGCACAAGTATAAGGCGCAGTGTAATAAAATAGAATATCGGGGGAAACTTACTCTGTATGCTTCTATATTACATAGAAGTCCGTAGGACACACACTGTTTTCAACCAGAAAATTAGTGAAAATTTTGTTAAATGAAAAGCTTGAGAATTTAATCACTTCTTATCTTTATGCAAAGACAACTAGTTTGTGAATAGAAATCAATCATGCGAATTTCAGATAGCATGGCTTGTATTATCTTACATCGTATTAACTTTACCTCGTTGTCACGTTAATTACGGATATTCAGAATCATTCAAGCCTTTAACGTCAACTTCATCTAGTACGATTCAGTAATGATATTCCTCACAAAATAACGAAAACAGAATTGCTGTTTCAAGGTCAAAGCGTACGAAAAGAAAACGAATTTGTACAATGGTAGTTAACAGAGCCCCAAATACCAATTAAAAGGATAAATCTCCAGCAACAAAAAATTCAAAATCATTGAAAGGTTACAAAACAAAATTATACTTCGAAAATCGTATTAGAGCTTTAAAAAAAGTGGAATTGAAATTTTATAAGTTCGTTAATTTATCTGTATCTATTTACACTCCGAGAAACCACCGTATCTAGTACAACTAGTAGTGATTTTCTTTACTTCTCCACTCGCAAATAATGCGAGCAATAATTTCTCTTATCTTCGTGCTCCTTACGATAAATTTACGTTGGGGGCAGTATAATCGTTCTACAGACGGCTTCAAATAATCTGCCCTACTCCGAATGATTTCCGAGAAAGAACACAATTAGGCCGCTCTTTACCGGAGGACACTAGTGAAGCCACTTGTGACGTCACCAGTGGCGCCGCCAGATGCCAGGGGTTTCGGTGCACTGTGTCTTACGAGCTGTGGCGGGAGCATTTAGCCGATGACAACTAGCTGTGCCATTGATCCGCTAGCTGCCGGGCCCGGCAACAGCTCTGTCCACTTTGAGTTGCTCAAGACCGTCAAGGAGCAGTGCGGTAGATGATGGAGTCTATTAGCCGCAGGGGACTAGTGGTGCTACATTTCCCCGACAAACCTGCGCGCGCTACGCTACGAGCACGAGCTCCCAGCCCCACAGTCCTGCATACAAGACTGCAATGAATGCATCTAGCTCAGCAACGTTGCACACCAACTGTTGTGACCACGTTGACCGTGGGCTTCTTTGTTGCCCAGGTGCCTAATCTAACACGTTTTAGCGTTTTATATATATATATATATATATATATATATATATATATATATATATATATGTGTGTGTGTGTGTGTGTGTGTGTGTGTGTGTGTTATCTCAAATGGGTCAAACATGTTTTCATCGTCTTCCAGGTGCATTCAAGATATGATCAAAAAATCTCCTCTGTCCTGTCTTTGCCGAACTCCGAGAAGTCCTCAAAAAATGGTGAAAGCAACTAATACCTATTACTTCATCCCCCTCTCCCTGTGTTATATCGAATGTCATTCCTTCCTGAATAACAGGCTGGTTTTGATGGAACAGTGTTCCTGCTGTAACACATTGAGTTCTCCGAACATATTACATACATTCGATTGATTCATCACTGACTTGAATATAACCATCATTACCACTTTTTATTTTCATTTCAGTTTCACTGCCTTTAGGCTCTTAAGCTGGAATTCACCGCAAATTTGTAAGTATACCATTTCTAGCCCGCCCGGTTAGCCGTGCGATCTAACGCTTTTCCGGGCGGCATGTGCTGCCGGTCCCCGGCACGAATCCGCGCGGCGGATTAGTGTCGAGGTACGGTGTGCCGGCCAGTTTTGGATGTTTTTTTAAGGCGTTTTTCCCTCTGCCTCGGCGAATGCAGGCTGGTTCCCCTTATTCTGCCTCAGTTACACTATGTCGGTGATTGCTGCGCAAACACTTTACCACGCAAACATTGGAGTTACACTCGTCTGGTGAGAGAAGTTCCCAAGGGGGTCCACAGAGGGCCGAACAGCACAACCATCCTAGGGTCGGTGTGGGGCGGCGGTGGGCTGACTAGACTGCTGTAGCCTGTTGCGGGATTGTATACCCCTGCGGGCTACGGCGGGGACGAAGCCTCTCCGTCGTTTCTAGGTCTCAAGTTCCATACAATACAATACCACTCCTATCTCGTCTGACTTCTTACGACCTATTTTAAGTAACTGAATCACGAACAACTCACAACACTTTAGGTAATAGCGAAACTATGAAGCTTCAGCGTGCATTGCAGCATCACGTTACTAAAAGAAAGAAAAGTCTGATTTATTAATATAACACCATTTGGTTTTTCTTCCTGTCTACTTTTGAAGGTTACTTCATGTTCGTTAGATTCATATTCCCCTTCCCACTGCACTTATTGCTAGTCCTAATATATTAATGTTGTATATCTGTTCATTTCTCACATTTCCCAGTTTACTCACTATTATTCGTTCTTACATTCCACGTTACTAATCTCAATCAGGATAGTTACTTTTTCACTCTCACCACTATTTCCCAATTTCCAATGCTCTCTTGAAAAAGTAACCACCAGAAGATCCAAGTGTGGGACTATTGTCCCAAATTGTTTTCAGAACCTGCCATACTCTAGAGATTCGCCTAGTGGGGCAAAGGATAGCGCTTGGGTCTTTAAAGAAACGTTAAGTGGTCAAAATGACCGCTGCCGCAATTCAAGGTATACCTACGGATCGGTAATTTCTATTGGTTGCAAAGAAATATAGTGCACAAAATTTTACGAAAACGTATATCACTATGCACATAACATTCCAAAACACTCAGAAATTTTAGTGTCAAGCTACATGGCGCAAAGGTTATTTGATTCCATACGAAAATAGACCATCCAAGCACTTTACTTCTCCAGTACAAAAAATGCAATAGCTGATTAGTGACGCTGACACTATCAGTACTGATATTCACACACTACTATGGAATTACACAAATCAGAAATGGTCGCATACACATATCTAGTCAAAGTAAAAATAACTTCCTGTTTCGAGAATTCCAACGTGTTGTGAAGCAACAGCCGGAAAAAGCCAGTAGGAACGATGAATTCAAAGTGTAGAGAGTTTTTCAAAAAACAATCACTCACAGATTGTAAAATATGCCTTGAGGAAAAACAGTATGTGATCAAAAGTATCCAGACACCCCCAAAAACATACATTTTTCATTTTAGGTACATTGTGCTGCCACCTACTGCCAGGTATGCCGTATCAGCGACCTCATCAATAGTCTTTAGACATTGTGAGATAGCAGAATAGGGCGCTACACGGAACTCACGGATTTCGAGCGTGGTCAGGAGACTGGGTGTCACTTGTTTCATACGTCTGTACGCGAGATTTTCACACTCCTAAACATCCCTAGGTCCACCATTTCCGATGCGATAGTGAAGTGGAAACGTGAAGGGACACGTACACCACAAAAGCGTGCAGGCCGACCTCGTCTGTTGACTGACAAAGACCGCCCACAGTGTAAAGGGTCGTAATGTGTAATAGGCAGACATCTATCCAGACCACCACACAGGAATTCGAAACTGCATCAGGATCCACTGCAAGTACTATGACAGTTAGGCAGGAGGTGAGAAAACTTTGAGTTCATGGTCGAGCGGCTGCTCATAAGCCACAAATCACGCCGGTAAATGCCAAACGACAGCCTCACTTGGTGTAAGGACCGTAAACACTGGACGATTGAACAGTGCTAAAACGTCGTGTGGAGTGGCGAATCACGGCACACAATGTGGCGATCCGATGGCAGGGTGTGGGTATGACGAATGCCCGGCGAACATCATCTGCCAGTGTATGTGCCAACAGTGAAATTCGGAGGCGATGGTGTTATGGTGTGGACGTGTTTTTCATGGAGGGGCTTGCACAGCACAGCACAGGCCTACATTCATGTTCTAAGCACATTCTTGCTTTCCACCGTTGAAGAGCAATTCGGGGATGGTGAATCCATCTTTCAACACGATCGAGCACTTATTCATAATGCACGGCCTGTGGCGGAGTTGTTACACGACGATAATATCTCTGTAATGGACTGGCCTGCACACGGTCCTGACCTTAATCCTATGGAACATCTTTGGCATGTTTTGGAACGCCGACTTCGTGTCAGGCCACACCGACCGATATCGAAACCACTCCACAGTGCAGCACTACATGAAGAGTGGTTCCAGTTCCCAAGAAACTTTGCAGCACCTGACTGAATGTATGCCTGCGAGAGTGGAAGCTGTCGTGAAGGCTAAGGGTGGGCCAACACCATATTGAATTCCAGAATTACCGATGGAGGGCGACACGAACTTTTAAATCATTTTCAGCCAGGTATACCGATACTATTGATCACATAGTGTATTTCCTTAGACGATAAAACCCCAAAGCACAATTATCTAGGTCGAAAAGTTGGAAGCAAGGGCCTATGATCAAGAAACCATCTCATCGGTATAATCACGTAAAAAGCAACAGATTCCCACAGGAAACAATGAATTAACGATGCAGAGCAAGTGGATAGTAGATAATGACATATGACGGCAATGAACACGAAAGACATGACACTTTATCCAAGTATTCAGAAACAACGTTCTTGATACTCAACAACCGCCAGGAGCGCGTACAAGAATCCTCAGCAAAGATCATAGATCTTAGTAAACAGGAGTATTTAGCACGGAGTTGTATTTAAGATTTTAAGCCCCAAAAACTGACATTCCCTGAAAAATTTTACCATCCATTTCGGGACATCCGACGGGGCAAATTAATCAAGGGGAAAAATGAAATAAACAGCACAGATATACCAACAACTTGCTTAGGACTTTATGCCCCTGTACCGAAAAGTGACGACATATTCGCCGTTTCAAGTATACAACTCCGCCGAATACAGATTATAATATTACCGCCAACCGATTGCCGCACGCCTAAAAAAATGTGATGGACAGAGCAATTAAAAAAATTAAACAATGTCATACTGATGAGTTCATCTTTATTGATGTACGTGCTCATGGACACTGCACAACTTATGTAGAATGTAGGGAAACAGCGTTAGCTGTTCTTTCGTGAGATTTTGGAAATGCGTCCGACGGACTTAATGACGAACACCAAAAGCAGGTGCTAACATTCAGACCTGTTTATTTCTTCCGAATACAATATTATTTCAATAGCGTTTCCTTGCAGTCAATTGCGTACCCTTGTAGGCGACCATCTTACCAAACACTTATATCGGTAGAACCATGTCAATGCCATTCTTGGCAATTATTATAATTATTTTATAAAAAGCTCACTCCATCATAGAAATTAAGACTGAAGAAGTATACACAGCATGCGATGCTTACGGAGAGTACGTATATAGAAATCTTATAAACAAGCAGTAATTGTACTTCAACGGAACGAACTGGAATCTAGGCCAACATTAAACGTACAGAGAAAAGCTACTAACACTCAACTATATTTAGGGAGCAGAAAAAACAGATAATGAATTTAACACTCACGCAGAGACTCTAATTTATAAACTCACTGACCTCGAAATTCTGCTACATTGTACAAACTTTTAATGTCACGAGAAATGGGTCAGCGATTGCATAGGCGATACATTGGCTACTCTGGCGACGAGGTGTCGTTGTGTCTTCCTTACTATTCGCATTCTAGTTACAAGAAGAAACACACCGCCATTTTGTTTAAATGTGCAGCTATATTCATCGCATGCTTCTACAACAACAGAGAACAGGAGATTTGGCTTCACAGCTGCACTACTTCAGAGAGCCAGGACGTAATGTGAAATAACACACATCAACACTACTCTCATTCTGTGTACATTAGAATTTCTCGGGAAGCAATCCGAAAAACCTCCCTACCCCTGAAGACCTTCAACCGGAACACCTGAAAGTGAAAAAGATATTATATGAATTATTGAGAGGACATTAACTAAAGACTAAGATGGTGCGAAATACTGTATTTCCCATATTTTTAACTGAAATCGCTGCATCTTTCCTCCCACCTGAAGCGAGAACACCGTCATTGAACACCCCTTTCGATTTGACGCCACTTCGGCAGCTTCCTTGTCAATTCCGCTCAAAAATTCTATTATCTTCCTGTTTAGCAATATGAGGCCGAATGGATCCACAGAGACCTTCTTCTTCTTCTTCTTCTTCTTCTTCTTCTTCCTCCTCCTCCATTGGCGCTACGTCCCAGTAGCCTCCCCGATAATGTTCCACCATTGCTCTCTCGACTTCGGTGTAGACCTGTTATGGCAACCAACTCGGGCAGCGTCTTCTACAACATCACTACTCCATCTCAACCTCGGTCGACCTCTTGCTCTTCTTCCTCCAGGTTCCCTGCAGCAGACTTTCCTTGCAGAATATGTCTCATCGAATCGTATTACAAGACCAGTCCATCTGAATCTACAGACCTTTACGAACCTGACCTTATAGCAGGCATAAAGCTCGTAATTCCTTCGCCTTCTCCAACTCCCATTTCCATACACAGGTCCCAACAGTCTATTCAACATACTTCTTTCGTGTGATCTGTCTTTCGCCATGCTTTGTAATCGTTCGTTTTTTAATCTTACGTAAGTTTTGGGCATATCGGCGTTTTATAGAGTCCGCACTTAATCTCTCGCGACAGAAGCTTGGATTTATGTCGCAGCATTCTAAAACATCGATTAGAAGCGCTTATGCGAGCTATAATTTCAGTATAAGAGCTGCCATTTGCTTCTATCTTTGCGCCCACATAAGGGAAACATTCTGTACGTTCAAAAGTCGTTTCATCAATGGTTACTATGAGCTGTAAGGGTTGATTTGTACCATCATTCATATACTTGGTCTTTCCTTCATTAATTTTCAAGCCCATCTTCTCTGCCCTCAGTTTTAGAGCTGAGAAGATACTTTGTAGATCTCTAAATTTTCTACTCATTAGGTCCAAATCACCTGCCCAACCGTTGAACAGACGTATAGTAAGTAGTACCTCTTGTCCGGGTAACCTATTCACGCTCCATTTTTTCGAGCACCTAATTGAAGAGTAGGATGGAAAATCCATCTCCTTGCCTTAGCCCAGTTCGTATGGGAAACTTGGGTGACAGCCTCGACTGCACACTCGCATAGTACACTGGGGGTACCTTAGGGTGCTCTCTATCAAAAGCACCAACTTCTCAGGCACCCGAGATTCCCGCATTGCCTTAAAGTTCAGCTAGATTTACTGTGTCATATGCACACTTGAAATCAATGATAAGATGGTGCACACCGACATTAAATTCGTTAGACTTTTCTACTATTTGCCGGATATATATCTTGTTCACAGCTGACTTTCCTTGTCTGAATCTAAATCTATAATTCCAATAATGTTTTCTACTACGCGTGACAGTCTACTAAACAAGATATTTGACAATCCTTTATATGCATTGTTTAGGAGTATTATGCCTCTGTAGTTGGCGCATTTGAATATATCTCCTTTCTTGTGCATCGAACACACTATCCCTACATTCCATTCTTCTGGCAACTCTTCCTTTTTGCAGGCAGGACACAAAATCTTGTATACCCTGCGATTTAACTCAGCTCCTCCGGCTTTCAATAGTTCTGATGTTAGTAAACGTGTATACCGAGACCTCTCCACTACAGTGAAATTTGAAGGTGTCACCGTGGAATCGAAAGGGACTATTTTTATCGTCGGGTGAAGAACTTGATCAAAGGAACTTCAACAATGCTCTTATCGAGATAGAAAAAGAAATTACATCCAGAGGAGACTGCATCAAAATACTCTCCTGTCTACATCACCATCTCTCCTCGCCGGTATTTCGACAAATGAGACGTTACGCGTGGTTCTGTCAAATTGTTCTCTTAATGTAAAGTACGTTTGTTTTTCTCTTGGAACTTTAAAACAATCGTCTAATTGTAAAAATGCGGTGTTTATAAGGTGTGCGAGACGCCGAGAAGATTACCGATTCCTCTGATTTTATGATGAATACCATCCCAGTACCTGTAGATTAACAACTGTAAAGTAATAAAATAAATTTTACGTCTGAAGTTCTTGTTTATGCCTTACAGTCCGTTGCTGGAAATTTATTAATAATCGCAAATTTTTCTTCGCTTTCCTTTCCATGCATGTTACATATGAAAATAATAAATACGATGAGCATGATTTCGGTTTATTTGCAGTGTAACGTAGAAATTGAAAATACTAAAAATCCATATGCGGACTCGACCCCACGACCCTCTGTATTCCTTCCGCTGCTCCGACCGATGTCTGATAGCGACGCTAACAGAATGGCTCATGCCCCCCCCCCCCAAGCACGTATGTTTTTTTCTTAACGCTTGGCCATCTGGCTCTCCCACTTCTGTCACACTCATTACTGACGAAGCCCTGCATATACTATATATTTGGACGAAATCAATGGCGACGAGTAGGCGCGATCCGCGTGTTAGTTTCCAGAAATAATAACTGAATTTCCTACGTCACGCTTTCTTGCGTTTACTGCTGTGCTGGAGTTAGTACAGAGACTGACCAGATGTTTTTGCGTTTTGCGTGTACGACATTTAATTTTAAGCCCTAGAGCAAGCAGTTATTTACGTCGGAGAAAAATGACAGACTGTTTGACATACCGATACACGGAACGAAATGTCAACGCGGAATATCAGTATCAGGAAACATCGTAATTACTGTGCCACAAGTTGGTCGGAGGTTACACATCGCATACAGGTTCCTAAGTCGTATTTAAATGCACTGTTCCAAGTTTCCGTGAATCAACAAAATGTACAATTTCGACCGCATCCATGTAAGAGGCCAAAGGTGTCTTGATCAGAGCAATTTGCAAACCGTCATGACAGCTTCACATGAACGAACCTATGGACTAGCCTTCCAGCCTTCAGTTCCACGCAACATTCAGCAGGAGGGTGGGATAACAAGATTAGGCAGTCTGCGCAACTTCACGGATTCTCGATATGCGCTTAGATGAATGCGTAAAATGAGCACTCCTTTGCGAAAAACCCAGCCAATTTGCTTGAGTGCTGTATCTCTAATGTGAATGAATGAAATGAGTCCACTTTCCTATAAAGAACGCAGTTGCAACTAATGTAGGTACATTAAATGTAGCTGTCGTTTGATGACTTTAGTGCCTGAAATATCATCAGGCTGATTTCCACAGCCATACTAGTTACTCGCAATACAGCACTATTACTCGCTTAAGATTACGTGCGGTAGTAAAGCACCACTCACACCACTGGAACTAAGAGGTGTTATGGATGTCTACGACCTAAGTTATGCGAATTATTTCACAAGAAAAGTTGATGATTATGAGGTTGAGAAGCACTGCTTTAAAAGCTATATTCTAATGCCAAGAAGGAAGAAAGCGAAGAACAATAAATACACCATGTCACCACAATAAAAACACCATCTCACCGTCGAAAGTAGTTTATGCAGATGCTTGCAGTAATTTGAGCAACCCTTACAGTTTTTTCCTATAGCTATCAAGTACATCTGAAAAAGACTATTACCACTCTTCTTCACGCGATAAAGGATGCTACACATTGCATTTTCTGGAATGAGTCCTGAAATGAATGAAAGAACATACAGGCGAGACAAAATCGCGGCCAACTGACAAGTTTATGGCCAGATTTAGTAGTATCTTTTGGACGACTCCAGTAATCGTATGCTACTGATTGCATTTCACCTGTATCTGAAATTCTCCAATAATTACGAAGCTGGAAGTCTGCCATATGTGTATTTCCTGTATCTTCAAGCAATTTCCTGCAGACAGCGTGACCTCTTGAGAAAGAAGTTTACCTTTTAATTAAGCAAGAAGACAAATCACATACGCCCTATACTTCTAAATAGTTATACGCAGGCTGCATATTGTTTTCAAGGACTCAACGTCACGTTCACTGAGAAATGCTTTCTTAAGTAATACTTACCAAGAGAACCTGCCAACAACGTATTTATCACTCATGAATCTTAGCTGAAATCACTTAACGCGATATAGTCTTACTTTTCAAATACAGTGTACGTGATGCTAAAGATCAGTTTCTAACGTAAACGAACCACCTTTAATCGCCAACTCTACATTATTGACTACAAACAATCGACTATTCGAAGTCCAAAACCAACACTGAACATCCTCATCCATCCGCCGGAAATACTGCCTTCACAGATTTAAGTGAACGGTCTAAGAATGCGAGATGAAATAAATTTCCTGGAGGTGCGTTCCCACATAACAATGTTCCGTGTACCATTCACTGATATACGAAAAAATTCAATGAGCTGAAATATCGTAGCAATAAAGAGAAATTCCAGTGCATGGTAGCCAACGTACATCAATTTATCTTTTTTAGCTTTGTGATTACCAGCGTCATATCTACATGTGATTCTGTAACGCATATAATTGAAGAAAATAAACGCTGTATTAGCACAGTTCTTACTCCGATGTCTTTTTCACATAATGACAGTCAGATCTGAAGACTGCCATCACAGATCGAAATGGATAAAAAATTGACGGAGGATTGTGACTACGAAAATTTGGCGTACCGGTTAACAAAGTTTCGAAACTACCTAGCAGAACATCTAAATCGTAAAGGTGGTTTTCTTTTCAGCTGAGATTATAAGCGTCCTTGGAACACTAAAAAGAAAAAATTAAAAGCGACTAGACGTTAAGCCCAATCGGCGGAAGGCAAGACACGTAAAAAAAAGCCCTTCCCCTTGGAGAAAGATCCACAAAATACGCTGCAGAGACAGCAGTGGTCCCGAACCACAGGTTACACGTCTTTCGCCATATTGCTACGATGCATAAAAAGTAAAATATGGTCGACATCCTGTGCGTCGTTCGCTAAAAAGGCCGGTAACTCCAGACGGCATACACTGAAACGTAACAAGTTGAGAAGAAGAGCATTCGATCAGGAAATGGCAACCCGTCAAAGGTTGACGGCAACGAGCAGAAATTGGTGGAGGATCACCACCTAAAAAATGGCGATCGCAAAAAAGGCAGTTCCCAATACGCTATGATCTCGTGGCGAGACGGCCGAGAGGACGTCGGCCACGTCGCTGTGAGAGGTTTAATTCCCCGGAGTTTGGTCCCGTGAAGAGAAGACTAATAGTGATGCCAAAGTTATGCCATATGCCGATAGACTGCAACAGGGAGGTCATCCCAAGAAATGGAAGGGCTAGCGGGCCGATGTAGAGGGACTGTACCCTTGGCAGTAGTCTAATTTCCCGTCAGAGAGACACGTGGGCAAGAACCCAAATGAACATCAGGGTGCTTCCCTCGACAGGGAGCTTTCTTGGACGCGTTACACCAAGGCAGTGATCGGCAAAGCACAACTTGTGAGCCACGTGCGGCTCTTTGGGCAACTGAATATGGGCTCTTCCACGCAATACGGGCGCGCACGTACAGTTCGATTGAAACTGCGTGGTTAATGCGCAGATGCTGGTTTTCGGTCTGAGCGAGCCTAATTTATAGAAAAGGTGTTAGACTGGGTTGTAGGCGAAACTGCTACTTCCTCTCGCAACTCTGAGCACGTATACTTTCTGCCACCCATACCGATTTCGCTGCTTGAGACAGTGTCTTCAAAAGTGGAGATGGGCAATGCATGGAAGTCATCCAAAATGATGCATGTTAGGAATATGAATTCCGTTTAAGAGTGTGGAACTGTTTCTCGTGGTGTGTGTAGAAAAAAGCGAGCTATCCGACGAAAAAAGATAAAAGTAGAGATTGCTTTTCTTTCCTCATTCGGGTCTAGATATTAATTTGAACAATCATTTTCAATCATGAATCGTATTAACAGTAAATGGAAAAGTCACGTTAGCCATAAGAACCTGGAATCGCGCCTAAAATTAAAAACAAAGATACACTAACGTGACTTATTGGAACTTTCCAAGAAGACGACCTTGTTCACATCAGTGTTTGTCGGTATTTCTCACAATTTAATTTTATGGATACCTTAAAATTTCATTTTATCGATAAACAATATCATTACGAAATATATATCAAATTTTATTCCACGTATCTACAATTTATATCAAACTTAAAACTTGAAGTTTATTAAGATAAAATTAAAGAGTGTTGTAAAGTGAAAGGAGATGCAGTATCGAGCACTGAGAAAGCGAGATTGTTGAGACGGTTGGCTCACACAACGACGATGAACTAAAGGATGTAGACGAAACAAGTATGCATGATGAGAATGGAAGAGGTTGACCTCGGCGAACGTACCTGAATCAGGCTGAGGGCGTTATTAGCAAATGGTAACTTAGGAGTACCCCAATTAAGTTAATAACAATGTACCTACCTAAACAGTTTTTAGCAAAGGTCCGCTTACGAGTACCATAATTAACAACAATATAGTTCAAGTTTAAAAAATTTGGCACTCGAAAAAAATGTCACTCGTTGTAGTGTTGATATTTGGCTCTGCTGACTAACGTGTTTGTCAACCTCTGCACTACGGGATGGACTGCGCACAGCACAAAGAGGCTCTGAAGGGTACAGAGAATCGGAGTATATGACACAATTAAGAAGGCTGTGTCGCCGGATGTAGTGGATAGCCTGATGCAGGGCGAAGAGCTCTGCTGTCAATACTGAACAGCGTTCTGGAAGCCGACACTGAAAACGCTCGGTGCCAATGGCGACGGCACACCCGATGCGACAAGTCTTAAGAGCCATCGGTGTACACGAACGTGCTATTGCTAAGTTGCGTGCGAAGGTCGTGAAACTTACAGCGATAGATCGAATACGGAGTAGTTTCCTCGGGAAGTGAATGAGGTCCAAGATGAACAGGTGTTGCCGCACGAAGCCAAGATGGTGAAAGGGTTCACACCCATGGGGAAAATGACAAGTTGCGTGAAGTTAAGCATCTGGAGCAATAGACGAAAACGAACTCCGGGAGGTAAAAAGAAGGGTATGCCCCATACTGGCGGTCAAAGGAGTCATCGAAAGAGCGCATAGGACGGGTGGCCAGGCATGGCAGACAAACGGAATGCGTATCCGCCGAGGAGGACATCAAGCCAGTATCATAGTGGTAGTTCGGCAGCTTTTGCAGACACACTCTCAAACGGGCTAGTGTAAAAGGCGTCAGTGGCCAAACGTATCTCACGGTGGCGGCGTATGTTAAGATGGACGGGCATGCAGATTAATAAAGGCAACAGCCATACTCTATAGTTTCGAACGGATAACGAAGCGGTACAAACCGAAAAGGGTAGTCCGATACGCTCCGCAGGAAGTACCGCTTACGCTACTTAAGTCATTGATGGACGGGTACACCGAGCGGCCAGGTAAGACACGTGGAAGGGCCAAGAAAGTTTTCTATCAAGCAAGAGGCCCAGGAATTTCGCAGTTTCAGCGAACGGAAGAGCAACAGGCACACGATGTAAAGACGGTGGAAGAAATCCATTGCACCGCCAGAAATACATACAAACGTTTTTATCAATGGAAAAGAAAGTCATTGTCGATGCTGCACGAGTAAAGACGATCGAGACAACGCTGAAGACGCCGCTCAAGGAGACTAATCCATGGAAAAGGGCATTAGATAGTAAATTCGTCGACGAAAAGGGAGCCGGAGATGCCTGGCGAGAGACAGGCCATAATAGGTTATGACGCTCCGGACGGAGCCTTGAGGCACCCTGTTCTCCAGGATAAAGGTGTACGACAAGGCTGAATCCACACGTAACTTGAAGACTCGCTCTTTTTAAAATTCCTGGAGGAAATGGGATACGCGGCCTCGGAAACCCAACTTGTATCGACTGCGGAGGATACCAGTCCTCCAGCAGGTGTCGTAGGCTTTCTCCAAATCAAACAACACGGCCACAGTCTGGTATTTTTCGAAGAAAACCATTCATGCCATGGGTTAGCAAAGTGACGAGATGATCAGCTTCAGAACGGCGTGCTCGAAATCCACACTGTGCAGTGGTTAGTAAATTGCGAGGCTCGAGCCAACATACCAGGCGGGCTTGAGGCATATGTTCTGTCAACTTGCAAAAACAGCTGGTGAGTAAAGTGGGACGGAAGCTAGAAGTTTGTCCTTACCGGGCCTAGGAATAGGTATGACAGTGGCTTCGCGTGAGCATCACTGTCTGGGAAACATTCTATCTGCCCAAACGCGATTGTACGTATGATGGAGAAAGTGCTTGCTCGCAGGAGAAAGGTGCTCCAACATCTGAATGTGAATATAGTCCAGCCCTAGAGCGGAAGATCGAGAAGAAGACAGAGCATGGTCTAGCTTCCTCATAATAAAGGCAGCATTAACTATTCCGAGAGGAGGAGATTATCACCCGAGCCACCTCCACTCTTTTCCGAGAGAGGAAGGCGGGGTGATAGCGGGAGCTCGAAACCTCCGCAAAATAGCGGCCCATGGTGTTGGACATAGCAATAGGGCCCACAATGACATCATCAGGCCGGAAATCTGTGAATGGACTTTGGTCCTAGAGAGCCGACGAAAAGGTTGTGGAAGAACTAGTAAATGAAAACCAGCTATTTTTTTTCCTCCCTACCCCGAAGAACGCGACGACTGATCACGCAATTGTTTACAAAGAATACAGTTCGCCATCGTAGGATACGGTTAAAAATACGTCCTGGCGCGCGAATCGGGGCACGGCGCGGTAAAGATGATGTGCGAGGTATGGAACGTTCTGAGGCGTTAAGAATAGCGTTCCAAGGCACTCTACCAGCTCATCACAACTGCAGAAATGTTAGACGAAGGGCAAGAAGGGCCGAGCAGAACGAGAGGACCATATGGGAATAGGTGCGCATGAGTCTGAAAGGAACGTGTGTGCTCCAATGTTAAGACAGATGAGGTTGAATTTATTGAGGTCATCCAAGAGGTAAGCCCTCGGAAAGAATGTCAACCAAGATGGAACACCTCGGACAGGTTACTGAGGAGTAACAAAGGGGATGGTGGGCGTTAAAGTCGCCGAGAAGCAAAAAGGGGGTGAGGGAGCTGACCAATAAGGTGGAGGAAGTCTGCCGTCGTGACAGCGAATGACGGAGGGATGTAGACGTTACAAAGAGAAAAGGTGAAACGAGAAAGAAAAATGCGAACTGCAACAGCTTGCAGCCAGGTGTTCAATGATACGGTTTGGCTATGAAAGTAATTCCGAACGAGCAGCATGACTGCCCCATGAGATGGAATACCATCCTCGGGGGAGTGGGAGACGGGGGAATCAAAGTGGTCGCAAGGACGCAGTTCACATGGTGTTATTTACACTCGGCTGCCTGATGATAATGAGAAATCCAAACTTACTCTCTGATCAGGGCGTCACTGTGGACGCTGCGATTCGAAGAGCAGCCGTAATTTCTCCTTAATGGGTGTAATGCCATGGAAGTTTCACTGGAGAAGGATCATAACGGGAATGGAGAGGAGGGAACAAATATAGGGTTACCTCGATGGCTGCCGAGTGCCAGCCCCTCCAAGACTCACTGCTACAGGGCGCAGAGGCTGAAGTATCCTGTTCCTTCAAATCTACAAGCGTCGACGTTCTCCGTGGGTAGTCCTACTGACTCAAGTGCAGACACACGGTAGTCGGTGCGGAAAAACAGCGAAATGGGTTCGGCTGGGTGAGGGTATCACGTAGCGACACCGTTTAAGAGGATCTACGAGTAGGTGAAGGAGAAAGACCGTTTGTCTTTATTCGATTTCTTAGACCCTTTACGGTTGGCAGACGAAGACTCAGAGGTCCTCGTGTGGGTATCCCTTTTGTCCTTTCCAAAAAATGGCTTTGAGCACTATGGGACTTAACTTCTAAGGTCATCAGTACCCTAGAACTTAGAACTGCTTAAACCTAACTAACCTAAGGACATCACACACATCCATGCCCGAGGCAGGATTCGAACCTGCGACCGTAGCGGTCACGCGGTTCCAAACTGTAGCGCCTAGAACCGCTCGGCCACCCCGGCCGGCTTTTGTCCTTTCCGACCTGCCGTTTGTGTGCCAGGTGATTTCGTCACCGGGTGCGAAGATCTGGTGGCTTGTTGCGCAGCTGTAGGAGAAGGACACGGGGATGCTACCGCGATACTTAGTGATTTCACAACTGCAGTACTGGAGGTCGGAAGTCTGCGTCGTCATGTCCTTAGTGGAACCAGTCGTATCAAGAACGGTACCAGAAGTGACGGATGGTACAACGCACAGGTTTCTACTAGCCAACAACATGCGAACAACAGGGTAAGGTACTTTTTCCTTCACCCGCATCTCCTGGATGGCTCGCACATCGAGATACAGGGGACACTCACGGGATGAGTCGGCATGGTCGCCATTACAACTGATACGGCGGGGAGGAGGAGGCAGCCAGGCAATCGGCCTCGTGAGCATCACTACCCGAAGAAACACATTTGACTGTGTTTTGACAGGACACCCAAGTGTGGCTGTAATGTTGACACTGGTAGCAACGCATCGGGTTTGGAATGCACGGTTGGACCGTGATGACTTTATAGTCTGCCTTGATCTCTGATGGACGCACTACTCGATCAAATGTGAGAAAACAGTGCGTGCAGGGCCGATGGTTGCATCTACTTTTTTCATTTCCGCTATGGACCACAATGACGTCCTGATCAGAGAGTAAGTTTGGATTTCTCCCTAGGAGATACAATCAAGCAGCTGAGTATAAAAAACGCCATATGAAGAATTCAATGTTCTATGGGCCTCAACACCAACAGGATAGCCGTCGAGGAGCGGAGCTGTAAGCACTTCATCGACTTGAAAATCACCATTGGTCTCCAGTAGCGAAGTCCCACACGTAAGTGAGAGTAGGATTTCACAATGCCTGCAATTGCATCAACACCTTTCTCGATAATAAACGGATTAACAATAGGAAAGGCCTGACCTCCTCCGATACGTGATAACTCGAGGAATCGAGGTGCAGCTGGGAGTGAATCTTTGGCGTCATTCTGTTTACGTTTAGTAGCCGTAGACTGAGATGGACATTGGGTCACTGCGAAAAAATACTCCATAATTGCCGCCATCTCCGATAGCGCGCTCCTTCTAACTGGAGGCCCTGCTCAGCTGCGGGCTCACTCGCCTTAGGTAACTGTTCACATCGAATGCCACACCTCCCGAACTTCTGACGGAGGGACCAATTGGCAACTGGAAGCCCAGGCAATGACCTTTCCCCAGGCCTGGCCGATACCAGGAGGTACGTGCTAACCCTACGTGACGACCCGGGCCTGGGAATTATGCGTTACGCAGTTACCTGTTACGCGTCAAAAGCGTGGTGCGGCCTTCAGCAGCCCACAGGAAGGGTGAAGAAACAAATAAGCCTCAAACGCCGAAGCGGAGGAACTGGAGGAGATGGAGAACAAAGAAAGAAAGAAAAAAACATAAGGAACTGTTCCGATGACGGGCTATCGAAACAGCAACAACGCGCATTCCCGGAAATATCCAAGACATGATCCCCTTGGGGAAAAAGAGTAGCAGAAGGACCAAGTGGGGGGTGGGGGGGGGGGGGGGAGAATAGAAAAAAATAACAGATAGGTTTAGGTTGCTGATGGATGTGAACCACTGCTAGAACATACCAGAAGGGCAGTAAGTTACTCTAACATGCAATTTATTCACTTAACCTTGGTACAATATCGCTACCATGGCAGTTTAAGTGCTGACTGTTAATGCACTCCCGACCGCAATTCAGTGAATATGTCCTCGAAGTGACTTCGATTACATAGAGACTGGCTCGCATAAGGCTCGTTTCTGCACCGCACACTGTCATTTTAAGCAATCTTTTGGGCTGTAAATCACCGATTCCACATGGAGGTGGAGGGGGGGGGGGATTTATGGGGTAGAGGGTGCATACTGTTCAGAAGACAGCAGAAACTTACGGTCAGACATGTGGAAAGGTTCAGATTCTTACTAAGTTGGCGAGTGCATTTTTTTGCAGAGTTGGCAGCATCAGCTTTGCATCGCGCGTCAGCAACATGTTGCTGACAACACATTCTTCAGCATGCGCTCTTTATCCCTAACTTATTACTACGCCTGTCGTGCTCTGTACAAGCAAATGGCACTTTCATTGGTTTTTTACGCTGGGTGAAAAATTACTGCGAAACAAGATTGTATAAGGAAGAACATATTAAATATAAATTCATGTTTACTGAATGGAAGTTTACTGAACTGTCACAGTGTATTGGGTTATCATAAATGCCATCAGTAACAACTCACTGCAGCCCGTGCGCCACGAACGTCATCTTACAACTCACCTGGCGTCAAAAAATGAACCAAAAGGAGTTATATGAAATTTGACTCCACAGGGAACTTTCGGAAGGAAAATGAGAAATTTACTGAAGCATGACAAGAAACTTCTCTCTACATAGCAAACAACACAAAATCTCATACTACTGGCGGCATGTTGAAAGTTAACATTCTTAAAGCAAACCGAATTGTTTTAGGACAAGACAGTCGGCGAAAAATGAACAAAATACCTTTTTCAAACAACAGTGTGCTGCATAGGATCGAAGAAATGGCCCTGAATGTGAAACGACAGCTAGTTAGAAGACTGAACATGTCTCCTCTTTTGCCCTGAAGTGTGACGATTCTACTGCTATAGCTCAAGAATGTCACTTAACAGTACACAGCCGATTAATGGACGAGAAAAAATTATGAAAGAACTATTGTTTTCTAAAAATTTGGAAACAACATCAAAAGCTTCTGATGTATTTTCTGCAGTTAATGAATAATTGGCTGAAAATGGTTTGTCCTAGGAGAGAGTTATGGGAATTTGTACTGAATTCCAAAGCATTGCCAAAGAAAAAAATCCTGATCTTATTGGTCAAGCCATTGCTTCTAAAAATTTACCTGAGGAACTGAACACTGTACTGAAAGTGGCTATCAGTGTAGTCAACAAATTACGTCAAGTGCTGTGAATAATCATTTTCCCAGTCCTATGTAATGATCTCAATGCTGAACACCGATCTTTACTATTTCATACCCACGTGTAATCCTGATTACGCACGTCCGGTGGTTTTTCTAAGAGCAATATACTTGACAGGTAGAATGAATTGAAACCAGAGGTAGAAATATTTCTGTTCACCCAAGGCAAAGCTGAGCTTCATTATTCATTCACTACGGCAGCTTTATATTTTCCTTAGCATACCGTGCAGTCTTCACTGAAGAGCCTGCATAATATGAATTTGAAACGACAATGTAGCAACATCAATGAATTCCAACTATGCCATAATGCATTTTTGGAAAAAACTATGAAAGCGCCGCCTGGATACTCCCACAACTAAGTTTTCGCCATTACCTCGATGCAATGAAGTAACACTGTGGTATCAAAGAATGAGTAGTTGTAACTAGTGAACACCTGAAAAGTCTTCAAGGAAAGTTCAAACTTCATTTTTCTCTAATATCTTCAGAAGACTGGCACTGTTAACTAGCAAGTTCACCCTTTACAATTTATGTGCCTGCACTTCCTGATGAAGTACAAGGGGATAAGATTGAATTGAAATGTGACTTGAGTGCTAAAGAAGATTTTCAATAAATGGGGCTGGGGCGAAGGAAGTAGTTCTTATCTAAATCACATGTAAGACCAGATACGCGACACTAGCCATCATAAAAACAGAACAGTCGCCTGTACGGAGACAGCATGACCTTAGAAGTGCTTTGACTAACTTGAAACCAAACATTCGGGAGCTATTAAAGGAAGAACATTTTGGTCCTCCCATTGATGTTCTGATATTTTCTTGGGATTTTCATCACATGGAGACTGTCCGATGTGAAAAAATGGCGTTCAAGTGAAAATAATATCATTCGATATAAACCCAGATGACCCTATTTCCAGAACGATTGTCTGCATAGAAGTACGATAATTAAAATAACTAACACTGTTGGCGCTGTGGAACATTTTTTCAAACAATGAAACTTTAGTTTTAAGTCCATTGTTGACAGAGTGTAGCCAAACAGTGCCATTACTGGTGGCATAGTCGTCTGCGTTGTGCTTTGAAAATCACTCTTCTGACCGACATAGTTTAGCATGGGTGAGTAAACTTTAGTATGAATATTATTTATATTATTTTTACGTTAATAAAATCTTAAATGTTTAATCTTACATACAGTGGTAGAAATATTATCTGAAAACAGTTTCATAGATAGTATTTAAGACCTTATTTCTAAACATCCTTCCAGAAAGATGGTAGGATTGTGTGACATCTTTCCTATTTACTTGCAGGAAAACGATCACACTAAATCAACTATACGAACTTCTGTACAGCAATGATTATTTACCAAATAATGGTGTAGATGTGTTCCTAACTACTCCTCTGAATGCCACAGGTGACATTACTGACGAAGAACCAGGTGCTGAGGATAATACTTGTATGGGTAACTTACCTGCAAGTCAACTAAATGCAAATGTTTGGATTACTGACCCACATGTTCGGACTTTGACTCTAAATTCACCAATGGAAATAAATTCTTTTCAGAAAGAACAAATACCTGGCACATCTTCAGTGTGTAGCAACAACGGAAATGATACTGGTAATACGCATTAGAAATCTTAGTCAGCTACTACTCCTTCCTCAAAAAAATATAAGCAGGATTCTATTTCAAAACGCAATTCTAGGAAAGAAGAAAATTTTATCTGGACTAAAGACAGCATTCCTGAATCAACTGTAGAATGGCCTCTAATGAATACTGCCTCCAACAAAAAAGGTACGAGTCATTTAGAATACTCATTTAAAAACAATTACATTATGTCCAAATAATTTCAAATGTTTTCATAATGGTATATGTTTCAGGAAAATCAATTCAATATGGATATAAGTTCTGGTGTGTAGGTACCAGCGATGGATATTTAATATGGCTGGAACCTTATCAGGGTGCTGGAACTTGCAGTGAAAAATATGAGGGCAAGGGTCTGGGGTATGGAGTTATATGTCCACATGCTGATCAGCTGCTACAAAATATTCCATGCCGACTTTTGCAAGATCTCAAGAAAAGAGGCACTGAAGCTACTGGGACAATCCGCCGGAATATAATACCTAAAAGCTGCATTTTGTCTCCACCAGAAAAATTCAAGGAGGAGAAAGAGTAACACACGAATCCTGTTCAGATAAAAATTCTTGTAAATGTCTAAACGTATACGTTAAAACGTTATGCTTCGAAAGAAATCAACATATTAATTAACTTTCTTTTGTTTCAGGAATATCAATTGTCATGTGGAACGATATCAGTGTCGTTACTCTGGCTACCAAATACGACCACGCTCTGCCACTGAGACAGGTAGGCCGATTCTCCAGGGCCAAGAAGCAGAAAGTGTCAGTGTCTCAATCTAAACTGTTCCAAGCATATAATAATCGTATGGGTTGAGTAGATAGCGAAGATCAAAATATATCCTTATAGAGAGCATCCATAAGAGGAAAAACGTGGTCTTTTCCTGTAATAGCACATCTAATCGATGTTGCTTGTTCAAAATGCTTGTAATCTGTACAGGCGTAATGAGGAGCCAACTGATCATCTCACATTTAGGCGCCGTATTGCCACTGCCATACATTATGGAAATAAGAGGACTGTCCAAAGCAGAGGACGACATTCCAGCGTAAATAAAATTGAATCATGCTATGATGGGAAAGAACATTATGTTGGTGATTTAACATATACCCCACCTCGCACAAATATCCAGCCATTATTCATCCAGTACTTGAGAATGAGAGCATTAGTGACTTCCAACCAACTTTACACATAATTTTAAACTTTTAGGAAGCCACTACTCGCTGACAATCCTCGCAAAATGATTGGGACCAAAGTTTCTCTCTTACTACATTTTCCCTGTTCATGCAGTAAATCTGCCGCATAAGGCATGACGTTTAAATTTATTACTTCTTTGCTACTAACTCTATTCGCAACACATTCCGTTCTCAGTATCCACGTATTGCGATGACTGTACCTATAAAATTATATCACTGTATGAATTTAGTTGAGTTATTACGCCATTAACACTGAGCTGCGTGAAAACGAAACTGCGAGGCCAGATTCGCTCGACATGTCGGTGAAACGTGTGAAATATATTAAATACATGTGACGTGTGTATCAAGATACAACAAGCGGGTACGAAACTCTCCCTAAAGCCCTGGATCAATTTAATCTAAACTTTGTACACAAATTACTATCTGAAAAGTAATAGTGTAGGGGTTAAGAAGAAGCAGCAACCTCCTAGTGTCGTGGGAGTGATAAAGTGGAGGGGAGGGGGAGGGAGGAAGGAGGAGAGAGAGGGGGGGCTAAGATGGAGAGAGTCGGGTGGGAGCAGCAGGTAGGAGCAGAGGGAGAGGGAAAGAGATATCGATTTGCACCGTGGTCCGTATTCTACGTTGAACTGCATGCTTCCCATTAAATGATGTTCAGCTGGGTCCGAAAATCTAAAGAAAATTGAGGGTACCTGGTGTTAAAAACAATCCTCAGGATATGATCCTAACATCCACTATCAACACATGAAAGATTTTCCATTGCTTTTCGTTCAAACCAGCAGTCATCCCGAGTTATTAAAAATAATAGAAATATTTCAAGAAAGTACTTTATTACCCAAAAACTTAAGACAATCGCATATTACTACCACCACCTGAAAAAGGAAATTCTTTTGTAAGACTCCACCGTTTAGCAGTGAGGAAGCTTATTTCTTGAGAGAAATGAAATGATTGTATGGTATTATTGGCTAAGAGACCCTATCTGTGAGTTTTCAGCCGCCTTGGGCATGTGTATTTGACGCCACTTCGGCAAACTGTGGGTTAATGAAGATGAGATGAAATGATTCAGATAACACAAGCACCCATTCCTCAAGCAAAGAAAATCTCCCAATTGGCCGGGAATCGAACCCGGGACACCGTGATCTGGACGCAGCAGTTCTGACCACTTGACCATGAGCTGTGGCCATCTTGTCAGAGAAACTGTGCGACCACTGAATTAGTGGTGACTACATGGTCAGTTGCACATTTTTGACCATGGTTTAAGTATCAGCCCGAAAGTAATTTTCTTTGAAGTCAATAGCTAATTTTATAAACGAGCGTGCAAGTGTGCTGTTGCGATCGGATAGGCTTTTGGAGAGCAGTTTTAGCACAGTCGTCATAATAAAGGCAACCCGACGGTAAAAGGGCCAGTTTCGCGAAAGACGGTGTATCTGTATCATGGATAGAATGTGGTGGTTGACCAAATGCAATTCAAGTCACAGTAACGCCTGAATAGTTCCGGCCGCAGATCTCAGCGTCCGGCCCTTCCTGGAGAATTCCGTCAACATGATTTTTTCCGTCCGGGAACTGTTGTTGTGTTGTCTACCTTCGTATCCTCATTATTAACATTACGGTTGCGATGGCTGGATGGGTACAGCGCACAGCTAATATAATGGAAAAAAGCTGCACGGAACCAACGACTAGTCTATAGGTTCGTTCTAGTAGAGGGTGTCATGACCGATCATAACCGTTTGCAATTTGTCCTCGTCGTCTAGAAACCTTGCTCTCTTTGCGATAATATATTATGTGTGAGTCTCATTCTCTTGTCACCCGTAACGCTAGTTGACAACGCAAAACTTCCATCAACGCCATGTTAGATTTTATCGTTTGGAAGCTGAACTGGCTTTTTGGTACTTACCTTATTATAATTTTCAAACTAGGAAAATACCACGCTTAGTTGGCTTAACGCATATATTGACAATCAAAAACGTGTTTTTTGTGCAACAGGAAATAGTTGATATATAAACACGTTAACACTATTGTGTTTGGAAATAGTTGATATATAAACATGTTAACATTATCGTGTTTACAGTTCCAAATTAATCTAATTTTAAAGTTGTAAGAAACGAATCCGATGCTTGGATGTATAAATTGTCATAAAATAGCTGTAGAAAGCACATACAACTACAGCACAGTTTTAACAGGCTGGAACACCTCTGAAAAACACATTTTCCCTGTATTGTTATTTGTTTTCCCAACAGCTTTTCGAAAAGGCATGAAAATCTTGAAGTAGACAATAGGTGTATTAAGATATAACAGATGTCAAGCTACATGACTATGACTTGGTGTGGTGGTAAAATCCATATATACACGGACGAATCGGGTTTAACGTAATTACGTAAAAGAGAACTTATTATGATTTTACATTTCCCTCTTCTGCCGTCCCCCTCACGCAAGAGTAACAAAAACATTAGCATAGTTAGACTGCAGTAAACAAAAAACGAGCATTCACATAGATTTTGAAAAATTGCTTGTATCTTTCATTATTATACTTGCTAATTTCATATTTCTTTGAACTTACGCGTGTATAAAGATACATTTTAACAACAATTATCAACCAAACGGGCTTTAAGATTTTTGCTAAACGAACAGAAGGTAATGTACATCGTTTATGTTCAACATCCGAATTCCTTGTTGAAAAGGGATATTTTATTTATTTATATGGGTTTCTGTTGGAGGAACAATGAGATTAGTGTTATGTTTTTTACTTTATTACGGGCATTCTTTGTTCTCAACATGTGCGCACTACCAAGATGTGAAATACGTGAATGTTGGAAGAGAGGTCTTCTATGTACGTCCACAGGTGTCTAAGTACATGTTGTGTGCCCAATGTTTTATTCTACATTACTGACCAAGTTCAAGTACATATGTAGAAACAGCCGTCACACATCGTACATTATGTTATACGAGAAACAAAGCACGAGACACACACATACTGCCAGATTCACTAGTAAGTAGGCCTCCATGGTATTAGGCTTTTCTGATGGTTTTCAGGATACCAGTTTTCCTGGAGTATTTTATCGTGATTCATTACGGCAACGTTATATGATCTGTTGATGCTATCCGTACGAGGAATAGAAAATGGCTTCTTGAAACTGAGGTTAAGACTAAGCAATGGTGAAGAAAAACTTATTTTCAAATTGACATCCTCAGTGAAAAAGAATAGGCCATTTTAGTTTATCAACGAACCCACGCAGGGAATAAAAAAAATTTCAAGAAACTTCAATGTACTACAAGACGAATTGTGTCTGACGTGCTAATAACGTTAAAATCAAATATGAATGTTACTATAAGAAATAATATTACTTAAGCCTAACGCGACATGAATATTTACATTCACTCGACACCTCCCAGTCATCTAAGTCTGGTTTATTTTTGTTCGATAGGAGAGCTGCCTCTCAGCATTTTACACTGACGAGTAGCTCTTGTGGCTTTGCTCTTTGGAATCCGCATTAGAATTTCTTGAGTAGTCTTGATCGTCCACTGACCAGCAGTAACAGTTTTCGGCCAGTCAGAACTGGGAGAACTTATCGACAAAACGCATTGGCGTGATCATGACGGTCCTGATCGTTATTCGCGGAAACATTAAGCTGCGCCCACACCGGATGCGCCCCGCACAAACGCGCGGCGCAGAACAACACAGAATGGAGCAGAATGTTTGTACGGCGCAGCTATGCTCCAGTGTATGCGCGCCGCGCGCAACTTGATCGTGGTTGCGCAGAGCGGCGCAGTTTGGCGACCACACCGACAGCGCTGCGCCGAACATCTTTTCTCGCCCAGTGTGGACGCGACTTTAAAGCTGCGCCGGGCAAAACCAACGAAAAAGATTCGACGCAGCGTGGACGACGAACACGTTCCGCGCCGTGCCGTTACATCAAAGGAAATAATTAGTTTATGCGTGCTCTATTTCGACAGCATTTCTCGTTTTCCATTTTTGCTGACGCGCGCGCTCACACAGGAACATTGCTGCGCACCAATGAACACTGCTCCATTCTGCGTGGTTCTGCTCCTAGCGTTTGTGAACGGCGCTTGACGTACGCGGCTTTATAGGCTCAGTTCACACTGAGGCGGTAAGGTAATATGCAATACGATGCGCGATGCGACGCGCATAGAAACATACTGGAAACGACTTAACTGGTTAACAGTAGGGTGACAGGGATACGCTAACGATACGTTTATCTACCGTATCGGCCGGCAGAGTACGAAGTGCTGGTCGCTCCACCAACTCGTGTCGTACGATACACAGGAAGGGAAATTTCAAGTCATCCGATGGGCCTAAAAATAAAAAAAAAAAAAGGAATTGCTATGTAGTTGAAGCAAAGCTACATCCGTCGCTACTGTTAGTGTTGTAATTCGTGTTGTCTGCTTGCTCGTCATACGGCGAGTCGCATCGCTCATCGTATCGCATATCGTGTCATGGCAGTGGGAACACGACTGTTGCACCCATCTACTTCGCGTCGCACGACCTTTATTACAACGTGTCGTATAGGCTCAGTGAGAATAGTGCCATATTTGGCCGTGAAAGTGCATCCGATGACACAAGCGGGAAAGACATCAGCTTTGCACATGACCCGCCGGCAAAGTGATTTCGAAGGTAGAATACGGTAACATGGTGCAAAGAACGCGTGTCTTAACTGAATAATACAAACTGAAGACGTCTTTATGACGTCATAAGTCAAGATTATCACAATAGGAACAACCGCGATACAGCATTAAAAGAAATATGCTGCACTTACAGTGCCGACTGCAAGCAACAGTGGAGGAAATTAAAAAAGAAAAGAAAATAAAAATGCTTTGCGATCACAGTACTGCCACAAAAGACTTCGCGATATTTCTCCTTCGCTTTTGTGTGCGCATTAAGTGAAGTGTAAATGGTCACTTAACTTGCGGAATCCACGGAAAACGTTTACCTCGATGGTTCCTCGCTGGCCTCCGCAATGGGGGTGGGGGAGGGAGGGTGGAGGGTGGAAGAGAGAGAGAGAGAGAGAGAGAGAGAGAGAGAGAGAGAGGAGGGGGGGGGGGGAGCACGTAGGTGTGTGTGCAGGAAGGCGCGCTGGCCACGCTGCCTACACGACTGGGCGGAAGCGACTGGAGGGTACGAGACAACAAAGAGTCGGTCTGCAGCTGGCGGGGCAGAGACGAGCCACAAAAAGCAGCTGCAGGGCCAGCCAGCCAAGGCCACTAGCAGGTCGTGGCCCGCAGCCCGAATATGGCCGACCGCACCACAACGCACAAGGTTCCATGGCCCACGCCGTTCTTACCGCAAAGGCAGGTTTTGTTGAATGAACAACCGTCCACATTTGATGTGGCCAATCTTATTCGGTGATGGGGTTACTGCCTTTAGGGCTATGAACACTGGAAGGACACTGTGTGTGTGCATTATGGTGTGGTGTACACCCTACTGGACGTCCTACTCTTTACCGTGACGCCATTATCACCGACCTCTAGAAACCTTTCAATGTGAAACTAACGTAAAGAAGTATACGTCTTATATCACTGGCTGTTATCCAAGCGTTTCCAACAGCTGAGTTTCACAGAATTGGAGCCGACTGCTGGTGCAACTGTAGCAATCACTGGACCAATAGCAGAACATAGTGCGACGTTGGATGATGTCAAAACACAGGTGGAAAATATTAAATTTCGTTTCACTTATACCCGTGGTGATCAATGACTTACGTACAACAATACAAATGTAACTGACGGCAGAGATCTACGGTAGAATTGGGATCAGCAATTAAACGTTCATCTAATGTAAGCTTCATAATCGATAAGGCCGGCCGGTGAGGCCGTGCGGTTAAGGGCGCTTCAGTTTGGAACCGCGTGACCGCTACGGTCGCAGGTTCGAATCCTGCCTCGGGCATGGATGTGTGTGATGTCCTTAGGTTAGTTAAGTTTAATTAGTTCTAAGTTCTAGGCGACTGATGACCTCAGAAGTTGAGTCGCATAGTGCTCAGAGCCATTCGAGCCATAATCGATAATTTACTTAGTATCTAAGTAGAATAAGGAAACTAATCTCCCATGGAAACTAATGACTCTCTCCGTAAATTATACCAAACAATTCTTTTGTTTCCTTACTTTAATCACGAACTATTTCTGAGCCATCTCCATTTCTGCAACCTTTCGTTCGGACATCCCTCGTTACTCTCAGCACTTGGGTTTGTTAGCCAATTCTACTGTCTTCAAGTGGACGCCTACTTGTTACCTTTTCGCTTCCAAATATACGACTATTTGCAAAATCTTATTTCATAAATGTCAGCAAATAAATTTCTGTTCGAAAGTATTTTTTTGTATCTCAACTCACGTCCATAATACTGAAGCAGATAAAGATAAGATTAGAAGATTGAGTTGAAATATTGCTACGTCATCTTACCGCGCACTTTGCTTTAGTTAACGCTACAACAATACGTCCTCACTAATCCAAACCGTAACTATGATATAAATTTCTCAAGATGAAGATAAAGTTCTTTCTGAAACGGACTTGTTAATGGCCGTTGTGATCAACTCTCGAACGACGACAGCAGTTTTATTTCCTCCCAAACGCTCTTTATGTAGATGTAGTGGGCAAATTTTAATTCCAAGCAATAGTGGAGCGACTGAAGTCCGCATTTCGACAATCTGAAGGTGGTGTACTTTTGTTGTGCTATATTAAAATTCTATCAATATAAAATACTGTTGTTGAATGTTATTTTAAAACATATATGGCGAGCTTAGAGGCAATGTTGAGACAGATGCTGTATCCAAAATGAGGAAATTGTGTTAGACATTATGTCTCGCAAAATGACACCGACGGCAAAATACAAGATATTAGCACTTTTATGCAGGTATACTCAGTCCAAGCAAACACCATTCGCGAAAGGGACTCTCAAGACAGGTAATGGTAGTGGTACCAGAAGTACTCTGCCACTTGCGGAGTATAGATTTAGATTTCCTTCGTGAACGAATTGTATTTCCTTAGGAGTCCTCCAGTTAACCTTTGCTTTACATACTTTTTTTTTCCTAGAAGTAGTTTTATGTGGTCATCACAATTTAGAACCTCGGGTCAGTTACTCCTAGACATTTCACGGCTGTTACTGTTTCCAGTGATTTATCGACACTACTGTCATCCAATAGTGATGAATGTCTTTGCCTGTTTAGGTGAAAATACTGTACATATTTTTACATTCAGGGTCAACTGCCAGTCCATGCGCCACACGTGGATCCTCCGAAGGTCTTCCTGCATTTCGGTAGCCTTTTGGCGCTGTAGCGTTCCTATAGGACAACAGTGTGGTCTGCGAGGAGCCCATGGAGCCTTCGACATTATCTACATCATTTAAAATTATTATGTGAGCAGTGACAGCCCTGTGGCAATCCCTTTGAGTAATGCCTTGGAGCACTCTTAGAAATTATCTTTACGTCTATGGATTTTTTTTCTACTGGCTAACTGATCCGAGAAAGACAAAATGAAGTACTATTCAAGCGCATGATCAAAAAGTAGTGATACCTTCTGATATAAATCTGGTTGATATACATCTATCAGAACAGTCTCTCAGCACGGGGGACGAAGCGGGGCTGCGGCATTTCACGTTAAGCCCGTTTAATACTTAAGATTAAAAAAAATACAAGGCTACTATAAATGATTTATTCGTATTCTAAGTTCAGTATTATACAAAGTATTAAATGTGTGGATATCGAGTAAGCATTGTGTCCACCAGTTGGCGTGCCTTGACAAAATGGCAACGAAAAAAAAAGTTTTTGTATGTTGGAATCTGTTACAACACTACAGCACGCATTCGGAAGGAATTCTGAAAAAGGACCGCCATGTAAATAGAGCATTGTGCGTTGGTATTGACTACATAAGGACGCTGGTTGGGTCTGTAAACGAAGTACCGTTTGCGAAGTGTGCCTGGTGCAACCGCGTAGCGGGTGAGAGAAAGTTTCGTAAGCAATTAAAAAACGATACGCGCAAGCGAAAATTTTGAATACCGCAGCAAACAGTGTGGAAGATTATGGACGGCGCCTTCAATTGTGCATCACAATGCAAGAACCACTTCAGGATAAACATTTCGACCCCAAGATGATATTCAGCGATAGAGCAACTTCCATTTACTCGGCAGGGTAAATTACTAAATGTCCTAGTGTAGCACTGAACTACATGAAATTTGGTGCATGAACGAGATTCGCCGAAGGTTAGTATTTTCTGCGCAGTATCACAGACGAAGCTGCAGGGGACTTTTTCTGTGAGAAGGATGTGACCTTGCCGCAGTTGTTTCCACAACTGACTATTCATTCCGAGGATTTCATCTTCCACCAAGACGGGGTACACCCACTGATATCACCTTATGACTTTTTCCTTTGTGATACATTAACGACCGCAAGAACAGTTTGAAGTCTCGGCCAATGCATCAATGCTGTTGCGATGACAATTGACGGCACGTTATTACACAGGGTATGGAACGAACTTTACCACCGTTTGGAAGTGTATCGTGTGAACAGAGGGGGGCACCCATACAACTTTTGGAGACCGCAAAATGGAAACTTTCTGAGTTTACGATTCTATTCATGCACCAATCACATTTGTACATGCAATACTGTGGAAAACGTAGGGTTCTGAAAACGGATGAGTCATAACCATCTTTCAGTAAATTTACAAATATATATAATGTGGCGCTGAGGGCGGAGCTTGCTCCAACCGTCGCCAGGAAAGAGGGAAGTTTCAGAGTGACCGGATCGTATGTCAACTTCGAGATGATGTATGCACAACGGACGTTCGCCAACACCTGCTTCATCTGCATACAAAGTAAGGTCCATGATAGCGTATGCGAAAGTACCGTTGACACATCACGAGAAAAACGTCACTAAAAGTCTATTCAACTACACGTCCTACACCAGTTTTGTCACCGCAAGATTGCTTCAGAAAATCGCTGTTTGGGTGATAAGCCGCTAAACATAAATAGTTACAAAAATAAAATAGTCTGGATTATAAGTAAGAGGGATTACTACAATTGCGTAATACTTTCTTCAGGTGAGTCACTGCCTGTGGTCGTTTTTGGTTCTTTGAATGAAACAAGCGCCAAAAAACGTCTAACGACCCGATTTGTTCATTAGAAACTACAACGATGCTGAAACTGGTAGAGAGGTTAGATAACTGAATTAGTTTGTAGTACGATATCCCTGGGCGGCTGACTTACAAAAAATTCAGTGCATGGAACACGTAAGCAGCGAATCCAAAGTTAGAAGAAGAGTTTAAACATAAACATATTCACGTGAAAATTTATACCAAATCATATGCGACTATAATGAAGTCAACCTGCGACTGAAGTTAAACAATTCTTCCTTTCGAGGACGTAAAGTGATGTAAAGAAATCATGACCCTAGAATGTCCGTCTGACAGTGAAGACAGCTTTGATTCTGACGATTTCTGAAATTTGCAGATAAGTGATTGCGAGCCTGAGACTACTAGAGGGAATACACATAATTCAAATAATCCCCCCCCCTCCTCCTCTTTGACGAATTTCAAACTAGGAAGACAGCGGATAGCGCCGGAGGGAGCTCGAGCAACCAACGAAGGATAATCGACAAGTCGTGAACATACGTTTGACCGTCGTGCAGCTACATCAGTCACTTTAATTAAAGTGTTCGACCACAATGACCCGTTTGTTTTCGCGCCGATATTGTATGAAAATCAAAGATTGTAAGCTCTGTAGCGAACACGTACGGCCTTTCGAGTTATGAATTTCAAGTACTGTGTACCCATAAACGGCTTCATGCTCAAAGTAAGTGGAACAGTCATTTGTGTGGAAGTATTTCCGTATCTTGGTTGACGCTCCTTCGTTCTAATTGATGTCCTCAAAGCCCTTGCCTCCCGCAGTCAAGTCTACGAGGAAAAAGGGTGTGATGCAGCTTAGGAGGCTAATTTACCACGAACCATGATAAAAAATAAAATATGGCAAGAAGATACGAACACTATATGCGGTTATGTAATATTTCAACCTTTAATGAGAGTAGAACCAACACGAAAATTGTAGCATAGAAAAACTTGCACTGTTTATTCGTGAAAGTGGGTATCTTGGGGAGTTGTTTTTATCGAACTGACGAAAAACAAAATTCCCTTGAGATTGGATTTCATTAGGAAGTTTGTGCACCACGTCCACACAAGTATTGCAGACAAGGGAAACTCCGGCATTGGTCGTATAAATATGGAACTTTTTAAAAAAATTATTGAATATCGATTTGAACCACGAAGTGCTCGTCTTCAGTGCAAGACTAAGTCCAGTGGACTCATATAATCATGCACAAAACTTAATTTCATACACAGGATATTTATAATGAAGAACATGCAATCTAACAGGTATGTAACTAGCAGTTGGCATCTTCATTATAAACACATACGTCTGAAGTCATATTTTGTACATGATTATATGAGTCAACTGCACTTAGTCTTGCTCTGAAAATGATCACTTTGTGATTGAATCTATATGCAATAATAATTTTAAAAAAATATATCAAATTTATGCGATCAATGCTAGATTGTCCTTTGCTTCAAAAACAAAATTGACTTGACTCTCGAACCGAATTTGCGATAAATTCATTACGTACAGGGTGAAAATGACAAACGGTGCGTGTTTACAAATATTGAATCAAATGCTAAATAAAGAATAGAGCTAAACGACCTGAGGTAACGCCAAGGAGGAAAATGGAGGAAAAACTCTGATACGCAATGAAGGCAATCAATATAGTTTTTCGTAGTTTTCTACAAATCACCCGTTTTCCTCCCAGTATAACGTGAGCACACAGCGGTCTTGTAATCAGTACTTATTACATCTGCAGAAACCGGTACTGTTCTTCTGGAGAGTGAAATGGAAACCCTGTAACAGAAGCATTCGGTAACTAGTAACAAAAGTATTCCCTAACTAGTAACCAACTCAAATAATACAATACATTCTACGCCTGTATCACTCATTCTTCCGAGAACTACCTTTCTATCACTGCATGGTACTTCGTCAGGCTGTCTTAAGATGCGTTGTTTACGGCAACAAGCGAGACAATTTTCATTTTGAGCACGACACGCATGCTCATTTGTGGGCGTCGGATAATAAAATGCAAACGTTTACGAGCTATGGTTTTCGTGTGTCGCACACTGCCACCACGAAAATGTCGCTGAGATGCTGTCGACTAAAGTGACAGCCAAACGATGCACGATAGTGTAAACCAGCATCTGAACTCGGATGAGCTGCTAAACCTGGTGAATGAGAAGACGCCAGACATTCTGCAGCGGATTGTGCCCAGTGGGCTGAGCGGTAACCAGCTGTCTTTCCTGCCGCTCGTTCGCATCTTTATTGTGCGCTCACGTCTGACACGCGAATTACATCGCGGCGATAACACAGATACTAGTGCAATTTTTAGAAAACATTCTGCGATAAGGTTTTGACACAACGAAGTGACTCATACACTACAGTTCAACAGAAAATCAGTCTTCAATGCTGACATGATATGCCATAATCCCATGGTAGTAAATGCAAATTCGTGAACAGATATGAATTTATTTATGACGCGTGTGATGCGCTGACACGGCAGTACTGTTTTGCAAAATAGTAAAGCTTCCGGTATTACCCTCAGACACCTATTATGGAAACTATGAGCACGAAACCTGTACAAACTACTGTAAAGTACGCGTCTCCCAAGCTTGCCCCTAGCATGCCGTAATGTCTCTGAATAGCAAATAAGACGATTGAAATAGCTGAACTTACAATGGTCACAGTAGCTTCAGCAGCAACTAGCTAAGAAAAACAGCACCTAGCACAACAGACCCAAAGTTGGTAGTGGACAAGTGAGGTATGACCCCTACTGAGCCGTTATTTCACTTTTGTTTTACAACCGGTTTCGGCTTTTTACGACCTTGGCCATTTATTATCTACAAACGTTGCCACCACATATATGGTAGCGCTTTCAGACTTCGTGTTTCCATTTGTTTTCGTTTAACATAATTAACTGCTTTGAAAGTTTATGCGCATTACAAGGGAAATAGTGCACAAACTATCCGAACATCAAATAAAGTTAAATTTTTGTAATCCAAAACAATGGAAACAACATATATAGACGCTGCTATTTTCATACATGTAGCAATTTTTCTAGAATAATCACTGGACAATAACCTAGGAAGTCTGAACCAGTTGTGAAACAAAAGGAAAGTTTAATAAATGACACCTTTAGTGGAAAAAATGCGTCATTCATTCCCTAATATGTCTTTCACACACTGCTGTCACTACTGTTCAGCCTGAAATCACCTTTTCCACTGCGTCTCCTCGCTCGATACAGCGATGTACAACACAAAAGCAACTTTTTATATTTATTCCCTCTCGCTGCCCGATTATTTGGCTAGAAACATGATTATATATTTGCATATTTACAAACTGGAGCGCTCAGATCTCTTCATCTGGAGAATTAGAGACCGACAATTTTGGAAAGCATTGTGCGATGGGTGTATATATTCTCGGATGGCGTGAAAGGTCCCCAACTTTCATGAGCAGTGGTACACCATGTTTGATGACGAGTGCCGTATCAACGTCGATCTGCAGCGTAGCATACGGGTTGAGGTATCCTAGGTCGAGAGGGTATCCCGGGTAGTGGCCGCCATCCTTTCTCGTACTGATAATGGATATCTGGTACTTCCGCTGAAGACGTACACTGAATACTTCCGAGCACTTTTTACGCAGTCAGCGTCCATTCACCGACACGCGCTAAGACAAAGATCAACTAGTAACGATATTCGTATTCTTGGGGCACGCGAAGCAAACTGAACTAGCCAGGACTGGCTGGATTGTCACCTCGTCTCACACGTACAGGTCAATGAAAAATCTACGAAACTCGTAATAGTCTGCCCTACTGTCTTGTCGTCCACTTTCAATTACGTTGATGCAGGATTCTTGAATCATCCGAGCAAAGGCTACAAACAAAATTCAGTGTTGACCAAATCCAAGTCCTGTAAAATACGAGTAACCACGATATTATCGACAAAAGTTTTCCTTTGTGGGAGATAAAAAATAGCATCCACTATTAAAGGTACTGACCTGCAAACAATCAGTGCCAATCGTGTACTTGAAAACAAATCATGCAATAATGAATATGCAGGGAAACAAGTTAAACAACTGATACGCCCAGTTTAGTGCCGCTAACATCGCCCGTGCGCTTTATTCGGAGGTAGAGGCTTCGGATTTGTGAGGTGAATTTACGTTCCCAGTATTCCACTCGCAAGTGGAGATGTGGTGGCGTCAATTTATTGATCAAACTGCGCGCCAATGAAATCCAAAATTCTCCTCTGTGTGTCCGGGAGAAACGGCATTTTGTACTACTGACTGAAGTATTACTCTGCCAAATGGGCATGCTAGGATCAGCTGTCCTCTTGGCGATTTTCTAGAACAGACTCTTCTCTGTGTTGTTCTATATCCACATCTCTTAGTGTAAACAGCTTTATACTGAATGGGCATTAGGTCGAAAAAGTGTAAGACGTAGGTCCGAATCTCCTTTCATAATATTAATTAACTGTTATACGAGGTGTATTCGAGGTGTTATATGAGGTGTATTCGAAAAGTATCGGCAGTTAGTCTCTAAAAAAGAAAAAAGGTCGATTTATTTTCGTACATGCATACATCCACGTCTACAAGTAGTCGCCGAGTTCACGTCCATGCACTTTTCGTATCATTAATTTATGTAAAGAGATCCGCTTCAGTTGTAATGATTATACAAATCGCGACCGGCTTCATGATGTTAAAACTCTTATCTTGAATTGTATAAACTTATTGTATTTGGCAACGCGTAACATGCGGCCGAGCCACTCAATGCAAGGGCTCCAAATCCCTGCGTCTGGGCGGGGCGAAAACCGTCGGCCCTCCGGGCAGCCGCACGGTGGCAACCTCTAGGCAACCCGGACGACGGACAGTTTCCGCGAAGACGTTGTGATTTTGGAGCCCTTGCACTGACTGGCCCAACCGGATGTTATGCGTTACCAAATACAATAAGTTTATACATTTGATGGCGATTTTTAACATCCCGAAACCGGTCGTGGTTTATATAATCATTACTACAACTGAAGCAGAGCTCTTTAAATAAATTAACCATGCCTCTCAGTTGCGAATGTCCTAGATACCAGATACTACACTTTCCGTATCGTCGCAGAAAGTTCTTCAACCGCTCCGCAAAGAAGTTCTCAACCTGAGAACTGAACTCGTTGACAACTGCTATCGTTGAGTTCCACGTCATCTTCAAATACTTGTCCACCACTGCACTGTTTCAAAGCTGGAAGACGTAGCAGACGTTGTGTGCGAGATCAGGATTGAAGGGTGGCGGTCGAGAAGTCACCAACCAAAATCTTACTGTTGGTACGACCAGCGATGTGTGGACGATCGTTATCGTAGATGCCTATCCCCGACAGCAGGTTCCCCTGCGATTCGCCAAACTTTTCAACTGTCACAGTTAACCCACTTAGGATGAAATCAACGACAGAATGCGATTTTTGTCCCACAAAACGGAAGCCGTAACTGTTCGGCTATGGAGATTGCTTGAATGTTCCCAACTTTAGCCAATTTGAATGGGACCACAGCATTGGTGTAACGTAATCACGTTTCATGTGAGAAAAAAAAATAGCTTAACATTATTTGCTTTGTGTTGGTCGGTAAGCACTTTCGGTACCCACGTTGCACACAATTTACAATACCCGAGCTTTCCTTTGACAAGCTTTTAAATACTGAAGCGTTCAGTAACAGTAAATTTAAAAGCCAGAGCACAAATAATTGATGATTAAACTATGGTGCAAAATTTCATAGATGGGTCTTGATACTAGGCCTGGCCACTCCATTACTCCACGCGACATCATGCGGTTGCGAATCCTGAGACCACGTGTGTTTCCTTCTATGACAAACTTGCTAGAACGCCTAATGAATTTGAGCAGCTTTTACACACAACAATCTAACTACAACACGCATTTGTAACAGGCGGAGCACCGACTTTCGAAACCATTGTTGTTTGCTTTAGCCCACAGTCATTATTCCTGAATCAAAACTATGCTCTGTGGCTTCATAATCAATCACTAGACAGTGCTGCACTTGTGCAACTTTATCTTGCACTGCCAACGTTTAAGTATAAGTAAACAGTCCTTACTCATCGTATACACGACGGCCTTCTTGTATGAGACAATCTGGAATTTGTTGTATCAAATATGAGTAAAACCCCACGCTTTTCACAATCACTCACTTCGTCATAAGCAAATGACTGTCGTGATACCTAACAAGGCAATAGGATTTATGTCGAAAGCTTGATGTTACCCAGATTTGACGTGAATAAAATCTTGACTGTTTTATACGTGCCTCTTTTATGTTGTTTAAGATATCCCTTGCGCGAGAACGCCAGTCTTTCATCAATACTCGTGAAGGATACAAGAGATGCAAGATGCGCTGCTGCGTACGGTACCATATTGGGGCCCCGATTGTTTTTCTTATCTCCAAACAGCTGTTGTAAGCGTCGATGCGGAAGATATTCGCCTCTAGAACTGAACAGTTTGTGGAACCTCGAGGACAGCAGGTACGTGCTGTCGGGGAATTTCGGCGCCAGGTTCCCGGAAGCGATGTGACGGGCAGAGCACGTGTAGCGGCGTGCCGCCCGCCCGCCTCGGCTGCGGGCATATCGACCGGAGCGGCGCGGCGCGGCGCGGCGCGGCGCTGTGTCGCTGCCGCCGGCCAACGACCCTGCCCTTCAGGCCGCGCCGCGGCACGCGCACCAGGTCAGGAGCCGAGCTGGTGCCGGAGCCGCTGCCGCCATCGCCGCCGCGCTTACCTCCGCCGACGCAGGCGCATTGATCCCCAGGCCGAGAAAACCACTGAGGCCCAACTCTGCGCCGGATGCTGAAGGACCGTCACAACAACGCACCTCGCGACTCTCGGCGCTTTGACGAGCCTCTGGAAAGAAGTGTGCTCTTTGCGCGGGAATGGTCGTAGGGAAACTGTCAACTCTGGAGCCACCTTATAGCTGTGCTGACGTCATTTTAAACGAAAACTGTTCTTAGGCCTTTTCTTTCGGGTTGTTAGCCTTAAGAAAGTGTCACACCGAGTAAGATTTGCTGAAAGTTTACCTGACGGGACGCGCGACGCCTTCCAAGCAGGCACAGCTGTGTTTCTCCGCCGGGTGCTCAAAGTGTTTTCGGGTGATCGCTCCGGTGCTATATTCCTAGTGAAAGTGTGTGAATGCTATCTGCGTTGGCCAATCAGGAGTCCAACCGCCGTCTGACATCGCAATCTGCCAACCAGAGTCCCGGTGCAAGCCTCTATCTGTCGCGCACGTCTCCACAGTGAAGCGAAGAGAGCGTTACTGTATTACGTTATGCATATAAGAAAGATCTTTCTTATAAGCCGAGAAATCTAATTGTAACAAGAACCTCCGTTTGGGACAGATATTTAGCCACCAAACAATTTGCAGCATAAAAAAATGGCTCTGAGCACTATGGGACTCAACTGCTGAGGTCATTAGTCCCCTAGAACTTACAACTAGTTAAACCTAACTAACCTAAGGACATCACAAACATCCATGCCCGAGGCAGGATTCGAACCTGCGACCGTAGCGGTCTTGCGGTTCCAGACTGCAGCGCCTTTAACCGCACGGCCACTTCGGCCGACAATTTGCAGCATACTTTGCACCCTATGACAGCTTTGGTAGGCGCCCCTGCCGTCCCCCGTGCCTGTTACACAAACGTCATGCCGCTGTAATGTAAACTTCAGCAAAACTTACAACCAGCGTAACACGGAATTCGCGTGGTTAAAATGATAGCATCTCTGAAGTCCACGATACAAAAACAGTTAGCGTGTGAAGTCTGAATTTTCGAGTAGACGGATGAACCTTTCATCACGCGCACTTGTGAAAAGATGAGTATCAGTAACCATCCCAATGGCACCCGGGTTTGTGCCGGTTGCGTGGTCTCAACCGTAAGTGTTGAGTTGGCTTTCACGGCACACCGTTAACTGCGTCAATATAAATTGAATAAGCACAACTGATCATTAAACGGCTTTTCACAGTCTACTTTTTCCAGCACATAAAATACCTGTGGCTGAAAGCTGAATTCCCCGCCATGTTACGTAGGAGCCAACCACATTACGCGGTCCTGATCTTTTCACAAACGTAAATAAGAGTTTTAATTGACACAGAGCATAAGGACGCACCATCTAGAAACACATAAGAAAACTTTGCAGCGTCATTAGTAGCACTGCAGATCTAATAAAGCCACTGCATTTCATGATGTGGAGTCAGGAGCGGTAAGAAGTATCTAAAAGTCGGCAGCTAAAGCATACTCCCGATATTACCATGGATTAACAGCTAGTCCCTGCGGCACGAATTCATGATGAACTTCAAAATCAGCATGGCTTTAACATTTGACCTGACAAGCTTTTTTTTTATCTCTGAAAACCTTTCCCAATCCACTTTCAAGACTGAAGCTTGGTCTCAACATCATAACTGTAGATCCATGTCTCAACACCAATGATGATTCGCTTACGGAATATCCGATCCAAAAGCCCTCCACACATTGCGAGGCGAAGGTCTTCCTGCTCTTTGCTCATGAGCCGTAGGACGAACTTGGCAGCAACACGATGCATTCCAATTTGCTGTGTCAGGATTTCATGGGACGATCCAACTGAAATGTTACATTCTTCTCCAATCCCTCGGATAGTCAGTCTTTGATTGGCATGCACATTTTCGTTGGCGTTTCTGACATTAGCATTGTCGGTAGACGTCGAAGGGCGTCCTGAATGAGGGCTATCTTTAACTTCCACCCGCCCATTTTTAAACGCCGTGAACCATTCGTTAACACCGGGAACGCTTTGAGCACTCGTCATCGTAGGCTTCCTGCATCATTTGGTGTGTGTCTGTAAAGGTTGTCTTGAGTTTCACAAAGAATTTAATGCAGATCCTTTAACTCCGCCATCTCCAAACTCGTAAACTGTGCGGTAGCGACATAACGTTCTACTCCTTACAGCACTGAACAATAATTAACACAAACTTCCGGCAGTTAACTATTAAATACAGGCATGTGCAGGGATGCCAACCGCATTTCAATCACACCATTGGTGCGAAATTACAAATGATGCAGAATTAACAGACCTCGTATTCTTTCCAAAGGTCAATGACTGCAGTTTGCAAGGAACGGAATCCATGAAGTACGGAACGAATCCCTCTTATTGCTAACTCTTCCCAGGCCGGTAGGGTGATGATCCGAAGGCCACCAAATCCTCTCTGTCCATATGTTTTCCATAGAGTTTCGGTCTTGTGCAGGAGGAATCCAGTAGAGAAAACTCACTCTGTTTTGCGAACCACTGCTGCATCCACTGACATGTGTACAGGGGACTGGTCCTGCTGGCAGGATAGTCGCACTGATGGGACCATAACATTACTCATAACATGGGTATAGTGGGCAGCATCAAGCCGACTGTCTACGCTGTGACGCATCCAAAGTCCACGGGAACATGACTAGTCCCAAACTGCAACAGGCACACAACCACTGCGAGATGACTCACAGATGTTTTTTTTTTTTTTTTTTTTTTTTTTGGTGGGGTTTAAGGGCGCTCAACTACTGAGGTCATTAGCGCCCAGTCACTGTTGTTAGAGCACATGGAATCTAGTAAAACTCAAGGGGATGGGGGAGACACCAGAAGGACCTGACAAAGATGCAGATAAAATAAGTAAAAAGGTTAGATGTCTTTGGACAAGCCAGTCAAAGTTATAAAACGCAGAATACGAGCAGCTGCTCGAGCGTCATCAGCTAAAACATCTGGTAAAGTAGATGGCAGGGACAGGACAACACGAAATTGACTAAAACGGGGACACGACAATAAAACATGGCGCACTGTTAATGCCTGACCACAAGGGCACTGCGGGGCTGGGTCACCGGAGAGCAGGTAGCGGTGGCTAAACCGGCAATGCCCAATCCGCAACCTGGTCAGAAGGACCTCCTCTCGCCGAGATGGTCGGGAGGAGGTTGTCCAAGCAGTTGGGAGCGGTTTTACTGCCCGGAGCTTGTTTCCTTGGAGGGATGACCAAGCATCCCACCACAACGACACAAGCCTCTTACATACATCCCCACGAACGTCAGATGACGGGACACAATGGGAGGCTGGCCGAGGCAGGAGGACTGCAGCCTTGGCTGCAGCATCCGCAGCCTCATTCCCAGGCACTCCTACATGTCCGGGAACCCACAGAAAGCTGACAGGAGAACCATTATCAGCGAAAGAATGGAGGGACTGCTGTATCCGTTGAATCAAGGGATGGACCGGATAGGGAGCTCCAAGGCTCTGAAGAGCACTGAGTGAGTCAGAGCAGAGTACATACGATGAATGGCGGTGGCGCCGGGCATACTGAACGGCCTGATGGAGAGCAAAAAGCTCGGCCGTAAAGCTCGAACATTGGTCGAGGAGCCGGTATTTAAAGGTGGCGGCCCCGACGACAAAGGCACAGCCGACACCATCGTCAGTTTTGGAGCCATCGGTGTAAATAAAGCTGTGACCGGCAAGTCGAGCACGAAGTTCGACAAACCGTGAGCAATACACTGCATCCGGAGTACCCTCCTTCGGGAGTGAGCTGAGGTCGAGATAAATATGAACCGGAGCCTGGAGCCAAGGTGGTGTCGGGCTCTCACCCTCTCTGAAGGTGGTAGGGAGGGCAAAATCCAATTGTCGAAGCAGGCGACGAAAGCGGACTCCGGGGGCCAGCAGGGCAGACACATACAACCCGTACTGACGGTCGAGAGAATCGGCGAAGGAGGACTGGTAAGAGGGGTGGTCGGGCATAGACAACAGCCGGCAGGCATACCGACACAGCAGTACGTCGCGCCGGTAGGTCAATGGTAATTCGGCAGCTTCAGCATAAAGACTCTCGACAGGACTAGTGTAGAAGGCTCCGGTCGCAAGACGTATCCCCCGATGGTGGATGGAGTTGAGCCGGCGTAAGAGGGATGGCCGAGCGGACGAGTAAACGAAGCTCCCATAATCCAGCTTCGATCGGACTATGGACCGATACAAGCGAAGCAGGACAGTGCGATCCGCTCCCCAAGATGAACCGCTAAGAACTCTGAGGACATTAAGGGAACGTGTACAACGGGCCGCCAAATAAGAGACATGTGGAGACCAACACAGTTTCCTGTCCAACGTGAGTCCTAGAAACTTAGTGGTTTCCACGAATGGGAGAACAACGGGACCGAGATGTAAGGATGGCGGAAGGACCGCTTTATATCGCCAAAAGTTGATACAAACCGTCTTCTCTTCAGAGAACCGGAAGCCATTTGCCACGCTCCATGAGTAGAGGCTGTCTAGACAACGCTGAAGGCAGCGCTCCAGGAGGCATGTTCTCTGGGCACTGCAGTAGATCGCGAAGTCATCGACAAAGAGAGAGCCTGAGACATTAGGTGGAATGCAATCCATAATTGGATTGATCGCGATGGCAAAAAGGGCTACGCTCAAGACGGAGCCCTGAAGCACTCCGTTCTCCTGGAGGAAGACGTCGGACAATACGGAACCCACACGTACCCTAAACTTTCGATCCGTTAAAAAGGAATCAATAAAAAGGGGCAGGCGACCGCGTAGGCCCCACCTGTGCATAGTGCGGAGGATACCTCCTCTCCAACAGGTATCATAAGCCTTCTCCAAGTCGAAGAACACGGCTACCGTTTGGCGCCTTCGCAAAAAGTTGTTCATGATGAATGTCGACAAGGTCACAAGGTGGTCAACAGCGGAGCGGCGGCGACGAAAGCCGCGTTGGACATTAGTAAGTAGCTGTCGAGATTCAAGAATCCAGACTAACCGAGCATTAACCATGCGCTCCATCACCTTACAGACACAGCTTGTAAGAGGAATGGGGCGGTAACTAGAAGGAAGGTGTCTATCCTTCCCGGGTTTGGGTATAGGAACAACGACGGCGTCACGCCAACGCATGGGGACCTGGCCTTCGGTCCAGACGCGACTGTAGGTACGAAGAAGGAAGCTTTTGCCCGCTGGAGAAAGGTGTGCCAGCATCTGAACGTGAATGGCATCTGGCCCCGGAGCAGAGGACAGGGACAGTGCAAGCGCACGTTCGAGTTCCCGCATAGTAAAGGGGGCATTATAAGTTTCCAGATTCAGCGAGTGGAAGGAAGGTCGCTGAGCCTCTTCTGCCTCTTTCCTGGGAAGGAAGGCAGGGTGGTAATGGGCGGAGCTTGAAACCTCCGCGAAAAAGCGGCCAAAGGCGTTGGAGACAGCCACAGGATCAACAAGGACCTCATTACCTGATGTCAGGCCAGGTACCGAGGAGTGGGCCTTAATGCCCGACAGCCGGCGCAGGCCACCCCAAACGACGGAAGAGGGAGTAAAACTGTTAAAGGAGCTGGTGAAAGCGGGCCAACAAGCTTTTTTGCTGTCTTTGATGACTCTACGGCATTGCGCTCGGAGACGTTTGTATTCAATACAATTCGCCAACGTAGGATGGCGGCGAAAGGTGCGTAAAGCACGTCGTCGAGCACGGATAGCGTCCCTACAAGCCTCGTTCCACCAGGGGACGGAAACGCGACGTGAAGAAGAGGTAGTACGAGGAATGGAACGTTCGGCAGCATTGATGATAACAGCCGTGAGGTATTCGACCTGACTGTCACAACTGAGAAAATCGTGGTCCGGAAAGGTCGCCAGGGAGGAGTAAAGTCCCCAGTCAGCTTTCGGTATGTTCCAGCGCGAAGGACGTGGGAATGGGGTGTGGTGCAGGAGACTAACGACACAGGGGAAGTGGTCGCTCGAATAGGTGTCAGAAAGGACATACCACTCGAACCGACGGGCAAGAGTGGTAGAACAGATCGAGAGGTCCAAGTGGGAGTAGGTATGAGTAGAGTCCGAGAGGAAAGTCGGGGCGCCGGTATTGAGGCAGACAAGATTGAGATGGTTGAAGACATCCGCCAAGAGTGAGCCTCTTTGACAGGATGCAGGAGAGCCCCAAAGGGGATGATGGGCATTGAAGTCGCCAAACAATAAAAACGGCGGGGGAAGCTGAACGATCAGGTGCATCATGTCAGCCCGACTAACAGCAGATGACGGTGGAGTGTAGATGGTACAAACTGAAAAAGTAAAAGCAGAAAGAGTAATACGGACAGCTATTGCTTGGAGTGGGGTGGTCAATGGGATGGGATGGTAATAGACATCGTCCCGAACGAGCAACATGACCCCACCATGAGCTGGGATACCGTCCACAGGGGTGAGGTCATACCGCTCCGAGGTATAGTGGGTAAAGGCAATACGGTCAGTCGGGCGCAACTTGGTTTTCTGGAGACCAAGGACGAGCGGACAGTGCAGGCGGAGGAGCAGTTGTAATTCCTCCCGATTAGATCGAATACCTCTTATGTTCCAATGTAACAAGGCCATCGCTAGTCAAAAAGTTGGGGGAACGAGACGGGGGAAGAGCTGGTCACCTCGACGGCCGCGGAGGGCCAGGTTGCGAGGGAACAACGCTACAACCGGCGGGAGGCGGATCCGGTTCCATCGAGTCGTCGCCAGCTGCGGCCGCTGTCCCTGGTTGTGTAGGAGGGGCAGCATCATTTGCCGACGAGAGGCCAGCTGAGCGCCTGGCAGCAGAGCGTCCCGGCGAAACTGAGGACGGCCGGGAGCAGCGACTCACGGATGGAGCGTCAGACGAAACGCGCCGGGGTGGAGAGGGGGATAGAGACTTCTTCTTGGAGGCCTTCTTGGAAGGCCGAGGAGGCACAGGGATGGTGGGCTGGACCCGAAGAAGGTCCTCACGCGCGGGGTCCGTTTTGGAACGCCGGACCTCGGAAGCTGGGGCCCGGAACGTTTCCCCGATGGACGCCTGAGAAGAGCATCGCTTCTCAGGTGGCGGAGGGAGAGGAGGAGGAGGAAGGGTGGCCCCTGGGGCAGAGGGGGCGGGGGCCACGGGGGAGGAGGATTTGGAAGGGAGGGATTTGGGAGGTGGAGGCAGAGCCCCCTGATGGGCGGAGGAGGCGGAGGGGGGACAGGATAGGGGTGAGGATACTGCGGAAGGAGTGGACACAACTGAGGCAAACGAAGTGGTCAACGGCACGGGATGGAGGCGGTCATACTTCTTCCTGGCCTCAGAATAAGAGAGCCGATCCAAAGTTTTGAGTTCTTGTGTCTTCTTCTCCTTCTGATATGCGGGGCAGTCTGAGGATCTAGGCGAGTGGATGCCAGGACAATTAATGCACCGAGGTGGTGGGGTGCATGTATGTTCCTCACGAAGAGGACGTCCACAATCGCCACAAAGGGGCTCAGCCTCACACCGTGACGACATGTGCCCAAAGCGCAAACACCGAAAACAGCGCATAGGAGGCGGGACGTAAGGTCGCACGTCGCACGGGTAGCACATCACCTTTACCTTCTCCGGGAGAACGTCCCCCTCGAAGGCGAGGATAAAGGCCCCGGTGTCGATGCGACGGTCTTTGGGGCCGCGCTGGACTCGCCGGACGAAATGCACGCCTCGGCGCTCCACGTTGGCCCTGAGCTGCTCATCAGATTGTAGCAGGAGGTCACGATGAAAAATAACCCCCTGCGTCCTATTTAGTGCCAGATGCGGGACAATTGACACTGGGATGTCCCCTAGGCGGTCGCACGCCTGGAGCGCCGCCGACTGTGTGGAGGAGGTGGTCTTGATAAGAACGGACCCTGAACGCATCTTGCAGAGAGCCTCGATTTCCCCGAAGACGTCCTCAATGTGCTGAACAAAGAACATGGGCTTGGAGGTGGCGAACGTCCCCCCATCTGTTCGAGAACAGACCAAATAGCGGGGGAAGTACTTCGCCCCAAGCCGGCGGGCCTGTCCCTCCTCCCAGGGAGTGGCCAAGGGGGAAAGGGCAGGAGAACCAGAACTAGAAACGGTACCTTTTCTTTTGAAAGACTCGGCCGCAGAGCGACCTGATACTTGTTGACGTTTCATCTGCGAAACGTCCGCCCCGATACCACCCACTCCGACCAGGGGCTCTCCCCACGGGCGCCACCCAGCCTCAGCAAGGGCCACCTGGCAGGATGACCGTTGCCGGGAGTCCTGATGCCCCAAGGAGACGGGCATCTACTCCTTGGCCGACGTGGGGAGGGTACAGCTCAGGTATCGGCAGTACGATCCCTGTGTTGTCAGGGGGCTACAACCTAGAGGGTACATGACGACCCCACCACAACGGGCTGGCTACCGTGCTGGATTTATGGTGCCATGGAAAGTCAATCATGATCGCTGGTGCAGATGGGGACGCACTATGGGCGTAACTTGTACAACCCATCAGGCGTTTAGGCCCAATTTAAGGAATAGTGGGTATGGTTACAACGCCAGTACAATGCTGAGTGCCAAGGTCTTAGTGCACTTAGGACCAGTGGTACACCACATAAGGTGTCCTTCCCCAAAAGGCTCGTACTTCTGTAGAATTTTGAGAAATGGAGGTCAAACCCCAAGGGGGACCATCACATGGAAGGCCGAAACGGTTGAAACTCCTTTTAGTCGCCTCTTACGACAGGCAGGAATACCTCGGGCCTATTCTTACCCCGGACCCGCAGGGGTACAGATGTATTTGCTGCCTGTATACCCCTACTGGATTATGATTCGCTCAGGGCAATACACATTCGTTCGAAAGTAACACGTTCCAAAACTCGTGACTGACATCCTCTTCGGCATACGCTATTCAGTTGAGTCTATGATCATAACGGAGCCTCTCCTTGACGGCCGCACGTTTGCTACGTTGTCCAGCTTCCCTAAGGGGGCGCCGAATCATTAGTCTAGTGAGGCTTTGTTACACCCCAACGTCCAGTTCCCACACGCCTACTGGGTTCTCCAGTATCTATGTTTTATCCATCGTCGCGCAGTAGGCTCAGGAGCTCCACACGGCGCCCCAGTCTCCGTCACCGTCAAATTCCCTTCTCCCCTAAGAACAATGACGCGCTCACGAACACTCTGTTGACGATGAGGCATGGGCCATGAATAATGTTGACTAGACCGAAAACGATGTGGTGCATGTACTTGACCTTACTCGTACGCGGCCATCGGCTATTATAGAACGAATGGTGCACACCTAACTCGCCGCGACAAACTGTTAGTTTCTTATATTGATGATACTGTGTGATTCTCATGTATTGCATCGAACAGAAGTAGTAAATTTAAGTTTCCGACTCCAAGGAGGTTATTCACCAAAAGTGTCTCACTGACTTATAGCCAAAATTCCGTCGCATCTTCAGTGGGAAATTAGCTGCACATCATCGAACACAGTAATGTGTTTCATATAAAACAACGGAGAACTTCATAGAGAACAAATTGTTTTACCAGAAGAATGTGTGTCTGGAAAAAAAAGAAGAAACTATATGGATTCGAACATGACGCACTTTACATGTAAAACCATCACATTGTTTATTCGCCTACAGAAACCATCCAGTTAACATGCACGACATCTGCAGATTACACCAACACATTCTGTTTGCAGGAAAGATTTGTCTTCTTAGAAAATATCTGAAACACTGGCAAAGATTAGTTCCTTGAAATTGTAGAAGAAATATTTCCTCGTCTGCATGTTCCCAAGGTAAACAGAAAAATGTGGCATCTTCCACTTCATTCACGCCAGTGCTGTACTGGCCTTTAACTCTGGCTTCGATTTCCGCGAATAGTTAGTGTGTTGTCAAGTACTGCTGCAGACATAACAGAGACACCTGTGTTAAAGCTCTGCATCTTTACATGTAAGACCAATCTTTCTATGCCGTAATTATTGACTGTCAGGGCTGTGGAAGATGTGTGCCCATTCGTCCGTGCAATCTGACTGATAGAGAACCAAAGCGGGAGTTTTCTGGTTAGATGTACCGAAAACTATATGCTCAATTTAACAGCGGTGTCTACTGTAAACGGCGTTTATGACTCGTCGACTAAAAAAATAATTTAAAAAATCAGCAAAAAATGCTGGCGAGTGCAGAGGAATGTTTTAAGACTAGAGTGGTCAAATACTGAAGACAATTGTCGCGGAGAAACGTACACTAAGTGATACAAAAGACGTCAGCACAGCGAAGAACACCCTCACTCATTTGCAGAACTAAGTTAAGTTACTAGTCCGACCATCTGCGGTTGGCTGTCTGAACTTCATGAGGGCTGACGAGACGTTCAGTTTATTTGCAGCAACAGCTCGAGTTTACTGTCCGAACAGTAATGAACCAGAAACGTCCGCCAAGGTAATAGTTTAGCATTCCTGGTGTGAATTACACTAACGATTAATTGGTAATTTAAGACAAGCAACTAATTGTCTGCTACACGTATAGTTCCTTAACCCGACAAAAAGTCTTCCGAAACATCAATATTTTAGTATTACATTCAGGTGTATCTAAGATATTGCCAAATATATACATAATAGTCACCCCGACATAAACAATAGCCAGTATTTGTGACATAAATGCATGACGATACGGCTCTACAGCTTTAAGATGTACGAAGGTGTGGCGGGTTGTCAATAAACAGCAGAAATACCCATACAATACAGTTCCACAGTGTATTTACATAATGGATAAACTTCCAGAACTGTCTTAGTCGCTCAACTGCCCTTCCGCGCCTATCGCTACTGTCCAAGTCAAAGCTATGGCCACCATAGCCTTTATACTTACATTTCTTATTTACTTCCTGAAGGGTAATTCTATGAGTCTGATATTCACTATGTAAGTAATATCAGGAAGATCATACACCTCTACTTCACACAGAGGTGAATACTGAGCCTTTCATGATTCAATTCACACAGATTTGATGGCCAAGTAATTCTTCACATTTGGTATTTCTAAATCAATAGACTGATACAAATTTAACAAATAGCACGTTAACAACGAAATAACTGACACACACACACACACACACACACACACACACACACACACAGTGCTACAGCAGACGTGGGCGTACACCAAGTAATCATTAAAAAGTATCTGGATTCCTAATAGTGGACGTTAATACGGAGTGTGTCAACTCTTCACATTTATGACAGCTTATACTCATCTGGGGACACTTTCAGGATTGGCAGCCCATTTTCCCTATAGAGCAGAAGCCAGAGAAGTTACTGATGAACGCTGCGGGCTGGAGCGAATGTTTTAACTCCCCGTCCCGGAAGTGTTCCATTGGGTTGGGTCGAGACTGTGGGCGGGCTAGAGCATTTTTGGAGTTTTTGTTCACAAGTCATTGTCGCACTTATTACAGGCCGCACTGTCATGCTTATAAAATCACCGTCTCCAAACCGTTCCTCTACCGTACGCAGTACGCATGCTGTAAATTGTGAACATATCCCTCGGCGTTTAGTATTTTTCTTAAATGCACTTAGAGGACTACAGCCTAAACACGAAAATCAGTCCTACACACTGTAACACCACCACCTACGTACTTTACTGTTGGCACTATATATGGTGGCAGATAACGTTCTCCAGGCAATCGCCAAACCCTTCTATCGTGTTATCACAAGTATAGTGTGATTTTTCACTCCAAATCATCCACTGGCCGCTGATGTCGCTCTTTTCACTCCACCCCAAACGCCACTTAGCACTGGCCACAGAAACGTGTGGCGTGTGAGGACTTGCTCGACTCTCGTACCCTACGCACAGTCGCTGCCCTAGCTGGCAGCACTCGGGAACGCCGAGAGATTCCTTCCGCTGATTTCATGCGATTTTTTACGACCATCCTCTGCAATGTTTTACGGCACCTGCTAGTCAATACGTAAGCTCTGCCTGGTGATGATTTAGCTACGGTTGTCCTTCGCGTGTCCATAATGACTTGGCCAGCTTTAGAACGATTGAAATGTCCTAGACATCCGATGACTCGTCTACTTTCGGAGTCACTGAGCGATTCGGAGTCTCTGAGCTCTCCTGACTCACCTATTTTGCTGTACCTACTTCTCTACCGGCAACACAATACTCCTCGGCTCCGTATATACTGGTGGGTCCGCTTCTCTTCAAATCTTGTGAACAATTTCACATTACATAGCGGTGTCCGGATAGTTTTGATCATGTAGTATATATGTCTGAAATAGGTTATGGCTTGAAGTAAACCTTCATAAAAATAGAGCCTGTTGGCTTTTAATTGTCTCCAAATATAATTATGATGAATAACGTCCCGTAACTTCAAAATAATGTGTGTAATTTTCCCTCGTATGTGTTTTACATTGGACAAACGCTTGTCGCATCGTTAGAAGTGTTTAACTGTACAGGTGTGAGTAAAAATTAAGTCCCCATCTGATTCTAATGTGTGGCGAACACTGCGTGTATCATGTAATGTTCTGACGGTTAAAGGTAAAATCGAATTCGTATACCCCGATTACCGAGGCCGTAAGACGGACTAATAATTAGAGAAAGATTTTAGCCGCTAATCACGGACAACTCTTTTTATTTGGCGTACAAGCTATATTCAGTTCTACATCAGACTCGCGAGCCGGCATGCGACGCTGACCGCGACGTGCAGACGCCAGGCGCCGCGCCGAAACACGGCGGTGATTCACGCAGTCGCCACGTCAGCGGGCGGGCTCCAACGTGACGTTTTCCTGGACGTGATTCCTTCGGCTTCTCTGGGAATAAGTATTGCAACACTTCACTACCAGCCATGGATTTATAAAATGAAACCACCACCTTTCCCACCTTTCAATACAACAAAGGCAACTTGCGACAAAAAAAACTGTTTTGCAATAATGACGGACGGCAGGGTGAGCACACATTACGAAAATTCATCACCCCTCTACTTGCCCTGAAACCCACACGCGGCAGTTAAAACTCTTGAAAAGAGTGAAAGTTGAGTGGTGTGGTCAGATACGGAGCAAACGATCGAGGTGGACGAACGTACGACAACAAATATAGGCACGTAACCATTCAGTACCCTATTTTGGGAAATTCTTGAAAACCTAAATGTGGATGTTGGAAAGTTCCTCTTTTGACTGCATGGGTGAGAAGCAAACGTGAGGCGCATCAAGTGAATGAGACTAGATTCGACGGAAACAAAATTAGCTGTCGACCGTTATGGATTTAATATAGGTTCACAGCTTAGGATTCCGTCGGTATCGTGGTCGTTAGGGCAACATCAGAAACTTATCGATTCAACTGACATGATTTCTTGAAACCAATGGGAATGTAAATGGGGATGGTCGAACGAAAATCTGGGCTTCCTTCGAAATATGAACCGGGTAATTTAAGCCCAATTACCTCTCCAAGGTCGACCAGGAAAGCAGTTTCATAGATTCACTGATTAAGATCAAGGGACAGAATAAACACGTAGTCTAAAAAATTACTGAAACGTCTGATAACGCAATCAACGAAGGAAACTTGTTCTAAAACACTATATTTTATTAAGTGTTATGCATTACAAGCGCAAAGGCATCCTACTTAACTCATGACAGCTCGGGTTTACTTACAGTGCGGACGATAGAAGGAACCCACATTGAAGTAACTAGGACACCTATAATATTATTTGGATCACTGAAAACGTCATAGAATTTCATCTTTGATTTTGAAGATTGTGCCTATTATTCATAGAAGAATCTCCACCCCCAACCCTCCCCACAGAGACTAGAGAGCGTATCGCATGTAAAAGAAGAATATTATGAAAGACTGTTTTCAATTCCCATTATTCGTTTGAGGATACCTCCTTATCCCAAAGTACGACTTTCATGCACTCCCTAACTTTAAAAATCTTTCTCTGGGCTTTGAACTAAAAGTTTATAATTCGTCAATACCTTTATAAAGGCAAAATCATATCTATAATTTGCTCTTCTTTGACCATTCTTATATATATTACACGTTAACAAAAACAAAACAAAATAATTTTGCTCGAATAAAATTATAATTAACCCCTTACGAGTGTCATACTGTCTCATTATTCGTATTTCTGGACTGAACACCCTTCTGGTCAAAGGTGAGCGAATTCGCACAGATGACTGTTTCTCCTGTAGTTGAAGAGCAGCTTACCGTCGAAACCAACGAAAGTAGCTGTGTTTAACCGTATTACTTTGTTCTCATGTAAATTTGTCATCGTAATCGCGAATAACTCAGCACTCAGTTTTATGAGATACGATGAGTGCAATGTTCTCGGCAAACTTTGCATAGCCTCTGTGCTGTAATGTCATCTCAGCTCCAAGGGAACATGTAAACGTACGTAAAACAATCATCATAGGCTGTGAAAAATATGACAATATGGGTAAAATCATTTTAATCGAAACACGTACTTTTTATTGTGGCAGCATGTTTGAAATTCCTTTTAAAATAGCTTACTTTCACAACTAAACTATTCCCACGAGTGCTTCACTGTTCCAAGCATGGTTTATCTGACCCTCAGCACTGATGTCAGCGCAACCATAAATTGATTATGATGTCAAATAGGTTATGCATTACGTTAGAAGAATAATTCTGCAGCAACCAGTATAGTATAAGTTGCGGATGATAACTATTAGTAAGAGACGTGTTATCAGAGTAGAGCTAAGTGTCAATGAAAATTTCTGTATCGAGTATCGTGTTTATATTTAAACAAAATTAAACTCTGCAGTAATTAACACTTATGAACTCCAATCGTCGCCTGTAGGTCACAGTTATAAATACAAGCATAGGACTTACCATTGGCTACAAAAGTGTGATCAGATTAAATGATGTATGTACTTGTGAAGAACGGCTTAATCATTACAACCGTGTAGTTATATTTCACTTTTAAATTTTGCGAAAAAAAAAATGAAGCCGCACACGACGGGAGTCCAAAATGTAAACTACACATTATTGTGGCAGGAACAGCAACTTTTATTAAATATTCCACTACGAATCAAAGTGAACAGATACATGGCACTATTTTCCAACATTGTCACCAAGTCTTTGTAAACAACGGTCAGTACGTTCTACTAATCGTTCAGCTCCTCGTCTACAAAAATCCGCTCCTCGGTCACGGCGAAATACGAAAACCGCTGTATGTACGTCCTCATCATTGGAGAATCTTTCTCCTAGATGTTCGTTCATCTTGCCGTAAAGACAGGAAATACATGCTGCAAGACCCGAATTTCCTGGTCAATTTAACCCACGTCAGTTTCACAATGAATCTGTATACAATCTGACATTTTTCCTACAAGAATCTTACTACCCGCGTACTTGTTTCTAATTGCTGCGTCATTTCAATAGTACACTGTGATCCACCTGTTACTCGTAACGCGGCGGATCTGGGTCTGCATGAAGCCCGTAAAATGTACTCTCTTCTGACAGTGAGCCGATTCTTGTTTCGCAATGGTCTTAGCGTGAGACGACAAGTGTAACATATGGACGACGTGTTAACTTGTTTTCTTAATTCCCTACATACCCTTCGAATATATTCTGGATTGTTCAGAGCAGAATAATGCTTTTATGCAGCGTATTTAAGACCTCACAGTTATTACATCATCGACTTCTCGAAATGTAAAAGTTACGGTATTTGTTGGCCATCAGACCGAGAAAATAGTTCTGTTTTAAATTTGATTTGAACTATAAACCTAGTTTTGGAAAATACAAAGGCTTTCTTCTAAACTAACTACCGTTAGTGCCTTCAAGACAATTCTCTTCGTTATTTCTAGACTCCAAGGACACTGCTAAACGTTTCTGGCAGATTTACGCATGATATCGCGGTCAGTCAATGCCAAACGAACCGAACCGCCGAACATATTGAGAAATTTGTGTTTCTAAGTACTAGCGTCAATTATGGTAGACGGCGAGAAAATTATTTTTCCACCAAATTAAAAGTCTACAACATACCTTTTGGAATAAAGTTGCAATGCGCAGCGGATGATTAATAATAATAATAATAATAATAATAATAATAATACTATCTGATTGCTGTACATAGTGAGATATAGATTTCCTAATCAATCTTGCGGCCCCCACATAAAGGTTACCAGAGATCGACTAAACACTAGCACGATTAATTCCATATTCAGACTATTTTGCATGAGTGTAGTTTATACGTAGCACATTAAAAATAGTTCAATTGGCGCTACAAATAACCCCATTTCTTGAAATTGTCATTGGGTTTCCAAATACCACTTCCCAAGCGATGCGATGTCATGCAGCTCGTCAGTTTCGTTCAATGTTTGGAGGAGTGAGGTCTCAAAAGGCAAAAATTATTCTGTGAGCTGCAAATCTGGACGTGCGGTTTAGCGTTTTATCCAGGACTCCAGAGATAACTGGGACAGATATTCCCTAGATCTGCAATTTCTACTTGTAGGCTTGAGTGTTCGAGCAGTGCCCAGTTCCGATCGAGAGCCATCTTTTAGGACTCTCACATCCCTTGCCTCCAGATCTCGCTACATTTCCGGGAACTTTATACAGGCCACGCGCCAGCGAACAACCTAACAGCACAGCTACAGAGCGGAAAGGGACGACTGATGGTTAATGTGTCTGCTACGGTCCACATTACACCGTCCAAGATCTGGAAGAAGAAACCTTAACGAACTGAAGCTGCTTGAGGCCGCCAGTGGATATCGCTGTTTGTGCGCAGCGCCGCGCGTTGCCGCCTGGTATCGGGCCAGGTGCACAGCCCGGCGCTGCACTAGCCGCTTTTTTCGCGGCCCGCTGCAGCAGGTCAGTGCACTCGCGCAGAGCCGCCAAGCCATGAGAGCTGCGAGGTGAGGTGAGGTGAGCAGCCGGCCCCAGCATCCGCGCTTCCGCGTAGCAGCACCACGCCACAGGCTGTGCGAGGCGCGTCCCACAGACTTACAGCCGCTCGACAACGGAACCAACAGTGGTTCAGTATCGCGGTAACGTCCGAAAAATAACTAGCTGCAATACATCCACGTGTACATCCCGCAAGCAACTGCACAGCGCATGGCGGAGGGCACATCGTCCGCGAATCTCAGGTGGATTTCTCGTGAAATTTCGGATACTGTTATAAGGCAAAAAACCTGCACTACACACACAACTTCAGAATAAAGGTCAACAACACGAAATAGAAATTTTGGTGAAGCTTATGTCCCCCTTTTAGGTCAATTCCTAGTTGTATGTAAGGTGACTGATCTTTCCCATTCCATTGTAGCAAGCTGTTACAGCAAACGGTTTAAAAGTGTTACAAAACAAAAAGAGTCTCGTTGCAAATACATTCGCAACAGAGACTGTTTCTGAAGTGACTGATTTTTTAGGTGCTGTAGATAATATGCACATGTTCACTATCTACATACTCGAGGAGCATAGTTTCAAATCGCATGAAGTGCACACATCATGATTCTACAGGAGAGAGAGAGAGAGAGAGAGAGAGAGAGAGAGAGAGAGAGAATGTTTCTCTTCCTAATCGAAAGAAATATATTAATATTCTCGTCGGCAGGACATGCGTATTTATATTTATATAATATTCCAGAATCAGTCATGACTTAAATCACTTCCTACTGCATGAAAGCGACATTTTAATTTTTGGATTCTACTTAATACGTTTTGAACCAATTCACTTACCAAAACACGTTAGTATCTAATCATGTTTTCACATAATTTGATCTGAAACGTTCATTTCATTTCAATTTGTTCTTGATTTTTTGTTGGCCACCGCTCATCACGAAAGAAAATAAAGATATTAACGCGTTGCTGATGGTAGATATCTGGGTTTTACAGTCTTGTACTCAGTACTGTTTCCTCGTGCAGTCACAGTCATCGTCCTCATTAGTCGGCCAACCACTTTCAGCTGCTGTCGCATCGATGTTTAGTGCCGTAACATAGAATCGCCAACTATCAACCTCTTTCCAGTTGTCCCTAAATCTTGTTTTCCATAGTTTACCGACATCCTGTTTCTAAGTGTCTGGCAATCCTCTCGGTTTACCAATGGAATTCACACTGCGCTTTCCTGCATAATGCTTTCCATTTGTTCGTGGTTTTGGAGACTTAACTTTCTTCACACAACTGAGTCGGCGATGTTGTTCACTTTGTTCGGTATGCTGTAAATTTTATTTTTTGCTTTCGCCAATTAAAACATTGCCTTCTTTGTGATTCAAGCTGCCCAAAATTACTTAAATGTGATCTCTGTTGAAGTACCTAAAACGAAATATGTCTCCTCACGTCGCAACTGCAGACAGTAATGCTCAATCATCGTATAAAAAACATGCATTTATCCAATTTCTTCCACGCGAATAACATATCAAAGCAAGGACATTGCAAATTTCACTGAAAATGGGCATTCCGAAAACACATCTGAGCTTTCTTTTCACGCTGTCTTTTAGTTTTCGCAGCTCTAATTCTCTCTCTCTCTCTCTCTCTCTCTCTCTCTCTCTCTCTCTCTCTCTCTCCCTTCGTGTAAAGAGCACAGTCAGGTAACCAACACCACACTGTGAACTGTAAGATGAAATAAGCGGAAACGGCTACAAAAGAGCGGACTAATAACGTAGCTTGGAAAACTTGCCTTGAACATGTTTTGAACCCTCGGCTGCTGTGCACATAATACGATTTGATCCGATTAATATTGTTCAACACTAAAATTACTATGAGAAAGAATACGAAATGACCCGCTCTGATTCAACGGCTTTAAAGAGCACACCACAGCTGGCTGAGGTGAAAACTGTACAGGGTGATTCAAAAAGAATACCACAACTTTAAAAATGTGTATTTAATGAAAGAAACATAATATAACCTTCTGTTATACATCATTACAAAGAGTATTTAAAAAGTTTTTTTTCACTCAAAAACAAGTTCAGAGATGTTCAATATGGTCCCCTCCAGACACACGAGCAATATCAACCCGATACTCCAACTCGTTCCACATTCTCTGTAGCATATCAGGCGTAACAGTTTGGATAGCTGCTATTATTTCTCGTTTCAAATCATCAATGGTGGCTGGGAGAGGTGGCCGAAACACCATATCCTTAACATACCCCCACAAGAAAAAATCGCTGGGAGTAAGATCAGGGCTTCTTGGAGGCCAGTGATGAAGTGCTCTGTCACGGGCTGCCTGGCGGCCGATCCATCGCCTCGGGTAGTTGACGTTCAGGTAGTTACGGACAGATAAGTGCCAATGTGGTGGCGCTCCATCCTGCTGAAATATGAATTGTTGTGCTTCTTGTTCGAGCTGAGGGAACAGCCAATTCTCTAACATCTCCAGATACTGTAGTCCAGTTACAGTAGCACCTTCGAAGAAAAAAGGACCAAAAACTTTATTGGCTGAAATGGCGAACAAATGTACAACTAATTGAAACTTTATAGCTCCCTTAATTCGCCGACAGTGCTTAGCTCTGCCTTTTGTCTTTGCAGAGTTTTAAATTCCTAAAGTTGTGGTATTCTTTTTAAATCACCCTGTATTTTGACCTCGGCTGCATTTAATACGTTTTCATACGATGCTCTTCTCTTTATAGTGGCACTCTGTACAATCTCATCCTTTTTTCTTTCGTATTCCATTCGTATACTGAGCATGGGGAAAATGAGTGTCTATATTCCTCTGTGTGTGCCCTAATCTCTCTCTTCCTATTCTCATGGTCTCTACACATAATGGTCATCCAGTCTCTTCGAATAGGAGTGATCCAAATCTATGCAACAGCGTTTCCCGAGAACTACGTTGTCTTTCTTCCAAGAAATCCCACTTACGCTACACACGAATCCATCATATGTTCGTATTAGCTAACCCAACCTGTTATGATTCTGGCAGCGCGTTTCTGAATTCATTCTATGTCTGCTTGCATGCCAACTGGATAAGGACTCGGTTGCACTACTATTTTCTTATTAGATGCGTTTTCCAATGAACTTACCTCGTCCAGCCATCCCCAATACTCGTTTTCCCTGATCGCCCCAATTCAAGGCTACATAACCCCCCCCCCCCCCCCCGCCTCCCTCTTATGGAAGAAGCGGGATACTTGGAGAGAGTGATAATTTTTATAGCAATTAGTAGGGAATTTTATTCTATTTTGCATATTTTTGTTGTATAAGATTACTGATACCAGGGGTTGGGGAAATTGTGTCTCCAACTTTGCAGTTTATCTGCGGGGGATTATTGGTAACAGTTCGGGAATTCTCCTGACAGCCATGGGAATCGGAAAACCCTTACGAGAACTGATAGTTTCCTAGTACTCCCCCTAAATATATATACGATCCGATGTGCTACCCGGTCGTAATAACGCACGTTAAAAGACCGACACCAACCATGGGCACTACTAGCCGGGTCAGGCTGGTCACTAACGGTCGACATATCATCCAGAAAAACGTTTAGAGGAATCTCTATCACATTATGTTAGCTATTATCACGTTGTTTACACACAAACGGATAACAAAAAATGCCTGCAAGCACACATACGAGAGGTTGTTACTAAACATTAACAGACTCGTTCGCTCGATGTTTTAGTACCACACTATAGATCCAAAGGTCTGTAGTATTATCCCCCGTCAGTTCTGTGAGTAAATAAATTACCGCGTCTTTCAACTCTGACAATTTTTGATGATGAAAAAATGCAAACCCGGCGCTGTGGTTTAAAGTCCTCCTAAACTGGTGGTCCCTCTACAACTGGCTACGTAAGTCCGTCCAAAAATCTGCAACCACCTAGGGCACATCACCTCCGAATGTAACGTTTTGAGTACAGTGGTGTTCACAATCCAACCCTCTGGATGATAGCTTTACCCTTTGACTTAGATTAAAATAACTGCGTTTGACACAGTAGTAGAAGTTAGCCGCCAACCACTCTTTGTTCTTTCTCAGGCGCCATGTACCGGCTGCGTTTCCTGTGTTGTCGGTACAAGCACAGCCTACTCAAGCTTGGATGTAAAGCTATGTGTAATGCTTGACGAAAGGATAAAATATAAAAATGCATCAAATGAAGCAAGCGAATGGAAATACAAACGCCTAAAAAAAAAGTGACCGGTATTGCAAAATGGCTAAGCAGGAATGGCTAGAGGACAAATTTAAGGATTGAGAAGCATATTTCACTTGGGGAAAGATAGATACCGCCTCGAGGAAAATTCAAGATACCTTTGGAGGAAAGAGAAGCGGCTGTTTGAACATCAAGAGCTCGGATGGAAAGCCAGTACAGAAGGGAAAACTGAACGGTGCAAGGAGTATATAGATGGTCCATATAAGAGAACTTGAAGGCAATATTGTAAAAAGGTAAGACGACAGATGAACATGAGATGGGAGATACGAGACTGCGAAAATAATTTGACAGAGCACTGAAAGACCCATGGTGAAACAATGCCCCTGGAGTAGACGATTTTCCGCCAGAACTACTGATTCCATTTGGTGTGCAAAATGTCGACAGTCAAACTACCATCGGACTGCATAAAGAATGCAATAATTCCAATTCCCAAGAAAGCTCGTGCTGACAACTGTGAATATTACCAAACTATCGATTTAATGAGTCATGGTTGAAAAATATTAACACGAATTCTTTACAGTAGAATGGAAAAACTTGTTGAAGCCGACCTCGGCGATTTCCGGAGAAAAATAGGAAGACGCGAGGCAATACTGATCCTACGACTAATCTTGGAAGATAGGTAAGGAGAGACGAACGCGTAGACGCGTGTGTGAAGTTGAAACTACACGTCCGTCATCTGTCGGAATGCACGCTCGCGTCGCTAACAACAAGCTTTTAATAGTGCTTGCTGGAGTACTTTCTCTGAAATTCTGAAGGTAGGTAGAGATAAAATACAGGGAGCGAAAGGCTGTTTCCGACTAGTACAGAAACCAGACAGCAGTTCTGAGAGTCGAGGGGCAGGAACGGGAAGCAGTGGTTGAGAAGAAGTGAGGCAGGGTTATTGCCTATCGCCAATGTCATTCAATTTGTACGTTGGGCAAGCAATAAAGGAAACCAAAGAAAAGTGAGAGGGGGGTGGGGGAAGTAAAGTTCAGGAAAAATAAATAAAATCTTTGAGGTTTGCCTATGACATTGAAATTCTGTCAGAGACAGCAAAGGATCTTCAAGAGCAATTGAATGGAATTGACAGTTTCTTGAAAGAAGGATACAAGATGAACATCAACAAAAGCAAAACAAGAATAATGGAATGTAGTCGAATTAAAACAGGTGATGCTGAAGGAACTACATTGGGAAACGACACGAGGTAGTAGATGAGTTCTGGTATGTAGGCAGCAAAATAACCAATGATGGCCGACTTACAGAGGATATAAAATGAAGATTGCACTCGCAGTTGACGTTAGACTTTGTAACAGCATCATATCCTATCAGACACGTTTTTTCTTCCTTTGATTCGATGTAAGAAACATTACCGCAAAATGGGGTTACATGAAACAGCGGTATAACTTTGAACGATTTGGAGTGATTTTGTTTTTAATGTTGGAAATCATGGTGCGATTAATATAATTTTTGGTTTTGCGTATGATTCGCAACAACCGTGTCTGAGCAGTAGTTTTAGCAGAAATTGAAGTAAATAAATGAAGTTCTTATCCTCTAAATGTTGTTTACGTTGTTGATCAATAGTGTGTCGTATTTGCGTATATTATTATCCTTATCGGATTATGGCAAGATTTTAGTGATATTCGACGTAAGTGTATTCACTTGATTATTTGCGATTGGTAAGCGTAACGATCTAAAATCTCCCGTCTACGATCAGTGACAGCAGACAGAGGGTGGGAAATCTGTACATTTATGGTCAGTGTAATAACAAAACAATCTGTATCATCTTTTAAATGCCCTTCCATCCTGATTCTCATCGCTAGATGTCGGAAACAGTCTCGGGATTGCAGCCGGGTCTTGTTGATTTCTTGCCACAATATTTCGGCTGGCAAACGTCCAGCCAACTTCAGGCTACTGTCCGCCACTGGAGACTGCTAGTTCACGGCGTCATCTCTATAGCAAAAATTGGCGCGGAAATGAATGCGCATTGGCGGCCGTCACCGGAGCGTCCTCTATCGAAATTCGCTCGCTCTGCAAATACTGTTCCATTTGTGGAGCGTAGACGCGTGTGTCAAGCTGAAACTACACGTCCGCCCTCTGTCGGAATGCGCGCTCGCGTCGCTAAAAACAAACGTCACATGTCGCCAGACGTGCTTTTATTCATAAATCCTAGGGAAAGAAGAAACAGCTACAGAACACATTCGCCCAATATCTCTACTTTGCTGTGCTTACGAACTCTTGTAAAGAATGATACTAAATCGAATACAAGACCAGTAGTAGTCTATATAGCAATTTTAGCTAGCTTCCACTTTGCTGGTTATGTTCCTATGCGAAGAACTTCGTTAAAAAAGCTAACTAGACACTTTCGGTTTGTATTTCCACTGGACACCAAAAATGCAGGGTAGAGCCCATCTGCATCTTTCTACATTTCTGCCTCCAGTACAGTGTTCGTAAATGGAGAAAAGAATTCGGCTTATGTTACGCAGACTTCTTGATATCAGCAAGTTACTTGCCGAATATTTGCTTTACCTGCTAGAACCTTGGAAACTAAGTGACTGGCGGCGTCGCATGAGACCGTTGACTGTGTTGCGGGAAGGGTCTTCTCCCAGCTTCCGGATGACAGTCCAAGCTTTTCTGCTGGAATGTGTGAAGTCAAGGAACCTCGTTTCTTTGTGTTATTGTTTTGTTCTTTGTTCATTCAAGGAAATTCACAAATTAACTGGTAGGCACTCTCAGAAGTATGCTGTATACTTCGAAAATTTGCTTCCAAAACTCCAAGGACGCGGACTGCAGATTTTCCTCAGCCCCTGCTTACTGATGCCGTGGTGTTACACGCGTTTAGGCTGGCACAGGGGCGAATAAATAGTCGTTCTTGCCTTGATACATGTGTGAATGCGATGACTACAAAACTTAATAATGCTACAATAGAAAGTGAAATACGCAGAGCAGTGTTTCATAACCACGCGAATGATAATCATTGCCCTCGATCAACAGGATCGCGTATGTATACGAATACACCTCTTGGTGAGGCATTTCAGTTAACTTTCTTTCTTCAGCATAACCAAAATCGATAACACTAACGGTCTAACACACCATATAAAGTAACTTCAGGTGTTTTAGAGAGTTACTAAAAACGAAGTGGTGTTAATATACAGCGTGTCCATAAATTATCGTTATAATTTAAGACTTTAACAACTTTATGCTGGATACCAACAAATGGTTTTTGACATGTGATAAAGGTAACTCAAATTTTTTGTACCTTCGAGATGACGCAATTTTGACGCAAAGTTGAACACGAAATCCTGATAAATGGGGATGCGACAGGAGAAAGCTCAGTGTGTAGCCTGGTTCACACATACGACGTCCGATACCCAAGTGCGACGAAACTTTCGAAAACGGAACGAGAGGCAACCACCGTCCAGACCAACTATTCGGGCTTGGCATACGTTATTTGCGGTAACAGGTATTGTTCTCTATACAAAGGGGGCAGGTCGCCCATCTGTTATAGACGCAACTTGGAAAAGGTATGGCAGAAGTTTGCAAGGAGTCTGGCAAAATCTGGGCGTAAGGTGACCACAGAGATGGAAATGAGACGAACAACAGTGCACAATGTCTTGCATGAGGCGTTACCCTACAAGATGCGGCTGCTGCAGACAAAGTCTAAAGACAAACGGTGGAGATTTTGAATCGTACCTGGAAAGCAACTAAATTCCGACTAAACATTATCCGTGCTACTATGGTTGCACACACTGATGTGTATAAGTGAGGAAACAAAAGTTATCACAGGCTGAAAACCATGCGCTAACATCCAGTGTAGTTTTAAAGATATCAAAGCCCTAAGTTGTGAAGATAAACTATGGACACTCGGTATACAACATATGAAACCACAAGACCCTAATGTAAATCGAGGGTTGTGCCTTACGCGTATCCTTGCAAAAATCCAAGAACAAATGTTTCAGTCAACTAAATGGTCAGAGTCAATGCAGGCCACATGGGATCAGCGATTGTGGATCCGACAAGACACTGTAGAAGCTGTTCCGATCAAGTTTACATCTACATCGATACTACGTAAGCCGCCGTAGGTTGTATGGCGGAGGGTACTTTGTGTACTAGTCACTTGCCCTTTTCCTGTTCCGGTCGCGTACGGTTTGCGGGAAGAACGACTGGTGGTAAACCCGTACGCTCTCGCAACTGCAGACCATACCGAGACGCAGAACACCGCTCCGGCAACGTCTGCCACTGGAGTAGGCTGCGGATCTCCGTGAAGCTTTCGCGCTTACTAAATGAACCTCTAACGAACGAAACATGATGCTCTTCATTGGATCTTCTTTATTTCCTCTATCAATCCTATCTGGTACGGATCGCAGATGTAGAGTAACTACCGGTGACACTAAGTCTCGTTTTTCTCCATAAATCATTTTATGGCCTTCACTGGTTTGTTACAAACCATCACTTCAGGTAGTTCAAAGCGATTTCAAAGGGTAGCATGTTTGCTGATAATGCAAAAGACCGTACACAGGACGACAATTACATTTTCAGTCAACGCTGCGCCATACGTTATTCGATCGAAAAGGTCTGTTAACAGCCACTGGTTGTGTTGCCGCTAAAATTGTGTACAACTGAGCGTTCTGTTGCGTCGAACATCATGCGCCACAAAATTTAAACCCCTCGTCTTACAATACCGCAAATAGACCATTGTCGATAATATGACCGTCTACCGTGCGTCTCCCACCGTGGCGTAGCGTTCATACTAGTTCGCAACGGGTGGGTCACCGGTTTGACACTTGCCTCTGCACATGATTTGTTTGAGTTATCTAATTCCTGTCTCATTTATGGAATATTTGAATTAACAACCCATCCAACACAACTGCTACTTAATTCAGGATTATTCATGACAATACTGAGAAATATACTCAATACTTGAAATAGTTTTTCGCATAAAAAAACTACAACACGGTATAATATGTTATAGCAAATTAATCTTAACATTTCCATTCGGGTTCTTAAGAAGCTTAAGTTGTTTTATTGTTAGTGCTGTAACGGTAATTGGAAAATTCTGCCTCTTTCAATCATCTGTACACTTCTGGGTAGTTACACTTCTCTAAAATACACGCTTTGCGTAACTACTACTACTACTACTACTACTACTATTTGCAGCTTCTGCGCCTTCGAGATTGGATTCGGCAATAATAACCGCATGATTTAGTGCAAAGGATGGAACTTTCTCGCAAGACGCATCCAATGAGTAAAGCAAGGGACAGTACAGTCACGATGTTCATCTACCTCACGGATACTTTCACTTCGTGCCACTACGGAAGTACGACGTACTACGCAATAAAACTGCATTCACTTGACTCCACGTCGGCGTAGGCAGTGCCTCTATGACTGACGTCTTTTCATTTCCGCGCTATTGACCAGACAACTATTGCTTGATATGCTGAAGGCGTACCGGTAACCTTGAAGACGGAGAGGTAGCTGACCACGTAAGAGTCAAAGACCCGGCTGTGCCCTGTCAACGGCGCGAGCTAGCACCTCACAGCTAAGAAGTTTCTTTCGCACTCTGCGTCGGACCTCTCACAAGCAACACTGTTTGCGCAGAGAAAGTGCAGCGTCACACGAATTCCGCTAAGCAGACAGAAGTATTGTAACCTGTATCTACTTACACAGACAAATACTAATACATTACAGTTTTCATCATCTTCAACGCAGCGCAATCAGCCACTTTACATCACATAAACTACAAACTATTCGCTAAGAATCGATGCTATCTACTGCTAGAAGTGTTACTGTTAATTATGTCAGTTTTCTAACTCACACCTACGGTGTTTCATGCTGGCTGTACTCTTGACTGAAGCGCGACTGATGTGACTACGGGATAGGGTTGCCATCCGAGCCTATATATCGGGACAGTCACCGTTTTATGGGTCTTCTTTTCCCGACATCCCAACAAGATCCAATTTTGTCCCGATTTTGAAAAATGCCGTTACGAGCTTGTCTCAATCACTGAAGTAACACCGTCTGTTTTCGCAACATGTACATCCAGCCTCACTTAGTTTTATTTATGCCAACAAGTTTATGTTGACAAGATCGTGTCACAGATGGCTTTGCGTGTTGCGTATCCTGTATCGACGATGCACGCACCTTCGAGATCTCGCGCCATCATTTGAGAAAATACGACTTCTCCAGTAATACTGGGTTGGATCTATTCAAGTAGCGCAACGCGGAAGAATCGGGCAGCCCCATTTGAACAGTGATCAGGTTAAGACGATTCTTTCTAAAAGCAATATGAACAACGAGTGCAAGTTCGCAATGTTTGAAACGTTTACTACGGGTATATATGCCGCAAAGTGTACAGTGACGCGTACTTCGATGACAAAAATGTTATGGTCGACTGTTTACCGTCTAATAAACTTATAGCTTACGAAAATGCCTAAGGATGAAAAGGGAAGTGTTACTCTTCGGATGATTACACGAAAGAGTGGTCTGTTGTCAAGAAAGGACGTACGGTTCAGCGACTTTTAGAAGTTTCATCTAAATAACTCTCAGAGGTAAGACAGACGTGAGGCATCACATTTCTACGAAGAATAATACAAGTAGATTCGCGGTAGCATAGACATAAAGACTATTTCCACATTCATGACTAAAGCAAATACCGAAGACTTGTTCGCTGCAGCCGCAGAACTAACAGCAGCTTACGAAGTTGTCAAGCATCATCAATATTTCAGTTTTGGTTGTATCCTAATACCGTATCCCGCAATGTTTCCTGACTCGAAAGTCGCCGCAAAGCAGTCTACAGCCGGGATCAAAGCTACAGCGATTGTTGAAAATCTTCTCGCACCACACTTCGTGCCCGAATGCATAAAACAATTGCGAGACGTTTCATTTTACAGCATAGGCACCAGGGCATCGAACCACAAAACTGAAAAGATTGTTCCTTTAGTTGATAAATATTTCACTGATGCTGATGGAATCCAATAGAAGCAGATTCACTGAATAACAAAACATCGGAGACACTTTCAAAATTTTGTCTACGCATTTTAAGACAACTGCAAATTCCATCATATAATGCAGTAATCGCTTTTTGTGGAGGCAATACCAATATCAACTTCGGAGCGCTTCATCGACGCGGCCAGCAGAATGCGTTTCACCAAATTAAAAACGAACTACGAAAAAATGTACAAGGAATTGGATGCCCTACCCATCTTCTTTACAGTATTATGTCAAGCGCTGCTGGGGTCGTAACTGTCGACTTTGAAATAATCGTCATGAAAAGATTTAAATTATTTTTCAGTATTCATAGTAAGGACAGAGAAGCTGATAAAGTTCTGTTTATACATTGATGTCAATAATCAGACACACTCTTCCCTCTCACGCAAAAACAAGACGGCTGTCGTTAATGCTCGCAGTTGAGAGAATTCTTAAGCTTTGGATTCCATTACAACAATTTGACACCGAAAACAGGCCACGTAAAACGATTTCAGATTTTTTCAGTAGTCAGATAAGAAATTTACGTTTCTACAGTCAAACTAGGCTCTGTTTGGAAAAAAGTAAAAAAACGTGGAAAAGAATGTCTGGATAACTGAAATAAGAAATATATTAATCGACACTCAAAGATGTCTCAATGAAAGAAATACTGGCAATTTTATTGGCATCCAAACCAAGGTGAGTTTGAGCAAATTAACGAATGAGAACTCTAACTAAGAAATAATAATTTGATTTCGAAATTTGAGAGCAATGGCTTTCTATACCACAGCATTCCATTGCTTAGCGAAATAGACTTTCTTTTAATAAATATCATGTATCTGTTCGGTTGACGCTATCTGAAACGCCAGATTGCGTGGTGATTGAAGACGCTGTTATACACGTAACTAAAAGTGGTGTGACCATTTCGGGCGACAACTGCTTTTAGGGGTTTATGTATCTGAAGAGCTTTTTAGAAACTAAACTTGATTCGGCAGAATGCAAGTCTAAACATTCCGTGCAAGAAAGGTGAATTTACTTTCACGAGGAACCGAGAATCCTAAACGCAAATGCCGACTGCTACAACTATGCGACTATTTGTTTTCTATTCCCGCACACAACGCCAGTGTGGAACGAGTATTTTCGCTGATGTCGGTTCAGTTGACTAATGAAAGAAATCGACTGTTGCCAGGGGCTGTGGAACAAATCTGACAACTCCAAAATAAAAAACATGCTGAAAAAGGTGAAATCTTCCGAAAAATATGGTGTACCAACTACTACTGCTGCAACAAGTTCCATGCAATTGAGTTCTAAATAAAAACTAACAATATTAAATGAATTTTATTCTTCATTTCCACATCATCTCAGAGTGTCCTGATAAGGTCCCACCTACATGTGGCAACCCTACTACGGTCTGAACACAAAGGCAACCAGTTTAGAAATTTTTGCAAGCAAAATGTGACAATTACACGCATTATGTATTATGTAGTTTTTCTTCTTTCTTAGTGCATGTTCACTCAGTTTACATAAAACGATTTGAAAATAATCAGAACTAAATGCTTTCCAATTTAGAGACTTAGTAAACTTACTTTATCCCTACCCTTAAAGCCACACCTTTTCTTTTCGCCTTGCTGATTCTGATTAAAGCGCAAGTGCTAGAAATCCCAAAGTGACCAGAAGGGAGGTAAAGACAAGGAGTGCTAAACAAATGCTTAAATGCTGACAAACATGAAATATTCTCAGTGCTTCTGGCGAAATTTTAGCTACAATTCGTTACGTGTATTAAATAAATTAATCCGTATGTCCACCTTTGGCATGGATAACAGCGGCCACGCCTCGTGGCAAAGAACCAATGAGGCCTTGGTATGTCGGTGGAGGGAGTCAAAACACACACACACACACACACACACACACACACACACACACACACACACGTCGCGCGGGATTAGCCATGCGGTCTGGGGCGCTGCAGTCATGGGCAGTGCGGCTATTCCCGGCGGAGGTTCGAGTCTTCCCTCGGGCATGGGTGTGTGTGTTTGTCCTTGGGCTAATTTAGGTCAAATAGTGTGTAAGCTTACGGACTGATGACCTTAGCAGTTAAGTCCCATAAGATTTCACACACACACACACACACACACACACACACACACACACACACACAGGTCATCTGATTTTCGGAAATTTCGTAGATTCCCAGATGGGTCCTGACGCTACATTCAACCACATCCCAGATGAGTTCGATAGGGTTCACATCTGGCGAGCTGGGGGACCATCTGTCAACTGTAACTCGGCACTGTGTTCCTCGAACCACGCCATCGCACTCGTAGCCCTGTGACATGGCGCATGATCTTGTTGGAAAATGCCACTGCCATCGGGAAAGATGATCCTCATGGAGGGTTTACGTGGTCTGGAAGTCTGCAACCAGTGCACGATACTCCTCATTCGTCATGGTGCACTGCCCTCATTCGTCATGGTGCACTGCACGAGCTCCACTGGACCCATGGATGCCCACGTGAATGTTCCCCAGAGCATAACAGGGCCGCCAACAGAGGTGTCAAGGAGCTGTTCCCCTGGAAGCGACGGATTCGCGCCCTCCCACCGGCATCTACATCCTGCAAGCCACCATGAGGTGCATGTCGGAGGGTACGTCCCACTGGACTAGTTATTAAGGTTTTTTTTTCCTGTTCCATTGATGATGGAGCGCGGGAAGAAAGATTAAATGCCTCCGTGCGTGCAGCAATTATTCTAATCTTATCCTCACGATACCTATGTGAGCGATTCGTAGAGTGAAGCATATTCCTAGAGTCATCATTTAAAGCCGGTTGTTGAAACTTTGTTAATAGACGTTCTCAGGATACGAAGAAAACATGATGAAGGTATCGGGGTTCATCAGACCATGCACCGCTCTATCACTGCGTCACCGTACAGTGCCGATGGTCACGTCCCAATTACAGTCGTAGTTGCCGACGTCGTGATAACATTTGCACGTGCATGTGTCGTCGGCTGCGGATGCCCATCGTTGAATGTTCGATGTCTTGTGTTTACAGACACACTTGTACTCTGCGCAGCATTAAAGTCTGATGTCAGTTCCGTTACAGTTGGGCGCATGTTCTGTTTCACCAGTTTACCCAGCCTATGACGTACGACATCTGTCATTAGGCGTGGCCGCCCAACCCCACGACGTCTAGACGTGGTTTCATCTTGGTTTCTCCACTTGTTGAAGACACCACAGCAGTCCTCGAACACCCGACAAGTCGTGCAGTTTTCGAAATGTTCGTGCCACCCTCAGGACCATCAAAATCTGCCCTCAGTCAAACTCAGAAATATCGCGGGCCTTCCCCATTCGACAATATATATATATATATATATATATATATATATATATATATTTGCGATGTGGATCAGATCCTTCAGGTCTATTGAAAGAGTGCTACATTAAGAGCCAGACGAGTGAAACCTGATAGCCGAAAATGGATGAGCTGTTGTAAGTAAGGTCCTAAGCGCTATGATGTCTGACTCACAAGAGGGGCAACGATAAGACTACTGTGTCAACACACTCGCGGCCTCTGGCGAGAAGCAAAGCAAATATAAATGTAACACAATCTCCTGTGCCAGGACCACGTGCATAGTCAATCTGTGCTGCTAACATTTTTTTCCAAATACTGGTAAGCTGGTATAAATGTTTCGTCACGTATATATAACACACAAGGTTATTTCCATCCTGTATTCTGATTTTTTGTTCTCCCTCCTGGCCCCTAGCCGCCCTGTTTCATCACACAGATTTCAAATAATTTGTACCTTGCCCGCATTCCAGTATGTATGACTTCAAGCAAGGAAAAACAAGATTTCTCTACCATAATTGTCATGAGGCAAATCACGCACACTGTAGATAATAGAGTTTAGTGAAGATTGTTTCCAAAGAGATCACTACATAATTATAAACTATGTACTTGTACTCACAATTACAGCAGCGAAACGTGACAGATGAAGCACTTACCTATAAAAAAGAAAATAAATTGTTAATTGATAATATATTGATCACAAAATTAATCAGTTTATTTATTCATAAGTGATAAAGCCAATGAGCGAATGTAATACAAATAGCAAATATTTAAAATCCTTACACGCAGATTCTCGTAACTTTAACGTTAATCGGGATGTCGCATTAGAAAAACCGTATTCGGTATCACTAGAAACTAGAGCTTACTTCCATTAATATCATATGTGAGACACCCGTCGACTATTGAATCGGCACGACAAAGGCTCGCCGATTGGCTGCAAATGATTAATTTCGACCAAGGCACCGCTTGGAGTAAATTACTTTGGCTATGCTTACGTGGTCTAACAGTTGCTACCATTATCTGGAGTGTTAACTGGTATTGTGAACAACCCTATGAGGCTAGGATTGTATATGCTCAGCGACCGGCGGATCTATAAATACTTCGATCACAATATGCACCTTTATTTCTACATTTTCCTGGTGCCGTGTTTCAATACGACAATGCTCGCCCACGTTACAATAAATGTAGAAGACTGGTGCCTTGGTTTGTCCATCCACCGGAAATTTCGCTCATTTAAAAGGACTCGATTGGTTAGCAAGTTACCTACAGCTTTCCCCTGGAAGGTAAAACAGCTGATATTTGGACTAATGTTGAAGATTTCGGGAGTGGCAGTCCTTCCGGACACTTTCGCAGCCCTCCTGTTTCGACCACACCACATATAGGTTACGGCTGCATCAAACTCATGGCATCTTTAGTAAACGTTGATTATGGATGTGTAATATTATTGGACCGCCTGATTTCATCAAGATATAATATATGTACTGAGTTTCATTCATTGCTTAGTACTACTTCCAGATACAACCATTTTTTTCAAGAAGGAAGCAATCTTAAAACTTTAGCAACGTATGTAGTGTATCTTCACCTTTCGGTAGAGAGCACGGGACATTACTACTACTTCCAATATCGCCAGTACTGATCGTATAGCCACTGACTGTATTTATCGCCCAGAAGTAATTTAACTAATTTCATTTTGACGATTTTTAACTCCTTACACATCTCCCATTTAATATAATTCTGTATAAAGTTTGGGTGCATCATTTTGTGCTTTCCAGTACTTTACAGGATTTATGAACAGAGGAGTAGAAATAGTGTTTCTGTTTTTAACAATCTACTCTGTATTCCATTGGTGTAATTAGTTCAATACACAATTTTCATCGTAACGGCGGATATGGAGTTAGTAATCACCCCTGACCGACTGGAGCCCCCGTGCGAACTTGTGTACCTCTCAATTATCTTAATTATTTTTTTCTATTATTTATAATTGATTTGATGGAAACAGTTAACATTTCGGAAACAAACCGGTATTATGTGCCAGATCAAGCAATTGAGAAAACACGTTTTTGAAGAAATACACAGCAAATTACCACCTGTTGAACCCATGAAGATCAATGATGGTAGACAACATTCTACAGATAGCATTTCGACAGCCTAGCACAGAATTGCATAAAACGTAATAAGCAGAGGATAATGTGAATAGCGCATAAAACAATGCTTTTCTGGCGATAACGGCGAATTTGAAGTCTTGAATTCAGTTCACTCTCACTGAAAAATACGACACGGGAGCATACACATTTTAACACGAAGCACAAATACATGCAAAACTGTGGAATCGTTTTACAAGTGGTAGCTATATAATTAAACGTAAAGGTTATACTGTATGTATGTATCGCAACCAACGAAAACTCAAACAGTGAACGAGATGCACTGTTTTAATTTTTGTGCCTGCTGGGAGAAAAAGGCAACCTTAGGACAAAGCAGAATCAACGAAGAAAAGCAGAATTACAGACAACAGGAAGTAGCTGTTACCACTACTTTAAACTGCATTTACGCATAAACATGTACGACACAAATATCTACGATATTCGTAGAGAGAGGTACTTTATTACTTGCAGTGGTGTACACAAACGCAGAAAATATGCGACGCAAATTTGTAATTCTGGATTATATGTAATAACATCTACTAGTAACTGCAACCCGCCTCTGTAGTCGAGGTGGCGCTCGACCTGGGGTTAAGCCGGTTAGAATCCTAGTAATGGAAAAAATTTTCACCGCCCGTATTTGCAAGGAAAGGAACGGTGGTGGCGTATAATTCTGTATACCACTCTTTGCGCCAATGTAATGGTATAGATACCAAACCTCTCCGCTGTACCTCTTTTAGTGAGGCCTTGTAAAACACACACACACACACACACACACACACACACACACACACTACGTACATGTAGTTTTACAAATATTGTAATGGAGGATGTTGCAAACAAATAAGCAAAAAACTTGTAACTGTAATGATGCAAGCAGATATCGTTTGTATCACGTAACGCGATTCGTTCTCTAGGAAAAAGTATCTTACTTGTTTCCAGCAAATGTCTATCACTGCTAATGAAATACGTCATGTGTCTGGCTATCGCCGCTAATGAAATACGTCATGTCTGAGAATGGTTGGTTAATTGAGGGGTAAGGGACTAAATTGCAAGGTCCCTCGATGACTCGGAGTTAGTGGCGTCAACCAGAAAGGCGTTCGGGTTGATCGAAGTATGTATTAGCGCTGAAATAGATAATATTCACGCCACCGCTGAGAAAATATTTGCAGAAGATATAAAGGCCGGGACAATACGTAGGTGAGAGCATGGTCTCCGAGGACTCATACATGGGGTGAGGAACTCCAGCCTGCATCCGACCCCCGCCAACATAACGAAGGGCGAAGACTGTTAACAGGGCAAAGAAAGTCAGCCGATTCGAAACAGTGTCATTCGACGCCAAGTGAACTAGAGATTCCCGCGTGTCACGGACTTTGATGAATTTTTTTATGAACAATCGCAAATGTCCCTAATAAACACTGGTAAAATTTACAATCATTAATTACGTACTTCCCGAGGTGTAGTATTTATTTGATCCCGTAGCGCAGCTATCAACAGAGCACCCGTGAGTTTTCGGCAACTTAGAGTAGTATCTCTGGCAATATTTTATTGAAACAAAGCTACCTCATCTTACACAATCTTTTGCGCTCTTAAGCAAAATAATAAAACATGATTTTCTGGGCAATTTGCAGCAAAGTAGTGCGAAAAAATAGCAGCTCGGAAAAAAATTCGGAGTTCAGCTTTTAGTACCTCCGGAAATAATTGCGCGATACACCTGAAACTTTGCACGCAGTAAATTTACAATAAGTCTTACAATATAAAATTTCGTTCTCAAAGACTTTCCAAGAGCTTACATATTGAGGGCAATGCTGACGATTTTTCTCAAACCGACAAAAATGGCTATTTTTAGCCAACTTTTACAAGAGTGTTTTCTGCAAACTCTCTTGAAGCATCTCCGTTATGAAAACGGTGTTCTAAACCACCTAAGAATCTGTATCTGGTTTTGCTATGGGAATACGTAACACCTTAAAAAAGGTGGAGGTGCATTGAAAATGGTCCCATATACCGTGGGTACTCAAATCTGTCATCTTTTATTGTGTCCTACAGTTGTTTAGTACTCTCTGGGGAAGTCAATCGAACGTCTTGATGATTAGGTAGTGAGATACGGTCCGAATAATTCAAAAACTTCGAAAAAGGTGTGTCTTTCGTTGGTAAAACTTGACGAACGTTCAGTGGGAACATGGGCGAATCTTCACACAAAATTTCATCAAAATCCATTATGGTCACGCGTGTATTTTTCCGAAATTAGGCCACTTGGCATGGAATGTCCCAGGAAACGCGAGAAGCCTAAACGCGTAATGGACATCAGTTGGATCGTCAATAATAAGGCTGTTACACGAACTGAAATGATGGCTTAGCCCGGTATGACCGACGCAGAGGCGGCATACGACAGTGGATTTCTTCCGGGAGCAACTGAAGGAAGACCGCCATGCAGCAGTAGTCTCCTTGATAGTGCGGAGTTTATTAGAAGGGCATTAGCCCACCAGAAGTTCCATCTGTGAATGAGTACAGGTTTATTTCCACCTGGGAATCCGAAGAAAGATTTATTTAGGAAATGAAGTAAAAATACTAAGTACCTATCAGATGATTGTACGCCACTTGATACAACAAAATGTACAAAGAAATGTTCTGAGGAGAATTTCAATGAAGCCTACTTATATCAAAAGCCTACTTATATCAAAGAGACTTTTTATTAGAAAATCTCTTTGGCGACTTAATAAAATCGCTATCATCATCATCTACGATTATTACTCATGCAACAGTATTCCAGAGATGTTTGTCAATAACAGTGAAAGTTTTGTACGATGTAAACAATGGGTTTCGGACAGTGAGATGGACCGTAATGAGTGATTAGAGAAATAAGTACAAGGACAATATTGGAACAAAAAACTCTTCCAATTGTGTAAATTCAATGTTTTTATTCGATAATAAAGAATATTATCAAAAAGCAGAATAGCTTTTGATGAAATTAGCATCGGGGAATGAGAACGCAATGTAGCACACCAGTCTGAAGATTTTTAAACCATAAAATAACAACAGATTAAATTACGGAATGTATTTTTTTCTCTAATTCGTTGCCAAGGCCTGCAACAGAACACTAGAAAGAATTTTACGTTCTAATTTTAACAGAGATGGACTGTTTCCGAGAAGGTAAGCAGTTATCGTTTAGTAGATAACGTCCGTAGCTTCTCAGGCACTTCGCAGAAAACGCAACTCAGCGTAACGGCATGTCGCATTCAGCATCAAATTCTTACATAACATGAACCAGAACTTTAGACAAACAAGCTTGGTGCAGCGACCAGCCGAATGAAATGCAATGTAATGTACGTAAATACAGCCGAAGCACATGAAAATCAGCAGTGTCAGTATCGATGAGACAATTAGGCACTTGTATTGCATCATTTGGGGAAACTACGGAAAGCCAAATTCTTGATGGCTGGACTGATCGTTTGAACCACATTTTCCATAAAGATATCGTAGTGCACTGCTTTAACCACATTTAATTTTGCGTTTTTTACTTGTTAACACGTGCGTTCGCATCGTAGGCCGCTGGAACTATGAAGACACAAACGTATTGGGCACGAATTAACCGATTTTTATGAAGATCTCATTATACCTTCCCGCCGTACTTTGGCCATCATCGTCGTGCAAAGTCGCACATTTAGAGATTTAAGCTGCAGTTAGCCCCCCCTCTTCCGCCGTTGCCCGTGCACAGCAGCGCAACATCCGCGGAAGAAACATCCAACGAAGGCTAGGCGAAATGCACGTGAGCAACGTGGCCTTGATGTTTTGGCATGGTGTCGCGTGGTGTACTGCGACCTGTTGGTACTGCAGCCGCCATCGATCTGCGTGTACACTGGCGCGAAGGCCGCCGCCGCCGCCGCCACCACCACCACAGGTGCAGCAGCTAAGGACAGCTAACGTGCAACCACATTGCACACTTTGTTGTCAAACAACACGACGTAGCGAAATAAAGCTTTTCTTTCACATCCTAGAATGTCTATACTACTGCTAGTGATTACATTAACGCGAGAAACGCTACATATGTCAAATTAAGACAAATTTACGTGAATTATTGGCATCACAAGCTGTAAACGGTCTGACAGAATTCAGAATGATGAAAAGCTCTAAGTGTCACAATCACACTCCGAACGTCGTGTGATACGGAACCAAATGCAAGTTTTTTGTGGAGAATCTTTATCCAGCTGTTTATATGCGAGTCCCCTATTCATACAAATTGGTTACTCGGGGGCGTGACAAACAAATAGTCGATGAATCAATCTACACGTCCAATAGGCACCTGTCAGCAGTACACCATTTTTATTCGAGGAAAAGTTTCTACATCCCTCTCCATACTGTTTTAACTGAACATGATTATGGGTTTACCTGAGAGAAAAGGTAGTTGTAAAACAGAAAGGAATAAGTACCTCGGACTTTCCTCAATACATTATAGTCGAGACAGTTAACAATGCAGGTGATGACAGTAGCATCTAGCAAGTATTAGTAATGAACCAGTCACTATAGGGCAGGCTGACTTCATGCAAAAACACTACATTTTCCTTTTGGCACACCAACGGCTGCAGCCATATGCCTACTGCTTCCAAACAATATGAAATCCTTGAGGAAAATTGAGCAAAACACGAGTAGTAGCGCAATTCTAACTTAATACCTGAGTTACAACATTAAGTTGGAAATCATTAAAGCGAAATCTCACTAACAACTGTTTACTTTAAGAAGGGTTCCCAATACTGAAAATAAAACCTACGAACTTTAGCAAGCGAGAACTTATGCAACAGCAATTCAAAAATTATGATCAGATTTAAGGAAGACTAGAGACGGAATAGCAAAACGCTGATGACATTAAAGAAAAAATAACTTTGATCGTAAACAATGCTACCTAGCAGGTCTGCTGCATTTATGAAATGCATGTAGATGAACATCTATCACAACACTTTCTCCTATGTAAGGCACAAGCAGAAGTTTCACACAACGGATGATGAGGTGAAATGCAATCCAACAGTTCTCTTGCCACGGCAGACATGCCTCGCATCGGAGACAAGAGCAGTTTCGCACCGATTAATATTGCACCATCATCTCATTTCCTTTCGAAGACGAATTGCATGAAGACCATGCAGTTACATCCACGAAAAAATTCCACGTCACATCATTTAAATTTAAATGCCGTACATTACACTATTCGCGACTCAGTTATCTGCTGATCAACAGCTACTAAACGTACTTGCTGAAGTGCAGTAGTGACAACATATCACATCAAAACCACCATCTCATCTACGGCAATTAATATCGAAATCACTGCTTTCCAAATCTAACGACTTTAGGTAACTGCAGTCTCTGGGGAACCACAGGGAAATAATGATGTAACGTCTGTGTTCCACGATCAGTTCTCCTGGAAGTATGTACCAATGATTACGCTACACTGTTACCCTAACATAAAACACGTCGGAATCATATACATTGTCATCACAAATAAAACTGTTAATACGTGGACGAGGAGGTGAGCACTCAAAAAGCCGACTGTATGCAATGATATTCGAAATGTATGCTAAAGACATTTTACTGTAACAGCTTCAGTAATAGGTTGCCATTAGAGGCTTATTTTTTGGAAGAGTGTGACGAGGAGGGGGGGGGGGGGGGGAGGGGGGAGAGGTAATATTTTATTTCTGGAATTTGTTTATATGCTAATGGTTAACATGCAATCGACGAAATGGATAATGGAGAAGAAACTAGTTAACTATAGTCAGTGTATGCTACTCCATTAGATACCAACGGTTTTATCCATGGTATGTCACATTATTTAAGACTTCCATTTCCGGTATCACGTGAAGCAAAACAGTAGTTCAGAATGTCCTCCCTTCTTGAGGGTTCGTGCTTCTCATATCTTCACGAACGGGTAAGATGCGATGGGCGCGGGATGATAAGATCAGAATGACCCGTTAGCAAGTAAACAGTTTGGTTGAATAGCCATAACCAATAATGGGGTGCAATCACCATAAACGCTGCTCGGAGTTTAGAGCACATATGCCTGCACTGCTGTACATAATCGACTAAAATTTCTGAAACGAAATGTGAAAAGCTCTGCATAATTCCTCCGAAGTCCCGACTGACAATTATTACAATAACGAGACGTACAGAAGACGTTTTGAACAAACGAAAGTATTACACATAGATTAAAAACTATAGCAGTCAATCGCGGTTAGAGGAGGAAAACTCTAAAACGCTGCACGCGGCATACACCTCGTCACACGAGTGCTTTAAAAACCAACCTTAAGCACCGAGAGGTTCAGCAGTATCTAAACAGACGGCATACTACTCGTAAAAATCCGATAATCTGTCTGTAAACACTAAGTGATGAATGAGGTAGGCGCCAGGAATGTCCATAGAAATCTCTGCAGTGACAGGAGAGAGAGAGAGAGAGAGAGAGAGAGAGAGAGAGAGAGAGAGAGAGAGAGAGAGGCGCCACAGTGTACAAATATTTGCTGTGTAAGAGATTGGTTTGTTTACTCATTACCCAGCTTTTGCCATTCCAAGTCTTACAGACAGTAGGCACTCTAGTCTTCAAAAACTTAAAAAACCGCCGACATATGTCCACCACCGATGGAAGAATACCCATTAGGCCAAAAACATTACAGACCGAATGCCGCATACTAATTGCTCTCCTACATTCTAAGAAAAAGGAAATATCGTGGCAGCCAACAACATCACAGAATTATTTCTGTGCAAGCAAAATTTTTTCACTGATAACAGTAATGGTACTTATTAAAAAAATCCCAAAAATGGCATTCCACATATCCATTTTATCAGAGAATCAAAGATAGAAGTACCCTGAAAGAAACAACCTTAAAAGTGTGTATACATATTGTTAAAGTATGGGGAAGTGGGATAATACATGATGTACTGAAGGTAATTAAATAAATAATGAAGTCAAATTAACCGTGTTTGCGTCCTTAATGCAGAGTGCATTAATGCCTATGTGAGGCAATGTATTGAAAAATCAGAAATACAAATACAATTAGATAGTTTTATGAGTGGTAATGATCACGTAGCGATAATATAGGCTTATATTAATTTGAAATTGGTATATAATGATTGTTAAAGTGTTTTTTGTTTTAAGATAGTACCTTGTATTTCACACAACACTAACCCTGACAAAAGCGAATAGTTTCAGAAAATATAAAACTTTATGCAAAACGTATTTAGAGGAAGTTTGAAATTTTAAGTCTCAACATAGTCCACGTGCCGTAATTTTTCAGAATAAAAATCACTACATTTTCCGACTATGGACAACACTATTCTTAAGCATGCTGGTGAAAACGCTAAAGATTGACTGCATACCGTTTACACGGATGTATTCCTGGTAAAACTCAACTTCAGTTAAATGTAAATAATGAGCGCGAAAAACTACAGTCGTCTTTAAGATTTACTGTCACTCGCACAGTTCCAAGTTGTGAGTACGAGTACGTCCAACACCTGGCGCAAGTCAATGGGGGCTCGGTCCTGTTATTACCATGCACTTTAGGAGAGATCTTTCATACGAGTGCTCTGTTTCACCTAACGTGGTTTCTACACACCAGGTACAAACCAAAGTTTTACATTCGAATAACAAGTAGTATACGCCAGGTGAAATGTGTAGAACACCAGAAACCAGTTATATCCTTGGTTCGTACTCTGTTACGTCGACATTTGACAAAAAGAGTGAGACGGAAAGCAAAGAGGAGGATGTAGTAGTACCAGATGAATGTTAAAATAAATTCCAAACAAAAAGACAATTCCTGAAGCTATTCTCAACGTATTCACATAGGAGTGGATTTTTTTCCCAATTTCCTAGCGGCCAAGATAACGGATTAGCATCCGGAGGTCCTAACTGAATGGTCGAGACATCACACGAGCTTTCTGATGCACGAGGTTAAAAACTCCGTCTTCCCTTTTTGAATTAGATTTTCGGTCGTTTCCCTGAGTCAGGGAATAATATGATGGTTCCTTCGAATGATCGCGGATGACTTTCCTCTTAATTGTTGTCCATTCCGAGCACGTGTGTTGGTTTAATGCTATGTCTATTGACACTAATTTTTAAGTGCCCCGTCAGTCTTTCATATAGTATACCCCAAAATAAAGTACATGTATCGTCACATCAGCTGTTGGATCAAAAAGCTACTATGGCAGCAAAGGAACTCACACGAAATAAATAAGTTTCAATCTTGTAAAGCTACAGTTTTTTGCTATAACATTTTTGTTAGAACAGCGTCGCGATCGCCTTGCCGTTTAAGCGGGGAATATCTTACGCAACAATAATCGTATGAATGGAATTTTCGTATAATTACTGAAAGCTGTTGTCAGCTACACAATTATTACCTCAGAAATGAGGAAAATATGTAGATCGAGTTTAATCCCTTAAAACGACCAACTTCAGCACAATATTGTTCAATGCTATCTAAAAATTTTATGTGGACTTCGGAATCAATGAGAATTTTAATGATTGTTCTTTAATCTTATTTTGAAGCAATTGAAAACTGAATGTCGGTATATGTACAATTTTCTGAAATGTAGTGTGTAGAAGAAAATTAACACCTGCGTTCTGAACTGTGTTCCTCTGTAAGTTTCCCGACAGCTGCTCCTACACATTCAAAAGCACTGTGTGCTGGCGTTGGATTTCTTCCCAGTTGGCGGAATGTACTCTGGAAACGTTGTGCTGATAACTGATATGGTGCTGGCGTGTATAAGAGACGACTAAAAGTTGGAGAGATTACACTATCTGGTGTCTCCTTACAGACTCCTGTGCCATGGAAATCAAATTTCCAACTCGTTATGATGCTCCCAGACTGCTTGTAAGAATACAAGTTGAAGCAGATGTAAAACTATCTCTCCCTCTCCCCCATGTCGCTGTTGGATATGCCGACGAATCTCCCATTATCAAAATGTAACAAAAACTACATCCGATTTCTTCTTCTTTCTTTGACAGACATAGTACCACCTCATTAGTTACTCGTTCTACGCACCTAATCTCTAGCATCCTTCTACATATGTTAACAAATTCCTCTTTTCAGAAATTATTTTCTTGCGTCTGTATTTTGCATCTATTCCACTTTGGCTATCATCAATTATTTTGCTGCCCAAATACCGAAACTCATCTGCTACTTTTAGTGTGCCTTTCCTAATCCTATTCAAAGAGAATCGCCAAATTTCAGTCAATTACATCCGGTATTCTTTTACTTTTATTGATATTCATCTTGTAATCTATTTTCACATTATACATGCCATTCCACTGCTCTTCGAAGTCCGTTGCTGCCTGCGAAAGGAATACAATGTTATCAACAAATCTATTTTTTTATCATTTCCATGACATTTAATTACCTTTCCAAATTCCTCCTTGATTTCTGTTACTGCTTGTTCAATCTACAGACTGAATACTAAAGGGATAGGTTACACTCTCTTCTCAACCACAAATTCTCTTTCACGACATTCGACTCTCAACGGCAGTCAGTCTTTTTACCACTGCTACCTCCAAAACCTAGGGTATTCAAATCGACATATTTACAAGCTTTACCTAAATCTACAAATGCTATAAATGTATGTTTGCCTGTATTACCTCGCGCGTTTCTAAATTTCTCCGGAACCCAAACTGATGTTCCCCAAGATCGGCTTCTACCAGTTTTTCTGTACTTAAATAAACCGTGTCAATATTTTGCTACCAAGTTTTATTAAACTGAGATTCGGTATTATTCACATTTATCGGCACCTGATTGCTTTGGAATTGAAATTACTGGATTCTTCGTTAAAGCTAAATCATCAGTCTCGTATTTTGCACACCAGACGGAATAGTTTAGCCAAGGATCTCAATGGGAATGTCTATTGCAGTGGGCTTGTTTCTTCTTAGGTCTGTCAGTGCTCTGTCCAATTACTCTCACAGTATTTTACCTCCCGCCTCGTCTTCACCTACCCCTCTCTCTTTCTACATTGTCCTCGAGTTTGTTTCCTTTAAGCAGACACACTACATACAAATTCAACATTTCAACTTTCCTCCCTTGAGTAAAGGTTGCCGTCTAGTTGTGTATATATCTACATTAGCGTTTGTATTCTAGCCATTCCGGCTTAGCCTTACATTTTTTCTGCCAATCTTATTTCTAAATGTCTCTAATCATTTTGTCTGTTTCATTTGAGACCTAGTTTTTCAGGGTTTCCGTTTCTGATCATTGCCCATTTAGGGTGACACACGTGGTAGGAAATATACTGCCAGTGTTCTTCATGGAACATTCAACTGTATTTTAGGTGTAAACATCTCCGTGACGCACCATCTCGCTCCGTGATATTCTGTTACTACAAGATCCGACTGCAAAACGCCCTGTTATTCTTTGTAGTTTATTTATCCTTTTAGTACTATGTTAAAAGCGTCAAAGACTAACGTGCAATATGCAAGAATCAGTCGAACTAGGGATGTGGAAGCAATGGCCTTCGTGGGAAAATTAGTCATCCAGTTTAGTTAAGACGTTTGAAGCAGCAGACTTTTTACACTACAATGTCGTGAGTTTAAAAGCCGTCTACAAATTCTCTCTCGTCAAGCAATTTCTTTCAGTGAAATGTCATGACAACTTCAGAACATACAGACGGACGAAACCACTGCCCAACTTTATTACTTTTCAACCTGCCAGATGAACACAGCAGACAGGGAATGAAAGACCAAATCAGGCACTTTGTAATGTAGACGTCCAACGTTTACCCAACAACAGCGCGATCTCACCATCGCCGCCGTATTTTTTTGGAATTGATGAAGTGCATCCATTACAATCTATACTTGGGTAAATAGGGTGACAGAGGTCTGTTGGTGGGGGGAGGGGGGAGGGGGGGGGGCGGGGAACTTCAAATGCAGGACTATATGCAGAGATTTCACTCACAATAATCAAGGAAAATGCTTATAAGCACAAACTAACTTGTGATAGTTCTTTGTAAACAAATCGACATTGCCGTAACTACTTTGATTCGTTAGCATACGACGCTGTATCAACATTCCAAACAAGTACTGTAGAAGTCCGCAACAAACAGGTTTCCAATGAATGTATGTCAAATCACACATGACGGACTGAGTGACTACGATGAAATAAAACACATAATTCATTCATGTTTGATATAATGGTAATAACTACTCAACTCTGTTAAAATATAACCTCATAGATGCCCCATACTTTTTATTACCCTTTATTATGTTGTAGTTGTGAATTCTGAAGCCAAGGATAATTTTTGTGACATTCATGCCAATCTTTTACGTCTAGATTACACATTCCTCTACGTCTGAAACATAAATTTGAGACTTCCCTTTGGCGAACTGGTAACCATTGTGAATACGTAAATACATTCATAAAATGATCTCCCTGAAAATTCTAGGATCTCAAAACTAAAAAGGAAGTTCTTTAATGACAAAAGGCAGATTGATAGGAAATATACGAAACTTCGAAGACATCAACAGAATCAAGACAAATGAAAATATATTACTGAATTTTAGTCCATGAACCCACTACCCAAACTAGAATCTTACAGCCATAAAAACGTGAGATGCTGATGCAACAATCGAACGGCAATCAGTCTGAACAGAAAAGGGACTACGTTTACGTGAAATAACTGGTCAAACTTTTAACAGTATCCGAAACACGTTGCTGTATAATTCCTCCAGCAAACATCCAAGACTAATTAAACAATTTAAGATGTTATATACAACTTGTAAGGATACCAGACTGCAGTTACAAGAGTCAGAGAAGAGGAACAATAGAAAATGGAGACCGGGCAGTAGCCTATCCCTGATGTTATTCAATCTGTGCATTGAGCAAGCAGTGATGGAAACCAGGGAGAAATTTTGAAAGGGAATTAAAGACGGAAGAAAATAATAAAAAAAAAACTAAGGTTTGCCGATGACATTGTGATTATGTAGGAGACGGCAAATCACTAGGAAGAGCAGTTGAACGTATAATGATTTTTTTTTGGGGGGGGGGGGGGGGGGGGGAGAGAGAGTTGTAAGACGAACAAAAGAAGTAAGAAAAAGTACTGTCAAATTGAATCAGCCTATGCTGACAGAATTGTCTCCTTTTCTTTCACACTAGTACATGACTTTTGCAATTTAGGCAGTAACATAACTGACGATGGCCAATATGCGCTAAGTGATCAAAAGTATCCGGACACCTGGCTGAAAATGACTTGCAAGTTCGTGGCGCCCTCCATCTGTAATGCTGGAATTCAATATGGTGTTGGCCCACCATTAGCCTCGATGACATCTTCCACTCTCGCAGGTATACGTTCAATCAGGTGCTGGAAGGTTTCTTGGGGAATGGCAGCCTATTCTTCACGGAGTGCTGCACTGAGGAGAGGCATCGATGTCGGTCGGTGAGGCCTGGCACGAAATCGGCGTTCCAAAACATCCCGAAGGTGTTCGATAGGATTCAGGTCAGGACTCTGTGCAGGCAAGTCCATTACAGGGATGTTATTGTCGTGTAACCAATCCGCCACAGGCTGTGCATTCTGAACAGGTGCTCGATCGAGTTCAGAGGTGGAGTCGCCATCCCCGAATTGCTCTTCAACAGTAGAAAGCAAGAAGGTGCTTAAAGCATCAATGTAGGCCTGTGCTGTGATAGTGCCACGCAAAACAACAAGGGGTGCAAGCACCCTCCATGAAAAACACGAGCCGGCCGCTGTGGACGAACGGTTCTAGGCGCTTCAGACTGGAACCGCGCGACCGCTACGGTCGCAGGTTCGAACCCTGCCTCGGGCATGGATGTGTGTGACGTCCTTAGGTTAGTTAGACTAAGTAGTTCTAAGTTCTAGGGGACTGATTACCTCAGATGTTAAGTCCCATAGTGCTCAGAGCCATTTTGAAAAAGACGACCACACCATAACACCACCGCCTCCGAATTTTACTGTTGGCACTATACACGCTGGCACATGACGTTCACCGGGCATTCGCCATACCCACACCCTGCCATCGGATCGCCATTTTGTGTGCCGTTATTCGTCACTCCACACAATGTTTCTCCACTGTTCAATCGTCCAATGCCTACGCTCCTTACTCCGAGCGATACGTCGTTTGGCATTTACCGGCGTGATGTGTGGCTCGATCATGAAATCGAAGTTTTCACACCTACCGCCTAAATGTCAGTACTCGCAGTGGATCCTGATGCAGTTTGGGATTCCTGTGTGATGGTCTAGACTTTGTGCTGTACGTGTCCCTTCACGTTTCCACTTCTCTATCACATCGGAACCAGTGGACCTAGAGGGTGGAAATCTCGCGTACAGACGTATGACAAGTGATACCGAATCACCTGACCACGTTCGAAATCTGAGAATTCCGTGAAGCGCACCATTCTGCTCTCACGTCTAATGACTACTGAGGTCGCTGATAGGGAGTACCTGGCAGTAGGTGGCAGCACAATGCACCTGATATGAAAAACAAATGTTTTTGGGGTGTCCGAATACTTTTGATAAAAGTAGGAAAACTGTTTTTGGAGAAAGGAAAAAAATCGTTAACACAATGTGTTACGACAATCGTTTCCGAAGGTATCTGTAGTGTACCTTGTACCGACTTGAAACGAGGATGATACACAGTTCAGACAAGAAGAGAATTGAAGCTTTTGGAGCGTAATGCTACAGAGACGGGTAGATCAGATAACTAACAGCATCGAATCGAACAGGTGAAAAAAGAAATATATAGCACAACAATAAAAGGTAGGAATTGGTTAATAGGACATGTCCTGCAGCATACAGGAATCATCAGTTTGGTAATGGGTGGAAGCGTCGGGGAGGGGGAGGGGAGGCGGGGGTAGAACTGTAGGAAGAGATCAAGGTACGAATGAACTAAGCAGGTTCCAATGAATGTACTTTTCAGAGCACCTAATTTCATCACTGATTCTAAAGAAAATGTAATTTATCAATCGACATTCGCTAAATGAATGGATTACGAGAATTAAATCAATTAAGGTGCAATGACATGAAGTATATGCAAAAACTGTCCGTAATGGTAAAAACGAAATCAATTTTATCACGACGAAGCAATAATAATCGTGTTCGACTTCCAGTCCTGTACACATTTACATTAGTCACGTATATTTATTACACTGAGGACCGAGAGTTTCTCACCCGTTTTCACTCTTATTTCAAGACACTTCATCTTCATCTTCACTGATTTCATCCACTTCTGCCACTCACTAATTTAATTTCAATTGAGAGAACCTAATTGTGATAGGACTAGCCATAGGTATCTCCGACGCTGTCGTCGTTGACAGCATGGCAAGAGGCATCCAAGCAAAACAAGTAGATTAAGGAGAACGCTCTGCGACTGAAGATCTGAAAAGTTGATTTAATTGTGAGAAGCCTAGATAGTTAAAATCCAACCGAAACAAAGTTGCATATTCCACCTGAATAATCACCTAGCAGACACAAAATTTGAAACTCCATTTTACAACATTGCTGATTGTTATCTGACAAAATGCTTACTGGACAAAAACTCAAGACCAGAAATAAGGAAACCGACAGGAACAGCTTGAGGAACTCCAGCTATGTCAATGCACATTGGACCGGTACTTGAAAACATTTGGTTCCAAGCAATTTAAGACATCGCCCCACCAGACCTTAGATAACATGAGACCACTTGCATAGACTTTAACAACATTCATACTCCCATACTTCCCAGCACACTTTCAATACGCACAATACGTTCCCGCTCCCCGAGATTTGTGTGGGAAGATCATGTACTACTGCATACCAAACCACTCTTCTGATTAAAGCACGAGAGGAGAAAGAGAGAAGGCCGACAAGGCTGTCATTATAATGGCTACGAAGACATTATTACACTAGTTCCAGAGGCTGAACTATCCAAGAATATTTGGTGCGTCTGAAGTTTCCAGTCAGATCACGAAGAACTAGGGCCACACAAACTGGAATTATCGATATCCCTGAATGTGACTGGGCAGCAGCAGAAGCGACCATGAAACATAGCCAAACAGTGTTAAAATGAAGACAACTCTGAAGATATAAATGAAGTTGTTTGCTGGAAATCTAACACTGATGCAAGTTTGTTAATGTGTAGTACTGCCTCAAAGTGGTAGTTGCTTGTGAATTTTCCAAAAATTTATAACCTATAACTTTGCTATACCTATTTTATCTCCTTCATTCGCCCTTTCAGAAATACAGTATTGTCCTCCAAAGAGATGCGTCTAAAAGAGCTTTTCCTTGTAAGTGATGGAGCTAATACTTTTAAAATGGCACAATTGACTGAACCCTGCTCTACAAGCCTGGGAAAACTGTAATTACACTAGCGATACATTTCAGCTCTGAAGAGGTCCGTGTCACTACAGAAACAAATATATCCATAAGTACACTTTATTATTCAACGAGAAAAAGTATCGATAACCATGGAACTTCGTACTGAGAATGACGAGAACGATTTGCTGTCGGGCGTCTACACGCACTGTCATGAAGTATATAGGTGTTATCCAATTATATTACGATATTACTCTTCAAGACAACTTTTCCCACCAATTTGTGGACCTACAGAATCATCGCAACGAAATTCGGCAACGATATGAAAGGAACCATGGCCGTTTGTTAACAAGAATCCTTGACACTGTACGGAGAACTACGTGACAACCTATTGCTCCTTACTGTGAAAGGATACCAAATATTATTCCATCACATTGGTTAGGGAAAAAACAAGGTCATCGATATCAAGACGGAATTTTTTTCTTAATTAAGCAATGAGCAGCCTTTATGCATTCCTGTCGGCGTAGTCTTTACAACGTAATACTGTACGAATAATTTGCGCACACACACACACACACACACACACACACACACACACACACACACATCACTGGGGTCAACTGCAGCCGCATTGCTAAGAACAAAATTCATAATAATGTGAACATTTCTGCAGTGGCCGCTCACCCTGCTATCCCACCACCACTTTACAATGTGTTCAGAGTACGCATGCACATGTATTAGCGAAACATCACCACCGAGCCTGCATTCCGCCAATCACTCGCTGCACGGTGGATTTTTAACGACACACACGATTCTAACAAGATTTAATGTAATGTTATTTATGGCATGTTCATTCAATTTAAGGGCGACATTGCGCTCACACGCGAAAAGTATTATTTCCTTAACGAAGGTAGTGACTTTGCTTTACAAAGTACCCAGAAATTCCCTCTCAGTACGGAACAAAGATCTGAATTGCTGTCTGTGCGTCGAGTCGACCGTGAGGTAGACAAATTGCATCTTCTATGACGCATCCCGTCGCTATCACTACACAAACAACGCCTGAAAACAGCTTTGTTCAGACATTTCCTTAGTTATACAAGGTCATGTCAGACTTAGCCTTCAACTTAACGAATGACACGGTTCAGTCTACCATGTACGTAAATGTACAGGGCTATTACAAATGATTGAAGCGATTTCATAAATTCACTGTAGCTCCATTCATTGACATATGGTCACGACACACTACAGATACGTAGAAAAACTCGAAGTTTTGTTCGGCTGAAGCCGCACTTCAGGTTTCTGCCGCCAGAGCGCTCGAGAGCGCAGTGAGACAAAATGGCGACAGGTGCCGAGAAAGCGTATGTCGTGCTTGAAATGCACTCACATCAGTCAGTCATAACCGTGCAACGACACTTCAGGACGAAGTTCAACAAGATCCACCAACTGCTAACTCCATTCGGCGATGGTATGCGCAGTTTAAAGCTTCTGGATGCCTCTGTGAGGGGAAATCAACGGATCGGCCTGCAGTGAGCGAAGAAACGGTTGAACGCGTGCGGGCAAGTTTCACGCGTAGCCCGCGGAAGTCGACGAATAAAGCAAGCAGGGAGCTAAACGTACCACAGCCGACGGTTTGGAAAATCTTACGGAAAAGGCTAAAGCAGAAGCCTTACCGTTTACAATTGCTACAAGCCCTGACACCTGATGACAAAATCAACGCTTTGAATTTTCGGCGCGGTTGCAACAGCTTATGGAAGAGGATGCGTTCAGTGCGAAACTTGTCTTCAGTGATGAAGCAACATCTTTTCTTAATGGTGAAGTGAACAGACACAATGTGCGAATCTGGGCGGTAGAGAATCCTCACGCATTCGTGCAGCAAATTCGCAATTCACCAAAAGTTAACGTGTTTTGTGCCATCTCACGGTTTAAAGTTTACGGCCCCTTTTTCTTCTGCGAAAAAAACGTTACAGGACACGTGTATCTGAGCATGCTGGAAAATTGGCTCATGCCACAACTGGAGACCGACAGCGCCGACTTCGTCTTTCAACAGGATGGTGCTCCAACGCACTTCCATCATGATGTTCGGCATTTCTTAAACAGGAGATTGGAAAACCGATGGATCGGTCGTGGTGCAGATCATGATCAGCAATTCATGTCATGGCCTCCACGTTCTCCCGACTTAACCCCACGCGATTTCTTTCTGTGGGGTTATGTGAAAGATTGAGTGTTTAAACCTCCTCTACCAAGAAACGTGCCAGAACTGCGAGCTCGCATCAACGATGCTTTCGAACTCATTGATGGGGACATGCTGCGCCGAGTGTGGGAGGAACTTGATTATCGGCTAGATGTCTGCCGAATCACTAAAGGGGCACATATCGAACATTTCTGAATGCCTAAAAAAACTTTTTGAGTTTTTATATGTGTGTTCAAAGCATTGTGAAAATATCTCAAAAAAGTTATTGTAGAGCTGTGAAATCGCTTCAATCATTTGTAATAACCCTGTATATTCCATCTTTTGTTAATCGACTTAGTTGTGATGTTACCCGTACAGAAAACAGTTTATACTACATAATGCAATGTATGCTTTTCAGTTCAAGTGAAACACTTCGCAACATCTTTTCTTAGCAATGTAGTAATTGTCGATCCAAAGATACAAAGTGTGTGATCTGTTGGGAGAGGGGGAGGCGAGAGAGAGAGAGAGAGAGAGAGAGAGAGAGAGAGAATTTCTTTCCATCTTTTAAAAATAACTCCTGGTATTTTAACTGTATGTAAATTTACACAAGGGCAAAAACTGGAATCAATACGTGAGAGTTCTATTGGTATTTCTGCTCTAGTTCTGGAGCATCCTTCCCACTTTGGTACTGATAGGAGTATAATAGCTAACATCAATACAGAGCAGTACGCCACAATATCACAATACAAGTTGTCGTGTGTGTCCGCAAATATTACGGAATGCTTCTATGTTATTCTCAACGATGTTCGGTGCATTAAAAACTTATTTCTCCTGGACGACACGAAACGTGTTGATAGCGATGAATACTGAATGTAATAAAGTTATATGGGAACATCAATAGCTTCTCCCAGTGCCAATCGGTCTCACCCCCAAAAAAACCAGTCACCGATACGTCTTGTTAAAATGTTTCGTGCGAGATATTAAGGTGTCTGGTTGAAACTGGTACCGTATTTAATATTGCCTCAAAAATTCAGGTGCGTCTTGTACTCGAAATTAATATAACGATATCCAGTGTTTGATTTAAAATTTTCGACAGTCTTAAAAATTGGCCATATATTCGATAGCACGGCTAATCTATCTGGGAACATTGGATTCAACTGGCAGTAACAGTGCACCGATGCGGCGAACATGAAAAGTGTCCCTCCCGCCCCGCCGCCACAAACCCAGAACATTGTCTAGCCTATGATGCGTCACTGCAGAATACGGCAACAGTACAATGTTTTTGTTAGCAGCTAATTTCGTAATGGACCAAAAAAAAAGTATTCAAATGATGATGACTACAAATTGAAAGTAACAGCACATGCAGGACAACAAGGAAAGAGCAGCTGAGTGGCATTTCCGCCCTCCACAAAAAAAAAAATTCGCGATTGGCAGGATAGTAAAGAAGAACTAAAATAAATGAAGACTAAATGAGCAAACAGAGGACTGAATCCAAAATGGCCACAACATGAATATGACAAATTGAAATGCATTCAAGAACATCGTCAAAATGGCACTGGAATTGATACAAAAATGATTCGAATACACGCTCGTAAGCTAGCGCTTCAGTGGAAATTAAACTTTAAGTGACAAGTGGATATTTTCTTCGCTGTCGCGTATTACTACCTGAACACGATATTACTGCACTTTGCCTCCCGTGGCCGTTAGCGGTTTGTGGATTTCGCTACTGTGGTCACGCGGCTGTCCCTTCCGGCCGCGTCGTCACTTCCACGATGTAGAAACAGGCGCGGACTGCTAACCAGTATGCGTTTAGATCATCAAGTCCTCTGCAAGATAATGCCAGCGGGGGAATTGCGCGGGAACTTTCAAATCGATAGTAGCGTGAGCGGATTTCCACGGGGTGAGGTGAGGGTGAGTCACTGGCGAGTGGAATCAATAGCACGCCTCGGCTCTGGGGCGGCCGGCCGCCCGCCTGCGCCTCCCGGCTCGGCAGTTCCGGCCCGCGGCGAGACGCCGTCGCCGGCTGCCGCTGCTTGGCAACGCTGCGCACAACGCGGCCCTGTCGGCCGGCTGGCCGCCACGCCGGACCGGTGTTGCTAAATTTACCCGCGAGGGGGAGCGGGAGCGCCTCGTCTGTCTTGTCCACGACACGCCACGCCACAGCACACCGTGCCACGCTGCTGCGTGCGCCGCGTATGCGTTCTCTGTCAGCAAACAGTCACGCAATGCTGGCTTGCATTCCACAGTCCTGTCGGCCGACGCAGCTCCGCGCTCGGAATTCGCTCGCCACTTTTGCCTAGTCACCTGAGTGTCAACGGTAGCAATACTCGCGCGCACGGCGTTAAGTCTCTTTGTAACAGTTGAAGACGCCCGTGGAACCACAAAGAAGCGGTCAAGTAAAAGCACCAAACAGTTTTACAACTTCATTTCTAGCTACTGACGGTGAAAAAACAAGGAAATAAAAACATTAGAAATAGTTTCACTCCTTGGAATTCAATGAAAAAGCGGCATCGCGATAGAGTTAAGTTCGAAGGTTATATCATATAATGGCAGAAAAAAAAATCGCAACGCCGAAGAAGAATTAATGTGGAGTAATTAAATTTAGGAAATACATTTGTCTAGGTGACATGTGTAATTGTTTAACACTGCAAGATCAGTGGTTAATAGAAGCGCGAGGTAAGCCATTGCAAACGTGAAATGATGGTACATGAATAACCGGTGTAACCGCCAGAATGTTGAATACAAGCATGTTGTACAGGTGACGGATGTCAGTTTGTGGGATGGAGTTCATTTTTGCTGCACTTCGTTGGTCAATACAGGGCAAATAACCTTGTTTGTGGATGACGGTGTTTTGTGGATGATGTCCCTTATGTGCTCGGTTGGAACAGATCTTGTGATCGAGCAGGCCAAGGCAACATGCCGACACTCTGTAGAGCAAATTAGGTTACAACAGCGGTATGTGGGGGAGCATCATCCCGTTGGAAAACACCCCCTGGAATGCTATTCATGAACGGCAGCACAACAGATCGAATCACCAGAATGACGTACAAATTTGCAGTCGGGCGAGTGCCATAACCACAATTGTGCTCCTACTGGCGTACGAAATCGCATCCCTGACCGTAATTCCAGGTGTAGTCCCGTGTGTGTCGCATGCAGACAGGTTCGTTGCAGGTGCTCCAAGTGGCCTGGTCCTAACCAACACACGGCCATCACCGGCACAGAGGTAGAACCAGCTTTCATGAGTGAACACAACAGACCTCCACCCTGCCCGCCAATGAGCTCTCGCGTCATCAGTGAAGTCTGAAATGGCGGCTGTCTGGGGTCAGTGGAATGCACGCTGGCTTGGGGCTGTCCTTGAAGTAACCGATTTGTAACAGCTCTTAGTGTCACTGCTCATTTGCTGCAGATGCACTATGATGCGCCGCAGCCAAACGCCGAACAAGATGGTCTTTCCTCTCAGTAGTGCCACGTGGCCATCCGGAGCTAGGTGTTCTTTCGACCTTACGCTGTCATAACGACCGCTGTCAAAAATCACGTACAGTGGCTACATTCCTGCCAAGTCTTTCTGCAATGTCGCAGAAGGAACGTCCGGTGTCTCGAAGCCCTATTACACGACCTTGTAAATTCAAAGCCGAAGTTTTGAATTTCACGTTCAAGAAATAGTTCACACAGGAGAACCGTACAAACATACCGTCATCTCACCATCGGACAGACTCTCTTCGATTACTCTACGGCAATGGCCCCTTACCTAGCTAGCATTTATCGTGAATCTCGCCCAACACCTAGTCTCAAGCAACTGTAAAAAGGCGCAGGTGTCTCCAGTATATAAGAAAGGTAAAAGAACGGACCTGCAAAATTACAGACCAATATCACTAACTTCCATTTGCTGCAGAATCCTTGAACATTCAGTTCGAATATAATGAACTTTCTTGAGACAAAGAAGCTTATGTCCACGTATGATTGTAAAAAGCAGCGCTCGTGTGAAACTCTGCTTACAACGCTAATTTATTAATAGCAGTCTCAGTAACAAACAGTTTTCAAGTGCGCTGTATTTTTTGATGCCTGAAAACGAGCGCCGGTGACTCGTAGCCCGTCGTAAATACGTTAATGTTGTCACATTAATAATCCGTAAACTGTGATTCGTTGCTGTATGTGAATATAATGGTCATAACACAGTCACGAAAGGCAATGCTGCCAATATGGAAACTGATTATAAGTTGAACTTAATGAAATGCAAGTAAATAGGAGATGAAGCCCGGTCTCGTTTGATTGCACAATAGCTGGCACATTACTGGAATCAGCCGCGATGGGAATTCAGAGCGATTAATGTGAAACAGTCACTGAAGCATAGCGAAAGTAGGCCGCTCTTGAAATCTAGAGACAAAAATAAAAAAAATTACATAAATCACAAAGAATTTTTCATATTTCTTTACAATTAGGGCTTTTACAGCACTTGACAGAACATATTTGGCATAGCTTCCGTCTTTATCCTAACCAATGAACGCAATGTGTTTCGAAATTATATTCTCGATTACTTGTTGCACGTCGGGTACTGCGTGAATATGTTTTATATTTCCGGAAACGATTTTGGCCTTCGTCTACTGACGAGGATATAAATCCGCCAATAACAACCCCAGGGGATTTCCACGCTGACGGTGTCGCTCACCACTGAAAGCTATGTACCTGCTGGGATTTAGCAAAAAAAATCAGGCGAAGGTTGCGCATATACATATATTCGTATATGACCTGCTACTCAAAATTCCTGAAAGAGAATCTGTAGTTGTAAAATCTCGACGGCAGAAAATAGGATCAAGACATTCCGATACAAACACATCTCGATGGAAAAACCTGTGGATAAAGTAAGACTGGACGAGCCCCCGCAGTTTTCGCAGGGTCGGTATTGTTACAATCGGATTTGGCAAGGTTACTTGAAAGGGGTGGCCAGATGCCCTTCCTGTGAATCATAGCTGTCTGCGTCTAGCGTAAACCATGAAATAGTGCGAACGTGTTTCAAATGCCTGCGAGTCGTGTAACTGAGGCGGGGTGTGGGGACCAGCCAGGTATTCACCTAGTAGGAAGTGGGAAACCGCCTAAAAATCACGTCCAGGCTGACGGGCACACGTCGTTAATTCGCCCGGCGGATTCGATCGGGGCCGGCGCGCCTATCAGAGTCCAGGAGCAGCGCATTAGCAACTCTCGGCTAAACTGGTGGGTAGCACAAGAAATGTGGATATAGGAAAGTATCTAGACAACTAATCCGTAGATACCAAACCAACTTAAAAAATCAAATATGCTGAAATTTGATGAAAATCGCGAATGAAAATTAGCTTCAATTTATTCCTCCTAGGGAAGGCGCACCGTGGGACGTCCAGAAATATGTTGACTCTTATGCAGAACAGGCTGTTGGCCTAGTCCGTGGAAGAAGACATTATTTGTTATCTTCAACGCTTGCCAAGTTGCATTAATAGAAGATATAGGAAATGTGAAGGTAACTCCTCGAGCGTCATCGGCACAATCTATACCAGATAAAAGCTTTGGCTCAATACAGGGAGTGTTGCAGGAATCAAGAAGTAAGTGATAGTGTTGTCTTCGGTCTTAAGAATGGTTTGACGCAGTTCTTCAAGACAAGTCTCTATCACAACTACTGCAACCTAAATCCATCTGAACCTGCTAACTGCAGTCAAATCAGGGAAATCAGGGTTTGCCTAGCCCCACACTTGCTTTAATTACCAAATTAACGATGGCGCAGTATGCGTCTTACATCAATACCTTCTTTCCGTCCGACTGTGCGATACATTTCCTCTCCCCACAATCCAATTCAGTACCACTATTCGTTTTCTGATCCCTCATCAACTTTCTGCTGTTGCACCACATTTCAAAAGACAGTCTTGTTTTTTCCGTGCCTTATCGTCCTCGTTTAAATCCAGTATAGGGTCGCACTCTACGAAAATGTTATTACAGTTTTGAATGAAGAAACTCAACGAATATAATGTACTTGTGTAGCGAAGGAGTCCCTGTCTTTTAAATTTCTCTAAAACTAAGGTCGATAGACGAGTGCGACAAACTGTATGTTTACTGTGAAGTCTCTAAGAATTTTACTTTTACAGAAGTTTCGAATTAGAAAAACTGGTAACAGATGGCGCTGTAATCGCAATACGTAGTGTCTATAAATAGTGCTCCGCAGCTCCGAGCAGTCATTTCCACCGTCGAAACATGAAAGGAGGATAGCGCGTACTGGAGGAAGAGGTTGAAACTACGTGTTCTATTGAACAACGTGTTTTGCTGGTACTGGAATACCGCACATTAGACCAGTCTACGGCAACAGCGATCTGTTTTCGAATACGATTTAAAGTTTCAAACGGACCCGACGCGAAAACCATTCTCAAGCTCTTCGCCATATTTGAACGAACAGGCAGCGTGGCTGCTGATCTGGCAGGGAATGTTGGCCCAGGGCAAACTGTAGTTACTCTTGACAATGCCGCCACGGTTTCTGGAATTATTCAACAAAATTCAATGAAATCCGTCCGAAGAATTGCATCAGAGACTAGTATGAAGCGTCGTTCCAGCACGCAGAAAATACCGAGACAGAGCCTACACAGGTTTCCATTCAAACCCCAAATCCAACAGGTCATACCTTTACGAGCTGTGCGACAGATGGCTGAGTTTGCCAACCAGATCCTCTCAATGGTTGGTGATAAACGATGTGGTGTTGGGTGGACCTGGTTCAGAGATGAAGCACAATTCCACCAGAACGAGTTATTAATAAACAAAAATGGCGGTTTTGGGGTTCCGACAATCTCTATTTGTATGAAGTGAAACCAATGGATTCTGCCAAACTTACTGTTTAGGCTGCGGTTTGTAGCAGGGTCATTATTGGCCCTTTTTTCATCACTAGCGAACGTTACGTTGTAATTTTGAAACAATTTGTCGCCACACAGCTAGCGTTGAAGGGTCGACCAAGACCACATCACATCGAACAACCGTTTCGCTTTTTTTTTTATTTAAGAATACTTCGGGACCAGAGTCACTGCGTCGGATTTTTGCAAATTTACTGGTGCAGGGAAGGACTGGCCTCCATCTTCGCCGGATCTTGACTCCTAATGCTTACTGTCTGTGGGGTGTAGCGGTACCATACCACACGTTGCAAGAGTTCGAATTGCCGATCTGAGTGGCATCTGAATTCATTTTCGTGGGGCACTACAGGATGCGATGGTAAATTTCATTGTTAGTTTGCACTACCTCCATTCCGCGAGTGGTGGACCTTTCGAAAACAATGTATTGTTATTACGAAGACCACTTGCAGAGGACGAGTTTAATTACGCACGCTGACACTGTACGAGCTGTACATTGTACAGCGCCAGCTGTTAGCAGACTTTCAGGCTATTTGGAAATTTCTGTAATACTGATGACTGATGTATAAAATTCTTAGAGCTTTCACAATAAATATCTTTTTGTTGCAGTTGTCTATCGATCTTAATTTTCGAGCTACTTAATTTTGAAATCGACGACTCCTTCGCTTGACACCCTGTATTAACTGAGCACAGCAACAAGTTTTACAGTTCATTTCAAACACTAACCACTACCGAGTACAAATCACTTCCCAATTGCATTGTTTGCGGTATAATTTGTTTCTTTTTGAACATAATCCAGGTGGTCTCAGAATTCGCTTATTGTATTTACTCTTCTTCTATGGAACTCGCTTAATTCTTGGGTTCCCGTCGGCTCTACAACTGGGATACGCAGAGACTAAGTAATGTCCACTGAGAAAGCCTAGACGTGTAAACGTAGACACTTTGGAGACCCCGAGCACGGGCTGTGGAAAGTTCGCGTATTCGTCCTACATCAAATAGACTGTAGTACAGTGGTCCAGAACTTACTGTGAGGAGGAACTGTCCCCAAGATACGTGGACTGTCGTGGAGTAGCAATGTGAATTACAGATGGTTTTCCTAGTTCCTTAAACGACCAGTGCTATTTGCAATGTTCGTTGAATACGAATTACACGTCGTCAAAACACAGTCGTATGTGCAAACTCCAAACAGGTAAACATTACACCGATCTCTTGTTCTGGATTGGTGTGATCCAAAATTCGAGAATAAACTTTCTTCCTATGAACTGTTTTACACTTCAAATTATTAACTTACAACACCGAGACATGCTTATACCGCAACTACTCGCTCATGGACACGGGAGTAAACTATAGCAATTGCTGACTCACCAAACCCAATCTTTTTCGTATGAGAGACTCACCTACGTTGCCAAATCGCTACTGTTCAAAACGAAAAAAAGAATGAAACCGCCTCTACACGCACTTTTCCCATTATGTGTATGTGCTGGTACAGAAAGAATTCCCTAATGCTAAGAATAATGAACAACTACCGATTACTCATCCTTGCGAACACACACACACACACACACACACACACACACACACACACACACACACACACACACACACGCACGCGCGCGACACAAATAGACAATTAACGATTGATAGTCTGTGAAAACGCTACTCCTCCAAAAGAACAGAAAGCGTCGCTGTTTACCAAATAGAAACGTGGAGACCTGTCAAAAATTTATGCATTTTGGTTTGATACAACCGAAAGCACCACAGCTTGACAAAATAATGTCAATACAAATTTTAAAAAAAAATGTTTGTGACCTGTTGCGCGTCTCTCGTAGTCATCGCATTTCTCCGAGTTATTTATTTATTCGTATCAAAAACTAATGAGGAAGTATTGAATAGGATTGGGGAGAAGAGAAGTTTGTGGCACAACTTGACCAGAAGAAGGGATCGGTTGGTAGGACATGTTCTGAGGCATCAAGGGATCACCAATTTAGTATTGGAGGGCAGCGTGGAGGGTAAAAATCGTAGAGGGAGACCAAGAGATGAATACACTAAGCAGATTCAGAAGGATGTAGGTTGTAGTAGGTACTGGGAGATGAAAAAGCTTGCACAGGATAGAGTAGCATGGAGAGCTGCATCAAACCAGTCTCAGGACTGAAGACCACAACAACAACAACAACAACAACATCAAAAGCGTTGCATAAAAAATAGATAAAAGGAGAAAACCAGAATACATATATATAGAATCAGTTTTGTGGAAGTATTTTGACTCAGTGATGGTTCTTTCTGAAATGTTGAGACAAACGTGGACGAAGCTCGACAAGAAGGTCAGGGTGTCCGCTTCACAAGCTTCATATTTATGAATACCACTTCCCCACAAACAGTGAGATGGTAATCGAAAATTTTTGGGGTTAACAACGGTCGGAATATCGTTTCGTAGATCTGGAACACAAGTAATTGCAAGTGATTCACAGAGGCAATTTACACATTCAAGACATACCTATTTCAAAATCAGAGTACAACTGGTGAAGAACAATATGCGTATTTCTTGTTCATATGTACTTTGAAACGTTGTTTCTGTTATAGCAAGCAATTAAGGCACCTTAACTGGATTTCCAATCTACGCATCAACTGATAAATTATTAGAGCGTTTGTGCAGAAATTTGCGAGGCTACTAACGAAATTTTTCCTCTACTAATCTGTTCCTAAACTTTGATACACTTATTTGATTATGTTGCAACAGCTCTGTTGCAAGCTGACGTGATACACAAAACAATCAACCGAGCAGGTACATTCTGTGACCTTTCAGGTTTTCTTGGCGTGACTGATAAAAGGTTGTACAGCCGTGCTGTTTCCATTTTCTGCGCATTATTTCGACGACTGACCTAGTATTTAGGTGCTGCAGTTACACATAACAGCGTGTAACAACAACTCCGGAAAAATACAATTAAGGTACACTCTGAAAATGATTAGCAGCAAAATTTTGTTTTTCGGAATGTTACATATAGCTTACGGCCACCCCGATTCTCAAAGAGGAATGCTAAGTCGATTACAGTTACAATGCTACTTTACGAAAGAAAGTGAAAATCGGGTTCCGCGGAATGTTGTGCCCTTCTGTATCACATACTTATTTATTCCTAGGAAAAAAAAAAAAAAAAAAAACGAAAACAGTGTTTCTAACGAAAGAAACCACCGATCACTGATGTTTCATGAAAGCTTCGCTCTTAGTAGTACAAAATATGTACTGCTTCTACGCACAGTGCGCTCCCGAATGGCGAAAGATGGATATAAAATATTTTTTGACAACAGCCCTCTCCCAAGTCATGTTGTAGGACTATAGAATCTGCTACTGCACTGCCTCAGGCTAAAACTGGCATTTAATGCCTCTTATAGCGAACAAAAATTTATATATTCGTAAGATACAGTATTATTTTGGTCGAACCATTAAAAATGCATTGACACGACAATAATCCCACTGTAATCTAAACTGTCACGCGACTTTTATCTTTGATTATGCGACAATTTGCAGCAGCAACTGATGACGTAAACAAATCGATAAGATGCACACAGTTGTACTTGTCATTTACGCGCCTGTCTGTTATCGGAAATGGGTGTTCACTGAATTCTAAAGAACCACTTCAAAAGTTTTTGAACCAAGTTCGATAACGCGTTAAAACTGAGTTTGGCGTAAGATAAGTCTACCTAACCGAATGCGGCCCGTGTCACCTACTACTAAAAGCTTATAAAATGCGGTAGTATTTTGCACATATTCTTACTAACGTTTAAAATGCTGAATGCAGACTCATCAGTAGCCAGCACCAACATCCTATCTGTCGTAAATCTAACCTTACATCAACTTTATATTAACTGTATTTTTTAACAAATTACTTTGCTGATTATTACATAGGAAATACCTACGAAACACACAACTTACGAGCATTCACATAGCATGTCAGAAAGAATATATACTGACGATGTTATAAGTTTAATTCTCTCCGAACGACAGTTTGTCTACTAGCGGTATCAACTAGTGTCAGGTGCAGTAAATCATCGGGTTTCGGAAAGCGAAGCTACCGCCCACCTGCAGGCGTCCGGACGGTGTACAGTGTATCTATACGGCTTCAGGGCCAGCGAAACTTTTCGATTTCTAAAGAGCACAGAAACATCCATCCAGACGACTGTTTGATCCAAAAATGGCTTCAATATGGCAATACGTACAAACACTGTCGACGCTACCTAATATTTAACATAACAATTTTGAAGTGCATGTACGCTTCAAAGTCTCTCAGACGGCCTCCTGAGTTTGTCAGACGGATGTGTTGGCAAATAGTAAATAAGCTTACACTGCCGCTGCCATATTCAAGGTCTACGGGAGTGTTTATTCACATTCATGAGGGATGTATATGGACCTAAAACCAATTGTGGCCACAATATTGTTCGGTGTGATGGAAGAAACAGCCAACTATGTACTTTTACTAACAAGCCATTGCACACAAAAGTTGGAGGAGTTGGGCAAGTATAATGGAGGAGACACTAAGCACAGAGCAACCTTTAACTCTATCGTGCAATACTTATGCAAATTAAGAAAGCCTTGTACCTTCTTTGTGGCTATATTAAATTGGCAATGACAAATATATCTTGGTAGAAATTCAAATGCTGTCTGGTATTTTGCACAGTACATAACTACGTGACACGGTGAGGTGAGCATATACATAGGGATGATAAATAAAGCTCACGACTCACATGTCATGTCATTAAAACGAAAAGACTATCAGTTTCTACTCTGGTTACGTTACATCGAAGTGGATAGGTGACCTTAAACCAATGCGTATGAAGAACTTGGCTCTCCTGCTATCTGATGAGCCATATCTGAAGATGTACAAGATAAATGTAATGGAACACTTTAGTCTTAACTCTGGCTACACTAACGGTAGGGGGTGGGAGGGGAAGAGTGGGGGTGGGGCTTAATACATACTTTTTGAAAATATTGGTATCTAATCACATATTGTGTACTGAAAAAAAGATTTGTTTTTAATGAAGTCTTCCGTCAAATATAAAATTTTTCAGTTAAATTAACAAAAAAAATTAACTGTTCGTAGTAGAAGTGACTTTTCACAAATGAACGGCATTCAGTATTTTCAGTTTTAGGACCCTCCTTCAGGACCCCTACCCTACCAGGCTCAGGACCCTATCCTTTTGAAAAGTAAGTTGTGAGAAAGTCAACAACTAACGATTTTGTTACTAGTTTTCAGGGTGGGCATAAAGTACCACTCCCCACGCTAGTACATGTTGTTATTAATTTTTTTTTGTGGTTGTGAAATGGATTTTTTGTCTGCTGTAGTTTTAAGAGTTACAGTTACTAATACTTGGAGCAACCACCTCCTACTGGAGGAATTTGCACTGAGCAGGTTCTCATAGAACTGTGGTGCGTAGAACACTTTATCTTTCACTGATCGCACTCAAGGAAATGTTGTTGTTGTTGTGGTCTTCAGTCCTGAGACTGGTTTGATGCAGCTCTCCATGCTACTCTATCCTGTGCAAGCTTTTTCATCTCCCAGTACCTACTGCAACCTACATCCTTCTGAATCTGCTTAGTGTATTCATCTCTTGGTCTCCCTCTACGATTTTTACCCTCCACGCTGCCCTCCAAGACTAAATAGGTGATCCCTTGATGCCTCAGAACATGTCCTACCAACCGATCCCTTCTTCTGGTCAAGTTGTGCCACAAACTTCTCTTCTCCCCAATCCTATTCAATACTTCCTCATTAGTTATGTGATCTACCCATCTAATCTTCAGCATTCTTCTGTAGCACCACATTTCGAAAGCTTCTATTCTCTTCTTGTCCAAACTATTTATCGTCCATGTTTCACTTCCATACATGGCTACACTCCATACAAATACTTTCAGAAATGACTTCCTGACACTTAAATCAATACTGGATGTTAACAAATTTCTCTTCTTCAGAAACGCTTTCCTTGCCATTGTCAGCCTACATTTTATATCCTCTCTACTTCGACCATCATCAGTTATTTTGCTCCCCAAACAGCAAAACTCCTTTACTACTTTAAGTGCCTCATTTCCTAATCTAATTCCCTCAGCATCACCCGACTTAATTAGACTACATTCCATTATCCTTGTTTTGCTTTTGTTGATGTTCATCTTATATCCTCCTTTCAAGACACTGTCCATTCCATTCAACTGCTCTTCCAAGTCCTTTGCTGTCTCTGACAGAATTACAATGTCATCGGCGAACCTCAAAGTTTTTATTTCTTCTCCATGAATTTTAATACCTACTCCGAATTCTTCTTTTGTTTCCTTTACTGCTTGCTCAATATACAGATTGAACAACATCGGGGAGAGGCTACAACCCTGTCTTACTCCCTTCCCAACCACTGCTTCCCTTTCATGTCCCTCGACTCTTATAACTGCCATCTGGTTTCTGTACAAATTGTAAATAGCCTACGCTCCCTGTATTTTACCCCTGCCACCTTTAGAATTTGAAAGAGAGTATTCCAGTCAACATTGTCAAAAGCTTTCTCTAAGTCTACAAATGCTAGAAACGTAGGTTTGCCTTTCCTTAATCTTTCTTCTAAGATAAGTCGTAAGGTCAGTATTGCATCACGTGTTCCAGTGTTTCTACGGAATCCAAACTGATCTTCCCCGAGGTTGGCTTCTACTAGTTTTTCCATTCGTCTGTAAAGAATTCATGTTAGTATTTTGCAGCTGTGACTTATTAAACTGATAGTTCGGTAATTTTCACATCTGTCAACACCTGCTTTCTTTGGGATTGGAATTATTATATTCTTCTTGAAGTCTGAGGGTATTTCGCCTGTTTCATACATCTTGCTCACCAGATGGTAGAGTTTTGTCATGACTGGCTCTCCCACGGCCGTCAGTAGTTCCAATGGAATATTGTCTACTCCGGGGGCCTTGTTTTGACTCAGGTCTTCAGTGCTCTGTCAAACTCTTCACGCAGTATCGTATCTCCCATTTCATCTTCATCTACATCCTCTTCCATTTCCATAATATTGTCCTCAAGCACATCGCCCTTGTATAGACCCTCTATATACTCCTTCCACCTTTCTGCTTTCCCTTGTTTGCTTAGAAGTGGGTTTCCATCTGAGCTCTTGATATTCATACAAGTCTTTCTCTTATCTCCAAAGGTCTCTTTAATTTTCCTGTAGGCAGTATCTATCTTACCCCTAGTGAGATAGGCCTCTATATCCTTACATTTGTCCTCTAGCCTTCCCTGCTTAGCCATTTTGCACTTCCTGTCGATCTCATTTTTGAGACGTTTGTATTCCTTTTTGCCTGTTTCACTTACTGAATTTTTATATTTTCTCCTTTCATCAATTAAATTCAATATTTCTTCTGTTACCCAAGGATTACTACTAGCCCTCGTCTTTTTACCTACTTGATCCTCTGCTGCCTTCACTACTTCATCCCTCAAAGCTACCCATTCTTCTTCTACTGTATTTATTTCCCCCATTCCTGTCAATTGCTCCCTTATGCTCTCCCTGAATCTCTGTACAACCTCCGGTTCTTTTAGTTTATCCAGGTCCCATCTCCTTAAATTCCCACCTTTTTGCAGTTTCTTCAGTTTTAATCTACAGGTCATAACCAATAGATTGTGGTCAGAGTCCACATCTGCCCCTGGAAATGTCTTACAATTTAAAACCTGGTTCCTAAATCTCTGTCTTACCATTATATAATCTATCTGATACCTTTTAGTATCTCCAGGGTTCTTCCATGTATACAACCTTCTTTCATGATTCTTAAACCAAGTGTTAGTTATGATTATGTTGTGCTCTGTGCAAAATTCTACCAGGCGGCTTCCTCTTTCATTTCTGTCCCCCAATCCATATTCACCTACTATGTTTCCTTCTCTCCCTTTTCCTACACTCGAATTTCAGTCACCCATGACTATTAAATTTTCGTCTCCCTTCACAATCTGAATAATTTCTTTTATTTCATCATACATTTCTTCAATTTCTTCGTCATCTGCAGAGCTAGTTGGCATATAAACTTGTACTACTGTAGTAGGTGTGGGCTTCGTATCTATCTTGGCCACAATAATGCGTTAACTATGCTGTTTGTAGTAGCTTACCCGCATTCCTATTTTCCTATTCATTATTAAACCTACTCCTGCATTACCCCTATTTGATTTTGTGTTTATAACCCTGTAGTCACCTGACCAGAAGTCTTGTTCCTCCTGCCACCGAACTTCACTAATTCCCACTATATCCAAATTCAACCTATCCATTTCCCTTTTTAAATTTTCTAACCTAACTGCCCGATTAAGGGATCTGACATTCCACGCTCCGATCCAGGAAATATCCCGTCAAATCTCGAAGTCTGCATCCACTTTGATTGAACTGAACGTTCTTAGTATCACTCGCATATTTAATTTCTGAAGGATATTTTCCGCTCTTGGTTTTAATTTATTTACATACACTGCAGCAACACATTATACGTAACCACACTGCACAATATGCAAAACGTCGCTGTGTGCTTCAGTTAATATGTAGTCATGTACACGCGTACTGTTTCGAGCTGTTGATGTGAATTTTCACTTTCATTGTTTTGGGTGTTGTACAGTATTGTTGCATAACTCATTACTGCTATGTATAATTTAATGTTTCGCTTGAGAATGACCTGAAGATCAAACCGGCGGACTGCCTCCCCCCCCCCCAAACACACACGCACACACACACACACACACACACACACACACACACAAATTGCAGTACAGTTGCTCAAGTTCACTGGACTCGCATTCTACATTCCATCCTATAATGTTTTATTCACACAGTTCAGCTAAGATTCACTGCAGCTAGGTATATACGATTCCGATTGAACATTTCGTCTGCGTTTTTTCACAATATCCTATTATTAGCACAAGTGTCGTTCTCTGACAATGCAGCCGGAACAGATCTCCGGTGCCTGAAATGTGATTCGGGAAATACAGAAACACCGTATGAAGCGATCGTTTCTCCTCCCTGCATGTTACCCATAAAAAACATCTTAATTGGTCTGTATTCCAGTTGGCATGCGTAGTAGTAACGAGAAACTGTGCTCGTGTTCTTCCTAAACTACGCTGAAGGCTCCAGCACTATTGTAGACCGACTTTGTTCTCACGGATGAATGAAGCGCTCAGCTATTTATTTCCGTGAAAGTGGTAGAGAATACTAACGTGATAAATTTTTGATTGTGTTTCATTCCTGATAAATTTTTATTTGGCTGTTTTATTCCTCGTACTGAAATTATGTCCTTTCGCTCCTTTTTATACATTTAATTGTAATAGTTCGTTTTGCAATCTACGGACAAGCGTTGGGTGTATCCGAGGCCAAAGTGAACATTCTTCAGTGGTAAAAACAAGTTTTTGAAAAAAGTTTTGCTAGAGAAACGGCGAAAGATAAATTGTCTATATAATCCTCAGTTTTCAGTTGGTTGACAGACAGCGATTTCTTAAGAAATATGTCAACATTTGAGATAGTCAGGAAGCGTCGATTGACATATTACTGTCTCATTACGAAAATGAAATGGTCTGGATTGACCGAAAGTATTTTATATTGGGTTTACATAAGCATCTCCTCAAAACCGAAGGAGACCCGCAGGAGGTAAGCAGAATGAAATTTAAAAATTTTGGTTATGAAATACTAAACCTTGTAAAAAAACAGGGAGAAACTTTAAAGAGAATATAAAGGCGTCGGAAGAAAATCGGTAACAAGTCAGTTAATGTTAGTTCATTCTTACTGTTCAGCTGAACAGGATTGGAAATATCAGCGTTGCCTGAAAAGAGACTTAGTTGCGTTCTGTTACATGAACAGCAACGGACCTTTCGTAACTAAATCACTGCAAATGTTTCTGGAATTTATTAACTCTCCACTCATTTATTAGTCTCGTACAATTCCTTTTCAACATGCCTTGTATTGATTGCTTTCTTTCAACTGAGAATTAGCCTTCTGCAAATACTAGAGTGCCATCGCTAATGCGTATTTACTCTCTTCTACCTCACTCCAAGTTACATATTTGTCTGCTGTGTTGTGGCGCTCAAAATTGAGTTCTCTTTAGCAAATTAATATTGCAGTGTGGGAAAATTCCGCGTTGCTAATTTGAGTCGTTATAACGCAGATATAGTGTTGGCTTCTCGTATTCGATACGTTTAGATATGCCGTAGCGTAGAATCTTCAGTGTTCAAACCAAAGATTGCATGTGTTAAGAGTTTTTATCTGATATGGTAGCACTCTTTTTCCCACTGCATAAAAGAGAGTCTTACTGGTACAGTCAGCCGCCAACAAAACGATAATTATGTTACTCACTGACCGTCTCCTAGCTGGCAGTGACGCAGCCTCAGCCGTAACCCACGTAATGTTTCCACGACATCGTCAATCGTGACGTGACTCGTTCCACGTTCGCGATTCGGAGGAACATGAGCTACATAGTGTTCTGCTTCCAATGAAACAGATATCTGCAGTTTGTGCTATTTGGCGTTTCACACTTTCATTCATGTCTAAGTACTTTTCATTAAATGTGTGACTTCGGTAGTTATCAAATAATTACATTATTAGTATCATTGGCTGATTCTCCACGAACATTAACCTATATTCAGCACCAGCTCAAATTCTTCGAGTGGTGCCACAATAAAACAAAGCAACGCTTCCTCTACAAACGAGGGTCGTTCAATAAACAATGCCTCAATTTTTTCTCAGAATTTATTTATTCTTCAGAGAAGAGTTAGAATTCGGTGATAATACGAGTCAACTTTTTTTCTTAAATAAACTATTTTTCTACATAGTATTCATCACGTTCTATGACCTTTAGCAGCATAAAATACGCTCATCGTCAGTTTCTAAGCGTATGCCCTCTGACTGCTCGACCAGTTCAGATGAAATTTTTTATCGTGTGGTCTGAAACTCATCTTGGACACACCTTTGAATATCCAAGGGTCTCGCTCATGGCATACGTTCTTCCAATACTCACATACAGCTAGAGTCCATTGTCGACTAGTGACGCGCTGGTCTGCATGAATACCGGCAATCCGTGCATTGCGAATGTCGGAAGCAGTGGCTGTGACGAAACGTCATGAACGTGGCCGATCACAGAGTTCAGTAATCATATGAACTGCATTATTAACATTCACTGCAAACACGCGTGTGAGGGTGTTCTCCACTGTTTCTTTTTCCGGAACGAATAATTCAATTACAACACGTTGCTTGTAAAGAAAGTTTTGTGTAGACGCCATTTTGATGGGCCTCTGCCATCGTTCGGTGTTTTTCGAAACTACGCACATGTGCAGAACAACCATCAAATTAGTGCACGTAAATGGACATATAACGCCTGATAAAAGGCTATTATTTACTGATCGACCTCCGTACAATGGAATCTGCTCAAAATATCCACTGTAACGAGCAATCTGCTACAAATACTGCCTCGAACTTGTCTATTTGTGCTGCTAGTCGGAAGTGACTGCAGCACTTCTATAGAAGAAAGTTTTCTCATTTTTAATATTTTTGCCAAAGCTATGTCTACCTCCACTTCGATGATATTCGCCAACAACATATCCATCTGTCGTACAATTTCTGGAGTGCTTAACCTTCGGCTGTGGTTGGCCAAATACAACACAGAAATTATTCGACCTAGACAAAAAGCTGACTAATTCTCTAAGAATGATACTTTTATGCTGTAGGAAACCAACTGGCAGAGTCTAAAATTTCATGTTAATTACTGGCAATATGAATCACGAACAACAGTGGAAAACCCAGCGTCTCAGTTTTACAGGTGTGTTCGAATTATTAGACTAAACGGTTATTTTTGATACTCTTAAGTTTTCTGGTGAAAAATAGGAGGGAAAAGTGTCATAGTTGATTTGTTTTAATGGTTTCATTGATTTCATGAAATTTATCTTCCAAGGAGCTCACAGATCATTTAATTTTTCGCAGCTGGAAACATTTGTCATTTTCCTTCCAAATCGTGTTGGTGTTAGTTATCTGTGTACATGCTTGAAAACTGTGTTTACAGCAATGTTTTATGTTTCTATGGTGTACTTCAGTTTATTTATTCTATCAACATCTTGCTACATTAACAAGACATTATATAGCTTGTGAACTTCAGAGTTTTTGGCTATACGAATAAATGCTGAGTTCTCAAAGAAAGCGTGATTATGGGGAAGACAAAAAAATGTTTCACCTCGGAAGGTTTCGGCTGTGGTAGCACTCCTTGCTGAAAATTGTTATACACAGCAAGAAATTGCTGATAGAATGAGAATATCACAGAAAACTGACAGCAGAATCAAACTTTCGGTGCAGAAAGGTGGTGAATACAAGCCAAACAGGAAAGGAAAAGGTGGGTGTAAAAGGAAAATCAGTCCTCCAACAATGAGACGACTTACAAACATGCAACAATAAACAGTAAACTTTTTTCTACAGACATGTGCCGTCAACTGAAAGGTTTGGTGTTAAGGTTTCACCTGTGACAGCGAGGAGGAGGCCGTTTGAATGTGGTTTAAAGGCGTGCCGACCAAGGGGAAAAAAAACAGAAAATCACACCTGCCATGAAAACCAAAGGATTGCAGTGGGCTTAGCAACTTCAGGAGTGGACAAGTGAGGACTGGGCTAACGTATACGCAATGATATGGTAAATTAAATGTGTCTGATCCCTAAGTTTGCAGTTTTGGCTTGAAATCGTGATAGGAGCTTTGGCTTAAAATCGTGATGTTTTATTGATACTGAAGAAATGCACATTTTAATTTTGGGGCTGTTGATGTCTCCTATGCTACTATTCCCTACCTAGAATACTAACTTACAATTTTGTGCACATGCTTGAATGATGAATTTGTTTTCACTGCGATGGAAAAAAGCAGTCAGTATGTTCGCTGCAGACCTGGAGAACAGCTCAAAGCTGAGTGTGTGCAGCAATGTGTAAAGTATCCAACTTCCATTATTGTCTGGAGTGTGACGTCCATGAAAGGTCCTGGCAGATTACACATTGTCGAAGGTACAATGAGGCAAGAACAATATAAAGAAATCCTTGAAACGGAACTTTTTCTCAAATAAGTGAGTAGTTTCCTAATAAAGATGCCATTTGTGTTCATGTTGGGTCACCTTGCCACAAAGCGAAAAGTGTTTTAAGTACTTGGAAGAAAAGCAACTGAAAGTGTTGCCCTGGCCAGGGAATAGCCCTGATATGGACCCAAATGAAAATTTATGGGCTGTTGTGAAACAGAGGATAAGGAAATTTACAATAACCACCAAACAAGATCTCATGGAGAAACTAGACGAAATCTGGTACCTTGATAATGATATTAAAACGTCATGTGAAAAGTTAATAAAAAGTACGCCAAACAGCATAAAAATGTTGATTAAGAACAACTGCATGCACACAAAGTATTGACTGTACGAATATAATCTGTATGTTGATTTAAATGTGTAATATATGTAAAGTTTTGGAAAAAAATGTCTTTAGTCTAATAATTTGAACACATCTGTAGATCTCACACTGAGGAAAGTGAAAAGCAGATCACAGGTGAATATAATTACCACAGCCTCCAAATGTTCTCGATCCCCTTTCAGACAAAAAATTACATTAACCAACTAAAAATACGAACATACATCCAAGAGCATAGCGGCCTATCTTGTGAATACAATAAAGAGATACAAATTGCCATGGGATGGATTACTAAGTTCTCTGCAGGTAAACAACGGCAGAAAGTACCACAATTAAATGCACAGGCCACAGAACTTTAGGCTATTAAAAAAATTATTAACGGTTTCAGACGAGGGGCATGATGTCAATTTGTTAACATATTACCGGCGAATTCGAAGGGTAATTCAACAGGAATTCGTCGTCGTCGTCTTCTCAAAGCCACACACATTAAGTGGCGGGCCCTGGTACCTTGGGGTAACAGTCCCACCAGCGATCAGTCATGTGTGGGTGGTATGCAAACTCTAATATTATTAGCAAAGCCCGAAGTTTTCCTAGTATTTCTTCACGAACCCATAAACTGCTATCTGTGCAACTGGCTGTCATACTAAACACACAGTTAGCTGACATAGGCATTCTGCTAATTTCATTGCCTCGCGGCTCACTTCGTTTAGTTATGTGCAACACGAAACACCTGGATAGTTATGAAACAACATCTGACCATTAGTGGCGTTCAGAAATTAAACTGTTAATCGTACGCACTGAGTCATACACTACACGGAAGTTCTGCACAAATATTATTCTCCCTTTTCGTATTTCGGTTCTGACTTCCCCTTAGTCTTTACAGATTAACTGGGAGCAATTTTATGCCTGACAAGAAAGGTGATGCACCCTCAAGTGAGGGAGGAAGCGAAGCGTCAGAGGATAAGTGGGTATGTGATGTTTTCAGTGATTACAAAATCGAGCCAAAATTTACAAAAAACTTGGCATATGAGTCAATTTATCAGTATCACGTTACACATCCACTGGCCTAGATGTATGTACGGATTCGTCTCTAGTAGTGTCAAAGCGATTGTATTCTCTACTGGGACAAGCTAGCCCAAAACTGTAACTGGTCCTCAATATCTTGCACATTGTCACACGGACGGAGTAGATGTCTAAGCTGGTCCCACACACGTTTTGTCGGGGACACATAAAGGGGTCTTACTGGCCAGAGGAGTACCTCAACATCAGGGAGACAGTTCGCAGCGACCTGTGCTGTGTGTGACCGAACAGTTTCCTGCTGGAAAATGGTGCTGCCACAATGTTGCATGAGAGGTAACACAAAGATGCAGGATGTCTGTGACGACTCGGTGTGTCGTTAGTTCCCTCAATCACTGCCAACTTCCCTTATCATAACGGCAAGAGTAACACCACCGTGCCTCTCCGAAACATTGGAAGATGGGACCATACCTGGGTCGTCAACTTAATTGCTGACAATGGTCATTTGGAACAGCGCAGGACCACTCCAAATGCAACCATTTCTGTTGTGGAGTTAACAGCGGCTTACATATGGGTGACTGTTTCCCTGGAACGAATGCTGCTAGTCTTCGACAAATGGTGTGGGATGACACAGAATTTTGCAGAGAGTCAATTACTTGTTCCTGGATGTCAGATGCAGGTGTGAACGGATTATGATTGTGCACAATAGGTCATTCCTCCCTCGTGGATGTAGAACGGAACTTCGAAACGACACGTATACCTTCCCTCGTGTCCCCATGCAGTCCAACACTGGGCCATCAGAATGCCCAACTAATTTTGATATTGCACGATTCGACCTTCCGGCCAAATGGAGACCTACAAATGGAACTCCTATCAAATTGTCAGGGGCTGGTAAAACACTTTCTCACGAGTGTGCGGTGTCTCTGTGTCCTTTACATGGGTCAAACAAAATCTGATGCTGTTCACACACCTCAGATACCTTACCAGGCCTGGTACACGTTGTTTTACGTTTCACACGCAGCATGCATCGGTCAATGTTTCGAAGAGATGTAAGGGTAACATGGATTCTACATCCACATTTATATTTACAGCTTCACAATAAGGTGCCTCGCAGAGGGTTCTTCGAATCACCTTCAAGCTATACCTCTACTGTTCCACTCTCAAACAGCACGCGGGAAAAACTAACACTCAAATCTTTCTGTGCAAGCTCTGATTTATTTCCTTACTATAATTACTTCTCTCATTATGAGTGGGTGCCAACAAAATATTTTCGCATTCCGAGGAGAAAGTTGGTCACAAATTTCATAAGAAGATCCTGCCGCAATGAAAAACGCCACCCCAATTCCCGTATGATATTCGTGGCGCTATCACCCTAATTTCGCAACAATGCAAAAGGAGAAGCCTAGTGTATGCAGTCTCTCAAGTAGACCTGTTGCGTTTTCGGGTATTCTGCTAAAAAATCGCAGTCTTTCGCTCGCTTTCCCCACAACAATATCGATGTAATCGTTCCTATTTACATTATTAGTACCTGTAATCCCGAAGTATTTATATGAAGCTACAGCCTTTAGATTTGTGTGATTTATCAAGTAACCGAAATATAGCGGATTTCTTCTAGTCAGGATGACTTCACGCTCTTCATTATTTAGGGTCAACTGCCACTTTTCGCACCATGCAGATATCTTGGTTACGTCATTTTTGTAATTGGTTTTGACCATCTCATGATTTTTCAGGACGGTAAATGAAAGCGTCATGTGCAAAAAATCTAGTAGGGTTGCTCACATTCTCTCTCAAATCGTTTATGAAGATCAGGAACAGCAGAGGACCTGTAACACTTCCTCTGGGAACGACAAATGTTACTTCTGGTTTACTCGATGACTTTCCGTCAATTACAAGGAACTCTGACAGGAAATCACTAATCTAGTCACTAACTTAAGGCGATAACTCCACAGACATGCAATTTGATTACATGTCGCTTGTGAGAAACGGTTTCAAAAGGCTTCGGGAAATCTAAAAATATGGGGTAAATCTTGACATCTTGTGTTGACAGCACTCATTACTTCCTGAGAATGAAGAGCTAGTTATGTTTCACAAGAAAGGTATTTTCTGAGTGTGTTGACTGTCAATAAATCGTTTTCTTCGAGGTAATTCATAATATGGATCTTCCTACGAGCGAGTGGTTGTGTATGATTGCGAAGTATGGAGCTATTGTACAGCATTCTCTGAAAACAACTGGTATACACTCTGGACTTTAGGCAAGTAATTTAGGCTGCCTAATTACTCTGAGGATATCTACTTCTATGCTACTCGTGTTGGCAGTTCTTGATTCGATTCGCGAAATATTTACTTTGTCTTAGTTGCAGAAGGAATTTATGAAAAACGGTGTTTAGTAACTCTGCTTTAGCGGGACTCTCAACAGTAATATTACCATTGCTATTGCGCGGTAGAGGCATTTAATGTGCCTTGCCGCTACCAGATGTTTTTACATACGACCAGAATCTATCTGGGTTTTCTGTCGGATTTCGAGACGGAGTTTAGTTGTGGAAACTATTAAAACCATCTCGCATTGAAGATTGCGCTAAATTTCGAGCTTCTATAAAACTTCGCCACTCTTGGGGATTTTGCGTTCTTTCTCAGTTGCATTTAAACAATGTCCAGCCGTATTTTGTGTACCATGGCTGCCAAAGAGGAGCAGAAATCGAGATTTACTTCGTGTGCATACTGGGAGGAGTCATTCCAGGTGTGGAACAGGTGCTTGCAGGTGCCATGAAGAGCACAGGGTGCAGCCAGCTCCAGGTGATGGTTCATGTCTGTATTAACGGTGTTTGTCGCTTTGGATCAGAAGACATTTTCTCTGGCTTCGGGCAAATTACAGAAAGGGTGTCAGTCTAAAACGGTGCAGGGCGAGCGCAGGACGAGGGCAGAGACAGCAACAATCGGTATTGTAGTTGTAAATTGCTGTAGCTGTGTTGGGAAAGAACCACAGCTCCAAACACTGAAGCTTAAATCGTTACAGGTACGGAAAACTGGCTAATGCCGGAGATCAGTTCAGCCGACATTTTTACGAAGGACCTAATCTAGTTCAGAATGGCTAGAATGAACACTGTTGATGGTGGTGGAGTGTTCAGTGCTGTCAGAAGTAGTTTACCTCGTAGTGAAATTGAACTAGACAGTTCCTGTGAGTATGGGTAGAAGTTGTACTTGACAACCTGAATAAATTAATAACTAGTTCCATCTACTGAGCCCCCAATTCAGAATTTAGAGGATATCGTTGCTGAAAGATCCAAAGAAAACTTGGGTATCATCTCAAATAGATACCCCACTCATACAATTATAGTTGGTGGTGATTTCACAATCCATCTTCGACATCTTGGCGAAAATACACGTTTAAAGTCGGTGGTACGCATAAAACGTCGTCCGGAATCTTACAGAATGCCTTCTCTGAAAATTATGTCGAACAACTAGTTCAGGAGCCCACTCGAAGAGCAAATCGTTGCGAAAACATACCTTACCTCTTAGCAACAAATAAACCTGTGGAAATAAGGAGCACCATGACGGATACAGGGTTCGGTCATCACAAGGCCGTTGTAACAAGACTAAATGCCGCAACACTCAAATCCACCAAAAACAATGCAAAATATATCTGTTTTAAAATCAGATAAAAATTCGTTTGATGTCTTCCTAAAAGGCTGTCTCCACTCCTTCCAATCTACTAACATAGACCAAATGTGGTCTAAATTCAAAGTAGTAGTATCTACGGCAATTGAGACAGACACACCAAATAAATTAATAACAGATGATCCTCATTAATAACCTGAAGCCTATCTGGGAAGAAGAAAAGATTGCAGGATCCTTGACAACGTGGTATTCAATACGAAAGTAATAAAACAGGCTTGCAACTAACTCTACAGTTAAAATGCAGACCAAATCATGGCTGGAAAGTCTGCTCGAACCACGCGTCCGTGAATATACCCTCCAAGCTGCGATATCGACGAAGTAAATTGTGCCGAGGCCACAGAGGTTCGGCATCACGAGAGCTCGGCGAACCGCCACGCACGCATCCGTGACTCAGCTTTCGTCCACACCAGCTTCACGCAACAATATTCCGAACAGCTATTTGATGCACTGCTTTACAGGTGAAATAAACCCGAATTAGCGCAGTAACTGGAGCCAATAATAATGCTGCTAACATCACTACAAGTATTCTCTGGTCTCCTCAGGATATATCAACCATAGTTCATTTGTTGCTGATCAGATGCTAACTGTATTTCGTAACAGGTTGTCTCCCGATATCGTTTGTACCTCTATATTTTTCTTCAAGTGCCGTCCGATTCGGATTCACAATATGCCTATACATAAGAAGTGACTACTGTGTGCATACGTACGAGCTTATTCTATGAAGTCACCGTAGTAATGGCAATAACAGTGATACTGTTTACGTCATCGCCCTCGGCCGTAGCCGTTTTCGTCGCACGAAACAAAGCGAGAAAAAGTTCACGAACTACACTAAAATGTTACAAGTTAGATGACAGAATCATTATCGTTTGAGAAATCCGCCATCTGCAACTCTTTTTGGAAACGTCAGAGCAACGGGTATCTGTCCATATTATGAGTGCTCTCGACGGAAGCACGACTCGCGAGTCACCGGAGACCGGGAGATAAGCGCCTGCGCTGACGACAAAGGGGACTTAAGAACTTTGACTTCGTTTTGCATTCTGGGAAGACGTCTGTCGAAGTCGTCGGACAACACTAGCACACTAGACGCCTTCAGTCACCTACTGGCAAGTGTGAGTTGTTTTGCCGACGAAAACCTGCAGCTTTAGGTGCTGGGAGCAACGGCCTTGTCTGAGGTATCTTACTACCAATGCCCGTTGGACACATTTCTCTTCTCAATGTTTTCACGGCCACCGATACTCCGAGTTAGGTGACTGCGGGTGATAAACTATTCATGGCAGACACAGCGTATATTAAGTGTTGGCGCGCACACACACACACACACACACACACACACACACACACACACACACACACACACACACACAAATCCGACAACTTCATTCATTCACGGTGTGATCATGGCCACGTCGAAACACGATAGCTCTTTTCTGCCTTTCTGCCACGTTTTCACTCATAACAGCCTTAATGTAGTCATTCCAGGCAACTGAACACCACGTCCGTGCCGTTAACATGTCGGCGGTGGAGGTTCCCATGATCGACTGGTACCAGTTCCACACCATCTACAGCACTCTAAAGTGGCAAGTGTGCTCTACTACGAGCATGACTGATATTTTGTCCGATGATCGTAGACTATCTCATTATAATGTGTCCACTAAGCTTTGATTTCTGAGCAGTAACAGAATTAACACTCTATATACTATTTAAAAAATCCAACAACTAAGCATCACAAAGAAATATCCAAATGGGGCGGAAATCGATGTAATGTACATGTTGCGACAAACAATTAACTAAAATTTCAGAGGAATTCCATGATTTATTCCAGGGAAAGAGCTTCACAAATTGAGGAAGCCAACAAAGCGTTTTATTCATTAAAATATTATTATGCAAACAGTTGCTCAGCTTGGCAATGATAAGTTGTTGGATGTCCTCTTGAAGGATATCATACCAAATTCCGTCCAACGGACGCGTTAGATCGTCAAAGTCCCGAGCTGGTTGGAGAGCCCTGTCCATAATGCTCCCCGGAGACATAGTTGGCCAAGATAGGGTTTGACAAACATAAAGGCAAGTAGTAGAATCCCGCGCAGCGTAAGGGCGGGTATTATCTTGCTGAAATGTAAGCTCAGAATGCCTTACTAAGAAGGATAACAAAACGTGTGTATAATATCTTCGATGTGCCACTGACGGGTGGCGCGGATGACAACCAAATGGGCTCTCCTATGAAATGAAATGGCACCGCAGACCATCGGGCCATAAGGCAGGTGCCAGTCAAGTTGGTATCGCACAGCTGTTCGGGGCGTCTACGGACATGTCTTCGGCCTGGAATCTAATTGACTGGAGTAAAATTGTCTTCAGCGATTAGTCCCGCTTCGAATTAGGCCGTTATGATCAGCATGTCCTCCTTGTGTGACAAAACGGTGTCTGACCAGGAAAGGGCGATGTTTAACATTCCATGGACGAAGAGGATATGGCAGACGGATCAAATGAACAATTCCGTCATTCATCGTAACTGATCAGGGAACAACAGAAAATCTCAAAACGGGAGGCTGGATGGGGGTTTTGAACCCTCCCTTCCGAATGGCGATTCTAGTGGCTTTATCACTGCTCGGTGTGTGTAGAACCTTGACCAAATGTTGCAGGCAGTGCAGTACCGTTTACTTTCCTCTGTAAGTCATGTCATATTCTATCTTGTGATACACTATGTGATCAGAAGTATGTGGACATCCCCCAAAAACATACTTTTTCATATCAGGTGCATTGTGCTGCCACCTACTGCCAGGTACCCCGTGTCAGCGACATCAGTAGTCATTAGACATCGTGAGAGCAGAATGGGGCGCTCCACGGAACTCAGATTTCGAACGTGGTCATGTGATTCGGTGTCTCTCGTGTCATATGTCTGCACGCAAGATTTCCACACTCCTCGACATCCCTAGGTCCACTGTTTCCGATGTGGAAACATGAAGGGACACGTACAGCACAAAAGCGTGTAGGCCAACCTAGTCTGTTGATTGACCAAGACCGCTGACAGCTGAAGAGGGCCGTAATGTCTAATAGGCAGACATCTATCCAGACCGTCACACAGGAATTCCAAACTGCATCAGGATCCACTTAGCCGGGAGGTGAGAAAACTTGGGATTTCATGGTCGAGCGGCTGCTCATAAGCCACACATCACGCCGGTAAATGCCAAGCGACGCATCACTCGGAGTAAGGAGAGTAAACACTGGACGATTGAACAGTGGAAAAACGTTGTGTGGAGTGACGAATCACGGTACTGAACGTGGCGATCCGACGGCAGGGTATGGGTATGGCGAATGCCCGGTGAACGTTATCTGCCAGCGTGTGTAGTGCCAACAGTAAAATTCGGAGGCGGTGGTGTTATGGTGTGCTCATGTTTCTAATGGCGGGGGCTTGCACCACCTGTTGCTTTGCGTGGCACTATCTGCCAGCGTGTGTAATGCAAACAGTAAAATTCGAAGACGGTGGTGTTAAGGTGTGGTCGTGTCTCTCATGGAGAGGGCTTGCACCCCTTGTTGCTTTGCGTGGCACTATCACAACACAGGCCTACACTGATGTTTTAAGCACCTACTTGCTTCCCACTGTTGAAGAGCAGTTCGGGGATGGCGACTGCATCCTTCACCAGGATCGAGCACCTGTTCATAACGCACAACCTATGGCGGAGTGGTTACACAACAATAACATCCTTGTAATGGACTGGCCTGCACAGTCCTGACCTGACTATAGAGTACTTTTGAGGTGTTTTAGAACGCCGAATTCGTGCCAGGCCTCACCGACCGACATCGAACCTCTCCTCAGTGCAACACTCCGTGAAGAATGGGCTGCCGTTCCCCAAGAAACCTTCCCGCACCTGATCGAACGTGTGCCTGCGAGAGCGGAAGCTGTCGTCAAGGCTACGGGGTGGGCCAACACCATATGGAATTCCAGCATAACAGATGGAGGGCGCCACGAACTTTTAAGTCATTTTCAGCCAGGTGCCCGGATACTTTTGCTCACATACGGTAATACACTACCTGTGCAACTCGCTACACATCCTTACAAGTAGTTTTCTCAGACAAATTGATCCTAGTCCACTTAGTGACAAAAATACTAGATTTCAACAACCTAGTGACTGCGCCGATGAACCATTTTTATGTCCATCATCGAAATGCACCTCAGCACCATCTTTCACTTACCACCCAAGTCGGCACTACCTACGGCCTTGACTGCAGGACTCAGGGAGCAACTTCGATACAAGTGCTCAGCAGCTAGAAAGTCCATCACTTAACTACAGTTGCAAACTTTATGAATTCACATAAACGATCGTTAGCCAACATACGTAAATGTGTCCTATCAAAAAACACATTATCGAACTGCATACGGCAACTCAATAGTTAAAACAATGAACTTTCGGCGGCAGGGTAAAGCGTAATGTTCGTGGTCTGGCACCTTGAGCTGTCCGTGGTTTTCTGGACTGATATCTGACAAATGAAGAAAAAATTCCTTCAGGAAGACGAAGAGATTCCCGTCCCATTCCTACACAACTGAGTTGATCCAACTAATAATCAGTAAGTTGAAATTAGTTTGGTTAGGATGCACAGTTTTACACATGATTACACAGAAAATTCACACACCTGAGTACCAACAAGTTGGCTATATACACTCCATTTTAATTGGAATAAGTTCCACATAATTGAACGAAGCTAACCACTTTGACGAGCTGTTGCACATCCCAACAAAACGAACTGTGCCATGGGATGAGAAACAATTACATAATCCCAACCCAAAACTATGCTGTTTTGCAAATCACGAAATTGATATCACGTCATTACATAAATATTTGCAAAATGAACAATTCACAGAATCTGGTGTATTGTCCTCCTCGCTTGAGTAATATGTACTCTGAAAACAATTTTTTTACAAACATGTATGCTCAAAGTGTTGTATTACTTCGGTAAGAAGTGCGAAGGACGAGGAGCCACTTTCCTGTAAGATGCATCGTGTCCTGCCGGTCTTTTTTTTGTATCGTGTTAACTGAAACACCTAAACTTGTTATTTGTGCAACTTCTCGATATTTACGCCTAAATCTTATCAATGGTATTGCCGTGAAGATTGACGATCATTTTGAATACATCCTCCATCCGATATTTCGGTTCTGACTATAGACTTCAAGTCGTCCTTTTAAGAGCAAAATGGGCAGCCACTGATGGCAGAGAGCCAATATGGGACAAAGTAGAGTCTCCGAAGACCAACAGAATCAAACTTATGCTTCCGAAGTAATTACGCTAATTTGGTAGGAGATGATGCTAAGTTTGCAAAGAGAAATGATGAATGCATGGAATTAGCAACGCCTGTCTGCCAAAAAAGGAACCGAATAAAAAAGGGAACTTGTTGGAAAACGTGTATTAACGAAAGTGAAACAAGGGTAATTGAGTTTTGCCGAATTAAATTAGTGACGAGGAAATGAGACCCTAAAGGCAGTAGATGAGTTTTGCTACTTGTGTAATAAAATACCGACGAGGCTGAAGTAGAGAGATAAAACGCAGACTGACAACAGCAGAAAAACAGTTTGTGAAAGAGAGGAAGCTGTTACGAGCGATCATAAATTTATCGTTTTTGATCTGTCGAGAACATACATAGCATTGTACTGAAGTCTAGACGACAAAACAGGGAAGAACAGATGCTTTTGAAATGTGTTGCAACATAAGAATGCTGAGATCCGATTAGAAACTGAACCGAATGGGGGAGCAAAAATTACAGCACAACTTTACTAAAAGACGGGATCGGCTGACTGGGCACACCCCTGAAGCAAAAAGGAACCCTCGTTGGTAACAGAGGTTAAAAAAAAAGTAGAGGGCGACCAAAGCCTGACTGCAGCATTCAGTTCAAATCTATGGAGGGGGCTGCAATTATGCACAAATGAGTTTTGCGTAGGACAGACTATACTCCGTTAATCATAAGAATGAACCTAATTATGTATCACGCTCACAGACTGAGCTCTAATACGGAACAACAGCTTTACGAGCGCATTTAACTTTGATAGCACTGTACAGCCAGCTGGCCCAACTAACATGCTATGATTTGAACAGTTGCACTTCCGACGTGAGCTCTAGCACGGTTCTTGGGTGACCAGATGGAAAGCCTAAAAAGCTCTCGTTCTCACTTAACATAGTATTCTAATTACACACAAAAGTGACGAAAATTCCTAACTTAAACACAGGGTAATTTTTTTTGAGCGAGCTATGTGTGGTGCAAATGCATACTGCAGGGGTTTCACCGTATTGTTCAATACTGAAGCTACTGAAGGTATTCATTAGTCAATTGTCTGGTGATCTGTTAGCTCCTTCCTTATCCGAATCCGAGAAATGCATTTCAGTTCTAGAAATGTCATCTGCTGCGTAGATAACGAGTCAATCAACAACAGAATCCACGAAGCCACACAGGAGCCGCATTTTCTCTTCTTCTTTTGTGACGGGCCGTTGTATATTCCGCCAGCGTTCTGCAGTGACGTGTGAAAAACCTACGCGCGTTAGTTCCAGTATGTCTGGCAGCTTAATCTTGTTATTTCCCGCGACAAATCCCTAACTTGGCTCCAGAGCAGTTCTGTTGGGTTCGTATTGTAATAGTACTGTATCAAATGTAAAAATGCAGCATTTTTTATGGTGTACTCGATGCTGTGAAAATGATTGTTTTTCATGTTTCCGTAACACGCATCGCTCTGGTTCGTATGAGACTACATCTGTGGTATAAAACAATGGACACAGCCCAAATAGACAGTATCTACATCTACATTTATACTCCGCAAGCCACCCAACGGTGTGTGGCGGAGGGCACTTTACGTGCCACTGTCATTACCTCCCTTTCCTGTTCCAGTCGCGTATGGTTCGCGGGAAGAACGACTGTCTGAAAGCCTCCGTGCGCGCTCTAATCTCTCTAATTTTACATTCGTGATCTCCTCGGGAGGTATAAGTGGGGGAAGCAATATATTCGATACCTCATCCAGAAACGCACCCTCTCGAAACCTGGCGAGCAAGCTACACCGCGATGCAGAGCGCCTCTCTTGCAGAGTCTGCCACTTGAGTTTGTTAAACATCTCTGTAACGCTATCACGGTTACCAAATAACCCTGTGACGAAACGCGCCGCTCTTCTTTGGATCTTCTCTATCTCCTCCGTCAACCCGATCTGGTACGGATCCCACACTGATGAGCAATACTCAAGTATAGGTCGAACGAGTGTTTTGTAAGCCACCTCCTTTGTTGATGGACTACATTTTCTAAGGACTCTCCCAATGAATCTCAACCTGGTACCCGCCTTACCAACAATTAATTTTATATGATCATTCCACTTCAAATCGTTCCGCACGCATACTCCCAGATATTTTACAGAAGTAACTGCTACCAGTGTTTGTTCCGCTATCATATAATCATACAATAAAGGATTCTTCTTTCTATGTATTCGCAATACATTACATTTGTCTATGTTAAGGGTCAGATGCCACTCCCTGCATCAAGTGCCTATCCGCTGCAGATCTTCCTGCATTTCGCTACAATTTTCTAATGCTGCAACTTCTCTGTATACTACAGCATCATCCGCGAAAAGCCGCATGGGACTTCCGACACTATCTACTAGGTCATTTATATATATTGTGAAAAGCAATGGTCCCATAACACTCCCCTGTGGCACGCCAGAGGTTACTTTAACGTCTGTAGACGTCTCTCCATTGATAACAACATGCTGTGTTCTGTTTGCTAAAAACTCTTCAATCCAGCCACACAGCTGGTCTGATATTCCGTAGGCTCTTACTTTGTTTATCAGGCGACAGTGCGGAACTGTATCGAACGCCTTCCGGAAGTCAAGAAAAATAGCATCTACCTGGGAGCCTGTATCTAATATTTTCTGGGTCTCATGAACAAATAAAGCGAGTTGGGTCTCACACGATCGCTGTTTCCGGAATCCATGTTGATTCCTGCATAGTAGATTCTGGGTTTCCAAAAACGACATGATACTCGAGCAAAAAACATGTTCTAAAATTCTACAACAGATCGACGTCAGAGATATAGGTCTATAGTTTTGCGCATCTGCTCGACGACCCTTCTTGAAAACTGGTACTACCTGTGCTCTTTTCCAATAATTTGGAACCCTCCGTTCCTCTACAGACTTGCGGTACACGGCTGTTAGAAGGGGGGGGGGGGGGGGGGCAAGTTCTTTCGCGTACTCTGTGTAGAATCGAATTGGTATCCCGTCAGGTCCAGTGGACTTTCCTCTGTTGAGTGATTCCAGTTGCTTTTCTATTCCTTGGACACTTATTTCGATGTCAGCCATTTTTTCGTTTGTGCGAGGATTTAGAGAAGGAACTGCAGTGCAATCTTACTCTGTGAATCAGCTTTGGAAAAAGGTGTTTAGTATTTCAGCTTTACGCGTGTCATTCTCTGTTTCAATGCCATCATCATCCCGGAGTGTCTGGATATGCTGTTTCGAGCCACTTACTGATTTAACGTAAGACCAGAACTTCCTAGGATTTTCTGTCAAGTCAGTAGATAGAATTTTACTTTCGAATTCACTGAACGCTTCACGCATAGCCCTCCTTACGCTAACTTTGACATCGTTTAGCTTCTGTTTGAGAGGTTTTGGCTGCGTTTAAACTTGGAGTGAAGCTCTCTTTGCTTTCGCAGTAGTATCCTAACTTTGTTGTTGAACCACGGTGGGTTTTTCCCGTCCCTCACAGTTTTACTCGGCATGTACCTGTCTAAAGCGCATTTTACAATTGCCTTGAACTTTTTCCATAAACACTCAACATTGTCAGTGTCGGAACAGAAATTTTCGTTTTGATCTGTTAGGTAGTCTGAAATCTGCCTTCTATTACTCTTGCTAAACACATAAACCTTCCTCCCCTTTTTTATATTCCTACTAACTTCCATATTCAGGGATGCTGCAACGGCCTTATGATCACTGATTCCCTGTTCTGTACACACAGAGTCGAAAAGTTCGGGTCTGTTAGTTATCAGTAGATCCAAGATGTTATCTCCACGAGTCGGTTCTCTGTTTAATTGCTCGAGGTAATTTTCGGATAGTGCACTCAGTATAATGTCACTCGATGCTCTGTCCCTACCACCCGTCCTAAACATCTGAGTGTCCCAGTCTATATCTGGTAAATTGAAATCTCCATAACATGCTGAGAAAATTTATGTGAAATGTATTCCAAATTTTCTCTCAGTTGTTCTGCCACTAATGCTGCTGAGTCGGGAGGTCGGTAAAAGGAGCCAATTATTAACCTAGTTCGGTTGTTTAGTGTAACCTCCACCCATAATAATTCACAGGAACTATCCACTTCTACTTCACTACAGGATAAACTACTACTAACAGCGACGAACACTCCACCACCGGTTGCATGCAATCTATCCTTTCTAAACACCATCTGTACCTTTGTAAAAAATTTCGGCAGAATTTCTCTCTGGCTTCAGCCAGCTTTCTGTACCTATAACGATATCAGCTTCGGTGCTTTCTATCAGCGCTTGAAGTTCCGGTACTTTACCAACGCAGCTTCGACAGTTGACAATTACAATACCAATTGGTGCTTGGTCCCCGCATGTCCTGACTTTTCCCCGCACCCGTTGAGGCTGTTGCCCTTTCTGTACTTGCCCAAGGCCATCTAACCTAAAAAACCGCCCAGTCCACGCCACACAACCCCTGCTACCCGTGTAGCCGCTTGTTGCGGGTAGTGGACTCCTGACCTATCCAGCGGAACCCGAAACCCCACCACCCTATGGCGCAAGTCGAGGAATCTGGAGCCCACACGGTCGCAGAACCGTCTCAGCCTCTGATTCAGACCCTCCACTCGGCTCTGTACCAAAGGTCCGCAGTCAGTCCTGTCGACGATGCGGCAGACGGTGAGCTCTGCTTTCATCCCGCTAGCGAGACTGGCAGTCTTCACCAAATCAGATAGCCGCCGGAAGCCAGAGACGATTTCCTCGGATCCACAGCGACACACATCATCGGTGCCGACATGAGCGACCACCTGCAGATGGGTGCACCCTGTACCCTTCATGGCATCCGGAAGGACCCTTTCCACATCTGGAATGACTCCCCCCGGTATGCACACGGAGTGCACATTGGTTTTCTTCCCCTCTCTTGCTGCCATATCCCTAAGGGGCCCCATTACGCGCCTGACGTTGGAGCTCCCAACTACCAGTAAGCCCACCCTCTGCGACCGCCCGGATCTTGCAGACTGAAGGGCAACCTCTGGAACAGGACAAGCAGCCATGTCAGGCCGAAGATCAGTATCAGCCTGAGACAGAGCCTGAAACCGGTTCGTCAGACAAACTGGAGAGGCCTTCCGTTCAGCCCTCCGGAATGTCTTTCGCCCCCTGCCACACCTTGAGACGACCTCCCACTCTACCACAGGTGAGGGATCAGCCTCAACGCGGGCAGTATCCCGGGCAACCACAGTCGTAGTCCGATCGGGTGATGCGTGGGACGAGCTGGCCGTCCCCGACAAACCCCCATCCGGAACCCCACAGTGATGCCCATTGGCAACAGCCTCAAGCTGTGTGACCGAAGCCAACACTGCCTGAAGCTGGGAGCGAAGGGATGCTAACTCAGCCTGCATCCGAACACAGCAGTTGCAGTCCCTATCCATGCTAAAAACTGTTGTGCAAAGAACGTCTGAACTAACCTACAGAGAGCGGAAACAAATCGACACAGTATCCGATTTTAACTTTTGTCCTAAAAATTAAACTGTTCTGTTTTCTCAATTCAAGCAACCTCTATTAACAATCTTTCACAAAACATCGCGTGAAATATGTAAACAGAAAAAGACGACGTGCATTATTGACAAAAAAAGATGAATTTTACAATTGCGAGTGTTGTTATTTCAAACAGAACGAAAAAGGTAAGATCTGAACCGGTGATCCATGGATTGCACCCGATTATCAATCTACCACGCCAACAATTTCTCTGCACATCCAGGGTTATTTGTATCTTAACTGTATCAAATACAGTCCCTTGGAAAACTTCAAAGCCGATTTGTTTCTGTAAATTTATGAAAAATCTCAAGAACAACCAATTTTTCGGCACTTTTTAGCCGTGTTGTAAATGCATGTTAAACTACTGAGCAGAAACCAGGCTTAGTCATTTTCATAATGCGTATTAATAGCGCGAAATCAGAGCACAACAGTATAGAGACTGTCACTGTACACTATTTTTGAAATAAAATCTACTAAGCTAAAGCGTGATTAAGAAAAACATCGATGGTTGTTAATAGATTAGAATATTTTAAAGATTCATTTAACATAACTTGCTAGTAAGATACCTAACACATAAGTAGGACCTACTTCCAAGAGTGTAACAACATTGTACGTGTGCTACGGCTTCTGACCAATTATGGCGTTTGTGTGTTTACATCAGGTTTATTCTTACGATGAACAGAGTGTAGCGCAAAGGGCTGAGTCAAACTTATATTCGGAGTGAGACCACAACAAACACATCCACGAATAATCGGGGCGCAATACAGGGCGTCGCGGTTGAAGGTAGCCCGCCTCCCCTCTGAATGAGAATGCAATATTTCTGCTTCTGAAACAATTGAGTTTTATGCTATAATCGGCTGTTAACATTGTTTTGTCAGCATTTCAGTTTATTGCATAATTGAAATTAGACGTTTCTTTTTGCGGTCTGCAAAATTACTTTTTTGATAGAAGGGAGAATTGAAATTGTGGAAGCATATGTGAAAACAAGTTCGATTAATGAAATTCGCGAAATTTTCGGGGTCCAGTAACCGAATAGAGGACTAATAGCAATGAGAACAATATAGAATCTGTATAAAATTGGCGTAGGTACGGATCTGTGCAAAACAAAACACCAGAAGACATTGGCCGAAGAATAACTCACGAGCCTAAAGAAGTCTACACGCGAACTGGCCAACAGGGGCATGTAAGCAGGAGAAGTTGCCAGGGGAGTCTTCAGCTGAAGCCATGTCGTGTGACTGTTGCGCTGCAATTACTTTAAGATGACAGAAACGTGCAGACAATTGCACGTGGCTTTCGAATAACATCAACGATGGCTTGTTAGACCATTCCCCTTACATCAAGAGTTATGAAGCATGGTTTCGTATTTGCAGTCATGTGCATTCACAGAACACGAGCGACTGGGCAACGGATAACCCTAACAGTGCGTGTCGGCAACCAACCACTCAATGATGAAAAAATTGGTGTCTGATGCGATATAACATGAAAGTGCACCATTGAACTGATATTTTTAGAAACTAGCCTCCACACCGTCGCATATATGGATATTTTTTATACATTTTGATCTCAGCTTGCTGAATATGAAAGACAACACTGCTACTTCAAGCAAGATGGGGCAACATGCCTTACGTCTAAAGTCTCCCAGGAAACAGTCCATGGTGTCTTCGCTGAGGAACTGACAAAAATATTTATGGCCACCACGCTCGCCGGATCTGACGTGTAATTTTTTTTCCTGTGGGGACACTTGAAAAGCAAGGTCTATGAAACAATTCCACACAGAATACAGGAACTGAAAGAGGTCACAGCCGTGAAGCTACCGCGCCATCGATATCTGAACCTCATGCCGGGTGTATCTACATATGCTTATACGTGCACAGTTTTGTATTGATATTGCAAGGGATCGTTTACAACGTCTTCTATAAATGCATTTTCGGTTACTTTTCATTGTAAATAAAGGGAAGCCCATTTCAGCTCTTCGTTTCCGTAATTTCACTGCAGTTCCTTTATACTTACAGGGGCTACTTTTATCTGTACCACCCTGTATTTATGTCACAACTCTCGAAACCGTGTCCCGGCAAACACATGCAATCGTTTTCAGAGTGTACGGTGGTCACGTCAAGGTGACGAACGATCATTCTCCAGTTTCAAAACTGGTGGGGAACTTCCTCGTTTAAGCGGATAGAGGTGGCGTTGCTCCGAACTATCAAGGTCATCACGAACGCGGGGCGACCACTCGGTCTCCCTACACACTAATGAGCGGAGGCAGGGAGCGCAGCACGATGCGGGCAGAGCGAGGCCGGCGCGGCGCCGCGCCATGGGGAGGCCTGGAGCCGATGGCAGGCCACGCTCCGGCGTTGCCAAGTGTCGTGAGCGCGGACAACGTCCCATCCCGCCGCGTCAGCCCGCATGCAGCGCGCCGTTCCGGACCGAGCACGCGTCCGCTTCTGCTCTGGTCCTTTCTCCTCGAGTCCTGCTTCACAGACAGAAGTCTCGACCTTCTCGGGTCGCTAAAAATATTAATTGTTCCGGGATGTGACTTTGTACCAAAGTGAGGAACAAATGTATAATTCGTCCGCTTGGCAACGTTGATTGGTCAATACAAGGTCCAATATCATGATTACGTGACCTTGTTATTGTTCGAGAAGTCAATGAGAAAAATGAGCGTTCGAAAGGGTAGCCGCTATAAAAGAGCACGGTATGCCCAGTGTTCGGTATAATTCATGCGTCCGTTACAAGCGAACTTTTGACGTAACTAAAACTTACCACCACGTTACAAGAAAAAGTTGATCATATGTATTCCGCAATACTATTGCAACATGTCAGTAATTTCACGCATTTGACACTTCCCCTTTTCGATATTTTGAATTTTCTTTGAACATATATAACGTAAAATCAACAGAGCAATTGTGAAAAATGGTATTTTCTGGGGTCTGGGAGTAGCACATAACCGAAACATCTGCCAAATTAAACGCAACAGCTATGAAATTACAAGCACTAACGTATGCATGAGAAAGAGTAAGAGTATTTTAAAGTAATCAAAATTAATATTAGTTTCTCCTTGTTCTGGGGAGATGTTTTTCTGCAACTGTATATTCAATTAACGAAACGGCACTCCAGCTGCTGCCATATTTAAATCCGAAACTGTGCTGTTGTGAAGCAACGTCAATCATATTTGTAAATGTGTTAAAAGCGTACATTAAAAGTAGACATACAAATTAATAATACAGGGTGACACAGAATAACGGGCATGTTTGCAATGAGTATTGGCAGCCATGGGCAGGTGGCAGCACTGCAAGTTCGTGACAGCGACTAAACAGTCCGCCATTTCAGTAATCATAGATCAGTGGAATGGATAACAGCGTGCGTTAGCCATAAAAATATTTTATTAATACAGAAGCGGCGCAGAGGGAGTTTCGAGGTCTTTACAATTTAGGACATCGCGATGCCGTTCCGTCGAAACACGCCATAAAATGTTGGATTCATAACTTTGAAGAGACTGGATCTGTCCTCAAGAAGAAACCAACAGGACGACCAAGAAGTGTGCGTTCTCCAGCCAACATTGATGATGTACGCGAGTCTGTCTTACGAAGCCCACGGCGTTCAATTCGTAAGCAAGCAGCAGTGGGTGGAATGTCCCGGGAGAGTGTTCGCAGTACTCTTCATCCTGATTTAATATTTCATCTGTACGAACTACAGATGGTGCAACAATTGAAGGACAACGATTTCCTGTTACGATTGGAAGTGTCGACAAACGATAACAAAAATAAATAATGAATTTCTAAACAAGTTGTGGATGTCAGATGACGTGCATTTTCACCTCATAGATTATATGAATAAACAGAACTACCACTAATGGGCAAACACAAATCCTAATGACGATCATGAGCGCTCTTTACACGCTAGTAAAGTGGCAGTGTGGTGTGTGGTGTTGTGTTTCATCACAGGGGCTTATCGAACCGTATTTTTTCGCAAATGAACAGGGAAACACAAAAACTGTCACTGCCGATCGTTACGTGGAGATGTTAGGAACTTTCGTTACACCTGCATTGAACGACTTTCCAAACGTTCAAGAAGCATGGTTAAGTGTAATCAATTAGCTGAATTGTGAAACAATGAACAAAGGAGCTGACAGTCTTTCAAGGTGTGGGTGCTCAATGGACACAAAGGAAAACATATCCGAAAGATAGGAACGAATGTCTTTAACAGACAGCAGTGTCAGGCCTCGATAGTAAGCACTAAGTTTAAACAACTATCCATGTCGTTCTATGACCCGTGTTGCGATAAAATTTCGTACGCATTTAAGAGGGCTAGGGTACGAGTAGGTGTTCACACCCAGAAAAAATTCTAGATGTTCCTGTGGCATAGCCTTCTCGATAAAAATTTAAAAAGTTGGTTGTTTACAGAATTCACTGTAGGTCTTGCATCGGCGTCTATACCGGCCAGAGATTTTGCGACCAGTTATGGGGATCATATACAAACACGTAACAGCGCAACTGGGTACTATGTGATGCATCCTGTGGATGTGGGTAAGAGAATTTTGCATTTTGAGCCTTGTCCATCGTCAACTAAACCTCATGCATTGATCAATTAACAAACAGGCTCCAGTCGAAATTGGTTCTTTAATAACTTCGACGAGATTCTGAAGCTCATCAATGACGCATACACCTGTTGAACAGTCTTAGTGTTATATTTATCGTAACTAAAGCCCGCCCTGTTCTCTTGTGCAATTCTACCACCGGATTACGTGATAGGCCTAAATTTTGCGCGAGAATCTATAACTGACCACCCCTCTAGTTTATGCGTTCATCATATAGGAACTTCTGAACCCATACTGGTCAAAACCTCACTGGTCCCTTTGACCCTATAAAGTTTATGATATACCCAATCAAACAGAAGCACCCTCCGGTTTGTAGTCACTTTGGTCATTGATGAAACCAGCAACTACAAAATTTAACAGTTGTACTCTGTTGTGTGTGTGTGTGTGTGTGTGTGTGTGTGTGTGTGTGTGTGTGTGTGTAGAGAGAGAGAGAGAGAGAGAGAGAGAGAGAGAGAGAGAGAGAGATCTTTAATGTTTACCGGCCGGGGTGGCCGAACGGTTCTAGGCGCTACAGTGTGGAAACGCGCGACCGCTACGGTCGCAGGTTCGAATCCTGCCTCGGGCATGGATGTGTGTGATGTTCTAAGGTTAGTTAGGTTTAAGTAGTTCTAAGTTCTAGGGGGCTGATGACCTCATAAGTCCCATAGTGCTCAGAGCCAGCCAAAGATATCTTTAATGTTTTACCAGATTAGGTGCAGCGTAGTGTCATTTAAGTCTTCGTGCAAACAGCAGCAGCAGATAGACAATGACGACGAGAATTTCCAACGGAAGTGGTATTCAGCTCAAATGCTGACACGCAGTGGGGAAGAATTTACTGCGAGTGAACGTTTGAAACATAACATTGCGCGAAAGTGAAAAATGGTAGGTAAAGAGCACAAGGAGAACCTGGAAGCGCGTGAAATGAGGAGCTACCGACGTTATAGTTTAATTTATAACAACACTCTGTAATCCCCACACACATCCGATTCGTTTAAGAGTCGCGAGTCGAATACCTGAGCATAAAACAGCTTCAAACATCTAATAATTTAACAAATGAGTTAAAGCGTTAATTTTCTTTGGTCCTTAAAGCCCTTACATAGGCAACCTGCAATTGGACTGGGTGACCTTAGCGATTTAGTAATTATATATAAAGTAAGTCTTTTTAAAAACGTTCATAAGACATAGTCTGATGTCCAGTGTAATTCATGCACGTATATTTCATCACATCGGAGGGTCTGTAAATGTTTACAGCTGCAATTTCCTGTGACAAGTAGCACCAGTATTGTTACCGGACCTGGTAGGGCATATGAAGGGAGCATGAACAGCGTCCGATATTGAGTGATCCATGTAAAGGACATGGAGATGCCACGTACACGTCTGCGACAGCGTTATTAGCACCTGACAGTTTGATAGGAGTCTCATTGCAGGTCTCCATCTGGCCGTCAGGTCTGATCGTCCAATATTCCGATTGGGTGGGTGGGCATTCACATTTGACAAAGGCCCAATACTGGAATGCGTGGGAAAGTGAGGGAAGGCATACTCGTCTTTCAAGGTTCCGTTCGACCACCAAGAGCGTGGATCGCCGTATTGTGCAGAAAGCACATCATAATCCCATCACACCTGCGTTCGAGTAAAGGTATTGGCACCCTGTACAATTCTGTGTCATTCTACTCCACTTGCTGAAGACTAGCAGCAGTCGGTCTAGGGAACTGGCGTTCCACGCATGAGCTCCCGTTAATTCCACAGCAGAAATGGCTGTATTTGGAGTGGTGTTCTGCGACGAATCGCGGTTCTGCGCTACCCCAGACGACCATTGTCGGCAAGTATGGTAGGGCGACGACCTGGGGAGAAGTCCCAGTTTTTGAAAGGGACGACGGCTGTATTACCTCCTGGCGGCATGATGTTCGGTGGCTTCATGTCACAGTTGGTGGTTATTTGGAAACTGACAACAACGACATGTCACGGACATCCTGCGTTTTCATGTGTTTCCTCTCATGCAACATTGTTGTGGCGCCATTTTTCAACAGGATAATTCCCGACCTCACAAGGCACAGGTCTCTGCGAAATGTCTGCCTGATGTTGATGTTCTCTTGTAGCCAGTAGGATGCCCAGATTTGCCCCCGATAGAAAAAGTGTGGGACCAACTTGGACATCAACTCCGTCCCTGTGACAGTACGCAGAATATCAAGACCCAGTTAAACACTTGTGGACTAGGTTGTCTCCGGTGAATATACAACGGCTTTATGACACGCTTTGAAACCCAATCGAATGTATGTAATTTTCCTGTATTGATCTGTTCTGTAGTAGTTGGCTCGCTAAAAACTGTCTTTTTCAATGCTTTGTTTGACTTGCGAAATTTTTAAGGCCACGTAATGTTATTAACTTTGTTACTGGGACGGCATTTAAATCACTAAGTTATTTTCCTACATGTCTTATGCCTTGGTGCATTTTAATTCGTGCCCCCTTCCTATCCTCACACTGCAACATTTTCACTTTTATCCTATATCTAGCTAACAAAACGACATTGTCGTTCTATACTTTCTAGATAGGATAGAGGAAAGTAGAGACTCTCCAACGAAGCGCAGCATGTTTCGTTACATGTTTATTTAGTAAGCGCGAAAGTGTCGCGGAGATGCTCATGCAAACAGCGTCTGACGCTACAAGAGAGGAGGTATGCATCATGATATGGTCTACCGTCAATCTTCCGAGTGCGGTTGTTCCCAGAAGTCAACCAAGATTTGCGCTTCCTCCCACCTACACCTCGTGAAGGGACCATGAATATAAAATCAGTGATATTCGAGGCCACAGAGAGGCTTACCAGCCATCGTTCTTCACGTGAACCATACACGACCAGAAAGAGGAAGTGACTAGTACACAAAGTACCGTTCACTACAAACAGCAATATGGCTTGCTGAGTATACATGCAGATGTAGATGGGCTTAATAGTGTTAGCGTTCCTAATTACATCTGTAAATGCATGCAACACCTAATAATTTTTGATACTTCATTGTTTTCTAAATTTTTTTAGTATAGTAACATTTTAAGTCAATAACGGCATTTCCCCGCACCTAACACCTTCTTCCTTTCCCCTTTCTGGTTTATATACATTTGCTGAAGAACCTTAAGTGACTCATTCTTCTCTAATGTTAGATTTGACACTTGCGGTATTGGCTCTTACCTGCACAAATTACGATTGGCTTGTGTACTGTTCCAAAATGCTTCCTCTGTCCACCCTTTCTGTCAGTCCTCAGACCAAACGTGATTTACTGGTGTATTTTTGCTCACACACTTCTATTTTTAGATTTTCTTATATGCATTTGCTCCTATTATCTTTACATTTTAACAATATCGTTTTTGTTACTGATTTGTTTCGTCCACTTTCAATGTACGCTGTTAACGCCAGTGCAACTACACAAATATGCCACCTGTTGGGGGTGAACTGGTAATTAAGTTTCTGAAGTGGCAGCTCTTCGTCAGTTTAGCATGGATGTCGAGAATATAGCCGCAATAATCTGTATTAAGTCATTTCATATGGAATGTAAACCTAGCAGTGAATGTTTTTAAGCATTTTGCCTCTTAATGTCATGTACACATACATGGTGCAAGTATGTTTAATATGGCGTATGTTCTGATTATGGGCTACGCCCGAGACCGGTCAGTAAACGTGACTTAACAACACGTGATATGATGACTTCCACGGTCTAATGGTTCAAATGGCTCTAAGCCTATGGGACTTAACATCTGAGGTCATCAGTCCCCTAGACTTAGAACTACTTAAGCCTAACTAACCTAAGGACATCACACACATCCTTGCCCCAGGCAGGATTTGAACCTGTGACCGTAGCAGCAGCGCATTTCCGGACTCAAGCGCCTAGAACCGCTCGGCCACAACGTCCGGGTCCACGGTCTAATAAAATGATATTAGACGTGCTGAGAGTTTAAATAAAGCTCGCGGGTCCAGCACCAATTTATGTCGCAACCTAAACTGCCTGAATTTAATAGTTACCTTATTCTTATACTTTTTCTTGCAAGTGAATAAGTGAGTTCAGAGGGTAATTTTTGTTGTCAAGGTAAGGAAACAGCTGTTTGGGGGAATAATTTTCACTGTATCAAATACAATGAATACAAAGACTTCCCTCCACTCCAGTAACTTTTACGGATTAATATTTGAACATGTGAATATGTGTCGTCGTCTCATTATTCCGGTAATAATGACGCTGATCTCAAAATCCCCTCTCTGTTGTAAGAAATATGATTATCCATGGAAACTGATGTGAATGTATAGTATCTTTATCTTCACAAAAAATGCAGCATGAGAGCACCAAATTGGCAACCAACACTTGCACAGAGTTAGTATATCAATGTTGTAATACAAGGATGTCTCCTGTCACCCGTTCCATTAAATAACTATTGGAGAATAGTTGGGATTCTGAAAGCCAGGCTAAAGGTAGTTTAATCAAGCACGACAGAGGAACAGTATTTTCGCCAAATTGTGGGGAAAAAAGGAATTAAAGATGTGTCAACTACTGTACGGTCACACTGAAGAGGAAAAAAAACTAATGACGGTGTTTATTATATTCAGGTGGTTTTTGATTACTGAAACTCAGATGAAGAGAAAATTTAGAAAAGTAAACTGTTTTCAAATTAAAAGGTGTTTGGATAGGCCTATATCCCCGTGTTACTAGGCATATTTAAGCTCCAGTAATAAATCGCGCTCGGCGTCACTGAAATGATATAGTGGTCAAAATAAGGGTTGCATACTGCTTTATTGTTAATACTGGACGTAACAGGAAACAAAATTTATTTTGTCCTGTCAGGTAAGTCATAACAAAACATAAAGAGGATAAAAAGATTTACACTTGATAAATACAACCGAAAAATAAAACCTCACAAAAGATTCCACTGCAAACACTACAGTCTCTTCCCTCTGTCGTTACTTCCCACTGAACCAATTGATCCTCTTCAGCCTCTAAGATGCACTGTAATGTTTCTGGTGGGGCAGGACTATCAAAAACTGCTCGTGTTAGCGAGGCTCACAGATCCTTAATGCAGCCTTCCATCCAACTGATTCAATGCGATTGTGGCGACGGGAGCGTGCATTGTTGTACATTAGCGTGCATCCTGCTTCACTATTTTCAGCAAATGGACGAACTTCATACCAGTCATCCACTTACTGGCACAAGGAGAGTCCTGTGGCCATACATTATTCCACCCCAAAATATGACCGAAACGCCTTGATAAGGGTGGTCGGCTTACGATACAATTGTGGTGCAAACGTTGGCCACGTTGCCTCCAAACACAAATATCAATATTGTCAGGGCGGAGACTGGTGCGGGTCTCATAAGAAAAGAGCGTTGCGGTCCACTGCTGGCTATTGCACCAGGAGTGCTTTCGTACTCATGCGACATGAGCCTCTCCCCGAACCCGGCTTAAAGGAGTAGTGAGAAGTCTTGCGGAATGTAATACCTGCTCATGGAGCTTACTTCGTATCGTTTGTGTTGACACCTTCACTCCTGTAGCTGTCTGGAACAGCAGCCGTAGACATATAGCATTGTGCTGAAGGTTTCCACTTGCTGTTATCTGCGGATATCGGTCCTGCACACCTGCTGTTTTTCTTCAGCGGCCACTTCTGCGAGAATTCTCAACTGATCCTGTCGCTAGAAACTTGTTCTAGATTCTAGAGACCTCTGGTTGTACGTTAGTGCTGTCCAAATCATACGAAAGCCACACAACTTTCCTAATGACACACTGCGTAAGTGTTGTAATGTGTACATGTGACACGGTTGCCATAGACGGCATATACTACTCCCTCACGGTAGGAACAAGGGCTGTTTCCACTAGAGTTACACTGCAAACATGTATTTACATAAAGTATTTCTGGATCACAACGTTCAATATTAAAGTATTGACAATATCCAACATTTATTTTGACGACTGGACATTCGAAGTTACGTCCTACGTGTTTAATTATGTGCTTACGAGTGTTTTGCAGAGTTTTTTCCCCATTTTATGCGCAATATTTCCACGGCCGACCCAGCCGATTTCTTCCGGTGCAACTAGTTTTGCTGTGACGTAGTCTCACTACTTGAACTCCAACCAGACTGCGCGCGCGTGTGTGTGTGTGTGTGTGTGTGTGTGTGTGTGTGTGTGTGTGTGTGAGGGGGGGGGAGGTGTCTGGTTGATTTCTAGTTAGTAGTACACATAACGGCAAAACGAGAATTAGCTGACTTCAGAAGACTGGGTTGGTCGTCGAAATACTGGCAAAAAACGTGGAAGCACGCCTTTAATGATATCCTAAAAATAAATGTAATGACATGTATTGAATTGCATTACAAAAAAAGAAAAAATGAAGTAGCACATGTAACTTACTGGCAATTAACACAATCTATTTGTCGACGGATTCTGTAATTGTTTGAGACACACATCAAAAAGAACGAAAGTCAAAATATACAGCATTAAAACCCTAATCCGAGACTTCAAAAAGCTGACTAATACAAATATGCATAGGCAAACATGTGGCAACTGAAAACGGCGGATTGATTGATTGATTGATTGATTGGGGGCAGGGGGACCAAACAGTGGAGTCATCAGTCACGAAAACGGCCAGAAACAGACATCAGGAACAAGTCCAACGCTTCAAAGACGAAACCGGGAGCACGCTGCTTTCTTCTCCGCTTGCAGCTGATCAAATGATGGTGAGTAATTTCAAATCTGTTAGAACTCTAAAAACATAAGAGGCTATTTTACTTATTAATCGTATTTTGCATCAAATGAAAGTTCACTACATGTTTAACTTCTACCACAGTAAAGTTCAAAGTGAAATATGAGCAACTAGAATCGACCCATCCAATGTACTGCATGGCTCCCTTGCAATCTGCTACTTCGTTCCTTGTAGCAACCGTTACATATTCGTTATAAACTACCTAACATCTTATCCAAAGTAAAGCGAAATTAATGATACGTCCCCTATATTGCATATACACAGAAAAATAAATCCGTTACCGAACATCTACACTGTCGACAAAGTTCTGGAAACAGCATCTACCATAAAATATCTAGGAGTAACTATCAAGAGCGACCGTAAGTGGAATAACCACACAAAGAAATCGTAGGAAAATCAGATTCCACAGAGATTAATAGGAAGAATCTTAAGAAAATTTAACTCATCCACGAAAAATGTGGCTTACAACGCGCTTCTTCGGCCGATTAGTTAGTACTGTTCATCAATTTGGGATCCATAAACAGAAGTACTGATAGAAGACACGGGATCGTTTAGACGGTGCGAGAGTGTTACGGTAAGGCTCAAAACTCTAGTGTGGCAGACGGTATAGAAGAATTGCTGTGCATCACAGAGATGTTTACTACCGAAAATTTGAGTGAGCGCCTTCCAGGAAGAGTCTGATAATATATTACTTCCAAATACATCTCGAGAAATGACAACGACGAGAAAATTCGGGAAATTAGAGCAAGTACAGAGGCTTACCTAGAATCATTCGCCCATGCACCATTCGCTAGCAGAACACGAAAGGGTGGAACGGTTAGTGGTGCCAGAGGTAACCACCGCCATAGAGTGTCAGGTGGCTTGCAGAGCACTGATGTAGTGTTTCCGTGCATGGTTGGATATAAAAGGGGTGTGAAAATCGTCAGATATTGAATGAACACTGACTGACACGCAAATGCCGCGTACTTTTGTGAGATAGCGTTATCAGCACCTGACAAGAATTTGAAAAGGACCTCACTGTGTTTTAAATATGTCAGCTAACCGAATCGTGCAATATCCAGATTTGTGCTGTACTTGGTTGACTGACTCGATGTTGCACTCCATGGGAACATAATCGTTCCCGACTAGGGAATTGCTGTCACATGCGTAGACCGCTGTTAACACCATACCACGGCTGTGTTTGAAGTGGTGCTGCGACGAGGTTCCATGCTCGGCCGATGAACAGTGCTGCACTGTGTTCAGCGACGAACCGCGTTCCCGCGCTACCCCAGATGAGCATCGTCGGCGAGTATGACGGCAACTTGGAGAGATGCCCATTCTTTCAATGTTTTGGAAGAGCACAGCAGCGTCACACTTGGTGTCACTGTGTGGGGAGCATCGGGTATGACTTAAGTTCACAGCCGGTAGTGAGAGATATATCTGATTGTGTAACTCTAAGTCACAGAAAGCCTGCATCCTGGAGAGTTACCTCTCATGCGACAGTATAGTGGTGCCGTATTTCATGAGGGTAATGCTCGTATCTCTATAAACTGCCTGCGTAACCTTCACAAGTTCTCTGTGACCAGCCAAATCCCCAACTATGCCGGATGGAACAACTGTGAGACCTGAAGGACCCCTAACTCCGTCCTAGTACCAGTATCCACGATACCACAGACCAGTTACAACGGCTGTGGCCTGGCTTGCCTCAGGACAAGACACCCTTCTCAACCGAATAGGTGCATGCATCCTGGCCAGGGGGAGGGCGGATGGGGGAACGCGCAACATCATACTGTTCTGTGGACTCATACTTAAGTTCTTTGACCACTGGATTATTTTGTAATCACTGCAGTAACACACACCTCTTCAACCCATTACGTTTCATGTCATTTCCTCCTCCCCTTCTGGGTGCTTCACTTTATTCATTCAGTGGTGCATGTAAGGCTAGTGAGAGGAATTGCCTGTAAGTTAAAACAGTAATCCCTGATACAAGTTACTCTAAATTCAGTTATCTTATTTTAAGATTAATTTATTTTTGATATTTTACAAATCTTATGCGAAATTTAACGAATCTGAACTGAAGAAAAATTTTACATTACATATGTTACCTGAAATATTACAGATTTATATGTAAATTATGGTTGGACAAAAGATCCGTTATCAATAGTTGTACAGTAATGGATTTCTTTCCCTATGCCTGCGCAACATATTACATTCATTCGCGTCTAGGGTTAACTGCCAGAGCATGCACCATACAACAATCCTCCGCAGGTCATTCTGCAAATTGATACTGTCTTCTGGCTTAGACACCTTCTTATAGACATCGGTATCATCTGCGAACAGCCTGAAAGAGTTTCCGACACTTCCTACTGTGTCAGTTATGTACAGTGTAAACAGTAACGGTCGTATCACATTTCGTCAGCATACTCCGGAAATTAAACTACACTTGTCTATTCTGTTCTGGTAAGAGCCAGGCGACTGCTACGGTCGCAGGTTCGAATCCTGCCTCGGGCATGGATGTGTGTGATGTCCTTAGGTTAGTTAGGTTTAAGTAGTTCTAAGTTCTAGGGGACTGATGACCACAGTAGTTAAGTCCCATAGTGCTCAGAGCCATTTGAACCATAAGAGCCAGGTGCTGAGTTCTGTCTGCAAGGTGGCCTTGAATCCAGCCGCAAATCTGCCCCAATACTCGGTAAGCTCGTATTTCTATATTTATTTTCCACTAAACGGCAGTTCGGAACGGTGTCAAATGCTTTCCTGAAGTCAAGGAACGCGACATCAACCTTAGAACCGTTGTTTACAGCACAACGGATCTCATGGAGAAACAGAAACAGCTGAGTTTCGAAAGATCTCTGTCTGCTATATCCATGATGATTTTTTGAGGACATTTTCGTTCTCCAAAAACGTCATAATTCTTGAGCATAAAACATGTTGCATATTTCTACAATAAACTGACGTCATCGACATAGGCTTATATTTACACACATCTGTCCTACGACACTTCTTGAAAACGGGAATGACCTGCTCTTTTATCCAGCCGCTAGAGGCCTTTCGTTACTGTAGCGATCTTTTATAAACTGCTGCTAGAAGGGCAGTGAGTTCTTTCGCATCAACCTTCTAGAATCTTAAAGGTATCTCATCTTGTCCTGATACTTTCCAATGGAAGTTGATTTTCTATTCCACAACAGGTTATCTCAATATCTGCCATTTCGGCATTCTTACGATGATTTAAAGAAAGGGGCTATTTTCCAATCTTCCACGATGAAACAATTTCGGAAGATCGAATACAGTATTTCGGGTTTCTCTATGTTTTCTCCCGTTTGGTGCCAGTATAGTCACTGAGCGAATGAGTAGAAGATTTCGAATCGCTTACTGATTTTACGTAATACTTAGGTTATTACTCAGGTCGATTGACAACATTTTATGTCCCAAATCACTGAATGGCTCCCTCAATGCTCCCCTTATGCTCATTTTTGCTTCGTTCAGTTCTTGATTGAAGCTAAGTTCTAGTTTCTCTTGAATCTGTGATGCTTTTTTTTCTTTTATAACATAGCGGTTTTCTAACTCTGCTATTAAAACAGTGGGTCTTTCCCATCTATTAAGACCTTGCTTGGGACATTTTTGGGTAAGGCATACAGATTAAAGCTTTTCAAATTTATTTTTTTCATTTTTGCTCCAAGTCTCCTCCTCGGCGTTGAATATTTGATGCTAACGGTACAACTCAAGTACTCTGCAATTTGTATCCTTTCCTGAGGAACAATATTTTACTACCTTACTTAACAATCCTTGTAAAACCTGTAGTTGCTATCACCGCCTTATAATCACTGATACCTTCCTCTACAATAACTGATTCTGTATCTTCTGAACTGTGTGTCGTAAAACTATATAATTTTGTAGGTACATTCAGCATCATATGTGGATACTGTCAAGCTACACGTGTCGCAAATAGAGTAGCACGGAAGCAATAAATGAAATGACGCCATGCGTGATGACAGTTTTACTGCATGAACAACGAAAATGTAGTAATCATAAACGGTTTCCCTTTCATCATTTTGTGGGGGTTGTCCACAAGGAAAAGTTTCGTAAGGTTTGAAATTATGTGTAAAGTTTGTTGCAAGTCACCAAGTGCTCTTGTTCTCAAATAGTGGGTTGGGTTGTTCGGGGGACGAGACCAAACAGCGAGGTGATCGGTCTCATTGGATTAGGGAAGGAAGTCGGCCCTGCCCTTTCAGAGGAACCATCCCGGCATTTGCCTAGAGCGATTTAGGGAAATCAAGGAAAGCCTAAATCAGTAAGTTCCCAATGAAAACCCCCAAAAAATCCGTCAAGTAGTCTTGGAGGTTAGTGTGTTCAAAGACAGACAGAAATGCCAGTTTTACGGATTTATTTGATATTAGTAAAGATATTCTACACGTTATCTCTGAAGCGCTCTACCACTACAGTTCCTGACCCAGGCGGTCTATAAAAGCATCCCATTACAATTTTTGACCGACCGTTCTCATGCTTAAGTTCACCCAGATTAATTCACATTCTGAATGCGTGATAACATCGTTAGATATTACTGAATTCTTTAGCGCAATAAAAATGCCGTCACTAATCTGTCCTTTCGATAAATATTCCAGCCTAAACTTCCCATTTCGTTGCTAATCACTAACGGTTTAAACTAACTTCCTGTACCTAATACTATCTGGGCATTGTAACCTTCAACAGGCGATGCCAAGTCTGGGATCTTCCCATGGATGATCCTGCACTTTTACTAATATCATATTACACTTTTCTATATTCGATCTGCGAGGACGAGAATTCTCTGAGAACAATGTGGGTGGCATAACTTCAATTTTGGCAGGCAATTCGTATCTGATATCATGGGTAAGGGAGGTGGTTCTCTAACATAAAAAAAACATGTGCACCACGGGAAGGAAGGTTCTCTAACACAAAAACCCCGTATGTGCAAGCCACACGTACTCCGCTATCCTTACAGCCGCTTCACGCACGTAGTGCACGCCTCACCTATAAGGGGAATCCTACCATTCTGTACGCGATAGCGGAGGTCGAGAAATACGCATCCGGTACCTTCGCAGAGTCATCTAAGCCTCTGGTTTAAACCTTCCAATCTGCTCTAAATAAGTGGACCGGATCGACCATGGGTACGATGCTACAATAGTCTGCTTAGAATGCATCCCACGTGCGATGCTAGTTGTCTTCACCACATCAGCCATACGCCGACAGGAACTAAGGATAGCCCCAGGACCCAAGCAGCAATCGTCATTCGTACCGACATGTGCCACTATTTGCAAGCGGTTGCACCCAGTGCGCTCCACAGCCGCAGCCAGGGCCCCCTGGCGAGACCTCATGGCAAACACAACGGGTATCCACTGGCATTCTTTCTCTGAGAGGCGCTCCATTACCCGCCTAACGCTGCAGCTCCCACGACTAGCACAGCAGCCCTCTGCACCTGTCCCAACTGGGCGTGAAAATCGGCCGCTGGTCCAACAGGTGCTATTCAGTTTTACAGTAAACTGAAGTCATAACGGAGCGCATTTTGCAGAGCAGAAGTCAGTCCACCGTACGCTGACCAAGTAACGGTCACATTCACGAACTTAACCATCACACCGTAAGTTTTAAACAACCAATTAACTATTACGGCAACTTTTGTCAGCGGAAATTCACTACTTGCCACTGTCCACGCAAAACCAGATTTATACTACACGCCGTGGCTGATGGAAGCGACCATAAAGGCATTCCCATTGACGGTAGCTCTCGTCAGCCGCCGCGCCGAGTGTGAACTTCGTTTCCGCAGATAGGCACTAGCACGCTAGATATTTGCTGCACAGTAATGGAGTATTGTGCCATAAAATTTATTGCCTAATACCGGTCTTAATAGTTTGCGCAATAAGTTTAAGATTGCATCACTTTAAAAACACTGATGCTTGTTCAATACATTTTATTGTGCAAGTCTGGCATTGCGCACGTATGTCAATTACTCGTATCATCATCATCATCATCATCCAGTTTGATCACTGTGATGTGGCTTTTGATTTGGTGTGTAACATGATGTCCCTGCAGGTACTTCCATTCCTGCCCATCTTGAGCTTCCTGTTGCCGCTTCACTCGGGCAGCCTTTCTCTAGTCTCAGTACCATCTGTCTTGCGGTCTTCCCCGAGGCCTTTTCTGGTGAACTGCTTTACAGTCTGACACTTGTCTCGATCACCTACCATTTTTTTCTTCGGGCGACATGACCAGCCCCCTGGCACTTTCCAGTATTCACTCTTGTCATCATTACGTCAATAACATTTATTTTCCGCCTGATGTTAACTGCTTTATTTGTCTTCTTTGTATAGCTTAACAAAAATCTTTCCATTCCTCTTTGGGTTACTATTAGTTTTCTAACAATAAGTTCATTTAATGTCCACATCTTACAGCTGTAAAGTATTAGTGTCAGTAAATACTGATCAAAACTTATCTCCAGGTCAGCCGACATCTTAGACTTCAAAACTGAAGAATACCTTTCACGAACTTGTAAGCGTAACTTAATACATCGAAATATTTCTGGTTTAGGTCTCCTTCCATATTTACACATTGCCCCACATAGAAATATTCGGTGACCCTTGCAGATGTGTATTTTCAACAGATGTAATCCCCTCCAGTGCACATTCATCACGCTCTTGGTTATATCATAGTTCATTTTTAGACCAACTCCAGAGCAGACTAACGCAAATTCGCTAACCAATATTTGAAGTTGTTCTATACTGTTTTCAAACAGAACAATATCAACAGCAAATCTCATTATTAACATCTTTCTCAGAATTTAATTCTGGAGACAGTCACCTTGTTTTACATCTTGTTCAGTGGGAAATGCATTGGTTTCTTCAAAAACACAAACGCTGTAGAGGTTTTGTATACATTATATAAGACTGTAATATAGCCCCATTCTAAGTTTCAGGTAGTGAGGATACAATCAACTGTGCTAAATCTTTTCAGAACGCAGCTTGCCTAGTGGGTTGGGCAAGATCAAGTGAAGTGCTTAATCTGTTAATCAAAATTCTAGTAAAACCTTTGCACATTATTGACAAAACGCTTATAGGGCGATAGTTCTTTAATTCAATACTATCTTTGTTATGTATTACGATTATTTTAGTTTATTCCAAACTCTTGGTATTTTTCCACCGAAGTAACAACTTTTAAATATTTTAGCTAAATGCTTTATAGATTCCTCATTCATCAGTTTTAAAATATCGACAGGTCATCACTAACTAGTGTAGCACCTTTTTCAATCATGACTTCAGGGGAATATTTCTGGGGTTTAGGAAACTGAAGCATCCAATTCGTCTAGGATTAAGGTATCACTGACTTTAGTGCATAGGTTACTATAAAACGCAAAATATTGTAATATTTCTTTCTTTTCTGTAATTACGGTCTGATCTGGGTCTAAAGCTCATTCTTTCCAATCATAAGCTTCTGCTTGGTCATCTTCAAACTAGATTTATTTTCAAACTGGCTTTTAGCATATCTTCTTCATACTTCTCTGTGTCTTCTTACAAACTCTTTCCTTGCCCAGTTCTAGATACTGTATCTTTGTTTCTACTTTCATTTTTCTTTTCTTGTCCACCAACTCATCGCTTTGTCGGCTTCTTTGGTTCGTTTTGAGATTCCTGGCGCAATCTAGAAAGATTCTATTACTCACAACGAATTTCCGCAATGAACTGAAGAAAGTAAACTATAAAACTTAAATTTATCCACTGCTTCCGAGACTATTACTTTCGTAAAAAATAATAACAAAAACCTGCCTTCAATCACAAATCACGATCTTTTTCAATTCACAGTAATAGATCAGAATGTGGACTGGAAGACGTATATGAAAACACCATTTGGTACTCTGAAGACATGAAGTTCGTGACATAAGAAAACGCCATATGCCTTGTTCACAAAATCAGAAGAAAGTAAGTATCATGGTGTCATGACTTTAAGCAGAAACGTTTATTGTCCAACGACGCAATACGTTTAACTTTCTTTCATATGTTACTGCAGCACGCGCAAGATCATGTAAGCTTACAACCTGCGTAACTGTTTTGTTTGCAAATGTTACTGCAGTAAAGAAATAAATAGAAAGAAGCTCATGTACACTATTAATTATAGGCCAAAGTTCACTCGTTTAATTTGTAATCCATGCTGCCATGAAAGAGTCCATGGTTACCTGAAATATTCACAGGTAGCTTTTCGGACTTTGTTCGCCCGTTCCGTACAACTTTTACTTATGTTTGCAAAGCAGGTAACTCAACACAATACATGAAAGTTCCACAACGCCGAGCGAGATCGCTATGAAGCTAGAGTTCTAACTGAAGCGTCCCGGCAATAAGTATTGCTCAATAATAATTGTGCCTACTTGGTCGCGCCCTTCTGCACATATTGTGTAAATATTGGAAGCCTGACGGTCGTTAATGATATGCTTCCGTTTGAATTAACAGTTTGCTTTATGATGATTAAGCGATGTGACGAACAAAAGGGATAAAGAATCTGAAACAAACATAAAATCTACTCCACCCTTCGCTCGACTTTTCTACGAGCACATTCCAAATCTGTACTACAATGACGACTTGCGGAGGAGGCATTAATGTTTGACGTCCTGACGACAACGAGGTCTTTAGGGACGGAGCACAAGGGTAGGATGGGGAAGGAAATCGCCCGTGCCCTTTCAAAGGAACCTTCCCGACATTTTCCAGAAGCGATTTAGGGAAATCACGGAACACCTACATCGGGGTGGCCGGACGCGGGTTTGACCCGTCGTCCTGCGGAATGCGAGTCCAGTGCCCTCAGCACTGCGCCACATCGTGCGGTGACGACCTGTGATTGGTTTCAGTACATGGCACATGTATTCCAAAGCTTGGAAACCAAAAAATTCTTGTGAGAAAATACACAATTCATTCATCATGCGCAATATGACTAGTTAGCACAAAATATTCATTTTTGAACACACGCGGTCAAGGCGTTTCTGACTTTATTTAACGCATTGTGGTGTCCATACCAAATAAGGAAATGCTGCCAGATTCTAAAGACCGTGCCTTCGCATCCTTTCACATGAAATTTATGCATATGTTTACTACTGTGGTTGCAAGAACTAACACGATATGAATTTTGTATCAATGACATGAAACCTAGGAGTCAAACGTATAGAGACGAGGAAAACCACATAAAATAAACAGATTTCAGAAATTCTTTAGGCTAGCTAACGAGCATTACATGATCGCTACCGTTAGAACTTTGCCTGCGTAGTGCGTAATGTTTTGCAATGTGAAACGCTTCCGGCTTGCATCAAGTGCATTTCTTCGCCATGGCGGGCAAAAAATTTGAAATTTTTATATACGTAGGCCCTAATGTATTTCGCTTCCATTTGAAAATGCTGACAGTGTACTCCACGGAATATGCTCGGTAGAACAGAAATCCACACATTAAAGTAGTTTAGTATCTCACCACCAGTTCGCTAGACTTTTTGGCCACTGTGACAATGTAGCTTAACTAATTTTAACGTTTTTACATGGAAGCTTTTATATCATACTTCCCAAGATGGGATCTGGAGAGCAATATAGTTGACAGCGAGTTCTAACAGGAAAACCAGATGCAGCACTGCACAGAGAAACCTATGGAGGCTGACATTGGATCGGCAGAGGTATGAAAATAATTACTGCTCGTCTTTCCCTCTCGGATACAGAGCTCCCCAAATTGTGGTCAACAGTTATTACAAAACCCCGCGACATATCCAACTGTATTTTGACCAGCTCTTCGCTCAGTAGCACAGATGTCATAACCAATGTTTATAAAAACTCAGTTTCGCGTTTAATACCTTTACACTGAACCTGGGGTTATATTGTTGGGCAAAATCCGAACTATTACTTAAGTTTCTCCTCTATTAAGATACGAGGGCAGGTCATAATGAATCATTTGGCGAACACATACATCCACACAAAGAGAAGAGGAAATGAATTTAAAGAACCATGTACGGGGGGCAACGTAAATAAAACAATGCAAATTTCATTTTCTAAATGGAGCACCATATTTTCAGGTCATCTTGCAAAAGATACAACGGCCCACCTCTGAATTATTCCGCTACACTGTTCTTAATGACAGTGTGCCTGCAAAACCTGCACAGATTTATTGTAAGATATCTAGCATTTTAGAGTGAAATTTGCCGTCACACGTAGCAAAATTAGAATGAGTCGCCGGTTTGGTAGCCGTAATCTCCCTATCCTATGCCTGTCAGCGAAGAAGTTGGTTTCCGATCGACAAATAAATATTTGACAGAGATGATTAACAAATGTTAAGCTTGTTTCTGAGTGTATGGAACAGAAGTAGCCATTTGTGTCGTGGACACACTATTTACATGTTCTTTCGCAAAGTTCACTATGACGTTTAAGATTCAGTTCACGATCTACCAAGTAGCACCAGTATCAGACCACTACCGTTAGCGGACAAGAAAATATTGGTACATATCTATTGTCTCCAAGTTTGACCGGTGCAGATCATCATTCAGTTATTGCATCACTGTAAGTTCAAAAGTTTTCTTACGGAAGATACACCACATCCATACTGACTACAGCATTCTTACCATAGCAAGTAACATTGGATGTGCAATCCTAAGTAAAATGGTCTGTAATATATGGTTTTCAGATACTCTGCAGTACTTCCTCCACTCTTCGTAACAATAATACTCAGTTTTCATCATATGAGAGGTGTTGTGCACTTACTCAGAAAGACTGCAGTCGTGTGTATCGCAACGAAACACCTCAAACCAAAATACAGCATCCATCTATAATTATCATTATGATGCTCAATGTTAGCTTTTTCAAATGCAGTCAAACATAAACGACTGACAAAAGGAAAAGCGGATGGCCCAAGATTTAGTCCACACAAATGATTTAAGGCAATCTTAACGCTGGAAAGCAAAAAAAATAAATAAAAAAATTACAAACTTCACATGTTTCGTCTACTGCCTAATTAACGCTGACTGATGAGTGCAATGAGTAATTAAATTTACCGAGTTAGCACTCAGCTTATATTTTCGAATTTCGGAGCCTGCCTGTCGATCAACAAATTATTTATCGGATCACTGTAGTCCATTGAACATTTCATTTCTGGCACCGTGGAGGCCAACAGTTACGTGATCGCCAAGCAATCAAAGCATAAGCTAGTTCTCTACACTAACCTGATCATAAACCAAAGCGTAAGAAATTTAAGAACTACTCAAAGTTAAGAATACTATAATAAAATTGGTTAATTCCCCACAGAAAGAAAATAAACAACGCATATAGGGCTCGGAACGAAGGAAAACACACACACACACACACACACACACACACACACACACACACACACACAAAGCAGACAGACAGAGAGAGAGAGAGAGAGAGAGAGAGACTGTTCACTTCTTTGCTGCACTGTTATCCAGGAAAATCGGAGGCCCAACTCCTTTAAAATGTCACAAGGAACTAACTGCGCCCTTGAACGAATTCTGAACATCGTAAGACAACGTGCGGTATTATCTTTCACAGCGCTGTTATCAACAGACTCGTCAGGCAGTTGTAAACACGTGCTCGGGGCTGCATACGCGCGCAAAATCAAAATATTCCGTATTTCCGGCAGATGTTTCCATAGCTATTTTATTACAGCTGGATTCATTCCTCATATACTGTGAACTACTATCAGCGACGTCATGTTAGTAAGAAGCTTATGTTGCTATACATAAACAGCAACCTTTAAAATCAATTTCCGCCACCTACGTTCTTCCATGAACGGTGCAAACAACGCATTCATGCCAAAATTAGTTTCAGAATCTTTTAAGCAACTCAATTTATCGCTCCTTTGATCTACATATTTAGTTAAATCCGACACCCTTCTGACGCAAATATTCCAACGCTTACTTTAATAAGCAACAAACACGGTTCGGCAAATTAAATTGGAGTAGCATATTCTTGTGCCAATAACACAAAGCAAGTTTCTTAGTTTGGATATCGTTAGTCCGCCATAGCCACAACTTGTTGCTCTCAGGTCGCCAGATCGATAACTTCGCTCCGCTCATAATACACAATATCAACGTGCCACTAACTTACCATATCTGGTCCCATATCTTTCATATCCCGATATATCAGCAATCTTGATGCCGGTATCATCCAAGAAAAAAGATGTATTCCACAGACGCACGATGTTGGAAAACCAGAAAACGCAGCACAAAATTCTCACTTAGTTGCTTCTTTCCCAAACTCCGTCCACAGCAGCCGTAAAATGTTATTAAATGCAAAGGTGTACGCACTAACACAAACACACGAAGAAGATAAAAACTATTTACAATACACTCCGACTCTCCGTAACCTAGCGTCTCCTCACTCCATTGTTTTACATCCACGCGCTTTCCGGACAACTGAAACTCCTACTGCAGCGACTCGGACAAAGAACCAACGCCGAGACCCGGACGAGTTCATCACTCTCCCGCGAGGGGGACATGAGGCGCGCAGGTCTACCAACTTTGCTACTGTGTCTACTACAGCGTCAATACGCGATTTAGTAACATTTGTCTACAAACTGAAATGCCTGCTGCAAGATTCAATCTGATGACGATGACGACATTTAATAACATACAGTATATCAAATACTTTAATACTTTTGATGACAGTCATGTTTTCTAGGTGTACCCCACCCCCAACTCTTCTTACCTCTTTCGAACGCGAATCACACACGAGCACGCGCGGTTGCTGGTACTTCTGGCACATTTAGTGTTGAATTTTCCGACAAAATGTGTACCTCGACTCACCCGAATTGATTGCGCCTCACTTACAGCTCATACCTAACAGCCAAAAATCACAGTACCTTCCCCTCTCTCCGCGACAGTGCTCTCTTCCAGCGCATACAAATTGGTTTGAAGTTTAACGTCACAAATAGACATAGTGATCAGATTTCGAATGATTCGTAGTTAATTGCCAATTACTTTCCCTAATATTTTTACGGGTTCTCTGTACAGAGAGAGCGCGCGTGAACACAAAATTTATATATAAGCAGATTCATATTAATCCAAACTGTGTCCTAACTGCGTAACAGACAGAAACTGAAAAGCGACGCCGTTCCATAAATTTAAAGCACCATCATGACGTTTTTTACATCACCACGTTTCCTGGTTGTAACATGTCAGAAAAAACAAATGGCTCTGAGCACTATGGGACTTAACATACGAGGTCATCAGTCCCCTAGAATTTAGAACTACTTAAACCTAACTAACATAAGGACATCACACACATCCATGCCCGAGGCAGGATCCGAACCTGCGACCGTAGCAGTCGCGCCGTTCCGGACTGAAGCGCCTAGAACAGCTCGTCCACAGCGGCCGTCTCAGAAAGAACAGACAATGCAGCACAGATAATAATAAATCTGTATTGGATATGTCTGCATATGTTACTACGAAAAATGATCTCCCCTTTCTTACACAGATAATTATCCTTCCATGCGCTTATCCGTAACTATACGATAACACAAACTTTCATAGATGCTAACGACGAGGAAATGTATTTATTTCAGATAAGAAGACTAGTTCGGAAACGACTTAGTCGAAAGTTACGAAGACAAACGTGTCTTGTGGTGACCCTGCCAGCGGAATACGAGAATCTACGAATTATTCTTTGAAAGATGTAATATATTAATTTATAATGTACCTGGCTACAGTACCATATGGTAGGATAACACGCCCAACATGTCGGTTTTCATTATGAGTGCGTGAAAGAAACTCTTAACAGACGCAAATGGCGTAATCTGTACACTGACATGGTCAGTCGTGACATAAAGGTCTTAGAAACTGCGAACTCTGTTCTTAGTCAAATGGCGATGCAGCCTGTCACGGAATTAGCTTGTTCAACTGATCTTACCCCGCTTGATTTCTTCTCGTGGGATTACGCAGAACATCTCCTGTATGACACAGCTGTCAAAGGTTTAACAGTATTTCCAGAGGGGGAAAAACAAAATTCTCGCTGCTTGTAACATTGTTCGAACATGGCAAACGAAATTTGTATTATCATCATGCGGATGCATTAGTGGGCTAATAACAATTGAAAACGCGAAGTACTAATAAAGTCATCTATAATAACATGCATATGCGTGTAAGCTCGGAGTGAAGGTGATATGAGGTGATGCTGGTACAGTAATTGTATTGCTATGAGCGAGCAGGGAAAGCATTACCGAAGACAATACCGGTGTGCTTGAACAGACGTAGCCGTTTCATGGGGCGATAAAAGAACATTTACAAAATTACACAAAGATTTTGAGACAATTCGAATACGTATACAAGTATTTTCCATTTCCCGGCGTTGGGTAAGACAATACACACAAGCGCATTCTTGAAAATACGTCCACATGTTGATTTGGATGAGGGTATAATTCATGTCACTAACATCAACCGCCAACTGATCCCCAATTCGCTGGTAGGGAATAGTTCTTTGAGCGTGTCCGAGATTCATAACACATTTTTATAAAAAATAACGTCTTTCCAGCTTCATTCGTGTGTGTGTGTGTGTGTGTGTGTGTGTGTGTGTGTGTGTGTGTGTGTGTGTGGCAAGATCTTATGGGACCAAACTGCTGAGGTCATCGGTCCCTAAGCTTACACACAACTTAAACTAACTTACACTACGGACGACAACACACACACACACACACACACACACACACACACACACACACACAGAGTGAGGACTCTAATCTCCGAGGGAGGGACCCGCCCATTCATGTTTTTCTTCCAATTATTAACACTACGTGTCTCGACAGTATGCTGCTATCATTAAGTGCCTAACTGTTATTGATACATAAGGGTCATTCCATGAAAAGTGGCTTCCCGTCCCTTTGTTTAATGACAATTCAATACAGCTTACATCATCCAATCTTCGTCGTGTATTGTTCATATTCATCCCCCATTTTTTTAAATTATTATTTTAATATTAGTACTTTTCGTCAACTGTACAAACATTACGTCCGCAACAATGGAATTAACCATAGTTGTTAATTACGAAGTACATTTCATGGCATATAATTTTATGAAAAATCATGGTGCCGTGTCTCTTCTTGCCCTGTGTGTGCCACAGACTGTATTATTCCCACTACGTGGGCACGAGATAGTGTTCTGAAAGTATCATTTCGTGCTTCTCGAGAATCTATAATTAACAACTGATGTGTATAGAACAGTTACGCTCTTGATGGTATCAGCATGCTGCCGCAACGTGCCAATAATTATAGGAAAAGAAAAGATGAATGGAATTTCTGAACAGAGTCAAAAACTACAACCAATAATTCCACTAAACCTGGACAATTTAAATTCCTACCAAATCAAAACATGAAAGATTTAGCATAAGGTATTGCAACGAAGACAGTGGTCGACTCTGAATAATATTCAGTACTAGGTGAACACAACAAAATAAATGAATTTACATCTACATCGATACTCTGCAAATTACACTTAAGTGCTGCAGAGGCACCATCTCAATAATGTTCTATTATTCCAATCTTTAACAGCGCGCAGAAAAAACGAGCAACTATATCTTTCCGTGCGAGCTCTGATTTCCCTTATTTTATTACGATTATCGTTTCTTCCTATGTCGGCCCCCAACTAAATATTTTCCCATCGGAGGGGAAAGTTGATGAATGAAATTTCTTGAGAAGATCCTGCCGCAACGAAAAACGCCTTGTTTAAACTATATCCACCACAAATCCTGTATCATGTCAGTGACACTCTCTCTCCTATTTCGCAATAATACAAAACATGCTGCTCTTCTTTGAACTTACTGGATGTACTCCGTTAATGATATCTGGTAAGGTTCAAATGGCTCTGAGCACTACGCGACTTAACTTCTGAGGTCATCAGTCGCCTAGAACATAGAACTAATTAAACCTAACTAACCTAAGGACATCACACACATCCATGCCCGAGGCAGGATTCGAACCTGCGACCGTAGCGGTCGCTCGGCTCCAGACTAGCGCCTAGAACCGCACGGGCACTCCGGCCGGCTATCTGGTAAGGATCCCAGACCGCGCAGCAGTACTCCAAAAGAGGACGGACAAGCGTTGTGTACGGCGTCTCTTTGGTAGATCTGTTACTTTTCTAAGTGTTCTGTCAATAAAACACAGTCTTTGGTTTGCCTTTCCAACAACATTTTCTGCGTGTTCTTTCCAACTTACGTTGTGCGTTAGTGTAATTCTTCGGTATTTAGCTGAAGTTACGGCCTCCAGATTTGACTGATTTATCGTGTAACCGGAGTTTGACGGATTTCTTTTAGCACCCACGTGGATGACTTCACACTTTTCATTATTTAGGGTCAATTGCCAATTTCCGCACCATACAGATACCTTTCCTAAATCGTTTTGCAATTTGCTTTGTTCTTCTGATGACTTTACTAGACGATAAACGACAACATCATCTGCAAACAACCAAAGACGGCTGCTCACATTGTCTCCTAAACCGTTTGTGGAGATAAGAAACAGCAGAAGGCCTATAACATTACCTCGGGGAACGCCAGAAATCACTTGTGCTTTATTCTATGATTTTACCGCCAATTACTACGAACAGTGGCCTCTGACACGAAATCACGAATCCAGTCGCAGAATTGAGACGATATTCCATGTGCACGCAATTTCACTACAAGTCGCTTGTGTGGTACATTTATCAAAAGCCTTCTGAAAATCTAGAACTACGGAATCAATTTGAAATTCCTTGTTAATAGCACTAAATAATTCGTGTGAGTAAAGAGATAGTTGTGTTACACGAGAATGATGTTTTCTAAATCAGTGTTGACTGTGTGTCAATAGACCGTTTTCTTCGAGGTAATTCATAATGTTCAAACACAAAATACGTTCCAAAATCCCGCTGCATATCGACGTTAATGATATGGACCTGTAATTTAGTGAATTACTCCTACTACCTTTCTTGAATATTGGTGTGACCCGTACAACTTTCCAGTCTTTTGAGTACAGATCTTTCGTCGAGCGAGCGGTTATATATGATTGTGAAGTATACTCCGAGTGGAACCTAATTGGTGTACAGCCTCGACCAGAATACTTGCTTTATCAAGTGATTTAAGTTGATTCACTATTTCGAGGATATCTATTTCTAAGTTACTCCTGTTGGTAGCTGTTCTTGATTTGATTTCTGGAATATTTACTTCATCTTCTTTAGTGAAGGAATTTCGGAAAAATGTGTTTAGTAACTCTGCTTCAGCAGCACTGTCATTGACGGTATTTTATTGCTGTCGTGCAAAGAAGGCACTGATTTTATCTTGTCGTTAGCATATTTTACATACGACCAGAATCTCTTTGGATTTTCTGCCAAGTTTAGAGACAACGTTTCGTCATACAAACTATTATAAGCATCTCGCATTAAGACCATTTATTTTGTTTGTTTTGTTTTAGGGCGCAAAAACAACTATGGCCATACGCGCCCAATTGAAGACAGTGGTGAATTTCGAGTTTCTATAAAAGATCGCCAATCCTGGAGACTTTGCGTTCGTTTACCTTTGGCGTGCTTTTTTCTTTGTTTCTGCAACAATGTTCTGACCAGTTTTGGGTGCCAAGGGGATCAGCTCCGTCGTTCGTTAATTTATTTGGTATAAATCTCTCAACTGCTGTCGATATAATTTCTTTGGATTGAAGCCACATTTGGTCTACACTTACATTGTTAATATGGAAGGAGCGGAGATTAACAAGCAATTGCATTTCTCAGTCGTGAAAAGAATTTTTATGCCGTAGTTCATATACATCTCAGCAAGTTCTCTTGAAGCGAAAACATGTTTGCTGTAAAAGAATAAACGGTTCTCAAAATTCATCAAATAATCACTGGGTAAAAATCAGTAAAGGGTCATGAGAGAGAAATGCAATAAAAATTAACACATGAAACAATAGATGGTCTAATTTTATCCTCCTTTCCAGTTTTTCTATACTTTTCCCAAACATTCGAACTTCTTACACTCTACTGCCCGATTCGTTCGCTTCAGCCTAATTCGTCTTCCACAGAAAGGAATCCGAACGGTAGCCTAGTACTTCCCGAACTTTTCGCAAAGAAGGTGGTCACCATGAGAATAGTTTAGAAGCGTGCCGGTCCTTCCGAAACCTCATGTATGTTTTTTCCGCTTTTTGTTTGTGGATGGGATACTGACCCTGCAGTCTAGAAAGGCTATTCACGACTCAGCACATTACTGATAATGCTGCTGTCGAAATTAAAGCGATTTCGTATAGGGAAGTCTACTATTTACGAATACAAAAAAGCAATTATGAGTCTTACAGATAATAAATGGCTCACAGGACTGTTCAAACTTCGCAACATATAACGTTCTTCTCAATGGTTCGGACTATTTGGTCGTAATAAGCAACTGGCGGACTCGGGAGATGTTCACAAACAGCGTTAACCATTCTGTAATACAGACCTGGCATACTGTCATATGTGAACCTAGTAACTGTCTTGTAAGTTAAATTATTGTACCGTATTTTTCACCCTATTGTCACAGAAATGGTACCCAAATAGTGTGCTATCGTATATTCCAAAAGTTACTGAAGTTAGAGATACTGATGGTACTTCATGTCCATAGTTACTTAGAAAGAGCTAATCGTCTCTGATTTCACAGTAAAACAGTCAAGGGAAAGCATCGGAGTTGCCTCTTTGGCAAAGACGTTCCAAGGTGACCAAGTTGGCCGTCACCAGCGAAGGTCATTGGCTTCCAAAGGCGCCGAGTGTTCAGGCTAGCCAACTACAACAAGCGATGGACGTGTAGCCACGAGATGCATTAAACACACAAAGACGTCATAATGTTCATGAAGTAAATGTCATATTATCCCGAACTGTCACGTGTATTCTACTATTTACCTTGAAAAATTACTTAAGGGGGAAATGTGAACGCAATATTTTTTTTTTTTTACAATCTGCGTCACAACTGGTTTCACCGTTGGAAATGTGTGTTCATGGCAACCTAAGGAAGGCTCCTCCAACTAATTAGTTGTAATAATTTCATTCGTTTTTTAAACCTAATTTGTGTGCAGCACAAAAACAGGCGTTATACTGATTAGTAGGATTTATTATTACGTACAGTGGACTAATTGCGTTCAGGAAACAGCAACCATCAGCTTTAATACACACATTTTTCATTTTAAATGCATGATTTTGGCAGCTGACAGTCTTAAGAATGACAAATGGCGATAGAATAATTCATATGGCTAAAATTAATGCCACTCTATACACACTGACAGTAAAGCCTGTGTTTTACCTAAAAATGCACGTATTTTGACGTAGTCCATTTTTAAGTTATTACTAATTTTCCAATGTACCATCCTCAAAATGTTGTTCTGGGAATTATGTAAACTATTCATCTATGACTGCTTTGGTCTCTCCATTTCTATATCCATACTGTGCACACCATTGTGAAGTGTGATGGCAGAGGATACTTCCCATTGTACCAATTATATCAAACGCCTCTGCGAGTGCTATAATCAGCCTAACCTTGTCTGTCTGATCCCAACAGGGGCAACATGTAGAGGGTTGTATATTCCTAGAATCACCACTTAAAGGTGGTTCTTCAAATTTGTAAGTTGGTCTTCTTGGGACAGTTTTCCTCTATTTGCTAGTGTCCATCATTTCAGTTTTTGCAAGAACCCCATGTTGCTTCCCACAAGGCAAAAAAACCAGTCATCAATTGTGCTGCCCTTTTCTCTGTACATTCAAATAGTCCCATTTGGTACAGGCTGACACTTTGAGCAACATTCTAAGATGAGTCGCACAAGTATTTTGTAAGCAATCTTATTTGTAGACTGCCTGATTTCCCTTTTATTCTATCAGTTAACTGATGTCTGCTACCTACTTCACCTACAACTTAGCCCAGTGATTGCTCCTTCTTGTATTCCTACAAATTATTATATTCAGTTGTTTGTATGAATTGACAGATTACAATTATGACTCACTGTTATTGTAGTGATAGGGTTCTATGTTTTTTTTATTCATTTTGTGAAACACAAAATCTTACATTGCTGGACATATAAACTAAGTTGCCTGTCTTTGAACACTTTGAAATCTCACTTTTATCTGTACAGCCTTTTCTCAGACACTACTTCACTACAGATATTTACATACCTGTAAAAAAAGTCTGATGTAACCAGTAACATTATCTGCAATGGTCTCAACATGCTTCATTGGTGCATACCTTAAGTTACTTCTACATCAGTCAATGATTTGACATTAAGTGTAAGTAGCTGCACCCTCTCTACCAAGAAATCCTAAATCCAGTCAGAAATTTCACTTGATATGTCATACTTTTAATAGTAAGCATTGGTGTGGTACTGAGTCCAATGCTTTTTGGAAGTCAAGAAATACTACATCTACTTGTCTGCCTTGATCCATAGATTTCAGGATGTTGTCTGAGAGAACTGCGAGTTGGGTTTCACATGACTGATGTTTTTCATAATCCATTTTTGTTGGCATGGATGTTATGTTTGATAGCCCTCATTAAATTTGAGCTCAAAATATGTTCCAAGGTTCTACAACAAATGGATGTCAAGGATATAGGGCAAGTGTGACTTAAGTTTCTTCAAACTAGCAGGCACGGTTATTTATTAGATGTCTGTATGGGATATTATGATTAGTAGAGTGGTTAACTCAGCCACAAATGTAGTCTACAATCTGGTAAGGATTCCTTCATGCCCTGAAGCTTTGATCAATTTTAGTATTTCTGCTTTTTCTTGAAATTGCTGACACTAGTATCTATTTCATGGTCTCTGCAGTGGTATGAGAATTAAATTGGGCCAATTTTTGTTTCTAAATGAACAACAGAAAACTGAGTACAGCATTTCTGATTTTGTCTTGCTACTGTCAATTTAAAGTCCTGTCTCATTCATGTGTGTTTGGACACTAAGTTAGGTACCGCTAATAGCCTATACATTAATCAGAATTTCTATGAGTTCCATGAGAGCTCTTTTGATAATATCCTGCTACAGCAGTCATTAAATGGTTCACACATTGCCCTCTCAACAGCCAAATGCATTTTGTTCACAGAAAGTTTTTTAACCACAAACTTCTTTGTATGTGAGAACAGGTTGGCGTCAAGAGATGCTATTAATGAATTGTCTGTCACAGAATTTGACATGTTTCCCCACTGAAAAGAACCATTCTTTACGCTGACACAATGATTATTCCTCTGTCAGTGCCTCTTTCGTTGTATTTTTCCATTCAGTTTAGGTAGAAGACTTCGATGGTATTCAATTTGCTCTTTTTATGGCAATACAAAGAGTCCCTTTTGCATTTCTAATAACCCTTATCATATTGTTTCTGACAGATGAGCTTTCATTTTATATAAGGTTAGCAATTTCTGCCAACTGCTTTGATAGCTGTTTCGTGGCTTTATGTTGTGGACTCACATACCAAACACAGAAACATATCAGCACACAAAGTAAAATGAATTCTTTTTATCGTGGATGCAACATTACTAAATTGGTTGGTTGTTTGGAAGGGGGGGAAGGGGGGGTGGAGAGTTCGGGACTAAACATCGAGGTCATCAGCTTCTCGATCAGGTATAGTTTATCTGTAGTTAGTAATGTCAGCCAGAAATCTGACTGAATTGTGACAGGCATTGAAAGCAATATCAATACAAGAGTTGGGAAATAATTTAAAGAGATGAAAGTATATGGGTTTTGCCAATTTTTAGGATACATAGCAGACACATTCTCCCTCAGGGCACATATCTGTCAAGAGACAAACAATCAGGTCAGTATGTGGGTGAGTGCAGTCATTGGAGGTGATGGTTTAGCTTGCAGTTGGGAGGGGGAGGGAAATAGCAGATGGGTTCCCTCCCCCATACTTAACAGTCACAGTGTTAAAAACAGGAATAGAATCCACTCAATTGGAGGAAGCATAAAAACCTGTTCAACAAAACCTTACAGTCTTGCTTTGATCAGAGCACTGTTTGAAGGGGCACTCCTAAAAACGTAAAGGGTGGTGTGACAGAAAGAAAGAGAACTGCATCTAAAAGTAATTAAAACAGAGTAAAAGAGGGATGAACATGATGGGTGGCGGAGAAGGTAGGGTGAGAATCCTCCAGCCTCAGCATGCAGCAGGTGACAACCTAACCCAACCATAACCCCCCTTGCCTGAATTAGTTTGTTAGTTTGAAACGTTATATTTGAGAATAAAACCACTTTCTTAGAGGAAACTAAGAGCCAGTTCAACTGGCCAAAAACCACCTGACAATATTAGATACAAACAATCAGGAGACCACGTTCATTACACACAATAAAACCATGAGTTAATCTGGTATGACCGATGCAGAGCTGTCGTAAGGTAGTGGATTCCTTCTGGAAGGAATGGAAGAAGCAGAGCTACACGGCCCTAGTCACTATGATAGTGAAGGGTTTATTAGAGGGGTCAAGTCATCTTTTGTATCCAAATATCTGTCAGTTCATTCCCTGGGAAATCCGTATGTCTCGGGCATCAGAAAGAGCGCGTATAGCAGAGAAAAGATTGTGAAAAGCAGGTATCACAGGACAACAAGAGTAACATCAATCAACTGCCTAAGAACTGCTCATCGAGTCACTACAAATTAAAATGCATCCAAGGGACGTGTGTTTCTGTTAATGGTGACTAGTCCTGATATATACAAACACTGTATGTTCTCAGTAATGAATGTTGCTCCTGACCAGCAGGAGGTGGCACTGCTCACAAGGGAACCTCCCCATCGCACCCCCCTCAGGTTTAGTTATAAGCTGGCACAGTGGATAGGCCTTGAAAAACTGATCACAGATCAATCAAGAAAATAGGAAGAAGTTGTGTGGAACTATAAAAAAAAAATAAGCAAAATATGCAAACTGAGTAGTCCATGCACAAGATAGGCAACATCAAGGATAATGTGAGCTCAAGACCGCCGTGGTCCCGTGGTTAGCGTGAGGAGCTGCGGAACGAGAGGTCCTTGGTTCAAGTCTTCCCTTGAGTGAAAAGTTTAATTTTTTTATTTTCAGACAATTATCAAAGTTCAGGCACTGACACAAAAACTTCGGTCTCCAAAATTCCAGGACACGTTCAGATTTGCTTGGACATACGCAGGATTTGACGGTCTACACACGGAAAAATTTGAAAACGTTAAAAACATGTTTTGACAGAGCACAGGGAAAACTGTGTGACTGTGAAACTGTTGCATTCATTTGTTGCAGTTTATGTCACAAACTCTTATGTTTTCTTCACTTTTTTGGGAGTGATTGTCACATCCACAAGAAAACCTAATTCGGGGAAGGTAGAAGAATCTTTTTACCCATTCGCCAAGTGCACAAGTTAGGTGGGTCGACAATATATTCCTGTCATGTGACGCACATGCCATCACCAGTGTCATATTGAATACATCAGACGTGGTTTCCTGTGGAGGAATCGGTTGACCTATGACCTTGCGATCAAATGCTTTCGGTTACCATTGGAGAGGCACATCATTTCGTCTACTAATTGCACGGTTTTGCGGTGCGGTCGCAAAACACAGACACTAAACTTATTACAGTGAACAGAGATGTCAATGAACGAACGGACAGATCATAACTTTGCGAAAATAAAAAAAGTAAACTTTTCACTCAAGGGAAGGCTTGAACCAAGGACCTCTCGTTCCACAGCTGCTCACGCTAACCACGGGACCACAGCGCTCCTGAGCTCACATTATCCTTGATGTTGCCTATCTTGCGCATGGACTACTCAGTTTGCATATTTTGTTTATTTTTTTTTTTTTTTTTATAGTTCCACACAACTTCTTCCTGTTTTCTCGATTGATCTGTGATCAGTTTTTCAAGGCCTATCCACTGTGCCAGCTTATAACTAAATCTGAGGGGGGTGCGATGGGGAGGTTCCCTCGTCAGATATTCTAATCTGCATTAATCTTTGGTCAACATTCAATAAATACAACAACCATTTTGCACAGCACTTATTCATAGTTAATTCTACAAATAAAATGAACCTTGCTCTCTCATTTGATATTTCTATGATTTCAGTTACTTAACATGTCTACTGTCCAATATCTTCTGACACTCCCTTAGAGAGCACTTACTGAGCTGTACACAGAGACTGATACAACACACTGTCACAAAGATTCCTAGCACAACATGCCAAGGGTATAACTATCAATCGTTTTTGATACAATAAGGTTTTATACTTCATCTCTGATTTAGTTCTTGAGGGACAAGACATTTTCAAAATAATGAATCAGTTATACAAAAAGTGGTAATTTTATAATCTTGCCCCCTCTTCTGAAAATTTCTGCATAGCCCACAGTTGGAAATTACACCAAGACAAAGGAGCAAAACAAACAGCGAAAACATAATGACTCAACACTGCTGAAAAGTCAATGTCCCAACAATTGTCAGACATGATGGTGTTGAGTGGTTTTCAGGACTTCCATGCTGTGATGATAACAGATTTTACTTCTAAGAGGGGCATACCATCAATGAGACATACTACCGAAACCTACTGGCAAGGCTACTGAAGACTGTCAACATGTATCATCATGTGAAGCTGTCCGAGGGGGTGTTTTTGTTCGAGGGCAATGCTCCAGTTCATTCTGCACAGGACACAGTCATGTGTGCTCCTTCTTTGGGCTATCAAATTTTGCCTCACCCCTCATATTCTTCTGACAGAGCATTCAATTACTTTTTCCATTTCTTCCAATGAAGAAACTATTGTGTGTAGCAGGCATTTCCAAAACCACTATGAGATGATTTTAGAGCCAGAATTTTTTCCAAACAACCAAAATGTAGACTTCTGGAGTAAAGGTCTCTGTCAAGTCATTCATCACTGAGATAAATGTATATGCTTAGAAGTGTGATAATGTAAAGAAGAACTAACAAGCGATTATCGAAATTTTATGGCTAACCTTTATACTGGCAGGTATTAAGTTTTGTAACAGCTTAGAGATAAATGACAGTGCATACTCTTTCTAGCAAAAGTCTCTTTTTATCACGAAATGATCCATTAATGCATGAAATGCAACATTTTAAATTCTTCTGGCTAAAAACAGACTAGGAGTTGGAAGTATCACATTCAAGATACTGTGTAGAAGCTGGGAGTTTATGTCTCTATAGTCAGAATAATTTCAGTTTTCACATATAACAAAATAAAGAAGCTTGTTCACTTATTTTAACTTCATTATTTCCTTTAGCATCATGTTTAAGGATAATTGTCTCTCCACCAACAGAAGTTTTATTGGAACAGCCAGTAGTGTTAGTTCATAAATAATATGTTGGTCGCATATCAAGCATGCACAAATTTTGACAAACTTATTAGTACATGTCAAAATAAAAATTACTTCTTTTTTTGTAAAGAATATTTTAAGTACACAATATTGTAACTACAGTTCATGTGTATCATTAGAACTACATATGATTTTCACTGGCATTGATGAACAATGCCAGTGCACAGGATGGCAGTTTATGTCTTCAGCACAGGAATTCATTAGTACTTGACAGATCCAGCTATCCTATAATATAGTCAGTGAAAGAAAATCCCTCACAGTTACTGCACAGTAACTGAGCTTGGTACAGGTGCTTCATGCATCTTACCTCAATTGTGTAATGCAATTTGGATTCATTCTATGACAATGTCACAGTGTCGTCACAGCTCTATTGACTGCTACTGTTTCCACCTGCAGCCATCTGTGCTTCACCACTGAAAGCTGGCAACAGTGCTGCAAGCTATCAGGGATCTCATTTTGCTGACTACTATAGTATCTTGCTCTACCTTGTTGCATATCACCCATGTACCATTCAGTGATTGATAACGGGGCCAAAGATATGCAAGTGAAATGGGTAGATATCAGTGCTGTATGTAGGTTGTTTCATGCCTTCCTAACTAATTATTGTTTTCTCAGCAGATCAGGGGTGGTCTCAACCACACGTGTTCTGAAACTGCCTTGAAGAAGCATTGTTCCTATTGAGAGTCCGATTCTTGATAGTCTGTTTAAGCCTCAGTGATGTGTTGCAGTACCATAATTGTTCCACTCTGTGCCAACCAGTGGCTAAGTAGAGGACCACCTCTGTCTGAAGGGAATATCAGTATTTTCTAGCCTCCAGGAACAAAGGTATCTTTTTTTTTTTTTTTAAAAAAAAAAAAAAAAAAAGATGGATACATGATGCTCAAATGTTTGAAGGCAATGTCATTTGGTGATACCAAGTCTCATCAGATACTATAATACTGGCAATGAAACTGCAACAGACAAATCAAGTAAACTCTAACTCGTCCCACCTAATGATTTTCTCAATTCTTCAGCATCATATATGTGCATGACCTCTGCACAATCTAATTTCAAATGGGTTATGCTTATAGAAACTTCAGCACTTCCATGCTAAGTGATAATATGAGAATCATCATTCATAGCCGAGAGTGTGATGTGCTTGGCAACATTACATGGGATTGTGATAAGGACTGGGATTTAATTACTACCTAAAAAATAATTGAGTTACATAACTGGTTTTTTGTTTCATTGTGGGTGTAGACCTGCAGTCCTTGTGCATGTTAAAATCCCCCTCTCTCAGTAACGTAGGAGAAAAAATAAAATGGTAAAATCCATCGCCACTTTATCAATATGCTGTGAGATTTTGTTTTGGCTTCCCTAGTGGTGTGTTAATGTACTGCGGCACAAGGATTTTAATGTGTACCATGACCGTAGGCATGAATCATGTACCTTTATTTTTCTCAGGTGATAGTTAAACATTTAATATTACCCTTTGTAGGCACCTGCTTATGCTGTGAAAAAAAGGAATGCTTTGAGAAGATCTGAAGGAACCAGTTACCCATCTGGCTGTGCACAACTAAAAACCTGGAAACATAGGAAAGGCTGTTCACTGCTTACACCAAAATGGAAAAGGCAACATTCTGTATGAAAGGGTTGGTGGAAGAAAGTACTAACCCGCATGAGTGTATTTTGAGACACTGCATATTAAATGTTTGCTCAAATTCAAAGATAGGAACACAGTATGACAAAACAATTTACATAATAAGTCTTTCTACTAGCACACGAGCTACTGGGTAATAACATGCGAATTAAAATACACAACAGTTCTCGTGATCAGTGTAATCCTTCCTTGACTGAGGGTTAACACTTTCTGAGGTACAGTTATGTTACTGAAACTATCTCCTCATTTGGGCAACAATCATACTCCTCTGAATGGAATTTTGCGATAAGTAATGTATGCTCATTCTAAGGGATTGCAGCCCTAATTCAGTGATCACATGAAATAAACAATTTGTTCTCTCTTCATATTTTTTCAACCATTGTACTAATGGCAAAGGACATTGTACAGGTCCAATTTTCAACAGGTCTTCAACAAGAATGAGGACTGTGACCAATAAAGCTAAAATTTTCAAATATACACAGATGACCCTACACATTACGACCGCTGCACACCATGTGATTTAATGGTGGCACTGCCAGCATGTGATGCAGTACACAAGTGGTGGTTGTTGTTGTTGTTGTTTTTGTTGTTGTCATCAGTCCTGAGACTGGTTTGATGCAGCTCTCCATGCTGCTCTATCCTGTACAAGCTGCTTCATCTCCCAATACTTACTGCAACCTACATCCTCCTGAATCTGCTTAGTGTACTTCTCTCTTGGTCTCCCTCTACGATTTTTACCCTCTACGCTGCCCTCCAATGCTAAAGTTGTGATCCCTTGATGCCTCAGAACATGTCCTACCAACCGGTCCCTTCTTCTTGTCAAGTTGTGCCACAAACTCCTCTTCTCCCCAATTCTATTCAATACCTCCTCATTACTTATGTGATCTACCCATCTAATCTTCAGCATTCTTCTGTAGCACCACATGTCGAAAGCTTCTATTCTCTTCTTGCCCAAACTATTTATCGTCCATGTTTCACTTCCATACATGGCTACTCTCCATACAAATACTTTCAGAAACAACTTCCTGACACTTAAATCTATACTCGATATTAACAAATTTTTCTTCTTCAGAAACACTTTCCTTGCCATTACCAGTCTACATTTTATATCCTCTCTACTTCGACTATCATCAGTTATTTTGCTCCCCAAATAGCAAAACTCCTTTACTACTTTAAGTGTCTCATTTCCTAATCTAATTCCCTCAGCATCACCCGACTTTAGTTCGACTACATTCCATTATCCTCGTTTTGCTTTTGTTGATGTTCACCTTACATCCTCCTTTTAAGACACTGTCCATTCCGTTCAACTGCTCTTTCAAGTCCTTTGCTGTCCCTGACAGAATTACAATGTCATCGGCGAACCTCAAAGTTTTTATTTCTTCTCCATGGATTTTAATACCTACTCCGAATTTTTCTTGTTTCCTTTACTGCTTGCTCAATATACAGATTGAATAACATCGGGGAGAGACTACAACCCTGTCTCACTCCCTTCCCAACCGCTGCTTCCCTTTCATACCCCTCGACTCTTATAACTGCCATCTGGTTTCTGTACAAATTGTAAATAGCTTTTCGCTCCCTTAATTTTACCCCTGCCACCTTTAGAATTTGAAAGAGAGTATTCCAGTCAACATTGTCAAAAGCTTTCTCTAAGTCTACAAATGCTAGAAATGTAGGTTTGCCTTTCCTTAGTCTATTTTCTAAGATAAAACAGTGAAGCTGTTTGCATGTCACTGTCTTGAGAATCTCTAGAAACCAAGTGAAATACAATGAAACCACAAATTGGTGACAAGGTATTGGAGTTCATATCTCATCATATATGAGAATATAAGATAAACATCAACAAAAGCAAAACGAGGATAATGGAATGTAGTCGAATTAAGTCAGGTGATGCTGAGGGAATTAGATTAGGAAATGAGGCACTTAAAGTAGTAAAGGAGCTTTGCTATTTGGGGAGCAAAATAACTGATGATGGTTGAAGTCGAGAGGATATAAAATGTAGACTGGCAATGGCAAGGAAAGCATTTCTGAAGAAGAAACATTTGTTAACATCAAGTATAGGTTTAGGTGTCAGGAAGTCGTTTCTGAAAGTATTTGTATCGAGTGTAGCCATGTATGGAAGTGAAACATGGACGATAAATAGTTTGGACAAGAAGAGAATAGAAGCTTTTGAAATTTGGTGCTACAGAAGAATGCTGAAGATTAGGTGGGTAGATCACATAACTAATGAGGAGGTATTGAATAGGATTGGGGAGAAGAGAAGTTTGTGGCACAACTTGACTAGAAGAAGGGATCAGTTGGTAGGACATGTTGTGAGACATCGAGGGATCACCAATTTAGTATTGGAGGGCAGCGTGGAGGGTAAAAATTATAGAGGGAGACCAAGAGATGAATACACTAAGCACATGCGAAAGGATGTAGGTTGCAGTAGTTACTGGGAGATGAAGAAGATTGCACAAGATAGAGTAGCATGGAGAGCTCCATCAAACCAGTCTCAGGACTGAAGACCACAACAACACAACACAACAACAACATCTCATCATAGAACTTGGAAGTCAGAGGCTTGCCTGCTGCATAAAGTGGGATAGACAGCAATTTGAGGCAGATTGTGATGATAGACTACAATTCTGGTACAGGCACAACTGTTTCAGGGATAGCATCCTGTGCATATTACTGAGTATGGGGCTCTGCAGCAGACTACCTCAACTTGTTCCCATGTTGACCCAAGGACATTGTCCACTACAATTCCAGTGAAATTGGACCACGGATTAATGGAATCACACTGCAAGCTTAGGATGAATCACATTTCCTGTTACATAAAATCCAATAGTCATGTCTGGATATGCAGTCATCCATGCAAATGGCTGCTCTCAGACAATGCATAGCACAACAGACGCAGGCCAGTTGGAGAAGTATGCTATGGCAGACATTCACCTGGTCTTCCATGGGACTTCTGTTAATAATCAAATCATCATGAATGATGGCTATTCACTATGTTAAATTCATTGCTGACCCCCTGCATACCTCCATGATTAATGGCTTCTCCAATGTCAATAGCATGTTCCAGGAGGATAACCGTACATATCACAAGACCAGAATTGTGCTTCACTTCTTTAAGGAGTATGACAGTAAACTCACGAAGACGTCTTGGCCGTCAGGGAATTGTGTGACCTGTCTGTGCATAGACATCTGGTGCAACATATCTTCAGAAAGCAATGAAGCACTTGTTCAATCCATGACATACAGTACTGGTGCTGTATTAAGCAGGTGCTCATAATGTTTTGGCTCATCAGTGTAAGGTTAAAGGCTTCCTCATGGTGGAGCAGCTCCTTGTTACAATTTGTGAAGTGTTTTCACATTTATCTTTGCTAAGAGTATGTAGCACTCGTTATGCACATTGACTCCCACATATGACTGCAAAACCTGTCATCATACGTGAATCTGATGTAAATAAAGACTGCATTTTGCGATAACTAACCGCAGATACTTCAGAATTTTTTGTCAATATCCAGTAGCCTGTTTACAGAAAATGTATTTTATGTTATTTTCTGACAAATTTCTAATCTCAAAATGAAAAAGAACTGCTACCTTTTCTTGGGCTTATTTACCTGTCAAGTCTTGTAACTATGTACAGTCACACTGCAAATCTTTACTTTGAAGGTTGACATATGGATTGTGGCCATGCCCACATAAAGTGGTGTTCAGAAGTTAACAGCAGATATGGCATATGATAGAACTATTTTTAAAGGCAGCCCTCCCACTGGAATGTATTTTATCGGAGTGTTCTGCAGTGATGTTACCCATTAGACACAGAGATTGGGAGTAGGTGTGGCATGAGGATGGACTGATATTTTATGTATTGGGAGGGTGGTGGAATATTACTTTGATATGGATGGGAAGGATTTCTGTGTAGAATTTTCCTTGTTTCCAGACACAATGACAGGTGGTAAAAGCCTTGGTAAAGGATGTGGTTAATTGTTCCAATCTGAGATGATACTGGACGATGCAGTGCTCCTCTGCAGCTGGTTCCTGGGGTTGATCAGAGGACTTGCGACGTGTGTGAATATGCAAAGAAAATGTATTTCCTACTTGGTTCAGGGGGTAATGCCTGTCTGTGAAAGCCTTAGTAAGACTCAACATACTGTGCAAGGGATTGCCTGTCATTAGAAATGTGTGGTTCACAGTTGACCAGGCTACTTGGTAGCAGCTTTTTAGTGGGGAAGAAGTGGCACCTGTCAAAACGCAGGTCCTGTTGATGAACTCGGAGGTCCTGTTGATGAACTCGCTTGATGTGGTCGGAGGTTTATATGGGAATACCATAGAGGTCAGGGCCAATTTCCAGGAATGTGGCCCAATGTGCAGAGGAGTGCCAGATGAAGTGGATGGAAGAGAAGGTGTTGAGGCTGAAGAGAAATGAGTATAGTGTCTGAGTCCTTGGTCCACATCATGAAGATATCAATGAACTTGAAACATAAGTAGAACTTGGGATCTTGGGTAGCTAGAAGGTTTTTTCCTAGATGGCCTCTATGTGAGTGTCCATGGCAAAGTGAATTTTTTTGTATTCCCCCCTCCTCCCCTCCTCTCTCTCGCTCAATGGAGAAGTAATTACGAGTAAAGAGGTAGTTTGTGAAGTGTATAAGGAATTATGTAGGGGTCGTTGAGCCAGCAGGACATTGACAGTGGTAGTGTTCAACAGCAGCAAGGCCATGGGCATGATGAACATTGGTATATAGGGAGCCACCATCAACAGTGTCTAGTTAGGATCCAGGTGGTAATGGGCTGGGGATGGGTAGAGACAGTAAAGAAATTAATTTGCATCTTTGATGTGAGAAACTATGCTGGGGGCAATGGGTTGAAGGTACATTACTGGCCATTAAAATTGCTATACCACGAAGATGATGTGCTACAGACACGAAATTTAACTGAAAGGAAGAAGGTGCTGTGATACGCAAATGATTAGCTTTTCAGAGCATTCACACAAGGTTGGCGCCGGTGGCGACACCTACAACGTGCTGACATGAGGAAAGTTTCCAACCGATTTCTCATACACAAACAGCAGTTGACCGGCGCTGCCTGGTGAAACATTGTTGTGATGCCTCATGTAAGGAGGGGAAATGCGTACTATCACGTTTCCGACTTTGATGAAGGTCGGATTGTAGCCTATCGCAATTGTGGTTTATCGTATTACGACATTGCTGCTCGCGTTGGTCGAGATCCAATGACTGTTAGCAGAATATGGAATCAGTGGATTCAGGAGGGTAATACAGAACGCCGTGCTGGATCCCAACAGCCTCGTATCACTAGCAGTCAAGATGACAGGCATCTTATCCGCATGGGTGTAAGGGATCGTGCAGCCACATCTCGATCCCAGAGTCAACAGATGGGATCGTTTGCAAGACAACAACCATCTGCACAAACAGTTCGACGACGTATGCAGCAGCATGGACTATCAGCTCGGAGACCATGGCTGCGGTTACCCTCGACGCTGCATCACAGACAGGAGCGCCTGCGATGGTGTACTCAATGACGAACCTGGGTGCACGAATGGCAAAACGTCATTTTTTCGGATGAATCCAGGTTCTGTTTACAGCATCATGATGGTTGGGTCGCATACGTGTTTGGCGACATCGCAGTGAACGCACATTGGAAGCGTGTGTTCGTAATCGCCATACGGGCGTATCACACGGCGTGATGGTATGGGGTGCTATTGGTTACACGTCTCTGTCACCTCTTGTTCGCATTGACGGCACTTTGAACAGTGGACGTTACATTTCAGATGTGTTATGACCCGTGGCTCTACCCTTCATTCGATCCCTGCAAAACCCTACATTTCAGCAGGATAATGCACGACCACATGTTGCAGGTCCTGTACGGGCCTTTCTGGGTACAGAAAATGTTCGACTGCTGCCCTGGCCAGCACATTCTCCAGACCTCTCACCAATTGAAAACATCTGGTCAATGGTGGCCGAGCGACTGGCTCGTCACAATACGCCAGTCACTACTCTTGATGAACTGTGGTATAGTGTTGAAGCTGCATGGGCAGCTGTACCTGTACACGCCATCCAAGCTCTGTTTGACTCAATGCAATGCCCAGGCGTATCAAGGCTGTTATTACGAACAGAGGTGGTTGTTCTGGGTACTGATTTCTCACCCAAATTGCATGAAAATGTAATCACATGTCAGTTCTAATATAATATAATTGTCCAATGAATAACCGTTTATCATCTGCATTTCTTCTTGGTGTAGCAATTTTAATATCCAATAGTGTATTTTACAGCAGGAACTAAGATTTCTTTTGTGGGAGAACAGTGGCCAGCTACAATATGGCATCCAGGATGGTTCGGTTTATGGATAATGGGAACCCTGTAACAGGTTGATGTATGCACGGTCTAGTTGAGGTGAGAAGAGAGATGACTTTTCGGGGGTGATGTTCTCAGATTGATCCATGGGTCTGAGAAATGATTTGAGGTTACACTGAACTTCTGGCATGGGATCACAGTGGTAGGGCTTGCAGATGTAATAGTCGAACAATTGCCAGATAACTTCTTTCAGCTAATCAATGAACTGGTACCGCCTTTGTTCCTGGGATGGGCAAATCAGAATCTGTCTTAATGATGTGGATGGCAGTTTCATCATCTGTCAAGAGTTCTATTATCAGTAAGGGGCAGAGAAAAAGGGAATGGGACAATCAAGATAAGAAATGACTTAAAGGTAACTAATGGGGTGGTTAGGTGGGAGTGGGGATGACCGCAGTCAGAGGTACAAACAAGAGGAGGAAGCTTCAGCGTTGACTTTTGGTAAAAATGGTTGAAGGCAAAATTATTTTTACTTTAGGTACTGGGAGGAAGAAATGTCTTTGATTAATCCAGCATGATCAAATTTTGGTGTGGAGCTGAAGATGATGCTTTGGATAAAACAAACTTCTGTGGAATTGAAGGTACTGGCAGACAAGTATTTTAGATTTGTTTCTAATAATCATTAATAGAAGGACATGAGATAGAATGATTGAAAACAAGAAACAAGCAACAAACTTTACCCCATCCACCAGCATGGATGAATGAATGCATGGAAAATTCAGAATAGAAATTGCATTTAACAATAGATCACTTTTAACCATTAGAAGATGTGCAGGGCAGTGGAGAAGCATACAAAAAAGGAAGATAAATACCGCAGCTTTTGGATAAAGCTTACATCTACTAATATCAGCTATAAAAGAAATTAACAAAGGGACCTCATGGTAATCAGATTATTGAATGCTTCTTATACTTAGACTATGTGAAATTCAGAACTCTTAATATCACTTCCCCAAGCAGTTTGATGAGACCCAAAACTTCGAGAATACTGATTCTAAGTTCCCTAGGCAACTAACTCACTAAAAGTAGGACAATTTTCGATGGGCTGTGTGGGCCTACCAGTAGTGCTTGAGACTGGTACTAGCTGGATCACTGGTTGTAATCTCGTTTTGGTCACTACTTTTTTGTTTTAGTTTTCTTTCCTTCCATCCAGTTGAGTAACTACTGCATTTAAATACGCAATTCATCAAATATGTGCTAATTAGCACCTATCTAATTATCACTTTTTACAAAAAAAATCACATCATCTTTTTCTAATTACATACTGCATGCAAATTTCCAGGTTTCGTATCAAATATAAATTCTTAATTATTGACCTTTTCTAAAATATTGTTAATAAAAAACATCACAAATTAAATTTTTGGGCTAAAATGAAAATTATGTCAGGTTGGAAACCAAATACTGTGCGCGTTGTTTCATACCACAGATGTTTTATCACATGAGCCAGTCATATGTATTACAAAGATCATGGAAAATTAAAAATTTCGTGGCACTGAGCAAACTATACAAATGCTGCATTTTTAAAGCCACACGCTTTTCCTCCATTATATCATTTGGTTAACAAACTTCATTCACATTCATAAAAATTTCGCTTGCAACATATAATTTTGAAGCTAGTTACACATAACTAACCATCTTACTGAAGACTTTCGAGGACAACTGCTGATGAAAACTTTAATTAATTTTTACACATCTTCTGTATCACTGATTCCACATCCTTTTTGACAAGGTAGTACAGTTTTATGGCTGTGTAATCAAGATTTTTTTTATTTGACAATAAAAATACACGTCACAAGGTTGTGCTAATGGAAAGCATTTTGGTGGAATTACTTGCACGACGCAAGTAGGCGGACGCTTCTCATTTCAAAAACCTCAATATTCTATTAATATGAGACACCGTTCCTTTATTACATACGGCAATTTTGATGATGTGACTGTGATGTTTCAGTATTTTTTGAAATACTGGCCAACCAACTTAACCCTAGGTACAAATGAGACTGTTGTTTCTTGTAAGCATACGAAGAGCAGAGGCAATAATTTTCTGATAGGGTAACAGAGTACTGCACAGTATAGTAGGAATAGGCGACACTATCCATACTCAGTTTGGTCACGAACACCACCCTAGATCCTTTAGTCGTCAGAATTCTGTCAAAAGTAAATTGCTACTGGCACACTGAAAAACAAACAACAGAGACACTAAAAATGTTACATATCAAGATCTGCACTTTAATTATGAACAATAAGAAAAATTTTTGAACCTCTAGCATGTTGCAGTAAAACTTACTTTTGTGAAAACCTCTACATGTAACTCTGTCGAAGTTGTCATGAGAGAAATCCTTTATTTGTAATGACTAGTTTCTGACATGACATCCATTATCAATCCACCACTTCCATCATAAGTACTGACACGTAATACAACCAGTACGTTTCCAAATAACCACAATTGACAGTCTTGACTAACGTGTACAATCTCATCTACAGTACATTATCAGTGCTTTTTGCCAAACAACAAGAAGCACCGATAATACACCGCAGATGACTCTGCATGTTTCTTATGACTGTTGATTGCGGCTATTTGCAAATTTACTGGTTGTATTATGTGGCAGTAGTTATGAAGACGAGGTGGTTTGATAATGGACATCATGCCAAAAATAGTCACCACAAATAAAGGATTTTTCTCACTGCAACTTTGACAGAACTACAAATATTAGTTTTAATAAGAAAAATGTTTTCAGTAATAATGATGAGGTTGGGATCCAAGTCCCGTATGAGATCATGAGCCTGGATTCAAAACCCTTCTGCACCAGTCGGATTTCATCCATTGGTGCATTTTCTCTTTCCATAACAAACTTTTTCTTTGGTGCCTCTGAATTTATGAACTCACCCAAATGACGCTTTCAAAACTTTCAAATTGGCTTGCAGCAGATAAAGCCCAATGCTAAGTTCTGGGTCATTGCCTGTTGGTAGTTCTGTTGGGCTTCCTCAAAGCAGGTTTAATCAATTCTCATGTATTTGTCAGCAATGACTCCACCATTCTTTAAAACATTTTTATCATTTCAGCTATTCCTCCATACCTTTCAAGCGACTGCACTCTCTTTTTTACAAAGATTTTAAACCCATCGCAGATGAGCTCTAACTATATTGATAACTCTTCTTTTATAACCCAATGGAATACTGTCCTTGCACTGTTTTGCCCTTTCTCCTTTTGGCTAGGTTCATCAAAAATATTTTCTACATTCTGTTCATTGATTGTAATTAACTCTTCACATGTTACAAAGCTTTTTCTTGTGTAAAGGGATCAAACTATGAGGTCATCGGCCACTTAAACCTTTGTCTATCAAACCGCGAAGAGTCCCCAAAGAGGAAGGACACAAAAGATACATCCAAAATAGACTATATCCAAGAACCAAAACCAAGAGATAGTAGCAAGTAGAAATGAGGGAGAGGTAAAAAGGTGAAACTGGAAAAGTTGGCCCACCCAGACAGCAATTGGAGGCCCCTGGGACATGTTAAGCGACCAGAGACACATCTTTTGCATCTAACCAGTGCTTCCACATCTTCCATTACCAAAAGAAAACAAGCTACATGGACAAGATAAAATATCAGGAAAGAAAAGAATGATGATGAACCCGTCAACCAAAAACAGATATAAAAGAAAAAGAATTAAAATGGTAGAAAGGGCAGCAGTCAGGTCAGATGACTGAGTATGGGCAGCCATGGGCTCCTCGGGTCAGAATAGGTGACGGGGCCCCCTCCAATCCCTGAAGTGGCCAATGAGGCTAATGTGCCCTAAGTCACAATAAGAGTAAAAACCACTTTCACGGGTAAAATATAAAAAGATGTCAACCACTTTGGAGTTGTCCACTAGCACAAGAGCTAGTGTGTCAGCGAGTTTAAGGTGTCGCCATAAGGCGGCCAAATTAGGGCAACCCATAAGGATGTGGGCCACGATGAGACAGGCACCACGCTGACAGTGGGGTGGATCCTAATGCTGGAGGATGCAGCTATGGGTCAGCCAAGTGTGGCTATTGCCGAGCTGACAGAGGACAGTAGATTCCGCGCAAAAAGCACGAAAGGGGAGACTGCCATATGGTCATGGTCTCCTTTATGGTTTGCAGTTTCTTCGGAGAAACCAGGGCACACGAGTCCACATTCCGAGCCTCCAACAACGATTGGCATATAGTCGACCCAAATGTCCACTTCCGGTATCCCCATCTCCACAGTCAGTATCCTGGTAGTCAACTTGGCCAAATGGCCCACCAATTCTACAATGAATACACTGTGTCCATTCAGCAGGATGTGTACTTCACTACAGCTTGCTTGTGTGTAAGCAAAACTGGATCATCTGTCGACTATAAAGCCATAAATGTCTACCATGTCTGAGCCTGGAAATGTCCAGGAACAGACAGCAAAAAACCATAGGGTCTACTGAGTCTTTCAGTCCAAAGGAGAGGTCAAGGCACATCTGAGGATGGGGTGCACAAGATGGGGGCATATACAATTTATTTTTCCTTGACAGGACCTGATAGTGAGGAAGGATGGAGTTCAGAACAGAGATTCCATATGTGAACTACGATCATATCTCCAGACCTTGATCTTTGTTGAGAGACATAAATCTCCCTACTGGGAAAAAGGACATGGTAGTATGGATGCTGAGAGGACCAGTGAATGTATAATGTGTAGTTGAAGAGCCTAATCCATAAGAGGAGGACGCCAGCCTCTGCGGGTAGGCTGTTCACTGGGCTGGTCTGAAAAGCATCTGTCACAACTCTGAGCTCACAATTGTGTATTGGATCCAGCAACTGCAAAGATGAAGCTGATGCTGAGCCACAGAGCAGACACCCGAAATGAAGATACAACAGCATCTGAGCTCTGTAGAGCTGCAAAAGAGTAGAGTTGTCAACACCCCAGCTTGCATTACTGAGATAGCGAAGATTATTAAGATGTGATCAGCACATTCACTTAAGTTTGTGAAGATGGGGAAACCATGTCAACCAGGCATCAAAGACCAATGCCAAAAAAATGATAGGACTCGATCACATCGAGTATTTGGTCGTCGAGATAAATCCACAGTTGAGGAGCAATAGTAGATGCAAAAGTTATCAGCATACAGGGACACTGTAGACCTCACAGCTGCAGTCAGACAATTGCTAGCCCCTGGAAAAGGAGGCACACTCAATACGTAGTCCTGTGGGATTCCATTCTCTCATATATGGGGAATACAGTGGGAAGCACCACCTTTAAACGGGAAGTACAATGAGACAATATGTTATGGGCAAAAATGGGGAGCTGGTCCAGGAGCCTTCAGTCATGGAGGGTAAAGAGGATATGGTGATGACATGTTGTGTTATAAAGCAGGTATTACATGATGATCCGCCACGAACGGTACTGGTCTAGCGGGGCAGCCATCTAGCAGTAGAACGGGTGAAACTACGAAAATTAGTAGACACATTATCCGTGCGCCAGAATAGAGAGCAGTTCTAAACTGCCAGCAATCCGTGCCTGCATACTAGGTTGCGATAACTCGTGCATGCCCAGAAAGGGGTACCACAGCACTTTCTGCTTGTGATTCGCTTATTTTTCGATGGGTAGTAACTAATTTTAGATTTTCGTGTTGGGATTTTCCACATTTTTTTTTACAGTAAGCAGGTTTTCATAAATGCAAAAAAACATTTTTTTGCCAGTAGACTTTCTTTTATACTAGCCATTTGTGAAAGCATTTTTTTTTCTTTTGATTACTTTGTGTTATAGAAATGAAATGGAGCAAAGAGGCATACAGCAAGGAAAGATGTATGTATGTATGTGCCTACTGTATCATAACATGATACAACGGCAATTGTTTCTTTCCGAGTAATATGCATATAACGTTACAAGGTGATTTTCGATCTGTATCGTAATTCCTTAACTTACAAAGTTCATGTTTGATTTGATTGCATCTCTTGCTTTATTTCAGCATCCCAGAAAAGAGAAACAGGCAGTGATTGTGAGAAAGGCTGTGCAGTTTCGCACAGCGCAACAGACGAGGACAGCAAAACTAAGTAGCTTATTGCACATTGCATTTCATTTTCCAAACTTGGAAAAATAACACAAGTACTGGGCCTTTAAAGTGTTGCAAATTGCAGTGAATACACCCACAACAACTTTTGAAATGGTGGGCTGTGCTATTCTGTGTCTAAAAGCCAGACTCGTAAAAGATTCCCCAACTGCCAGGAAACATTATGTTACAACCAGCCCGCAACTTAACAGGGCATGTACTGGTATTTTATCAGTGATCTAGGCTGGTATGATCACAAAACATGTAAACATATTATTTAATTCTTACTTTCGAGAAGGTGAGATAGTCTCCCTCATGACTGTGTCACACTCGCTAATTTTATCTTCAATCATAGACAGCAGCTTTTCGAAACAGGCCATTTCCATCCTCATGAAGTTCTGAAATTCTCGCAGGTCTTCGGGCCTCATTTCTTTCACAAGCAATGTAATCCTCTGCCTTCGTTCCTTTCCAGGGTTGAACTCAACAAGTCTGGCTTTTCATTTTCGTCGTCATTCAGCACTAATCTGAAGATTTATTGTCACTGCCAGGGCAATAGCTCCAAAAACAAGTGGGTCCTCCATGTGCAAAATGTAAATTTAGATATGCATGTACCTCTGTAACCAAGTGTCGTAATATATAACTAACTGTTGAGTCTGTAATTCAGAACAGTAGTAATCTACATAATAAAACAACAATTACTTCATAAATAATGATATAAAAAAATTTCTTATTAAATAGGAACCTTGAACTCACATAAATAATTTGAAGGAATGACTTTTCAATATGTCACATGATCCCCATTGTGTTTTGCATGGTAGAACGAACGACTTTACAAGAGAGCAGACAGTTCTATTTGCATTTCGCACGTTATTACCATCAACCTTACCAGGTTGGATTAATAGAAGAGATAGACATGATCCAGCGAAAAGCAGCGCGATTCGTCATGGGGACATTTAGTCAGCGCGAGAGCGTTACGGAGATGCTGAACAAGCTCCAGTGGCGGACACTTCAAGAAAGGCGTTACGCAATACGGAGAGGTTTATTATCGAAATTACGAGAGAGCACATTCCGGGAAGAGATGGGCAACATATTACTACCGCCCACATATATCTCGCGTAATGATCACAACGAAAAGATCCGAGAAATTAGAGCAAATACGGAGACTTACAAGCAGTCGTTCTTCCCACGCACAATTCATGAATGGAACAGGGAAGGGGGGATCAGATAGTGGTACAATAAGTACCCTCCGCCACACACCGTAAGGTGGCTCGCGGAGTATAGATGTAGATGTAGTAGATGTACTGTGCATGTGCACCAGGTATAGCCCATGCGGATGGTATAATAGGTCTACATGAACCCGCATGTAGTTACAGATATGCATGCTTGGGGGTGCTGGTGCATAGGTGTATGGTTTATGTGCATCGTGTAATAGGGACTTAAGCCCTGTGCAAGTCAGAGAAGACAGTGATAAGATGTCGAATGTAGGGCAAAAGCTGACTGAACAGCAGACTCCAGGCAGACTAAACTGTCAGCAGGAGAGCAGCCTTGGCGAAAACTGCCCTGGGACAGAGCCAAAAGACCTCGAGACTCAAGGAACCAACACAACCATTGGCTCGCCATAAATTTGAGCAACTCGCACAGAACATCAACGAGACTAATTGGGTAATAACCGCCCATCTCAAGGTGTCGTTTACCCAATTTCAGTACTGGAAAAAATCATGCTTTCTTCCACTTAGATGGTAAGTCACCCTTGCTCCAAATACAGCTGAAAATGGCAAGAACGTGACAATGCCAATCCACTGATAAGTGTTTGAGCTCTTGACTGTGGATAGGGTCTGACCCTGGAGCAGTGTCATGGCAAAGGGCTAGGGCACTAAGGAATTCCCACTCACTGAACAGAGCATTATAAGGTTACAGGTGACTTGTGGTAAAGAGTAAAGGAATTAATGTAACTGGATAGATAAAAAAAATCTACTCACCAAGTGGCAGCCAGAACACACACACACAAAAGAAGGTTACAATTAGGGAGGCTTTTGGAGCCAGTCTTCTTCAGGCAGAAAGGTTGAAGGGGAAGGAAGAATGGTGAAGGAAACGGACTGGAGTGTCCACAGAAAGGGGTAGATTTGGGAAGTCACCCAGAACTGTGAGTCAGAGGAGACTTGTCGGATAGTATGAGAAGGAAAGACTGATTGTTGGGGACTGCACCAGACTAGATTTGAAAACCTGAGCACTTGAAGGTGGAAAACAGGGTAATATGCAACACAGAGATTATTGGTGAAACATCGTGTATGAGTTAATAAGAGTGAAAAGCTAAGTACATTGTAGGAAACACATTTACCAGCTGTTATGTTAACACTGTTTGGCCTTTTACATTAGCGTGACTACCACCAAATTATCAGTTAGGATGAATGGACATAGGTGAAAGGTGCGTAATGGCAACACACAATATCCTGTTGCAGAGCATGCTCTACAACATGACAATTGTAACCTCGGTGCCATCTGGATTCTTTCCACAGACACCAGTTTCTCAGAGCTCCACAGGTGTGAACTAATGCAACAACATGTTCTTGGTCTTCGCCACCCATCTGGCCTAAATATAAATGAATTTCTTCCGTCCCAGCATTTCGTCACAGTAACTACTCCTTTCTTCATTCTGTTTTAGTTTTCTACATTGGAGGGCAGCGTGGAGGGTAAAAATCGTAGAGGGAGACCAAGAGATGAATACACTAAGCAGATTCAGAAGGATGTAGGTTCCAGTAAGTACTGGGAGATGAAGAAGCTTGCACAGGATAGAGTAGCATGGAGAGCTGCATCAAACCAGTCTCAGGACTGAAGACGACAACAACAACAACAACAACAACAACATCTTTCATTTTTTTACCTGTCTATTTCTCGCTGTCCCCATCCCATCTCTGTTACATACAATGCACTTAGCTTTTCACTCTTATTAACTCGTACACGATGTTTTAGCAGCAATCTCTGTCCTGTCTTGCATATTACCCTGTGTTCCACCTTTAAGCTCTCAGATTTTCAAATCTCATTCGATGCAGTCCCCAACAATCAGTCTTTTCTTCTCATCTCATCTCATCCAGCAAGTCTCCCCTGACCTGCAGTTCTGGTGACTTTTCCAAAATGTACCCCTTTTTCTACACCTCTCCAGTCCTTTCCCTTCACCCCTCTTCCTTCCCCTTCAACCCTACTGTCTGAAGAAGCAGCCACTGGCTCTGAAAGCTTGCCTAATTATAGCCTTCTTTTACGTGTGTGTTCTGCAGGTGCATCGTGAGTATACTTTTTATCTATCCAATTACATTAAGTGTCAAAAATTGATTGTTGTTATAAACAGTAAAGAGAAAAATGTTCAGCAACAGTGTTGGGGTTGGTGGTGACACCACCATTTACAGAAATAACAGGTACACCAACAGGGTACTGGTGTCCACAGAGGTGTAGAATCTTCACCAAAATCTCCGAAGGAGGGATATATGGTCTTATGGTAGCAACATACTGCTCCCACCATTCTTGTTCCTGTTGTTTTATGAGATGGTAGACCTGGGCATAGACCTGTAATGGGATGCGTCTTCAATGGTTGTCACTCACAGTATAGGAGAGCCTGCCTGCATTCCTTAATGGCCACAGCAATTTCAGGCGTCTATCGACGTACTCTCTTCTGATGGGGGGATCCCAAGGAACAGGGGATCACTGAGTCAACTGCAGACAGACTGGATGTAGTTACGTTCTGGACCTCCATGTGGTGGGGTGCGAACGGTGATGGCAGTGATGAAAGCATTACAATCAGCTTTGGAGAGAGCCCATCTGGGTGGTCACCCAAGTGAGAGATGCGAGGGAGGGCCCTAACAGCTGAAAAATGATCACTGTTGCATAGAACATCATGGACTCTCTACTGGATGGATGGGAAAAGACCTGGCTGCAAACAGAAAGAACAATAGCAAAACAAGACCCATACGCTACACTGAAATGTGTAGGAATCCCAGTATTTAAGAGGCAAAGATTGAGCTTTGCGAGTAAGTTTTTGATAGCTTTAGCACACCCAGTAGTCGTAGTTCCACCCCACGAAGTGTTACAGGCATTTGAGTTACCCAATATTAGGAAGGGTGGAATATCTCAGAAAACAATGCAGACAATACAATCTGGAACATTTCATCATTGGGAGGGAGATACACATTACAGACGGTAAATTCCAGATATGCCTTCACACAACTTGTCACATCTTCCAAAGTCATATTGAGTGGCACATGTCTGCTATAGAGAGAGTCCAGAACAATACTCAATACTCAAAGTCAGTGTGATTCTTAAAATGGCCCCAATAGCTGCAGAGGATGTGGGTCCACATTGCTGGGAAACAAGTTTTCTGGAGGGCAATGCAAAAAACCTGGGAAATGCACAAAACAAGATGTAGCTCAGCCAAGTGGCAGAAAAAACCACCACAGTTCCACTAGAGGATCATGCTATCAATATCCTGTGGGGGCGTGAAGGGACAAGACATGCCTCAGGGCCAGCTGCTGCCAGTGGTTGAGAAGATACGCCATCAACACACATTTGTTCCAAATGAGAGTGCTTGGGGAGGGGGAGAGGAGCAGGGTATGGAGCCATAGGGACCACCAGGAACACTGCTTCGGATACAACAAAGGCGGGAACACACAGGGCCTCATGGCACAGAGCACACCAGGATTTCTCTCTTTTTGGCACACTTCTGCTTATCCACAGATGATTTACACTTCTGCTAGGGCTTATCTGCCCAAGATCCTGCGACAGAGGAGGAATGCGAAGTCTTATGATCTGCAACCTGTAGCTCCTTCAGCCATGGGCTGGCATCCAACTGCAGGTCAATGGAGACCTTGGAAGGGGGTGTCCTGAGGGAGCCCTTCCTGGTAAGTGGTGCCTGATGTCCCCAGCAGATAGGGAGTTCACACTCCCAAAGGGAATGTGGAAGGAGCAATAGGATGATGACTTCCAAACACCATGGGAGAGGCTGTTGTGGAGCAGCTCCAAGGGCTACATGCTAAAGAGACAGAGGGCACTAGTCCAGTCACTAAGAGGATGGTGTGTTGCAGCAGTATGGTGCTCCTCACAGTTGACACAAATGAGGAGAGGGGCACAAGGAGTGTGTGTCTGTAACAGATGGTCACAATCCTTACAGACAAAACTGATATTGCAATGAGAAGATGTGTCCAAATCGCATGCATTTGTAGCACCACATGGGAGGAGCAATATACAGCTTGACACCACAGCAATATACCATCACCTTGATCTCTTCTGGCAACAGATCACCTACGAAGGCCATAATGAAGTCTCCCAGTATCCATTCTGTTGTCTTTTGTTTCCCATTGAACACTATGGACAAAATGCACACCTCATTGCTCCCAAATAGCAAGTAACTCATCATCAATCTGTAAGAGGAGAGCTTGGTGGAAAATGACACCCTGTACCATATTCAGACTTTTATGGGGTGTTACAGTGACAGGTATGTCACCCAGCTCATCGCAGGCAAACAGCACCTGTGACTGAGCAGGGAAAGCTGCTTTGAACAGAATGGAGTCACTTTTCATTTCTGAAATGGTTGCCATTTCCCCAAACTTGTCCTTGAGCTGTTCAACAAAAATCAATGGCTTTATAGACAAAAAGGAATCCCATCTGTCTTAGAACAAACCAAGTATTGGGGAACGGGGGGGTGGGGGGGGGAGGGGTATTTCTCACTTTGTCCCTGAGCCTTACGTTTCTCTCATGGCATAGCCATGGAGGGAAACATTTTGGTGTCACACCTCTCCGCACTGTAACATGTCTCAACTTCCGAAGAGACTGCTTGGGATGTGTGGCCACCAGCAGATGGAAGATTAATTCCACCGAGAAACTACCCATCCCAAACAGGGGCTCTCTATACAGGCACCACCGACAACATCAACAATTACCTGGCCAGTAAAACATTGCCCCAAGTCCTTATGTCCCGGCCATGATGGGGACACACTCCTTAGCTTGCCTGGGGACTTCCCAGATCAGGCACCAACGGTATAATCCCTGCATGGTCAGGGGGCTACCATTAATCAGTTACTTGATGAAGCCTACTGCCCTACCCCCACACACATACACCTACACAATGGAATGGCTACCATGCTGGGTTTTCGGTGTAGTACCATTGCAAGAAAGAAGGGTGAAAAGAGAGAAAGGCACAAAAGGTGAAATATAAGCTGGGCTGGATGACATTTCCTGCACAATCCACACTTTCGTAAAATTTAGAAAAGAAGTATCATGCCAAATCCAACAATGTGACTGTGTAATTAATAATAAAAAGTTTTAGAAGGCCAGAAGGTAAGAAATAGAATGTCCAAAACACGAACCAGAGCCTAGCACAATCAGCACTAAGAAGACTACCCAATGGGAAACTAGAGAGGGGGGGAAAAAAAAGAATAGAACAATGGAGGTGCAAACACAGAAAGGGAAGTAGTAGTGCAAGGGATGGGGCCCCATGTACTCACAAAAGAACTGTGAGCCCCTTGTGAGCTCTTGGAACACCACTACGTAAGTAGTCAAATATCATCTCATGCCATAGAAGGATCAAGCGAATTGCTGTTGTCCACACACAACATTACAACCCTTTTTTGTTGTTGTATTAGAGTATTTTCACCCACAATGCCACTTAACACAATCTGCTGCTTCAGTAATGAATGGTGACATGCTATTACAGGCACAGCCAACCCCTGCTAAATATGTCGTATCTTTTCTAACTGTTGTGCAATTTACTGAAATCTTTTGTTCCCAAGCAGCTGTCACCTATTCAGCAGGTAGTTCTACTAGAGTGTGGCACAAGATCTCGATATAGGCAACCATCTTAACTAACAGTAACATATATACTGTTAAGTTTGTAACCACATACAGATAACAAGTACAGTTAAAGCTCTCCATATAGCGACCCACTCTAATATCGCAGTTCCCCTCAACTCACATGCAGCTTTAATACAAAATGATAATTATATATGTGTTAACTAACACATATGTGACGCTGTGGAGAAACACTGAAATGATGCTTCTGCATTGTGTTATATTTGTGAAATTTTATTGACATATTACGTAATTTCTTGAGGTAGACACTCTGTGGAAAAAGTAATCCGTATCTGACATCTGAAATTCACTTTCTAAGCTGGCAACACGAACAGGAACTTTCAGAATCGCAGGAACATCGAAAACACATAGACCGAGCACATATTGATTCAGAGAGAATTTGTGGCGACTACATGGCTGGATTTCTTCTTGTGTAATATGCACCTCCAGCCAAGTCATTCTTGCAGTGGAGCATTCTGTTTATCTGTATTCATTAGTGAAACAAACCAAATTACTGCCAGTGTACTAGTAGTTGAAGCAATAGTAGAATGGAATGTAGAAGGATAATTGATTGCAAAACAAGCAGTTGATCCCTAGCCGTGATGGGGTGCATGGCTGCCTACCAGCCACACAATTGACAAGCTCATTATCTGGACACACACACAGCCAGGAACCCAACAGAAATCAACCGAATAAAGAGCACGGTCAAGATCAGTGAGGAGGTCGTGTGTGCCACAGACCACAAGGTGGTAGGAAAAACACTACGCGACAGCCTGAAGGTCACTCACTGAGTCCATTCATTACAAAATTGGAGTGAGAGATGACCATTTACTGACGCAAAGGTTCGGGAGAGTATGTGGCAAACAGAACAGAGAGAGAAGATAGACACTGCGGCAAAGAGAAGCGAGGCGGAGCCCAATCAGGAAATCCATCTGGAGTTATGAAAAGAATAGAACAGGGGGGATGAGCAGGGAAATAGTGGATAGTGATGGAGTAGGAAACCAGAAGCTGGGACTGCTGAACCAAAGGGGGTTGGGGATCCCAGCGTGATCCAGAAGACTATTGATATTGGACCGGGAGCAAGACAAGTAGTGTGGAAGAAGAGCTGAGTGTTACACTTAAAAACCACAGTCCAGACAGGACAGACAGCCATAGTTCAGACAGGACAGAACTAAGGTCCGATAAAGGTACAAAAGGTTCTAGCAATCTGAACTCCAAGAAGTGTGGGCAAGAAAGCAAAGGGCTTAGAGTTTACAGAAACAGTCAATATTCAGAAGGTGGATTTGGGCAACCAAGTGAGATTATTGTCAGGAAAAAGACCCAAGAAACGGAACTGGGGGACCACAGTCAGGCACTGTGCGGCAAGGCAGAGCTCTTGATCAGGATGGACTGTAGTATGGTGAGAAATGTGCCATCTGAGATTTAAGGGGTGAGAATTGAAAACTGTGGAAGAAAGTCCTCATAGACGCATGCTGGATGGCATCCTGGAGCTGTTTCTCCACAGAGGCCACTGTGTAGGAACTAGCCCAGATACAGATACCATATGTAGAGTAGAGGTGTCCAACAGCCTGACAAGGGGCCATGAGCCCATTAATAGTGATGAGGAAAAGAAGGACACTTAATACGGAACTCTGTGGAACACCATTCTCCTGTGTCCATGGTGCCAACCCGAACTCTTAACAACAACAGAAACTGGTGAATAAAAATCAGGAGGGTGCCCCGAGACTCCAGGTCATGGTGTGTAATTAAGATGTCAGTGCACCAAGCCATTTCATACGCCTTACGGAGATCAAAGGAAACTGTGACAAAATGGTAGCACTGAGAAAAGGCCTCCCAAATTGTGGTTTCCAACGGAATCAGATGATCGATCAGAGACTGTCCCTCCAGAAAGTCTCTAATAGATGCTGAAAGGTTTAGTTCTTACTGGACAGTACTACAACTCAAAGCCCAGATTTTTCATTTTAAAAGGAAACTGATTGACAAGGTGAACTTGCACATAGAATTTACTGTGGGAGAATTTACTGTGGAAGAAATTACAAAGCTCTGTTAGGTTAAGACTACAAAACACTTTAAAAAAAATAATAAAATAAAATAAAATAAGAAAGTCTCAACCCATTTCTGGATGAAGATTTGTTACAGCTCAGTGGTAATTTACAGTATGCCAGGTAAACCGCAGAAGAATGTCACTCACTTATTCTAGATGGAAACCACTGTTTCATAAAGCTTTTAATCTTGCATACACACATGCATCTTTCTGTTAGAATTGTATTTTTCAGAGCTTTGCACCTCCTTTTGTATATTACATGCCTGCCACATTATAAAGATCATTCATCGCTGCCTTCCTTGTAAAAGAGTATGCAGTTTCACTGGTCAAGAAATAGAAGCTGCATTGCCAGCCAACCAAGTAACACAGCACAGACAATTGCCAGCAACCAGTGTTGATTTTGCAGGACCATTAAACACAGAAGTGGGAAATACCAGTGGTAGATGCTATGTTGCGCAATTTATCCGTCCTTTGATTCAATACAAAGATTTATTGGTTGACATGGTATTCCACGCACCAACTGCAGTGACAATGCTCAAAAATTCCATGCCTGAACAAAGATATACTGGAACTGTGGTGGGGAGAATTCGGGGAGAAATGGTCAGCTCAATGAAAAGATATCTCAGAGAAGCACTCGGATGCTCAACTATAGACGAAGAAGGGCTGTAACTGCACTGAGAAGGGAAGACACCTCTGAGTAGTCAAAAACACCCAGTAGAGAGATCGTCTTTGTGGAGTACTGAGGTGTTGAAGCAATTGGTTATGGATGGAATCGGGGCCAGGGGCTGAGTCATGGGAAGAGGAGAGGCCCAGAAGTTGTTCCCATTCAGTGAAAGGTTCACTGGAGAATTTCTCCTGACAATGGGTAAAACACAATTGGGAAGCTACAACCTGCTGTTTCTGGGGGAGGAAGGCAGCCAGATAGGATGCTGGTGCAAAATGTGTTGCAAGGTGTTCCACAAGAACCGATGGATATGTACGAAGGTGAATCGAGAGGGCAACGCCCAGGATGGAAGACACTTGTTGGCATCATGGGAGGGTGCGGAGCATAGCCCATACCCATGACAGAGGGACAGAGGAACCTAGGGAGGGGACAGAGCATCCTCAACACACTAGCTTGCTCTGTTTTAAATAACAGGCTTTAGCATGAATGTGTTCAAAGGTAGCAAGACCAGTGGAAGGTGCCACTAACTGCATTGCAAGGTTCGACTGTGATCACAGATGGGGATGGCAATGGCTGTGCTCCACCAAGGAAGCATCCAGCAGCAAAAAAGGCCTGCCGCATGTGGGGTGTCAATGCTGACTGTGGGAATTTATTATATAATCAATACAACCTGACAAAAAAAAGGTGAACATAATCTGAGAGGTATATAGAGCCAATCAGCACAATGGAAAGCCCAGGGGGATAACATGGCCATCAGGAGGTGGGAAGAGAACTAGAGAATCAATGGGAAGTAGCCACTATTGCAGAAGTCATTGTGCTGTGACCAGTGTCATGAAACGAGAGGGGGATGGGAAGTGAGTGAAAGATCAATGGCAGAGAATGTGCTGTAAACGGCTCTAAAATGGGTGTGGAAACCATCATTTAGAAGGCACAGCTCATGGTCCTCAAGGAACTGTTCTATGAAGAGACCCCAAACAGACTAAAAAGCACTGACCCACAAGGGGTGATAGGGCATTAAAATCCCCGAGGAGGAGGAAGAAGAGAGAAGGAAGTCGCTGAAGGACAGGTACAGCAGAAATAGAAGCTGCATTGCCAGCCAACCAAGTAGCACAGCACAGACAATTCCCAGTAAACAGTGTTGATTTTGCAGGACCATTAAACACAGAAGTAGGAAATACCAGTGGTAAATGCTATGTTGCATTATTTATCTGTCCTTTGATTCAATACAAAGATTTATTGGTTGACGTTGTATTCCAAGCACCATCTAGAGAGACAATGCTCAAAAATTCCAAGCTCTGAACAAAGATATACTGGAACTGCGGTGGGGAGAATTCAGAGAGAAATGGTGAGCTCAATGAAAAGATGTCTCAGAAAAGTACTAGGATGCTCGGCTATAGACGAAGAAGGGATAACTGTGTTCTTGAATATTGAAGCCGCTCTGCACTCAAGGACTATTTCTCAAATTGAGGATGAAATAGTCACTCCAGCACACTTCCTCAAGGGGGAGCGACTTACGGTATTGTCAACTGGACCTGAGGCACTGACTGCGCAAACCTGATGAGAGCATTCAAACTCTGTCAAAAAATAGCAGAGTAGATTTCTAGAAGCACTGGCCTTAGCAATACACTATGCTCCTGTATAACTTTCACCAAGTTAAATGTCCAAATGGAGTATCGGTAAGAATCCAAGTTGGTGATTTCTTACTCCTCCAAGAAGTTCTTCCACGGCACCTGTGGAAGAGGGCATGAGTACATGAGCCGAAAGAAGGCAGAGATGGAAGTTTACACATGGCCATCCTTGTGACAGTGGATGGAAGGCATGTCACGTAATCTGTCCAGCTTGTCATACCTTTGGAGGTAGACCAGGGCAGGAAGGACCCAGAGAATTGTTGAAACGATGTTTCTGCATTGCATTATATCTGTGAACTGTGATGACATATTATGTAATCTCTGTCATATATGCACTCCATGCTAATAAAGTTTCTCCTGTGCGGCATTTCAAATTTCAAATTCACTTTCTAATTATTCTGCAACAGATGGATTTAAACATAAACTGACTTAGGTATTTGAATCAAATGGAAAATAATAATAATAATAATAATAATGCTAAAAACAAGACTACAACTGGTGATTAAGCAACTAAGAGTCTCAAGCACTGCCAATAGAACCAAGCAGCCATACCTCTCATGAATTAAAGTCATTCTGAGAAAATTTCTTTGAGTTGCATTGAATACTGATAACCGAGTTCAGAACTTCATGTCGCATAAAAATAAAGAACTACAAAAACCAAGTTGCCATGTGTCGCCTTCTAAGTAGAATCTCAAAGCTGCAAGTATCAAGTCTCTAATGATAAAAGTACCTGATTGAAATCTAAGGAATTTATTATCCTTTCCGTGTACTTATCTGCAGCTCTACATCATTATTACTTCACGAGAAATGATCAGTAACATTACCCTCTATGAGTTTCTGAATTTACATTACTGATGAAATGTTGAAATAAAGAGAATAGAGGAAATGGCTTTTGGCTTAATGAGTGTGCAAATTATCAGAGTCCCCCCCCCCCCCCCCCCCATTTTCTTTTACATATTCATATCAACATATTCCAGCCCCACATAAATCATCTTCACATGAACAGTGGAACTAAATTTTGTTAAGTACATTGTAAGGCTATGTGAAGAGCGATTACAAAACAAGACACCTTCACTTCCACAAATTAACAAATTTCTAAATGAAAAGACTGAAAAACAATGCCAATAACTGGTAGGGTATTTACCTGCCCATTGCCAACTTGTGCATGCTGCTGCTGGAGATGATGTACTGTAGTTTGCATGTGTGAAGAGGCTGCAACAGCTGCTGCAAGCCGTTGTGTTGCCATGTGGTTATTTACGAAAACCATATGTTCTGCAGCCGGCTGAAAACAAACAAGACTCCTCTGCAACCAAATAATGTTACAAGTAGGAAGTCTGGAGATTTTACAGAAACGCAACATTTTATTGATACACTGCAAATACAAGGTAGCATTTTAAAGCTCTTCATAAAACTATCATTTTGTGTTGATCTTATTACGATTTATGACATCACAGATAGCACATTAAGAGTCAAACCCATATATTATTAGTGGTGTGCAACAAAAGAAACATTTGGAAATGACTAAGAAAGTGATTGACAACCAAAAACTACAGAAGTGATAAAAAATATTCTGCAGCAGCATGGCTGAACGAAAGATGCAAATGATAAAGTCCGGAGAAGTACACTCGTACCAACCAACACAGACACACAAGTAAATAACAAATGAGAACTAAGTAATAAAAAAACTCTGTGATTGGTATGTCGAATATGACTGGGTTCAACTAAAAACAATAAACTGGTTGTTGGTTGGGGGTAGTGAGCTTCACGTCGGTAATCAGTCTGGTGTAGTTGTACTTAATGAATTTGTGAAATCAGAAATTATGAAATTCATGAAATACAAAAAAATACTTAAATGTGCACTCACATAACAGCTACTGGAGAACACTACTTGCCTCTACATAAATCTGACCTGCAATTACATAATCACTGTTCTAAACACAGATCCTTACATGCTAATAACCTGCAATACAACCACAGACTTAATAACCACATAGACAAGATTACAGTTAGTTTAGTATTTATCTGATTCAAGTCAATAAATTTGTCTCTTCATCTTTGTTCTTCCAACCAGATGAATCTAAGTTGCGAAGTTTTACGATGTTAGGCTCCATAAAAAAAACCATGCCAATTTCTTGCTGTTAGTCTTTGAGATGCATGTCTTACCAATCAGCCCATGCAAAATTTCTGATGCTTTAGACTGTTGAGTGCATGAAACTCTTAATGTGTGCAACTTGAAGCACGATGTTTTTCTCTGTAACATACAAATTTACCTGAGCCCATGTAATCTTGGTACAACTGTGATGACAAGAGTATGGTGGCAGTCCAGTAACTTGTTACTGAAGTTGTTTTGTGATCTCCCCTACTTCACCAGAACAGTTTGCATGCTTGTGGGCCTCAGGAAGCAGCTGCAATTTCACTCCAGTTTCTTACGAGTTGTGGGCATCCCATTGTTAAAATGATAGTATCAGATTACATGGTAGTCTCAGAGGGGCTTTGTTGGCTTTCACATAGTGAGTGTTGGCACTGTCCATCACAATAAGCAAATTTGGGGGAGGTATCACAATAAATGGCTTGTAAGTCATGGTACATCATTTCACAATGGCAATTTTTAAATTTGATACCTCAAACATTAAGTTGCTCTGAGGAATAACGGCAGTGTCAGCTGATCCTTTGTGAATGACAATAAGGCAACCTCTGTTACACATCAGAATTTTCAGGCTGCCATGCACACCAGTTATTTTCTTTCACACTAATCTAGTGTGGTTCTGTTTTACAGATGTTTTATCAATGAAACAGATGCTGTGCCATGGTCTCTGATCTCTTGCATACTTCACTGCAATCACAGTATTACTTCTCTCCATAAGTAATTTGATGCTAATGGACATTTCAAGCAAATGTCCTTTAATATTGTCCGTTGACTGTCACTAAATTCACAGCTTCGTTCATTCGCTAGTATGTATTGTGTAGTCAGGAAGCATACACATCTAATATTGTGCAGCAGAAAACATTTTCATTGAAGTCTTCTAGCTCACCTATTTCTTTCTAAGAATGGTGTTGCTTCCCTAGCAACTTAGAAGTTATGTATTTGCTAACTTTATCAGACACATTAGCTTTCCTTTATTTCCACTTCACAGTTCTCACATCAATCCCACACCACATAATTTGGCTTCTATTGCCTGGCGGATGGCAATCATAGAATGTGCATTGTGTGCGGAAGTGTAATCTGCTGAATCTCTTTTGAAGAAAGCATACGTACAAAACACTATAGCTTAAACTTGTTTGTGTAGCATACGGTACTTTCCTTTTCCATCACCCGTAACAAATGCTGCAGAAGCCCAATATATAATGTGGTTGTCGGCAGACAAGCTTTACTACTGCATTATAGTGTACCTATGGTATAATCAGTTTATCAGCGAGGACAAATGGCCATAGACAGAGTGTGTATACTGTAAACACACAATATCCTGTTGCAGAGCACACTCTAAAAATGACAGTCATGACCTCGGTGTCTGTCTCACTACACATGCCATCTGGATTCTCCCCCAACACCAGTTTCTCAGCAGTATGCAGGTGGGAACTCATGTTACATGTCCTTGGTTCTCACCATCCACTTGGCCTTAATTTATATTAATTTCTCCGGCCTCAGCATTTCTGTTCAGTAACTACTCCTTTCTTCATTTTCTTTTAGCTTTCTGTATCTCTTACTTCCTGGCCTGTCTACTTTTCCCCAGGCCCCCACCTCTACCACATACAATGCCCTTAGCTTTCCCCCTTATCAACTCATGCACAATGTTTTGTCAGTAACTCTGCCCTCCATATTAATCTGCCTTGCACCTTCAAGCTCTCAGGTTTTTAAATCTGATCTGTTGCAGTCCCCAACAATCAACCTTCCCTTCTCATTCTGTCCATTAAATCTCCCGATCTGGAGTTTTGGGTGACTTTTCTGTTAACTCTCCTCATTTCCTAAACTTCACTAGTCCTTTTCCTCCATTTGTCCCCCCCCCCCCCCCTGGCCCCCTTCAATCCTTCTGCCAGAAGGACAACCCACTGGCTCCAAAAGCTTGCACTTTCCCTTAATTTTTGTGAGTGTTTTCTCTTGCAGCTGCTTGGTGAGTACATGATGTATTTCCATAGAAACATCATATTAACAGCAGAATGGGTAAATATGACAACATAATTTTTCTTCCGGCTGACTCACTAAAGAGTACTGTGTTACATTAAATAATCAAATGATGAGTTAAGCTGCAGTGTATATTCCCATGCTGATGCAGTAATCAACAACCAATAAGAACTAAAAAAACATTTCAACTTTTTAACTTCACAGTTCAGTACTCCCCTTACTACCTTCGGCCGGTGAAAAAAAGAGAACCTATGCGGTTTTGTGCATCCGACTTTGAACCATTGATTGATTTCTCCTATAGTAATACTGATTTCATGCTATAGATGAGTGAGAATTATTTCGCGAATAAAAGGGCATGCCAGATTATTTAGGATATTGGGTCAATGTTTTATCTTTCAGGAAGGGATGAAGATATGGTACACACCGGGAGGTTCACTACTCATAATGACTGCCACTGGGAAGAAAATTATCAGGTTATACTCCGAAAAAGCTAAGAGGTGTTACTGTTTATGTCCATCAACAACCCTATAATTCCATTATCAGTTCTTTTTGACATATTTTGGACAATGATTCTTCATTGTCATCATACAGTTCCACAGCACAGTTTGATAATATATTGACTACTGTTTTGCTCATCATACATATTATAATTCTTTGAAATTACACAACCAATAATATTTTATTCAAAGACACTGCAGTGAAAAACATATTTAATATGTACTTTATGTTTGATGCACTTCTGAATATAAAATGTGGGTAGTACATCAAAATTATTTTTTAAGTTGGAAAGAGACCCATCATTCATGAAGCTGGAGTAAATAATTTTTTTTTTTTTTTTACAGTTGAAGTGTGTCATATTGTGCTGCACCTTAGTTCATAATAATTAATTTATTGCTGTATTTCTCATGTTGTTCTTTATATGATTATGCTCACAATCAAAGTTTACACTTCAGTTAACAGCTACTTCTCACTGTATTTAGAAACAAATAAGAGATTATCTTAGATCCATGGCCATAGTTATCTATGTGTTACTATTAACTGACACTGCTAATGATATGTTAACATGTTCATAGGCAGGAGTAAATGGCATGCACACACTGTTAGGTTAGCCTGTGTTCATGCCATGGGGTGACACATCACTTTTTAGTTAAGTGATGTGTTATCCCTGTCTAGCTGACCAACAAATGATGACTGCCAAAGCAAAAGTATTTGTTATTAGTTAATATGTTTACAATTGTAAAGCACTGGGAAGTTATATTGTTCATGCAAGTACATTGGCCCTCAAGGATGCTGTGCTTCTCCAAAAATGGGACTATGATAACAGTTTCGCTAAGTGTTGTGGTACCTGCTGGTTGAGCAGTTATTCTGCACTATGACATCCCAGCTCAGAGAAGCAGTGCATGCCATTGAGAAAACAGGGATGCACGACAGTAGCACTTACATCATGGAAGAAAAACAGAGAAATTCTATTCTATCTATCTGATTGTATAGAACTATTGTTCATGAACATTATACAGGGTTAATGTCGGATCAATGTATGCTCTCAAATTGTAAATGAAGTGTTATCTTATTTATGATATTATAAATAAAGATATAATGTAACTGTACTGAACAGAAGAGCTGTCTATTATTTTGGTAGAACTGAGGATTGATTTGAGTTTCCAGATTCCAGCAGAGGTGCACTAGCAATGGTGAAGTAGCCCACATCAACAGAAACTACACGGTTTATCTGAACGGTATTTCAAGATGCAACAGTTCAGAGTAACAGAATTCACATTCTGAACGTATATACTATTTCAGACAATGTGAACACTTCATCCTCGCCCCATGTGCAGGACCCACATTAATTCTGTACTGGAAAAATCAACTAACTTTGAATAAGAAGGTTATATTAAATATAAATCAAGAAGAAATTGAGAATTTTGGAAAGAAATTTCACTGCCAAATATTGCTGTTGATCTTTGCAATATAGCCAATAGCACAAATGTAAGACAAAGCTCATAAGGGTACCATTATCAATACCCTCACTAAATAATCAATTATAATCACCTACTTGTCTGGAAGGTTCCAGAAAGGAACAGTTAGCACTATCAGGAGGAGGTGGGCGCATTAGATTGCACACTCTTCAGCAGAAGCAGGACAAACAGTTCAATCTGGAATGAGCAGCCGACGATGATAGTTGGGGGCGTGGCCCCACAGTCAGAACAGTTCATGTTAGTTGTAGGAAATATCTGCATTATTAATACTTTAGTGAGCTGGTGAATACAGGAAGTTATTCTAAAATGTTGGAATAAGTTCTGCCAACATTTCAGCAAGGTATCAAAAGTTATATGTGGAAGAGAGATCACAGATTATTACATGTGTCGTTGCCCTTAATGCCATATGGGAATTTTAATATAAATAAGGTTACTGTTGGTATTACAGGATATTGGAAGAAATTATACTGAGAGCCAGTGAGTCACTTTAATCATTCAGAATGTAATTTTCAAGTCAAATTTTACCTTGTGGTCAGAAGGAGCTAGTGCTGTGAAACTGCGTAAAAGTCAGATTAGGGACCATTTACTTGTCTCAGGAATTAATGAACTGAATTTACATACAGCGACTTTTATTATTCCAAAAATATCGCTGAAAACAGATCCCTATGAACTTAGGAAGTAGTGTATACGCAGGTCTCAGGACACATGGTAGACTTCAATTCATGTAATCACCAACCCTCTTTCCTCATTTTTTTGATATCTAAGAGAGCTGTTAAATAACAAAGGGGCAGCTTGATAGGTTCCCAGGAATTACGCTGGATAATATTGTAAAAACTGCACAATATTTCAGCGAGACAACTGCCCGCCATCTTCAGGTGCTACTGTCGCGTCGCTGAGAAGCTCGCCAATTTATATGTTGCGGAGGCGCCAGCGGGGGCATAACATCATCGAAGACCAATTGTATACGGCATCGAATACCAGAGCCCTCTGCTGGAGAAATGGGTCATGGACTGCGGAATCGCGCCACGGTGCGAGAAAATGCGGCTGGGAGCTTCTCAGCGACGCGACAGTAGCACCTGAAGATGGCAGGCAGTTGTCTAACTGAAATATTGTGCGGTTTTTACAATATTATCTGGCGTAATTCCCGGGAACCTATCAAGCAGCAGGAAAGCCTCAAACAGCACAATAAAGGGGCAGTTGCAAGCATTAGTAATAGTGTCTAAAAAGGAATAACTGAGTTTAAAGAATTAATGTGTTGATGAATAACTAATATATAGGCTGACAATAATTGTGTCACAGAAGATTGGTGCTGCTTAGGGGCACAAAACTGTAAATGTCAAAATAGGAGTTCGGAGATAATAGAGGATTAAAGTTTGCAGTATTCCACAAATCCGAATAATTTTATTCTAAAAACCATTTTGTTCTGGATGGCTTTTCACATCGATATTCTTACATAAAGAAATAAAATGAACAAGGAACAGAGGACAAGACATGAAATATACCAAGATAAACACATTACTGCAGTGAAGATACCATTATTTACTCAAATCATGTATGCTGACAACAAAACTTGATGACAGACAATCATATGACAACATTTACACTGAGTTACTGGAAAGCTTAACTGCATTGCTCATTGCTTGAAAGTACTTAATCACTCATCACTCATCATGACATTGTTGGGTTTAGTGACAAGAAAATTCCAAGATGAACAGGAGGGATGTCATCTAAGAGACACAGACATCAGCAGCTTTCTTATTTTTAATGAGTCTGGGCCCATCATATTTAAATTGAAGAATAAAAAATGGACTTTGTCTCCCATGTTTCCTGAAACTACTCTGTGCCAGATGTCATGACATAATGTTTTGATGAATAAAGATGTGGGTTTTCACATGTCACCTCCCAGTTGTATACATTCATTAGGTGTCAGCCAGATCATCAACAGTCTTCTTTCTGAAGACAAATGCCTATTTGAAGTGTCTTACCTGAAAGAAGTACTCCCTTTTCATTCTACATACAGCAAATGTATTTTTCTTGGCCGATATCTGGAGATATCAGACCACTTGTCCAGACTGTACACACCTTATTTGCAGTTGCAATTTTCAGTTGTAGACTGTAAACACCTTATTTGCAGTTGCAATTTTCAGTTGTCGCAAAATCTCTACCAGATTGCGAATTCATGTGACAGCTAATGGGGAAGTTGTACTCAACGACTTGAAATCGTCCAGATATTATATCGTGTCAAAATAGAACTATATTGCAATTTTCATTTTGGCCACAGCAATTGTCAGAAATTGCAATGTGAGTCTTTTACTTTATGTCGTTCCGATTATTATTATTATTATTATTATTATTATTATTATTATTATTATTATTATTATTATTATTATTATCATCATCATCAGCAGCAGCAGCAGCAGCAGCAGCAACATTGTTGTCATTGCCATTGTGGTTCCTTTGAGTCATGGGAGTGTACTCAGGATCCGAATCACAAATATCAGGATCACTAAGAACGAAAGTTTTTTATGTAATTCATCAAATGTGGCTATAATTTGAGAAGACATACATGGACCCCTCTTAGCACCAGACATTTTACCTGTGTCTAGCCATTATGTTTCCATGGCATGCAGCCACTGGTATTTTCCATGAAGCATTGCCCTATCATCTGTTGAGTGAATTTAGAACTTTCTTCTGGTGTTTTATGGTCTGATGCTCATGGGTAGCACCGATTGACCTAAAATGCAAAATACGCAGCAGTACACTCATGAAATAGTTGCACTGGAAAGCCCCCACTTCATCACTACCTCGGAGATGATGTGTCCCACCACTTGTGTGCCAGCTATAACATCACATTCAAACTCACTTAGATCTGGATAACCTGCCATTGCAGCAGAAGTAACCAATCTAACAACTGCACCAGGCACTTGTTGTCTCATATAGGCGTTGCCGACTGCAGCACCGTATACTAATTGTTTACACATCTCTGTATTTGTATACACATGTCTATACCAGTTTCTTTGATGCTTCAGTGTAGTTTAAAAAAGTGTACATCCACAAAGCATTCCCTTAAAAAGGTATATATATTTTGGGCACATTGGTGTGACAATCAGCAGCAAGAGAAGAACAATTTTACAAATATTACTGTTTTTACTACAAGACATTGGTAATCAGAAACATCAAAGAAGAAGGTTGCAAGGTAATTTTACATGCTCTGGGGCAGTTAAATGCTCGGCTAGAAACTACTAAAGCAAGCATGAAATCTCAAAGTGATGAGATACATACAAGTACAGACAAATACAGTACTGATGCAAAAGAGTCAAAAAGAGCAAAGACAGATGATTTCAGTGTTATATTAGGAAAATTGACTGCCAAAGTACACAATTGATGAGAAAAAAGATCATCAAAACAATATGTTAGATGAATATACCGAAAAATCCTGCAAGAGAAACAAAGAAGTAAGTAAAAATTTGTTAGACTTTGTGCAATGTAGGGTATCATGGACGGCCTACACTGCCAGCTGCAGGGACCACATCAACAAGCACCAGCACAGAAACTTCAAGTGCATGCCTGGTCAACAGGTTCGCTACATGTGGCCACCATCCTCTTGGACCTGCTTGTTTCCGCACAGTCGCACGTGTGCAGGTAGGTCCACAAGTATCCTGGCACTCCACTGTATTGAGGTTGGTTAGTTGATTTGGTATCATCAGTAACACTGGGTTAGGGAAGGATGGGGAGGAAGTCAGCCATGCTCTTTCTAAGGAACCATCCAAGCATTTGCCTGAAGCGATTTAGGGTAATCGCAGAAAACCTCAGTCAGAGTGGCCGGACGCAGGTCTGAACCGTTGTCTTCCCGAATGCGAGTTCAGTGAGCTACACACTGCGCCACCTCACTCAGTGTGTATTTAGGGCAGAGCCCAGTGTTGCTGAACCAGTTCTTCTGGATGAACTCTCTGAGCCAATGTGACAACTGCTGCTGCAGTTCTTAAATTCGGAGGCCCACTTGGAATCATGCAACCAGATCTCCAATGCCCGCTTTCCCCATTGGGACTCTTCACTGTGTGGAACAGCCAACTTAAAGCTTGCCAAGACCAGGCCTCTGCAGCGTGGCCAATTGTGGACTCTGACTTTTGGGCCATCGTCGTGTCATGTTATTAAATTTTCAGTTCCTACTGAATACGTAATTTGTATTTTGTTATTCAGTTTGGCCTTCTGTCAATTAAGCATACATTGTGTATCTGTTTGCTGTGACCCAGACTACATAGTGAACTCCCAATTTTGTGGCGTAAATCGAGCACCAAGAAGGAGGCTTGAGTTTATGTATACTTCATGGGCTGTAACATCTGGGCACCTCCATCAGTGTCGGATACAACATTTGGCAATGTGGCATTTGGTTTTTGTGGCCTCCATTTCCACGTGTGTGCTTGCCCCAGGTGGACGGCATGTTTTCATGTGTTTTTTAAGTTTTGAGTGAACTGGCATTTGTTCTTCATTCAAGCACTACTTGTCTTATGAATGTGACCACCCAAGTTTTACTGCTTCTATAGAACATGCAACAGGCTCATGACTGGTGTTTGAGAAGATGGCTGTCATCAACAGGACATTGCTTTCCAACTACCCATAATGTTCTGACTCGTTAGTGAAAGGATTCCAGGCTGCACCCCTGCCATTCCAAGCGTCTAACAAGAAAATCAAGCAATGGACCAACTGTGTGACCCATGTTGCACAACACTTCCTGGCACATCGTACTAGATGTTCAGCAATGTGCATTCTTTTTGGCCCACAAATGCCCTGAAGTGTACCAACTACAGCATTAGCTCAACCTAGATGTCTAACCTCACGCCCTGCTTATGAATGTGTAGTCATGCTAAACAGACTACTCTGACTCATGTGCACATCACAGTCAGGTGTCAAGTTTTTTGGCTACCATAAGTGAAATGTATAGTCATATAGGAAGTGGATACCAAGGCTACAAGGACTTTTGAGAGATTGCCATTTTCAATGCACAAACCATCAGTGCAAGCAGTCTTACACAGCATAATTGGTTAAGGATATGATCCTCTTCCACTCTCCAGATGAAGGCCTATAGAATGACCTCCTCAAGACCTGATTAAGGCCTTTGAACAGTCAATCTGGTCTCCAGCAGCATTGTGGGACCACTCGCAGGCATCTGCTACCTGCCTAACTTGCCAAACGCACCCTCAGCCCCAGCCTCTGCACCAGCCTGAGTGTCTAGCCACCAGTGAAGACATTATGGGCAGACAAAGGTCCCAGCTATTGCCCTCCTGCAGCAATTGTTCTGTAACCCATCAGCAATGCTACTTTCGTTAATTCAAATGCACAGCCTGCCGGAAAATAAGACACAAAACTGAAATCTCCCAGTCACCCACCGAACCCTCAGAATTCCAGCTCAGATGGTATTGCACATGGAAATGTAGACCACATTTCCAAGCATACCAATTACCCCACAGCACAGCACATGTATCTTGGAAGATACTGCAGGTGTTTATTGTCTTGATATCCTACGTGTCCCACCATTCTCCCTACCACTGATTGGCTTTAACAGTGGTTAACAATGAGGTCCCATTGCTGTTCCAAATCAATACCAGAACCTTAACAACCACTGTCGATTGAGAAACATACTGCCGCAAGCACTACCCTCTTCTACAAATGTTTGGCAAACAGCTAAGAAGCTAATGTAATGACACCATTAAAGTCAAGGACCAGTTCAGCACCCAGGTACAGTATCAGGCAGCTTCTTGACAAAGGGCATACTCATAGTAGATGCAACAGGGGCCTCTGTGGTATCATGGCCTGCTCATTTCAAAAGCCCACCAGAACACACAGACCTGGACAACAGCTGCTAGGCTGTGCTCCTAATATCTGAGAGCGCTGCTGTTGCTGCCTCAGTGCTCAGTGTGGGCCATGCCCCATGCAGCAGTCTATCGGCACCTGTGGCCATGCTATAAAGCTAGCAGCATAGGGGCCCAGACCTCATTCATGTTCTGGGTGCACTCTCATATTGTTCATTATATGCAGTGTTGTAGCTTGATTCTTGATACTGCAACGTCTAGGATCTCACTTCGGTTTACTCTTTGGACTTTTCATACTTTTGTGTTGTCTTCATTGTTCACCCATCACTGTTGTTGTCATTCCATGTGGTTTTTGGTGACTAAAATGTCGATGCCCTCGGCAGATTGGCCAGTATATTTTGGTTCTAACCAAGCCAGCACACTGCCTCCAATGATGGGTGGTGTTCCTTTCAGGGTATCATTAAAATATCCAGTACCGGCCCATGGCTCACATGAGAATATCCTATCAAGACTTTTACTGTGGCATTACCCTGAGTTTGACACTGCCCCAGAAGTCTGTTTTCACATGGGTGCTGAAGCAAAGTAGGTGGTAGTGAGTCTGCCCTTGGATGCAGCAGTCACTACCCACTGGTCATCAGAAGAGCCCATTCTCTGATAAGTGAGGCAATTATCAAAATATGGTTGGCCAGCAGACTGCAAGAACCTAGGCCACCCAGACATGCAAGCACATTGGTGTCATTGGTATGAGCTGTCTATTCTCAACAGCATCCTTGTGCTTCAAGGGGACAATTGTTACACCAGAGCGATCATTCCACAAGCTCTCTGACACTGCATTTTGACTCCCCCTCACGAAGATCTTTGGGGAATGGTCCTCACCAAACACCTGATTTGCTAACATTTCTCCTTGGAGAGATGTCAACAAAGATACTGCCCAATGGTAGTGGCACACGCGATTTATCAAGCATGCAAGAAGCACCAGTCAGTCAGTAATTTGCTTCACCAGTCTTGCAGTTATCTAGATATTGCCAACCCCTACTTTGGGCTACTCCTGGTCGGTCATCATCAATGTAGGCAGCGGTTTTCTGTTTGTTTCACAGATGACCTCTACTTTATCCACAAAAACAATCCAGGATTTATCTCATGGTTTTGCAACTGAAGGGCTCCAGAAGCTATCATGACACAGAACAGCCCACAGTTCACATCAGCAGAATATGGCAGGTTTTGTTCGGAGAATGGTATGTCACTGAATCATAGGCACCATTCCACCATGCTTCCAATGGTCTAGCAGAGAGGTTTTGTCCACACATTCAGGACAAAAATGAAAAAGTTGCACCATCACTACACTTTTGACGAAGTGCTCACTTTGGTTTTAGCCTCCTACTGCTCCTTCCCACAGGAAGGGTCTACTCCAACCAAAAGAATTGAACAGCAGTTGCATCACTCACAATTGTCTCTAATCCATCCTACCACTCTCCACCCCTGTCCCCAGCATTCAAGCTGTTACTGATGTTCCCTCCAGGATGAAATCGTGTCATTAATGTTTTCCAAGAGTTGCCAACACTGGATAGCAACTCCCATAATGCACCATTTATGCAGAGCAATGGTTGAAGGTCAACTCCAGGATGGTTCCTGATGCAGAAAACATATTCAGATGTGCCCTCGCAAGGCATCAACATTCGGACCGGAAAACTCCCACAATTTTTTGTTCCAGAATTGTACACTTCAACACCCAAGAGCACTGACAGCGAACACCAATTACCTCTGTTTCCAGTTTCATGGCGCCCACGTAGCAAAGAGACCAGCTTTCCTGTGGGTCTGCCACTTACTCCCATGGGCATGTCACTGAAAACACTCACAGGCAGCAAAGCACACTGCTCCACTCTTACCCTGCTATCCCTCCTCCCCTCTGCCCCAAACTGCTTCCTTCTACCACAGCCGACTACCGCTCAGGTCAGACACAGCACAGTCTGCAGTCAGGCCCCAGCAGCTGTGGGAGAGTGTGTGTGTGTGTGTGTGTGTGTGTGTGTGTGTGTGTGTGTGTGTGTGTTTTATATTTTTGGGAAGAGGACATTGAACACTTAAATGTTTATCAGTCTTTTGCATTGTGCCTGTCTACAACTCAACATCTCCTCTATGGGGTGAGTAGAACTCTATTCCTTTCATATTATTGTTATTCCATCCTGGACTTTCCAGGGCTTGCACTTTTTGAAAATATATTTAACCCCAATTATGTAATCACCTGCAATCCTTCTTCTGTTACACTGGTCAAGTTTCTGATCATTATGGTAAATTCCTCTACTTATTTCATCAAAGGTAACATTTGAAATAATGTGCAGCAGCTATAGATTCTGGATTCAAAATAAAACTTCTTTCCTCAGTTGCTCATAGCACTGTCGGAAGACTTCAGGTATTAATCTTCTCCCGTGGCCAATTGCTGCTTGTTATTACCATTTTTAATTTTCTTGATTTGTGTCCTATAATTGTGTCCGCTGTGTCTTGATGCATGTCTTTTACAGTGGACGTTTTCTATTTATGAGTTTTGTATGGTGGCCATCAAGCTGACCCCCCGCCCTGTGTGATTTTCATAAAATCACTGTAGAGTGGGATATTTACATTAATGGAACAGTTGCATGTGAAATTGAAAGTAACTGTAATAACAGAATTTTGAAGTACATAAAGAGTTCACCAGAAATCCTAGTAACAGATACTAGACAGAAAGAGACAATTAAGAAATTTAAATATTTAGGAGGTATGATTCAAGAAAATAGCTGAGAAAAATTTGCTGTACATGAAAGAGTACATTTACAACAAAATATCTCTGCCTAAAATCCCGAAATTATAGCACAACAACACAGCAACCAGAATGTCTCTATGCAAGTGAATAGATAGTACTGAATTACAAATTACACACACCTAAAGTCCTAGAAGGAAGAATCATTTTAAAAACACTCAGACCACTAAGAAACACAGAGGTATTGAAACTAAGAAGTAATGAAGAAGTAGATTGCAACATAGGGAAAACATAAATGCGATGTTACAGAAGAGGCAACTGCCATATTTTCGACATTTATACAGAATGAATGGTAACAAGTTGACCAAACAGATTTTTAAATATTTTGGGACAAGAAGTCAACTATAGCCTGGGTTCAGGAAGTTAGGAAAGATTTGGAAACAAACAACATAAGTGAAAGAGATGCAACAGAGAGATAGATTTTTAAGAAGAAAGCATTAAAAATGGAAGGGTTCCAAGGCAGAAGAAGTCAGGGTCAAAATGGTCTGAGGATAGAAAAAGGATACATAGTGAGAAGATGAAATAATACTGGAGGAAGAAGAAAGAAGGAACTTAGGAGGAAGCAATGAAATTGGCACGTGCTCCTTAGATGACCCAATGGAAAAGGAAAAGAAGAACTTTGAAGTACCGTCACATTCTAACCACAATTCTGTCCAAATCCAAAAGCAAGATCATGAATGAAGAGCAGTATTTATCACTGAAAGCACATTTATTACTGATATCAACATACAGACATAACTCAATTCCTAGATGAAGATTGCCGCTATTTACACAAACATCAAATATTACAGAAGCTGAGTTGCCTTGCACTCCGTCTTCAGGCCACAAGTGGCCCCCGGGACCATCCGACTGCCATGTAATCCTCAGCTGAGGATGCGGATAGGAGGGGCGTGTGGTCAGCACACCGCTCTCCCGGTCATTGTGATGGTTTTCTTTGACCGGAGCCGCTACTATTCGGTTGAGTAGCTCCTCAATTGGCATCACGAGGCTGATTGCACCCCGAAAAATGGCAACAGCGCATGGCGGCTGGATGGTCACCCATCCAACTGCCGGCCACGCCCGACAGCGCTTAACTTCTGTGATCTCACGGGAACCGGTGTATCCACTGCGGCAAGGCCGTTGCCGCTATTTATACAAACATCAAATATTACAGAAGCTGAGTTGCCTTGGTATATATTTATTCCAATTTTATTAGCCCATCTCCCTGCCCTCCCTCTCTGTCCATCTTCTCCTCTTCCCTTTCTCTGTCCATCTCCTCCTGCATTCTCTCCACACATTTTTACCCTGATCCCAATAGGAGGTTCTTGGTTCTTAACCCACAATATTTCTTCCCAGATAGTAATTAATGTACATACAAAGTTATCTGGAATCAGTCCAGGGGTTTAAGAGGAGCTTTTTACCTGCATCTTTGCCTGAGTACACATATCACATATATTTGACATATTTCACCTGAACTTCTAGCAAATTTTACCCTGCAGTTTCCTTCTCAGACAGCTCAATGTTTATGATGTCATACCTCCTTAACTATGTGTCATACAATGATATATTTTTGCAGATACATGCTGTAGTATATGGGAATACTGTCTGCAAAGTGTGTTGCCAATCCAGTTAGCAGTAAAGAAGCAATTAAAACCTCATGCCAGATGGGGCAGTTGAATTGCACGAACAGTGAGAATGTAATAAGCAATAAACTGTTTTCCATTCCTCATTTTGTGGAGGGTGTGGGCAAGAAAAAGTCTCGTAAAGATTTGAAATTGTGTGTGGAATTTGTTGCAAGTCACTAAGTACTCTCATTCTCAAATATTGGATTAATTTAGTCTGGCTATATGCACAGGGCAAGCTGCTCTACAAGCAAGCAGCATGGCTCATGACATTTCTCCGTCCCCTGGAGAAAAAGTGACCTTTTCTTTTAGAAGTTCTCACTAGAGCTGATTACAGCACCCAGGAACTAGATCTTGACAAGGATCCTCTTTATAGCAACATCAAAGGATCATCATGTTCTGGTCACATTGTCACATCTGCTTCATTATGACGAACGTCAAACGTAGCTCCTGCCATCGAAGTTTCACTATTGTCAAGCATGCCTTCAGTTTCCTTGAATTAGAAGTCTCCATCATCAATCTGTGCCTCAGGACTGCAGTATGGCTTCATATGAAGGCCATGAATGACATCTCTGCACTCTTCTTGATGATGGTTTATAATCATCAACTTCGTATGTGGCATCCAATAAGTAACAAAGGATATGATGTGACCCAAAGTAGAGTTTTAGCAACTTTTCCAGAATTGCCACTTTCCATACAGGTGTAAAAACACATACCAAGGATCCCAGGATGCATCTCACGGGACTGTGCTTGGGATTATAGTATTATTGGTCCTTCCCCTGGGTATCCAGAGTCCGTACACCAGCTGTCTTGCTTCTTCGGTCCTGGTGATCAGGCATTTCACTTAATAATACTGGATATCATCCAGCTGAAAGGGGACATTGAATCCATTGCCATACTGGCCTCACAACTGTGGAGGAAAAAGAATGGTGTGAAGTCTTTAGTCTCTTGCTACTCTCTGCATGCCACAAAGAGGAGTACTGTAAACCAATCTCTATTCAAAACCACCGTACATCGAGAACATGTCTGCCAATACATTATTTAATCATTCTGGGAGGCTATTCATCTATGACTGGTGGGCAGATGCCATCCTGTGGGTGATGTCAAAACATGAAATTATCTCTGGTATTAGCCTCGAGTGGAAGATTTTTCAAAATGGTTCAAATGTCTCAGCACTATGGGACTTAACATCTGAGGTCATCAGTCCCCTAGAACTTAGAACTACTTAAACCTAACTAACCTAACGACATCACACACATCCATGCCCGAGGCAGGATTCGAACCTGCGAGCGTAGCAGTCGCGTGGTTCCGGACTGAAGAGTCTAGAACCGCTCGGCCACTGCGAAGATTTTTCCACCATCAGACACCATCATACAGGGTTCTCCTAGCTTCAAAATGTCTTCTACAAGGAATATTACAATTTCTGAAGCTACAGCAGTTGGCACGACATTGGTGACAGCATAACTGGTAAGGTAGTCAGTACAAACTGTCATCCATTGATTCCCATCTGTTGACTTTGGAAATATCCCGAATAAGGTTGATGTCAAATTGGTGGAATGGTGCTGTTGCAGGTGGAATTGGTAATAGAGATGCCCCGGAGATAATTGCCTCATGCCCATATAGCCAGTCAATCTGACAGAAACTTCAGGCTATCAGCCAGAATTGAGAATGGTGGTCACAACAGTGAATGGTTAGCCAAATACATACAGATGGAACTTATTCATGGCTCAAACAACTGCAAGGCACTATTCCTTGGTTGTAGAGTAGTTCTCCTCTGACTTTGAGAGTATTCTGAAACCATCAGCTATTAATTTTTTGGCACCTTCCTGAATTTGTACTACAGCTGCATCTATCCCTCAACTGCTAGTGTCCATGTGAGTTCCTGCCTTGGCATTATTCTCAAACCATGCTTGGCCTGGAGATGATGTTAGTGCCTAAGGAGGCAAGAAAAACCTTTCTTACACATTGTCTCAGAGAAATTTGTTGTCTCCTTCCAAACAAAGAGGCACTTTTTCAGACTCTGGCAAAGGGCCTGCAGTCTGAACACACTTCAACACTGTTGTCAGGCAGCTTATACATTCTTCAACTGTCTTTAAAAACACAACAATGTCATCCAAATAGCAAAGACACACTGTGATTTATAGTGTTGAAGCAAGTTGTCCTTGATACTTTTGAAGGTGGCTGGAGATTTACAGAGTCAAAACAGCATAACTTTGTCAGATGTTATGAAGATAGTCTTCTTCTGGTCAGCTTCATGACCCTCGATTTGTCAGTAACCTGGCTGCATGACCATAGCTGAGAAATACTTAATGCTCATTTCAGGCAATCCAGTATGTCATCCGACACATGGCCTTGGGTTGACATGTTTTTTCATTATTTTGTTCATCCATCAGTAGTCAACACAGAAATGCCAATTGCCATCTTTCTTCTTCAAATAGACCACAGAAGAGAAGCAAGGACTCTAAAGGTTCTATGATGTCATCTGGCAGCCTCACCTCCACTTTCTCCCCGATTACCCATAGTTCAACCGATAACACCCTACACAATTGCTGGCTAATTGGTGGATGATCCTCAGTGTTGATAGAGAACTTTGCCATTCACAATATGGTCTTTTCTCCATTCCTGATTTGAAAGCATTCAAATGTTGTCGCAACACAGCTTTGTCGGTGTTCCTCCGTCAGGCCAGATGCCAATGGTGACTCGATACTAGCTTCCTACACTACACTGTTTGCGAGCCTGAGCAGTCTTTTGCAATCAACAAAATCTTCACAGTTTAACTGATCATCCAGGTCAACAACTAGAACTTGTCTTGATGATAGTGAGATAATAAGGTCTTCAACAGCAAACACTTGTCCAGAGCAATATTTGTTACGTGTGCTTGCTGAAATAGTTTTGTCAATCTGGACCTCTGATCTTCCACAGACTATGACTATTAATGACGCCTACAAGAAGACCCACCTGAGGACAACAGTATGAGTAAATTCTGTTATAAAGTCTGTGTTCTCTCACTGATAATTTTTCTTCCGTTACATGTTCCTGTTGGCATGACACATTTCACATTTATGACAACAGCACCACCTCTTTTGTATCACGGAATGCACACTTCCAATTAGGATAAGCTTTCGACATTAGAGAGATAAAGGAGCCTTAGTCTGTTAATGACAGATAAGTTGGCCACTGACGATGATGTCAATGACATTTCCTGATATCTTGGTAACTGTCGTCCACAGAGAATTTTCAGCAACAGTGGTCTCACCTCCATGGATGGTCATCTTCCTTAGGTTTCTGAATTTGGTGGCTAAACGGGCTTCGTATCACAGGTCAACCATATTCGTCACCAATTGACTGGCACAAGTAGAACTGTTGTGATGATTGGCATCTAGCAGTTTAGTAGTCGTCAAATAGCTGTCTTCTTTCTCTGCTGGAACGTGCAATGAATCCAGGGCATCCACAGTGGGAACAAACTGGCAAAAATGCCTGAATCAGAATCAGTCCCCCCCCCTCCTCTCTCTCTCTCTCTCTCTCTCTCTCTCTCTCTCTCTCTCTCTCACTCACACACACACACACACGCACACACACGCACACACACACACACACACACACACACACACACACACACAACACTACAGTCTTTGGCTGTCGAGGCCAGACTGTGTCTGGTCTTGGCAGAAAGAGATTGTGGTCATGTGTGAGAGTTGCACTTCTTTGGAATAATGGTCACCATACCCACAAAATTGTTCCAATCCGCATGTACACACTGATCCCAGTGCTTCTGCCACTGGTGAAGCATTTTCTGGAAGTCCTGTTCTTTGAGGGTGCTTATCACTGACAGCGATGCTTCTTGAATCCTCTCTAGAATGTCGAACCGAGGGCCTTTCAACTTGAGTTTCAGTTTTGGGAATAGCGCGAAGTCACAAGGTGCCAAATCTGGCAAGTACAGTGGGTGGGGTACAACTGCCATGTTGTTTACTGGTGAGCAAGGACGTGTGACAGGGTGCGTTGTCATGATGCAGCAGCCAGTTCCCTTGATGCCAAAGTTTGGGCCGTCATTGCTGCACGTTTTCACGGAGCCATTGCAAAGTGTCACAGCAGTACGCGAAATTCACTGATTGGTTGGGTGGAATGAACTCTTTGTGCACAATTCCCTTGGCATCAAAGAAAACAATGATCATGTTCTTCACTTTGCTCTTAACCTCTCTCACATTTTTGGTTCTTGGAGAGTCTGGACTCTTCCACTGGGACGATTGTTGTTTTGTCTCTGGGTCATAACCGTAAATCCAGCTCTCGTTGCCGGTGATAACTTGTAACAAGAAGGTTACATCATCAGATTCAGTCTGACGAATCTGTGCACACTTCAACACGCTGTGCCTTCTGATCGGCAGTCTAGATCCTTGGCACAAATTTTGCGGCAACACGATGCATGCCCAATTCATCAGTCAACATTCATTGACATGTCCCATAACCAATACCCACTTAATCCGCAAGGTCTTCGAATGGTTCGACGCCGATCTGCACGGACCAATTGTTGAAGTTTGGCAACAATGTCTAGTGTTGTGCGGCTAACGGGCCTTCCAGTGTGAGCATCATCTTCAACGTCTGTATGGCCAGCCCTGAACCGAGCATGCCAATCAAACACACGCGTACGGCTCATGCTCTGCCCCTCAAAAAACTTGTCGAATCATTGCAAGGGTCTACATAGCACTTTTCCCGAGATTCGCACAGAATTTGATACATACGCGCTGTTCTGTTCGCAGATCCATCGTAAAATCGCCACACACCAAACACAGAGTATTACAGAAGTTACTGTGGACATGCAACACGTCCTCCCAGCAGAATGCCACTCCCCATACTGACTTATCAGATATGCAGCTCTCACCACCTAGCAGTACAAAGATCTACTACTCCTACTTTCCAGATGGCAGCACCAGTCCCAAAAATTTTGGACTCCACCTCGTATGATTCTGATGAAGGCCTATTTGGCTGAAAGCTCTCTTATGATAATGATGGAAGCTGAACAAATTAATTAAAATTTGTGCCACGGCTGGGACTTGAACCCGGGTCTCCTTGAACCTGGGTCTCTCTGGTGTGCTAGCCATCACGTAACTGTAGCAGTACAGGTAACACAGCTGCACGGGCTACTCTAGTCCAATGCCCTCCCCAACATGAACTTCAATTCCTATCTTCAGCTTAGTTTCCCCTTCTTCTACTGCCGAAACTCTCTGGTATTGGAATAGCACCCTAGCTTTGGGCATAATGGAGAGTCCTGGCTGTGGCACAAATTTTAATTCATTTCTTCAGCTTTCATCATTATCATGGATACAGTTGAGACTCATATATGTCGAGGAAAATTTAATTATATCAGATCGATAGAAAGCTTACTTGATTGACAGGCTTTTTGTTTTGTTTATCTGCGACTCAGCATCGCTGCTATATGATAAGTGGTAATCTATTCTTTTCATACTACTCTCATATATATGATATGCAAGCAAGAATATTTAATTGAAGTACTTACTATGTATGTTAGTAGGAATAATGTGTTGCTTAAACTTGAACACTTGTAAGTCTGACAGCTGTCTGTCAATAAAACTATTGATCTTAATGAAATACGCTCTCTCTGCAGCACCAATAAAAAGTTGATACTGAGTCTATTGCTTCCTCAATGTAAAGATTTTATGTAATCTTGATCATCTTGAGCTCCAAACATGAGTCTTGTTAATAGGAAACCACCATAGATGTACTGCTACATACTTATTACATTACGACGAATTCCTAAGTGTGAGCACTACAAGGGGGAAGTGAAGAAACACCAATGACTCACAAAAGAAGAAAAATGTGGCAGATAAGGTACACCATGCAAAATCCTGCCTAAGAAAAGAACACGATACTTAGGACACTATATGAACTCCTGGCCTAGGAACAAGACAAATATCAAGCAGCAAAGCAAAGACTAAAGGCATCAGACAAATGTTCTAATGCAGTTAAAATGATACATAAATTAATTTTCATTTATACTTCTGAATAAGAAATATGTATATTTTAATATGATTACTGAAAAGTCCTTGATACAAGATTTTCAAAAAACGATATGAGGAAGATAATTATCCTAACTCAGCTATTAACTTTCACTCCATCACGAGAGACCGGTTGGGACATGAAACACAACACCTGTAAGCTGAGTGAAGGGAGAGGAAGCGCATACAACTTTCTTCACAATTGTTTGTTTCAAAGAAATTAGTGTGTCTGTGGGATCAATTGGTATGGCCATGGTACTGCAAAATGACAGTTCTACAGACACAACTGGGGGGGGGGGGGAGTGGGATGGAAGGAAGGAGGGAGGGGGGAGGGGGAAGGAGACAGACAGACAGACAGAGAGAGAGAGAGAGAGAGAGAGAGAGAGAGAGAGAGGGGGGGGGGAGAGAGAGAGAGAGAGAGAGAGAGAGAGAGAGAGAGAGAGAGAGAGAGAGAGAGAGAGAGAGAGAGGGGGGGGAGGCAGAGAGACGGAGAGGAGGGAGGTGGAGAGCGGGAGGGGGAGAGGAGGGGAAGGAGGGGGAGAGGAGGGAGATGGGGGAGAGGGGGAGAGTGGGAGGGAGGAGAGTGGGAGGGGGGAGAGTGGGAGGGGGGAGAGTGGGAGGGGGGAGAGTGGGAGGGGGGAGAGTGGGAGGGGGGAGAGTGGGAGGGGGGAGAGTGGGAGGGGGGAGAGTGGGAGGGGGGAGAGTGGGAGGGGGGAGAGTGGGAGGGGGGAGAGTGGGAGGGGGGAGAGTGGGAGGGGGGAGAGTGGGAGGGGGGAGAGTGGGAGGGGGGAGAGTGGGAGGGTGAGCGAGGGAGGGAGAGAGGGGGTGAGAGAGGGGGTGAGAGAGGGAGGGGGCTGAGAGAGGGAGGGGGCTGAGAGAGGGAGGGGGCTGAGAGAGGGAGGGGAGGGGTGAGAGAGGGAGGGGAGGGGTGAGAGAGGGAGGGGAGGGGTGAGAGAGGGAGGGGAGGGGTGAGAGAGGGAGGGGAGGGGTGAGAGAGGGAGGGGAGGGGTGAGAGAGGGAGGGGAGGGGTGAGAGAGGGAGGGGAGGGGTGAGAGAGGGAGGGGAGGGGTGAGAGGGATGGGGGTGAGAGAGTGAGGGGTGTGAGAGAGGGAGGGGTGTGAGAGAGGGAGGGGTGTGAGAGAGGGAGGGGTGAGAGAGTGAGGGGTGTGAGAGAGTGAGGGGTGTGAGAGAGTGAGGGGTGTGAGAGAGTGAGGGGGGTGAGAGAGGGAGGGGGGTGAGAGAGGGAGGGGGGTGAGAGAGGGAGGGGGGTGAGAGAGGGAGGGGGGTGAGAGAGGGAGGGGGGTGAGAGAGGGAGGGGCGAGAGAGGGAGGGGCGAGAGAGGGAGGGGCGAGAGAGGGAGGGGCGAGAGAGGGAGGGGTGAGAGAGGGAGGGGTGAGAGAGGGAGGGGTGAGAGAGGGAGGGGTGAGAGAGGGAGGGGTGAGAGAGGGAGGGGTGAGAGAGGGAGGGGTGAGAGAGGGAGGGGAGGGGGAAGAGAGGGAGGGGGAGAGAGGGAGGGGGAGAGAGGGAGGGGAAGAGAGGGAGGGGGAGAGAGGGAGGGGGAGAGAGGGAGGGGGAGAGAGGGAGGGGGAGAGAGGGAGGGGGAGAGAGGGAGGGGGAGAGAGGGAGGGGGAGAGAGGGAGGGGGAGAGAGGGAGGGGGAGAGAGGGAGGGGGAGAGAGGGAGGGGGAGAGAGGGAGGGGGAGAGAGGGAGGGGGAGAGAGGGAGGGGGTGAGGGAGGGGGAGAGGGAGGGGGAGGGGGAGAGGGGAATGGGGAGGGAGAGGGAGAGGGGAATGGGGAGGGAGAGGGAGGGGGAATAGGGAGGGGGAATAGGGAGGGGGAAGAGGGAGGGGGAGAGGGAGAGGGGGAGAGGGAGAGGGGGAGAGGGAGGGGGAGAGGGAGGGGGAGAGGGAGGGGGAGAGGGAGGGGGAGAGGGAGGGGGAGAGGGAGGGGGAGAGGGAGGGGGGAGGGAGGGGGAGAGTGAGAGGGAGGGGGAGAGGGAGGGGGAGAGGGAGGGTGAGGGGGAGAGGGAGGGGGAGGGGGAAGAGGGAGGGGGAGAGGGAGGGGAGGGGGAGGGGAGGGGGAGAGGGAGGGGGAGAGGGAGGGGGAGGGGGGAGAAGGAGGGGGGGAGGGAGGGGGGAGAGGGAGGGGGAGAGGGAGGGGGAGGGGGGAGAGGGAGGGGGAGAGGGAGGGGGGAGGGGGGAGAGAGGGAGGGGGGCAGGACAGAGGAGAGACGGAGAGGGGGGTGAGAGGGGTGAGGGGGAGGGGAAGGGGAGAGGGTGATGGGTAGGGGAAGTGGAGAGGGATGGGGAGGAGAAGGGGAGAGGGATGGGGAGGGGAAGGGGAGAGGGATGGGGAGGGGAAGGGGAGAGGGGGAGAGAGAGAGAGAGAGAGAGAGAGAGAGAGAGAGACGGTGAAGGTTGTCCTTCCTTGTGTATTTTAAACAACACATTGCACAAAATTCCACTCACGTCAATACTTTCATCTCCCAGTGCCCAGCGAGGATGCTGTTTTGTGAAAGGTGGCGGTAAGGGAAAATCTGGATCTGAATGTGGTCGCTGGAACATGTAACCGACCATTGCATCATCCTGGGATCTTGCCAACTGTGGTCTACCGGTCTCTGGAGCCTGAAATTTGACAGTAGATGGTCAGTAATGGTTATAAATAAAAGCTATTAACAGTTAAGTGAAATCATTTGCAGGAGTACATATTATTTATAAGCACATAACAATGTTTCCTTTACATATGCCTATACTTCGGCCACTGTGGTGAGATAAAAACAATGCCAAAATCACCATTCTTTATTCTGATGTTTCCCTCGGAACATTCCAAGGTTTTGTCTTCTCCCACTGTGCCTCTCTTTATGGGAGGGGTAATGGTGTTAAAGACATGCACAAAGACAATACTGTTTAATATTCTATTAATGACAAATTCATTAGAAATGAGATTCCACACGAGACAGCATACAACACAGCAGCCAAAAGCAGCGTAGTTAACCCACTACTCAAATGAAAATAACTGATTCAAAGTCCCCATTCAATAAAAAAAATACTCTGACATGCAACACAAGTAGTATTTAACAATCTTCCCCCATAAATGTTATCCAATCGGAAATATTAGCATAAAGAGTATGATTTGCAGTATTTCTTGATTTCTGAAAAGCATTTGACTCAGTACCACACCTACGATTTTAGTCAAAATTAGGATCATATGGCACATCAAGTGAAATTTGTATTGAGCATGTTATCTTGGATGTTTGAGTCATTGTCAGATGTACGAGTAACTTCGGGTGTGCCCCATGGATGTGCGTTCAGATCCTTACTGTTCATGTTATATATTAATGACCTAGCAGACCATATTAATAGTAAAATCAGGCTTCTTGCAGAAGTATCTATAATGAAGTACTACCTAAAAGAAGCTGCAAAAATATTCAGTCAGATCTTGATAAGATTTCAAAGTGGTACAGAGATTGGCAACTTGCTCTAAATGTTCAGAAATTTAAAATTTTGTTGTTCACAAAGCGAAAGAACATAGTATCCTATGACTACAATATCAGTGAGTCACTGTCGGAATCTGCCAACTCATACAAATATCTGGGTGTAACACTTTGTAGAGATATGAAATGGAATCACTACACATATTCAGTCAGGGGTAAAGCAAGTGGTAGACTTCAGTTTATTGATAGAATACTGGGGATGTGCAATCAGTTTACAAAGGAGATTGCTTACAAATCACTCGTGCAACTGGTTCTAGAATATGCCTCAAGTGTGAGACCTGTACACAATAGGGCTAACAGGGGATACTGAATGTAAAAGAGAAGGGTCACAGGTTTGTGTAATCCATGGGAGAGTGTCACAGAGACACTGAAGGAATTGAACTAAAAGACACTTGAAGACAGATGTAAACTATCGCGACAAAGTCCATTAAAGTTTCACGAACCAGCTTGAAATGATTACTCTAGAAATATATGCTGAAAATCGAAAGAAACTTGTACGCCTGACAAATATCGTGTAGGGCCCCGAAAGCACACAGAGGTGCCGCAAAATATGTGGCATGGACTTGGCTAGCGTCTGTAGTAGTACTGGAGGGAATTAACACAATGAATCCGTTTGAGTACGAGGGGGTGGAGATCTCTTCTGAACAGCATGTCGCAAGGCATCACAGATATGCTCAATAATGTTCATGTCTGGGGAGTTTGGTGGACAGCGGAAGTGTTGAAACTCAGAAGAAATCAAACAATGGAAAATCCAGGATGGAATGTAACAGTACTATGAAAAGAAAAGTTGCTACTCACCATATAGCGGAGATGCTGAGTCACAAATAGGCACAATAAAAAGGACTGTCACACATAAAGCTTGTGGCCAGTAAGGCCTTCATAAAAAATAGACACACACACACACACACACACACACACACACACACACACACACAAAATGCAACCCACACACACGACTGCAGTCTCGCGCAACTGAAACCACACTGTGAACAGCAGCAGTAGCACCAGTGCATGATGGGAATGGCGAGTGGGTGGGGATGAAGAGGAGGCTGGGGTGGGTAGGAGGAGGGGGAGGGATAGTATGGTAGGGGTGGCAGACAGTGAGTTGCTGTAGGTTAGATGGAGGACAAGGGAGAGGTGGAGAGAGGGCGAGAGAAGTAAAAAGACTGGGTGTGGTGGTGGAATGATGGCTGTGTAGTGCTAAAATGGGAACAGGGAAGGGGCTGGATGGGTTAGGACAGTGACTAACGAAGGTTGAAGCCAGGAGGGTTATGAGAACCTAGGATGTATTGTAGGGAAATTTCACACTTGCACAATTCAGAAAAGCTGGTGTTGGTGGGAAGGATCCATATGGCACAGGCTGTGAAGCAGCCATTGAAATAAAGGATGTCGTCGTGTTGGGCAGCATGTTCAGCAACAGAGTGATCCACTTGTTTCTTGGCCACAGTTTGACGGTGGCCATTCATACAAACAGCTTGTTGGTTGTCGTGCCCACATAGACTGCACCACAGTGGTTGCAGCTTAGATTGTAGATCACGACTAGTTTCTCAGGTAGCCCTGCCTTTAATGGGATAAGTGATGTTTGTGACAACTGGGGTAGGTGGTGGTGGGAGGATGTATGGGACAGGTCTTGCATCTAGGTCTATTACAGGGGTACGAGCCACGAGGTAAGGGACTGGGAGCTGGAGTTGTGTAAGGATGGACGAGTATATGGCATAGGTTAAGTGGATGGCGGAATACCACTGTGGAAGGGGTGGGAAGGATAGCAGGCAGGACATTTCTCATTTTCTCTCACGAAGAGAGGTAGTCAAAACCCTGGCGGAGAATGTAATTCAGCTGCTCCAGTCCTGGGTGGTACTGAGTTACAAGAGGAATACTCTTCTGTGGCCGGATAGTGGGACTTGGGGAGGTGGTGGGAGACTGGAAAGATAAGCCAAGGGAGATTTTTTTTGTTTTGTTTTAGGGTGCAAAAAACAACTGATGTCATACGCACCCAAGTCAAAACTATAGAACACAAACATAGAGACAAGGAAAATGACGATATGTCAGTCCCAATGGACAGAATAGGAGACAGCAAAACAAGGCACATGGAAAAAGGGCTAAAAAACACTGTAGAAAAATGGAGATTCAAAACTAAAAATTAAATGGCCTTCGCCATATTGCTTCGGTGTATAAAAAGTAAAATGCGGCCAACAGCCCATGCGTCATTCGCTAAACCGGCTGATAAATCAGATGGCAAACCCAAGCTGGAACGTAAATTGGTAAAAAAAAGGGGCATTCCAGCAAGTAATGGTGGACAGTTAAAATTTGGACACAATGCGTACAAAGTGGTGGGGCAGTGCCATTTAGCAAATGACGATGGCTAAAAAGGCAGTGCCCAATATGCAGCCGAGTTAAAATAATCTCCTCCCAGTGGGAGGGCCGAGAGTTGGTTGTCCAAGGCGCCGGAAGAGGCTTAATAAGCCGAAGCTTATTCCCGTGAAGGGAGGACCATTGGCAATGCCAAAGAGACACCACCACCTGACAGACGGCAATGAAGAGATCATTGGAGGGAACAGAGGTACTCGTGGGCTGAGGTAAGTGGACTGCAGCCTTGGCAGCAGCCTCGTTTCCTCGCAGACCGACATGACCAGGGACCCACAGAAACATGACATTGGCTCCACCATGAGTGAGCAAGTGAGAGTTTTCCTGGACCCACTGCACTAAGGGATGAACAGTGTACAGCGCACGAGACTTTGGAGGGCGCCGAGTGAGTCTGAGCAGAGGACACAACTGGGAAGGCTGTGTTGCTGGATGTACTCTGTGGCCTGATACAAGGCGAAAAGCTCGGCTGTAAATACCGAGGAGTGTGCCGGAAGCTGATATTGAAAGACACGGGTGCCAATGACGAAAGCACACCCGACCCCACGGTAAGTCCAACAGCCATCAGTTCATACAAAGGTACTAGTGCTAAGTTCCATGCGAAGGTCGTGAAACTGAAGGCGATAGACCGAGGCTGGAGTAGTATCCTTAGGAAGTGAATGAAGGCCAAGATTAACATGGGCCACTTCACAGAGCCAAGGTGGTGAAGGGTTCACACCCACTGGGAAAGTTGCAGGTAGCGTGAAGTTAAGCCGCCGTAGCAAGTGGCGAAAGCGTACTCCAGGAGGAAACAGAGAAGAGGGACGAGCCCCATACTGACGATCTAAGGAATCATCAAAGAAGGAGGCATAGGAGGGCTGGCCATGCATGGCAGGCAAACGGCATGCATACCTGCTGAAGAGAAAGTCATGGCGATAGGACAGTGGTAGTTCAGCAGCTTCAGCATGCAGACTCGCAACCGGGCTGGTGTAAAAGGCGCCCGATGTCAAATGGATGCCATGATGATGGATAGTGCTGAGATGGCATAAGAGAGATGGGCATACATATTCATAAAAAAAAGCATCCATAGTCGATTTTTGAACAGACAAGGGATCATTACAAACGGAAGGGAGTGGTTCGATCAGCACTCCATGAAGTACCACTGAGGAACTGAGGACATGTAGGACATTGAGGGACTGCGTACAGTGGGCTGCCAAGTAAGAGACATGGGAGGACCAAGACAGTTTCCTATCGAGCATGAGCCCCAGGAATTTCGTAGTGTCAACGAATGGACGGGCAACAGGTCCAAGATGTAAAGATGGTGGGAGAAACCATTTGCACCACCAGAAATTCATACAAATGGCTTTGTCAGTGGGAAGGCAAAAGCCATTGGCAATGCTCCAGGAGTGAAGACAATACAGACAGCGCTGAAGACACTGCTCAGTGAGTCAGGTCTGTGGGAACTGCAATAGATGGCAAAATCATCGACAAAATGGGAGCCCGAGACACCTGGCGGGAGACAAGCCATTAAAGGGTTAATGGTGATAGGAAAGAGGATGATGCTCAGGACGGAACCCTGAGGCATACCATTTTTATGAATAAAGGTATTTGACAAGGCAGAATCCACACACACACACCTTGAAAACTCAGTCTTGTAAAAATGCCCAAAGAAAACGGCAAGTGACCGTGGAAACCCCACATTTAAAGAGTATGTAGGATACCAGTTCTCCAGCAGGTGTCGTAGGCCTTCTCCAAATCGAAAAACACGGTCACAGTCTGGGATTTCCGCAGAAAACCATTCATGACATGGGTGGACAAAGTAACGAGATGGTCAACTGCAGAACTCTGAGCTCGAAATCCACACTGTACATTCGTGAGTAAATGGCGAGACTTAAGCCATCACACCAGCCGGGCATGAATCATACATTCCATCACCTTGCAAATGCAGCTGGTAAGAGAGATGGGGCAGTAGGTAGAAGGAAGGTTTTTGTACTTACCGGGCTTACGTAAGGGTATGACAGTGGCTTCACACCAGCATCCAGGAAATGTGCCCTCAGCCCAGATGCGGTTTTATGTGTTAAGCATAAAGTGCTTGCCCACAAGAGAGAGGTGCTGCAACATCTGAATGTGAATAGCGTCTGGCCCTGGGATGGAGGAACGGGATGAACTGAGAGCACCTATCTACATCTACATGGATACTCTGCAAATCACATTTAAGTGCAGAGGGTTCATCAAACCACCTTCACAATTCTCTATTATTCCAATCTCGTTTAGCTCGCAGAAAGAATGAGCACCTATATCTTTCCATACGAGCTCTGATTTCCCTTATTTTATCGTGGTGATCGTCCCTCCCTATGTAGGTCGGTGTCAACAAAATATTTTCGGAGGAGAAAGTTGGTGATTGGAATTTCTTGAGAAGATTCCATCACAACGAAAAACGCCTTTCTTTTAATGGTTTCCAGCCTAAATCCTGTATCATTTCTGTGACACTCTCTCACATATTTCGCGATAATACAAAACGTGCTGCCTTTCTTTGAACTTTTTCGATGTACTCTGTCAGTCCTATCTGGTAAGGATCCCACACCGTGCAGCAGTAGTCTAAAAGAGGACGGACAAGCGTAGTGTACGCAGTCTCCTTAGTAGGTCTGTTACATTTTCTAAGTGTCCTGCCAATAAAACGCAGCCTTTGGTTAGCCTCCCCCACATCATTTCCTGTGTGTTCTTTCCAATTTAAGTTGTTCGTAATTGTAATACCTAGGTATTTAGTTGAATTTACGGCTTTTAGATTAGACTGATTTATGGTGTAACCAAAATTTAACGGGTTCCTTTTAGCACTCACGTGGATGACCGCACACTTTTTGTTATTTAGGGTCAACTGCCACTTTTTGCACCATTCAGATATTTTTTCTAAATCTTTTTGCAGTTTGTTTTGACCTTCTGATGACTTTATTAGTTGATAAACGACAGCATCATCTGCAAACAACCAAAGACGGCTGCTCAGATTGTCTCCCAAATCGTTTATATAGATAAGGAACAGCAAAGGGCCAATAACACTTCCTTGGAGAACTTCTGAAATCACTTCTGTTTTACTCGATGACTTTCTGCCAATTACTATGAACTGTGACCTCTCTGACAGGAAATCGCAACTCCAGTCACATAACTGAGATGATATTCCACGCAATTTCACTACGAGCTGCTTGTGTGGTACAGTGTCAAAAACCTTCAGGAAATCCAGGAATACGGAATCAATCTGAAATCTCTTGTCAATAGCACTCAGCACTTCATGAGAATAAAGAGCTAGTTGTGTTTCACAGCAACAATGTTTTCTAAACCCATGTTGACTGTGTGTCAATAGACAGTTTCCTTCGAGGTAATTCATAATGTTCGAACACAATATATGTTCTAAAATCCTGCTGCATATCAACGTCAACGATATGGGCCTGTAATTTTGAATATTGGTGTGACCTGTGCAACTTTCCAGTCTTTGGGTACAGATCTTTCGTCGAGCGAACAGTTTTATATGATTGTTAAGTATGGAGCTAATGCATCAGCATACCCGGAAAGGAACCTATCTGGTATACAGTCTGGACCAGAAGACTTGCTTTTATTAAGTGATTTGAGTTGCTTAAATACTCCGTGGATATTTACTTCTATGTCACTCATGTTGGCAGCTGTTGTCGATTCAAATTCTGGAATATTTACTCCGTCTTCTTTTGTGAAGGCATTTCGGAAAGCTGTGTTTAGTAACTCTGATTTGGCACCACTGTCTTTGATAGTATCTCCATTGTTATAGCGCAGAGAAGGCATTGATTGTTTCTTGCCGCTAACATACTTCACATACGACCAGAATCTCTTTAGATTTTCTGCCAGGTTTCGTTGTGGAAACTGTTATAGGCGTCTCGCATTGAACTCCATGCTAAATTTCGAGCTTCTGTAAAGGATCACCAGTCTTGGGGATTTTGCGTCTGTTTAAATTTGGCATGTTTGTTTCACTGTTTCTGCAACAGTGTTCTAACCTATTTTGTGTAAGCAGGATTAGCTCCATTGTTTGTTAATTTATTTGGTATAAATTTCTCAATTGCTGCTGATGCTATTTCTTTGAATTTAAGCCACATCTGCTCTACACTTATATTATTAATTTGGAATGAGTGGAGATTGTCTCTCAGGAAGGTGACAAGTGAATTTTTATCTGCTTTTTTGAATAGGTATATTTTTTGCTTATTTTTCGAGGATTTGGGGATTACAATAGTCAATCTCGCTATGACAACCCTGTGTTCACTAATCCCTATATCGGTTTTGATGTTAGTTATTAAGTCAGGACTATTTGTTGCTAAGAGGTCAAGTGTGTTTTCACACCTGTTCACTGTTCATGTGGGCTCATGAACTAACTGCTCGAAATAATTTTCAGAGAATGCGTTTAGCACAATTTCAGATGATATTTTATGTGCATCTCTACAATTAAACATGTATTTTCGCCAACAAATCGAGGGTAAATTAAAGTCACCACCAACTACTATCGTATGAGTTGGGTACGTGTTTGAAATCAAACTCAAGTTTTCTTTAACCTTTCAGCAACTGTATCATCTGAACTGGGAGGTCAGTAAAAGGATCCAATTATTATTTTATTCTAGTTGCCAACAATGACCTTTGCCCATACTAACTCACAGGAAGTATCTACTTCAATTTCGCGACAAGTTAAACTACTTCTGACAGCAACAAACACACCCCCGCCAACTGTGTTTAGCCTATCTTTTCGGAACACCGTTAGGTTCTTCGCAAAAATTTCGGCTGAGCTTATTTCCGGCTTTAGCCAGCTTTCAGTGCGTATAACAAGTTGAGCATCAGTGCTTTCTATTAGTGCTTGGAGCTCTGGTACTTTCCCAACACAGCTACGACAATTTACAACAGTTACACCAATGGTTCCTGTATCTACGTTCTTCCTGTGTTCAACCTGCACCCTTTGTGGGTGTGGCCCTTCTTGTGTTTTCCCGAGACCCTCTAACCTAAAAAACTGCCTAGTCCACGCCACACAGCCCCTGCTACCCGTGCAGCTGCCTCCTGTGTATAGTTGACACCTGACCTATTCAGCAGAACCCGAAACCCAAACACCCTTTGGTGCAAGTCGAGGAATCTGCAGCCTACACGGTTGCAGAACCGTCTGAGCCTCTGATTCAGACCTTCCACTCAGCTCTGTACCAGTGGTCCGCAATCGGTCCTGTCAACTAAACTGCAAATGTCAGCTCTGCTTTCATCTTGCAAGCAAGACTGGCAGCCTTTACCACTTCTGTTAGCTGCTTGAAACAAGAGAGAATCTCTTCTGATCCAAAGCGACACACATCACTGGTACTGATATGAGCAACCACCTGCAGTTGGCTGCACCCTGTGTTCTTCATGGCATCAGGGAGGACCCTTTCCACATCTGCAATGACTCCACCCGGTATGCACATTGGTTTTCTTATCCTCCTTGTCAGCCAAATCCCTAAGGGGCCCCATAACGCGCCTAACGTTGGAGCTCCCAACTACAAATAACCCCACCCTCTGCGATTGCCTGGATCTTGCAGGCTGAGTGGTTTCCTCTGAAACAGGACAGGCGACAGCATCCGGCTCAGTGACATTGTCAGCCACAGACAGCACCTGGAACCTGTTTGTCATACAAAACGGGGAGGCCTTAGGTGCCGCCGCTTGGGAAGTCTCTCCACCTGCTTCGCCCAGGGGCAACCTCCCACACGAACACAGGTGAGGGGTCGGCCTCAGTGCGAGCAGTAACTGGGTTTGCCACCAGTGAGGACTGATCAGAGAACTCTGACATGCTGAACATCCGTTGGATCCCCACGGCCAGCCCACAACAGTGGCGCCCATCCACTGCAGCCTCAAGCTGCGTAACCGAAGCCATCACAGCCTGAAGCTGAGAGCGAAGTGTCACCAACTCGGCTCACATCCGCACACAACAATCGCAGTCCCTGTCCATACTAAAGACCGTGGAAAGCTAAACTACTCAGATAAACAGACTATCGGCACGTGCTGTGCAACTCTACTGAAGACCCTGGCTGTGTTTAGTAATACGCAGATATTCAAAAACCTAACTACCGAAACACTCAGGTGAAACTAAATAATTTGCCCCTGATTTGGAACTTTAAATGTGTCACAAAATGGGTTTACTTTCTGATGCAAACAAGAACTGTGGCTATTAGATGTTAAATTTACATGCAGAAACTCAAGAAACTACACTATTAAAGCACATAGATGATACAATAAAATTCGCTCCTGGTTAGGAACTCGTAAATGTCACAAACGCGGTTTACTTATCTGTTGCTGTGCCTATCTTCGTCGGCTACTGCTACCTGACTGATCTAGCTCCCTCATAGTGAAGGTGGCATTGGAGCACTCACGATTTGGAGAAGAGAAGGGTATCGCCTGAACCTCCTCCACTCGTTTCTGATGGATGAAGGCAGAGTGATACTGGGAAGGGCTCGAAAGTTCCGCAAAATGACATCCCAAGGAGTTGGAGAGAACAACAGGACATCAGCACCTACTGTCAGGCCACAAATGGGGGAACTGATATTGGTTCCAGAGAGCCATTGGAGGTTGACCCACACGAGAGAGGAAGGTGTGGAACTGTTAAAAGAACTTGTGAATGAAATCCAGCTAGCTATTTTGCTATCCTAAAGAACTTGATGACACTTTGCACGCAGCTGTTTATAATTAATGCAGTTTTCCTATGTAGGGTGGCTGTTAAAAACGCCCAGAGCACATCTCCGCGCGCAAATTGCGTCGTGGCATGCCTCCGTCCACCAAGGGACTGGGACACGATGTGGTAAAGAGGAAATGTGAGGAATGGAACATTCTACAGCAGTAAGGACAATGTTGGTGAGATAGTCCACCTGGTCATCACAACTGAGGAAATCTTGTTCTGCAAAGGTCGCCAGGGAGGAATAAAGCTGCCAGTCAGCCTTAGTAAGCTGCTATTTGGGCATGCATGTGGATGGGGTAGGAGTCAACAGACGGAGAGCACACGGGAAATGGTCGCTCGAGTAGGCGTCAGAAAAAACAGACCATTCAAGACGATGGGCAAGGTGGGCAGTGCAAAAGGATAGGTCCAAATGGGTATAGGTGTGCGAGGTGTCAGAAAGGAAAGTGGGTGCTCCAGTGTTAAGGCAGAAGAGGTTGAGTTGGTTGAGAATGTCAGCCAAGAGGGCACCTCTCTGGCAATTCCTGGGAGAACCCCGAAGGGGATGATGAGCATTAAAGTTACCAAGTAGCAAAAGCGGAGGAGGTAGCTGCCCAATAAGGTGAAGGAAGTCTGCCCTGGCTACATCGAAGGACGGAGGTACGTAAGTGGTACAGAGGGAGAAAGTCAGGTGGGGAAGGAAAAGGGGAACGGCAACATCCTGAAGATGGGTAGTCAGGGAAATGGATTGACTACTAAGGTCATCCCGTATAAGCGCATGATACCCTCACGAGATGGGATGGCGACCTCAGGGGGAAGGTCAAAACAAATTGGTAAGTAATGTGGAAGCTCAAAGTGGTCTTGAGGGCACAATTTCATTTCCGGAACGCAGAGTACAACGGGATGCTGCGATGCTAGAAGCAGCCGTAAATCCTCTTTGTGGGACCTAAGGCTGCGAACATTCCCTTGGAGGACAGTCATGAGGAGGAAGAGATGTCAGGGAGTCAACTCAGTGGCCGCAAATGGACAGCTGGTGGAGAGTCACTACTACAGAGCACAGAAGCAGGAGGATCCTACTCTGTGGGGTCCACAAAAGCATCCGCGTGCTTGTGCAGTTGGTCTCTGGAGTCAAACGCAGAAAAATGGTTGGTGGTGCACACCGGCGAGACAGAGGCCGGCCGGACTAAGTGACAACATGGCGACACCGTCGAGCACGATCTTCGAGTTGGGGAACGAGAAGACCGTTTGTCTTTAGCGGATTTCTTTGAGCCCTTCTGGTTAGAGGAAGACTTGAGTATTGTTTGGCTGGAGGGACAGAGGAAGTCTTCTCAGGAGTACTCCTTCTGTCCTTTCCTGCCTGCCAGTTGTGTAATGGGTAGCTTCGCCCCTTTAGACGAGAGTTTCAAAGTTTGTTGCACAGCGGAAAGGGGTGGGTGGGGGTGGGGGGGTGGGGGGGGGGGAGGGGGGAGACAGCGATGCTACCTTGACACTGGGCGGTTTCACAACCCCAGAGCCAAATTTGAGGTCACACATCTGCGTGACCATGTCCTTCATGGAGCAAGGGCTAACAAGAACTATAAGTGCCAGGTGAGAGAACACAGGGTTTGCGACTAGCCAGTAACTTGCGAGCTACTGGGTAAGGCACTTTTTCCTTTACCCGAATCTCTTGAACAGCCTGCTCATCTAGATACATGGGACAATCCCGGGAGGAGGCGGCATGGCCACCATTGCTGTCGATACAGCGGGAGAAGGAGGCGGACATTCACCCTTGTGTGCATCCCTACCACAGGTTACACATTAGGCTGGGTGTCAACAAGATGTTCTAGTGTGACTGAACTGATGACACTGGTAGCGGCGCATTGGATTCAGAATGTATGGCCAGATTGTGATGATTTAGTAGCCTGCTTTAATCTTGGACGGCAGCAACACTCTATGAAAGGTGAGGAAAAGAGTGCGGGTGGGCACCAAAGAGGAATCTACCTTTTTCATTACATGATGGACGGCGATGACACTCTCATCAGAGAGGTAACATTGTATTTCAGCCTCAGTAAGACTGTAAAGCATCCTGGCGTAAATTACACCACGGGAAGAATTCAAAGTTCTGTAGGCCTCGACACAAATAGGGCGCCCGTGGAGAAGCGAGGCAGCAGGTAGTTGTTGTGCTTGAGAATCGGAAGCCGTCTCCAAAAGCAAAGTGCCATTCCATAAACGAGAGCAGGATTTCACAGGGCCAGCAACAGCATCAACACATTTCTGAATAATAAGTGGATTGAACGCAAAGGACTGACTGTCTTCAGTACGTAATACCACAAGGAACTGCTGTGCAGCAGGTAGGGTCTTCGAATCAGTAGCCTCATTACGTACATGTTTTGTCGACATCGATGGAGAGGATGATTGACTCATCGCGAGGAAATCCCCCATGATTGTCAGTGTCTCCGACGGCATACTCCTTCCAACTGGAGGCCCCCTGCCTTAGGTGATTGTTCACACCTCAGGTCACACCTCCAGAGACGGAGGGACCAATGGGCAATCTGGAAAGGTTAGAGCTCAGGCATCATCCCTCCCTGGGCCTGGCTTGTACCAGGGGGTACATGCGAACCCTACCTGTCGATCCGGGGCTAGGAATTACGTGTTACCCAGTCACCTTTTACAAGTCAGAAACGTAAGTTAGCCTTCATGAGCACACAAGGAGGAAGAAGGAAAAACGAGGATCCTCAACTGCCGAAGCGGAGGAATGAGAAGCAAAACGAAGAAAGGAAATGGAAGCCAAAGAAAAGTTACGACTGTTCACAGGTCAACAACAGAATGCAGAACATTCCCAATAATACCCCAGACATGTTCCCCAAGGAAAGGGAAAAAGAATAGTGAGAGGATAGACATACAGCACAGAAGGGAAAAAGTGCTACAAAGGCTGGGGCCCCATGGTAGCCAAGCATGAACCCGCCAAAGAGTGGCAAGCTCCTTTGGGGTGGAGGATTTGTTTTTGTACAAGGTTGGGAGGATAATTATGGCCTGTGAGAGGCTTCAGTGAGACGCTCAGAATATTTTGAGGGGGACCACTCATCACTGCAGATGCGAAGACCATGGGTGGCTAGGCTGTATGGAAGGGACTTCTTCGTATGGAACGGGTGGCAGCTGTCAAAGTGGAGGTATTGCTGGTGGTTAGTAGGTTTGATATGGATGGAGGTACTGAAGTTGCCATCTTTGAGGTTTGGCCTCCACCACGGCTACCTGTGAAACCAGTCCTATGATCTACAAGCTAAGCTGCAACCACTGTACTGCATTCTATGTGAGCATGACAACCAACAAGCTGTCTATCTGCACGAATGGCCACTGACAAATTGTGGCCAAGAAACAAGTGGACCACCCTGTTGCTGAACACGCTGCCAGACATGACATCCTTCATTTCAATGACTGCTTCACTGCCCACAAACACCAGTTTTTCTGAATTGTGCAGGTGGGAACTTTCCCTGCAATACATACTATGTTTCTGTAACCCTCCTGGCCTCAGCCCATCCAGCCCCTTCCCTGTTCCCATTTCAGCACTACACATCCATCATTCCACCATCACACCCAGTCTTTTTACTTCTCTCCTTTTCTACTCCTCCCCCCCCCCCCCCCCCCTCCGCACCTCTACCCTGCCCACCAGCTAACCTGCAGCACCTCACTGTCTGCCACCCACACCATATTATCCCTCCCCCTCCCTGCCCCAGCCTCCTACTTACCCCCATCCAGTCGCCACTCCCATCATTCATTGGTGCTGCTCCTCGCAGTGTGGTTTCAGTTGCCTGAGACTGAAGTCATGTGCGTGAGTTGCATTTGCACATTTGTGTGTGTGTGTGTGTGTGTGTGTGTGTGTGTGTGTGTGTGTGTGTGTTTTGATGAAGGTGTTATTGGCCATAAGATTTATGTGTGACAGTATTTTTATTGAGCCTATCTGTGACTCAGCATCTCTGCTACATGGTGAATAGCAACTTTCCTTTTCATAATATTGTAAGCTCAGAAGAGTGTTACTGGAGCCCCTCTATAGTAATTCTGGACTTGTGAGGTGTCGCACTGTCCTGCTGGAATTGCCCAAGTCCATCGGAATGCACAATGGACACGAATGGTTGCAAGTGATCAGACGGGATGCTTTGTGTCAGGCAGTCATCAAGGGTACATGAGAGGGCTTTCAGCTCTGAAAGCCGATATCGATGATGTTTCATTGACTGGTTCGCACGCTGATGGCCCAGCATTGAAATCTGCAGCCATTTGTGGAAGTGTTGCACTTTTGTCACGTTGAGCTACTCTCTTCAGTCTTCATTGGTCCCATTCTTGTTAGATCTTCTTCTGGCCGCAGCGATATTGGAGATTTGATATTTTACTGGATTCCTGATATTCACAGTAAACTCATGAAATTGTTGTGCGAGAAAAGACCCATTTCATCACTACCTTGCAGATGCTGTGTCCCATCACTCATGCACTGACTATAACACTATATACAAACTCACTTAAATCTCGATAACCTGCCATTGTAGCAGCAGTAACTGACCTAAAAACTGCACCAGACATTTGTTGTCTTATATAGGCATTGCCGACAGCAGTGTCATATTCTGCCTGTTTACATATCTCTGTATTTGAATACACATGCTTATACTAGTTTCTTTGGCACTTCACTTCAATGTATTACAATCCCCTACATATCACTCACATAGCAATCATGAGGATAAGATTAGAATAATTACTGCACGCACACAGACATTCAAACAATCATGCCTCCCACGCTCCATACATGAATGGAACAGGAAGATACCCTAATAATTGGTACAATGTGCGGTACCCTATGCCATGCATCTCATGATGGCTTGCAGAGTGTAGATGTAAGAAAGGCAATGTAGAAAAATCACTAAGCCTTGGATCTGGAAAAAATTGGAGAGAGAATGAAGTACTTAGTTTTTCATCAAGATTATCAGCCTTCCATGTAACAAACTTACTGACCAAGATACTGATCAAATTGCAAAGAAGAGGAGCATGTTTTGGAAAAATAATGTGAACACTATCACTGGGAATGCTGCAGATTTATGCTTTTGTTTTTGCTTCTGGTATTAAAGTGCTTTATTGAATATTAAAAAGTGAATTTTCCAAAAATAAAATGAATTTACCAGTTTTGTGTCATTGGAAACTAATCAAAATGCATGTCCAAAACACCTTACATCAAAAGGCATGTTGTTCAGAAGAACACAATAAATCTCATTTAGTTCATCACAAAAGTCCTAACATCTTGAAAACATAAAAAAAAATAAAAATCTTGTAATAAGCACACTTTTATCAACAGCCCTCCCCAAGCATTTTGCATAAAATTCAAAAGACTGATAAAATACTTTTTGCTCCTTCTATGGCATTATGCATTTTGAAAAGTTGCTCCTCATATGTCAACTTTCTTATAATACACTGAGTGGAATAGATGTAAAACTAGATATAGGGCTATAGATACAGAAATGCTGAATAAAATGATTTGGCTATCGAGAGGTCAATGCATGAATCTTCAATGACTTCTGTAGCAGAATATTATCAAAATATCTCACAAACTGAAAGAAATTCTTGTCATGTGCAAGGATGGTTAGCAAAAAACACTCCAGGGTAAGACAGGAATGAAATTCAGGATAGAAAGCAAAAGCAGAAATGCTGAGCTCCATTTTCAAATGTTTCATTACAAAGGAAAATAATGTACTTTTGGCCCAATTTAATGCTTGTGGCACTGCAAATACGAGTGAAATAGATATTAGTGTCAATGGTGTGAAATCACTAAAATTAATCAAACTTCCAGTAACCGGCAGCCCCCCATTAAATTTTGTACAAAATTTGTGGTTAAGTTAACTCTTCCATTAACTATATCTATCATGACCCCTCGAACAAAAAACTGTGCCCGGTGGATGTAAGACTGCACAAGTCACCCACTTCTAGGAGAAGAGTAGCAGAAGTGATCAAAAAACTTGTACAATCTTAGAACATATTCTGAGCTCAAACATAATGAATTCCTCCATGCCAACCAGCACAGATTTTGAAAACATCCATCATGAGAACCCAATCAACATTTTTCTCTCATGACATTCTGAAATACATGGATCAAGGCAGACACGCAGATGCAGGATTTTTATACTCCCAACAAGAATCTTACTTGGTACCACACACAAGCTTATTACAAAAGTACTATCATATGGGGCAAATCACAGTTGGAATCGGGCAACTCGTACAAACACCTGGGTGCAACAATTTAGAGGGATATGATGTGGAATGATCACTTGTACTCAGTCGCAGTAAAGCAGGTGGCAAACATTGTTTCATTAGTACAATACAAAGGAAATGCAAATAATCTACAAAGGAAATTACTTGCAGAACACTCATGTGACTTATCCTAGAATATTGCTCAAATGTGTGGGATCCATACCAAATAGGCCAAATGGGGGTTACTGAATGTACACAAAGAAGGGCAGCATGAATGGTCATACGTTTGTTTGACCCATGGGAGAGTATCATGGAGATTCTGCAAACCTAAACTAGTAGACCCTTTAAGGCAGATGCAAACTATCCCCTGAAAGCCACTTATAAAGTTTCAACAACCACCTGTCAAGGATAAATCTAGGAATATACTGTATTGCTCTCATGGATTTTGTGAAGACCAGTTTAGGCTTATTACAGTGTGCACAGTGATGTTTAAGTAATCATTCCTTCTGCACTCCACACGTGAATGGAATGAGAAGCAGCCCTAGTAACAGGTACGACGGAAAGTACTGTCTACCATGCACTTCCTGGTGGTTTGCAGAATATGGGTGTAGATGTAAATAGTCATTTTGAGATTTGGCACTAGCAAGGATGTGGAAGAGGAGGAAAGGAATCCATTCATGTGATTATTCAATGAACTGCTCAGGAATTCATCTGAGCTGGTTTAAGGATGGACATAAAAACTACATCTGTCGACCAGACTGGAACCTGAAACCTACTCCCTCTCATGCAATCATCTTAACCATAACGACAATTCAGTAATGTTGTTTTGTATACACAGTAACAAACTTCAGTGTTCCTTTGTTGTAAGTAAAATATGACCTGTTATTGGAGACACAAACTGCTGAGTAACTGGGCTTCTTAAGCACCTCAGAGGAGAAGCTGTCATCATATGCGAAAAAGAAGTTTATCACCTCCTTCAAAAGAGTTGATACAGGTACTTAACGTGACCCAACCATAAGACTGATCTCTTCATGGTAGAATGCAACCAAGATAAATCAATCAACTGGTTAAAAATATGGCTGTGGTACAGCTCATGCCAAACACACTGAAGTATTGGGGAATGTTAGCATACAGAACATGTCTACATTCTACACCTATTATCTTTGAGACAATGAATGTCTTTAATTTGCCTGTAGTTAGTTGTCTCTATGTACAACACAGTTTTCTTACTTAAAAATATGTCCATAAAGTTTAGAATAAAGCTCTAAATTACCTGAGACCTATGGCTCATTTTCGTACACTGCTGAATGTTTTCTGTACCACAAACTGTCTTATGAGGAACATCCATAGGAGTCTAATGTGGTCACTGGAAACCTCAAGAACCATAGAATGACAACTATAATCTTTGGTACTGAGCAGAAATTGTGACAAGTGCCTGTAATGATTGTGGGAGCAATTGTGTCGACCATTCATATGGTCACAAGATGCTTAGAGGTCGCCAAGAAGATAAAGAAAAAAAATCATATCAATAACAGGTCTATAGAGATGGTGAACAAGCTCCACCAAGCCAAGTCACCTGTTACCACTTAAATGATATTTGTGATAACTACAGATTCTCCATCAACAACTAAATTCCTCCAGATGGCACTGTAGTGTTGAACTACAAAGTGTTACATTTTGAGATGGAAGTGAAGCTAATTTTGAGGTAACTTCTACCCTTTGTGAATTATATGCTATAAACAAATTTTTTGCACCAAGTTAAGACAGGGTGCTGGACCTCCTCCTATGGATGTGATGTAGCAACCTTGCCATATGTGCATGCCTGATAGTCAGATTCACGCATTCCAATTTGTCACTTCCTTTCCTCCCTGTTCCAATCTCCATAGTGGCTCACCTGCTGTGCTGCTAGGCTAACAGAACTGGGATAAAGGAAAAACAGAGTGTCTGACTTCACCATTGTCTCAGGGTTGTTATACTGAGAAAGCATGTTTTACTCTAGCAGAGTACATGCTATGATGCCACAGCACAATCTATGGTAGTGCAATTGGTAGCACACTACTTGAATATCGAAAGGGTTCTAGAACAAATCTTTCCTGGCTCTGCTTCCTCTCTTTTTGGTCTGGATGTGCAGCTTTTCAAAATCAGCTGGTGCAGTTGGACGGCGGCGACAAACTGGTTGGCAAGATGGCTAAATCGACAGCTACAGAAACTTTAAGGACATATCTTTAGTCACCTGTGAAGGTTGGGATACTGAAAAGCTAAAAGCCTTGATGACATTCTCCTGACACTGAACTGAGTATCTCATTTTCTCTAATTTTTTTTAGTAACAAGCTCACATCCATGTCACTGAATTCTGTAACTACAATGAATTGTTGATTGAAAATACATAAAATCCAACCATTTACAGAAGGTCAGTTGACACCCTTACCAATAATTACTTCTCTCTGAAAGTTGGCATTTACTAGTAAATATAAAGCAAAATCATGTGGACTCTCAAAAAAACCTCCAATATACTGTTTACAAATTAGAAATGGTCCATGCAAGCCACCCAAAACACTAAATTTCCCACATCATTCACACTTAAAAAAGCCATCTATAACATATGTGCCCTTGACAAAGATCATAAAAACCTGGTTAAAGTTATGTAGTGGACCCCCTTGCATATTCTGTAGTTTATGAGCAATAGTCATACTGACACATATGTGGACATTGCACCATCTAAAAGACAAAGGACAGAAGCCACAGGCAGACTTGCTTGAGAATACGAAGAAAACTCCACAGGTAGGACATTGATCAGTGGAACTCACATGGCCTCACATGAGGAGTCACTGGGCATGGCTGGGCATTCGCTGTGTGGGCTGGCCTTATATGTTCACAAGTTGCATCACGTGAGATAATGCTGCTGGATGCAGAGACATGTTCCAACAAGCAGTGACTGACATGGCCACTGTGCGGTATATGAATGGGGGGTGGGGTTTAAAAGTTCAGTCAGTATGCTGCGAACAGTCAGTCAAAAGAGATCTGATGAAGGCTGTGGTTTGGGGTAGGAACTCACACATAGCTCTGACACGCATTTCAGTAATTGGTGTTGTGTACCTTCCTCCAGAGGACTTTGCAGATTGTACAGATGGAAGTAGTGTACTTTCAAGTATTTAGCTCACATAAGCAGTAAAAGATTGTTTTCAAGTATTGTCTTCATCTGCTTGTATTTCCTTGACAGAGTTCCATAATTTTCAAAACATTCCATTAGCCATCACCACTGTTGGCTAAATAAATCGACCTCCCTGGATACTTCATCATTCAGTGTCTAAATCTTTTGCTGGATCCAACAGTTTATAGTTTATGCTGTCAGGTGTGTGGGGTTGGTCATGGATTATCAACGGTTGTTTGCTGCTTGAATATACAGTACCCACATGCTACGAATTATTGGAATAGGTCACCCTTGTACTTGAACAGTCAGTAAACAGGACAACAGCAGGACCTAGAGAGAGCAAGGGATCAGGGGAGGAGGAGACGAAGAAGAAGAAGATGATGAAGAAGAAGAAGATGATGAAGAAGAAGAAGAAAAAAAGACCAGAACTAGTCAGCACACAGCAGGAGGACTACAGATGTGACATGTAATGTGTCTACCAGACAGAGTTAACTGCTTGCTACACATCTAGACTGATGGGAAGCTGTTGGTGACATCCACCAGCAGTTTTCTGGAAGCCTAACTTGTGGGACCAGCAAGGAGTCACCAATCGTCTTTGCAGAATGGTCTGCTTTAGCCACTGCTTGCCTTCTGTTCCTGTAAACATACAATGCTGCTGTGGGCCTTACTCCTGTCAGAGACTGCAGTTGTAATGCAGCCTGACATTGCACACTGTGTGGAGCACCAGTGAGTGCTTACCTGGGCATAGTCTATGATGTCAGTGAGAGCACTTTGGTAACCATTGCTCTGAGCCGCTAACAACAAAGGCGGCACACACAGCACTGACCAAGCAATCAATGGCCAATGTGCTGTGACACTGCAGCACATTGATTAAATGCCTCCACAGCTGCAGGAGATGGCACAATACATTTGGGTGTCAGTGCTTTCCAGTGGGTCCAGCACCCTTCTGCCTGTTGCTAACACTGGCAGTCATAAATGAAGAAAACAGTGTAGTTTGGAACAATAAATGCTTGTGTGTTAAAGATGTTTCATTTGTGCCTTTGGGCACCACACAGGCAATCTCCCACCGAGCTACAGCCATCCGTACCCAAGGGGTGACTGTCAGCTGGACTGTCACCCCTTGGGTAACAGTCCAGCTTGATCCTGACATCAATGACATAACACTATCAAGTAATGTACCATTCAGTTTCAGAGTGGTTACATCTGCCATCAAAAGTGTTGCTGACTGGCAGTGTTGTGTCTGGTATCAGCAGTAGTCCAGCAGTAAGGGTTCAGCAGAAGCTGCAGGTATGCTGCACAAATTAGTGAGTGGCGCTTTATTTTTCTTTGGCCTTCTTTATTTTATTTTATGGCCACAGTAGGGCATTGTGTGCATCATAGGAACTTGAAAATGTAAACAGAGAGATTTACTAGCCACCATTGAGATGGTCATATTGTTATTTGGCTGGACATGAGTTGCCATGTATGTAGCCACGAGGTGCACCAGTGTTCTGAATCTCATTGGTTTATGGTAACAGTGCAAGGACTAGTGTACTTTGAACCGTAATTGTGTGGGTTACTATGTAATTTTGCTATTGTTTTGTTGGGTGGAAGTTACACAAATGCTGGAAACACAGGCAGTGACCATGCAGGTGACAACTGAAGCTCTGCAGAAGCAACTTGAATTGCAGAAATATAAAAACACATTGCATATGCAAGTAAGCAATCAGCAAACCATAGATGGGCATAGTCAAACTGAGCCAGTAGAGGTTAAGCATTATCACCTGTACCCATTTCCTCAATACATTCTGTTACAGCTAACTTGGTGAGTCCTTTTGTTCGTAGATCAACAGAGGATGTTTCAGTATTTGTTAGTGATTTAAACATTGTCACAAAGTTACGTAATTGATTGGATGAGGCATGTTTAAATATGGCCAAGCTAGGTATAATTGGCTTAGCCAAGTCCTAGATCATATGCCACGAAGGTCTGAGTAAAGAACAGACTTCTGAACAGTTTGAGAAAGGACTTTATCAACAGTATTTTAAGCAACTCAATGCAAGGTTTTTGAGGGAGCAAGTTAATAATCTGTAGCAGAAACTTAACAAATTCAGAGACACTTTCAGATAGTATCTGTAGTCAGTGCAAATACCTATGAATTAATGCAGAGCACGGAGATGAACAAAGTTATTTTGCAAGAAGCTGAAAATAGGACATTGGATTTGTTTTTAACAGGATTGTCAGCAGATATGTCCAGGAGTGTGAGGACTGAAAATCTGAAGCACTTGGCTTCTGCTATTATGGTGGCTGCACAACTTGAGGAAGTCAATATTGTGACACAAACAGGGGGTATCATTTTGCCTAAGGTGAAATTTTACAGATGGGGGCACATGGGCCACATTAAGAAACAGTGTCGGCAACCACAGTATTATAGATGTGGGGTAGTGGGCCACTGAGTGCCTGAATGTCACAATAAAAAAGCCGAATGGAGGGCGTCAGAACAAACATTTGGTGAACACCAGTCCCAATAAGTGTTCAACGAATGCTTGTTCTGAGCTCTCCATTCTGCTTGTTATTGTAACATTGGTAACAATCCCTACTAACGTTACAGCACCTCAAGATTCACCTATCATGAAGGTGGTACCAAATAAACTCCAGGCACTTGCACTAAAAATTGATTCACATAATAAAGGATCAAGAGGCACAGGACAGCTACTATGAGTTAGTGTGAGTGCTAATATCCTGAATGAAATGTTGTATATTGTGGAGCTGTAAGAGTGTAATGACGAGTTGAATGCATCACACTGCTTTGTGCTAGGAGTTCAGTACACGTCGCGCAATTGGATGGGGATAACATGGTTCCAGTGAGTATTTTGATATTGACAAGGTGATCCTGCCAAAGATGTTATTAATTGTCAATTTGGATGTCCTGAATAAGGATGATCACGTCAGGTTGGAAGGAGGCCTAGGCCACAAGTAAGCCGTTGATGTATCTGCAATGGGTGAGAAAGCGAAACATTCAGGAGGAAATGTAAGCTGCTATGTTGTTAAGATTTGCGTATCTGTTTGATCAAGAAGAACCACTGCCTGCAATGCCAGTGGTAAAAACGTAGAATACAAACTGGTAGTACAGCTCCAGCGTACAGAATTCTGAGGCATTTGTAACCAGCAATGGAAGAATTTATTGATCCGCAGTTGGCTGATGGTAACATTATGCATAGGATGCAAGAATCATCATTGCTTAAAAAAATAAAAAATAAAAAAAATAAAATAATAAAAATAAATAAATCATTAGATGGCACATGAAACTATACAGGTGTTGTTGCAATCGCTGTTATCTGAGTGCAAGGACTATTAAAGATGCATATCCTATACCAACTATAACAAAGACTCGACAAATTTATTCAGTGCAAATACTTCTCAAAAACTGATTTGGAAAAAGCCTATTATCAGTCGGAATTGGTTCCAGAAGACCATCCAAAGACCACTTTTATGGTACCTGGGGCTATTATCAAAACCACAGAACGCCATTGGTCCTAATGCACCAGCTACCTTCCAGAGGCTATCAAATGGAATGCTCACAGGAGTGAAGCCAAAAGAGCGTACGGTTTATCTCGACGATATCATTGCAGTTTTCAACAGATACAGAAAATTACGTGCTGAGGCTGGAGAAAGTTTTCAAGAGGTTATGCACAGCACGATTGATGCTCTGTGTCAGTAAATGTCACTTTGTAGCAACACAAGTGAATTAGTTGGTCATGTCATTGGTCATGACAGTATCAGAACTGATCCCTGTTTGAGTTCTGAAGTCTGATTTTGTACCACCACTGATAATAAAACAGCTTCAGTTATTTATCAGACTTTGTAATTATTACAGGAAATTTGTGATGGGATTTGCTGATATTGCTGAACTGCTGAGTAGGTTGCTGAAAACAGGAATAAACTTTCAGTGGTCAACTGACTGTGAAACTGTGTTCATTTCCAGATTTTGGTAGCAAATTTACTTTATTGTGCAGTGCAAGTAATCTAGTGACTGGATGCATTCTTATTCAAGATGTGGCTGGTAAAGAAAACTTGGTGGTGTACACATTGAGACAGCAGTATAAAGTAGAACAGAACTATTCTATCACAGATAAGGATATGATTGTTGTTATTTACAGGGTGACATACTTCCTTTGCTACTTGTATGGCAGAGTTTAAAGTTGCAACAGACCATAAGGACAAGGAAACAGGACACAGAAAAATATGTCAGGAACCATATATCTTGTGCAGACTGAGCCAATCTCAGTCACCAAGTCCTGTGCCAAACCATTCAAGGCATTGGGGATGGATGCTCTGGACCCATTTAATACATTACCCACAGACAACCATTATTTATTAATCCTGGCATATCATTTTTTGCATTTTCCCACAGCAGTTGCCATTCCAGACCAGCAACAAGGCAGGTCCCACCACCAAAGACACAGTACAAGACAGCTGAGGTGGGACTCGTAGAAGCTTCACTGGGGGCAAAAAAGCCATGTTATTAACATAGAGTCAAAATTCTCCGATAGAGAACAGAAAGTACTGACTATAAGGCAGTATGACTAAGGATATAGGGGAGAATAACTGAAAACGTGAGAGCTATCAGAAGAACAAACTCACTAGTACACATATAAAGATGCCTCTGAATGTCGCTAAGACTCCCAAACACATATTTGAGTGATGTGACATAGATTTGTTAAGTTCTTTGAACGTGAAAGACTGAGGAAACAAGTGTATCCTTATGTTTCAGGATGCATTGACCAAATTTATAATAATGGAGCCCAGTGAACAGCAAGACACCGATAAGGTAGCTTGGGTACTGGTAGAGAGATTATACTCAGACGTAGAATACCATCAGTACTATTGAGTGACATGGGAGCAATTTCGTAAGTGAAACCATGGAAAGAGTGTGCAAACTGTTGTGCCCTGAAAAAATACAGTCTACTAGCTACCATCTTCAAACAAACAGAGCATTAGAAAGGTCACATTGTACATTAACAGACATTCCGTGACATTATGTAAAAGTGCTAATAGACTGGGAGAGTTGGGTTCAGTGCAGGTTTTGTGTACAATACAACACCCCGACACAATTTTTTTTCAGGAAGAGTATATAACATTCTGGGGATACTACAAAAGCATCCAGTCAGATTGATGTATAATTTCGATGATATGGAGGAGGAGATTAGTGTTTAACGTCCCGTCGACAACGAGGTCATTAGAGACGGAGCACAAGCTCGGATTAGGGAAGGAAATCGGCCGTGCCCTTTCAAAGGAACCATCCCGGCATTTGCCTGAAGTGATCTAGGGAAATCATGGAAAACCTAAATCAGGATGGCCGGACGCGGGATTGAACCGTCGTCCTCCCGAATGAGAGTCCAGTGTGCTAACCACTGCGCCACCTCGCTCGGTCGATGATTATGTGGAGGAATTGAAACAGCATATGCAAGAAAGGCACTGATATGTGAGAGAACAGAATATGCAATGCAAGATAAAAAAAAAAAAAAAAACAAGCAAGGAATATTACGCTATGACAAAGAATACCAAGCAATTCCATTTTGGCAATAAGGTTCTTTTGTAATGAAAATCTTTTGTACCATTAATAATTAAAGCAAGATGAAGCAGATAAGCAAGTCTGCAGGTGGGTGTCCCCAGAGCTCTGCATGCAACAGGAAACGCTCCACCCACAGCTGCCCCACACCTAATCCATCACTGTCAAGAGGGGCCACAATTCAACAAAGTGAGACACCAGAATAGAAAACTGGGTACAGAAGGAAGGAGGCAAACCAAATCTAAAAGTGATAACAGCAGAGTAAAAGAGGAATGAAAGAGTAGTCTGGTCAAGAATGTAAGGTCAGGGATCCCCCAGACCAAGCATAAAGTGGAAAACTCCTCACCTGCAACCACCCTTGCCTTGCTCTGGAGGTTGATAAAAACCTTACAATTGAAAATAAAAATCATTTCACGGAGAAAACTGAGAACCCCTTCAACCACCCACTAATCGTCCATCAATATTAGAGACAATGAGTCCAAAGTCCACACTTACCATGGAGGGTCAACAGCAGGACACACTCCACTGAGATATGAGCTACCATCAATGAGGCTCCACAGCCACATGTGGGGGTGGCTCGTTACACGAAAGAAAACTGGGTTAACCTAGTATGACCAACATGGAGATGACATGACTTTGGATTCCTTCTAGGAGAAGCGGAAGGAAAAGCTTCATGCTGCAGTAGTCTCACTGACTGCTCAGAGTTTATTAGACGGGGCTGTAGCCCACAGATGTCATTCCATTTCCGAGTGAGCAGAGATTTCGTGTCCACCCGCAAATCTGCTCTTGGGGTCAGCAAAGTGAATAGGGAGCAACTAAGTGCTCTTCTAATCAAGGGGTCGACAGTTCATTTCCCACAATACCCACATGATCTAGGACCCAGAGAAAGACAGCTGAGCAGGCAGCATGGTGGAGGTCAGTGAGGACATGAATAGTGGAGACCAACTGGTGGCAAGACTAGAATCGGTCAATAACCTGGAGAATGCTCACTGAGTCAGTACTTATTAAAATACAGTCAAGGGAAGGTCACTAAATAAAATGAAGGGCTCTGCTAACAACTATTAGCTCTGCCATGAAAACGCTACATGTTCCCAGCAGCGAATGGCGTTCCATATCGGCAGAAAATGTAAAAGCACATCCCATTTAATTCACAGTTTTAGAGCAATCAGTGTAAAAGATGACAGCACCCTGAAACTCTTGAGGAACTGGATTTAACAGATGCCAAAATGCCATGGGGATGACCAAGACTTTAGGACTTTTGAAGAGAACAGTCCTAATCTGTGGCCTGGTCACCATCCAACTGGGAGTGCACGAGAAAACACGAGGAGAACAACCCAGAAAGAGGAGATGGATATCTTGTCAGAAGGAAGCAAGGCACATTCCAACTAGTAGTCCCACCAGAGGATGGACATGAGAACAACACACCTCGCATGTAAAGAGAATGGGTATGTGGAGTGATCAAGAAATTGTCAAATGGCAATTGGACAGGAGATCAAGAGCTGGTACTGTCGAATCAGAAGAGGGAAGATCCTCACTTCGGCAAGAAGACTGCCTATGGGACTAATCCAAAAGACACTGGTGGCCAAACACATGCCATGATAATAGGCTGGGTCCAACTGTTTTATAGCTGAAGGAGCCACCAAGCCAGAAACCTGCCAACCACAGTCCAGATGCATCAAAACCAGGGCCCAGCAAACATGGGTCAGAGTAGCACAATTTGCACCCCAAGATATATGGGCAAAAAAGCAGAAAGCATTAAACTTTTGCATGTAGCTAAAGTCTTCATCTGACAAATACAGGACAGCCAGATAAGCTTTTTATCAAAAAAGACGCCCGGGAACATCCAAGTGCTGGGTAACTAAGCACAGTTCCGAGTCAGAATGTACTGTGGCACGTCAGCAGGAATAATTGACTCACATTCTTGTAGAAGAGGATTGGAAACTATGGGAAAGAGCTCATGCAGGGGTCTGCCAGACGGCACATTGGAGCTGACCGAGGCTACCGAGTGGGAGCTGTACCAAATGCAAAACTCGCTGACATGCAACGAAGGGGTGACCAATGGTTCAACAGAGGTCACTAACTGATTTATGACGATGAGGAAAAGAGTAACATTCAACATACAGTCCTGTGGGATGCTGTTCTCTTGAACCCATGTAGAACTGAGCAAAGTGCAGACTCCAGGCCAGAACAACCAGCTGGATAAAAAGTGACGAATAAAAATCAGTAGGGAGCATCAAAAGCCCCAGTCATTGAGGGTGAGTAAAATGAGAGGACAGCAAGCAGTATCATATGCCTTATGCAGGTCAAAAAGATTGCAACAAGGTGTTGGTGTTTAGAAAAAGCCTGTTGGATAGCTGTTTTCAATCTAAGCAGATCGTGTGTGGGGAATAGAGTGCTGCAACGCTCAGTGTTTGACCGGTCACGGCTCGCCTGTTGACGGGGGGTCCGAGCAGCTCGTGTCCGGTCCCATACGACTCGGCTCGGTCACGTACCCGCCCCATGTCTGATGTCCGGATTCCGGATACGCGGATAACCAAGCATGACCGGTCACTGCTGACGTCTCACCTCGCTTCGCCCCGGCTCGCTGCACTGTACTTTACTGTACAAATCCAACGCCTCTCTTTCTCTCTTTTAATACAAAAGTAACATTTCCAAGAACGGGTACGTGACACAGCTAAATTCATAAAGCACCTGGAAAGTAAAATGATATTTCAATACAATCGCGGATAGAAGATGAGTCTCATTTCCAAACAAAGAAGATATTTTTCCTTTCATTTACAGGAAACATTAAATAAGTGCTTTCCATGTAATCTAGAAGACAACCATCTTCATAAGGAAAGCATACAAAGAACATTAAACATTTACAGACGTAACTTGTCATACGTTCAATTGTTTGCAACGTAAACAAAATTATAGTTATTGTTGATCAGCAGGAAATCACTAACGCGTTCCGGATTTAATTGGCTGCGACAATTTGTTAGTAACATGCCGGCTTTACTAAAGCACCTTTCACTAGGTGCGCTTGTTGCTGGGATACATAAAATACGTCTTGCAACTGCATCCAAACCTGGCAGATCTGTTTCATGTCTGCTCCACCACTTTAAGATGTCATCACCATCTCCGGGGTGCATTAAAATGTACAGATCTACTTCATCTGCTGCGGATGATCTGTTGTTCCTCCATTCCTTGAAACGAGCTCTCTTTCTGGGTGGTGATGACACAGTACTTGAAGGATCTATGATAATAAACAAAAGAGACAAGTAATACAGAACTGATATGGAAATCATCGAAACATTCCCGTAAGAGACCGATGACCTCGCTGTTTGGTCTCTCCCCCCAAACAACCCGACCCCCGTTCCCATAAAAACGAGATGTTTTACGTTAATGAAATATTGTACGAGTCACAACATTCCCGTTTCTCTATAATACACATTCCACTAACTATGCAAAAACGATTATGTTAATGATTGAATGTTGTACCTGCGTACGTAGCACACATTTGTCGCACATTGTTAAGAATTTCCTGCTTTTCACTTATCTCAAGCATATTAAGATAACGGAAGGACGGCCAAAGAAACGATCTTTGTGAGATTTCTTGCAACTGTGTTTCTTTAAATGAGTGGTTCCCGACTGGAAAAACAATAAAGTGGAGCAGTTTATGCACGATATGTACCCAGTAGACGCAATGTTTTCATCTACAACAAACAGAAATGTACTCCATACTTGGCTTCTTAGACCTTCCCGTTTCTTTAATGTGTAAACATTGGTTTCAATCTTACGTCTTACTACACTGGCTTCCTCGCGCTGCATGATTACAGAGAGAGACACACCACAAATAAGAAGCCCGTACTGGCTGCAGTGTCACACGGATAATAACACGTGTAATGTGTTTGAAGTTATGTGCTACGTATTCGGTCACGGCTTCTATGCTCGGTCACAAGAACTAGTGCGGGTAGCCTATCCAGTTAGGGTGTGCTCGCCCCACCTCGTATTTTGTGCTCGCTTACTCGGTCATGCAGGACTCTAGTGGGGAAGGCACCTTGAAGCCAAAGACAGCTGAAGACCTTGAGGAGATTTTGCCTTTGGGGAACATTCAGATGCTGGATCATCTGATTGCGAATTGAATGAGGGCCTGAGGTTGTGTCATGGGCTGAGGCAAGAGCCTGAACTAGTTCCTAGTCAGTGAAGAGTTCATTATAGGATTCAGCCTGATGTGGAGAGAAATATAGGGGGATGTCTTCAACTTGTCACTGCTGCAGTATACATTACAATTCCACTGAATGATCAAGTGACTTGTCGCCAGCTTAGGCGTGAAGGGGCAGCCATGCTGCAGGATCACTGCATGCCACTAGTGGGGATGGAACCACATCCACAAACATCAGCTCAGAATCTGACTGTGTGGAGGGATCTGGCACCCCTGGGGCACTGGAGAATCCTTGCCCCGTTTCTCATAGCCTTTGATGGGCATAGGGACAGACAAAACATGAATGGTTCTGGGACCCACAGACCATGGCTCCTTCAGCCATTATTTCAGCCCAGGTGCTGGCAGGAAAAAGGATCCCTGTCATTGATAGTCGTTGAAGAAGGAGAACGTTTCTCTGACGAACTCTGTAAAGGAAGATTGGCAGTGGTGAACATGAATGCAATAGGATGTCTAAGTGCGAAACACGTGTTACATAGGCATGTAGGAAAAATTGAAGAAGGACAAGGTCTAATTAGGCAACTGGCACAACACAAATTGTGTATAAAGAAGCAAGAAATCTTGAATTTTGTGGGCAAAGTCTGAAATCCAGTTTTGTAAGTTAGATGAAGACGATGCCACTGACATTAAGGCGCAAGCAGATGTGTTAAAATGGAAAAAAAGCTGGTCATACTTTCAAGTTCTAAACAAACAGTAATCCACATAGGAATAATAATAATAATAATAATAATAATAATAATAAATATGTTCTGCCAGTTGTAAAAGGCGACGAAAAGAACAAACCACTAATAGGGCTAACCCCCCTTTTAGTGTGATTAGTTGGTTAAGGACAGAACTAAAGAAGCCTCGGACAAGCGCCGTCATGGTCGGGGACGACGCTTGAACCCTATGCCCGCCCACAATGGTAACGACACTGCTAGCCAACTGGAAAATGATTCAAATCCAAATAGAGGTGTTTTGCAGGATATGCTTCCTGCAACCACCCTAGAAGGAAAACATAGACAGAGGATGAGATGGTCAGATGAAGTTAATCGACACCTCATGTTCTGTTATTACCAAGCAACAAACCTAGGAACCAACACAACTGGATACAGATCACAAGTATACACAACATTTATTACCAGATACCCAGAATTAAAATTTTTAACAGAACAACGACTAGCTGATCAGATCCGTGTCATCATCATCATCTTGGACAGTTTCCAGCCACTGGCTGGGTCTGTCGGGAACACAAGCCTCTCCACCGTGTTCTGTCTTTCCACCATTCCCCCTCTTCCACCTTCGTCCAGTTCTCTCCTCTTCTCATCACACATTCCTTCACTCCCTTCACCCATCTATCTCTTGGTCTTCCTCTGGGCCTCTTCCCCTCCAGTTGCAGATCAAACATCCTCTTTGGAATTCGTCCCTCATCCATTCTCTTCATGTGTCCATACCACTGCAGTCTTGATTTTTCTATCCTGTCCTGTACTGGTTCCTCCTTTAGTCTTTCCCTCACATACAAATTTCGCAATCTGTCTCGTCTTGTTACACCCAACCTGCTCCTCTGGAACTTCATTTCACTAGCCTGTATTCTACTTTTGTCGCTTTTGTGCATTACCCATGTCTCACTTCCGTATGTCAATATGGGGACAAAGTAGGTTCGGTATATAATTCCCTTGGATTTCTGTGGCACCTCCTTGCTCCAAATAAGCCCCCTAATGCATTTGTAGAACTGCCCTGCTTTTCTGCATCTTTCATTTATTTCCATTGCGTTTCCCCCCTTACTTTCAATCACGCTTCCCAGGTACTTTAAGTTCTCTACCACTTGTAGTTTTTCCCCTCCACAAGTTATATCCACATTTGGCCTATTCTTCTTCCTTGTTGTGACGATTATTTCACTTTTCTTTGCAGAGAAATGCATTCCATATTGTGCTGCCGTTGCCTCCCATGCATCTAACTGCTCTTGCACCTCCTTCACGCAATTTCCCCATAACATCAGGTCATCGGCAAAAAGCACTGCTTTCATTTTATGATCTCCAATTGCATCTGATACTTGCTGTAGGATTTCATCCATAACAATAATAAACAATAAAGGCGAAAGTGCACTTCCCTGTCGCAGCCCATTTTCCAGCTTGAACCATGCAGTACGTTCCCTCCCCACTTTCACACAACTCTCACTTCCCTCATACATTTTTCTGACTTTTCGTGTAATCTCTTCATCTATCCCTTTTGCGTTCAGCACATCCCAGAGCTTGTCCCTACAGATACTATCATACGCCTTCTCAATATCCAAAAAGGCCATGATTAAGTCCTTCCCGTACTCATAGTGCCTTTCCTGCAGTTGCCTTACCACAAATATGAGGTCCGTTGTTGATCTTCCCGGTCTGAAACCGTACTGCTCCTCTTGCAGTCTACTTTCAATACTGCTTCTTATTCTCTTCTCCAGCATCTTTTCATAGATTTTTCCACAGTGGCATAGCAGGGTGATTCCTCTGTAGTTCTCACATCTCCTTTTATCCCCTTTCTTGAAGATCGGGACTATAATTCCTTTCTTCCAATCCTCAGGAATTCTGTTCTCCTTCCACACCACCCTCAGCACTCTGTATAGCCACTGGGTTCCTACTTCTCCTGCTGCTCGTATCATATCCACTGTTACTTCGTCCCAACCTGGTGCCTTGCCCCCTTTCATCCTCTTTATGGCTTCTTCCACTTCATTCCAAGTTAGATCATCAGATCCGTGTAATAATCAAAAATAACAGGATACCCCAGTCAGAATTAGAAAACATCAAACAACAAGTACAACAAATACTGGAACAAAATAATGTGCAATCAGAAGAAGAAGAAAATACAGTAATGGACTCAAACATCCCAGAGCAAACAAACAAAGAACAACACGCATCAATTAAACAGTCAGAGGAAAACGAAATCTTAAGACAGCCATCAGAACAAGCACAAATAGAACACAAAGTGACACACATGTTAGATATAGAAGAAAAATTTCAGCTGACATATATAGAATACAAAGACACAAATACAGACATTAGACCATTCTTGCATAGACCGCCAAATAACCCACAAGTCGAAACAACAATGAAAACTATCAACACAATCGTACACAACAAAATAAATGAGAACACAACTATGGAAGAGTTACAACTACTGGTTTATATAGGAGCACTCACTACACTAAATATACACACTAGGCAGAGATCAGAACCAACCAACACACAGAAGAAACCCACAAAACCAGCATGGCGACACAAGCTACAGATCAGAATAGAAAAACTGAGAAAAGACGTCGGACAGCTAACACAATTTATAAGAAATGAAATGTCAGAAAAAAAAAAAACGAAAAAGGTTAGGTAAAAATCTCACAACAAGAAGTGATAGAGCAATTAGATGAAAAGAAGCAGAAATTACAAGCATTGGCCAAGCAACTTAGAAGATACAAAAAAAAGTGAAAATAGAAGGAAACAAAACCAAACATTCAACACAAACCAAAAGAAATTTTACCAGACAATAGATAACACACACATTAAAATAGACAATCCACCAAACATAACAGACATGGAACACTTCTGGAGCAACATATGGTCAAACCTGGTACAACATAACAGGCATGCATGGTGGATACAAGCAGAAACAGATACGTACAAGATGATACCACAAATGCCTGAAGTGATAATTTTGCAACAAGAAGTCACCCAAGCAATTAATTCTACTCACAATTGGAAAGCCCCTGGAAAAGATAAAATAGCAAATTTCTGGCTAAAGAAATTCACCTCAACACATTCACATCTAACTAAATTATTTAACAGTTACATTGCAGACCCATACACATTCCCTGATACACTTACACATGGAATAACTTATCTGAAACTTAAAGATCAAGCAGACACAGCAAACCCAGCTAAATATCGCCCCATAACATGCCTACCAACAATATACAAAATATTAACTTCAGTCATTACACAGAAATTAATGACACATACAACACAGAACAAAATTATAAATGAAGAACAAAAAGGCTGTTGCAAATGAGCACGAGGATGTAAAGAGCAACTGATAATAGACGCAGAGGTGACATATCAAGCTAAAACTAAACAAAGGTCGCTACACTATGCATACATTGATTACCAAAAAGCTTTTGATAGTGTACCCCACTCATGGTTACTACAAATATTGGAAATATACAAAGTAGATCCAAAATTGATACAGTTCCTAAACATAGTAATGAAAAATTGGAGAACCACACTTAATATCCAAACAAATTCAAACAATATCACATCACAGCCAATTCAGATTAAGCGTGGAATATACCAAGGAGACTCATTAAGTCCTTTCTGGTTCTGCCATGCTCTGAACCCACTATCCAACATGCTAAATAATACAAATTATGGATACAATATTACTGGAACATACTCACACAAAATCACACATCTGCTATACATGGATGATCTAAAACTACTGGCAGCAACAAATCAACAGCTCAACCAATTACTAAAGATAACAGAAGTATTCAGCAATGATATAAATATGGCTTTTGGAACAGACAAATGTAAGAAAAATAGCATAGTCAAGGGAAAACACACTAAACAAGAAGATTACATATTGGATAACCACAGCGACTGCATAGAAGCGATGGAAAAAACAGATGCCTATAAATATCTAGAATACAGACAAAAAATAGGAATAGATAATACAAATATTAAAGAAGAACTAAAAGAAAAATATAGACAAAGACTAACCAAAATACTGAAAACAGAATTGACAGCAAGAAACAAGACAACAGCTGTAAATACTTATGCTATACCAATATTGACCTACTCATTTGGAGTAGTGAAATGGAGTAACACAGACCTAGAAGCACTCAATACACTTACACGATCACAATGCCACAAATATAGAATACATCACATACATTCAGCAACTGAAAGATTCACATTAAGCAGAAAGGAAGGACGAAGGGGATTTATCGACATAAAAAACCTACATTGTGGACAGATAGACAATTTAAGAAAATTCTTTATAGAACGAGCTGAAACTAGCAAAATACACAAAGCTATCACTCATATAAATACATCGGCTACACCACTGCAATTTCATAACCACTTCTACAACCCTTTAGATCACATAACATCAACAGATACGAAGAAAGTAAATTGGAAAAAGAAAACACTACATGGCAAGCACCCGTATCATCTAACACAGCCACACATTGATCAAGACGCATCCAACACATGGCTAAGAAAAGGCAATATATACAGTGAGACGGAAGGATTCATGATTGCAATACAGGACCAAACAATAAACACCAGATATTACAGCAAGCATATTATTAAAGATCCCAATACCACAACAGATAAATGCAGACTTTGCAAACAACAAATAGAAACAGTAGATCACATCACAAGCAGATGTAGAATACTAGCAAATACAGAATACCCCAGAAGACATGACAATGTAGCAAAAATAAAATACATCAACAGCTTGTCTTACAACATAAACTTATAAAACAACATGTTCCCACATACAAGTATGCACCACAAAATGTACTGGAGAACGATGAATACAAATTATAGTGGAACAGAACCACTATAACAGATAAAACAACATCACATAACAAACCTGACATCATACTCACCAATAAAATGAAGAAATTAACACAACTAATCGAAATATCCATACCCAATACAACAAATATACAAAAGAAAACAGGAGAAAAAAATGAAAAATACATCCAACTGGCTGAGGAAGTCAAGGACATGTGGCATCAGGATAAAGTTGACATTATACCAATTATACTATCAACTACAGGAGTCATACCACACAATATCCACCAGTACATCAATGCAATACAGCTACATCTAAACTTATATATACAACTACAGAAATCTGTAATTATTGACACTTGTTCAACTACCCGAAAGCTCCTAAATGCAATGTAACATATACCGTACAGTTAAAAGGAAGTCACGCTTGATCAAGGTCCGCGTCACCTTCCAGACATGTCTGCTTGTGTCTGTATATGTGTGGATGGATATGTGTGTGTGTGTGTGTGCGCGCGAGTGTATACCCGTCCTTTTTTCCCCCTAAGGTAAGTCTTTCCGCTCCCGGGATTGGAATGACGCCTTACCCTCTCCCTTAAAACCCACATCCTTTCGTCTTTCCCTCTCCTTCCCTCTTTCCTGATGAGGCAACAGTTTGTTGCGAAAGCTTGAATTTTGTGTGTATGTTTGTGTTTGTTTGTGTGTCTTTCGACCTGCCAGCGCTTTCGTTCGGTAAGTCACATCATCTTTGTTTTTTGATAATTATATATTTACATAGTTCATACATCCTGGGCATTGAGAATTTAGATGATTTTTGCCTGTTATTGATATCAATACTGGCAAGGGATCAAAATATAGGACATAAATGGTCATATCTTTTCTAATTGTGCTGACACAGAAGCTTACATGATTTACACCACAAACAGACCACATACTTCAGTATGTGACATAAATTCCAACTTCCTATGTCTAACTGTTCCTGAGAAAAAGGGATCTCACCAGAATGACGGATGGACTGACAGACAGATGGATAACAAACAACAATTTTTTACACATAATATAATTACATTTTAATAATTTTCAGATTTTTTCCTTACTGTGAAAGTTTGATTCTTGCTAAATTTCATGATTCTAGGACAGTGGGAAGTACCCTACAACTTTTGATGAGTGAGTTTATGAATATCAAAATATGTGACATAAATGATCATATCTTCTGATTACACTGACAAAACTTTTTATACTGCCAAGGGACCATAGACCTTAGCATGTGTCATAAATTTCAAATTGATACCACTAACCATTTCTGAGAAGGGGTCTTAATAGTTGGACAGAACATAGACAGATAAAGTGACTCTGAAAGGATTCCATTTTTACAATTGAGGCACAGAACCCAAAAATGAAGAAATTATAACACAGGGAATGAAACAGTTGAGCTTAAGTGTAGCAGAATATTGAAGGAACACCAACAAACCTTTGCAGAGAGCTCTAATTTTTATCACTATTAATGAACAATTTGTAAAACTTCCAGGCAGTGCTTGAGTTGTAAAAAAAAGTAAGTTTCTGGTACTATGACCTTCTGGAGGTGTTTTCTTCTAATTTACACACCTTAAAACATAATTTTAGCGCTTTTTGTTTTACATTAGAGGTAACGCTATGGAATACCAACGCGTAACGTCACAAATCAAGCACCGCTTATGAGTTTCAATGACGTGGAGTGGGAATACGATATGTTAATATCAGCAATGGTAAACACTCAGAAGAGTATTCTAGTACCACATCTGATCAAACCAGTTCAGACTGTAAAGTACTTATAAATGATCAAGGATGGCATCAAGGACAAGATGTTCCTTGTCAGCCTTATGTCAGACAGTGGCTACCAACTGAGCAACATTATTGACTTGGATGTTTTCATTCCCGGGAACATTTTAAGTAGTGTGTTGAAGATACTGGTAGTAGAATAGGGTGTGTTAAACCTGTACAGAATACTATTGTTGCTGTCAAAAGTGGATGGAACAATGCATTCATTCATGTACATTGCACAAGAAAAGGAGCTACTGCCAATTGGAGCTACTGCTAATTGATGATACAAAGTGGCAAAATGCAAAGTTGAAACAGTAGATCCCAATTTCAGAATCTACATTTATCCTCCGCAAGCCACCCAAAGATGTGTGGCTGAGGGATATGTTAGCAAGTATTTATACTTCTCTACAGGTAAGACCAGAAGATATGTATGGGGGTAAGAAGCTGCAATCTGTCTGAGAACTTCCAATGGACTGTGAGCAGAAGATAGTAGTATTAAACAAAAGGCAATGGATGCCACAAAATAATAACAAATGGATGGTTGTTTCCCCAATGGATGAAGGCATTGCAGTCATCTTTCATGAAGGTAAGTCTCCCTCTTATGTGCCCCCCCCCCCCCCCCTACCAACAGAAAACAAATGTGGTTGCAGGTGCAGGAAAGTAAAAATTCCTAGGCAAATGTTATGGATACACTGCACAAAAGATGGTACAGTCTAAGTAAATAATGAGAACAAATATCACCAGCACTGACTTAGTGCCAAAACTGAGCATGGAAATGAACTACTGCTTTGTAAATAATGAAAGAAAGAGTATCAGTAAACTTAAACTAGACTTTCCAATACATATTGTGGTTAAGCAGTTAGATGACCTAACAACTGCAGCACATAGGCTCCATGCACTGAAGAGTGAAAGCTATTCTCAGGACAGAAGTGCCTTCAACAACTTCTGAATAAACCATTTCTCCTCCTAGAGTTACATGGGCTCTGGCATAGTAACTATAGTGATGATATGTGGTCTTTGTAAATACTGTAAGTGTGTTAGGGAATGTTTTAAATTTTTGTTCACGGATTTGGGTCAAGACAGCTGTGGGAAATGTACGTTCGGAACACTACTGTAAATCAGTGCCTAGATAGGGATGCAGTGACATATCACCCTGCTCTAAAAAGCACTCAGTCTTCAGGCTACAAGTGGCCCATCGGGACCATCTGCCCACCATGTCATCCTTAGCTGAGAATGCAGACAGGAGGGGCATGTGGTCAGCACACTGTTATCCCGGTCGTTATGATGGTTTTCTTTGACCGGAGCCGCTACTATTTGGTCAAGTAGCTCCTCAATTGGCATCACGAAGCAGAGTGCACCCCGAAAAATGGCAACAGTGCATGGCGGTGCGGATTGTCACCCATTCAAGTGCCGGTTACACCCAACAGCACTTAACTTTGGTGATCTGACGGGAACCGGTGTATCCACTGCAGCAAGGCCTTTGCCTGCCTTGCTCTAAGCACTTTAAGAACCAGTGAAGTGACAATCTTCAACAGATCCCACAAGCCTGCTAAGCATGCATGAAGTGTCGTAGGATATTTGAGAGACTAGGAGAAAGCACAGTCTAATTGTTATAACTAGAACAGATGAATGCTAAAAGCAGAATTATAATAATGGGATGGAGTGGAGTGCAAACCATTGTAAAGTCAACGTACAGGGTGTTACAAAAAGGTAAGGCCAAACTTTCAGGAAACATTCCTCACACACAAAGAAAGAAAATATGTTATGTGGACATGTGTCCAGAAACACTTACTTTCCATGTTAGAGCTCATTTTATTACTTCTCTTCAAATCACATTAATCATGGAATGGAAACCACACAGCAACAGAACGTACCAGCGGGACTTCAAACACTTTGTTACAGGAAATGTTCAAAATGTCCTCCGTTAGCGAGGATACATGCATCCACCCTCCATCGCATGGAATCCCTGATGCGCTGATGCAGCCCTGGAGAATGGCGTATTGTATCACAGCCGTCCACAATACGAGCACGAAGAGTCTCTACATTTGGTACCGGGGTTGCGTGGACAAGAGCTTTCAAATGCCCCCACAAATTAAAGTCAAGAGGGTTGAGGTCAGGAAAGCGCGGAAGCCATGGAATTGGTCCGCCTCTACCAATCCATCGGTCACTGAATCTGTTGTTGAGAAGCGTACAAACACTTCGACTGAAATGTGCAGGAGCTCCATCGTGCATGAACCACATGTTGTGTCGTACTTTTAAAATCACATGTTCTAGCAGCACAGGTAGAGTATCCCATATGAAATCATGATAACGTGCTCCATTAAGCGTAGGTGGAAGAACATGGGGCCCAATCAAGACATCACCAACAATGCCTGGCCAAACTTTCACAGAAAATCTGTGTTGATGACGTGATTGCACAACTGTGTGCAGATTCTCGTCAGCTCACACATGTTGATTGTGAAAATTTACAATTTGATCACGTTGGAATGAAGCCTCATCCATAAAGAGAACATTTGCACTGAAATGGGGATTGACACATTGTTGGATGAACCATTCGCAGAAGTGTACCCGTGGAGGCCAATCAGCTGCTGATAGTGCCTGCACACGCTGTAAATGGTACGGAAACAACTGGTTCTCCCGTAGCACTCTCCATACAGTGAAGCGGTCAACGTTACCTTGTACAGCAGCAACTTCTGTGATACTGACATTAGGGTTATCGTCAACTGCATGAAGAATTGCCTCATCCATTGCAGGTGTCCTCGTCGTCCTAGGTCTTCCCCAGTCGCGAGTCATAGGCTGGAATGTTCCGTGCTCCCTAAAATGCCGATCAATTGCTTCGAACATCTTCCTGTCGGGACACCTTCGTTCTGGAAATCTGTCTTGATACAAACGTACCGCGCCACGGCTATTGCCCCGTGCTAATCCATACATCAAATGGGCATCTGCCAACTCCGCATTTGTAAACATTGCACTGACTGCAGAACTACGTTCGTGATGAACACTAACCTGTTAATGCTACATACTGATGTGCTTGATGCTAGTACTCTAGGGCAATGAGTCGCATGTTGACACAAGCACCAAAGTCAACATTACCTTCCTTCAATTGGGCCAACTGGCGGTGAATCGAGGAAGTACAGTACATACTAACGAAACTAAAATGAGCTCTAACATGGAAATTAAGCGTTTCCGGACACATGTCCACATAACATCTTTTCTTTATTTGAGTGTGAGGAATGTTTCCTGAAAGTTTGGCCGTACCTTTTTGTAACACCCTGTATATCTCTTTCAGCTAACAGATTCATAATAATAGAATGACATGTCAAACACTGTAACATAAATGCCCATCTCTTCCAGGAAAAAGATTTTAGTCATAGTAGCAAGTATACATTTATTGTGAAGTAAATGTGCATTTCTTCGAGGAAAAAAAATTTGTAATCACAGCATGAGGTGCTCATTCATTGTAAACATGTCTCTCTTCCAGGAAAAAGATAAAACAATTACATATTTCTTTTGTTTGTCATTGTAAAGCCATTAAGTATTTCTTTCAGATAATCAAATATAACTTGTGCGAAAATTTGTAGTTGCTAAGGACAGCACCCATAAAGTTTCCCCTGGGAAGGAGGGGGGATGGGGGTGGGGGAGGTGTTGCACATTTGGACAATGCAATGCCTAAAATGCAAAGAGCAGAAGTCAGAGCTGTTAATTTGCTAGAGAATACCAAGAATACACCACAGGAAGGGCATTGGTTGGGTGTCAATATGAAACTCACATGGTTTCACTTTAGGATGTCACTTCAAATATTGTCTTCACGTGTTTGTACTTCCGTGACCGAGTTTCACAATTCCTCAAAATATTCGATTAGCCACCACATGGTAAGCTAACTGAACAGACCTCCTCTGATATATAGAGTGTATCAGAAAGAATCATCCGACTTAAAAAAAATCATAACTATTACATTATTTGAAATATATGTGTTGGAAAGAGCAAACACTCGAGTTTTACATGGTTCCTACTAGGTAGCAGCAGTGTGCGCCCACTTCAGTTCTAGTAAACATGGTGTCAGGACAACAGAAAGCATTCTGTGATCTACATTTTGCACAGTGCGGGTCAGTAATAACTGTTCAGCATAGCTTTCATACTAGGTATGGTGTGGACCCTCCTACGGCACAGAGGATTAGGCGATGGCATGAACGATTCCAAGAAACAGGTTGTTTGTGTAAAGGCAAACTGCCAGGCCGCCCCCAAGTGTCCGACACAGACATAGAATGCATCCACCCTAGTTCCATAGTTTCACAAGGAGTTTGCAAAAAATCGGTTTGCCATGCAGCTCGACACGCCCCCACTGTCTGTCTGACATGTGTTGCGCCGATGTTTACACATGAAACCATACAAAATTGAGCTACTGCAAGCTCTTCGTGAAGGTGCAAACAACAAAATATGGAGTTCTGTAATTTTGTTCTAGGCAAGATGGAGGATGAAAGTTTCCTTCCATGCTTAGTGTTTAGTGATGATGCAACATTCCATTTAAATGGAAATGTGAGCTGACATCATGTGAGGATATGGGGTACGGAACAATCACATGAAGTTGTACAACATGAGAGGCTTTCTCCAACTTTTAATGTGTTTTGTGCAGTTTCTCGAGAAAAGGTTCTTTGCTGAGAACACTGTTACAGAAAGCACATATCTCAATAGGCTTGAGAACTTTCTTTCCCCACAGCTGGAGTATGTGGTTACTTCTTGGGGGGTGGGGGGTTATAAAAAATTCTGTTTATGTGCCTCCATTACCAATAATAATGAATGAACTGAGACATCCCATAATAGCAGCTGTGGAAGCTGTAACTTGAGACATACTCACTGCAGTGTGGGAACAATTTGAATACTGCACTGACATATGCCATGCATATATCCCGGTGTAAAACCTGTCCCATGCACCCTCCCACCACCACCTACTCCAGTCCTGTAACCCGGAAGGTGTACACGATCAAAGGCAGAGCCACGTGTGAAAGCACCCACGTGATTTACCAACTGACCTGCCTACACTGTGACGCATTCTATGTGGGAATGACCAGCAACAAACTGTCCATTCGCATGAATGGACACAGGCAGACAGTGTTTGTTGGTAATGAGGATCACCCTGTGGCTAAACATGCCTTAGTGCACGGCCAGCACATCCTGGCACAGTGTTACACCGTCCGGGTTATCTGGATACTTCCCACTAACACCAACCTATCCGAACTCCGGAGATGGGAACTTGCTCTTCAATATATCCTCTCTTCCCGCTATCCACCAGGCCTCAATCTCCGCTAATTTCAAGTTGCCGCCACTCATACCTCACCTGTCATTTAACAACATCTTTGTCTCTGCACTTCCGCCTCGACTGACATCTCTGCCCAAACACTTTGCCTCTGTATATGTCTGCTTGTGTGTGTGTGTGTGTGTGTGTGTGTGTGTGTGTGTGTGTGTGTGTGTGTGTGTGCGCGCGCGCGCGCGAGCGCGAGTGTATACCCGTCCTTTTTTCCCCCTAAGGTAAGTCTTTCCGCTCCCGGGATTGGAATGACTCCTTACCCTCTCCCTTAAAACCCACATCCTTTCGTCTTTCCCTCTCCTTCCCTCTTTCCTGATGAGACAACAGTTTGTTGCGAAAGCTTGAATTTTGTGTGTATGTTTGTGTTCGTTTGTGTGTCTGTCGACCTGCCAGCACTTTCATTTGGTAAGTCACATCATCTTTGTTTTTAGATATATTTTTCCTACGTGGGATGTTTCCCTCTACTATATATATATATGCCAAATTGGATGATTCTTTTTGATACACCCTGTACATTGTTATTCAGTGTCTGGACCACTTGCAGGATGCAACAACACATAACATGCACCAAAGCCACCATGTAACATACGTTTTCTGAATTTACATTGCATTTCTAGTTTTTATAATGAAAAGTGCGATAAATAATGCAAAGTGTGTTGAATATAGCAAAGTGCATCAAAAACGGTATGATGCATGCTGTGATGCATGCATAGCCGTCGGGCTACACTACAGATCAATGTGTTACCACAATATTTATTTATTTACTTTTATATTATTTATTTTTTGGGGGGTGGGGGGAGGAGTGCCCACTAACCCTTCAATTTACGCTACTACCTAACTAATAATGTCCACCTTTGCATAGCCAGTATTACGTACACTGACATGAACCTCGGTGATACTTCCAGCAATTATTCTTCTTTAGCTTTAGTACTTACAAATATTGCATATGCAGTGATAAAAAATGTGCACCGAGACATTAGAAAGGTTTTGCCATGGAATTCTCAGATACACAATATTCTTTCCACCTGCAAAGACCTCTGAAGTAAATACAGAATAACTATCAATATTTGATATTTTTTCGCAAAAATTAACGTCTCTCGCTCTCTCTCTCTGAGAGAGAGAGAGAGATATCCACAAACAATATTCAGCTGTAAGGTGTTCGGTCATGAGGTGAGACTGGATACCTCAATTAGCAAGGGCATTGCCCAGAAAAAGCAAGGTCCAGGATCAAGTTCAAATAACAATCCGACACACAAGTTTAATATGCCAGGATGATTGAAAATGGTACACATACACTATTGCTGAATAAAAGATCTTTCTGGAAATTTCTTTATCATCCACTGTAGCAATGAAACACTAATGTATACAAATTCCTTTCATTTGCTGTGTTCGGAATAATTTTTTCTCATTTCAGATTTCCCAATGAACCAATCACATTTAAAACTGAAGTTATCTTCAGAACTCCAGTTTAAGCACAATCATATCCTGTTCTCTTTTTCATCATTTGTCATATCATACCTCAATTTTCATTGTGTAATTTCTAAGAGTAGGCTTTCCATTCTTGTCCGACCGTACTGATTGGGTTTTCCCTAATCACCGAGGCAAATGCAAGGATAATTTTCTTCTAAGAAACTTCATTTCCACATATTTGTAGCATGTGCTTTATCACATAAAATTTTCCTTAACATTTATTTGATTTTTTTAAAATGTAGGCCTAGGCCCTAATTCCTGATGTGTCAGTCTGCTGTTAAAACGACTCACAGACAAACAAATAAGTAGATGAGGCAGTTTTACTATTAGGCCTACTTGCAGTTAACATGTATCAACATTACGTTCACCAAACATTACTGTCAATGTCAAATATGTTGAAACCCTTGGTAGGCAATGTCAAGCAAGGGCTACAATAGGCAACATTTTTACTTATAATATATGATTTGCTTCCTGTTAGCCTCCTTTTTAATCTGAAACAGTATGGTGAATTTCTCATACATTTCACAACATAAAATCCATAATACATGCAACACTGTTTGATGATGTTCAAAAACCACAGATCATTAAGCTATCATGAAATGGTAGCCCTAAGCGAATGTATGTTCAGTTTAAGCAACTGGGCAGTAAGTTACCACAAGCAGGAACTAAGATTCCCCAAAGAACCACTTAAGATGATTTACTGCCTTAGTATGTTTCTTAACATAAATATGGCGACAATAAGAACAAAATTTGGTACACTGCTGCAAACCTCACAAGAATTCCGTAGGGCAAAATAACATCACGTGTTATGAGAATTTTTCTGTATTTACGTGCAGCATTATTTACGAAATCGTCAAATGTTCGTCCTCCGGGGATACATGTTGTTATTTACTTACAATATAGTTCAATCATTTTTGGTTCATAGTTGAACAGTTTCTATCACAACAAACTGAGGTCTAACCTGTTGTCTTATTACATGCGGAGACGAAGCATGCCCATTGGTATGGTTCAGCATTCCGTTACCACTGTCTCCACCGAGCCACTTCATTTGCAAATGGGAACTGAAACATTAAAAATATGCAGTACGTGTGATTATAATGAGCCAAAACGGAGAACATTAATAATTGCTAAGCGGCGCCGACATGATTTGACGTTTCGTGACCACATAGGAGGGACAACAGTACGTATCTGACAGATACACAATTAATTATCTACCTCTAACTGTTTTGCGTAACATAACTGATATGTAAAATTAAAAACTTATACCTGTATAAGATGTTAGTGAATGTGGATTAAATAAATTGCTCGATTCAACACCCGATCAACCTTTAGATTGACGGGGCACAGGAACTACACAAGGCGCTTTAGTGGTTTATTCCACTTAAACTACTTGCAGAAAAAAGAAAACGTTAATCATTATTTAGCGAATAAAATTTTATCAGCCACATGCAAAACTATGCAAGCAGAACATTTTGCCACATTTGAACGAACGGATGTTGTGTCGTCAATAATCTCCATCGAATGAACGCGACATTTTCAGCCCCATTGAACACTGGGAAAGCATATTCCGCATTTCCAAAGAGGCGGTTTGTACAAACATTGAGTAATCAGTGCATTTGTTGTTATCTGGATGTAGCTGCAACTTTTTTCGCATGTGAGGTAAGAATGAATAACGGAAATATCAAGAGATGTCGGAACAGAACTGGGAGGAGGAGTGTATTTAACCTACTAACGGAAAGAAAAAGTGAGATGGCAACACAGACCCGTAAAAGCTATGTTTTTTTATACTTGGAACATTTTTGTGAATTTTGTAATAGTGATTATTATATTCTTGGAAGTTTAGATGGGAGAAAAATATTTATCTTCTTGCCATTACTAGTTGGCCTACGTTGGCCAACGATGAAGCATCATATTTTTCTGGCAATTTGTTCTTAGCCCTTTTTTTTTTCTACCATGGTTAGGAACATACATAAATATAGTGTACTAGCTTTGTAGTACCAGTAAGGAAAAACATTATAAAAATTAGCGTGATATCAATAGGCAAAACAAGTTTCATTGATATCCTGTGCAGTAAAGGATATGTTTGATTGTGCACATGTCATTTCTGTTTCTTATAGGCCTACCAGGAATTTTTAATTTGCGTAAATGTTTCTGATTGTTATTACTTTCTCTTGAGAAGTTAGCATTTTCGATACGTTTGGTAATAAGTTACTGCTATTGCTCTTGGTGAGTACAATCCTAGTAAATGACAGCGTGGGCCACACAAGCCACATTATGAAATCACTTCCCAGTATCATATCAGGATCTAAGATTAGAGAAAAGATTGTAATTGAAAGAGAGCCTTTGATTCAACCAAGAAGGGAAGTGAGTATGGGTGCAAGGTTCAAGTAACCCTATTACTTGTTTATTTTGGTTATGGAGAAAATTCAGCACTATGACTGTCAAGACATCTAATATAGTTTGCATGCTTTGATAAATAGTTAGAGTATTCACCCACAGTTTACCTTGAGGAAGGATAGTAGTTAACAGATACGATGCGATTTCACCTACGTCACAGAGAGATTGGCAGGTGCCACAAATTGCAATTGGCCTAAAGTGTATGAGATGTGTAAATTGAACAGTGAAATCTCCAACAGTACTTACATAGAGAAATGAACTACCAAAAATTTAAACATGCGCTTCAAAAACACAGTCAAAACCCTGAAAAGCACACCAGACATGGCAAAGACAGCTTCTGAAGGGCATGTAATTCATTCACAAAAAAGAATTACTCAGTCATGAAGTAAACCCCTGCTGAACCACTTCAAACAGTGTTTGTTGGTCCCGTTTATGGGAATAAAAAGTTACTCATTAACTGCAACAGTCTATAAATTACTTGTTGTCCAAATGAAAATGAAATTATAGTAAACCCTGTTCAGATGTCAAGTTGTTTCAGTAAATTCTTCCTAAACGTAGTACGATCGGATGTGGATATGACATTCTATCAGGGCATCACAAATTTGGAAAACAGCCAGAACACATCTTTTAAACAATTTGAAAAATAACCCGAAGGGATGTGGAAAAGGAAATATTGTCTCTAAAAAACAAAACCTCACATGGGTGGGATGAAATAACATCATCTGTAATCAAGTATGTGTACGATATTATTTCCCAACCACTGTCAACTATTATAAATCAATCTTATGAACAGGGATGCTTTCCAGAGGTATTGAAATATGGTGAGATCAAACCTCTATTCAAGAAAGGATCGACAGAAGATATGGGGAATTACCGCCCTATCTCTCTCTTGCTGGTCTTCTCTAAAGTGTTTGAAAAGATTGCAGCAAAACAAATTAATAACTTTCTTACTGTAAATGATATAATTTTTAAAAACCAGTTCGGATTCCAACAGGGTAAAAGCATTGCAAATGCTATAAATGAGTTTATCCAAAAAATATGCTCCACGTTAGATAAAGGTAGAAAGGTCACAGGTATATTCTGTGATCTGACTAAAGCTTTTGATTCACTGAACCATGCATTACTCCTCCACAAATTACAGATGTATGGAATCAGAGACACTGCTTTAAAATGGTTTAGCTCTTACCTGTCAGGTAGGAAACAAAGAGTAATTTTAACTTCAAATGGAACCAATTATTCATCAGACTGGAAAACAGTTCCCCAAGGAGTCCCACAAGGTTCGATAATGGGTCCCTATCTGTTTCTTTTTTACGTAAATGACCTACAACTTGCTATTGATGTTCATTCAGTCTTATTTGCTGATGATACATCAGTTCTAATTGAAAATGAGGTCTCTGAAAATATTCCAGAAAAAACCAAAAATACTTTAGAAAAACTTGAATCTTGGTTCTATCAAAATGGACTAAAACTAAATGTAACTAAAACCAAAATGATGCAGTTTGAAGCTAAATCAGTAGAAACGAGTGAAATAAAGATAACTTGCAATGATCAGGATATCACAGAAGCAAACCACGTGAAGTTCTTAGGCCTAATTCTTGACAAAAATTTAAATTGGAAGGTACACATAGATTACTTAGCAAATAAACTGAACAACTTAGCATTTGCAATGTGTATTTTGTCAGGTGCCACAAACATGGATACCAGAAAGATAGTTTATCACTGCTACTTTGAGTCAGTTATTTGTTATGGCATAATCTTCTGGGGAAATTCAGCAAATGTCACTAGGCTCCTAGTATTACAAAGGAAAGTAATTAGAAACGTGTGTTGCAAAAAAACGGGAATCCTGTCGACCACTGTTAAAAAATTTAAAAGTACTATCTACCCCCTCACTTTACATATATGAGATGGTGGTGTTCCTATATAGAAATCAACATACACTAGACAATTTCCGTTTTGACCACAACTACAGCACTCGCCACAGAGATAACTTCAAACTTCCAACACATCGTTTAAAACTTTATGCCCAAACGCCAGAGTATATGGGGTTAAAAATTTTCAATAAAATAAAAGGCAGTAATATATTTAAAATGGAGATTGGTTCACTGAAAAGATTGCTCTTTACTCTCCTGGTGGAAAAGTGTTATTATTCTGTCGATGAATTCATTGAGGACAGCTTCACAATCTGAACACAGGGATTGTAATATATTTATTATTTTATGTACATGTGTAGCTGTAACTTAGAAATGTAAAATATAATGTAAACTTTTGTATTTCTCTTAAAAAAAGTGAAAAAAGTTTCTTTTGTAAACCTTGACATGTCTCCTGTACATCAAATCAAATGATTTGAAAATTGTATGTAATGAGATGAATAAACCACATAACATAACAATAACAAACTTAAATGGTAGAGTATCAGACCATGAAGATCATTCTGTCTTGTTTTGCATCTAGAACTTCCTCCACAGCACCATATTCATCTTGCGGCAAAAACACTAGTGTATTTTATATACTTTCTCGTTAAATTACTATGACATTAAAATTGTAGAAATTTAATTTATAAATTTATTTACATGCCTACCCATCTATTTAATTAATTAATTAATTAATCTGTACACAGTTTCCTTGCAAGGGTGTAGTCACACAAAATCTATTATATTTATAAATATATTACAGACACATCTTAATTCAGCCAAAACTTAATTAGCTTTAGAGGAATACCCAATACCAGTCCAAGAATTCCGTAACATAAGCTGGATATATACAAATACAAATGCTTTATTCACCTTCGAGCACAATTGTATGTAGTCGCTAAAAAATCTACCCACTAAGTGGTCACAGGAGGGAATGCACAAATGTTGTGGAAATGCACCAGTGTTTGGAGCCAGGGCTCCTTCAGCTGGAAGGGTTGAAGGAAAGGAAGAGGGATGAAGGAAAAGGATTGGTGGAGTTTAGGAGGTGGGAAGGGTTATGGAAAAGTCGCCTAGAACCTAGGTCAGGGGAAACTCGTGGGCTGCATTGTGATTTTATATCATTGGTTTCACCCTCTCAGTAATGTGAAAACTCATACAATTGAATAAAATGTTCAAAATCACCCTGGACTCACTGTAGGCGAGAGAAAGGCAGAAATCCAAAACCCAAAACTGGGCATACATTAATATAGAAACTAAAATCCTACAAACAATGTAGTTGAAATTCCACTAAGGAGGTAGGAATATCAATGAGTCTGTTGAAGAGTGTAGCTTAACAACATTAGTAGGGGAATATGCAGCAAAATAAATCAATATTTATGTAAGAAACCATTCACATGCCACCACATAAGTGTCTGCTAAGAACTGTTCTCATAGAAATTATTACGGATAACTGAAGACTGCAGAAATTCAGATGGTAAAACATGAAATGGTGCACGATTAGCAGAGTAAATATAATAATCATTATCCTACATAAACACAACATACAAATTCTATTTAAGTTGGTCCATGCCAATACAAATGTACTGTCTTTGGTTGCCCGAAAATATAGAGGTAAAGAGTACAGTAACAGCTAAACAACCCTGTGCCACCCACAAAAATTGAACAAAATAATGTACTTAAAAACTGTACAAAAATCTGTTACATTGTGAGAAGTGCCAGCTATGGTCAGTGAGTGAAGAGACTTAATTATTCTTTGGCCAACCAGCTGAATTGTGTTTCCATGTTTATTCTTTGCTTTAATATTTTTGACATTTCTCTGTTTATCCAATGTTAAGTGGCAGTTTACGTGTAATCAAGAAAATAAATAATTATTGCTTAGTATGCTGTGGAGTATATGTACTTGTAAGCCACGCCAAGGGCAGTACCTATAAATGGTGGCGCTGAAAGCACAAAAGGAAACATCAAATTCGATCACTGTGCACAGTGAGAAGAATTCAAGTTATGGTGCTGGACAAGACTGGATGAAAGAACAACTATCACATTTACAAGAAGAGCCAGAGCGACAGATTAGGGACCTATAAATGCAGAACATGTCACATAATGACAGGAAGCTGCGTTGACAAACAGTATGTGTGGCAGATGAAAGAACTGCGGCATCTAACGCAGCCGCCAGTCCAATGATGAAAACCAAGGCCCAGAGCTTCTACCGGAGAAACCTGAACTATGGTTTGTTAAATTAAGAGTTAGTGTTTACACAGAACAATATCACAAATGGCGATACAAAGTTTTCAGTGGTAGTTAACAGCCTTTTCACTCGAGTGGTGGATACAGTATCAGATGATCAGTATAGACACTTGCAGGGCATGGTGGTCCAGCACAGGGGTAAATCTTTAGACCGACGGATACAGCAAGTCCTACAGTTTGAGTGTATTGGTGCCAGGGAGCCTTCTAAATTCTGGTGGCATCCCCAAAGTGTTGGGGAGGGGGCAGCAATTTCAGATGAGATACTTTGGCATGTATGACTCATGTAGCTGCCATTGTCAGTGAGAATGTTTGTAGTCACTTGTGGGACAGACAACATTAGTTCTGTCACTGACACTGACAAGGTACATGCAGTAGTGGGGTAGGTGAGTGATTAGCAATAACACAGGTAGCCAATGACTGCAACACAGTGGATGCTGCGCCTATGTGACAGAGTCCAAGGCAATCCTTCGAGAAGCAGCTCCACACTGTAAAGTTACAGTTGGTGACAATGTAAAAAGAGTCGTCAGCACTGGAGTCGAACAAGCAAGACAATGGGCAAAGAGGTAAAGTAGAGGAGCATTCATCCAACCAACAGAAGTAAAGTCCCAATGGGCTAGATCAGAGGTGTCCAGCCCAAATCAAGTACCAATCTGGCCAAAGAAGTAAGCGCCTGTCACGAAATTGGTAAAAAATCCATAAAATTCTTTTTATGTAAAGTTATGAAAAATTGAATATTTTAAATCTGAAATTGCAGCCCCATGATGCTATTCTCTCATTGGCTTCTCCTGTTTTTGTTAAGTATGTTATGTCCAGCCCAAAAATACTCTTCTTCTTCTTCTTCTTCTTCTTCTTCTCCTCCCAATGTGGCCCAAGTAAACTTTTAAAGGTTGTACACTCCTGGGTTATATGGTCGAGTATGTTGGTACCACAAAATGTTCACCATTCAGGCCATGCGATGCACATTTCCGTGTACATTACCAAACAACCACAGTGGCCTGCAGTAGGTGCAGCAAGCTATGTAGCTTCACAAGAGCGCCAGAGTATGATCGAAGGGACAGCCATTACATCCACAGACATTGATGGGGGAGTAATAGAAGACAGACACTCAGGACCAGTCAAGTTATTTGATACAATCCTTCTGTGCCCATGGAGACATCTAAACAAGTATGCCTGCTCATGTTGTCATACTGCTTGTATGTGACTGACAGAAACGCAAATCAGTGATATCTGGTTGACTGCTCAGACGCTGGCGGATTTCCATTTAATCAAAGTCGTAAAGAGGCAGTTTGTGGAACACTCCACCCAACTGCCACTACCAGCTCGCCCATCACGACTTATTGTGAACGGGAGCCAACAGTGGACATAGGTTTCAGGGTTTTCAAATGCATGTTTATACTGGCTGATGTGCACAAGTCAGTTGCAGATGAAATTTCATCTGCTACGCTGGGCTGGGTTACAAGTGAGCACAGCGCAAGTTACGTGGAAGGGTGATATGATAATGGGCATGATAGGCAGAAGTGCAAGCACCACAGTTGTTTTACCTGATGATACAGTTAAACTTGAAATGAGGCAAGAGGTTCTAAGTAGAGGGTGTAAGATATTGCACACTACAGTGATATTGCGCGAGTTGCTGGAGTTTGCGGTCGTGTGTCCGTGAGATGTGCTTGCTTGTGTGTATGAATGGTATGTTTTTCTCTTTTGCTGATGAAGGCTGTGGCCGAAAGCTGTTTGTAAGTGCCTTTTAATTGTGCCTGTCTCCAACTTAATGCGTCTTCTTTATGGTAAGTAGCCATCTATCTTTTCCTACATTGTTGATATTCCTACCTGGTTTTCGTTATTCAAATGGCATTTAAATATTTTTGTGGGCAGCCAAGTTACCTGAAGATCACCTCAAAGCAGTATTTGATGGGTTAAAGAAATTTGGGCTTGTGGTAAAAGAAGCAAAATGGGTTCTTCGCCAAAACCAGATGATGTTTTGCAGTCATGTGCTACCAGCAGATGATATCCACTCGCTCAAGGAGGTGGTGAGCACCTTACAAATCATTCCTTAGCAGACCTGGGGGCAGTGGAGATGCAGGTGCCACTGACGTATGCACTAGCAGGTAACTACACTATGTGTAAATAGCCCCTACTGTGTACACACACCATACAACAATACTTCAAAAAGGTAAGAGCTGGTTTACAAATAGCAGTACTGTTATCTCACCCAGTTCACAGAGTGCTGTTGGCGATTGTCGTAGATGCCACACAATTGGCTATAGCTGCAGCACTCCGTCAAAATGCAGTGGGCAGTAGGAAGTCTTCAGGGTTTTCTCCTGAAAGCTATTGGAAGCACAGACTAAGTGGGCTGCATATGATTTGGAATTTCTGACCATTTATGAAGCCATATGACCCTTCTGACCATACGTTGGAGCTCAGCCGTTTATTATTTGCACCAATCATACATTGATGATGTTCACTTTCCAAGGCATGAAAGAAGGTTGTTCTCAGTATTTCTGCCAGCTGCATTTTATCAGACAATTTACTATCAATATAAGGCACATTAAAGAGGCAGAGAACATATTGGCCGATTCCCTCCCTTTCCTCAGGGATCTGTGCAATTTCTGCCATGTGATAGATTACAACCAATGGAGAGTGTAGTAAACTACAGATGAGCAGCTACAACAGTTGCTACAAAGCAAACCAGCATATCTTAAACTCAAGCAAGTGCAGTTGGTGGGCAGGAAAGACCTTATTTCGTGTGATGTGTCCAGGACCCTGCCTAGGCCATCTGTGCCTCAATTGCTGTGAAAATCATCTTCTCACAACATTCACAACCTTGTGTGTTCCAGCATGAACCCCATCATCAAGCTGATGACTGAGAAATTTGTATGGCTGGGTATGAAGAAAGGTTGCCGCCTTTGGACGAGGGCGTGTTCTCAAAGATGTGAAGTTTGCAGACATTTATTTATTTGAGATACATATTCCATAGACCCAGTATGGTGTGATTATGCATGGATGTGGAACGAGTCAAAGCAGATACAATATAGATATTGTACAATACAATACATACTGGTATATTACGCATGGTAGATTAATGATTCAAAACTGGTACAGTACAATAATATAATAGAGATAATAAACAATACAATACAAAAATACAGTAGTGATGAAAAAACAATACAGATACAGTGACAAAGGAAATAATCTGAATTACTACGCAAATTATTTATTTCTGCTAAGAATTCATCTAAAGAGTAGAAACATTTCTCCAGTAGGAATTCCTTTAGCTTTTTTTTAATAGCATTTTATTTTCTTTTAGACGCTTTATATTACTCGGGAGTGCGTTAAAGATTTTGTACTTGTGTACTTTACCCCTTTTTGTACCAGAGACAGACTTTTCCGTTCTCAGTGCATATCACCTTTCCGTCTTGTGTTATAATGATGGTATGCCTCATTTGTTTCATATTCAGAGGAATTGAGAAGTGTGAAAGCCATGAGTGAAAGGAGATATTGTGAGGTAGTTGTTAATATACCTAACTGTTTAAAAGATTGCAACATTAGGTTCTTGGAGGCACATAAATTCGGACTACTTTTTTCTGGCGTACAGAATCTTTTTTTGAAAGTGGTGAGTTGCCCCAAGAGATTATTCCATAGCACATCACTGAATGGAAGTAGCCAAAATATGCAGCCTTTGATATGTTGATGTCTCCAATTTTGGAGGTTATTCAGATGTGCAAATGTTGCTGAGCTAAGCTTTTTTAGTGTTTGCTGTATGTGGAATTCCCAGTTGAGCCGGTTATCTATGTGAACACCTATGAACTTTGTGCACTGAACGCTCAGTAACTGTTGGCTCTCATGTGCAGTGTTAATCTCTTCTGGGCTTATGTAACTGGATTGGAACTACATGTTATTTGTCTTACTGAGGTTTATTGCTAGAGAATTTGCTGTGAACCTGTTCAGAGCATTGCAAATGCTTGGTTGGCATTTAACTGTACGTCAGTGGAGGTTTTGCTGGCTGTCACTATACTTGTGTCATCTGCAAACATTGTGATATTGCTAGCAGTGTTTGAGGACAGGGGTGGGTAATTAATATATGTAATAAATAGGAGGGAACAAGAATTGACCCTTGTGGAACTCCATGATGTACTGTTCTCCAGTCATACTCTATCTCTCCCACTTGTAGAGTGTTAACACCTAATATATTTTTTGTTGTCAGTCTTCTAGATATGATCTAAGCCAGTTACCCATTGGTCCACGAATTCCATATTGGGCTGCTTTTCCTAAAAGTATTATGTGACCGACGCAGTCAAAAGCCTTAGCCAGATCACAGAATATGCCAACGGGTAATTTTTTCTTGTTAAGGCATTCTAAAACGTTATTTGTAAGTGTGTAAATTGCTTCAGTTGTAGATATACCTGATCTGAAACCAAATTGTTGTTTACTAGTTAGTGCTAATTTTTCAAGGTGATTGACAATCCTGACTTATATTAATTTTTGAAAGACTTTAGAAAATGCAGTTACAAGAGAGACAGGAAGATAGTTGGAAACATCTGAGGGATCACCTTTTTTGTAGAGGGGCTTTACAGTAACATACTTTATTCTGTCAGGGAAGGTACCTTGATTTAGAGAGGCATTGAATATATGAGCTAGAACTTTAGAGAGTTGATTACAACTGGCTTTTAGCAGTTTGCTGGAAATATTGTCTACACCCAATGAATTTTTACTTTTTAGAGAAACTATTTTTTTGCACAGTTATGGGGGCCATACCTATCATGTCTATAGAGTAAGGGAAAAGTTCTTTCAGAGTTTTTATTGCCTTTTCTGAAGAGCCTTTGCATGCTGTTTTCTCAGCAACATTTAAAAAGTGCTCATTAAAGATTCTAGCTGCAATATCTTGATTTTGAACTAGCTTACCTTCATTGTTAATAGCAATATTTTGGGTCTTGGGGTAATTTGCACCAGTCTCATTTCATATCACTTCCCATATAGTTTCGATTTTATTAGTGGAGTTATTAATTTTTGAGCACAGATACATACTTTTTGATTTCCGAATGACTTTGTTCAATATTTTACAGTATTTTTTATAGTTATTTAAAAGGTTAGGGTCATCTGATTTATTTTTGAGGCAATGTACAACTCTCTCTCTCTCTTTTGCGTGAAATCCTAATTCCAGTGGTAATCCAAGGCTTGTTGGTGGATTTTTTAGTATGGGTTTTATATATTATTTTTGGAAAGGTACTTTCAAATATTAGAGCCACTTCATTACTGATTTGGAATTGACATTTTCTACATTATACAGGGTGTTACAAAAAGGTACGGCCAAACTTTCAGGAAACATTCCTCACACAAAAGAAAGAAAATATGTTATGTGGACATGTGTCCAGAAACACTTACTTTCCATGTTAGAGCTCATTTTATTACTTCTCTTCAAATCACATTAATCATGGAATGGAAACCACACAGCAACAGAACGTACCAGCGGGACTTCAAACACTTTGTTACAGGAAATGTTCAAAATGTCCTCCGTTAGCGAGGATACATGCATCCACCCTCCATCGCATGGAATCCCTGATGCGCTGATGCAGCCCTGGAGAATGGCGTATTGTATCACAGCCGTCCACAGTACGAGCACGATGAGTCTCTACATTTGGTACCGGGGTTACGTAGACCAGAGCTTTCAAATGCCCCCATAAATGAAAGTCAAGAGGGTTGAGGTCAGGAGAGCGTGGAGGCCATGGAATTGGTCCGCCTCTACCAATCCATCGGTCACTGAATCTGTTGTTGAGAAGCGTACGAAAACTTCGACTGAAATGTGCAGGAGCTCCATCGTGCATGAACCACATGTTGTGTCGTACTTGTAAAGGCACATGTTCTAGCAGCACAGGTAGAGTATCCCGTATGAAATCATGATAACGTGCTCCATTGAGCGTAGGTCGAAGAAACTAAACTGAGCTCTAACATGGAAATTAAGCGTTTCCGGACACATGTCCACATAACATCTTTTCTTTATTTGTGTGTGAGGAATGTTTCCTGAAAGTTTGGCCACACCTTTTCGTAACACCCTGTATACTGGACCCCAGTCTACATTTTGGAGACATGATTTAAAGATCTCAATAGTTTCATCAGTAGATTTCCTAGTAATTTTCCATTTGGGACCACTATTAATCTCACAAATACTTGAATTGTTAATGGTGAGTCTTTGTCCATCATGATCAGAGAGACCATTCAGGACTTGCCTGACAGCTATATCATCAATCTTGGTTATGTCAATAAATACATTATCAATTAATGATTTTGTCCGTGAAGTTATTCTGGTGGGAAAATTTACAACAGAAGCAAGATTATATGAGGACATCAAGTTCTCGAGGTCTGTTCTGTCTCTGGAGTTCGGTAGGAAAATTGCATTGAAGTCTCCAACAACTATGACATCTCTACTGAGTTTAAATATGTATATTAAGACAAATGCGCCAGCCAGTGAGAGTTTCCCCCAAGATAACAAGTCGGTTCTGTCACGTGCGTATAGACCTCGTGGGCCTGCTCCCGCCATTGAAGGGATATTGTTTTTTGCACCCATGGACAGATATACACTTTGGGCAGAAGCAACTCCTGTTGGGAATATATCACTGAAGATGAGGGCAACAGCATTCCTGAGTATACGGATTTGCCACTATGGATTTCTGCCCATGTCACCACAGACCAAGGATAATAATTTGAGTTTGTTGCTTGAGCTATCTGAATTACCATCCTTCAAGCAATGGAATGGTGGAGCAATGGCATAGGACACTAAAGACCACCATAGTTGCTGGACAGTTGCTCTTCCACTAGTCTCGTCAGAACTTCATTGGGGTGTCGACTACTGAGATAGTTTATAGGAAAGAGTTGCATCTGCAATCAGAGTTTTTTCAGCAAATATGATGTCTATGGAACTGGAACTGCCATATACACAACAACAGGTGAAGCTCCAGAGAGCCACGCTATCCTGTCCTTGGCATGTCGTCACGGGGGTTCCAAAAGTGTTCACATATAAACAAACAATGGAAAAACCAGGATGGAATGTAACAATATTAGAGAAGGAAATTTGCCACTCACCATATAGCGGAGATGCTGAGTCGCGATGGGCACAACAAAAAGAGCATAGCTTTCGCCCATTAAGGCCTTTGTCAGCAACACACACACACACACACACACACACACACACACACACAACTTGCACACATGTCTGCAGTCTCAGACTACAATATAAAGAAATTGTGACATGCTGCATATGTGATAAGCTCTAAATAGCATACAGTGACCAGACTCTAGATTTGTCGTGGGAGTGGGTTAAGCAAGCATATGTGCTCAGTGCGGACATGCATAGGCAACAGCAAAAGAAGCCTACACTAGCGGCTTTTACCCCACCTGGCACGGAGACCATACAGTCAGCACCAGGGATGTAACATCTGTCATTTTTAGGGATGGAGGGAAACTGACACTACCAAACAGAAAAATTAATCTTTGAACATAGTGGGTGTATATATTGTGTTACCAAAAAACTATCAGTATGCTCGTTAATTCTATTCACACGTAGCTCACTAAATTAAGTAAGTAAATTAAATATTAGAGCTTGATTTTACTTGATTAGATTAGTAGCTTTTAGTGAAATTAATTACTTTCATCTGTTAATACAGAGTTCTACTTACAATACTTTACTACATGTCGTGCTCTTTGGCAATGAACATTGTTACTTTCTGTGAAGCCAACAGATTTTTTTTTCATCTTTGAATCTAATTTTTCAGGTAATTTATAGAAAGAGTGGCCAGGGAGGCATGTTTTTAACCTTCTTTTGATTTGCTAGAGATCCTTTTCTTGATTTATATTAGGCAGGTGGTTGTTGGACACCTTTAAATCATAGTATGAAACTCCACTCTGAACCATAGGTAAAGAGGCAAAATCTAAATGCACATTATTTTTTTCTACCTCTATATGTACACTCTGTGAACCACTATGAAGTGCATGACAGAGTGTATGTCTTACTGTAAAGTAATTAGGGGTTTTTCCCATTCCATCCACATATGAAGTGTGGGGAAAATAATTGTTAAAATGCTTCTGTGTATGTTGTAATTAATGTAATCTTATCCTCATGATCACTCTGGGTGTGCGGTGCAGGAGGTTGTAGTATTTTCTTAGAGTCATCATTTAAAGCAGGTTCTTGAAACTTTGTCAGTATATTTTTTCAGGATAATTTCCATCTGTCTTCAAGAGACTGCCAGTTCAGTTATTTCAATGGCTTAGTGACATTTCCCCGCGGGTCAAACAAACATGTGACTATTTGTACTGTCTTTCTCTGTATATGTTTAATATATCCTGCTAGTCTTATTTGGTAGGGGTCCCACACACTTGCGTAATATTCTAATACAGGCTGTACAAGCTATTTTTTAGCAGTCTCATCTGTAGTCTAATTGCATTTTCCTAGTATTCTACCAATAAACCGAAGTCTTCTACCTACTTTATCCACATCTGAGCCTATATGCTCATTCCACTTCATGTCCCTACTAAGTGTTACCCCAAAAGTACTCGTATGAGTTTGCGGACTCCAACTGTGGTTCACTAAGATTATATTAGTAGGATACTATGTTTTTTGGTTTTGTTAACTGCACATTTTACATTTTTGAACATTTAAAGCAAGCTGCCGATCATTGTACTGCTTTGAAATCTTACCAAGGTCTGCATGAATATTCATTACAACTTTGTTCAGTTTGTGCTTCATTGTGAATAACTGCATCATCTGCGAAAAGTCTGAGGTTACTATTAATATTGTCCCCAAGATCGTTAGTATATAACATGAACAGCAAGGGACTCAACACACGTCCCTGGGGTACACCTGAAGTTATTTCTACATCTGCTGATGACTCTCCATCCAAGATAACTTGCTGCATCCTCCCTAGCAAGAAATCCTCAATCCAATCACCTATATCATCTGATACCCCATTTGATCGTACTTTTTATAATAACTGTGGGTGTGGTACTGAGTCAAATGCTTTTCAGAAATTGAGAAATGCTATGTCTATCTGACTGCCCTAATCCAAGGCTTTCAAGATGTCTTGCGAGGAAAGTGCAAGTTGGGTTTCATGTGATCTGTGTGTTCAAAATACATGGTGGTAGTGTTGCAGTTGTGAAGATCACAGTTCAGCAGTAACTGATTTTTTTTGTCAGGACCAAAAACTATTAAGGAGTAAATGTACTGAGAAGTGAGTATAAGAAACTGAAGGTCCTTAAAATGAACTCCACAAGATGTGCATTTCTACTTTACATCATATTCTTACTTTCTTTACTTTTAAGTGCACTGCCTCAGAAGGGTAATACCAGATTCAGCTCCTTGATTACTTTGTCTGTGTGTTGACTCCATGTTAACTTATTATCCATTGAACCTCTGGGAATTTTACACAAGATGTTTCATTGTGTGTCTTCTTGTGGTGTTAATAAATCATCTTTGTTTGTCTGAAATAATATAATGTGAGTTTTTGTGAGAGATTTAAACTGTTTGTAGTGAACCACTTATAAGTTGTTTCAGCTATCATTTGAAAAACTGTGTCTGGTGTGACTGAGTTCAGACTCTTGTTCAGTATGCTTGCACCATCAGCAAAAATTATAGTTTTTGAACCATTCTTTGAAGAAGTCATTGGAAGATTAATATCTAATATAAGAACAAGAGTGGGCTGAATACTGATCCTTTGGAACCCCCACATGTTCCTCATTCTGAGGGTAATTTAACACCTGTAACACAGTCTATCAATGCGACGCTCTGCTTTCTCTTATGAAGATAAAATGCCATCCATGAGAAAGGGTCGCCATTAATTCCATAAGATTTGAGTTTGCTGAGTAAAATGTTATGACTCACAAAATCAAAGGCTTTGTCAATGTTACAAAGTATATGAACCAGTTAATTTTTCCTATATGCATCTGTTTTGCCTATATTTGAATGTCCTTCCATAAGTGATTTCCCTAGTTCTGCAGTAACACTTTCTGCAGAATGATTCATTCAGCAGTCATCATACAGCTCTAAGAATGACATGATCATCATTCTGATATGAGAAACAGTCTCACTTGTGTCCTTGAGTGTACCCTCAGTTGCATAATTAAAGCTACAATGTGTGGGTTTTCTAGCTATAGTGCCTAACTCCGCACAGAAAGCTCCAACTGACTGTGATCAGGCACTTTTATTATGACTCGTATCATTTCACCAGACACAGGAAAAACATTCCAGACAATAACAACTGAAACATCAACACCAAAGTCAAAAGCACACACCATCCAAAAAACACCAAGTCCAAAGACAATATACTGTGCACTTAGCAGGCGGCAGTTACTGGCAGTCGATGATCACCACAAATGCAAATTCAGTAGTCATTATACAGCTGCAAGAACGACGTGATCTTCATACTGATACGAGAAGCAGTCTCACTTGTGTCCTTGATTGTGTCCTCAGTTCTGTACGTAAGGCTACAATGCAAAATTATAACGTGTACTTTTACTGTAATCATTCCCCATAAACACTAAAACACATATGATGATATTGAGCCATCATGATAAGAATTTTTTTATCTCATTACATACATTCATAAATCTATGGTTTAATGTACAGGAGATATGTCAATATAAGTCATATGATTAAGAATACAAGGAAAAGATAGATTGCTACTTACTTACTGTAAAACTGGCATGTTAAGTTGCAGATAGGCGCAACTAAACAACACTTACACGTTAGCTTTCAGTCACAGCCTTTGTCGGAAAAGGAAAAAAAACACACACACACATTCACACAAATAAGTACACCTCCGCGCACATAAGACCACCATCTCCAGCAGCTCGGACAGGAATGCAACTGCCACGTGTAACAGAAGCAGTGTTCTGGAGGGGGCACTTCCTATTCCATTTCTATTCCAATCCTACCCCATCAGAAGCTGAGCCACCTATGAAAACAACCATATCATATACCACCTCTGCTGCAGTCATTGCATAGCTTTTTATATTGATATGGCTAGCAACCAGATATCCACCAGGTTGAATGAGCACTGCCAAACTATGGCCAATAGCAAAGTCAACCACCCTGTGGCACAACATGCAGCTGAACATAACATTCTTGATTTCAGTGGCTGATTCACTATACAAGCCATCTGGATCCTCCCCTCCATCACCAGCTTTTCTGAACTGCACAGATGGAAGTTATCCTTACAACACATTCTCTGCTCTTGAAATTATCCCTCAACCTGCAGTAACACCCCCTGTGGGTCCGGGTGTTAGAATAGGCCCGAGGTATTCTGCCTGTCGTAAGAGGCGACTAAAAGGAGTCTCTCACGTTTCGGCCTTTATGTGATGGTCCCCTGTAGGGTTTTATCTCCATTTTTCATAATTTTCCCAGAGAGTGAGCCAATTGGGGAAGGGCACCTTACGTGGTGCATCATGTCCATCATGCGCTGAGACCTATCACATCCTTTTTCGACGTGGATCTGCACTTCTGCTCATTCTCCAACTGTTGGGCGAGGTCACCCTCCTGGGTGCGTATTCTTCCATCGACTGTGCAGTAGAATTTACTACGCTGATGATGATAATGGACTTGTTTGCGTGGTTGCACCTGATATCCAGCATGGTAGCCAGTCCATTGTGGTGGGGCTGCTGTGTACACTGTTGGTTGTAGCCCACTGATCACACAGTGATCGCTCTGCTGATGCCTGCGCCATTAACTCCCCACATATGCCAAGGAGTAGATGCCCATCACCCTGGCAATGGCCATCTTATCAGGTGGCCTTTTGCTGCGGCTGGGTGTCGCCTGTGGGGAGGCCCCCTGGTCGGAGTGGGTGGCATCAGGGAGGATGACACGCTATGAAGCACAGTACATCTCTTGTTGGTGGTCAAACACCAGCAGTCTCTAAGCATTCACAGGCTCATTTCAACGCACAGAAGTATGACCCCAAATCATTCCCCTCCCTGGCCACACCATGGGAGGAATGTCACGCGCTAAGGATGGCAGTGGCGCTTATTTGCTCCGGTACCTTGTTTGTTTGAGAGTTGATAGGGAATCTTTCATGACGATGAAGCCTCAGTTTTTTGTTGAGCTTTTAGAGGACAAGTTTGTGGAGGTGGAGGGATTGTCCAAAATGAGATCTGGTCGGTCTTGATCAAAACAGCATTCCCTGCCCAGCCACGGACGTTACTCGCTTTTGACAAGCTGGAGGATGTTTCTGTAACCATCATGCCCCATAAGAGGTTAAATATGGTTCAGGCTATCATATTTCACGGGGACCTTCTTTTGCAGTCTGACGATGAGCTGCGCACCAATTTAGAGTGGCGAAGTGTACACTTGGTCCAGCGTGTCCACTGGGGTCCGAGGGATAATCAGGTTGCCACCAGTGCCTTCATCCTGGCCTTCGAGGATGATACATTGCCCGAGAAGGACAGGGTGATGGTCTGCCGCTGTGATGTACAGCTCTATATCACTCCCCCAACGCGGTGCTTTAAGTGCTGGAATTTCAGCCATATGTCTTCTCGCTGTACTTCCAGCTCACGTATCGAGATAGTGGATGCCCATCACATCCCAATACTCCATGTGCCCTGCCTCCCATCTGTGTCAATTGCGGAGAGCACCATTCACCTTGCTTGTCAGACTGCAGGATTCTCCAGAAAGAAAGGAAAATCATGGAGTACAAGACCCTGGACTGACTGACTGACTGACTTACACTGAGGCTAAGAGAGAATTTGAATGCCTGCATCCTGTACATATGACATCGTCTTACGCCGCCGCTACAACAGTTCTGGCAGCATCACCTCCGCCAACCCCAGTCACCTCACAGACCCGGAAGACTACACCTGCCCCCTTGATGGTGGGGGGCATTTTCCTCCCTGTTGCTCCCACATCACCTACTTCAGGAGCAATACTCCTCCAACCATCGGGGATGCCCGTCCCTACTTCTAAGCCGGAGAAGCGTAAATCTTCTTCAGCTTCTCTCGCTAGCAAGGGGTCCCTTGGGTCACTCCCATCCCAGGTTCCTGCTAGTGGAAAAGATGACACCCACCAGTGGCTGAAGAGCTCAAAAGCAGCTGGTCATAGAGCTTCACGCTCATCGTCAGTCCTGGAGATTGAGCCAGTGAAGTCCTCCCAACCAGGGAAACCCAAGGAGCAGCAAGAGAAATCCAAAAAGAAGACCCTTAAGACCAAGGAAATTGCGGTGGCACCAACACCACCGCTACCTACAAGCTCTTGGAAACTTTCACCTCTGCTGTCACCGTTGAATCTCGCCCCACATGGTAACACTGATGTGATGTTTGAGCAGGTGACTACAAGAGTTGTTTCTGCAGCAGAAAACGCGATCCTTAACTCTTTAGGGTGCCCCCGGCATAAGGCAGCCCTTGCTGGTCACCGGAAGTCGCTGAAGCAATTAAGGAGTGTTGGTGAGCTCTACAGCAGCATAAGCGGCACCCTTCCGTGGAGCACCTCATAGCCTTTAAACAGCTCCGTGCCTGCATTCGCCAACTTATCAGACGATGGAAGCTGGAGTGTTAGGAGAGATACATCTCGACCATTGGATGCCATATGGAACCTTCCCAAGTCTGAGCAAAGATCAAACATCTTTTTGGGTACCAGACCGCAACAGGTGTTCCCGGTGTTACCATTACTGGTGTGTTACCTACCGACGCAAACACGATTGCCGAGCACTTTGCTGAGCACTGCTTGAGCCTCTGCTTCGGAGAATTACCCTTCAGACTTTCGCACTCTCAAACGGTGGCTGGAAGGGAAAGTCCTCTCAGTCACTACATGCCGCAGTGAATCGTATAACACCCCATTTACAGAGTGGGAGCTCCTCAGTGCCCTTGCACATTGCCCTGACACATCTCCTTGGCCTGATCAGATCTACAGCCAGATGATTAAACATCTCTCATCTGACTACAGGCGACATATCCTCATCATCTTCAACTGGATCTGATGCGATGGCGTCTTTCCTTTGCAATGGCGAGAGAGCACCATTGTTCCAGTCCCCAAACCCGGTAAACCTGCTTGATGTGGTTAGCTATTGGCCCATCAGCCTCACCAACATTCTTTGTAAGCTGCTGGAACGTTTGGTGTGTTGGCAGTTAGGTTGGGTCCTGGAGTCACGTGGCCTCAGCATTGTGTTTGCTTGACCCATTGCACCATTGCGGAGTTCGACTAGTGACAGGAGCTTTTAGAATGAGTCCGGTGACAAGCGTACTGGTGGAGGCTGGAGTCCCTCCATTGAAGATCAGACGTGCACAACCGCTTGCCAGTTACGTTGCACACATTCATAGCTCTCCTGAACATCCTAATTACCATCTTCTTTTCCCAACCACAGCGGTTCACTTCCTACATAGGCGGCCCAGGTCAGAGCTAACGATTGCGGTTTGCGTGCGATCGCTTCTGTCTGAACTGGAGTCCTTCTCTTCACCACCTCTCCTCGAGGTCCATTTACGTACACCTCCGTGGTGTAACTGTAGGCCGAAGCTTCGCCTGCACCTTTCGCATGGCCCTAAGGACTGCGTTAACCCTGCGGCTCTCTGCTGTCACTTCCTCTCGATTCTTGAAGTTTTCCGGGGTTCTGAAGTGGTTTACACCAATGGCTCAATGGCTGATCATAATGTTGGCTTCACCTTTGTCCACAGAGGCCATATTGAACAGAATTCCTTGCCCGATGGCTGCAGTGCATTCTCTGCAGAGCTGGTAGCCATATCTTGAGCACTTCAGTATATCTGATCATGCCCCGAGGAATTGTTTCTTCTGTGTATTGTCTCCTTAAGCAGCCTACAAGCTGTTGACCAGTGCTACCCTTGTCATCCTTCAGTAGCACCCATCCAGAATTCCATCTGTGCCCTGGAACGGTCCATTCGTTCAGTGGTGTTTGCCTGGACCCCAGGTCACATCGGAATACCAGACAAAGAACTTTCCAACAGGCTGGCCAAACAGGCTACACGGAAACCACTTATGGAGATCAGCTTCTCTGCAACTGGCCTGCGTTCAGCACTATGCCACAAGGTTTTGAGGCTTTGGGAGACAGAATGACATAACCTCAGTATGCACACAACAAACTGCCTGTCATTAGGGAGACTATGAATGTGTTGAGACCTCCATGCGGGCCTCTCGCATGGACTCTGTGGTTCTCTGTTGGCTCTGCATTGGCCACACTTGGGTTACACACAGCTACCTCCTGCACTGTGATGACCCACCTCAGTGTTGGTGTGGCGTCCAGCTGACAGTGGCCCATATCTTGGTGAGCTGGCCTCCTTTGGCTGAGCTGACAACTCCTCATCAGCTAATTCAGTTTTACGTTTTGTACGTGGTGGTGGGTTTTATCATTCTATATAAGTTTCCGCGCATATACTTTTGTCCCTTTGTGTTCTCCACTCTAATGCTTTTAGGTTGGATGTTTTAATGTGTCTCAGAGTGGCTGGCTTTTCCTTTTTATTCTCGTGGTCGGCCAGCCACAGTCTTCTGCTCTCTTGTTTTTATCCCTTCTACCTGTTTCTTGCTTCTCTCTGTGGTTTTCTTTTCCTGTTTTGTCCATAGTAGTGTTGGTTGTCCTTCTGTCATTTTTCTGGTTCTTCCATTCTCTTGTTATTGTGCTGTATGTCTCCTTTCTTTCCTTCTTTTCCTTGTGTAATTATTTTGCCGGGAACAAGGGACCGATGACCTCACAGTTTCGTCCCTCCCCCCCCCCCCCCCCCCCCCCGCCCCCCTTCCTTTAAACCAACCAAGCAACCTACCTACAGTAACATACTGTCCCCATACCCTCCAGCCAATGGTTTCCACCACCTCTGTCCTATCACCGCCTCCCTATTATTGTCCCACCACCCTCTTTGTGTGCCACCCACACATATATATGATTGAGGTACATAGTCCCGCAGTATGCCAATAAAGCTCAAAATTAATCTTAATTTGCAGCCATCAGTAAAAGTTTATCACACTATTCAAGAAAGAAGTATTTATCACCATTTAAAAATTCCGTGACTGAATAATGATATTCTTGCATGAGGATGGCACATAATTTTATTTTCAGTAAACTTAGTTCTGTACTGTGAAAGTTTTCACTTTTAATTCATTATTAATTTTCATAGCCACATACCGAAGAAATTGGGAGTAGAGTTTTAATCTAGGAGATGGTAACATGAAGTTATTTTTGTTTCTTATATCACACACATGTTGAAAATTGTTTCCTACAAATAATTCTGGATTGTTGCAAATAAATGAAAGCAGTTCAAAACTGTAAATACACAGATAGTTAAAATATTTAGATCTCAGTAAAATGGTTGGCATGAATCCCTAGGCTTAATATTACACATATTTCTAACACTAGTTTTTTGTTGTAGTAACATACTATGTACACTTCTTGCATTCCGCTAAAAGATTATTCCACCTGCTACAACAGATTTAAAGCAGCTTTGGTAAAGAACTCTGTTATTGTCCTTGTCACTTGTATTGAGCAATATTATCATTGCAAATGCAATGTAAAAAGAGCAGGATGAATTATTTCCTAGAAATATACTCAGGAATTTGATAGAAAATGTTTCCTTGAGTTCCTGATTTACATGGGTAACTTGGAATTTATTTGATTTTGATTGTTTACTTGTAAACTGTGTAAGTTGAGCCTACTGGTATGTTGTGTTTAATTTTAATCCATTTAAATGAAATGTATGTTTGAAGCCGTTTAGGATGTCAGTGACTCTTTGGCTGATTTATTTGTGGCGTAGTTTTTAAGAATTGCAAATGTGGCCTTGCCCCATAAAACTGAGTGAGATGGTTCTCTGGCTTAAAAATAATCACCTGGTAAAAAACTTCCCAAAGGGATCTGTACCAGTTCCTACATTCCCCACCCATGACTGCTACAAAGTAATAAGGCCTTCTTGCTCTTGTGAAAAGTTTCCTTCCTAGACTTGACTTATGAATGGTGATATACATTTCTGTCTGAGCTTAATACACTTTTTTAGTATTCTAGTGGATATCTGTGACCTGGTACTGCAGTTTTTAATGGTTTTCCATCAGCCATAAAGTTAGTAACTGATACTTCCTATAGTTCAAACCACAGAGTAAAATAAATGAAAATGGCATTAGCTACCCTTCCTAGCTTCTTATAGTGCTAACAGAAATATGGAAATCCCGAACATTAAATAAATGACAGCTAATAATGCAGATTTTTTTCTTTGCTAATAATATGTATGTTCCCTCGTGAACCATGGGCCTTGTCAAGTTTGAGTGGCTTGCATGCCTCAGTGATACGGGTAGCTGTCCCATAGCTGCCACCATAATGGACGGCTATCTGTCGAGAGGCCAGATTAACCTGTGGGTCCTGAACAGGGGCAGCAGCCTTTCCAGTAGTTACAGTAACAACATCTGGATGAATGACTGATCTGGCCTTGCAGTGTTAGCCAGTGTGGTCTTGTTGTGGTGGTACTGTACATGGATGAAAGCACGAGAAATCCACAGCTGTTACTTTTATCCTGCAGGTATGCAGCTCTGCGTTATGGTTAAATGACAAGGGCATCCCCTTATCAAAATATTTCAGAGGTACCAATAATGGTAATTGCTGGATGATAAAAATGTAAAATAAGATAAAGGTAACCACACAGAAACACATTATGGAAAACAATTAACACTAGCTGTCGGGCTTTTGTTCTTTCTCTAGTTGGTGTACACACATTCACGCACCTACACAGACACCCAAATTTCCACACTTGTGTTAGCAGTGAGACTGATTATTGAATACTGATTGTTGAAAGTAGTTGCCTGGGTAGACGGAGGTGGGGAGGGGTTAGGGAAGGATGCGCGAGGCAAAGAGGGGGTAGCAGGGTAGTGTGAAACAGGTCTTTTGCCAGATGACTCAGCAGCTGCACAACAAGATGAAACATTTAAATTCCATCCATAGCAACATACGGTTTACCATGGAGATCGAGAAGGAAGGGAAGTTACCCTTTCTTGATGTACTCGTAGAGCGGAGATCAAATGGCACATTGGGTCATAGCGTGCACCGCAAGCCTACACATACGGACCTATATCTACATGCCTCGGGTTGCCACCATCCTGCACAACTCAACAGGATGCTCAACACACTGGTTCATAGGGCATACTCTATATCGGATGAACACAGTCTGTACAAAGAACTCAAACACCTAGAAAATGTGTTTTACAAGAGCGGATACAGCAAACAACAGATTCAGACAGCCCTCAAACGACGGAAACACCGCAGAAACGCAGATGAAGAACAGTCTAAAGATGAGGAAAAAAGCCTTGCCTTTCTACCGTATGCAGGCAATGCGACATCAAAAATTGGGAGACTGCTAAAACAACACAAAATTGACACGGTCTTCCGACCACCATCCAAGATACGGGCCCTACTGGGGACAGTGAAAGACGGATTTGGCCTCAAGAAAGTGGGTGTAATTAATATTCCATGTGGTTGCAGCAAATCCTACATTGGTCAGACAATCCAAACAGTCGAAGACCGCTGCAAAGAACACCAACGCCACATGCGCCTAGGCCAGCCCACCAAATCGGCACTGGTAGAACACTGCTTGGAAACTGGACACAACGCAAAATACAAAGAGACCAAGATTCTGGCTTCTACCAGTTTCTACTGGGACAGCATCTTCAAGGAGGCCATTGAAATTCGCGTAACGGACAGTCTCATAAACTGAGACACAAGTTTTCAACTAAGCAAGGCATGGCAACCATTACTTAACTCCATCAAGGACTCACGCCACAAGTGGACACAAGACCTGTCTCTGACGGCCGCAGAGGACACTCCATGGGATTCTGCATCTTCCACCACCTGGCGTGACGCCAGGGACGGCGCGGACCCTGGGTCGGTGCCCGCAAATGGATTGTTGCCGGCCGCAATTGAAGCATCGGCACTCGCAAACGAAATGCCGGTGGCCGCAACCGGAAGTTCGGCGGCCACAATCGGACCATTGGCGCAGGGAATCGAATCCCGACTGGCAGACATAAATAACACTGACAATGAGCAGACAGACCATTCCATCAGAACCACCTGATGATGACGGAAAGGTTATTCGCTGAAATATCGTGGGACTTCAATGATCACATCTGGCTGGACACCTGAGAGCCCTGGAAACATTACATACACCGGGAAAGCCTCCAATCACATATCAAGATGAAAGGAATTTAGAGGTTAGATCAAATAAGGGATTGAAAGATAGTGCATCTGGGTCTTCCACACACATGTGATCTCTGTGGTAAGGTGGTTGATTTGGAGTGGCAAAGGAATGGACAAGGATGTTGTGGAGGTCAGTTGGGTGACAGAACATCTCTTTAGGAGGGGTGGGAAGGGTATGGGTTGGATGTCTCTCATTTCAGAGCATCGTGCCTATACACCTACGTCCCTCATGCCCATTGTCTCACTACCTCTCCCATGGTCTTTCAGACTCCCATCCCACTACTTCATTCCTTGTATGCCTTATTAACTTTATCCTAAAGCCCCCTTCACATGAGCCCCCGAGAAGTGCTTCTCTGCGGCATACTGTGCCTCCACACTGCACTGTGCAGGGTGGTGCTACTGGAAAAAGAAGCAGTTCCTTTGATTTCACTTTGATCTGCCAGTGCTGCCATGCTTCGGTTGTCCTAGCATCTGATGAGCAGGATACTTCTCTTCCTGAATAAGAAAATCAAAAGAGGTAATTGAAAAGGAAATCCTGGGTTCCTCTATTTCTTGAAGGAAGAGGAATTAAAGTCAATTTACCCAACAATTTGGTGGCTACAAATGGTAAACATATATGTTTCATTAAGGCAGTTGACTGTGGGTTGCTTTATCACAACAATAAAAACTTTTTCTCCATCTTGCTGCCCATGTGTGGTTCCCACCACAGACTCATGTTCATCGATGTTAGGGCAAATAGAAGATTGTCAGAATTATCAGTTTTGTGGCGGCGTTCGTAGCGACAAACAATTCGCTGTAGAAACGGCTTACGAAGTCACCGCCACACTTTTAATAGCGGGCCGACCGGTCCGCTGGAACAGTGAACAGAAAGATGAAAACCCAAACACTCTGATTAAATAAAAGTCGGTACTTATCTTTATTAACAAAGATACAGAAACACAGTAGTGAACTCCGTGTCTACAGAAATCTGTCTAGTTCGAGTCGGAGCGGCTAGGTCAGCATCGGCTGACGACAAACAACAACTCTGCTGCGATGAACACACAACTGACTAGCAAGTACACAATTCGGTGGCGAGTATACAACTGAGCGGCGAATACAGAACTGTCCTAGCGCTCGCGACTCCAGCGCTTAAGAAGCCAGAAGCCAGCGGTGGCGCGCGCAGACTTGAAGCGATTTCCAGTCTCGCTGGCGCTGCTTATGCGGACGGCGTCCGTACTTTGATGCTGCCAACCTTTTGGCAGTGGGCTCGGGTGGCATTACTGGCTAGGATATAACACTCCTCCCCCCCAAATCGCCGCACCGTCGTTGAATAATGACGTGGCGAGCGTCGACGGCGGGGGAGGGGTCTGGCCGCAGGCGTAGCAGAAGAGACCGGGGCGGAGACTGTTGTCGGTGGCAGTCCCCGGTCCGCACCCCAGCATTGGCTGCGCGGGGCCTCGGGAAACACCGACTGAAAACCGAGGTCAGGGTGCACGCCTGTGACCACGGGCGCAGCTTCTGGTACTGGACGCGACGGGGCGTCGGGACCCACGAAGAGAGGCAGCGTCTCCTGACGCTGCGTCGACGGCTGCTGAGTGGGCGCCGGACAAGGCGCTGCGGTGTCAGACTCCTTGGGGGTGCCCAAGGAAAGCGGCTGCAGGACAGGCTGCACAGCCACCGCTTGGGAAGGCGGCTCGGCTGAGGGGTCGACATCCATCAGCTCCGAAGGCGGTGGCGACTGAAGAGGGACTGCAGGTGCCGGAGCGACCACCTGGGGCGCTCCCGGAGGAAGCTGCGCGGGAGGCATCAACGGGACGGGCTGTCGGCATGGTAGCGGCGACGGCTGCTGCTGCTGCCCTGGGGGCGGCAGCGAAGTCGGAAGGCGCGGCTGGAACCCGCCGCGGACCAAATCTGTGGACAAAGAAGGAGCGGCAGAATCCGGGTGGCCAGCGCGGCGCAACTGGTTCTGATGCCTCCTGTGCACCCCAGTAGCACCTTGAACAGTATAAAAACCGCGACCCTGGACACTTATCACGGTACCACGTTCCCAACGACGGCGACCGTGATAAACTCTGAAAAAAACGGCGTCGTTGCGCTGAAAACACGTGCGATGCTCAGAAGTGGCGGGTCGATCCGGGGGGTGCAACAACCGTAGTAGGGTGCGATGACGACGGCCGTGGAGAAGCTCCGCAGGCGAAGGGCCATCGCGTGGCGTGGTCCGGTACGACGACAGGAACGTGATGAGGGCCTGCTGACGAGAGTGCGTAGCACGAAGGTGGTCCATATGATCCTTGAATGTGCGTACAAAATGTTCCGCTGCACCATTCGATTGAGGGTGGAATGGCGGAGTAAGAACATGGCGAATGCCATTGGCAGAACAAAAACTTTCAAATTCAGCAGAGGTAAATTGTGGACCATTGTCAGACACTAAAACTTCTGGAAGACCCTCAATACAAAAAATTGAAGTCAACGCCTGTATAGTTTGTGCAGACTTTGTAGACTGCATGGGCACAACAAACGGAAAATTACTAAATGCATCTATCACGATGAGCCAACGAGAATTCCAATATGGACCAGCAAAATCAATATGTACTCGCTGCCAGGGACCGGCAGGGCGTGCCCACTCAAAATAGCGTTGAGGCGGAGCAGCTTCTCTCCCATCTGCTTCACCTGGTCCTCCTCAACCCAGCATGCGACCTTCCTGGAGATTGACCTCCTTTTCTGTGATGGCTCCATCAACACTTTAGACCACATTGAACCACCGACAGTACCTGTGTTTTGTCAGCTGCCATCCCTTCCACTCAAAAAAAAAAAAAAAAAAAAAAAAAAAAAAAAAAAAAAAAAAAAAAAAAAAAAAAAAAACCTCACATTAACCTGACCACCGAGGGGCGATGAATTTGCAATGAAAAGAACTCCCTTGTCCAGTATGCTGGATGTCTCACAAAGGCCTTCACAGAAGGATCTAGTCCACAAACAGATGTCCTGTGTCATATCCCCATACACCTCCAGCACTCCCACCACCCCTCAAGAACCATCTACTCCCTGTTCGTCACCCAATACCATCTCGGACTGGAACAATTGAACACTATCCTTTGTCAGAGCTTTGTTATCTATCATAAGACCTTGAAATGAGGAATATCCTGACCCAAATCCTTCCCACCCCTCCTAAAGTGGTTGTCAGTCACCTGCCCAACCTCCACAACAGCCTAGTCCATCCCTTTGCAACTCCCAATCCCAACACCTTGCCACAATGCTATACCCCTATGGAAGACCCAGGTGCAAGACTTGCCCACTCCACACACCCAGCACTAGCTGTTCCGTTCGTGTCACAGGTTTGTCCTATCCCATCACAGGCCAGGCCACATGTGAAAGCAGCTATGTCATACACTAGCTTTGCTGCAGTCCTTGCACAGCTTTTTATATTGGTGTGACTATCAACCAGCTGTCCACCAGGAGGAATCACCATTGCCAAACTGTGGCCAAGAGCAAGGTGGATCACCCTGTCACACAACATCCAGCTGAACATAAGCTTGATTTCAGCTTCATGACCGGGATTATCTGGATCCTCCCCTCCGCGGCCAGCTTTTCTGAGCTGCACAAATGGGAGTTATCCTTACAACACATTCTCCCCCTCGAAATCCTCCTGGCCTCAACATACGTTAATCAACTGTCCCCACATCGTCCTCCCAACAGTTCCCGCTCCTTCTGTCATAACAACTCCTCACAATTCATGTTCCCTCATTCTGTGCCACTCTCTACCAGTGCTCCCACTGTCTTCTGGCCTTCTCTGCTTCCCTCCTTTTCCACTCCCCATTTGCCACCCACCCCTCTCCCATTGCCTCTCAGTGCTGCATCAGATGCTCTTATCCTGATACTATCTATTATCTGCGCAGCTCCAACCGGCAGCACAACCCCCCCCCCCCCTACATATACACACACACACACACACACACACACCACACACACACACACACACACGGTATCCTGCTATCCCTCTGCCTTCCCCACCTCACTCTGGATTGCTGCTTCCATTCATCATGATATCATTGCATTCTAGCCGGCTTGGCCAGATGTAGCAGTCATGTATACATGACATGTGCTTGATCTACAAACTACCTTAAATGCATTCAGTCTGGCATACAAATCCGTTGATCTAGAGTTTAACACAGACAAAACGAAAGTCCTCTATCGGCCAGTCCCAAACTCCACTGCAGCAGCTCCAGTTATCACAGTTGGTGGAACACCTCTAGAGATTGTAGAGTGTTTTCCATACCTGGGGATGACATCTTTCAGCAGATTCAAACACAGATGCAGAAACTCAACACTGACCAAAGTGTGCATCTGGTTGTCTTTTGAAAAGAATGTTTGATAATCATAATTTGAGAGTTAAAACTAAGCTTACAGTCTACAATGCCATTATCATGCCTACAGTTCTTTATGGCAATGAAACCTGGGCCACCTACAGGTGTCACTTAAAGTCCTTAGAAAAATACCACCAACACTACCTAAGGAGAGTATTGAAAGTAAAGTGGCAGGATCGGTGAACAAACAACAGTATTTTGAAAGAAACAACCTCCACTAGCATTGAAGCAAAAGTTTGTCATACACCAACTTCGCTGGGCTGGTCGTACCACCTGCTTGCCAGACTCACGGCTCCCTAAACAAATCATGTTCTCCCAATTGAAAAATGGCCAACGCAATCAAAGAAGGCAAACAGAATGATATAAAGGTGTCCTCAAGTCAAATGTGACAAAATGTCAAATAAACACAAGTGATTGGGAAACTGCAGCTCTAGATAGATCCAAATGCAAACAGATTGTTCACCAAGGAATGCTTAATTTCGAAAAGCAGAGACAATTGCAGGAGAATAGGAAGAGAAATTCCCTCCCAGGGGACACCGCCTTATAGTAGGCACCTTCAGTGCCGGGTGGGAGGGTTTGCGTGCTTCGGTGAAGTCGAGAGCTATGCCGGTGGTAGCATAGCTACTGGCAGGGTCTCCCAAGCCGGACTGGTCTCGACAGAGGAGCCAGACAAAGTGTGTCCCACAACATAGGACAGGGAGGGCTCTAGAGGCGTAGTGAAGCCAACTTCCCTAGAGGAGTAAACCTCATACAAATCCTGGTCATCCAGGTTGGGGGTTGGGCATGGGGCTAATAACCCCATACTGTAAAAAAAAAAGAATATTACGGAAATTCAACAGAAGCCTCGGAAACTGGATGGAAAGCATGTATCACGACCCCGGCAAAGGAAACGGATAAAGGATCTAACAGTAGCATCGTGGAATGTGAGGACAATGCTTCAGCCTGGAAAAATGAAAGAAATAGCCAATGAAATTTTAAAATTCAAATATGATATTGTAGTGCTACAGGAAATAAGATGGCAGGGGAATGGGCAGATAGATAAACCTGAGTACTCATTGGTATATAGTGGACCAGAAGAAAGAACAGGCCAACTTGGAACAGGGTTTATAATAACTAGGGAAGTTAGGAAAAGCCTTCTAGAATTTGAACCTATAAATGAAAGGATGTGCAGACTCAGACTAAAAGGTAAATTTAGGAATATATCAATAGTTAATGCACATGCACCAACAGAGGAAAAAGAGGATATAATTAAAGAACAGTTCTACGAAGACTTGGAAAAAGTATGCTGTGCAGTACCTAAATATGACCTGATGCTAGTAATAGGAGATTTTAATGCAAAAATAGGGAGGAATGAACATCCATATGGAGTTTCTGGAAAATATTCACTACATGAAGAAAACAATGAGAATGGAGACTTACTATGCCAATTCGCAGCAAGGAATAATATGATTATTAAAAGTACCTGCTTTCCACATAAAAGGATCCATCTGGGTACTCGGAAGTCTGCAGCCAATGGAGTAGTCAATCGGATTGACCATATTTTAGTGATTGCACGCCACTCCACGTCAGTTACGGATGTACGGAGCTGCAGAGGACCAAACTGTGATTCAGACCACTTTTTGATAAAATCAGTCTTGAGAGAGAAACTGTCACTTACAAAGGGCAACAGAATGGGAAAGATGATGAAATGGAATACAGACAAACTGAACATCCCTGATGAAGTAAAAAAATACCAAGTAACACTAAGCAGAAAGTTGAGCAATGAAGAGACCACAGTAGGAGTAGATGAAAGGTGGAACAGGTTTGAAAAAGCCATTAAGGATGCTGCAGAGGAAATAATAGGCATAAGAAGGAACAGAAGAACTTAGGAGTGGTTTGATGAAGATTGCAGGTCAGCAATAGAGGAAAAGAACAGGGCAAGAACAAAAGTGCTACAGAGAGAAACCAGAAATAATGTGGAACAGTATAGAGAATTAAGGAGAAGAGCTAACAGACTGTGCAAGAGAAAGAAAAGAGAGTGGAATAAGAAGAAATTTCAAGAACTAGAAGAACTAAAGGAACAGAGTGAAATAAGAAAGTTCTATCATGCCATAGACAAAATGAAGAATAGATTCCAACCAAAAACAACGGCCTGCTCCAGTAAAGATGGGAAAATGATAAGGGAGGAAGAACAGATAGTGGGAAGATGGGCAGAGTATTTCAAAGATACACTAAGCACCAGCCTAGAAGATGAAGAGACCTCTGCACAGGAGGGAAGAGTGGAGCTGGAAGTAGACAATGAAACCGATGAGGCAAGAAAGCCAACACTACAAGAGGTCTCCCAGGCTGTGCACAAGTCAAAAAACAATCGAGCCCCTGGGGAAGACAGCATAATTGCTGAATTAATAAAAACTGGTGGTGAGGCTGTAATAAAGGAACTGCACACACTAATATCAGATATATGGGAAACAGAAACTATGCCAGATAATTGGAAAATTGGAATAATAGTCCCCATTTATAAGAAAGGGGACAGAACAGCATGTGAAAACTATAGAGGTGTAACACTCCTAAGTACAGCTTATAAGATCTTCACAAGTATATTAAACGAAAGGATACAGAAGTGTGCAGAAGGCATACTAGGGGAATATCAGTGTGGCTTTCGACCAGGCAGAGGAACAACTGATCAAATATTTGTGATAAGGCAAATGATGGAAAAGTTCTATGAATATGATATAGATCTGCATTTCTTATTCATCGATTTCAAACAAGCCTTTGACAGCATAAATCGGCAAGAACTATACAGAGTACTGAAAGAAGTTGGAATATGTGCTAAATTAATAAGACTAATCAGAATGACAATGACAGAGACAAGAGCAAAAGTAAAGGTCCTTAGCAGAACAAGTGATAGCTTTGACCTTAATAAAGGTGTGAAGCAAGGGGATAGTCTCTCCACTGTCCTATTCAACATAGCCCTGCATAGTGCAGTAAATAAAATCAACAAAAGAGGCACCATATTTATGAAAACTAGTCAGATATGTGCATACGCTGATGACATTGCTATAGTAGGAAGAAATACCAATACACTCCTAGAAACATACCGGGCAATGGAAACAGAAGCCTTAAAAATTGGCCTCATAGTAAATGAAAACAAAACAAAATATATGGTAATGTCACAATCTGAGGCCAGAAGAACCCCTAAAAACCTAAACATCAATGGGAAATGCTTCAATGGAGTGTCCTCTTTTAATTACTTGGGAGCCCTAATAACAAATGATAACAGTATTGGAAAGGCTATAAGAGAAAGAATACAAGCAGGAAACAGAGCTTACTTTGCAAATATGCAGCTTTTCAAAAATAGCCTTGTTACAAGAAAAACTAAACTGCTAATATATAATTCTCTAGTCCGCCCAGTTATCACATACGGCTCGGAGGTATGGACGTTGACAGAACACGATAAAAATGCTCTAAGAAGCATTGAGCGGAAAATACTACGCAAAATCTATGGGCCAATAAGGGAGGAAGAAGGCTGGAGAATACGCTACAATGCCGAATTACAAGAGTTAATACAAGGCAGGGACATAGTAAAATTTGTGAAATCACAGCGAATACGATGGCTAGGACACTTGGAGAGAATGGCAGAGTATAGAATTCCAAAGAAAATGATGAAGGGTATGATCCATTCAGTTAGGCGAAAAGGGAGACCTAGAAGAAGATGGATCGATGAGGTAATAATGGATATCACCAATATGGGAGTCCGGGGGTGGAAAAGAGCAGCAAATAACCGAGAAGTGTGGAGGAAGATTGTTGAAGAAGCCAAGGCTCACCAAGGGCTGTAGAGCTACTGAAGAAGAAGAAGAAGAAGAAGGAAGAGAAATTGCAAGAGAGAACAAGAGCTCTTGAGAGGAACAAACCTGTTACTCCATTCAGGCAACACCAACTGTGTATGCCATTACTGTCGGAGAATCTGTGGCTCCAGAATAGTACTATTTAGCCACCAAAGAATCCACAGATAACACTACAAAAAACATTTCATACTCATCAACGAGTAAATGGCTATAATGATGTGATGATGATGTGTGTGGGTAGGGGGGGGGGGGGGGGGAGGGGGGAGGTGTTTCCATTTCTGAAGAAGGCTTTTTGCCGAAAGTTCAAGATGTGACAGTCTTTTCATTGTGCCTGTCTGCAACTCAACATGTCATCTTTACGGTGAGTAGCAATATGTCCTTTTCATGATGTTACTGATTACTAGGGAAAAGACAGATGCTGCCAATATGACTATTACAGAGATCTTTTGTGGAAAAAGAAATGAACATCAAGAGCTCAGATGACGAGCCAACACTAAGCAAACAAGAGAAAGATGGGAGGAATATATAGATGGTCTACACAGGGGAAATGAATTTGAAAATATTATAGAAAGAGAAGAGATAGTGTTATGGAAAGAGAAGAGGAAGTATCTGGAGATGAAGTGGGAGGTATGATATTATGAGAATAATTCAACTAAGAACTAAAAGGTGTAGGTCATGGACCAAGGAGCTGACAACATTCCTTCAGGTTTATTGAAATCCTTGGGAGAGCCAACCAAGATAAAATTATTCCACCTGATGTGCAAGATATGTAAGTTGGGAGAAATACCCTCAGATTTCGAGAATACTGTAATAATTCCAATGCCAAAGAGGGCAGGCATGAATGTTATTGAACCAATAGTTCAGTGAGTCATGGTTCAAAATATGGGCACGAATTACTTACAAAAGAAATGAAAAACTTGTAGAACCTGACCCTGTGGATCAGTTTGGGTCCAGGAGCTACTTAGAAACATGCAAGGCAATACTAACCCTATGACTTATCCTAGATGCGTAAGTTTAAAAAAGGAAAAACTGCTTTTATAGCATTTGTACATTTAGAGGGAGCTTTTGATAGTATTCACTAGAATATATTCTTTGAAATTCTGAAGTTAGCAGGGATAAAATGCAGGAAACGAAAGGCCATTTATAACATGGGAAGAAACCAGAATGCAGTTATGAGTTCAAAGATGTGAAAGGGAAGCTGTAGTTGAGAAGGGAGTAAGATTGGGTTGTCCCCAGTTCTTGATGTTAATCAGTCTGCAGACTGAGAAAATTGTGAGGGAAATTTGGAAAGGGAACTGAAGTTCAGGAAGAAGAAATAAAAACTTTGATATAGTAATTCTTTCAGAGATGGCAGTGATTTTGGAAGAGCAGTTGAACAGGATGGAGAGTTGTGAAAAGAGAGTGTAAGATTTACATCAACGAAAGTAAAAAGAAATTTAATGGAATGTTATCGAATTAAATCAGGTGATGCTGAGGGACTAAGATTAAGAAATAAGGCACTAGAATTAGTAGAAGAGTTTTAATATTTCAAAATAACTGATAATGGCCAAAGTAGAGAAGATATAAAATCCAAACTGGCAGCAGCAAGAAAAGTATTTCTCAAAAAGAGGAAATTGTTAACATCTAAAAACGTGTTAAGAGATTTTTTTCTGGAATTATTTGTCTGGTGTGTAGCCTTGTACGGAAGTGAAATGTAGGCAATCAACTGTGTAGACAAGAAGAGAATAGAAATATTTGAAATGTGATGCAATAGACGAGTGCTAAATATTAGATGAGTAGATCGAGCTACAAATGGTGAAGTACTTAACTGAATTGAGGAAAAAAGAAATGTAAGGCAATTTAATTGCTGAAAGGAGGAAGTATAAAAATGCAGCAAATGAAGAAGACAAAAGGTAATGCATACATCTAAAAAATGAGTGTGACAGTCAGTGCAAAATGGCTAAGAAGGAATGACTAGGAAAAAGTAAGGATTTAGAAGCATATTTCAGTAGGGAAAAGTAAAGGGACCTTTGGAAAAAAGAGCAGCAGCTGTATGAATATCAAGAACTGAGATGGAAAACCAGTTCTAAGCAAAGAAAGGAAATCTGACAGCTGTAAGAAGTATATAGAGGGTCTATACAAGGGAGATGAACTTGAAGGCTTATTATAGAAATGTAAGAAGGCATAGATGAAGATGAGATGGGAGATAAGAGACTGAGAAGAATTTGACAGACCACTGAAAGACCTAAGCCACAACAAGGCTCATGGTGTTGATGACATTCCGTCAGAACTACTAACAGCCGTGGGAGAGCCAGCCATGGCAAAACTCTTCCACCTGGTGAACAAGATGTATGAGCGAGGCCTTCTTAAAGAATATAATATTCCAGTTCCAAAGGAAGCTGGTGCCAATAGCTGTGAATATTACTGAACTGCCAGTTTAATAAGTTGTATTTGCAAAATATTAGCACAAATTTCTTACAGAAGAATGGAAAAACTGGTAGAAACTGACCTCAGGGAGAATCAGTTTGGGTTCCAGAGAAATGTTCAACATGCAAGGCAATGCTGACTGTACAGTATGTCTTGGAAATAGATTAAAGAAAGGCTTTTGACCATGTTGGCTGGAATACTCTTTTTGAAATTTTGAAGGTAGCAGGGGTAAAATATAGGGAGCAAAAGGCTATTTACAACTTGTACAGAAACCAGATGGCAGTTATAAGAATCGAGGGGCATGAAAAGGAAAGCGTTGGTTGAGAAGGGAGTGAGGCAGAGTTATAGCTTATCACTGATGTTATTCATTCTGTGCACTGAGCAAGCAGTAATGGAAACAAAAGAAAACATAGGAGTAAGAATCAAATTTCAGGGAGAAGAAATAAAAACTTTGAGGTTTGCCAATGACTATGTAATTCTGTCAGAGACAGCAAAGGAAGAGCATTTGAATGGAATGGACAGTGTCTTGAAAGAAGGATATGGGGTGAACATCAACAAAAGCAAAACAAGGATAAAGGAATGTAGTCAAATTAAATCAGATGATGCTATGGTAATTAGATTAAGGACACAGAATGGGCATATGATTAGTGAAACTGAACAATTCACATTTCTGTGAGGGTGCTTTGAAAAGTTCTCGGAACGGAATAAAAAAAAAAAGTGCTTACATCCAATGTAGTCTCCTTTTAGATTAATGCATGTGGTCCAACGATGTTCCAATGCCTTGATCCCATCTCGAAAATGAGTTTCCTCCAGGCCTGCAAAATAGTTGTCAACTCTGGCTATTAATTCTTCGTTTGAAGTGAATCTTCATCCAACAAAAAAAATTTTCAGTTTTGGGAAGAGATGGAAGTCTGACGGAGATATATCAGGTGAATAAGGCGGGTGTGGCAATAATTCATACCTTAGTTCGTGTAATTTTGCCATGGCGATGGCATGCGTTTTTCATCCAGCGTCAAGATTCGCAGCTCCCACCTTGCAGATAATTTTTTCATTTCTAATTCTTCAATTAAAATGTGATATACCATTTCATATGACATCTGGCAAGCATGAGCAATTTCACACATTTTCAATCAGCGATCCTCCATGACCATGTTGTGCACTTTTGCAATGATTTCTGGAGTAGCGACCTATCTTGGCCGACCACTATGCGGATCATCGTCTAAGCTCTCCGGACCAAATTTAAATTCATTTGTCCACTTGGCAACAGTTGAATATGAAGGAGCAGAGTCCCCCAGTGTATTCTGGAAACAGCATGAGCGTCCTCCACTTTCATACCTTTCTTTACGAAATACTTAATCACTGCTTACATCTTGGATTTTTTCCATCTTTGCAAATCACTATGCGGGAACAACAACAGAGCCACGTCTTCGCCACAGCTCTTTGATGCCTTGATTGTAGGAACACTTGTATAGAGATTACTACAAATATACACAAGATTGTTTATCTCTGGAGGGTATATTCCTTCATATTTGCTGGGTGTTAACATTGATGCTGCACCAAGCAGCTGTATCTTCTTTTTGCCTATTACATGTACTTTCTGTAAGCATCTGTCTGTTGTAGCTACTGCCAGAAACATTGTCTCTGAGAGCAAAAAAGAATTGAAGCTGTACATCAAATAGCCAGTCCACAAAGACTAATCACATCTGTGGAGTGACTGTGCCACACGAGAAGTTTGGTCTCAGTGGGTATGGGAACTGGCCACCGAGCTGTCACAAGAAAGTTACAACTTGAGTGTGACTAGTTTCCTCATATAACATTACGTAAATCTTTCGCTTTTAAAATTAATGATTGATAGGAGCCAAGGAACGGATATTCTGGACAGATAAGTATTGTGGCTACCAGAATAATTATTGAGTTTATTCACTTCAGCAGAGACAAATTAATTAGGTTGTTGTCAAAAGTTTTCCTTTAGTGGTAAGAAGGGAAAAGTTAAAATACACACAGTAAAATTTGAAATAGCTTCTGTGACGGCTGGCACTCTCCCTATCCAGATGTACTGCACAAAATTCTGTGTGCATCCCATGCATCTCATCACAAGCCTATTGGAAAAAAAAAAGACATAAAGAGGTGACCACAAATGGTGTGAACTGGGAATCAAATGTCGCGAGTTCTGTTGCTCTAGCAATACGGAGCAAGGCTGATCAAAGTACGCCTATGCAGCATATATTTACCAGTATAACTACAGCTGTACCATGTGTTGCCGTCGACTGCCTGCATTGCTCGATGGGTTGGTATGTAGATGACCGATGTCATGATTATGGTAAACAGCCTGTTCCTAAGTAAAACTACTGTCTCCGTACTCCGTAGCAGATAATACAGAGTACTACGACTGCTCGCTGAAGCAGCCAGAACACACATAATTTCTTCTCAGATCAAGCATAGCCTCAGTGACTCCTACTCTGCACCAGCAGCTGCCCAGTCACTTTCTTGCAACAAAATTTCTGCCAATCCCCCGTCTTCCCTCTAAACATTGTGTGCACAGCAATCATCACCCCATGTCATGCAATTTCAGCCAATGGGTGGTTTCTGGGAGGCATTTTAAGTTGAAACGTTCTCGAGGCTTCTGCATCGCTAATGGGACCATTGGAATGTTTCTGCAGAGTCCCATGCCAAGAGCAGGGGTGTGGGGGGGCTTACAATGAGTGCATCTCTCCAACATGGCCTGTAGTGGCACCAGACCATCTTGGCCGCAAAAAACTGAGTGTGGGTCAGCTTTCTATGTAATGGAGAAATCACAGGCGCGAGATGAGGGCACTACCTCACCCCGTTCTGTACAAAGGCTGCTGCCCACCGAGGGCGCATGTCTGCTGCCTTCCTCTTGCACTGCCCGTGGAAACCACTATAAGTAATCCCGACTCAGCCATTCACCAGTTTCACCACGCAGGGCGTGTTGTGGGTCTGCTCACAGAAACTGAAGCTAACTGAATTATTTTCATCTGCTTCAAAATTTACTATTTGTGTGAAATACTACATTTACTGTCATCTTGCCCCGCTTGGTTTCCCCCGTGTGGAGATATAGAAATATTCAGAATGATTCTGCAAAACCATATGCAAAGTGCATAGTTGTGTATTAAAAATGTAAGGTGGGCAAGTGATGTGGGTCTTGCACTCATCGTGGAGGGGCCAAATCGGTTGCCGCCTTTCATTACCCCCTGCTTTACACCAAATTTTTCTGCAGTGTGTGCACAGTTGAAAATTAGTAAGTAGTATGTCACTAAGCAAATAAAAATCTAAAGTGTGACTAGATGTAACCACTGATAAACATACTAAAATTGTCGTGTAAAACATTCAAATAAATCTGCCAACTGTCACAGTATTGAGTGAACGTACATAGTCAAACCACAAGCATGTACATTGAAATTGAAATGAGTCTTAATAAGTAGGCAAATGTGTCCCTGAATGTTGGCCAGTCGGCACAAGTTGACCAGTCCTGACAAATGTTCTGCATGAGAAAATTATAATTGTAATAATACAAGAGATGACAGATTCCGGCATACAAAAATGTCCCTAGACTTATGATAAAGAAGGTGCATGCCATTCTGCATTATGTTATTTTTCTAGGCAATTTATGTTTCGTGAATCATAGTTTTTCCAGTAACTAGCTGAACTTCATTGTATAGTGAAAATAGTAGATTCATAAATGAGCATAAGAAATGTACAAAAATGTAATTTTAGGTTGATCAAATATCTGTCAGTGAAGTACTGTCTATAGTATCACATACATGAAAGAAATAAGAGTGTATTACAATATAAGTGCAGTGTGTGGACAATTAAATAAACATGTAACAAAGTTATGGTATGTTTGAAATTATTTAAATAACATGTAAAATGACTCCCACAGGTGATGTGGCCATATTGCTTCAGTCAAGAAATAGCCGACTGTCATAGTTCCTGTCACTTCATGTATTGCATTAAGGATGAACCATGACAGCATATCTGTCAGATTCTGAGAGTTCTGCCACTCAGATGAGGCTTGCAACAAGTTCTCGCAGTGGTCCTCGCACTAGATTCCCCACTCCATAACCTGAACAGATGACAAACGTGATGGAGCAACTTTGTTGATAGACTAATCAAATAAGGGCTGATGCAACATGTCAGATCATGATGGTAAAATTGCAGTCAGAGTGAGTGGACCATACATAATGAGATACTGCCAAGCAACCCAAAATGGAAATATGCCTACATGTATAGTCCCTAATGTAGCAGATTGTCCTTCCTATGGCTAAGCCACACATAAAGACACACTGAATAAATACTAAGGTGCCTATGAAAGTAACAAGTAAACATAAGAAAGGGGAAAAAAAACCATATTCCTAATTCTAGTATGAAATTGGATACAGTGACCGTCAATGACATGTCACCTGCCCAAGTGATAAGCCTAAGAAAATGAAAATAAACTAAATGTTTTTAGCCAGAGACTGACAAAATAAGTTCACATTACAGAGATCGTTACTCTGACGAGAAATGAGGCCATTTTCCCAAAACATAAAGTGTGTGTAACAAACAAAGGAAGTGGAGAGAGTGTTGCTTAAAAATACTGCTTTGGTAATCGAAATTTGTAACAAATGCTGTATAACTGTAAAATCCAACATTACATGTATATAGTGCAACACTTTGGGAAAGTGGATCCCCCTGTGAAAAATGACTAGAACTTTGCTCTGAAATGGAAATGTGATGACTGTAAGTACAAAGGTCCTACTGTACTGCACCATATTAAAGAATTAGCAATACCATTCATCAGATCAAAAATAAATAGGGTGGTATCTTGTATACAATGTGAAAAAATGAACAGAATGTTACAAAACGTTCCAAAAGTAATAATTCCTTCCAGAAACACATTCTTAAACAACTCTGTACTGAGCGGGACCATCAAGATGATGATGATGATGATGATGATGATGATGATGATGATGTCCCATACTCCGAGGAGCATTAGGGGACGATGCAGAAAACCCGCACCGCCGTACTAGGCAAGGTCCTAGTGGAGGTGCTTTACCATTGCCTTCCTGCAACTATAATGAGGATGAATGATGATGATGAAGATGACGACGACGACAACAACAACAACAACAACAACAACAACAACACCACATCATCTCGAGGCAAGGAAAATCCCTGACCCCGCCGGGGATCGAACCCGGGACCCTGTGCGCGAGAAGCGAGGACAAGAAGGTACACACAATATTCAGGATAACCTGATGTAGCACGACAAATTTATCAACAAAGTACAAGTCAAGAATACAATTAATATAGGGTGTTCGGAGATTACTGTTATAGACTTCCAGGACTTTTAGAGGAGAGCAGGTAAACTATATTTTTAATAGGAATCCATATCCAGAAATGTACCATTTCTGTTCTACGACTATTTCAGTTCAGGTGCTTAACTCGTCCATTTCTGCTTGAGGAACTGAGTTAGATGTGACGCAGTACAATTATTATGTAACTATTTGAAAGGAAACATAATGAAACATCCATTTATCGCATAAGCATAATTGTTTTTACTAACAATTAAACATTACGTGGTTAAATTATTCTAAAACAAAAAAGAACCCATCATACTGTATGTACAGAACAGTACTGATGCATTACAACAGCAGCTTGATGTGGCAACCGCAAACATTGTTACAGACATTGTACCTACGAAGTAGCTCTAGTTTATAATAGCCTGACAGATGCCCCAATTAGCATAATGAATGTCATAATTATCATTACCTAAAAATACTTGTTACACAAAAAGGAAATGCTGCTGCGTTCACACCAAGATACAAGATATTTCAACTAAACAGCTGTTGTACTTTTCTTAAAAGATCATCATCATCTAGGAGCTGCAGAAATTGAGTCAATATATGTAAAACAGTACATTAACTATTGTTGAATAAACTTAAAGATGTCACAATTTTTATTCTCAGCATTCTTAGGTCACAGGTTCAGAACATAAGTCAATGTTGCACTGAATGCTTTTCAGTCAAACTAGAAGTAGGAAAACAGTCCATCAGAATTAGAACAATGTATAGTGCATTTAAAATCAGTCTTCTAGCTTAACTGAACGGGCGTGATGTTGCTGACAAGATAACATCAGTAGTGAGCTGGCTTCCCTACAAAACTGCCTGCGGTTTAGTGATAAAGCACCCCTGTTGCCATGTTGTTGATAAACTGTACCATAGTACATGTTAGGTGCATCTATGTTCATCAGCTTTCTCTGTGAAGTCGTATGTTGTTGAAATGTTCTGCAGTGGTCAGGTATTGTAAACAAGTGTTTTTTTATTGGCATTGCGCTAATATAACAGTGCAGTATGTCTGAACACAAGTTTCACAATGAAAGAGGTTGTCCAAGAACATGTTCACTGGCGCCAAAGATAGAGATTGAGCAGTGGAAGAGGAATTCCAATCCATAGACAAGGTTGCGATTTTGCTCACTCTGTGCGCAGTTATTTTGAACTTGAGTGGAACACAGTGGTGGTCCGATTTTAGATATTACAATAGTGATGAACGGAACAGCTGCAACAAGTAACATTCTATGATGCTGAGAATTGGGAAAGAGAAGGAAAGAAAGGAAGATGTGAGTGATGAAGCAACACCAGGTCATTCTTTACTAGGAACTCCAGGCAAGAAAAGAAATTATGATGGACAGTAATCAAGGTGGATGCATTCCAGCAGGATGCAGTGTGCAGACGTATGTGCTTATTATCAGCGCAAGGACTACCCTAATTTAAATAAACTTATCTTCAGCCTCAAAGAAGCAGAACTGCTCAATCGGGGTAGGTCATCACTTACATATTGTCTTAATGAGCTCAGTTTCTGGTCATCATCATCATCATCATTTAAGACTGATTATGCCTTTCAGCGTTCAGTCTGGAGCATAGTCCCCCTTATAAAATTCCTCTATGATCCCCTATTCAGTGCTAACATTGTTGCCTCTTCTGATGTTAAGCCTATTACTTCAAAATCATTCTTAACCGAATCCAGGTATCTTCTCCTTGGTCTACCCTGACTCCTCGTACCCTCTACTGCTGAACCCATGAGTCTCTTGGGTAACCTTGCTTCTCCCATGTGTGTAACATGACCCCACCATCTAAGCCTGTGCACCCTGACTGCTACATCTATAGAGTTAATTCTCAGTTTTTCTTTGATTTCCTCATTGTGCACACCCTCCTACCATTGTTCCCATCTACTAGTACCTGCAATCATCCTAGCTACTTTCATACCCGTAACCTCAACCTTATTGATAAGGTAACCTGAATCCACCCAGCTTTCGCTCCCATACAACAAAGTTGGTCGGAAGATTGAACGGTGCACAGATAACTTGGTCTTGGTACTGACTTCCTTCTTGCAGAAGAAAGTAGATCGTAGCTGAGCGCTCACTGCATTAGCTTTGCTACACCTCACTTCCAGTTCTTTCACTATGTTGCCATCCTGTGAAAATATGCACCCTAAGTACTTGAAACCGTCCACCTGTTCTAACTTTGTTCCTCCTATATGGCACTCAATCCGTTTATATCTCTTTCCCACTGACATTACTTTTGTTTTGGAGATGCTAATTTTCATACCATAGTCCTTACATTTCTGATCTAGCTCTGAAATATTACTTTGCAAACTTTCAATAGAATCTGCCATCACAACTAAGTCATCCGCATATGCAAGACTGCTTATTTTGTGATCACCTATCTTAATCTCACCGAGCCAGTCTATTGTTTTCAACATATGATCCACAAATAATATGAACAACAGTGGAGACAGGTTGCAGCCTTGTCTTACCCCTGAAACTACTCTGAACCATGGACTCAATTTACCGTCAACTCTAACTGCTGCCTGACTATCTATGTAAAGACCTTTAATTGCTTGCAAAAGTTTGCCTCCTATTCCATAATCACATAGAACAGACAATAACTTCCTTCTAGGAAGCCGGTCATATGCCTTTTCTAGATCTATAAAACATAGATACAATTCCCTATTCCACTCGTAACACTTCTCCATTACTTGCCGTAAGCTAAAGATCTGGTCCTGACAGCCTCTAAGAGGCCTAAACCCACACTGATTTTCATCCAATTGGTCCTCAACTAATACTCGCACTTTCCTTTCAACAATACCTGCGAAGATTTTACCCACAACGCTGATTAAAGAGATACCTCTGTAGTTGTTACAATCTTTTCTGTTTCCATGTTTAAAGATTGGTGTGATTACTGCTTTCGTCCAGTCTGATGGAACCTGTCCCGACTCCCACACCATTTCAATTATCCTGTGTAGCCATTTAAGACCTGACATTCCACTGTATTTGATGAGTTCCGACTTAATTTCATCCACCCCAGCCGCTTTATTGCACTGCAATCTATTGATCATTTTCTCCACTTCCTCAAATGTGATCCTATTTCCATCATCATTCCTGTCCCATTGTACATCAAAATCTGAAACATTACTGATCGTATTTTCACCTACATTGAGCAACTCTTCAAAATATTCCCTCCATCTGCCCAAGGCATCCACAGGATTCACCAGCAGTTTTCCTGACCTGTCCAAAATACTTGTCATTTCCTTCTTACCTCCCTTTCGAAGACTGCTAATTACACTCTAGAATGGTTTTCCAGCAGCTTGACCCAAGGTCTCCAACCTGTTTCCAAAGTCTTCCCAAGATTTATTCTTGGATACTGTAAGTTTGGCTTTGTTTCTTTCTTCAACATAACTTTCTCTGTCTACCTGAGTTCTAGTATGTAGCCATTTTTGATATGCCTTCTTTTTACATTTACAGGCTGCCTTGACTGTGTCATTCCACCAAGCTGTTTGCTACATCCTACCTTAACACACTACTGTTCCAAGACATTCTTCGGCCACTTCTAGTACTGTGTCCCTGTACCTTGTCCATTCCTTTTCCAGTGACTGCAATTGACTACATTCAACTAACTGGTACCTTTCAGAGATCACTGTTATGTACTTGTGTCTGATTTCCTTATCCTGAAGTTTCTCCACTCTTATCCTCCCGCACATGGACCTGACCTCCTGCACTTTCGGCCTCACAATACCAATTTCACTGCAGATTAAATAGTGATCAGTGTCATCAAAGAATCCCCTGCATACACGTGTGTTCCTCACGGCCTTCCTGAATTCCTGATCTGTTGTTATATAGTCAATGACAGATCTGGTTCCCCTGCCTTCCCAAGTATACCGGTGAATGTTCTTATGTTTAAAAAAGGAGTTTGTGATTACTAAGCCCATACCGGCACAGAAATCCAAGAGCTGTTTCCCGTTCCTATTGGCCTCCATATCCTCTCCAAATTTACCCATAACCTTTTCATACCCTTCTGTCCGATTTCCAATCCTGGCATTAAAATCACCCATGACCAGAACACTGTCCTTGTCCTTTACTCTAACAACTACATCACTAAGTGCGTCATAAAAACTATCCATCTTATCTTGATCTGTCCCTTCTCAATGCAAATATACTGACACAATCCTAATTTTCTTGCTAGACACTGTCAAATCTATCCACACCAGTCGTTCGTTTACATACCTTATTGCAACTACACTGGGTTCCATTTCTTTCCTGATGAAAAGCCCTACACCCCATTGTGCTATTCCTGCTTTGACTCCTGACAGGTAGACCTTGTATTCTCCCACTTCCTCTTCTTTCTCACCCCGTACCCGAATGTCACTAACAGTTAAAACGTCCAGCCCCATCTTACTTGCAGCCTCTGCCAGCTCTACCTTCTTCCCAGAGTAGCCCCCATTGATATTAATAGCTCCCCATCTCGTTACCATTCGTTTGCCGAGTCGTATCTTAGGAGTCTCTGGTTTGTCAATTAGAGGTGGGACTCCGTCACCTCCAAAGGTCCGAGGCATTTTGCTCTGATTGTTGCCAGCATCATATATATAGTACCAGGGAAGCAGGTTGCTAGCCTTACTTGCCCCGGCTCCCATTGAGTTTTACCTCTAATGGTTGAGGGACTAACCGGTGGATTTGGTAGTCTTTGCCGTCTGAGCACAAAGGTGGCCACGACTTGGAATATGTCCGAGATGCCCAGCCTTATTCCAAAGTAACTGGTATCCCGACTGTCAGGACCAGTTACTTAGCCACTCATACGTTGCCCGTGGTTCATGAACTAGGACATGATACCAGGAACCCACACCATGAACCAGTTTCTGGTATGAAAAGTTTTTGTCTCTGACATTTATTGTTAAGGGAAGTGACATAGTAGCCTGAAGAAGCCAATATCTGCAGACAGTGAGGAATGTTTCATTTGTAGACATTGCATGGCTGGACGAGATGTGGGTTAATGTATGTCACACATTGACAATGTGGCGGAAGGATCGCATAGCACAAGGAACAACAAAGCACAGATAGGCAAGGATAGCAGGATAATCTTCATTCATGCTGGATTCGCTCATGGCTTCATTCCAGACTGTTTATTGGTGTTGCGTTCCAGGAAGCAAGGTGACTATCATGAGAAAATGAACACCAAAGTTTTCATACAATGGTCTTCCAATGTTCTGCTGCAAAGTATTCCTCCTAATTCGAGAATAACAGTGAACAATGCACCATACCACTCTGTAGTAATAGATAAAGCTCTGACAGTGCAATGGAGGAAAGTGGATATTTTGTGCTGGGCAAAGAAATGTTCCATTAGAGAAAGTTAAACCTAGATTAATAAGGGATATTTAATGGAACTTGTAGCACTTTACAAACCAAAAACTTCACACTATCAGGTCAACGAACTGGCTAACAATAAAGGGCATAATGTAATCAGGCTTCCTTGATATCACACTCATTTGAATCCGATTGAGAATACATAGGCTCAGGTGAAAGGTAATGTGGCAAAAAACGAGATGTGTACGCTCAGTGAGGTTGAAATGCTGACAAAAGAAGCCATTGCAAATGTTACCCCACACAATTGATCTCAAGTCGTCACCCATCTCAAGAAGGTAACTGCAGAGACCTGGATTCATGAAAGACTTACTGGAAGAACAAATTGAAGAGTGCTAGTACCAGTTATGAGGAAGAGGGCAGAGATGGTTCTTCTCTTGGGGTCACTCCACTTACATCATAATTGTGAGTATGCATAAAAGATTCATTGATTTAACTTCTCTGTTAAGTATAGTAGTTTCTTTACTGCCAAATAATGATTGCCTGGTGGCCGGCTAATGATCACAGCCTAAGGCAGGGGTGGCATTATCACTGCCAGCTGATGCACTCAGCTCATGCTGGCAACTACACTTCTTTCCTCTACCTCATCTATGAACTTTTGAAAGTTACTACTTATTTTAAACACACTATACAGGGCACTAGTAGAAAATATAACTAATTTCCTTCCTCAGCTAGAAACTGTGCTCATAAAATTTTATAAGAGCTACAGTAAGATTATTATGTATGGGACCACACGAATAAAATGAAAATATATTTTCTACTGGGAAATTTGGAGAACATCCTCTGGTTCACAAGAATAAAGCAAGTTGGAGAATATACATCACCAGAGAATGTTCTCAGCATGAGTGAAGTGATGGGGAAAGTTGCTCAAAACAAAGAACATTTTCAGATATTATATGAATTAAATGAGAGAAGTTTGTCACAAGTGGTAAACATTTTCAGTTTTTTGAAGTGAGCTCTGTAGCATACTTCGACTAAGTAGGTTCTGTAGCGGTTAAGTTTTGTTGCGTGCTTTTTAGTTAAAATGGCAGAATTTACTGTGCTCAAAAGGCAGAAGGAAGACATACATAGCACAAAGAATCACAGAAAAAAGAAATTGAAAAAGTTTATATACGGTACATTTAACAGTGGAACACTATTTAGATGGCAAATCGTTTTCTTCCTGAAAATTACAAGAGGAGAAGGTGCCCATTCAAATAAATCTAAAATGAAAACTTTTTTCACTATTTAGTGGTGTAGAATAAGACTTAGGAATACACCAAAAGACAACTGTGTCATTGACATTTTCATAAAAAATAAAAAAAAATTAGAAACAGCAAAAGTTAACTGACAATCAAGATATCAGTATCCACGTGTGGCGGAGACCCTCAATTGCAATTCACATACCAGTAATAAAACTTCCTGCACATGGAGATGAATATATTAATCTAAACTGTTTTCCCAGAATAAATATGCAGGTGATGTGATCACAGTGAAATGTTCACTAGTGTTGATGCTTCATGGCCTAGGTCTGTACATGATGGTAGGATATGGAGGAACTCAGATGTGTACCAGATACTATGAGAGAACCAGTGCAATGTTTCAATTTTACGAGATGAAGGATACAACATAGCACCTTGGTTAATGGTAATGTTCCAGAATCTTGACACACCTGATGAGGCAGTGTACAACGAATTTCACGCTAAGATTGGGTGATAATTCAACAGTGCTTTAGAATGGTGAAGAGTTGTTTCCCTGTTCTTCGAAACAAAATAAAGCTTATCCAGACAAAATACCGTGTGTTCATAACCTGATTTGTTTTTCACAGATGAGGGATGAGGCACCTAGTGATGATGACAATAATCTTCCAGTATTGCAAGAACAGGAAGCAGCAAACATGTATGTGCTACACACAAAAGAAATTGTTAATCAACTTCAGTGTGTGGGAATTTGTTCCTAACATTCTATAAAGAAAACTAATTCATGTAATTTTTGCAGTGAAAATAATTTTTACATCATCGGTTATAACAAAATACCATTTTGATGAAAATAAAAAACAGTGCGCTATTGTCATATAAGAAAATGCAGTTTAGTGTTTCCTCCTCACTCATGAATTTTATTTTTATGAAAAATTGTTTCAAGGGTTCGGTGAAGGTATCTGCCAGATACTACAATAAACAAATGCACTAATAGTTTAATCAGCAACATTTCTAACTGGAACATGGTACTCTTATTGTTCACTTTGCCAGTAATTGCTTCTAGGATGTGGTAAGAGTATTTGCCAGATACTACATTAAAGTAAGTGCACACATCTTTACAACCTTTAATAACTTGATCTTGTTACTCTTATTGCTTTACTGGAAAGAAATTTGTGCTGAATCATTTAAGAGGATATGGAACTAGGTAACTGAACAATGTAAATCAACATTTAATTTAAAAAGTAATTTTAATTAATAAAAAAGTGTTGTTCTGTGACGTTATAAAATTGTATATTGTTTTTCTTCATCTTGTGTTATCAATGTACCACTTTCTCTTCGGGACATCCAATTGGTATAGTAATATTTGCCTCTGCAGTTCAGCATTAGACAAATTCATAGTTTCACCTCCCGCCATACTTAATCTCCGTCATTTCGGCACTCTCTCTGGCCCGCAACAGGTTAGTGTGATGATATTGTATTTCTGAATCCACTAGATCTGGAGCATCATCTGCTATAATTTGCTTTTATAGCAAATTTGTGGCTCAATAACTACAGTCGGAATCAGTGAACTCTGAAATAGCCTCTGGGGAGTGGGGAAGAGACATTAGCAGAGTTGGAACCTCCTACTCCAGAAGCTCGTGAAACAAATGAGTTAAAAAACTGTTTGTCAAGTGTTTTTTCCTTTCTTGTGGCCAGAGTTTATTTGCTAATAAGGCCGTGGTAACCTTTTATAATATTCAAGAAGGGTAATTCCACATTTCCATTTCAGCATAGAAATGATGCAGTAAACACTTTCCGGTAAGTAACACACGGGTGAATACTAGTGCACGCTAGTAAATTCACATGTAACGTCATTATGACGAGTAAGTGCTGTACAGTGTTCACAGTCTATGAGTCTAACATAACGATTGCGACACTTCGCCTTGATTTTGTTGCCAACAGCGCCCCAAGCGGCCAGTAACTTAAACTGTGAGTTCGGAGCGATCGTGAAAGCAAATAGTGGTTGTTTATTTTGATTTCTACTATGGTTTTTACTAGCGAGAGCGTTTGTAGCGCAATAAATTGCAGCGACAACAGTAAGAAGACACCACAGCTGTCTTTTTTAGGTTTCCTAAGGATCCTGAGAGGTATATACCATCATGTTACTAAACTGTATCGTCAGGATTCACTTGCAAACTACATGTGTATTAATGATTGTTTCGTTTTAGGAGCAGAAAGTGGCTAGTTAATAGCAGACGATAATACCTTACGAAAGAGACACAGTTTACCTGAATTATAATATTAGTTTTTGCTCGCTACATTTCGAACAAAACCAGTTCTTGAACGCAAATAATAATAAACTCGTCTGGAATGCAGTACCCACACTGTTTGGCACCCCAAGTAAGCCACCTCAACTGATGATGAAGAAACTGCCACAAAGATTCGACAATCCATCTAAAGCTGTAAAACAGTGCTATGACACGGAAGCAGCCAGTTCAACTCTCCACGTGTCACTGCCAGATTCGTGTGAACCGTCAACACAGACCTACTTTGACGATGAAGTGGTTAGATTAAGTGCAGTTATTCGTGTCTTACAAAAAGCGTAATTTTTGGTATGTATTTCATTCACTTCTGTTGTTAGTCACTTAATTTTCCTTGCTTCCTTCGTGTGATGACATTATTTTGTTAGCACCTTGTTCACTGACATTGTTTGAAAATTATTCAGATATTTGGTTTTGCGTGAAATGTAATGTAATCAGCTCACTATAATGTTTTCAACATATTTCTCCCATTATTTGGCAGTTGCTTGTACCACTTAGAATAATATAAAGATGAAGGTCGTACTTGCGGCAACAGGCGACAGTGACGAACACAGTAGGCCTACAGAATGATAATGAGCTGTGGATCGCTTTTGCATGTAGAGGTACATATCTGTGCTTCTTACATATGAATCTGTGTGTTTATATTCTTTTGATATTAACGTGGTAAGCTGCAATTCATCCAGTGTCATAAGTGTCCTTCATGAATGTGTTGTAGCTTGCCACTAGATTCATGGTTTTTGTCCATACTTGCGCGTATTTTAGAGTCATTTTTAGAAACATATATGCCTTCTGATACTACACAAACCCTTGGAGGCAAGAAAATAACTAAAATATTTCGTAAATTACGTAGGGAATGGATGCAAAACAAACATCATGCTCACAACTCGTCTGACGTTCACCTTACTCGCCGCTTGGAGCGCTAGTGTTGCTCCATCTGTCAAACGGTAACAATTTCTACAGCAGTGAGTGTCACGACTGTTATGTTAGACTGTGGTGCTGTATAGATGGCGACAGAGGCCGTGTATCAATTTTTGCGATCGTTCGAGACTGCGGTAACCATTGTTATTGACGTATTGACATGGATTCACACTTGTCGGAACGCCACGGTCACGTTTTTTAGTAGTGGTGGGCAGGAAATCGCGTATGTTAGAAATCACAGTGATTGAGAAGTCGCAACTTTACAGAATCTAACTGCGATTTCAGTCACAATTAGCAGTCCCAAGTAGCATTTCACATTCAACGCTGTGAGTCATCCGTTGGCCAAATTTCGTACTGCTTTCTGTTTCAGTGACGAGTCGCAGCTAGAAGTCTCAAGCAGCAACTAAAAAGCGCAGTTGGCCAAAGTTCGTACTACGCTCATATCTGCGATTCGCTATTGAGTCCAACTGCGATTTCTGTGTCAAGTCGCAACTAAGAGTCGCAAGTAGCAACTAAAAACCGCAGCTAACATTCTTTGCCTAGTGCCATCTGTTGACCGACGTTCGTAATTTGTTATATGAACCTTGTGCCTCACGAGATCAATGTACTGTGTCTGCATATTATATGACGACATGCACATTCAGCACAAGTTATGGTTGGTCAAACATAGCTGTGAGCCTGTGACCTGGAATGTATTATATCAATAAGAAGTAACATTGCCTTTTTCTCCAAAAAATATCATTTAAAGACAAGTAACCTGTGTTTGATTCTGCTTTCAATATGACATAGGTGCGTTAATACGCCACATGCCTACATGACTTGGCAATGTTAACACATGAGATCTCAGCCATCGATATAAGTGTAATGAAATAAAAGCAATATTATTGAGTCATATGAATGCCTCACTTTGATTTCGACACAGTTCAAGACTGGAGAAAAATTTTACACCTGATGTTATACATGGCAACTGCACACACAAGAATTTTTTGCCGACACTACAACCACCTACATAAGTAAGCTTTTCCTGGGTTACCTTCAAGTACTGCACTTAAACGATTCCCGATTTAACTGGAAGATCTGTATTTCCCACTTTCACACCAACAGCCTCAAAATGTGCATACTCTAAACCTCGGCCTATGTTACAGGTCAATGTCACACCCAGATTGTGGAGGGGGTGGGGGACATGTCACTCTCCAACAAGTCTCTACCAATAATTAAATGGCGGAAAATTTACGGGTATAGACACAGTTTAACATGCGGAAAATGAGATTTTCATTATTCACTCAATGTATTTAACATTTATCATTTCTTTAAAATAGCATAACAACATCAATTAAACACAGTTCAATCACTCATACTGCACACTTATTTCATAATTATGGCACTTTTATAAACTGCTAATCCTCTAAGAGCTGTCTTGAATCTTCACGATTCTCCCTCAAGAGCCTTGATGTTAATAGATACGTACAGCAACCATTTATTAGAGTCGGAACTATGCCTCCAAAATATCAAGGATTATTAAACATTTCTGCTGTCACTAATTACAAGCAGTGTAATTGACGGAGTAGTATTACTAATATTTGTTGTAATGAAAGCCACTCAGTGAGGGATGTTTCACATTTGCAAGAACGATCTCATTTAAGTATTTAAGCTAATCGAAACACTTAGAAATTAACCTCTCATCTGACGAAGACAGTCTAAGGACGCATTGGCGATTTCTCCAGATCTGTTGACAATGATATTTTGAATTATCGATTTAATAAGTGACTGAAATGTATTTTGGGTCCCTGTGAACATACCAATATGTTATGCTGCTTCCACATGCTTGGTGCTTGCCGCAAACTCAAAGCCTCTACAAACGTTTGGCCATGTTTGGGGAACTATCCACACTCTCGCGAGTGTGCCTGTTTGTTCTGGAGAAGCAAGCTTGATGGACATAGAGGTTGTGTCGGCCATAACCTTTGGTTTAACCTATCTTTATTATAAAGGGAAAAAATGAGGAAAGAAAACGAAAAATATGGCAAAGATAATGGTGGATGTTAAAAATTCATAGAAACAGTACCAAGTAATTGTTAAATTATTACATTATAGCTTCATTCATATATCTATGATCATTATATAGTTTCTTATGTGTATTTCATTTAATATAATTAGGCCTATGCAAAAATATTGATTTACAATTTGTGATTGTACAGAATTTATGAAAGAAAAATGCAATGAGCTTCTTCATGAACCATCTGTACAGTCTGATAACTTCTGCAGGATGAGATATGCTGATTTTGACTATTTGCTGAATGAAATTTCACCTATGGTTTCGAAGAAAAATACTGTCTTCAGAGAAGCTATACCAGCTAAATATCATCTGGCAATAACACTAAGATATTTAACATCTGGAGACAGTTAGAGAAGTCTACACTATTTGTTTAAAGTATCCACCCAAGCAATATCAAAAATTATACCTGAAGTATGCAGAGCTATTAATAACGTTCTGAAATATGAAATAAAGATAATGTGAAACATGTTTGATATTATTAGTTTTAAGAACTAGGTGTACAAAAATATTAATCAGTGTTCTGTACAATTGTTATTATTTATGCACTAGTATCATACTGCTCGGAATCTTCATAAGCTTTCTGGAGTGCTTTGTTAATAATGTTTTGTCTCTAGGCATGATTATTTCATCAGGTACCGGTACTGGTATTACTGTAATTGTAGAGGTGGGCTTTGAAGGGTTGGATTCGGTTGAGTAAATAGTTATGTTGTCATCTCTATTTTGAGGATGTGGTGGTGATAATGTAGTGGCGGATCTTTCAAAATTGGAGATAGAATTGGTAATGAAGGGGTCATGATTTGGGGTAGAAGGTTCAGAAAATGACGTTTGAACGCGTGCTCAGGGGTTTGGTACTACTATATATCCACTTGACACTGATGATGGACTAGAATGTTGAAATGAATTATGAGGGGATGGTGTTTCACACGAAAATGACCTCTGTTTAATTCTTTTGACAAATAAACCATCTATTTCATATATCAATAATTTCCTGTCGTCTTGAGGAAGTTCCCGCATCTTTTTGGCTAATAGCTTAGCATACAGATCACAATCATCATCTTCAGCATTTGCACATGATGGACACTGACTAAGTACATTCGTTAATTGACCAAATGCTGTGGCCATTTGCTGTTCCGCTATATTCGAAGCAGTGAGATGACGAGATTTCTCCTTAGATTTTCTTGTAGATGGTGAATAAACCATAGATGCAGAAGTCGAGGAACCCACCATGCTGTTATAATTTTCTGTCTCCTCGACTTCATCCACCGTTTCTTCGCCAGCTGTTTCTGATGATCTTGATTGCTGCAAAAATTAGGTTCTATTAATAATTCTATGGTACGAAAAAATTATTATTTTAACATTATAATTTCAGATGCCCTCTACAGCTGAAGATTGGATTAATATAGAAAGGGGATACAGTAGTAAATCCCCACATTGTGTGGGTTCGTTGGATGGCAAATATAAAGTTATCGAGTGTCCACCTCATAGTGGAACTGAATATTTCAACTACAAGAAAACTTTCAGTATAGTGCTTTTGGCATTAGTCGATAGCAATTATAACTTTATATTTGTTGACATAGGATGTCAAGAGAGGATTACCGATGGTGGTGTTTTTAACAATTCATTATTATGGCAGAGAATCTGCAGAAACGAAATGAATTTCCCCACACCATGCCCACTTCCTGGTTCGAATAATAACGTAAACGTGCCATACGTATTTTTAGCAGATGGTGCCTTTGCACTCAGTAGGCATGTTATGAAGCCTTACCCTGGACATCATGAGATTGGATCGCCAAAAGGAATATTTAACGAACAATTGTCTAGAATTCGGGTTGGAGTGGAGAATACTTTTGGCATATTAACTTCAGTGTTCAGAATTTTTCGAAGACCAATTAATTTAGATCTCGAAACTGTGAGAGAAATTACCATGACCCGTGTACTACTACATAACTTTCTCAGAAAAAGTAGATCTTCTTCAGAAAGATATATTCCCCCTGGAACTTTGGATGGAAGGGGTAGTAATGGAAATCTGAGAACACCTGGTGCATGGCGGAATATAAAAGAATATAATGCAATACAAAATTTGCCACTTCTACCTCGAAGATCACTGCTAAATGCCGTCATGATTAGGGACGAATTTACTTCATACTTTAGTAGGAGTACGAATGCTTCATGAGGAGTTCTTACTTCTTAATTTTAGAGCATGTACTTCTATTACAGAAACAGTAAAAATCAAAATTGATAGATTCCAAAATACTGAAGTGTTTTTACTTACTATATCTGAGTTCAAAACAATCTTGTTGGTATATATAGGCAGAAGAAATGATTCCATAAGCTGGTATGCAAACCAGACTGGTTTGTAAATACCTTTGACTCCTGAGGGAAAATTATTATTACTTATTATTTATGTCATATACATACATATTTTGTTAGTAACACAACTATTTTAGTAAAAATAAATATAGAACTTAGAAAAATATACACTTAGTGCCAATCACATATTTATCAAATTTATTGTATACATCCTGTAAATATTAACAAATAAATAAATAAATTTGTACCTGAGCCAGAACGAATAGAATCTTGTTTCTTCTTTAAATGTTTACGAAATGTGACCATAAGAATTTCCTTTTTGTTTTTAATCTCCTTGACAGGTTTCTTTAAAACTTCACTGAGATGACTCCAGGTATCAGCCACTTTTTTTTAATATTATGGTCTTTATTCCTCGGGTCTCAAATGCCGGGTTCTGCTTGATAACGTTCGATTAATTGTAATATTCCTCATTGGACCAGTTACCGGTATTCATTTTCCCTGCTGTAGCCTACTTCTATACAAAGAGGAACGCACTTCTGTCCGCCACCAGTGCACAAACAATACTAAGTCCACAACAAACGTGTGGACGCGTCGCAAGCACTTGCCACAGACCTCCTCTGATTTGTGCCAAAAAACCGACACTCGACTGGATCGGCCACAAGCGCTAGCAAGCCTGCACAAGTCAAGCCAAACGCCCTATCCACATGTTTGAATTTTTGATGTCTTGGCGAAGTTTGGCAAGTGTGTGGACGCGGCATTACAATTCGTTTTCTAAATACGAACTATTACGGTACATATGGCTACTTGCATATTAATTACACTATTAATATTTTCACAATTGTTTCCTTAAAACAAAAGTAAAGCCAATGGAAGAACAATTGTAAAACATACTTACTAATGACAGTTTTGTTGGAATGCAATTTTTTGTGTGAACGAGTGTAACTTTTTTATACGGTGATAAGTCGCAGAAGCAACAGAAATCGCAGAAATAGAAGTAGTAGAGTGTGGAGGGATACAAGACTCGGATTCCTTAACTACGACAAATCACAGTTAAGAATAACAGATACTGAAAAGCAGCATTCACAGAAATCACTGATGTCGGAAAATCGCAGTTTAGCCCATCACTATTTTTGAGCGTCGACAGTCAGAAGAATTCCAGAGCATTCACACAACACGGCATGTGAATGTCGAAAGAACGTCTGGACACTACAGGCACAGTCTAACAAAACAGTCGCAACTCTTCGCCTCGATTTTGTTGCCTACTCCGCCAGCAGCGTGAAATGCGGCCAGTAAGTTAAACTGTTGAGTTCTGCAAGATCGTGAAAGCGAATAGTAGTTCATTACTTTGGCTTGTACAATGGTGTTTGCAAATGGAGCGTAGTGTAGGGCAATAAATTGCAGCACCAACAACAACAAGAAGATACCACTTGTCTTTTTTTTTAGGTTTCCTAAGTGCCCTGAGAGGTATATACCGCTGTATCTGTATCGTCAGGATTCGCTTGCAAATTGCATGTATATTGATGATTAATGTTTCCTTTTACAAGTAGAAAAAGGCAAGTGAATAGCAGATGAGAAAATATTATCGAAAAAGACCCTGTTTACCTTTATAATAATGTTACGTTTTGTCCACTACACGTCGAACAAAACCAGTTCATGAATGCAGACATTAACAAACTTGGGTGGAATGCAGTAAATCACATTGTTTGACATTCCGAATACGCCAACTCAACTGACGATGAAGAGTAGACTGCCAAAAAGGTTCGACAATCTGTCTAAAGTTGTAAAACATTCCCATGGCACAGAAGCAGCCAGTTCAACTCTCCAAATATCAGTGCCAGATTCGTCTGGATCGTCAACACAGACCTGCTTTGACAATGAAGTGGTAAAATTAAGTTCATTTATTCATGTTTAGAAAAAGCGTGTGGAGTATCAGAATGTGCAGATCACTAGACTTCGTGCAAAACCGTTATGGGACAAGGAAAGTGCCTTTCGTTTTAAGTACAGACAGCAAGAGAAAATGTATCAGAAGGTTCAAGTGAAGAAGGACAAACAAATTTTGAAGACTATAGGATCCCAATATTTTTAAAAAAAAGATGTCCTTGGCTTTTTAAACCAGGTTAGCATGCTATCTGCAAGGTGGAAAGACAAAAATAAGCGGTTTGCTCTAAATTTATTATATTACAGCACTCAGGAATACAGGTTTTGTCAGAATGTTTTATGTTTCTGTCGGTGTGTGCATTACGGAGGTATGTGGAATGCATACAAATAAAATATGGGATAAGTGACAATATGTTCCACCTTTTAAAGCAGAAGGTACACCATTTCTCCGTACTGAAAAACTAGTGACTATGTTATTGGATGAAAAGTGTCTAATAGCAAATTTAACATATGACAGCGTTTCTGACAGTGTTATTGGCTTTGAGGACTTGGTGCTTACACTCACAGTATATTTCTTCCACTATTTGGCGGTTTCTTGTACCACTTAGAATAATATAAAGATGAAGGTCGTACTTCTGGCAACAGCAACAATGATTAAAACACAGTTGGTCTACAGAATGACAAATAGGGCGTCGATCCCTTTTGCATGTAGAGGAACATGTCTGTGCTCCTTATATGTGAACCTATGTGTCTATATTCCGTTGATATTAACGTGGTAAGCTGCAGTTCTTTCCAACGTCACAAGTATGTATTGTAGCTTGTCACTGGATTCAGAGTTTTATCCCTACTTGCGCTTATTTTAGAACCATTTCTAGAAACATCTGTGTCTTCTGATATTACAAAAACACTTGAAGGCAAAAAAACAATTCAAATATTTCGTAAATCCCTTGGAAAGAGATGCAATCAAACACTGTGCTTACAACGCATCTGAAGTTCTCCTCTCTCGCCACTTGGAGCGCTAGTGTCGCTCCAGCAGTCAAAGGGTAACAACTTTTACAGCAGTCGAGTATCGCGACTGTTATGTTAGACTGTGCTGCAGCTGGTTCTTAACATACCCACCAGAGACCCTATTTCGTAGTTTGTGGTAGATCATCATGAAATGACGAAATTTGGTTTAAAGCAGCTTGCAACGATTGATTTTGCTCTTGTTTAGGGACAGCAAGCAAAAAGAGTCTATGTTAGAAAAATAATAAAGTATCGAGACTGTAAAGGAGAGTTTCACACTCTTTACAAGGAGCTGGAAGAGGAGCCATCATCATTTTATAAATATTTCAGAATGTCCAGACAACAGTTTTTTTTTATCTGTTAAGCAAGATACGAATAAAAATTACGAATAGGAATTCAACATTCAGGCGTCCAACTCACCACGGCAGAAGCTGATGGTTTGTCTAAGATCTGTCTACATGGGCGTTTTTCCTGAACTAAACAAAACAAATATCAACGTGCTACTTGCCAGCAGCAACAGTACAATGTCACCTGACCACGTGAATGGCCCATTGAAACATTCTGACCAAGAAACTTTGATGAGTCGATGACATTCCGCTGACGATGTGTGCCACCATTTGGACTACAGTGGAGAATCTTTTGATGTGACGGTGACCTTCCATCAAGTGTGATTCCACATTTAAAGAAGCAGCTCATTCTATCCTCAATCGCTATAGTCACTGCAATTATGGAAACTGCTGATGTATTTATTTTCTTTCAAAATGTGAACATGCCAGCTCTGGGAAAAAAAGAGCTCGCAATAAGCTTTGTGAGTAACAAATTTGGAAACCACAGAATTAAATATTACCGTGGCGCAGTCAGTTAAAAGCAGCTATCTAGTGGCAGAATTCCCTTGTTCGAAACTTACATTTTTTCTCTTTTTAGATGGGAAAATTGCCTCCAAGTAACTGCATGGTGCAGAGCCCACGTTAAAATCGACATATGTAGGGAATTATCTCCAGAAATGATTCAGTTATTAAAATTGAGGTCCGACATGTTTAACCCCAAAGCACGTTCTCCATATTATAAACCAGCTACAAATGTCATCGAAGAACTGCGTCAGTGTGTCTGAAGTTGTCCCAGTATCGTATGTGTATTAGTATTATAGAATCTCATCTCTAAATACACTTTCGAGATTTTCAATCTCACCATGGAGAGCAACCAGTGTAAATCTGACTTACTTGCCACAATACAACAGAGAAATAATTAGTCACATCTAATGCTAAATTTAACTTCTCATTTCGTTTCTGTGTACATGACAGGTGCAGCATCTTTGCTGAAAATAGGTCACTAAAGAGCTTTTTTCCTCAAATACCAGTTTCAAGTAACTGTAATGAGCTGACAGTATTTGCAAGTGGTTCTTTATGTCAGTACACCGAGCGAGGTGGCGCAGTGGTTAGCACACTGGACTCGCATTCGGGAGGACGACGGTTCAATCTCGTCTCCAGCCATCCTGATTTCGGTTTTCCGTGATTTCCCTAAATCGTTTCAGGCAAATACTGGGATGGTTCCTTTGAAAGGGCACGGCCGATTTCCTGTTCCATCCTTCCCTAACCCGAGCTTGCGCTCCGTCTCTAATGACCTAGTTGTCGACGGTACGTTAAACAACACTAACCTAACCTTTATGTCAGTACAGCGCAAAGTTTTGTTAACATTACTCACTTGACACTTACTTTCAACACATTTTGAAACTTGCAGGAGTAATTTCATTGCACTTTCCAAATGATTATGAATACTTGACTGGACGACTGTATTTTCGAGTAAAATGTGAGGAAGATATAAAACTATCTGAAAAAAATAACCTATGACATGCTATGCCCTTCTACATCTGTGTTTCATGTGACAAGGCAGACTACCTTTCTTACATACTTTGTTATTAGTCATCCTCTAAGCTTTTAGGATTGTGATGAGTAATGTTAACTGTTGTGACTTGGCAAGACAGCCAAGCCACTAGAAGGTAGCTGAAAGGCACGCGTTTAAGCTCATGCAGGCTGGCGTGTGGTCTGGAACAGGACAAGGTAATGAATATAGCCAATAACGTACGTAGCTGCTGGAATACTTAACTTTAATCCATAATTGGTGAACATCGGTCTGACGGTACATGCATCACAAGATAAATAGCAATTGATAATGGCGCCTTGCTAGGTCGTAGCAAATGACATAGCTGAAAGCTATGCTAACTATCGTCCCGGCAAATGAGAGCGTAATTTGTCAGTGAACCATCGCTAGCAAAGTCGGCTGTACAACTGGGGCGAGTGCTAGGACGTCTCTCTAGACCTGCCGTGTGGCGGCGCTCGGTCTGCAATCACTGACAGTGGCGACACGCGGGTCCGACGTATACTACCGGACCGCGGCCGATTTAAAGGCTACCACCTAGCAAGTGTGGTGTCTGGCGGTGACACCACATTAACAAAACTTGGCGTTTTACTGATACAATATGTCTAACTGGTCGCCAAAATGGAGGATATGCTTTGGCGTTAGACATTTCAGTCTGTAATTTTAATAACTATATCGTTTCTGAAGATAATTCCCTACTTGCGTCGCGTTTAACGTGAACTGTGTACCACGCTGCTACTTTCGGCAATTATAGAATTAAAAAAGAATTAGACCTTTGGTAGTTTAAAACAAAGGCCTTCTGTCGCTACGATACTGTACATAACTGTCTAAGACACTATGAAGTCGATGAGGGTGCTTCCAAATTTATCATTTACAGGTGAATTTTGAACTCTCTCTCTCTCTCTCTCTCTCTCTCTCTCTCTCTCTCTCTCTCCTCCCTCTCCCCCCCCCCCTCTCTCTCTCTCTCTCTTGTCAAACGTTGGCTGGTTCACATTTTCAAAGAAAATGAAGACATTGGTAGTTTCCAGAACTGCAGTGAATACCCTTACAAGGAGAGGTCCCCAGCGGTGCGATCTACTTTCTGTACATTCTGGAACTATCTATACGGTGATGTAGGTTAAGATCTCTTGAATCACATGCTGCAGTCGTTCACCCTGGTGAACCCTCACTTACGAATAATAGACGAAAAAAAGTCGGATTTTGTGTCACACACAGTAGCATTAAAAATGTTGCATGAGATGGACTGGCTGTGTGGCATAATGGACAGGATAACGACTTTCTGTGTAGAAAGTTGTGGGTTCTAATCATGTCATGCTTACAATTTTTTAATTTTTGGAATCCTTATCGAAATGACATTGATCATTTTTATTCAGTTTATTGCTTTAACCATAATTTTTTAATTCTGTTCCTTTATCATATATTTTTAATCATAATATCAACTACTTCATTTGCTCTCACTTTTCTTCCCATCATTCATTCTCCATTTGAAATCTTTATTCATGCATTTTTAATTAATTTTATGTATTAATTTCGATTTAATTTCTATCACCTTCTTTTTGTCAACATTATTGAGTTCATTATATCTATTTCACATGTTGCTTGAATTTAATTATTACTTATAAACCTTTCTTTCATTTAAATATTCACCTGTGATACTTTGTCTATATTGCTATAGGTATTTAGGTTATGATTTAAATGTTTGTTTGACGATTACAGTGTAAAAAATTGCACATTTGGTAACAAAAATACATTTTTCACACCACTGCACAAATACCATATAAATGAATTATTTCGTATTTTGTTTTTTAACCGATAAATTGGAATTTTCAAGCAACTGAATATTATAACAGATAAATACAATTAAATTCATATTCACAAAAATTCTTATTGGAAAGAGAATGATGTAAAGAAAAATGAAAAAAATAAAAAATTCATACTTGATTAAAATGATATGACAAAGGAATGGAAATAAAGAATTACATTTAAATCAGTTAAATTTATAAAAATAATGATGAAAATCATTATGATATAGATTTAAAAATTAAAAATTTATGCACTCAGTGAGATTTGAATTCACATCCTCCTGCCCACAAAGATGTTATCTTATCTTTTTTATGTTTATATAAATTTATTTATTAACAGATATCAAAGAACCTTTACATTGACTTTAAATTAGATGTATAAATGATAAGAACCTTTCTCTTTTCCATTTATTGTTCAGCATTTCCGGTTTTTCGTTCTTTAAGTGTTGTTTCAGTTCACATATAGACTCTTGTCCGTAATTGAAGATATAGTGTGTGAGTGTTCTTGTCTTGAAACGCTTTTAAATCCATATACATTATTTTCTTGGTGTTTGATTTAGTTAATAGTGGTTGACAACGAACCTACAGGTTTAAACTTAATTCATTTCCATAAACTTGCAATTCTGGAGCAACCTACTATTCAGTGTGTGGCAGTGTCAAACATTCCACAGTAATCACAGTATGGATGACTAGTTAGTTTTATTCTATGGTGTTGCACAGCTGTCGGAAACAAAGCATTTATAAACATGTAAGCTGCACAACCTTAAACTTACGGGTTTGTCTGCAAAATTTGACTAGACTGCCTTCCAGTTTAAGTCTTCGTGGTTCATCTGGTTTGCTGGTGGGTCATGGAGTTTTTTTCCCAATAATGTCGATTTTTTCTGTCTCATGTAACATCTTTCATTTTAGGTCTTCTCTAAAATGTAAGTTGCAGTTTTCAAGGCATGAATTAAATTTGCTGTCATCCTTCTCTCATCTCTATTTTCTGTCACGATATGCCAGTGCACCGTTAGCCTCAACTGACTGGCTGGCAATTTGAGCTTATGTATGAATATTTTCACTAGAGGGGATGAACATTTTGCCTCACAATTTGTTAAAGCTAGCCCACCTTCATCAAGTGGGTTCGTCCTTCAGTTGATGCCTGGCTACTCGAAACAACATACCTTTGCAAATAAACCAGCCAATGCATTTTTTAATTTGTGCAATACATTTTCAGTCAACCAGTACGATTTGTGCAGCATACCACATTTTGGATAGGGCCAGTATGTTTACACATTCAATCCACCACCTCTTCCTTGAAATTGGCGGTAAAAGGACTCAATCTAAACTGGGCTGCTGGATAGGATGGACGTAAATCTTTATTTTGCGTGCATTGTTTATTCAACAATTTGAGTTACAGTGTGTTCACCATGAGGTCTGGAAGCTAGCCAACCTAGTACACAGTACCATCACCATAGTGCGCTGTCGTCTCTCCCCCTATTCCCACCAATGACGTAATCCAAGATGGCGGTCTGGAGAAAAATGGCGGGAAAAGGACACAGTCTGTGTTCAGCTGCTGGAGAGAAAGGAGTGTATTATTTATTTTCAGTGGGGAGTTGGAACAATTTATTTAATACGCCAATACAAAATAATCACCCTGACGGGTTTTGGTCCCAATAAATAGCCTAAAGACCTGCAAACTACTCCTAAATGACCGAGATAGTGTTGTACACTGATGTACAGACACGGTCACTACACGTAAAATTGGCAAAATAACGCATGTATAACGCTCTGCATCACGCTCACAACGCCTAAACAGTCGAAAAATTGCGGTGCACAAACACACATTCCGTATAAAAACGCATCAGCCATCGTTAAGAAATTTGACTGCATTGTATCAGCGATCTGTTCCCTATGGAGGTCCAAGGTGAAATGACGACCGGATATGATGGGTGCACACGCTGGTCCATTCTCTCCCACATGTGAGATGCCTCTGGGTGCACATGTTTATCTAGTCACCATCACTGATGTGCTGATGCATCTCCTTGATACCTGCAGGTCCAGCACCAGCCTAATTGCCGAGCGAGATGTTTGTGTAGCGAACCACCCTCACAGGTGCAGCTAAAAGTTTGTCACTGTTGTACTGATGTCTACATAAGTCTCCCTCTGGACACACTATAGAAATCTGTTGCAATGCTTTCAGAAACTGTTTACGAAAGTATCCCAGAGTAACACAGGAAGAATTCTTCCTACCGATCCTAACAGGATAGCTCGTCCGTCATGTGTCACCATTCCTGGAAATCATAACGTCCTGCTTTCAACATATGGCTCAGAAACGGTAAGCGTTCGCTCCTGTTCTCACTGCTAAAGACTTTCATCATGTCTGTGCATGATTGTGAAAACACTGTTAATCATAAAAGCATTCTTGTTGTTTGTAAAGAGATCACTGTCTAGGCACACATGGGAAAATCAGGACTATTACACAAACAGAATTGCAAACTCTATCCTACAGAAGAGAAAAAAAATGGCTGGAATTTTCGGTATCCTACAGCTGATGGTCTGGTGATGTCTTAATGCCACAATGGTGGATGAGGTACAGCATCCCACCAGAGATGGATGGTGTGTTTCAACTTGTCTTTGAACACTTGAGCAAAGAAGACATCATGTTACTCTCAGAACTTTCCATAGACACCTTTCCCCCTTCTTGTTCAAACCAGTCTGTAGAGGCTCCTATGCCCCAGCACAAAGGATATCTTGTGAGCTAATGGAGCTTTCAGATTTACTCTTACTGAATTTTCTCGCCAAACTAGTGCAGCTGCCGGAGTGGGAGCAATATCTGCAACTAATTTTTGCAGAAGCAAAACTATTTCGTATAGATCGCCATATTGCACTGACAGTTAAACCCTGAAAAAGTGATCTACAGGGCGTCAAATACGGAAAGGCACTTCCTCAATTACACTGCTCTGCTGTTGTCGAGCAAAACCTGAATTTTTCAGTGTCAAACCCGCCAAGCTACTGCTGCTTGTCAGGAAGTTCTGACCGCCATGTTCTGCAGATGAGACTTTCAGTAGCAAAACAATTTTCCACAGACTGTCAGTAGGGGGACAACCTATGTGCCAGTGCACATTGGATTGTTGCCAAATTTATTCAAGACGGCGGCGATAACGTCATCCAAGATGGCGGCATGTAGACTTGGCAACAGCGCATGACGTCATCCAAGATGGCGGATTTTGGCGGGAAAATAGGCCAATTGTGCTACATACACTAACCTAACCTCAAGAAAAAATGGCGGGAATTTGAAATTTGGCGGGAAAATAGTCCAATTGTGCTACGTCCACTAACCTAAAAAAAATGGCGCGAAGTTTGAATTCCAACAGGATAATGCATGCAAAGATCGTACTTGTCTTTTTATTATTATTGATTACCATTCATTAACATTCATTATTATTTATTATTATTTATTATCATGCATTATTATTTATTATCATTTATTATTATTTATTATCATTTATTATTATTTATTATGATTTATTATTATTTATTATTATTGACCTGCCTCAACTAGAAAATTCCCTCCAAATTCAAATTCCAACACGATAATGGCTGCAAAACCTTAGTTTTGTTTATTATTCATTATTATTTATTAACATGCATTATCATTCATTGTCATTTATTATCATTCATTGTTGTTGTTGTTGTTGTGGTCTTCAGTCCTGAGACTGGTTTGATGCAGCTCTCCATGCTACTCTATCCTGTGCAAGCTTCTTCATCTCCCAGCACCTACTGCAACTTACATCCTTTTGAATCTGCTTAGTGTATTCATCTCTTGGTCTCCCCCTACGATTTTTACCCTCCACGCTGCCCTCCAATGCTAAATTTGTGGTCCCTTGATGCCTCAGAACATGTCCTACCAACCGATCCCTTCTTCTGGTCAAGTTGTGCCACAAACTTCTCTTCTCCCCAATCCTATTCAATACCTCCCCATTAGTTACGTGATCTACCCACCTTATCTTCAGCATTCTTCTGTAGCACCATATTTCGAAAGCTTCTATTCTCTTCTTGTCCAAACTGGTTATAGTCCATGTTTCACTTCCATACATGGCTACACTCCATACAAATACTTTCAGAAACGACTGCCTGACACTTAAATCTATACTCGATGTTAACAAATTTCTCTTCTTGAGAAACGCTTTCCTTGCCATTGCCAGTCTACATTTTATATCCTCTCTACTTCGACCATCATCAGTTATTTTACTCCCTAAATAGCAAAACTCCTTTACTACTTTAAGTGTCTCATTTCCCAATCTAATTCCCTCAGCATCACCCGACTTAATTTGACTACATTCCATTATCCTCGTTTTGCTTTTGTTGATGTTCATCTTATATCCTCCTTTGAAGACACTGTCCATTCCGTTCAACTGCTCTTCCAAGTCCTTTGCTGTGTCTGACAGAATTACAATGTCATCGGCGAACCTCAAAGTTTTTACTTCTTGTCCATGAATTTTAATACCTACTCCGAATTTTTCTTTTGTTTCCTTTACTGCTTGCTCAATATACAGATTGAATAACATCGGGGAGAGGCTACAACCCTGTCTCACTCCTTTCCCAACCACTGCTTTCCTTTCATGCCCCTCGACTCTTATAACTGCCATCTGGTTTCTGTACAAATTGTAAATAGCCTTTCGCTCCCTGTATTTTACCCCTGCCACGTTCAGAATTTGAAAGAGAGTATTCCAGTTAACATTGTCAAAAGCTTTCTCTAAGTCTACAAATGCTAGAAACGTAGGTTTGCCTTTTCTTAACCTTTCTTCTACGATAAGTCGTAAGGTCAGTATTGCCTCACGTGTTCCAACATTTCTACGGAATCCAAACTGATCTTCCCCGAGATCGGCTTCTACCAGTTTTTCCATTCGTCTGTAAAGAATTCGCGTTAGTATTTTGCAGCTGTGACTTATTACACTGATAGTTCGGTAATTTTCACATCTGTCAACACCTGCTGTCTTTGGGATTGGAATTATTATATTCTTCTTGAAGTCTGAGGGTATTTCGCCTGTCTCATACATCGTGCTCACCAGATGGTAGAGTTTTGTCATGATGGCTCTCCCGAGGCCATCAGTAGTTCTAATGGAATGTTGTCTACTCCCGGGGCCTTGATTCGACTCAGGTCTTTCAGTGCTCTGTCAAACTCTTCACGCAGTATCGTATCTCCCATTTCGTCTTCATCTACATCCTCTTCCATTTCCATAATATTGTCCTCAAGTACATCGCCCTTGTATAAACCCTCTATATACTCCTTCCACCTTTCTGCCTTCCCTTCTTTGCTCAGAACTGGGTTGCCATCTGAGCTCTTGATATTCATACAAGTGGTTCTCTTCTCTCCAAAGGTCTCTTTAATTTTCCTGTAGGCAGTATCTATCTTACCCCTAGTTAGACAAGCCTCTACATCCTTACATTTGTCCTCTAGCCATCCCTGCTTAGCCATTTTGAACTTCCTGTCGATGTCATTTTTGAGACGTTTGTATTCCTTTTTGCCTGCTTCATTTACTGCATTTTTATATTTTCTCCTTTCATCAATTAAATTCAATATTTCTTCTGTTACCCAAGGATTTCTATTAGCCCTCGTCTTTTTACCTACTTGATCGTCTGCTGCCTTCACTACTTCATCCCTCAGAGCTACCCATTCTTCTTCTACTGTATTTCTTTCCCCCATTCCTGTCAATTGTTCCCTTATGCTCTCCCTGAAACTCTCTACAACCTCTGGTTCTTTCAGTTTATCCACGTCCCATCTCCTTAAATTCCCACCTTTTTGCAGTTTCTTCAGTTTCAATCTGCAGTTCATAACCAATAGATTGTGGTCAGAATCCACATCTGCCCCAGGAAATGTCTTACAATTTAAAACCTGGTTCCTAAATCTCTGTCTTACCATTATATAATCTATCTGATACCTTTTAGTATCTCCAGGATTCTTCCAGGTATACAACCTTCTTTTATGATTCTTGAACCAAGTGTTAGCTATGATTATGTTATGCTCTGTGCAAAATTCTACAAGGCGGCTTCCTCTTTCATTCCTTCCCCCCAATCCATATTCACCTACTATGTTTCATTCTCTCCCTTTTCCTACTGACGAATTCCAGTCACCCATGACTATTAAATTTTCGTCTCCCTTCACTACCTGAATAATATCTTTTATCTCATCATACATTTCATCTATTTCTTCATCATCTGCAGAGCTAGTTGGCATATAAACTTGTACTACTGTAGTAGGCATGGGCTTTGTGTCTATCTTGGCCACAATAATGCGTTCTCTATGCTGTTTGTAGTAGCTAACCCGCACTCCTATTTTTTTATTCATTATTAAACCTACTCCTGCATTACCCCTATTTGATTTTGTATTTATAACCCTGTAATCACCTGACCAAAAGTCTTGTTCCTCCTGCCACCGAACTTCACTAATTCCCACTATATCTAATTTTAACCTATCCATTTCCCTTTTTAAATTTTCTAACCTACCTGCCCGATTAAGGGATCTGACATTCCACGCTCCGATCCGTAGAACGCCAGTTTTCTTTCTCCTGATAACGATGTCCTCCTGAGTAGTCCCCGCCCGGAGATCTGAATGGGGGACTATTTTACCTCCGGAATATTTTACCCAAGAGGTCGCCATCATCATTTAATCATACAGTAAAGCTGCATGTCCTCGGGAAAAATTACGGCTGTAGTTTCCCCTTGCTTTCAGCCGTTCGCAGTACCAGCACTGCAAGGCCGTTTTGGTTAATGTTACAAGGCCAGATCAGTCAGTCATCCAGACTGTTGCCCCTGCAACTACTGAAAAGGCTGCTGCCCCTCTTCAGGAACCACATGTTTGTCTGGCCTCTCAACAGATACCCCTGCGTTGTGGTTGCACCTACGGTACGGCCATCTGTATCGCTGAGGCACGCAAGCCTCCCCACCAACGGCAAGGTCCATGGTTCATGGGGGGTATCATTCATTATCATTTATTATTATAGGCCTACCTCCACTAGAAAATTAGCCAAAATTCAAATTCCAACACGATATTCTCTCGAAAACTGTACTTCTATTTATTATTATCATTTATTATTTATTCAAGATGTCGAATTTTCTCGGCGAGAATGCCATTTTCCTTACATCCATAACAAAAATCTATCACAAGTTCAAATCCCAACACCATAATTGATCACATATACGAGCATTCTCCGTCACTCATCTTTTTTCACTGGTAGCCTATCATAATTGCGTTAAATAATAAACTGCACTTATAGTAACGTAATTCACGTCCTTTGATTTTGCACGGGGGAAGGGACTGAAGACTTTATTTCAAGCAGTACGGTCATCACTTGTTCTCCAACACAGTCAGCACACACATCTTTGATATCGCAGTGCATTCACCACGACGTCCGCACTCCAACTGAATTAGTTCAAATTCTCACCACCAACTGGACCTCACACAGCCGTTCGCTACGTGTCCTTGTGCCATCGAGAACGCACTGCTACACATTTGGCGGCAAAGTTTGCTCGACAGTGGAATCCGTCATGACAATATAACAGTACGTTTGGTCCGCAATAGAACGCTCGCTAATTGACTCGCTCTCGCGCGCGCGTAATAACTGTACAATCGCTGCGCCGCCGCTCCGCTTACGTCACACACCCTCCATACACGCGACGGACATAGTCTTCTGTAAATACCTGGAAAATGACTCTATATTTCAGACTTTACGGTCATGCAGGTGTGTCCCAACTGACTTCTCCGTGCTCACACAGCGAAACTCCAGAGCGCAGCTGACGCACGCGCGGCCGGCTGAGCCCGCTCCATCCGCAGCTCCCTGGCCGGCTGACGTCAAGCGACCAGCGGTGCCCGCACAGCCGCGCTCGCCTCGGAGTCCGACTGCGTAAACATCTTTCCGCGCCCGCGAGCACTTAACGCTGGACAGGATGGAACCTGTCAATCACGAGCTGGACAAAGCACACGTTCCACCCCAAATTTATTTTTCTGAACAGGTTCGAACCTGCCGATACCTACCTCACACAACCGCCCGAGATGTTTGGAAAGTTCTATCACGTGACACGCTAAAAGCTATATCGGTCCTAAAGTTCGCAAATTCTCAGCACCAACGGACAGGAACCGACACGCTTGCTCTGTCCAAACCACCCTCACGCCACATACCGCCCCACCAGCATGTGTGATGGAGCACAAAGGACACCCTCAGCCCCATAAACTTTGCAATTCAAGACCGATAGACAGGAACCGACACGCTCGAACTGGAATGTTTTTTCTACCGAGTTGGAGACTTCCTTGACGTGACAACGCGCAATCGACCACGTGGCTCTGTCAGACAAATAACGCTCTCACTAAGTTAACTGATCACCTGATTCTCATTATTCAGCCCACATGCTTCGATTATCTAATCCAGGATCTTGGCGAAAACACGCATCCGTACACATGAGCCATCGCGCGCACCTAGCTTAGTACCTCCGCAAGTGAATGTAACAAAGTCCGCATGACTATTTAATTAATCTGATCAATTAATTAACCTCTCTGATGCGGAAAAATGCCACGTCCACCTAGACTTGGAATCAATTTTCGCCACTGCCACATCCACCTGGACTTGAAATGAAATATTTAAAGTCCCTACCGACCACCACGTCCTTTTACCGACCCATGTTCGTTGGCTAACATCTACTAATGCTTGCTTCCGTTTACTAACGTGCACTAACGTGTACTAACCCACATTAACTTATATCACATTCTGTCTATACAAATAAGCCAAGCTTCAATTCTGATGGTCAGTTCGTGTTTCTCAAGAAAATTGTGGCGAACGAAGCCACTAACCTAAGTCACCTGTGATGACTCAAAATCGTCTGCTTTGCCTCTCTCACACACCACGAGCGCGAGACCGCCCACATCACAGTCTGGACCTTTGTACTCGCGTCGAACATACTCCTGTATAAATATTCTAGCTAAACTATGACCCTAATACTGTTGTTCAATCCACACGGTCTAGCACATGGCCAGAGCACACCCCCAGTGCCTAAGCCGAGAACATTGCTCGCCCCATATTTAGTTAACCGCTGAGAGACGGAGATATGCTGCAATCACATGCCTCGTGCTCTCGTAGCTACTCACCTCAGCAAGTCGATCCAACAAACCCTCCGAGTAGAAAAAATAACAACCAACTCGAACTCTCTCATATTCTATATCGTACCACAAATACTTAACGTACATTTTATTTACCCATCGAGTATATCTATCACTCGCATACAAAAAACACTCGTCCTGATATACCTGGTGTCATGTTGCACAGTCGGCAGACACGCAAACAGCTCCTAATTTCAGTGCACAATATCAAACTGCTCTGCTCCTAAATAATGCAGTACACATAACTGTAAACACCATCAGTACTCGTAATCTGTCCAAATAACGCACAGCAAAATAACTCAATAGACGCGCGCAATCAACCTGTCCCACATTAAGTCACACGTCCGACAGCTCTCAATTCGCTCAAAGGCCTCTGTTCGACCCTTCAGACTTGACTTGATAACAGCCGCTTCACACCGAACACCTGAGAAATTCGTATCACCTACACGCCGAACGTGACTATCCAAGCCAGGCCACGCGAGTCGTCTGTCACCGTCCTACTCAGTGCGGTCCAACACACATCTTAAGGCCGCATTCCATTGCTTGCCGGTCTATATGCGACACATCTCCACCTTCACGTCTGTTGTCAGAATAGTCGAGAGCGAGTTCACACACACACCGTCCGCACACATCCCAGCGCTTCTCTCCCCTCTCAATATAAACGATCATTTGAAAATTAAAAAAAAAAAAAATAAGAGCCCAGTCAACCTCTCCGAAATTGTATAGTGCCCCCAAAAATAGTTAACGCTCGCTTTTGTGTTTTCTCAGTTTATTTGTAAATTCAAATTCTTACCCTAACAGAACTTGTTCACCAAAATAATACTGAATGCGCTCCCCACCTCCCACCTTTCCAGCTCTCAACATACGCAAATGTTCTCAACCCTCCTATATCCCAGCACAAATCGATTAATCATTCTTATCCCTTCTTATCGAATTTACTGGCCTAATTTCCTAAGGACCCGTTATCGAAGTACCATCCTGCTTTTCTTTCTGATGATTCCTGTGCTTAATTTTACAGAGATCGCTAAATTACCTCCACGGCCCCCCTCAATCTACACACACACACACACACACACACACACACACACACACACGGTCATCCTCTCTACTCATCCCATAACATAAGCAATAGTAACTTTACAATCCATTATATACAAACCTTACACAATGTAAGCCACATTAACTTTACAATACCCACTACATGCCCCAATTCTCTCAATTCCTAAGGAAGCACTGTGAACTTGCTCTTTCTTTCTACACACGCTTCACTCAGCGGTAATCAGCCCTTCTGCATCAACGGACGGAAGTCCCTCTCAGAACTGTTCCACAAATTCGGCGATCGCTTCCCCTCAACACAAATGCGTTACTCTCTCTTCTTCTTCCTTGCCTGCTCGTTTTTTTTCTACAAACTTATCCAGACTCATAGACTACAAGAACACACCAATTTTTTTTCTAAGTACAGCATCCTTTAAACCACTGAATAGCTAGAAACAAACAGACCACAAAATTATATTCGCACTCTCGAATACCGAAGTCGTTGATCTCATTTATACAGTTAAATCTTACGATCGCGGTCTCATTTGATTGGCATTCCACAATGAGCTAAGTATCGGAAATACACTCTTCTGACCGTTGTTACTCTGGAAGTATCTCTACCGTTCTTACGACTTCCTCTCTATTCGTCACATAACATAATCAATATTAACTTTACAGTGCAGTATATACAAACGCTACACAATGTAAGCCACATTAACTTCACAATACAGTATATACACATTTGACGCAAAACAGTGCACTTATCCAGTATATCTCTACAGCGTATAGTCCTTCTACAGAATAGGTTATGATACTTTACATTGGTCTGTGCATGGGACTTTGATCACTGAGTGGAGCAATGCCTGTGTATTTAATGGTGTCAGCGCACATGTTCGATTCCAGCATTTGTTTTCGATATATATTAAAGACAGGGACTCGGTAATATCATCGATGTGTCCCCCGGATGATGTTGGCGGAGTTTTTTTAGGTTGTAGTTCCTTATACTCTGTTGGATGGTACAAAATGCACCTTGAGAGACACATATCTCCTTCAGACTGCGGTACCTGTATGTAGTACCGCAATGCAGTAGCAAAATCCTCGTCCTTCTCCCAGTTCCCATAACTACTTGTACTGTCTTTTTTTACTATTACCTCGTATAATGGGAGAAACCTTCCCATTTCCACTGAGTGGTCAAAACACAGTCCTTCCATGTTAACTCAACTCACCCTTTTTCTACAGGGGTTGCAGAAGGTGGTATATAGCGCTTTCCGACTTCCACTCAGTTCCTACTTAAATTGGAATGATCACATGCACAAAGCTGCAGTGATGGTGGGGCAGAGACTGAGAAACAGTTACATGATGCAGAGGGACTGTCTGAAGCCACATTAGTATTTTACTGTAGCAGACAGGTTCGAAAAAGGTGGCTCATTTCGAGATGTGAGAGTGCCATGCAAATGATTCACTAGTGGCTGTAACCATTAAAAGACATCCAGCGCAGGTATATGGTTGAATGGAAAGACTTGATTCTACATCGCAGACAGCATTTCTACCAGAAACTGTAACACTATATATCAGGAAAGCCAGTGTATTGATCATTGGGTTTTGCATATCTCTCACGACCTCAATCTAGTGTTGCATTTTTAAAAGTGATTTATTGCGTAGCACACTATTTACTGTATGTCATCATTCTCAATCAATCATCACCCTCCCTCGCCTATAACACAGTGCATATATAGCAGAAACTCTGACATGGCAGGGGGATAGAATGTGTTACAAATACTGGAGAAATGTCTAGCGGCGGAATGAGGGAGTTGAAAATACTGGCTTCATATCATGTTTCTTAGCCAAATCACTTTCTACAACCGGTGATTCTATTACGAGCTTACATAGCTGGCGACATGCTCCCCTACTTACTGTATGTTAATACATACCCGGGAAATTACCGTCTATAGGCCCATTCAATGTCGCGGTATTTATGTGGAAAACCACTCATTCGGAACCAAAACCCAATCTCGATTTCTAAAGTTTATTAAGTTTTTTACACGGATGTCATTAGCGATACTTGTGTTCACCGGTAGAACCAAGACCACATTTAACCAGAGCAACAGTAACATAGTCGATGTGACCATGCTTTTTTTTAAAATATAGCTGGTCGCTTATAAGACGATTGCTTCTCTCTTCCTTAGACGCACTGGTACCACTCGCAAGTAAACCAAAGGGGTCATGTCCATCCATCGCGGATTTTGCTTAATATTGTTTGGTGTCACTAGCATTCAGTTCTTGGCGAAATATTATACTTAGTAGGGGATTTGTGACAGATTCACTGTGATCTGTAGGCTTATAAAGTATGTGCACTGTGGTCAGTGTTCCGATATGTGCAAGAAAACGGCTTTGTCCTGTCGAAGGGAACGTATGGATTTGATGTGGAAAACAGTAATAGCCATAAGGAGAATGAAATATTTTTTACGTGGAAAATTATTTCCAGACATAAGAATGCCACCCATTTTGATATTTCCAGAGCTACCGTCGCCAGGAAGGGATATTTCCGATACTTGGCTCCTTGTCGAATGTCATCAGATTGAGGCTTCAATCGTAATATTTAATTGTAAGTTCAGTGATAAAATATATGTTGTTGATTTCCTGGGACGATTCGCAAGGTGTGCGGGGAGTATGTGATGGTGGTGGCCCATGGACAGAACGATTGATATCTCCAGCGTACGGCCGGAATGTAGCTGACCTAACCATGTCGCCCTCTAGACGGCTGAATATCGAACTAATACTCAGTATGTGTCAGCAGCCTTAGTGGTCACTTGTGTTCTCCGTGGAAATTTGAGAAGATTCAACATGGGCGTGTGTTTGCACTGGACAGTTATTCCCAAATGTAAATTGTTTGGTTGACTGCTTCTTCATATTTGGCATCATCGTTTTGCTGAGAGAACATCGATTGTTGTGCGTGTTGCGTGTATCTAGATGGTGAAAGACAGATGGAGGAGGCATTTTCTGGTTCTCTAGACATGAAAAACACCTTGTATTGTATAGTATTGTATAGAACTGAGGACCTAGAAACGACGGAGAGGCTTCGTCCCCGCCGTAGCCCTCAGTGGTTCCCAACACCACAACAGGCTACAGCAGGCCACTTACCCCACCGCGGCTCCGTCAGACAGCGCTTCGAATTCTGTTTGTGTGATTGTTCTGATTTGCTCACCTGTGCTTCGACACCCATGTGTCTTTCGAGAAGTGAGGGAAATAACATCCCTGACGCCAGCAACAGCAAACACGAAACTAAGTCCACTCACCATTTCTGAAAAACGATGAGCAGTACAGCAGCCGTAGGACTCGGAAATTTTCCTCAAACATCAAACAAGCAGCTAAAACTTAGTAAGTGGAGAGCGTCCTGTTCAGAGTTACAGAGATAATTATTTCATAATCTGACCCGTAAAATCAGATATTGCAGCTGATATCGGTTTCGGGATCTGTTTCCAATAAAAGCATGTGATGCGTCTCAGGGAGGTTTTCATAAGTGCCGGCCTGGGTGACCGAGCGGTTCTAGGCGCTACAGTCTGGAACCGCGCGACCGCTACGGTCATAGGTTCGAATCCTGCCTCGGGCATGGATGTGTGTGATATCCTTAGGTTAGTTAGGTTTAAGTAGTTCTAAGTTCTAGGGGACTGATGACCTTAGAAGTTAAGTCCCATAGTGCTCAGAGCCATTTGAACCATTTATTCTCACAAGTGTGCAGCAATCTTTCTGAGTCCATGTTCGAGTGTGGCGGTACACATCGCAAAATTGACGCAAACTACTGTGCAGCGACCTTTTTTGAAAGTGTATTTACAGACATATTCAGTTGGATTTAGAAACTGTTGAAGCAGCCCATGCTCAAGGACGGAGGTATTTCCCACAAAAGTGCGCGAAGTGTCTTGGGGGTCGTTTCACAAGAGGGCCGCGATCTTTTTAGGGTCTGTGTTCAAGTGTGGTGGTGACGACATTCCTCAGAATGAAGCGTGTAATTACACCGCAAATTGTTTAAATATTCTTGTGTCATCTGCAAAGCTCTCTCTCTCTCTCTGTCTCTTTGTGCAGTGGTATATTTAGTTCTTGTAACATCTTCAAGTTATGTATGTGACAATATTTCACACATTGCTTAAACACCAGATGTAATACCTTCTGAAGCAGTTCGTGTTCAACGACAAAAGGCGTTCGTGCGTCAGGGATAGGAGGAAGGAAGGCCGTGGGTATTTCCTGCTTAACACGTGCGGCTGCCCTTCAGTTGCCACATGTCCTCTTCTAGCATACTCAGAGACTTTTGGGTTGGGCAGCCCGGCACATGGCCTCTCTTCCAGTGGGGCGTGGAGACTGTGGGGTGAACATCTTACTTCTTGTCCTTTGGAGGACTGATTGACTTATATCGAATGATCTACAGTTACAGCATACGCATTATCAGCATGAAATGCGAAGTGTGACTTTGCCCTATCCTGCGACATCTTCATTATTTGATGAAGCGTATTCGCCTTCACCAAATATCATCGCTGTTAACACTGTCCTCAGATGCACAGTTACAGCTAATATGCCCATTACACTCCGTCGTTTCCTGGAGAGACATCTCATCCATTGAACCTGCAAACAATTACATCCATCCTCCCAATCCAGTAGCTAGACAGAGACTGAGTCCTTTTCCTACCATTTTTCCCTAGACTGTCAACTTAGATTACATCATTGGAGGGAATAGGGGGAGGGCCAACAGCGCACTCTGGTGCTGGTATTGTGAACTAGGTGAGTTAGACTCCGGACTTCATGGTGAACAACTGGGATTGTTTAAATAAACAACGCATACAAAATAAAGACTTATGTTCATCCTGTCCAGCATCCTAGCACAGACTGAGTCCTTTTCCTGTCAATTTCCAGGGTATGGAAGGTTAGGGGGAGGGGAGGAGAGGGGAGTGGGGGTTAGGTCAGTGGAGGTAACCCAATTGACCTATTTTCTCGCCAAAATTTGAACTTCCTGCCATGGTGTCACTGTGACATTGCCACATTCATGGCCGCCATCTTGAATGTACTTGAAAACAAGCAGAGTGGGTTTGTAAGAACTTTGCCCTACTACTACCGTCAGCTCTTATCAACTGAAACCAGGGCTCATCTTGTAACGATTCATATTGAGTGTTACTTATGTTTCTTCTGTCTGGTCCATTGATGAATAAATGGGAAATTTTCATGCTTCACAAAATTTATTCACATTAATTGACATCCGAACTGCACACTCGTTATGTAAACAAAACATGGACAGACTTCATTGATCTCTTTGACTTCCAAAAGTAACTTCAAAACTGACCCATCGCAGCATTGCTCCATCACTTCATATAGAATTTTAGCATATAGCTTCCAAAATAATGCTTTATTTATTTCGTACAATTTTGATGTTACAGTTAAAATTTACAAAACATAAAGAAACTGATGTTACAGCTGAATAAAGTATAAAATACAATATTCAATGACAATCTTTTGTAGTAATATCTTTAGTTTTCCATAAGAAAATCATTCTGAACTTTAATTATAATAATGTCTCTCATATTATTTTTAGTTATGTAATTAATTACAGTTTGGATTTGGTTAGTAACATGTAATGGTATTACAGAGCTCATACTTTATCCAATTAAACACATAGAATATACAAATAAGGCCTCAAATTCTGGAAACTGGAAAACTGTGAGATGTAAACAATTGGAGAGTTAATTAAAATGTAATTACAAAGAATATTAATTACAGAGGAAGGTATAAAAATAAATAACAAATGAAAATACACCGCTTGTTAATAACTTTTAAGCTGTTTCTCAAAATAGTGAGGTCTATGGTTACTGGATTTTTAGATTGCAATTTTGTTAATTAGAAGCATTGATTTTTCATGCTAACATCTCTGCAGTCTCTAGTTATTTATTTATTTCGAAGGACTTATTTCTTCAATTTCTTGATTAGTTGCTTAATTTAGTGTAAGTACATAATTTTATCAATGACAACAATCCACCGATAATTACGACAATGCACGTCCTTCCAGAACATTCCATATGCCTTCGCAATGAATATCAATATCATGTTCATGAGCCCATGAGAGGCACTACTGGTCATGTGCTGTTAGCAACAACACTCATGTTGGTCACCTGTTGCCATAGCCCATTAACGCTAAATTCGCTCCACTGTCCAAACGGATATGTTCTTTGTACGTCATACATTGATTGCTGTGGCTATAACACGCACTGTTGCTTGTCTGTTAGCACTGTCAATTCAATGAACGAGAACGACAGTGTTTATGTAAAGTGAGGGCCATCGGACACCTGCGTCGTCTGTAGTGAGGGGTAATGCCCGAATTCTGGTGTTCTCAGCACACTCTTGACACTGTGGGTCACGGAATATTGAATTCTTAACGATTTCTGAAATGGATGGCCCCATGGTCTAGCTGCAACTACCATTCCACATTCAGTCTTACCTACCTGCTATCTGACACCAATAGCACTAACTACTCTATGTCCTTTGACTGGAAAAGATGGTTTTTGTATACCTGCCACAGTTTATTATAATAAGCACAGCTCATCACTCTCGTCATACTCCAGGATGATAAGTGGAATGTCTCCTATCCTTGCATGGGCTGCAGCGTTTACTACACATTTGCCAGTTTTCTGACATGCACTCGGCTCAGCACATACTTCTTTACGTTTATCAATCCTGTCATTGTAGCTAACATGCAAGTGTCGTACAATGAGGTGCCTGTGCTCTGACCCTGTACCACTACTGGAAGGCAAGGTGTCATCGATTTTAGTTGACCTGTGCATACAGGCCATATCGGCTCTCATCTATGACTTCCACTATTCTTACTCGTTGATTCTGATTAGGCCGAATTTTCGTGGCTATCTTGCCTTTGCAAGTTACATTGTTCTTGGTTACTTACGAGCTGATTTTGTATGGCAGGTGAACCCCAATTCGGACTCAACTGCCCTGCCTGTTGGGTTTGCCATCTGTCAGCTATATCTACTTGCTTTTAGTTGTTGTAAGCCCTCATTAGGACCTCCAGTAGCATCTTCACGGTCCTTCTTATTTCCTTTCTGCACATTGTTGTCATACTGATTTGGTTTGGAGTTTGGTAGGCATTGTTGCCATGTGGTTGTTTATAACCACCATTTCCATTATTATTCCAGTACTCGACTCTCCTGTTGCCATTTTCATTGTGATTATTTTTGCTATTTCTCCTGCACTGCTGATTGTAACTGTCACTATTTCCATGATTTCGTTTTATATCCTCATGAAAGTAGTCGGTGGAATCCACTGTTTCCAGAAATTGCTCTAAGTCAGTATCAGGTATATTTATCAGTTTTAACTAATTGAAACAGGCAGTTTAGGCTTAAGTATTCGCATTACATATCGTCTGGTTATTGGCTCATCCCAGTAACAGGTTTTACCAATAGAACGTTCTATGTAACGATGCATACTGTTCTGGCATAAAGTCAAGCACCAGAACCCCGGTCGGGAACGTTAGAGCAGAGAGGCCTGTGAAGAAGACGTCAGCCATTTGCACATGGACCGACCCCTCTCTAGGACGACAACGCACCTTCTCTGTGAAGAGAACATAAGCACTGCACCCGACTGGCCTCGGAGAGTTCTACAGGTTCGACAGAAGTGTCAAGACCAGCGACCTGGATAGAAGCATCCACTGTATTACTTCACTTGTATTACGAAATGTATATACTGAAGATACTTCTTAATTGTCAGTCACCCTTTGCTTGCAACACATCTATGTATTTCTCAAAGTTAAATATTGTCATTGATTCATTTCATACGATTTGCTTGAATTGTTTGTCTGACAATGTGACAAAGCAGGCTCCCTACGCACCCCATATTCGACGAATAGGCACGATACAACACATACTATGCTGCTTTGGATTGTACATCTCTGGACTACAAACTTGTTTGTGCAGCCTCTCCTGAATGCGTGTAATCCAGTACTTGGCCAGAAACAGTTCTGGAAATTGCTCTAGTGTATGACAGCAGTCTGCTTCTTCTATAGACCTCAGAGCAGCATCACCAACAGTGTGTGATGTGACGAACTGTATTTTTTTGATGTTACATCCAAATCTTCAGCAGAATATATTTAAAACTTTTTATAAATATCATAGGGTGAATTAACTTCTTCTTGTAGTTTGATGCTTGAAAAATTCGCATAGGCTCAACAGCTGTTGCTGCATTCTCACGAACAAGATTGTGGCTGCTAGGTTCAGGTATGGAGGCTGACTCGTAGCAGCACTCGTTACCATATCTTGACCTGTCTGGCACCACACTTCACTGACTGCCATGCACAATAGTTCCATTTTTCTCCATGCAATCCTTGATTTAATCACCGCCCTTCATTGTGGAAGGTCAATGCCTAAGTTCAGACAAATGTGAATTAATTCTGATCTTAATTCAGAAGCAGAGTCCCTCTACCATATGCTGTTTCCATTGTTACCCTTTCGACGACTGTTTGAATTTAAGTGGTTACATATTCCTTTATTTCTTCGTGCTTCTTTTCCATCCTTTTCACCACCTCGCCTTCAATATTCTCTGTCTGAGCTTTCATATACTCCTCTACTTGCTCCGTCTGTCTCAGAGTGAACGAGTCTACCTTACAATTAGTAGTTGCCTCCTGTACCTTTGCGTTCAGACCATCCTTTGATGTCTGACATTTCTGCACATCAGTCATCAACTGCTTGGATTCCATAGCTTTTCATAACCGTCCTTCGTCTGAATTATTTCACTTTGTGCCGAGCTTCTCAACGATTTTCTTGACTATACCTTCTTCTTGCCTTATCAAAACTTCGTTTGTTTGACGGATGGGATTTTCAGTTCTCAATTCTTCCCTCTATTGTAACCTCTCCTCACGTTCTTGTTATAAGTCTCCTGTTGCTTACTTACTTTCAACAACAGCACCTCGTCACATTCCTTGTCTTTATGGGCTAACTAATCCTCATGTCTTTCTCTTTTAGGGCTAACCAATACTAACGTTCTTTTTCTTTAGAAGTTAACTGATGTAATTGTTACTTTTCTTTAGCTTCAGATGTGCTGAAGAATTCCACACAAAAAAATCATTACTAGGCATTGTAGTCAGCATCGTATTAGTTAAACTGGCATCTACTCTCATCTCTGTGGAAGTGGATGCCATGTTTTGCAGATTGCTCACTTCCAACATAAAATTCTCAGATTCGCTTGCCCTGGTTCGAAATGGCTCAGTTTCTAAATTTCTAGATTAATGTCCTGGAAGGAAGGGTCTCCTAACTCCTTTCCTATGCCTTGTAGTTCGTAAATGTTGCCTCGACGTTCGGTGTCAGAGAAATTTCTACTTCACTTCTCACTCGTTCATGAGTCATAGCCTGATTCATTCTGATGGAAAGTAATACTATTCTTTTATATCGACTATCCTATAGGAAAATGTAGCCTATTATTTAACAAACCCTAATACGGCTATGAGCAGTACTATATACTATGGTGGGTCATACTTCAGTTTAACGCCACACGTTACTCACAAGCCATACAATACTGCGGTCTTGGTGCATGTAAGATTCTAGATTCTTCACCGTAGGAAATGACATGAAAAAATCTAGGAACACACAATCGTGCCCTTATCTAGATTTCTTGCAATGACTCATTCACTTCTTATTTTATTTTGCTTAAATATTTTACGTTCCTCGGCCCTTGTATTGTCTCTATTGCTGCCAAGGATGACTCACCACTGATGTATTTTCCCGTTATCAATGGTTGACATGAAAAAAAAGATCAATAATTACCGCAACATACATTAGCTATTGAATACATATATCATCTGTCAAACATTAGGAACCAATTACATTATCCCTGTCTCCTTTAATTGTGTCGATAATTTTCTGTGTTGGTTTTTCACATTTGCACAAATGGCTAGTTTTATATGCTGGTGGCGATGTAATGCGCTACAGAGGCAGAAACAAATTAAAGTACTTCATTGCAGAAGTTCACTTCCCCACACAAATATGCTCCCAGATATACTATACGCATAGCCTGTTAAAAAATCGTATAAATATTGAACGCCACAAACAATGATATGTAGAGAGATGATAAAACCACCTACATAGCTATATTGTGGCAACGATCATCGTGATAATACCCTGTACTGACCCGATTTTAATGGTGAAATGTTTTTAATCATTTCAGTAGAAATTAATTTCGCTTTTTAATGGAAGCTGTTATCTCACCGTTATTGAGCTAAGATATTATTACTGATACAGGCTAGATGAAGATGATGTTTGGTTTGTGGGGCTGTTCACTTTTGGAACACAACTTAAGACCAGCTAAGAGACAGAAGTGATGGCACTTTCTGCAGGACCTGACCATCAATTTGCAGGACAATGCTCAAGCATGTACGGTGCAAGCCGTTACTGATTTGTTTGACTGATGGGGCTACTAAGTGCTATACAACCTACTGAACTCCCCTGACTTAACCCCTCGTGAGTTCAACTCGATTTCTAAACTGAAGGAAACACTTCACGGCATTTGCTTCAGAACTGCTACAACTTCGTCAGGGAATAGACCGCGCAACTCGAACTGTCAACACAAGTGGCACTGCTAAGAGTATAATACGACTTCCACATCGCTGGCAACTACTTTGAAGGTCACTACAACTTTGAAACACGTATCTATTTTATACGAACTGTAAATAAATAGTTGCCACTATTAAAGTTCCTACCCTCGTATTATTATTTTCATGTGGCTGGAGAGGAAATAAAGGAATACAGAATTATGTTTCATAATGTTAAATGAAGGAATGCAGAGTTAAGTGTAACACATATATTGTGAAGACATGTACATGACTTTCACACATTCAAGACTTTCTATAAAGTGGTTTCCTTGGACTGATAGCATACATAGGTAATATATAATTACATTTATTTTTCCATACACTACGTTAACTAAATTTCAGCATTCTTTCTCTTTCTGCACTTCCGCTTTTATTTGCAACTGTGAGCAATCGGTGTTTTTAGATTAATAAACAGGTTTCCTTTCTCTTCCATTCTTACACATCGTTCATGGGACATACTTCTGACAGAATTTTTCCACGTGGCAGTACAGGAAAGAGGTTTCTAACATCTGTCATCAACAACGGAAAATGGAAATTAGCGTTTGGCGTCATTGGCCGGGAGGACCCTTGCGAGGCAGGTTCAGCTGCCTTGGTGCAGTTCTTATTACATTCAACGCCACATTGGGCGACCTGGGCGCCGGATGGGGATGAAATGATGATCAAGGCAACACAACACCCAGTCCCTGAGCGGAGAAAATCTCCGACCCAGCCGAGAATCGAACCCAGTCCCATAGGACGGCAATCTGTCATGCTGACCACTCAGCTATTGGGGCAGACTGTCATCAATAATAAAGCACTGCAACCTATGCCACTTAAATATGTGTTATATGCATCCAACTAAAAGTGAATATGTAGCCACAATGTTAAGAAACTCTACTAACATTGATTAACTGTTTGGAAAGTAATAAACAGCCTTAGGAATTGTAAGGACAAATCAGCTAGTGATCTTACTATAAACCATAAAGGGCATATCAAAAATGCCAATATCAGATAGCAAATGTTTTTAATGAGTACTTTTCTTCTGTTGGAAAATCCGTCAATGACCATTTCAACAGTGTTGAGTATAGATAAAAAGGCATTCAAATCAAACAAAGCATATACTTGGCCCAAGTAATAGCAAGGAAATAAGAAATATAGTAAGGCCATTAAAAATACAAAATCAGCAGGCTATGATAGATTGTTTATCAACACACTGAAAAGGTGAGTAGACGAAGTATCTGATGCCATGGCCAAAGCAGTAAATGATGTAATTGCATCGTGTTGTTTCCCAGATAGTCTAAAGGAAGCACAAATAACCGCAATTTGCAAGAAAGGTGATAAAAATAAAATCGAAAACTACTGCCCCATCTCAATCTTGCTTGCATTTCTTAGACATATGAGAAAGTTATTTATACTAGACTAATGACATTCCTGAGTCAACACAACTTAATATTTGAAAATCAAAGACAACTTCAGTAGCTACAGCACAATTAATAGACGAAATTATAACTTCCATAGAGAACAAGGAGTCTAGAAAAACGCTTTTGACTTTCTCAACATCATCTTATTTCTTGACAAACTGTGGAGCCCGGGTGTTAGAGGAACTGGCTACAAGTTAGTAAAATCATATGCAAGCAATAGAAAACAATTTGTCTTGTTTAAAACAAACAGTGGGTCTGCAGATCCAAAATTACTGATATTGGATATGGAGTGCCTCAAGGTTCTGACTCGGGACCCCATCTTTTCTTGAGTTACGTTAATGATATACAGTATTGTTCTTCTAACTGTAAAAAATTATTGTATGCAGACAACACATCAGTTGTGTGTGAACACAAAGCTTTTGACAGTTTGGAGGTGCTATGCAACAGTGTAACTAATGAAATAGTCAAGTATTTCACTGAAAGCCATCTACATGTAAGGCTTCAAAGATTCCAATAATGGAATTAAACACAAGGAAACAAATAGAATCTGGCATGAAAATACCCATAGGAAATGACATTGTTAAAAAGGAAAAATGGATGAAGTTCTTGAGAATTACAATCCAGGACAACCTCAAATGTGACATGCATGGAGATTCCTTAGCCCATAAGCTATCAAAAAATGTATTTGCCACAAACTTAATTAGCAAATATTGTATGGATATGTGTGTACTAAAAACTGCTTATCATACAGTATTCTCATCAAATTTAAACTATGCTGTAGAGATATGGGGTACAAAACTCAATTTAACCTAAGTGCATTATTAACACTACAGAAAAAGGTTATCAGAATTATTTGCGTTGCTATGCCTAGAGAAAAATGTCAGAACCTGTTTCCAAAATTAGGTGTGCTTACCATTATAGGTGTAAGCATATTGAAAGTTATATTGCTTGTGGAAACAATAAATCCACATTTAAACTGTGATCTGCACCACTATGACACAAAACAAAAATTCAGATACCTTATAAATAGCCACAGAACAGCTTTGTATGAGAGAAATGCACTTCACGCTGGGCTGAAGCTAGCCAATGCCCTACCTAAAAGTTTCACATCCCTCTCTACTAACAAATTAAAATACCAGTTAGAACGAATTCTAATTGCAAACCCTTTTTATTCCCTAGATGATTACTTTATCTTTATGAAAAGTGCTTTGTGAGTGTGTCCAGCTCATAGTTTTAAGTAACTCACAACTGATCTAACATTGACAACAACAATGTTTGTAACATTGCTATTTGTTTATTACCAAATGTAAAATGCATCAAAATGTAAAATTTATTGATGCAAACAAACCCTTAGTTTGTAACTTACAAACTGACTTATTCAGAAGAATAATCTGTATGATGTCCTGAAATTGTATTACTTCTAAGGATTGTATCTGATTATTGAATAGTGGCATATATAGGGGGCAGGCAAAATAGTATAATGGAAATAACTGCTGGTTGAATAATTCAAAAACGTAACTGAAATAACTGAAATAAATTGGAAGGTACACATATCCTGGGTGAACTTTAACTGGTGCTAATATCAACAGACAGTCAATGTCAATACATTTAAGATCAACATTCATCATTTAAATTTACATACTTCTTCTCATTAGTTCCAATGTGCATAGAACTGATTATGACAGTGCTGTTACCAGATCGCCCCTCTGCTGCTCACACAAATTCTTCTTGTCGGCTTCAATCCTCTTGGTGCAGGATTCTCGACATGGGAGAAATGATAAACAAACAGGTGTTATTGTCATAACTATATAAATAAACTTGCTCTTCCTAATAACTTTTATAACACTTTTTAATGTATGGTTGGAATGCACATTTTTGAACAATACTGGCACAGTGGAGCTAGTCATATGTCTGATTGCTATCACTTACAGGAACAAACAGGCGAAGATACAGGAATTCATCAACTGAAGAGTGTATCTCTTCTCTCTTCTTCTTTTTTGTATCACAATATTATCGCTGGCCATTGGTTATAAATGGCTTACATGTATAAAAAGAAAAGAATGAAGGAAGAAAAGAAAAAATAATATGATTCATCACAATTGCCCCCATTGTGCACTGATGTCATGTGGAGGTGCACAGTGTGTGAGCTTATTTCTCTTTTTGAGGGTTGATAACCCTGACTGGTATGGGCATAGCCTTTATTTTCAGCCATTGAAGTTATCCCATATGGTTATCAATTTATGTGTGCATGTCAGCTTCTTCAACCTCTAGCAACCCCTTTTATCATATATGATGCATCTGTTCAAATGAGGTTCCTACATAATGTCTGCCATTTTTTGTAAAAGCTCCGACTGTATTGTAATCAATACACTCTGCAGAACATGCAGGCAGCCTACTTGTAGTTCTCAGAATGACCATTAGGTGTCAGGAGCAGTCATTAACAAATGTGTTTTGGATGAGTAAGCATGGCTTCAAGAAAGAAATGTTAGTATTGTTAATTCATCGTTTATTTACTTCTAAAGCAGTACCACACTGAAATATTGTTAACATCTCCCTGACTATAATCCTATCAAAGAAAGTGACGTTAAAGACGATTTTACTTCGGAAAAATTGTATTTTAGTAGATGTATCATATTTGATACATTGCATCTCTGACTACATTTCATATGCCTCTGAGCAAATGGCGGTCAGCTGCATTTTATATTTACTATTTGTTGTTTCAACGTTATTTTATTATTTTTAGTGCACATTTCATGACTTCAATAATGGGATTTCTAATGCCTTCTATACAAACAGAACTTCGCGAACATGATTTAAAACTGAAAATCTAAATATTATTGACAGGTCTATCTGGTTCAGAAATAGCTTCTGGGTGAGGTCTTTGACACTAATTGTTCTGACATTGAAATTGATGACGATGATGATAATGATGGTGATGATGCTGAAGTTCACATTCAGGGATCACAACTGACAGCATCTGAAGAAGATGAAGTTACAGAAAGTGAAAATTCAGTAGTGCCAACACAAGCTCATGGAACTCCGTCATTTAGAGATTCAACACAAAGCTGGTGCCACAGAACGAAGTACATAATGTTTTTAGTAGTTTTAATAGGCATGAAAGTTAATTATTGCAAAATAATTTTTTTCAGCAACATTGTTCTTTCTGTTTTAGATATTCGCCAAGTATCTCAACTGCCACGATGTCAACATCATCAAGTTCTGATGTAGAATCTGTCAGTACAGGAGTTAGGAAACAGTTTGAACATTTTAGTAAGCATTTAAATGAAGATTTCTTCAGTAATATGTCAGAAAAAAATATGAAGCATGTTTCATCAGATGTAAAATCTCTCAACACCACCCCAGATGAGATCAAGAAATACTGGGCTGCAAGTATAGTGATTTCACTTCTTGGTTTTCCTAAGATTACGATGTGTTGGGAACAACGTACTAGATATCCAATGGTTGCAGAAAACGTCAGCAGAGATCATTTCTACTGCCTTAGAGCATCTCTCAAAGTTGTTGTTGACAATGCTTTCAGTGACTGAAAAGACAATGACAGATGCTGGAAAATGAGACCAATGTTGTCAATGATTAGAAGAGCGTGTGTACAACATTCAAAAATGGTTTCTATCGACGAACAAATAGTGCCATTCCATGGGCAACTCCACATGAAACAATGTCAGAGGAAAACCTCAACCAGTGGGCCTGAAAAACTTTGTAATGGTTTCATCAAGTGGACTCCCCTTGTATTTTGTATGTATGAGGGAGAGCAGAGACCAATTAATTCAGAGATCACAGCTATGCCTGGAAAATTAGATATTGGAGGGAAAGTGGTATTGAAGTTGTCAGATACATTGCCAGCAGGAACGTCGATTTTCATGGAGCGATATTCCACTTCTTTGCATCTATGAGTTCTCTCATCAATCACAGAGCATTTCGAGGGTATGGAACAATGATGACCTCGAGGTTACCAAAAAGCATTGGCTTGAAAAAGATGGACTTCTCAAACGTGTGTGAAGAGGTAGTTTCGACCGAAGGGTGGGAGATGATGATGCAATTGCAATCATAAAACGCCAAGATAATCGTCCCATTTATTTGGTCTCTACAACCGTGGGGTAAATCCTGTGGAAACTTGTCGAAGGTGGAGCAAGCAGCAAGGTCAGTACATAGAGATTCCTCGTCCTTTTGCTGTAAAGATGTATAGCTCTCACATGCGTGGTATGAATCTTATGGACAGGTCATTAGGAAATATTCCATGAGAGGTAAAATGAAGAGGTGGACAATAAGAGTACTGCACCATTTCTTTGACTTTTCTATTGCTGGATCATACACTGAATGCTGCACTTGAAGAGAAATAGCAAAGGAAACAAATTTCATATTTCTCCTCCAAGGTGGATATTGTTGAAAATCAGATGTTCAGCACCACCAAAAGAAACACAAAATACCCAGATAGATATGAAAAGAAAGATGATGAAGAGGAAAGTGAAGAAAAACAAAAGGACAATGAAAAGAAGAGAAGATTGGTTCAGCCAATACCACCAAAGGCCAAAATATACAAATGTGCTTTCCACATGCCAGAAATGGATACCGAAGGAAAGATCAAGATGCAGAGGAATGAGTTGTACAAAGCAAATGAATGTGAGATGTTCTGAATGTATGGTGTTTTTGTGCTTTACTTCAGAAAGAAACTGTCTCAAAAAGTTTCATACTTCATAAGCATATCCTTCAACATCTTTAAAAATTTGTAAAAAGTTTTTGTAATATTTACTTATTCTGTTTTTACCAATTTATATTTCTATGAGAACATTTAATGAGACAATTTTAACAATTCTGTGCATTTTCTAGTGTGAGGAGGAATCTATGTCATGCAAATAAGCAAAAATAAAGTAACATTTACTTCTTCACTGTGTGGCAGATTGTCTTCTGAGTAATCTGATGTATCATATGTGATACATGGCCTGCAACAGTGTGTAAATTTAAAAAAAATTATTCATGAATATTTTACAATTAGTGATTCCCTGTATAATTCTGACTTCAGGTCCCTAGAGGTTAACACATACATACATACATATGTTTTCTTTCCTAACAAAATGCTTACTGTAACTTCATACTCCCATTGCTGTCAGTCAGTATCTGCAGAGTGTTTAACTTGTGAAGCATGTGCGTGCTGAACAATGTCCGTTATCATCCCAGCTGGCACTCACATCTTCTGTACAAAGCCAGTGTCGATGTCGTGCCTTCGCAATAGCTTTCACTGCACAAATTCGTGTAGCGCGTGGTCAGTGGCATGATCCTTTGTGAAATCTTCGATGCTGTGACAACTGGTTTCCATATCAGCAGCCCAAGGAATTTATTTCACCTCGTTGCTCTCACTTATTCAGTGGGGACACCAGCTGTACATCCGACATCCGTCGACAAGGTAAATCTCTTGCCGCTTTTACGTCGTTGTCGAGCACAGAAAATTGATGTTTTTACGACGTTGCGTGCACAGAAAATTCATGTTACACTTACTATTGCCGTTTTTAGTTTACCACATGCACACCCACATATTGTTTTAACACATGTATACTTAACACTTTGCAGCCTAGTTTTTGACCATCTTTCTTACAGTTGTATTACATAAAGCTTCTATAGTGATCAGTTTGATTTTGACAGGAAAGCTAAAACAGCTTAGGTCTAACCCGCCACTGCCCACACCAAAACTAAGTTTATTATCGCTCCCTGCATATCTAGTAAAGCCAACCAGTGCCCTTAAATAGTGCAAGGAGTGCCTCTACCAGTTTTTTGTTAGACACAATTTCTTCAGGTCTAGTTGTACCGAAGATTCTGTTTCTTTTACTCTCAAATGCCATGCATTCGAAGAGTAGGTGTGATGCAGTTTCTTCACCCTCATCACAGATCCTACATTTAGGGTCTTCTTCCGTTATACCCATTGTGTGTAGGCGTTTTTTGAAATTCCCGTGGCCAGTTATGAGTCCAGTCATGAGTTTGATCTCTTTCCTGTTCAATCCCAGGATTACAGACCTTCTTTTAAAACATGGCTGGGGCATCATTACCTTACCATGTTTTTGTTTATGAACCTTGGTCTAATATCCTATGTGCTAATCAAAATATCCACAGGTATGCTGCCGGTCTATAGTGTCCAACGGGCACAATATTTCGGCGATCATACATGTCGCCATCATCAGGTGAACTGACGGACTAAGCTCCTGTGAACGTGCCGGCACGGAGATTCGTACGCTATGGCTGCTCAGGGGCGCGCTCCCTCCGCCGTCCGCGCCCCGCGCCACGGTACTAGAGTACATAGGGCGCGCAGTATCTCTGACGCAGAGAGTCTACCCCAGGAATTGGAACATCTGAGAACTGTATTTCGAAAAAATGGGTACTCAGAGTAGCAGATTCAACGTGTTCCCCGCCCAACCACTGCAGCACAACCTGTTGAGACGGATGAAGTCACGAGGGAGGCACTGCATTTATTCCATACACAGGCGCACTCTGGGGGAAAATCGCCCGCATTCTGAAAAAACACCGGGTCGGAACTGTGTTTTGTCCTCCAAATAAAACTCGTGCACTGGTGAGGAGCGCCAAAGATGACCTCGGTTTGAGAAAGGCCGGCGTGTACCAGATTCCGTGTCAATGTGGCAAGTCGTATATTGGTCAGACGATGCGTACCGTCGAGGATCGATGCCGTGAACACCAGAGGCACACTCGACTGATGTATCCGAGCAAGTCGGCGGTCGCTGAACATTGTTTGTCGGAAAATCACGCCATGGAGTATGACCGCACGAGGATTCTGGTACAGACGTCGAGATACTGGGACAGCGTTGTTAGAGAGGCCATCGAAATTCGCACCAATGACGACCTCATAAACCGGGACTGTGGCTATAATCTTAGCAAGGCTTGGGAAGCAGCGATCGGGTTAATCAAGAGTAAATCGAGCAAACGTATAGTTGTGACGACCACATCGGGCAGAGCCATCACACCGACGTCATCTCAGACGCCGTCGCAATCTGTTCCACCGCGCGACCGTGGCGCGCGGCGCGGACGGCGGAGGGAGCGCGCCGCAGGCGGAGGATATTTAAATCGGCCGCCGCCGCGACCGAACCCAGTTCCTCCTGAGCAGCCATAGCGTACGGATCTCCGTGCCGGCACGTTCACAGGAGCTCAGTCCGTCAGTTCACCTGATGATGGCGACATGTATGATCGCCGAAATATTGTGCCCGTTGGACACTATAGACCGGCAGCATACCCGTGGATATTTTGATTATCAAATACGCCGGGAGAAACTCAAGAATCGTGTCCTATGTGCTGTTTCCTAAGCCAGTTCTAATTTGATCATAGCCTTGGTGATTGTCAGGACAGGTTCCGGTCCAATAAATGGAGTTGTTGCCCCCATCCTAGCCAATCTGTCGGCTTGTTCATTGTCACAAACCCCTGAGTGGCCAGGGACCCACACTAGGTTTGCGCTATTGCTTCCCCCTAGCTTCACCGGAGCCCTGTGGCATTCTGCAACAATCTTAGAACTTGTTGCAGGGGCTGCCAATGATTTCAGGGCTGCCTGGCTGTATGAATAGATGTAGATGCTACGATCCTTGTAGCACCTATGCATATTCTCCTTCACAAATGCCTTGATTGCAGTAATTTCAGCTTGGAATATGGAGGCCAGTTTTCCTAGAGAGATATTGCCCTCCAGTCTTGGCTGAGACCCGTACACCCCTGCCCCAATGCCTTGGTCTATTTTCAACCCATTGGTGAACCAAATTATGTGACCCGTATTGTGTCGAACTGTTTTTTCCCACTGCTCCCTGCTTCCAATTATTATATTGTAAGGCTTGTCGAAGCAGTTGGGAGTTATTATATAGCAGTGCCCCAGCCATTCCTACGTTTACCTCACTCACTATCTTAGTGTGTGATACTGGATATCCGAATGAAACACTGTTTTACCCAGTTTTAAGTCTGTTTGCCCAAGCTGCTGCCTCCACCTTGACCCAAAGGTCTAGTGGAGGCATGTCCAGCATGGCCTCTATTCCAGCGGTTGGTGTGCTGCCAATACCGCCTGTTATGGCTAAGCAGGCCAGCCTTTGCACCTTAGCAAGCTCCTTAGCTGCAACCCGCTGTTCTACCTTCTTCCACCACACTTTGGCACCGTAGGAAATACTAGGTCTGGCCACTGTGGTGTACAACCAGTGCATACCGCTGAGGCTTAGGCCCCAGTTTTTGCCACAGCAGATACTCTTAATGTGAGGGGTCCACGTTAGTTTCTCATCTAAGGTTACCCCTCAGTATTTTACTATCCCCTTCACAGATAGAGTTTCATTGAAGAGCTTTAAATTCCAACTTCGTAAATGGCACCACAACAGTCTTATTAGGATTAACCCTCAGATCCCGTTTAGTGAACCAATATTGCAGAATGTACAAACATCCTTGTGCCATATTTCTAACTGTGTCAGTAAATTTGCCAAGTATTGCAATGAGAAGGTCATTTGTGTATCCTTCGGAGAAGCATTGTCAGGAATGTAATTCCTCAATGAGTTTTTTCACCAATAGATTCCACAGTAGAGGGAACAAAACTCCTCCTTGTGGGCAGCCTCTAGTGGTGTTAATTACCATCTTTTCATTCATCATGGTAGCCTCTACCTTCCTTCCATTAAGCATGGCCCTGGTCCATGTGCATATATTGGTCATGCACCTCTGCTGCCCTTACCATGGAATCGAAGGTTGTGTTACTGAAGGCCCCCTTGATACCCAGGAAGCTGCAGAGGGCTATTTCTTGGAAGTGAAGTGCTTTCTCCACCTTCGCAACGAGTTGGTGGAGAGCTGTCTCACATGAGTTACATGGTTGATATGCATGTTGGTTTGAATGCATAGGGGCCCTGCTTAGCCTCCTCACCCCAACATATACATTAACCAGTTTTTCCAATGTTTTGAGAATGAAGGAGGACAGACTGATTGGTCTCATATCCTTAGGCTTGATATGGTCAATTCTCCCTCGCTTTGGAATGAAAGCAACCTTCACTGCCCTCCAAGCATTGGGAATGATTCCTACTGCTAGGCTAATCCTGAACAACCTGCATAGGAGTCTTATGAGCTTTTCTCCTGCCTGCTGCAGGAGACCTGGAAAAATTCCATTTGGGCCAAGTGACTTGAACTTTTGGAATGTTCCCACCACCTATCGGATTTTATTAAAGTTCACACACTCCCAGGCCGATTCCCAGTCCTCTCTTCAAGTGCCTGAGAACCATTGTCTTTCTGGGTTCACATTCTGGTCTGTGTTGTCCAGCAGAGCATATTGAAGAAAGTGAGTTTTGAGGAGCAGTTCCAGCATCTCATGTGCTCTTTTTGTATATTCCCCATCCTCCTTCTCCTCTTGGATTGGTTGGTACTTTTAACACTTCTACTTAATTATTATCTACTCGTCGGTAAGGTAATCCTCAGAGCTTTGAAGACAGATGAACTGACTTATCAAAAGTGCATGTCATCTGATGTTATCTATAATCATAAGTAGAAGGTTAAAAAGGAATTTTTCTCCACATAACTGAAATATTCGTAGATTGTCTGGATCTTCATGAAGTGTGTGGTTTACAGTGAAAATGATCGGTTCCAGTTTTTAAACATTTATTCTTTCACTCGTAACAGCTGATCAAATCCATCATGACATGTTGCAAAGAGGCCGAGTTGTACAGTATGCCTTTGTAAAACAACTGACTGGTTCACAAATCAAGAAACATACTTTTTCACAACTTTAAATCTTAGTGAAATAATATTCAAATAACTAACACAGGTTACACTTCGAGATATCAGCTCAAACTGCCCGTCGCAGCAGCCTCACTGCTTCCCTATTTATATATTCTAAATAATGGATGGTCACTTGGACCATTATTACTTAATAATGACAATATATTTTTAATTGTATTTACATTTAAAAGTTCCAAAGCTAAGATGTTCTGATTACACAGAATAACACATCTAAAATTACAGAATTGAATACTATATGAAATTTATAATGTAAAAATGTTTTTAAATGTGAAAATTCCATCTAAATATGAGTACAATAATAAACTTCACAAAATTAATTAATAAACGCTAATTACACGACGACTCACATTCCTAACAATAATTGAAGCTAAGAGGGTAAAACGAAACAGGTTTTGATTTACAGAATTTGTAACAGATGCCTAGAATTTTATAATTAGGCGTATATCCGGTTACAACAATACGAGTTTAATTAATAAAGTCATTAAGATGGAAAGTTCTTTACAGCTTTCATCCTAAATTTACGTTTTACAATATGTTTTTTTCATTTGCAAGTGACAGAATAACTTCTTGAATGAGTAAACTACATTCATAAAAGTCCAATTATTTGAATAATTACAGTTGGTGATTAATACCATTTATTTTATTCCTACCATTTTCACTAATTCCATTACTACAATGAATGCCACAGTTTGTTAAGATCATCGTCGTTTGTTTTATTTTGTAATAGTGTCTGCTAATTAGTCTCTAATTTAGTGTCATTTTTATGAAATTCACGAATCACCACAATACCAATCGTTTTAAAGTGAGGTATTGTACTAATCGATGTCAGGGCATCGAAGTTTTCATTAAGTCTTTGTATATTAGGTATATTAGATACTCTAGTGAGAATTCTGCAAAGTCTGGCTTGTGCACCCATACTCTCCACTTCCTCACAGAACGCCTTCCAGGATGCCTTCTTTGCTTGTCTGATTCCAAAACTGTAGTTGACAAGGGCCTTGCGATATTTAGCCCATTGTCCTTTACATCTCGCAGTATTAAACAGTCTCCATACCTGTTTTCTTTGCATTTCCAAGTTGTTATTCCACCACGGCACACTCCTATTTGTGCACTTTTTGATGACTGTGCAGTTGTCCTGATACGAGGTCACTATGGCAGAGGTAACAGCCTCTGCTACTTCCTCAAATTCTACTGGATTCCTTATCAAGGTTTTAATTTCCGATAAGCCTAAATCGAGGTCCCTCCTATATGTCGCCCAGTCTGTTTTCCTGGGATTCCTATAGGCCATGGTCTGTCTGATTCCCATTTCAACCTTGAATTTAATGTACATGTGGTCCAATGAGGATGGCTCCAACACCACATGCCATTGTTTGATATAGCTGCCCATCATCATTGAACCTAAGTTTATGTCAACTACTTCTTCCCTTCTGCTATTCCTGAATGTAGGTTCATTACCCCTACTACGGACCCTTAACCTAAAAGAAGTTCAAGAAGGTACTCGCCTCTACTATTGGTGTCCTTGCTGCCCCACACTAGGTTGCATACATTTTAGCACAGTAAAACTTATAGAATCTCATTTAATTGTTCCGTTCCGTTCCAGCAAGTTAAGAAAAGCGTAGCCCTTTTTAAATTCCGGTATCTGGAAACTTTGTACATATGGTAGTAGCTTTGTTTACATACAGCTGCCACTTGGCCTAATTTTTGCAAACATGTTTTTCTTCTTCTTTTCGGTACTCTAACTTACTGTCACTAAAGTAAGTTTGTTTACATACAGTTGCGACTAGACCTTATCTTTCGTAAACGTGTTTTCTTGTTTTTCTGTAATTTAATTTGACTTATTCTCGTTAAAGTAAGATTTTTACCATGAGTGAAAAGTTCCTGACATGCCGTAGAATTTTAGCTCTGTAGTTTGGTGTGATGGGTGCAGTAGTTTTCTCCATTGGGGTGACTGTAGCGGCCTGGGAAATGGATCAGACTCATCAGTGGTTCTGTAGGATATGCAGTAGAGATAGGAAAATAGTGGAACAGGAGGGGAAAATTGCTGCCCTTCAAGCACAGTTAGAGCAGGCTAGGGAATATCTGAACAGGTTAAGGAGGGAGAAGGGTAAAGAGAGGTGGGAAATAACAGGAGTAACAGACTTAGTGAAAGGGCCCTGTAGCCATCTTTCATTAGTCCGGTAGCCCATTTTCACTAGCATTTCTCCTTCTTCATTAACATAATACTTGTGTTTATACTGTTACTGACATTGTTTAGTTCCGTCCCACTTACAAGTCAAAGATTGAGAGGGTTATGACGGGGATCCGCTGGTCGAATCTGCACTCCGGGTGGTGGCACGACTACTGCACCCCCAATATCTTCACGTTCTCCTCGTGATTTATCGTGGTTTTCGTGATTCCTGTTTTCTCGATTTCCATGATTATTCTCATGGCCCCTGTTATTATCATATTCGCAGCTGCGGTTCTGACCATTTCCCCAGGTGTTTCCACGGGGCTGCCACACGCTATTTCTGTTTCTGTTTTGCCGATCACGGCCCTGTGACTGATATGACTTTCTCTTCCCGCGTACCTCTCCTCATTGCCATACTCCTGGTGCTGAACTTTTAGCACCGACTGTATTTCGTTTACACCGCTACCTTCTGCCGGTAATGTGTGTTCGCTACAACTCTTAGCGGAACTGTTACTTACTATTTTTGTAACCTTTACCAACTCGTTCCGCAATTCCTGCTTTTCTGCAGCCATCTGCTGCTTGTTAGCGGCGAACTCCCTTTCGAGGGCCCATATAGCAGTGCTGTTATTGTCCACTTGCCCCTTAATCGTCACCGAACACTGCTCGTCCGCTACCTGCATCTGGGACAATAGATCGGCTCCCTCTTCCCGTGACTGTCTTTCTAAAGCTTGGAACCTCGCCTCTATTGTGCGTTCCTGGGCTTCAAACAATTTACTCAGGCGCACCTGTTCATTCTCATCATCTCCCAGCCGCTGCTCTACAACACCTAACGTTTTACTGATTTCTCCAACTATCTCTTCCCGCAAGTTTTGCATTTCCTCTGATCGTTTACCATTGGTCTCGTGTAAATCATCGAAACGTTTCTGTTTCCCTTTGCATTTCGGTCAGGATTTTTAAAGGCCTAGTCATGTAACCTGCTCACCGCTAGTTCGACTACTGGTGGGTTCATTCCCTATATTATTCGAAACTGAATTCTGTTGCTTATTTTGCACCTTTTCTACATCTCCTGAACGCCTAGCGTCTGATTCCCGACTCTCAGCTTCTCCCCCATTATTTATTGCACTCGTTTTCACGTATACTCCACTATCCCGGCTTTCACTTTCTGTGCTCACATTAACATTTCGCTTTTTCTCCCCACTTTCATCTCCCCTCTCCCGACTACTACTTTTAGATCGACTGCGCATATCCATCATTTTAATCAATTAATTATAAAGCACAAGAGAAACGTTATCTGCACCTACGTACATAATTACATGAATCAATTATCAACATACTGCTGCACTACCCAAGGTGAACCAACACGATTTCATCACACACATAGCATAATTAAAAATATATGGAAAGGCGCCACACAAAAAAACACCAAAAAGAAACAAAAAATGAATACTCTAAACAACAACAACAACGCTGTTTGCAACACAGAAAATCGCAGAAATTATTTGGCGCTGTTGAAAAGAAACACATGTAATTAAAATACTGTAAAATCTAACTACGATATAATCAGAAGATTCCAGGTTCGTATCCTGGCAGGGTCGCCATGTGTAACTAACCTGTTACTACGGGTTAGTACGTTAAGAGTGGGAATGGAAATGCTTATTGATTGTGAAACTAACGTGAGAAGATTAGGGTCGCCACCGACTCTAACCATACAACTAATCAAAGGTATGGCCGAGTCGCGAAATAAATTAATTTGATCACAGACCAAAAACTCATAAAAATTCGTATGTCGTGATATCGCTCATAGGAGAGATCTTCTGAAGCACAGTGAGGATTAATTATTTTCGGTTGGATGTGCTAATTGGTATATTGTCTTTCTGCAACACAGAATTTACGTGAATTTATGATACAGGTGTCCTTTTCCTTACATGTTTTATCTTGTTTATGTATTACTGTATAGACATTGTGATTTAGTATTCCATTGTGTTACAAGTGTGGGTTAGTTCTTGTCCTGTGGCGTGTATCAGTGTAATATAGTAAATCTTGGCTGATTTGTGGGGAGTGTGAGTCCATTAGGAGACATTGGCAGTATTCTTGTATTTTGGAGCACGGAGTAACTACCCTTACGATGGAGATGCGCAGCTGTTCAGGGAGCCACAATCAGAAAAACCAGCCAGATGATAACCCTGAACAAGGACGAGACCAAAACGTCGAGTCCGTCCAGGAACGAAACTCGGAAAACGCAAGTACAAGTGTTGTCCATCCTGAGCCCGTTGTAGTGTTTTCGAATCAGTCGGTAGATGCAGATTCATTACAGACTATGCTACGGCAATTACTAGACAATAATAAGAGGTATATCGAGGAAGCAAATAAAAGATTGAGTAGTGAAATAGTACAGGGTGTTGGGAAGAAACTGGCGACCATTGACCAACGCATCTTTGCATTAGAAGAGGGGCAGCAAGTCATTAGTAAGCAGGTGATGGAGCAAGAAGAAAGGTTCGCTGGGAATCTACGTATGCTAGCAGAATAATGCCAGGGTGAAGAAGCGGCTCTTGAATCCCGAGTAGAACAAAATTCCTCCAGGGATCTCCGCGTGTTAGCAGAACAATGCCAGAGTGACCACGCGGCTCTTGCGTCCCGAATAGAGGACACTGCGGCTGAAGTGCCCGGTCCACCTTAGCATGCAGGTAGAAACCCTCAGCCAGGCGATAACAGCACTCCAGCGAGAGCAAGAGCTTATGCAAACACAACAAGACACGGCCCACCGAGAGATGCGAAAAGAAATAGCCAAGATCTCAGACGCAGTGGCGCGTAAGTCTGACAATAATAGGGAAACGATTACCTCGTCATCAGCGGATGCGGACGAAATACGGTCGATAACGAAATGTCCGCGCGGACAGTATGAAATAAATATACAACAAAGAGGAGTTACCGAGGGACTATGTGAGCGCATGGCCCGTTTAGAACTTCACCTAAAAGGGTTAACGGCCCATGAAGTTGAAAGAAATGAACGAAAGGGCCATTATGCCGACGATGATTCCGCGAACGATGGCGAATTTGATCATCATCACGATCACAGATCTCGTACCAGGTGGGAACGGCGCGGATACCCCCAGGAACGTTCGCCAAGGGAAACTCACGAATTTGACTTTAAACATTTTCTGACGGTGAGGAAGTTTGAAGTCTTCCGTAACTTGGCTACGGGGATTCACCCGCGGGCCTGGTTACAGCAGTTCGACTTCTCCCTTCCTCCTATGTGGCCCAGGGCGCACAAAATAGAGTATATGTGAGGCTACCTCGAAGGTGAGCCAGCGGCGCGGATGAGGTAATGGCACGCAATTGCTACACTGTTGGGAAGTTTCGACAACACTTCCTGTTGATCTATTGGTCAGTGGCAGCGCAAAGTCGTGTAAAACACGGACTCATTATGCTACCAGAGTTAAACAGGTCAAAGTTCTCCAGCCCTGTGCAGATGTTTGAGCACATGCTGCAGGCGAATGAACATCTTGACGATCCTTATGGACCTGCGGAAATTATTCGTATTTGCCTGGGAAAGTTTCCAATGCAGTTGCGGCACGTTATCCTTGCAGGACGATGTAAGGATGACGTAGAGGGGTTTCGCAGTTTCCTTTTAGAGCTTGAGTGCGATGCGAATGGCACCACGCAGAATTACGGTCAGAGCGCCTACGAGCAGCGGCCGCGCGAGCGAAGCCGCAGCCGTAGATACAGGTGGCAATCCAGACGTAACGGGTCGCCTGAGAGTTACAGAGCGCGCGTATGTACTTATAGGACGAAGTGTTTATTTGTTTGCTAATAGGATAGAATGATTTTTATTTCCATTTTTATGCCCACTGACTTTTTGCATTAGTCTGATGAATAGATGTTGAAACATTTACCATTCCAGATGTGACTTGAATGAACCTTCTGCGTCTCATTAATCATAACTTACATTGTGCAATGTCCATAGAAAAGAAGTCTCGGAAATGTTTCACAGATCAGCAAACGTGTACTGCAAACCTTGGAGCAGCAGTCAATGAACAACGGTATGGATATTGGTGTTGAAAGGAATATTTTGTTTATATGTGGGAATTGTAGTCGGACTATATGGTGATGATGACTCGTACGAGCTCTGTAGATTGTGTGTCAGGGTGTAGTTAGGAGTAGGTATAGTTTTGTGTCTGTAGTTAGCAGCGGCGCCAAATCGTATCCAAATCCTGACCAAACCTTATACAAGATCTACCCTGAATGATAGACAGCAGATCTATATTTTATAAAAAGGATTATTTGTTTGTTTGAATATTGGTTATGTAATTTTCCTCATTGTTTTTTTTGTGTTGTTGACAAGGCCCTTCTTGTCAAGTTAATTTTGGGCAATATTCCACGTATTGATCAGGAGTAAGAAACTCCGCTGATTTTGTGGTAAGCTGCACACATGATATTTTGTAACGATCTCTGTGAGTGCAGTTCTTAAGTGGGTTCAAGGCCGCCTGGGGAGCCTTCGCGTCAGAAAGCACAGGGCTTGGTCCACCGGCAGGCGTTGCAGAACCCTGCTATCAACGGCGAGGCAGTGGTGCGGCGAGCAGTCACAGCTGTTTCCCCATCAGAGGGGAGGGGATGCTGGTCTTCCCCCAAGCCCAGGCTCACGCCGGGGCCCGCAGGCGTGTCACCACGGCAGTGCCAGCTGATGGCCGGCGTTCCACTCCATGCGCTAGTCATCTGACAAGCGAAAGGGAAAGTATGACGCATGGCAGGCGAGGCCGCCGATCCATGACCGCCGCGAGTCCAGACGGCCGCTGCGGTGAGGTAACGCCCGCTGCTCGGCGGGACACGGGTCCCACCACTGACGCATCAGCTGAGACAGTGCGAAGAGGCGATAAGCGGGTCTCAAGCCCGACACCCGCACGAGTTTACGTCGACCTTGATGCGAAGGAGAAGAGCACGTGTCTTTCCATTGACACGACAGGAGACAGGGGCGTGTGTCGTAAAACACATTTCTCCGCAACGCACGGACGACGACCGCCAAGCCGCCTTCTCGATGATGAGGCAGGGCCAACAAGCGGCGATGTCGTGCAAATCTGCAACGCCGAACCATCCCACAGACGCAGAGGGTGGAAACGGGCATGAGGCAATGTCGCGGGGTGCTGTCTACGATGAACAACCTGAGTTTCAACGGACGTTACAATCAACGCCGCTGCGAACTCCCCAGTTCAGTGTTGTGGTCCCCTAGTAGCTTATCCTCCAAGTCGCCTTTAGAACAGACGCCCACCCCAGCACCTAAAGAGACTACCCACTGAAACTACCATGTGACGAAACTGCAAAATGACAGCATGTCAACGAGCTGGTTTCTATATGTGTTTTTGTGTTCATGTCTTATTTTCCATAGCTGGTTATTTACCAGCTGTCATTCCATTGGTTTCATTAATGATTTTGTGTCACTGTATTTATTATACACATTGAGTTTTGCAGTTTCACTTAGATGTTTTTATATATGTCAGCACCAGCTGACACTCCTATGGTTCTTGGTAATGACTTTGCACCATTGTATTTGTTTATATATGTATATATTTTGTGTACCTGTTCATCTATGTCTCTGTGTTAACTTTTGATAATTGGTTAAAGCAATTTTAAAATAATATCTCACGTTTGTTGTCGTAATAGGTCAGATGACATGATGTTAGCGTACAATATCATGCTTAATTTAATTTGTTCTGCTTGCCTTGCAGACTGCATGAGGTCACAATTATTGACTAAGGTCAGGTAAAACTCATTTGGATATAAGAGATTAATCAATTCTTTTGTGCTGCTGTTTGCCTGTTGCAATTTTTGCTCGTTAGGGTATGTTTTTTTCGAAGACTGTTGGCGAATATCCTAGCATGGCGAGAAAATTCTTGGCACTGTCTTCTCCGGGACGTTTGGGGTGATGAAAGGATCCTGTAGCCACCTTTCATTAATCCGGTAGCACATTTTCACTAGCATTTCTCCTTATTTTCCTTGTTTATCTTTTCTCATAACTCATAGTGGTGTGATTGAATGAATGTCGTTGTGTGTCACGTTGCTAGACGGTGGCGTAGTCTGCTGCAGACAGTCTGCGATAGTCATACAGATTCAGCAGCAGTTGTACAGCATAGCCAACTCTCGTAGTGGTCAAGTAGGCAAAGAGGTTTGCGTTACTTGTGAGAAATCCACCTACGTTAGGTTGGTGGCGGAAATGGCATCTTTGGGTTTTCTGGGCCATGCGGAGCGTGGAAGAGGCTGGAGAACTAAAAGGGAGGCAGTCTGCCGCCGGTACGGGAAGTGTCCACAGCTGTGCTCCAGTCGAAGAAAGGTGAGTTAGACTGACCGCGTGGCGCGTTGTTACTTGGTCTCGCTTTTCAGCTCTGAAAGATTGCTTTGCCTTGTTGCAGCAAGGAATGCAAAACTTTGGCAGAATTTTCTTTTAGTAAATTTCTATAGCAGACTTGGATCCACCGGAAGAGCGGCACACAAAGGTGTCGATAAGAAGTGAGCACTCGCTTCTGTATGAATGTCTGTTTGCCTTCAGCTGTGCCTGTATAAGCTTTCATTTTTCTAAATATTAATAGCTTTGCCTTCTCGTAAATTTTCCTTGCTTTATGTATCTTTCGTCCGTGGGGAGCTGACCACGTGGTTGAACATTAGAGTTTGTTGGGCTACCGTCATAACTAACTGTCTGGTCTCATGTTTGTTTTAAAGAATGTTAACTGTTCATGATTGTGTGATGTGATATTGTTGCAACTTGGCCACGATACCTAGAAATTGCGTCTCCACAAACCACGTGGGCACGCGGGTGTACTGCGAAACTTGTACCGTTTCACGAGTTATTGCGATCAGTTATCAGGCAACAGCAGTTGCATGAATGATTCAAACCAATGATTTTAGGTGTAGATTATAATGGTGTATATATCGATGCTTTTCTTTAATGTTATCAGGAATTGTGTACACGCCTCACATCCATATCCTAGGAATAAATGATTTTATACACAATCTTCTCTTACATTCCGAGGTTACGTTTTTGCACCTAAGCCACTCACCTCGTAGCTTTCCTGTTAGCACATCCAACGCGTTTCTTTACGCACAGGTCCAGTGATTAGTTTCCCCTTTTATTTTAAAACAAATGCTTTAGATTAAGTCTTATTTTCAGGTGTGTTGCTGGTGGCCCGGAAAACCCAAAGATGCCATTTCCGCCACCAATCTAACGTATGTGGATTTCTTACAGGTAGCGCAAACCTCTTTGCCTACTTGACCACTACGAGAGTTGGCTATTCTGCACAACTGCTGCTGAATCTGTATGACTATCGCAGACTTTCTGCAGCAGACTACGCCACCGTCTAGCAACGTGACACACAGCGACATTCATTCAATCACACCACTATGAGTTATGAGAAAAGATAAACAAGGAAAAGAAGGAGAAATGCTAGTGAAAATGGGCTACTGGACTAATGAAAGGTGGCTACAGGACCTTTTCACTAGAACTTTGTCAGACAGCTTTGTGGTGAATGTGAAGTATAAGTTTGACCTGTTGCTTCAGTTAGAAACTGATGAGCCTCAGACAGAGGTAGGTGTAGAGAGGGCACAACAAACTTACAGTAGAAAATTGGATAAGAATGTAGGGAAGTCAGCAAAGAGAAAGAAAGTTTTGTTGTTAGGTAGTTCACATGCCGGAGGTGTAGGCCAACTTTTGCAGGACCAGTTAGGATCAGAATACCAGGTCACAAATTTTTTCAAACCAAGTGCTGGTCTGGGTCAGGTGACAGAGGATTTAGGTTCACTCTGTAAAGATTTTACCAAGGAAGACACCGTGGTTATTCTGGGTGGGCCGGACAATAGTATTGACAGAGATCCTGGGTGCAATATAGAGTGTGACCTGACAAAGATTGCATCATCAACAAGACATACCAGTGTTGAGTTTGTGTCTGTTCTGAGACGCCATTACCGACCTCATTTAAACTCTTCTGTCGGGACAGTTAATTTGGAGTTGGAACGGTTGCTTGGGTTGGGTGCAGGGTCACATATTGCTTTGGTTCCTGTTGACTCTCTCAGTAGGTGGGATTACACTAGACATGGCCTATACATCAAAAGGAAAGGGAAGGGTAAACTGGCTGGGCTAATAGCAGGAAATGTAAGGGGGGGGAGGCATTGCCATGAATGGTAATATACCAGTGGTCATAGGTGTTGGAGCAGCACCTTTTTTAGGATAGGTAGGACAGAACGAAGTCAAGTTCTGAGAGAAGTAAAGATGGAAACAAACCTTCAGTTTGATGAAGAAATCAAACAGCATAATCCTGGCACAGTGGATCAGCGAACACAGCCGTTGGTTAAAAATTTACAGCAATCAGCAGAAATTTTATTTCCACCCAATTTCATCTCGGTACATGTGAAATGCCAACTACCTTTAGTGGATCAAAATATTCGAGGGCTTAGAAGTAAAATTAATGAACTACTTATGTGCATTGATGAATTATAATCATCGAGCCCAGTTGATATAATCCGCCTTTCTGAACATCATGTGACCACTGGTATAGATTCGTTAAACCTTACAGAATTTAAGCAAGCCTCCTACTTCTGTAGACAAAAGATGGAGAAAGGAGGAGTTGCCACATTTGTTAAAAACAGTTTTCAATTTAAGAATACTGACATTATTAAATTTTGCTTAGATCAGCACTTAGAATCATGTGCAACAGCGATAGAAATTCATAATAGGTCCTGTATAATAGTAGCCATATACAGAGCACCTTCAGGAAATTTCAACCTGTTTATAAATGGTCTTGAAGATTTATTATCTCATCTAAAATTAAAAATACAAAGAACTAGTGGTTGATTGGTTGATGGTGATTTTAATATAGATGTCTTGAAAAACACTGTCAGTGAACAGTTACTGAAATTAGTTACATTGTCATTCAATTTAATTTCTACTGCAAATTTCCCAAATAGGGTACACAGATGTTCTAAGACTGCCATTGATAATATATTTATAGACAATTCTAGGCAACTGAACCACATTACAAAACCAGTAGTAAATGGGCTATCTGGCCATGACATGCAACACCTAACATTAAATTTTGAAAAGTGTCAGGGTTAAACATCTATGAGAAGTTAGTACAGAAGGCCAATAAAACAGCCAAAAACTGAGAAATTTAGGAGATTGCTCACAGAAATTAATTGGATGGATGTTTACAGCATCCAAGACACAGATGGAAAATACAAAACATTAATTAATAAAGTTAGCACCTTATTTGAAAACTGTTTTCCCTGAAGGTAACTCAAATTAAGCAGAAGTCTAATAAGAAACCAAGGATCACACAAGGGATAAAGATATCATGTGAGACAAAAAGGAAACTGTCTGATACATAGGGACATCTTTGATACTAGCATTATAGCTCATTACAAAAATTATTGCAAAATATTGAGGAAGGTTATCCAGAGATCTAAACACCTGCATTATGAGAAGAAGATAAATACACCCAGCAATAAAATAAAAACAATATGGGATATAGCTGTCAGAGACAGGTAGGACCAGAATTGAGGAGGAACAAATTGCTCTAAAAATAAATGAAACCCTGGTAACAAAAGCATGTTGTGTTGCAAACCGTTTAAACAAGTATTCTGTCTCTGTTACTGATAGCATGGGGTTGTCAGGTTCAGTAAATAATGCAATGGAATATCTGAGACCAGCGCACACAAGCAGTCTCAGTAAAATGGAATTGACACTTAGTTCACCCAAAGAAATAGAATCCATCATGAAGTCCTTGAAATCAAAACATTCTACTGGTTATGATAACATATTAACAAAGTTAATAAAAGAGTGTTCATGTGAGCTTAGTCATATCTTAAGTTATTTGTGTAATCAATCTCTTGTCACAGGAACATTCTCGGACTGGCTTAAATAGGCTGATGTTATACCTCTCCACAAGAAAGGGGACAAAGAAATGCCATCAAATTACCGACCAATCTCACTTTTCCCAGCTTTTTCAAAAATCTTTGAAGAGGTTATGTTCAAGTGTCTACTTAAGCACCTTAGTGAAAATAACATACTGTCAGTGTCATAGTTTGGGTTTCTTAAGGGCTCTGATATTAAGAAAGCTATTTACACTTACAGTGAAAATGTCCTTCATTCATTGGACAACAAATTAGAGGCAACTGGCATATTCTGTGAGCTGTGAAAGGCATTTGACTGTGTGAATCACAGCATTCTTTTAAGTAAATTAAAATATTATGGCGTCACGGTAGTGCTGCAAATATCTTACTAATAGAAAACAAAGGGTGTCATTACATAACACTTCAGCAGTAAGCAATCAGACATCATCTGACTGGGAAGAAATTACAAGTGGTGTTCCCCAAGGTTCCATACTATGTCCACCACTGTTTCTTGTACATATTAATGACCTGTCATCTGTTACATAACCAAATGCCAAGTTTGTCTTATTTGCAGATGATACAAACATTGCAATAAATTTAGAAAGGGCAGCTAAACAAATTTTTACTGAAATTAATAAGTGGTTCGTAGCCAATTTTCTGTCATTAAACTTTGAAAAGACCCACTATATGCAATTCAGAACTTCCAAGAGATTTTCTTCTGGTGTGTGTATAAAATATGATGACATGGAAATAGGAGAAGTTGAGAGTGTAAAATTCTTGGGATTACAACTTGATAATAAATTCAGTTGGGAGCAACATACTAACGAACTGCTAAAGCGCCTAAATAAGTCTGTGTTTGGAATGCGAATGATGTCAGAAATAGGAGTTATAAATATAAAAAAACTGGCATATATTGCTTATTTTCACTCCATTATGTCATATGGTATCATATTTTGGGGTAACTCCACAAACCAAGAAAAAATTTTTAGAGTACAGAAGCGTATAATAAGAGTAATGAGTAGTGTAAATCCAAGAACATCATGTCGAAACCTATTCAAAGAATTGGGATGTTAATCACAGCTTCTCAGTATAATTAATCCTTAATGAGGATTGTTGTGTGAATGATGGATGTATGGAAAGCAGATGCAAGTCTTAAGTCTGTAAATAGTGGAAGTTTAATTTAAATCTTGTACATAATCTGACTGTTCTTAACTAAGGATCACTGACATGAATAATTTACTTTAATTTTTTGACAATACTTGATTGTAATAGCCAAGGAACTAGCAAATGTCTGAATGACAGATTTGATGAAAGCAGATGTAAGTATTCAATCTGTAAATATTAGAAGTTTAAATTTAATTCATGTGCATAATTTTACTGTTTATTGAATGAGGATCATTAAAATTAATTAAACACAACTTTTTCTAATTACATTTTTGTAATGTGTTTATCTGACATGTTCCACACCCAGGAGGATTCCCTATTTTATAGGTCTATGGAATTAATAATTAATCTAATCTAATCTAATCTAAGGTATTGGCGACACATCCCACCAGCAGTTCGTCACCTTCTGACAGCAAGTCTCTACCAGTCTCCTCACCTGCAAGGGAGGAGGAGAGCTGTATTCATATGGAAGGTATGCTGAGGCCAAAACAATTTCCCTCGTGATACCTTCCTCACATTGCTGCATTTTAATGGTCTCTACGTCCCTGGAGCAGAAGTCCATCATCGACATGAAAGAAATGCCATTTCTTACATGTTGCATGTTCTGGAGTTTCTTAGATTTCTAGCGTAGATCAGCTTACCTCCAGTGCCACTGAGCCCCGATACACCCCTTTATATAAATAGGGTTCTTGTATCAGGGCCTCATCCACTACTTGCCTCCCCAGGCAGCGACTCAGGGCAGCAGAGGCCCCTTTACTGTGCTGCAGATTGATCTGCAGCACCTCCAGCCTCTGTCTTGCTGCCATCTTTGAGGTCTTTGAGAACCATGATGGTGACCTGCGAGAACCCCAAAAACAATGTCAGGTCCTGCTCCCACATTGCCTTCAGGGACTTCTCTCTGACCTCCACTACCAGGATTTGTCTTTCTGGTGCAACCTTCTGATTGATCACTCTCCAAACTTCTGTCGAGACTTTTGGGTTCTGGGCCCCTATTTTCCCAAACAGAGTCTTAGGAGAGCTTTCCTTAAGGACCTTTGGTACCCATATTGATATCTTTGTGGTCTTAAGAATCTACGCTGCCATCTTAACTAGCAGCGTCGCATCTTCCCATGGGGATATCATGGGCACTTTGTCCTTGAGCCATCCCACCGTGAGCACCCCCTCACAGACAAAAATGAGGGCACCACGATCTAGATAGACCCTCTGGAAGTTGGGTCGTGGGCCAGCATCCCCCCCCCCCCTCCCCCACATTTCCAAAGAGGGCCATCTGTACCAATTCATCATGCTGCGAGGTGATGGCCACCAGTCGATACCCCTCCTGGATAACTGCCATCCTAAGCACCGAGACTGCAGTACTATAGGCCTGTTTCTTGCCTCAGTTCTTTCTGGACTCGCTTATTCAGGGAGGAGGGGTCTTTGATTCCTCCCTTATCCACTTGCTACCTGTCTTCGACATTGTGGGGATCTCCGTATCCTCTTCAACCTGAGACATTTTCTTCCTGGGGGTCTTAGGTTCAAGTCCCTTTAATTCTCTACTTGTCTTTAGGAAGTCATTCTTTCCCTTCCTTTTTCCTCTATTTTCTTGCGTATTTTCCTCATCTGGGCCCCAGATAAGCCTTTGACCTTGATCTGGTCTAGCTTCTCGGTTACAGTTCCCACTTCTGGCTCAGGTCTGGACCCTGATTCAGTAGTAGAAATGCCTTCCATCGGTACTGACCCTGACGTTTGGATATCTGAGGGTTCAATTTGCCCCTCAGTTTGATTTTCTTTGTTTTCTTTAGTCGTGTCTATGTTAGTCCCTTGAGATTTGGGGATCTACAAGGTCTACACTACGAACACACGGCACAGTGTAAGGCTACTTTCTCAGGGATGTCGCCCGGTATCCCCAAGGCACCATTTGCCACACATCTTCCAATGTGCCATGCACCCCTCGGCACGGATTGCATCACACCTTGGGTTGGGTCAGGGAGTTGGGTAAGACTAGGAGTGGATAGGGAAGATGGGATGTTGTGGGCCTCTCTTAGTCTGATCCATCAGTTGAGGCCTTTCTGGCAGTAGATCCTCCAACTTGGGCATAGCACACAACTTCAAGCGGATACACAAGCCTCTTCACCTGCACGGACAGTGCTTCGTCAAGGTGGTGTCCTCCGGAGAGGTTCTGTAGTGTACCTTCCACATACTATACACAGAAGAAAAAAATCGAAATATGATTACAAAATACTCTTATCCTATACGTTTGTGACATGCCATTATCGTCGCTTATATATGTTCCAGTCTGTTTGTCGTTTTGTTTTAGTACATTTTGTTAAATTACAATTTTGTTACATTGTTGAATTCCAATTATTTTTAGTACACTTTTTACTCTCGTTTGGTTGTATGTTCTTTATATAACATTCATAGAGTAATAGATTGTGTTATCCTTCATGGCATAAATTGACATACATTTCATTTCAATTCATAGTGACTTCTTGTCAGAGCATAGTTATCAATGCCAAAGAATTAAAGAAGTAAACGTTGCTACAATAGATACTACGCGCCGTTCAGATAACTGTCCATCTTCTTGCTTCTCTAGCATTGTCCAGGAAGGATCTACACACGACAGGGTTGAGGAAATTCTATGGAAAGGCATTTATGTGATCAGTTACATCTCGTTTCTGATCTTAACTGTGTTCCCAAGAACATTCATTTCTATCCTGTTTATATTTCATTTCTATCCCGTTTACAGGCAAAGCATCTTACAAAATAGGGTGCATCTTAAGGAGTTGGGGCTCTTAAGTCCCCTATTTCACTAATAATAACCTTAAAAAGAACTTAATCCACTGTCTAAGTAACACTAACGATAAATTGTCATGATCAGGTGTTTACAAAATAACCTGTAGCGATTGCCCTAGTTATTACATAGGTCAGACAGGTAGAGCTTTATCGGCTAGATACAAAGAGCATTTACCCACAAAAAATGGAGATGGCACCTGTGGCTCGATGTTTGCAGAACATCTAATCAAAATTTCGCATGCCCCTAACCCACTTATAAACACAGTGCTCTTAAACCAAAAAGCTAACTTCAATGACTAGATACACTTGAAGAAAAGCAAATTTTCAACACATTCTTTATGATAAAGACAACTTGCTTAATGACCAATTGCAATTGAAAAATAAGAACTTCTTCGAAGGATTCCGCCATTGCCCTCTTATCTTTATGTTTATATACGTATTTCACGTAATCGTCATAAAGTCTGCATATAACTCCACTGGCTATACTATCTTCATAATGTTTTGTGGTGTTGCATGTACCTATTATCCGATAAATCCATTACTTCATGTGGTCTTCTACCTATGTCAGTAGCTGGCTGTGACCTTCTTATCTATTAATTGCTGATCACATACTGTATATCTAACCGCTAAATGTATGAGACAATTGTCCGTATTATCATTCACAGGTTGTAACCTCCCCCTCACTTATCGACCTTAATGACAGTGAAAAACGAAACCGCGTGTACCTAATGGGAATTTTGGAAAAGCAATCGTCACCGAAGTTAACCTGTCGGTAAAGAGGGAGGAAAGGGTTACATCTTAATGAAAGGAAAAATGCAAGTGAAACTGGTGGAAATTAATTTTGAAATAGGGATAAAGTTAATAAAGAAAGTAAATGTGCGGCCGTTACGTTAACAATCAACTAGCGGTAATTAGATATTTGAGATTTGGGGGAAATTACGGTCGCCAGTCCTATGGACAATTACTATAATAACTGAAAACGAAAGGTTATTACACATATAATTAGCACTAGAAGCGTGGCAACTGAAGGTTGACATGTGTAGTGTGAAAACTGAAAGTTTGTCAGAAGTAATAAATTTCGCTACAGTTAATTTAGCAAAAGAATTAATGAAACCGGAAAATCGAAAGTTAATTTAGTGACTGAAGTTAATAGTGAGCTTTCTTTCTGAAGCACATCGAAATACAGTTAGTCTTGGACTACCTCAACAATCATTTCTAAAGCTACTTGAATCTACGCAATTTAGAAAGAAGAGATTTAACTTTGAACTTGAATTAAACGATTCTGAACAATTAACAATAGTAAAATTTAGTACGTACCAAGCTGAGCTGCAGTCACAGGTAAGCTAAAATACGGTAACAAAACTCGCACTCTTAATTTGTGCTTGTGTAATCTAACTATTGTAGCCAGCTAGAATACTTAAATTGAACTTTGAAATTAAAGCAGTGAAATGGAATTATGCTGGCGTTTGAATTTCAACGACACTCGGGTTGATTTCGGAAAAGGAAGGGACCCTGCTTGGCAATGCAATTGGGACAATGAGCAACAAAGGTTCATGCTAAGTTGCTGTAATTTTGCGAGGCAAATGGAACAATTTGAAAAGCTGAGGTCTGCCATACAGTTCTGAAACTTTACATGCTTTTAGTCTTCCTTGTTGGTTGATTGAAGGTTTGAAGCCGTCGATCGAGGAGGTGGCGACAGTCACTCATTGTCGGCCGTCGCTGTTGCAGAAGCTGGATGTTGGCGCGCCTTCTTCTCGACACGGTCCCCAGGCGAAACGGGCTCTTGATGTGCGCCAGCTAATGCTTCCCGTCCGCGACACCATGTCAGAAACTATCATCGCGAGTCGAGCGCAATTACATGCTGCCAAACCCCGAAAGCGCGGCAACTCGCGGGAGCGTCACACAACACACCTGCTCCACTCGCTACTCCAGGCAGACTCCCTACAGCTCGGCCCGCGCTCCACGCGGCAGAGTTAACACTACCAAAGATCCTACACACTTTGAGTCTTCACACGACCTATCGATGTAATCGTTCGATAGCAGTTTTCCCTAGGCAAGACCCAGCGTAAAAATACAAATAATATTTACGAAACAAACCAATTATACATCGACATAAATGCATAAATATATATATACAAATAGTAAAACAATTACAATATGTAAAGACACAGAAATGTCATATATTCAGGTAACAAAAATAAGGAAAACAAATTATAGTACAATAGATGGAAATAGGAGGATATGCATTTCCGGCGTTACACGTGCCCCACATTGTCTGAGGATGTTCGTGTCACGTAAACAGACTCAGAAAATGTCCAAAAAAAAAGAAACAGCGGAAATGCATAAGCTCAAAACATCAACAAAATTTAGCATTCGCCTAATTAACCATAAACCAATTTTTTAGACGATAATAATTGAATGGAGACACTCCTAATCTTATTCCACTCTGTCATCTTGATCAAAATAAAACAGGTTGACAACATATTAAAATTCATAGAAAACATAGAAAATGGTTTAGCTATTCTAAAAATCTAAATTCCTAGCAGTATCAAGAAATGGAATACTATTTACAAAATTAATCAGATTACATGGTCATAGAAAACAGGTATATCAAAATACGCAAATTAATAATTAATTACATAGAATACGTATTTTATATAAACTTTTCATAATTAATATTCTCGTCATGAGTATGCACTTAACGCTAAATATACAGCAGATCGACAAAAACATAAATATTGACAACAGAATTCTTTCATATCAGCTGTCCGGGAAGAAAAACAACTCCGCCTTCCGTACTCGCAAGTACAAAGAATGCCGACAGGGGCACAAGAGCCGACAGCGGCACAAGAGCTGACAGCGGTTCCGCCCCGCCAGTATTGTTGCGCCCGCCTGTGCGGCACGCTTGATCTCTCTCACCCTTGTAACGGCATTTCCAGAACGTCCGTTTCACTGAATTCTTTCCGTAAAACTCACTCCTGAGTAATCTCAAGGAGTCCATAAACACTATCACAGTGGATAACTCAACACTGTCCAGCATCACACGCATGTACTAGCCTGAAACTTAAAACAGCGTCTAAGTACATCGGCAATGACTAGTAAATCACATATTTATGGAATCTTACAGCTATTTACAAAATCATATTTACATTCCTTAATCTACTGTGACTCAGCTGAAAACTTAAACTAGCAGCTTGGATTTTTCAGTTGATTAGATCATGATTAAATTGATTAAAATTAAATTGATTAATCAAAATTAATTACTTATTAATTACAACTTCTTTAATGACCTTGGTCAGTCAAAAGCATGGCAATCTAGCAAATCGTTAAATCTTACACTCTATTTTACATACTGTACAAATTACCCATTCTGTGGTATTAATCAATCCTAGGTTGGTACAATTTCAGGTCTACAATGTTCCGTATACCTAATAGTTTTCCAGAGCTTGGATACTCTAAGCAATAAGCATTTGTGTGAGGTATACCAATGACTTTATATGGTCCATTATAAACAAACTTAAATTTAGAGATTTCATTGTCTATCTCGCTCTATTTCTCATGAGCTTTTACAAGTACTAAGTCTCAGATTGCAAACTTAGCAAAACGCACTTTAGCGTCATGACGACGTATGCGAGCATCGGCTTTTAGCTTCATTACTTCTCGCAAACGATCTTTTTTCACACAAATACTAATGTCAATCCGTGGAGGGAATTTGATTATCTCTTCCACTAAACTTTTACTTCTGTCACCCAACAGGATTTCCTCTGGAAAAAATCCCGTAGATTCATGTCTCAAGGTGTTCATAATTCTCTCAAATACTGCTACATATTTGCCCCATGCCCTATGGTTGTGATGGCAATAGGTACGGCAAAGTCGGCCTAGCTCGCGCATATGCCTCCCAGTGGGATTCCCAGCCGGACAATAAGCTGAAATATGGATCACCTCGAGCCCATTACTTTCCATGCCTTCATTCCACAACTTAGAAGTAAATTGTGCCCCATTGTCTGATAGAATCGCCTTGGGCTTACCAATATGAACAAAATAATCGTTCACAAGCTTGCTATAGACCGCTTTGGCTGTAGCTTTCCTAATCGGGTATAGTTTGATGAACTTGGAAAAAACTTCTAGCACTACTAAAATGTAGGCGAAGTTTCCTGATGACTTGGGCAAAGGTCCGTACAAGTCCACACACAGTAATTCAAAGGTGTCGTCAGGCCTTATACTTTGCATAGGACCACGACTCGTACAGTTGGTAACCTTCACCTTCTGACATAAATCGCAAGTTTTCACTCTGTCAGTAACGCGTTTTAACATGTTGTTAAAATGCGCTACTTCACTCAGCTTTTCCGTACATTTCTTTGGTCCACAGTGACCATACGCCAAATGGTAGTAGTCAATTATTTCCGTGACGTATTTGGTGGGCCAGCATACCCGCCAAATATTACTATCTTCACTCTTACATATGTACAAGATATGATTGTATATCTTGTAATACTTCCTTAATTTTTCTCCTTCAGGACTCCTTTCGTCATATCGGTTTTTCACCATATTTAAACAACCGTCCTCGTTCTGATGACGACGTAGATTCTTACAGATGTTCATTATTAATATACGTCCCTCAACTTCTTTAAAATAGTATAATTTGACCACTCCATCTGACTCATCTTTCAATATCTCTTGATTAGACTCGGGCAAACGCGACAGCGCATCCGCTACGCAATTGTCGGTCCCTTTTACGTAACAGATGTCATAGTTAAATTGCTGTAAATAAAGCGACCACCTAGTCAGTCTTTCGTGAAGTAGTTTACAATCCTTCAGATAAGTGAGCGCCTTATGGTCCGTATGAATAATCATCTTACGGTCCCATAGGTAACCCTTGAACTTTTTGAATCCCCACACGATAGCGAGACACTCTTTCTCAGAAATCGTGTAGTTTCGCTCACTTTTTGATAAAGTTCGACTCGCGAACGCTATCGTCCGGTGTTCCTTATCCTCTCCTTTACCAACTTCTTGGAACAGTTCTACCCCCACCCCATAATTCGACGAATCCGTTCCCAGATGGAAGGGTAGCGATAAATCAGGATGAAATAGTATGTTAGATCTTAACAACTCGTCTTTTCATCTCTCGAAAGCGGCCTGACACCCGTCAGTCCACACAAACGGAACGTTTTTGCGTAAGAGGTTATTCAAATTTTCATCATTAAACACTTGTCCTTTTACAAATTTACGGTAAAATCCTGTTAGCCCTAGAAAACTTTTTAACTGTTTCCTAGACTTGGGCGGAGGACAATTCCTTATTGCTCTAGTTTCTCTGGGTCCTTTGTAATACCAGCAGTGGTAATTACATGCCCTAAAAATTTCAGTTCCTGCTTCACAAATTCGCATTTCTTTAGCTTTAGAGTCATTCCGCCACGGCGCAATGCTCTAAAAACTTCATCTAACAGGTCACAATGGTCATGCCAAGTGGCATTGGCCAACAATAGGTCGTCAACATATACAGTTAACCTTGAACTCAAAGCCGGTCCTAGCACTTTATCTAGGGCCCTGATGAATACGGACACAGATATATTAAGTCCAAACGGCAGTACTCTATACTGATAACACCTGCCCGCAAACAAGAAGGCGGTGTATGGCCTAGATTCTTCTTCGAGTTCTATTTGCCAGTAACTAGCCGTCAGATCGAGGCTAGTCATGAATTTAACGTCATGAAAACGTTGCAAAATGTCCTCCATACTCTCTGGTCTGTCTGTTTCACGTTGAACGACCCTATTCAACGTGCGTGCGTCAATCACAATACGCACACTACCATCCCGTTTTGCTACAATGACCAAACCGTTATTGTATGGACTTGTACTTCTTTCAATCACTCCCCATTCGATCATCTTATCTATCTCCCGTTGCACTGCTTCCTTTTTGGACAGCGGTATAGCATACGGTCTCACGAAGAATGGTTCGTGCGGAATTACATGCAACTTGCATTTATATCCTTCCACAAGCCCCGGTTTGTCTGAAAACACACTCTTATTCCTCATTATCACTTCATACAGGCCTCGTCTTTGTTCGTGTGTTACGTTTGACACACCGTCTACAATACTTTCCAATTCACTTTCTACACTATTGTCAATGCCGAGATTCTTCACATTACAGTAGTTCAAATTCATTCCTGCATCAATGTCATCCGGCCAGTTAACAATGTGTATAGGCTGGTATTGCCTATGCACACCGTCTCCTGCCTCGTCAAAACTAACTGCTATTGTTTTATCTTCGGATGTACATGTCATAGTTTTGCTTTCACAATTAATCACTGCACGGTACTTTAATAGCCAATCTAACCCGATAATTACTTCCGTAGTTAAGTCTGGCACGACGACAAACTCTTGTTCAAATCGTGCCCCACATATCTCGAAGTTGACAAAAATCTGTTTTGTGACCGGTTTACTGGCCTTCCCAGTAGCACCGATAATTTTCACTCCTGTTACTGGCATAACTACGATACCAGGTCTGTCTTTCAGTAACTCAAATATTTTCCCAGATACAGCACTCAATTCTGCACCGGTGTCAATCAACACGTTTAGTTGTAGGTCGTGCATATTAACAGACACTACTATCTGTCTACACTTGTCCTCGACTGTTTCTTTATTTTCCCACAGTAAATCCTCGTCTATATCCAGGTCATTCCAGAAAAAACCATCCGGCTTTGATCCTAAATTCGGCTTGTCTGGCGGCTTTTTCAGCCTCTGTTCACATACAGTTTTAATTTCAACACGTTTGTCCTGAGGCTTAGTCTGTAGCTTCGCCTCCAATACCGAAACCTTTTCCTGTAACTTGTCAACTAGTGAGTGTTGCTTTGCTATCAATTCACTAATTGTCACCTTTGTTGATTCCTCTTTGGCCAGATTGATCTCATCTGCGAATCTACCTGGAGGAATGTGCCCAGTCGCATCTGAAATTACTTCCTCTGGATCTGCGCAACCCACACTGCTACCGTCTGACCGCATAACGTCAGCTCTAACCTCATACACGCCGTAATCTATGTGCTTTTCTACCAATCGTGTCCGGCTATCACTAAAATTTTCGTAATCTTTCTCCTTAATACTCTCGCGAAGTTTAAACTGGAGGTTTGCGTCGGATTGGTCGGCTACTTCTACCACTATAACTTTTGGTAAAGTCTGCTGGTTAGGGCCAGAACTTTTCGTTACTACTTCAACATCTAACTCCTGCGGGACGAAACACGACGAATCTTGCTCGTGCTCCCCATTAACATCAACTATTTCTAGTAAAGTCTGCCGGTTAGGGCCACAACTTTCTATCATTTCACAAACACTATCTTCCTGCGGGACGAGACGCGGCAAATACTGCACGCGCTACCCATAAACACTTCTCCCATACAGACCCCTATAATCACTTAGTTCGTCGTATGAGCGACCGAACTGCCTTAACCAGACCTCATCCCTCTCCGCATCCCCTCGCTCGATGACGGACGTTTTATCCGACATCTGATCTTCTCTCAACAATTGCGAATCATTCTTAAACTTAATCTCCAGTTCCGCTGTGGGTATTACAGCTGGCACCTTATAATTGATTTCCGGAACACTACTTAAATTGTTCTCACTGACGGTGAATGTACCTTCTACTGCCGTGTATACAGCTGATCTACTACTTGTGGGCGCACTCCTTTCTCTTCACATTGGCACACTCTCCCGCCGTTGATTATTCCATACGGAATTTTCATAACGACGACACCTCGGTTTTCTACTGTTATTGGGCCGCCAAAATTTCTCCACGCCCGGTCGGCCCCTCACCGGCGCGGCTAATGGTTTCCCTGTCTCGTCCCAGCAGATACGCTCCCCGGATGCTGCTGAGGCGGCTGATCACACCCTCTGGCGTTATTACTATTCTGTGAAGCCCGTATCACGTTAGTGTGATACTGGTTTCCGTCATTCCTGTTATTATTTGCATTGTACCGATTGTTATTACGGTCCAAACCATTATTGTTATTGCTGCCATGATTGCGGTAGGCATTATTCCCATGGTTATCGTTGTTGTGGTTGCTGTGGTACCCGTTGTTGTTACCACGGCCTCTACCACTGTCGCGATTATTGCGCCAATTGTCCTCGTCCTCCACTCTTTCCAGGAATCATTTATTGTTCTGTAATTGCTTCCTATGTAGCGCTTTGTATCATCTGGAAGCTTTTTGTAGAGTTCCCAGACTATTTCGGATTCCGTGCGGCGATCACGCAAATATTCCAACTTGTGGATCCAGCCCTCACAAAACTCCTTCATCGAACCGCGCGAATTCGCATCGAAAGGCCTCGATACGACAAATTCGCGCCAGACACTTCGCTGTTTTTGCTCTGACCGGTATTCAGCCAGAAACTAATTTTTAAATTCGTCAGAAGTCAGGTCCGTAATGTTGAGGTTTAAGCCCCAACGCTTGGCATCACCAGCCAACACATCAGTAATCGCATTAATTTTTCTCTCATTAGTCCATGATCTGGGTAAAACTCTTTCACAATTCTTAATGAAATCCGTCGCGTGTATACCGCCTTTTTTCAAGGGGTCGAACCGCTCCTCTTTCGTCAACAATTCCGAACTACGTGCATAGATTGGCACATAGCTCTGTTTTTCGTCAAGTTTCTTTTCTAATTCCGACACTCTCGTAATTACTTGGCAAGTGGTTGTCGCAAGCGTTTCTACTTCCCTTTTTTTCTCTTCGCAGGTATTAGCCTGCTTCGTCACTTTGGTATCTACTTCGGATACTAAAGCCTTTAAAGTTTCCACCTTCTTTTGATCCTCTTTTTTCACTAATTGAATTTGTTCCGTCACCTTATTCTCGATGATCGGAGCAACTGATTCTCCTACACTTTTCTCGATTCTGCTAATTTCGGAATAAAAACGAGTATTTATGCTCGCAATTTCCGCCTGAACGCGTATCATTTCCTGTTTAAGATTACCGATTTCGCTATTAATCACAACAATATCTTCTTTGATTTTATCAACTTTTGTGTTAACAACTCCAACATTGTTGTTAACAACATTAATAGCTTTGTTGTGACTGTCTAGCTTTCGTTCAATTTTTTCAGACTGAGCTTCTTGCTTGGCCGATTGACTCTTGATTTCGTTAATCAAAACATTCAATAAATCAGTTAAATTCCCGGAAACTACCGGTTTTACTTCCGTAGCGGCTTCCTCTTTAATTGTCCCCCCGTATTCGTCATCAAGGGATTCGCATTTGGTTTTCACTTCCGACTCCGAAACATTTTCCAAAGTGTGGAATTCTATTTCTGCTCTTTGTTGCGTTTCGGCGGTCGCGTCTTTCATGCTAGCCGCCTGTCCCTGAACAATGGGTATTGCGGTGCGCGTTCCCCACTGTTCGACCGATTGTTCCTTATCCAAGCCTACCAAATTTTGGTAATTGTTGCCTTCACTCATTTTAATAATTTTCAATATAAATGCCAAATCTCAAATCTAATTAGGATTCCTCACACTAATATTCTCGCTGACGTATCGACCATTTCGTAACCAGTACTTTGTTACGAGATTTGTACAATGCAAAATTCGTGTCCAGAACAACCTCAAGTTTGAAGATTGTCCTGTCACCAGGTCGCCACGTGTAACCTCCCCCTCACTTATCGACCTTAATGACAGTGAAAAATGAAACCGCGTGTGCCTAATGGGAATTATGGAAAACCAATCGTCACCGAAGTTAACCTGTCGGTAAAGAGGGAGGAAAGGGTTACATCTTAATGAAAGGAAAAATGCAAGTGAAACTGGTGGAAATTAATTTTGAAATAGGGATAAAGTTAATAAAGAAAGTAAATGTGCGGCCGTTACGTTAACAATCAACTAGCGGTAATTAGATATTTGAGATTTGAGGGAAATTACGGTCGCCAGTCCTATGGACAATTACTATAATAACTGAAAAGGAAAGGTTATTACACATATAATTAGCACTAGAAGCGTGGCAACTGAAGGTTGACATGTGTAGTGTGAAAACTGAAAGTTTGTCAGAAGTAATAAATTTCGCTACACTTAATTTAGCAAAAGAATTAATGAAACCGGAAAATCGAAAGTTAATTTAGTGACTGAAGTTAATAGTGAGCTTTCTTTCTGAAGCACATCGAAATACAGTTAGTCTTGGACTACCTCAACAATCATTTCTAAAGCTACTTGAATCTACGCAATTTAGAAAGAAGAGATTTAACTTTGAACTTGAATTAAACGATTCTGAACAATTAACAATAGTAAAATTTAGTACGTACCAAGCTGAGCTGCAGTCACAGGTAAGCTAAAATACGGTAACAAAACTCGCACTCTTAATTTGTGCTTGTGTAATCTAACTATTGTAGCCAGCTAGAATACTTAAATTGAACTTTGAAATTAAAGCAGTGAAATTGAATTATGCTGGCGTTTGAATTTCAACGACACTCGGGTTCATTTCGGAAAAGGAAGGGACCCTGCTTGGCAATGCAATTGGGACAATGAGCAACAAAGGTTCATGCTAAGTTGCTGTAATTTTGCGAGGCAAATGGAACAATTTGAAGAGCTGAGGTCTGCCATACAGTTCTGAAACTTTACGTGCTTTTAGTCTTCCTTGTTGGTTGATTGAAGGTTTGAAGCCGTCGATCGAGGAGGTGGCGACAGTCACTCATTGTCGGCCGTCGCTGTTGCAGAAGCTGGATGGTGGCGCGCCTTCTTCTCGACACGGTCCCCAGGCGAAACGGGCTCTTGATGTGCGCCAGCTAATGCTTCCCGTCCGCGACACCATGTCAGAAACTATCATCGCGAGTCGAGCGCAATTACATGCTGCCAAACCCCGAAAGCGCGGCAACTCGCGGGAGCGTCACACAACACACCTGCTCCACTCGCTACTCCAGGCAGACTCCCTACAGCTCGGCCCGCGCTCCACGCGGCAGAGTTAACACTACCAAAGATCCTACACACTTTGAGTCTTCACACGACCTATCGATGTAATCGTTCGATAGCAGTTTTCCCTAGGCAAGACCCAGCGTAAAAATACAAATAATATTTACGAAACAAACCAATTATACATCGACATAAATGCATAAATATATATATACAAATAGTAAAACAATTACAATATGTAAAGACACAGAAATGTCATATATTCAGGTAACAAAAATAAGGAAAACAAATTATAGTACAATAGATGGAAATAGGAGGATATGCATTTCCGGCATTACAAGGTGTTAATTCTTAGCTAAGTTCCACACGTTTCAGACATTGGTAACCTTAACTAATGGCCTTGTCCCATTAAAAGATTCCTTTACGCTATATAATGTCATTTGCCTCTCATAGAATTGTAACCTCAGTTATTATGGTTTGTTTTCCAGTAACATTTCTAGCTGTGGTAACAAATAATATTATTTATTAATGTTTATTCATACTTATGTACAGTACACCTTTTGTATGTCTTTTGCCCTTTATGGAACGGTAACTTCAATGACTTATGGTTTTAATACCACTAATAGTCCGAACTATTGTAATAAACTAATTTCCGCAATAATCTCAGTTAACATTTACTGTTTTCAGTCTGTATTAATCCACACACCCATATGCGTGACCACCAGCTGAGCTTGCTGTGTCGCTGCCTGTGGCTCCCAGTTACGACTTAGCGCCTATGGCACGTTGGTGTGACCTATTGGGAAAACATTAGTAGAAGTGACACAGTCTTATGACTATGAACTGTAGTACTAACATTTTAAATTTGACAAAGCCAGTCTGGCATGTTTTAATTTCATTTTATATTGTGACATTTCTGAAGATGGCTACATTATTATAGCCAAAACCTAGGTAAAGTTTCTTTGCTTATGCAACTGGAGGCTGAAATTTAATATAATTACATTTTACAGTTGCTGACTCTGCTGCACCATGCTAAAAATATTCACAACATAGTTTGTTGATTACCAACACAACTCAAATCTGACGATACCAATCGTATCACATATTTATTCACTGTTTAAAAGTGCAGCTCAATACTTGCTTGTTATGTTCATGGTATAAAGGATAACCATTTCATATGCTGAGGTATACAGACTTGTATCATCAGTACAACATGTTATGTACAATGAGCGTAAAACAGTGCCTACAGAAGTAACTAATATGCATAAAAATTTCAATGTAAATCAGGTGTTTGGCACTTTCATGGGTAGTTGACGCTCATGATAGTTTGTTTTCGATCCCTTGATTATTTGGTAGTGCTCAGCCTTAGTTCAGCATTGCGATATGTGACGTACTGCAACTGTTTTCATCTTCACATGCTTTTTCACTGTCACATTCATACATACCATAAACTAATAACTATATTTATCTTGCATTGCAGTCCATTCTTATTTTTATATGGTACCTATCACTCTACAAGCATTATTCTTTCTTCACTTTAGGATGTGTCGATACATCGTTTCGTGGAAGAAAAAATTAATTCTAACTTAAAACTAAATATTCATAAATAAGTATATAGTGGCTCAATGGCTACTAATACCTATCTCATATATTAAACCACGTATTAATTCACTTAAGTGTGGAGTTGTGCTATCACGAAACTTATTTAATGTCATGTGTGCGTCTCTACTTACTGTAAGGGTCTATGGATTGCTTACAGCCGTGCAGTACATTAGCACGCGCTCGCCAGCCGACCTGTCTGGAATGCTGACAATTTGCTTGGTCAGTAGACACGCGTCCGGGTGCACTGTGACGGAGAGTACGCGACTGGCCGCCGTCCGCAGCGTGCAGTATTAACTAGTGCGACCGCGGGCGCGAATATGTCTCTTTTCTTAGCTCACCATGGAGCCTTTTCATACGACCATAATTTGTCGGTGTTAGGATGTCAGACACAGTGATGATGGGCGCGCATAGCGTGCGTGTTTTATAATCCGCCTTTGTTAATAAAACTGTTTAAACTTACTTCACGTGTTCGCGTATTGCCGTATGTCAAGGACCCACCCCTTACAAATCCTGACAAAATATTCGTTTAATCATCATCCGGGGCAGCAACACAGACTAACGCTCTTACAGAAGTGGTGCCAGAAGTGGGATAATTATGGAAAATCTACAGTCCTGAAGAGGTGCAGCACAACGTGAACTTCGAGCAGCAGCAGCATGAACATTTTCCAACTACGTGGGGACATTCAATGCTGGAATCCAGGTTGGTCTACTCCAATTTGGCTAGAATACGAAGGGCAGTGATGGATTTCTATTTTACATTTGAGTGACTCATTGGCGTTAAATTAGACGAAATGTCGCCATCCAGTAAGAGTAACGTTGTTGATCTGCAAACTGTTATTAATGAACAGCAAGAAGAGATTCGGCAGTTAAAAGCAGAAAGAAGCGAGCGTAACATTTCGAGAGACTTGTCAAATGATAGTTCATGTAATACAAGTACAACAACAATAAAGAATTTTTCATTATTGCCATCAGTACCAGTGTTTAGCAGGAAACCCAAAGATGATGTGAAAGTGTTTTTTCGTAAACTTGAAGGTGCCGCCCTGTTAGGATCATGGACAGATTCCGATAAGCTAGTGGTTGCCAAATTAAGAATTCAGGGAGCACCACAAGATTTCATTAGCGCTGAGCCTATTTGCGTGAAAACAGAAGATTACAATAGGTTTAGAACGACTGTTGTTCAGAGATTTAAACGTAAAATGGCGATCAGATTTTACAGAGAGCAGCTTCACAGTTTGCAAATGCAACGACACATATCTGTCGAGCAGTTTGCCGACAGAATTCGAACCATAAACACTCAAACGTACGAGTTATTAAAAGATGAGAATGAAAATCGAATTCAGTTGTTCGAAGCCGACCAGAGAGCCTTGGACACATTCATTCATGGGTTGTACGGAGAGGAAGTAAGCAAAGCTGTTAGATTGGCGCGATGTAAAACGATTTCGAAATGTTCTGATACAGACCACAAGGTGTGTTCTTTTCCCTTCAGAGGTATGTATTGGAAATTGTCGATGCCTAAGTAATCAGTCATTTGCAAGTAATGTTGACAAACATGCTGCGCTGTTAGTGACAGGTGAGTTTATGTTCACTTGTGGCGTAGTGCATGGCAACTGCACTTGTTCAACAGTTACAGCTGCTAGCAAGTGGTGCTGCATTCTACAACCTTCTCTATTTTCCGTCGATGGGCTAGTTCCGTATTTGGGTAACCAGTGGAAGTATCTATCTTCTCTAAAAGCATGGGTTTGGTTTCTGTCCAATGTTGTTTTGGAATGTTAGTAGCTTTAGCAACACTGCCTCATAACCTTTCCTCTACTTCCTGTAAACCTGTATCTATTTTACATAAAAGTTGACTTTCTTTCTCTTTTAGAGCTTTTTCTATGGTATATGCATAAATTTTGCACTCTGACACTACCTTTTCAGCAAGGGTGCTGCCCCTATTCAGCATCCCAGCTTCAGCTTTTTCAGTTATTTTCTTTACAACCCCACATAACTTATGTCTATGTTCTTCACCCAATTCTGACTGTAATCTTAACTGGGCTACTCTTAGACTCAACTTGTGTATTTCTGTAGGTTAGTTTTTGCATACATCTTGCTGCTTGCTGACTGTGTCATCACATTTTTTACCGATGCATCCACATAGGATTGCGTGTATGGTATTTGTGAATATGCTTAACTAAGGTTTTGTAACTCACCTGAAAGTTGTTCCTGTTTGTCGTCTGCAAATGATATTTTTCTCGTTAACGTATTTATATTGCGGAATATGTCTATAATTATTTCTTGTTTTAGTTGTTTACCTAGCTCTGTCAACTTCCCAGATAGTTCGATAATTCATTGCATATAGCTTTGCTCACCTCACTGAACTGTTGACTACTATTATTCTTGAAATTATTAAAATCCTGATTTTGGTGTGTAAACTGTTGTCCTATACCTTTAAGTTGCTTTGTTACATTTTGCTGAATTTTCTGTTGTTTTGTAAACTGTTGTGTTACACCCTTAAGCTGTTGTGTTACACTTCCCTAAAATTCCTGTTGTTTTGTAAACTGTTGTGTTATTAGTTGCATGAGTTGTGTCAAATTGTGTATCTCACTAGTATTTACATTCCTTTTACAAACTGTTTCCTGTTCTGGCGTTCGCAATGTCATGAGCAAAAGGTCAGACAAAGTTTTGCTGTCGCACACTTCAGTTTCACTATTTGAAAAAAAGATTCTCGGTAAGAACTCAGAAATTGTCTCATCGAGCATCATAAAAGTGACACCATGATTAGTTGCAGTACCAGTGTCATCATTTTTTTAAATAGTGGCATGTCTACTCATTGATTTTGTTATCCATCAGCCGGTTCACGAGTTGGCGCATTACTTTCAACTATTGCCAAGCTTGAATTTCCGACATATTGCATTTTGTAATGAGTTTTCAACATGGCCATTTTCTTTGACTCCATTGTGAATAGTGTTAAACAAAATTATGAAAAAAGGTTTCAGAAATGAAATTTTGACTATATCGCTACTTTTCAACTAAATTAGATTTATCTGCATATTCAATAATGAACCTAATTATTTTCTGATACAGTCTTATAGAACTTGATGATTTATCTCACACTTTAATGCTGACTTTATACAAATTTTCGACTTTTCTTTAGAAATGCACTTTCTGTAAAGGATGCTAATTGGAAGATTAAAAGCTTATCTACTGCAACAGAGACCATGCCAATCATGGCCATATAAGTATAGAGCATAACGGCTTCCTGTCTTTACTGCTGAAATCAGTAGTCCTGGCGCCTCTCGTTTGTAGGCAGAATGTAATTTTAATTTGCTCCTTCTATGTTTCTCTTGCACCTAATCTCATGGACATGTAACAAATACAAACTAAGTCTCATTAGTTTCTTGTAACAATAAAATGAATCATTTATATAAAAAAAAATTATTTTCACAAGAATTGAAAGGTTTGTTCATATTCCGCTTGGTATTGTCCTTTAAGGGGATACGGAATCGGATTTTGGGTTAAAAAATCGAATTTTTTTTTATTGGCGTATTATATTCTGCCATGTTTCCTCTTTAAAATGACGTATCATACATAGCTCTACTACAATTATAACTATTTTATTTTTATATATTTGTGAGATCGGGTATTGCGCTTTAGTTATACACGTCTCTCGTGGCTGACCATGAACTTTTTGGCAGTACCTTTAAAGTGACATGAATTCAAATATCCCGGTTTCCAGCGACTATTTATACACTAGTTGCCCGAAAATGTTTCTCTCTGGTTTCCTCAAGTTACTCTTTGACTTTGTGGCGGGACTGTTTTGTAAACAGTGTGATATAAGAAAGTAGTTGTTGTTGAGTTATTTCGTATTTAGTGCTTCATTTTTGGCAGTGAAAATGCCTAGAGCTAAAGCAAAAGTATTTAAAAAGCGTGTGAACTGGCAAAAGAAAAGAAATAATGATTCATTAGCAAAGCAAAGCAGTTCATCATCATCACTGTTGGAAAATGTGAATCCACTTATTACTGATTTGCCGAACGAACTTACACCAAATGAAAACAGTGCTTCTCATAAAAAACTAAGAGATTTGGAAGAGAAATATAATTTACTTGATAGAGGGAATGAAGTTTTTGAACTCATTGATACGAATATATTGTGTGAAGCTCTTGAAAACAGTTTGTGCTGCAAAAAATGTCATGGAAACATTTCTCTGAAAGTAGAATCCCATGTTGGCCTGGCTGCCCAGTTTAATTTAATATGCAGTGTTTGTAAATACAGCTGTAAGTTTCCAAGTTCGGTTTCAGTAACTGTAAATAATGGATACAAGAAAACTGAACTTTATAGTGTAAATATTAGGTTAGTTTATGGATTGCGAGCAATTGGTAAGGGCAAAGCAGCTGGTGATATGCTATGTGGTGTTCTAAATCTTCCAAGTGCACCTTCAAAGTTTGAAGCTTACAATTATGTACTAGGATCTGCAGTTGAAGATGTAGCACAGAAGTCAATGCAGGTTGCTGTGGAAGAAGCAGTGGAAGAAAATGACGGCAGTCGTGACCTCACAGTGGCGTTTGATGGCACGTGGCAGAAAAGGGGCCACACCTCCAACAATGGTGTTGTAACAGCAACTAGTGTTGATACTGGCAAGGTTATTGATGTTGCAATAATGTCTGAATACTGTAGGAGCACAGGCAGGCTGAAAAATGAACACAGTGATGACTGTATTGCTAATTATTATGGTAGTAGTGGTGGCATGGAGGTTGCTGGGGTGAAGAAAATTTTTCATCGCTCTTCACAGTGGTATAATGTTCGCTATGTCAAATATCTGGGAGATGGTGACTCTAAAGCATTCAAAGAAGTTTTGGAAAGCAAACCATATGGGAACAGTGTAAATATAAGCAAACTTGAATGTATAGGACATGTGCAGAAGAGAATGGGTGCCAGGCTGAGAAGGTTAAAATCAGTTATGAAAGGGAAAATAAAGATGATGGGAAAACCTTGGATGGCAGAGGAAGATTGACTGATTCCATAATAGACCACATTCAGAACTGCTATGGCCTTGCAATCAGGCAAAATACAGGCAATCTTGAAGAAATGAGGAGAGCTATATGGGCTTTATATTTCCACACCGCATCCACGGATGAGCATCCACAACATGGTTTGTGCCCCAAAGGTGAAAACAGCTGGTGTAAATACAATAGGGGACTAACAACAGGAGAGAAATACATTCACCACCACAGTCTACTATCAGCCATCATGGCAGAAATAAAGCCCATTTTCAGAGATCTGGCTGACAGAAGTCTTCTGATGAAATGTCTTCACGGAAAAACGCAGAACCCCAACGAGTGCTTGAATAGTGTGATATGGCATCGTCTCCCAAAAACAGTGTTTGTCGGAATTAATACACTACATTTTGGTGTGTATGATGCTGTGGCAACCTTCAATCTTGGAAATATAACTAAATGCCAGGTCCTTCAAAAGTTGGGTATGTGTGTTGGTTCCCGTACGGTACGTGCTATGTTCTTTTTAGATCAGCACAGACTAAGGCATGCTGATAATATAATCAAGACATTAGTGAAAAAAGCAAGACAGGTGCAGAGGGGTGCCAAAAGAAGACTTGAAGATGATTATGAAGACTGTGAAGGGGGTATTAGCTACGGATCAGGAATGTTTTAATCTTCTTTCTCCGTTTCCCGTAAGTTTACTTTTTACTTCATCTAGGAACATTATCTCAGGTACTGGTCAACCTAGAAGTCTGAAATTTTAATGACGTAGTGACATAGGTCCCTATTACATACTGAAACAACGATTTTTTAATTACTTGATTTACAAAAGACTTAGGGGTGATAGTCTAGTAAAAAGCGATGGAAAAAATTTACTTAAAAATAAATGTACAATATCTCTGTAAGAAAATACTTTGACAATAAACTGTTGTTTCAGTATTGTTGTAACATATGAATGCACATACAGTAAAATTTTTACCTCTCTGTCTCCAGTAGTTTGTGAGAAAATGTTCCCTATAGTAGGCATATATTAACATTGCGGGGATAGGTGATTCCGTATCCCCTTAAGCGGATGCCATTGAATAGTGGCAGAACATGGGGGGTGGGGGGCAAAACAATATAATGGAAACTGTTTAATAAATTAAAAGTACTTTATTGGAAACAAAGCTTAAATAAATTGGAAGGTACACATATCTTGGGTGCAATTTAACTGGCACTAAGGCAACAGACCTTAAATGTCAATACATTTAAGATCAACATTCATCATTTAAATTTATGTATTTCTTCTCATTAGATCAACTGTGCATAGAGCTGATTATGACAATGCTGTTACCAGATCACCATTCCACAGTTCACACAAGTTCCTCATGTCTGCTCCGATCCTGTTGATGCAGGATTGTTGGTGAAGGAGAAATGATGAACAAACGGGTGTTATTGTCATAACTACATAAATAAACTTGGTCTTCCTAATAACTTTTATAACACTTTTTAATGTACAGTTAGAATACACATTTTTAAACAATACTGGCATGGCAGAGCTAGTCATATGTCTGTCTGCTACCACTTATAGGAACAAACAGGTGAAGATACAGAAATTATTCAGTTGAAGAGGGTATCTCTTCTCCCCCTTTTTTTGTATAGCAACATTATAACTGGCACAAAATAACATGTTACTTTACTGTTGGTTACATATGGTTTACAAGTATAAAAAGAAAAGAATGAAGAAAAAAGAAAAAAAAAGATCCACTACATTATTTGATGTTGAATAAAAATTATTATTATTATTGAAATAACTTACGACATCGAATTTTTATGTTCCAGAAATATCAAGATTGAAAGGTTGGCACTACTCAATGATGGACATTAAAGTTTAATTTAGATCTAGAGAAACAATTCTTCTGCTTGTAATATATTTGTTATTGTTGAGGAATAGCTAAATGGTGTAATACTGTGGTCAATTAAACAAACAACATAAAAGAAATGATATTGTCAATGGAGGTATAAATATTGCCATGATATCTATGATCGGAATGAGAAACCATCATAGATAAAAACCTTGGTAGAAATACTTCTACCATATGGTATATATATATATATATATATATATATATATATATATATATATATATATATATATGTGTGTGTGTGTGTGTGTGTGTGTGTGTGTGTGTGTGTGTTTGTGTTTGTGTGTGTGTATATATATAAAAGCAAGGAGTTAGAATTTTTAAATTATTTATTTGCCCTTGATAGAACCCTTTTTATATAGCCATCAAATATATAATTTTTGTCAAAAAATATTGCAATATTGAGCATGTCATAAAATATAGTTGAAGTAAATTTCAATTCAACCTACAACTTCTTAAGGAAATTGTCATTATTTTATATAGATTAATGTATTTACAGGATAACAGAGGAGTAGTTGCTAGTTGAAGTTGATAATCCAATGACTGTATCACTTTAATAAAATCCTTGTATTCGTTTTCAACTTTCACACAAGAAAACAAGATGTGATTTACACGAACGATTGCCTAAGAGCTGCACTTATATGCAGGAGAATTGTGAATGTTAATTTGATAGAAATGAAGTGGGAAGAAAGCATGGTTGGATTGAAGACAGTTTGTGGTTCATGTCATGAAATGGATTACCTGAGCCCTCTGAACCACAGTATGGAGATGACTTCAGATTGTAGCATGGTTCAATAACTACCTTTCTGTTGTTTACATTCATTCCACTTCTCTTGACATTGGAGTAGAGCAAGATGCATGACGTCATGCATACAATTTGTGTACAGTGTTTTGTAGTCAAGAATACTGCATGTTGATATTACTTGTTCAGTTAAGATGCACACTTTCTCATTGTATTTTATACCCAATTCAGAATGTATCCACAGAAGATTAACAATTAGGCCTATCTTATGGCAGTGATTAATTCCCTTATCACATTGAGATAATATGTCAGTTTATTTATTCTAACAGTGATCCTTGATGTTTTTAAGGACACTCTGGGGATCTCACATAACTAAAATCAAAGAGAATGCACTTGAAAATATAAATTAAAGGGCCTCTAAAATGCTATGAATGAAGAAGCTGTTTTGGGTAATATGGCCATCTTCTGTACTTGATGGTGGTGACTAATATAAATGCATCCAGTATATTCCTTTAGAGAACTTCTTGATCCGTCAGTGTAAAGGTAAGTGAAGTGTGGCCACTTTTCTGTAACATAGGAGTGAGTGTCGAGTTTGTTAAATGTATTTTCCCAAGCAGTTCATTTAAAATAATATACTGATACTTGAGAACTGAGTATATCTAGACAATGCTTGAATACTGGTAATAGATTGGAACATCTGATTTATGAAGTGATAGGGTGCCATACATTGAAACTAGATCTGTTAGAAGCTAACCTAATATAATAAATGCTGTCTTTATTTCTGCAGACTGAGCTGCCCTTACATACCATGCCTTGAATACAAAATTTATCAGCAAGAATTTGTCGTCGAATGTCAAGTAGCATCTTCCTTGGCTCCACTGACAGTAAGTTTGTAGGTGTAGCTCCAAGGCAGGTATGAATAGCTCAGAATTGTAGAGTGTCTAATTTAGCAAGGAGTTTTAATTAATTTATTTTGGCTCATTCCTAACTGGATCGAGACCATACAGTCAATTATAGTAATGAATTTTTAAAAAATTATACAAACTCTCAGCAGTTGAGCATGGCATTTTCGTTAAAGGTATGTTCATGTATTTAACCATGTTTCTTCTCTCTGTGTTTTCTCTAAAATCGGACTTCGTCATCAAACAGTACCTGAAGACGATGGTGGATCGACCTGGACGACTTTTTGCTTAAAAGTACGGAACTTTTTGCTTAAAAGTACGGAACTTTTTGCCCTGCCAAGTCACCCAACAATCTTACAATAACTAAAGACACAAAATAAAACATACATGATTTAGTAATTACAGCGTATTCTGAAATAAAAACACAATTAAAAGTACACTTACGTTATGCTTTTACTAGTGCTCTTTGGTTGCAACTTGTGAATAAAATAATAAAATAGTGTAGTATTAATGGCGGTGTGCCACTTATGTCCAATCTGGACAAGAAGTAGAAAACGAAAGGTGACTCTGCCTCTTTCGCCAATAATATAACGATCAAAAATCTTCAAATGTTTCCAGCGGCTGCATACAATATTTATACATCTGTAGACTACATCTATGGCTCAAATTGTTTATTTCATTACTTGTTATTACGTTTTATGCTAGGAAAAGCTCAACATGCAAATGTGCCCTTAAAGAGTATCTGCGCAGCAGTGTGGTATATACTAGAACACAGCCATAATCGATGCAGGATCTATCAGTGCCTCAGTACATATTGAGAACTGGACTCTGATGTGCATTCTACCAGACATGGGTGAGTGAATGAAATACATTCAAACCTTCTTCACATTTAATAATCAAAGTTTGAATATGATGTGACCAGCTTAGCTTGGAATTAAAAATCATACCTAGGAATCTAAGCTGAGATTGAATCTTGAAGGTGTAGCTCCCAAACAGAACTTCGTCATCTCCCTCAACATCAGTCAACTTAGAAAATAGGATGATCACCGATTTCTCTGTGGAGATCAGGAGGCCTTTAATAGACATCCACTTATCTGTGTGAGTTATAGAAGTGAGCTGATTCGATTTAGCTTGAAAATAGGAGTCTGTGGTGGAATATGTACATATATAATCCACACATTGTAAAATTTTGGAAGGTAGATGAATTGAATTTTCTAAATTGTGTGCAAAAAGAGTATATAGTAAGGGACTTACAACTGTCCTAGTGGTAAACCTAGAAAGGGACCATGCATAATTCCTATGAATTTAAGTAAGGGAGTTACAACTGTCCTAGTGGTAAACCTAGGAAGAGACCATGCATAATTCCTTTGAATTTAAGTTCATTTTTTTTTGAGAGATCGGTGTGCTAATGCTGTATATCAGCCTACCTTGTACACCAAGCTCCCCTAATTTATCTAAGAGAAGGGGAATATGTACATGGACATTTGCTCCTTTCACATCGTGTTTCTCTCATAATGCAATTTTTATATCATTAGTGAGTGTGTACAAATTATCTTTGATTCCCTTCCCTTTTCTGAATCCACATTGACTATTGACCATTAACTGAAAGCTCTCCAGCCACCATTCTGGTCTCCTTTCAGATATGCGCTTCAGATTTTTTGTGACACATGACGATAACGCTATCGGTCAATAACTGGAGTACAAATTAGGGTCTTTTCCTGTTTTTAATACTAGTAAAACTATTTGCGTCTTCCAGGATAACGGTAGATCCTGTGTCATCCAGTAACAATTGTAAATATTCAGAAGCAATTCTTTGCTGACAGTGTGCAAGTTCTCTAACATCCAGTATGAATATGGTCTATACCTGGATATGTGTCTCTTGAAGATTTACTGGCTTTATTGAGATGATCTATAGAGACAGGACAAAATATTATATGGTTGAGATCTATTTCACCTGGAGGTAGGAAATTCAAGTAAGGACCTGAGGGAGGAGTAAGTACACCGATATCATTTCCTAACCATGCCTTAGCAGGGGTTATTATTAGTGAGGCCAGTCTGTTGTGACGAAAGGTCTTAGCCTTATTCTATATATTCGTCTTAATAGCCGTCCTATAGAGTGAAGAGCAGAATTTGATCTAATTTTCCTTTTTAGTTTTTTTAGAAGTCTGTTAACTTGCACAATAATTCTTTGTACTTCCAAAAAATTCTCTATAGTTGGATACTGGTGATAATGTCGCAGAGCTAGTCTGCATTTTGCCAGATTCTGTGAACATGCTAGATCCCACCAAGGACAGGAACGTTGTTTCATGACCATGATACCTTTTTTCTGTTGAATAATGACTGAAGCTAATGTTTCTACAGAGTCAGTTAATGCTTAATAATCGTATACCTTCCATATGTCACCGTTTTCAATAGACCATTTAATTGTGCACCTATAAGTGTTCCAGTTAGCTTCTTTAATTTTCCATATGCTGTTAGTATAACATAAGTGCATAATATCGAACTCTATGTTTACATGAAACTCTATTGGCAAATGATTGGAACCTATGGTATCTGTTTTGACATGCTAATTTGAAACATCAATAAAACACAGTGAGCAGAGCGTAATATCAGTAGCAGAATGTTGGCAGAACGAAGAAGAGTTCATAGTGTGGGGAATAGTATTTATTATTAAAATGATGACACCTCCCTTCCCATATAGACAGTTTTTGCTTATGACAGTGCAGTTTATTATTCCAACAGTATATCATGACTTGAACCATGTTTCACATGGAGCAACTAAATCAGTCTGATTAATATATAATTCCTTTTGTAAGCCTTCTCTGTTAGAGTTTATTGACCTTGTGTTCCATTGCAGCACTTTCAAAAGTTTCATAATTTAAAGTGAGTGAGGTTGAAACATGTTTGTTATTAATTGGCTGATATCATTTTCATTCATGTTGCTATTATATCTTGTGTTTTTATTGTAATATCAGTAACTTTTGTTATTCCCTCAATTATTTCTGTAGAATTAGGAGTAGTTCGATGATTAGATACTTGATGTGCTGTTAAATTCTGGAAGCTAGAATAATATGGATTTCAATGTATACTAATAACAGAATGTTCAGTGGGACAGAGCATGTTTCTGTATACAGCCACTCCTGGATTTCATTATATTTTGAAATTTGTGTCTGATTCCTCAGAGTCTCATGAGTTTTGTTACTCTGTTGTGCTGTATCCAACTGTCATAGGTCATTCTATAGCCATTTTGAGAATCCAGCATCTTTGATTCTGGGTGTGGTGGGAAAATAATGTTGGACATCCAGAATGCTGTAGCTGGTGAAAGAGAAATACCCGACATAGCCAGGGATAGCCGACCTTTCCCTGTGACGGATGTATATGTAGGTGAGTAATCATCACTCAGTGCAGCTTCGAAATCTATTTTATTATGTGTGATGTATTCTTGAGGTCATCGTCTTCTTGGTTTTATGGACATGACCCACCTCTGGATATACAATGGCCCCCACAATAAGCACATAGAACACTGGGAGAAGAGCAGGCTTTCAATTGATGTAGTTCATTACACTTGACGCATCTCAACTGTGAACAACATTGTTTGCTAATGTGTCCATATCAAAGACAGTTATAGAACAGACAGACAGATGCAATACATTGGTCAACAATGTTACATGTACTGATGCTGACTCCAGTAAGCTTTGTGAATCAAAACTTAATACACAGGTCTGTAATTTCACTATTTGATCTGAACCATATTTCTTGGTAAATATGCAAGCACCAATAACTGAATAAACAAACTGTACAATGTCTGAAATCTTTGTTTCTTGAATGACTGTGTTGGATTTTCTGATTATTTCCACCTTATAAATAATAAACAAGGATGTGTAGGCCTGTAAATTTTTGTTCTTACTACTTTGTTATGAACTAAAAATTTGGCTTGTCAGAAGATTTTAGTGCTATTTTTACTTTATTTTCATCAACAGAAGAGATTTCTGGTAGGGAGAGATGTAAAAATTTCTCTAAACCTATAGGGTGCAAATGATCTACGTTTTTTCCACCTTTCTATATAGACCACAAGTGGCCAGGTGTCAGTAAGTTCATAAAAATTAGGATTTCTCTGAAAACGTCAGCAATTCTCCAGAGATATATTGCTGGAATTTTTTGGAATAGGAGTAACATCCATATGAACCATTACATGTTGTTATCTATTTGCATAGAGTTATCCTCAACGTTAACCTGGAGATTTTCCACGACTGTTTGTTTTGTGTTTCTGATAAACTGACTAATCTTATCATGACTCTTATTGCTCCTGCTTGAGAGACTGGAAGGGTCTTGGGATCAAGAGGGATGTTACATATGAGTCGTCTGCTTTTGGCCAGTGACGCAATGTTAATAGCCGGTGTCATTCCACCTTTTGGTGCATATATGAATAGTTTTGTTGTTAGTTGGCGAAGCCAACGAGTTTGAAAAAAAAAGAAAAGAAAAGAAAGAAAACCGCATTCTGGTGACAGACTGATCTGTAACTTAGCCCTAAGTATAGGTTAGGTTGGAATGTGACAGTTTGGTTGTGAGTTGGGGAAACTAATCGAATGTGATATTAAAAGGGCACATTGTGGTGAAAGACTGATCTGTACCTTAGCCCATTCGAAAAAATCGCCATCAACATCATCTTATAGTCGCAATATTATCTACAGTGTTTGTCGCATGTTCCTATGGCACTGCTAAAAACCGTCGACTCGTATCGAACATTCCTCTACATCCAATTCTTGTTCTGTTGAAACCATTTTGTTTATCTCGTGAGGAATTCAATTTTTATCAAGTACAAACTCCATCAGGTGGTCCGAATCTTGGTTCTTGCTATACTAAGGTGATCTCAATGTAACGAAGTTGTTAAAAGTCTTAAATGCTCCAAATCTTGGTTCTTGCTGGCCTTAGGTGAACTCGATGTAACTAAGTTGTTAAAAGCCTTAGATGCCGATCATGTATCTGGTAATGTATTTGTCTTTTGCGAGATGTTATTAAATCTTGCGTCTCCATATGGAGATCTTCTGATAAGCCATGGGCGTGTTGGCAATATTTGCTGAAGTTTTGAGGTTTTCGGACAGGTCTCACTGACCTACCTCACTGTTATCTCCGCTATACATGTCAGAGATTCTGCTTTAAATGGTTATTTCAAAAGAAATTAATTTGTTCCCTACTTTTTTCACAGTTGAAGTACACTAGTACTACGAAAGTATTGGTTACCAACCAAACATAAATGAAATTAGAATGAGCATCCTTGATGGAAACTCAAAGAGGTTAAAATCTATGGAGATGGCCTAAGGCCGGAAAAATAAGCCAGAAACTCCGCTATTTCCTTAAGACCACCGAACATTGTGTGTTGCGTGTGCCCATAGCTCTGTTGTGCATGAAATAACAATGAAAAAATAGTTACTTGTGTTGTCTACGGATGCACTAACAGAAATGGAATATCAGCTCTTACTTTCCACAGGTAAATGTTGTAGCTAAACAAATAAGTCTCGTTTAAATAAGGGCTGTGTGCTTCAGTGGTTTCACTCATTGCCTTCAAACTTTTATGTTTACGAGAAATAGTTTCCCAAAAGGTACCACAAGGAAAAATTTGTGTATCAAGGCACTTTGACGAAATGACTGGGAGCCAACATAGTATAATATACACTCCTGGAAATTGAAATAAGAACACCGTGAATTCATTGTCCCAGGAAGGGGAAACTTTATTGACACATTCCTGGGGTCAGATACATCACATGGTCACACTGACAGAACCACAGGCACATAGACACAGGCAACAGAGCATGCACAATGTCGGCACTAGTACAGTGTATATCCACCTTTCGCAGCAATGCAGGCTGCTATTCTCCCATGGAGACGATCGTAGAGATGCTGGATGTAGTCCTGAGGAACGGCTTGCCATGCCATTTCCACCTGGCTCCTCAGTTGGACCAGCGTTCGTGCTGGACGTGCAGACCGCGTGAGACGACGCTTCATCCAGTCCCAAACATGCTCAATGGGGGACAGATCCGGAGATCTTGCTGGCCAGGGTAGTTGACTTACACCTTCTAGAGCACGTTGGGTGGCACGGGATACATGCGGACGTGCATTGTCCCGTTGGAACAGCAAGTTCCCTTGCCGGTCTAGGAATGGTAGAACGATGGGTTCGATGACGGTTTGGATGTACCGTGCACTATTCAGTGTCCCCTCGACGATCACCAGTGGTGTACGGCCAGTGTAGGAGATCGCTCCCCACACCATGATGCCGGGTGTTGGCCCTGTGTGCCTCGGTCGTATGCAGTCCTGATTGTGGCGCTCACCTGCACGGCGCCAAACACGCATACGCCCATCATTGGCACCAAGGCAGCAGCGACTCTCATCGCTGAAGACGACACGTCTCCATTCGTCCCTCCATTCACACCTGTCGCGACACCACTGGAGGCGGGCTGCACGATGTTGGGGCGTGAGCGGAAGACGGCCTAACGGTGTGCGGGACCGTAGCCCAGCTTCATGGAGACGGTTGTGAATGGTCCTCGCCGATACCACAGGAGCAACAGTGTCCCTAATTTGCTGGGAAGTGGCGGTGCGGTCCCCTACGGCACTGCGTAGGATCCTACGGTCTTGGCGTGCATCCGTGCGTCGCTGCGGTCCGGTCCCAGGTCGACGGGCACGTGCACCTTCTGCCGACCACTGGCGACAACATCGATGTACCGTGGAGACCTCACGCCCCACGTGTTGAGCAATTCGGCGGTACGTCCACCCGGCCTCCCGCATGCCCACTATACGCCCTCGCTCAAAGTCCGTCAACTGCACATACGGTTCACGTCCACGCTGTCGCGGCATGCTACCAGTGTTAAAGACTGCGATGGAGCTCCGTATGCCACGGCAAACTGACTGACACTGACGGCGGCGGTGCACAAATGCTGCGCAGCTAGCGCCATTCGACGGCCAACACCGCGGTTCCTGGTGTGTCCGCTGTGCCGTGCGTGTGATCATTGCTTGTACACCCCTCTCGCAGTGTCCGGAGCAAGTATGGTGGGTCTGACACACCAGTGTCAATGTGTTCTTTTTTCCATTTCCAGGAGTGTAATATGTTCAGAGTATTCAAGACGCTGACATTGACCAGACATCTCTAACATATGTTCGCTTCAGACACAGCGCCCTGCCATGCATTTTCTCATTTTCCCTCATACCTGCAGAGTGTAAGTTGCACTAGATGTTTGATACAAGATTGTAATTTTTAAGTGATGGTCTGTATCTATAAGAGAATTTCCTGACAGTATGGTTCCATGTGGTATTCGTGTCTGATATATATTTTACTTCTTCGTTTATGTTTGAAATAATCCATTGAGTGAACATTGTGACCAAGAAGTGACAATTTACTTAAAATCTATAACATAGCCTGCTAACTTATTTTCTTTTTTGTGCACATTATTGCTGTGCTCTGTTCCAATTATTCTGTTAGGAACCTTTTGTGCTTCTTGTATATATATATATATATATATATATATATATATATATATATATATATAGTTTGAAAAACGTGTATGGGATTATGAAATTAACAAGGTTCCTATTTTAAAAGTGATTTAATAGGCTGTTGAGAATGGATTAGTATATTCTAGTGTGTGTAGGCTATACAAAGCTGCCCAAAAATATTTCTGTTCCATAAATGGAATGTCATGGTTACTTTCACTTCATTTAATAGTTAATTTCGTTCGATTCTCAGCAATATCTGTTAGACTTCAGAAAACGGTGTTGCAGTTCAAATTTCTACTAACATACTGTCGGCTGTATTAGATGGCTCTAGTCTGATATTTACTGCTGGAAACGGCTATATAAAACAGTTCTGTATGCTATTGCTATGTTATAGGTTACAAACAGCGGTTTACAATAACTATACAACTGCCATCCAGTCTCTATACAAATTGATAGTCCTCCAAACAAACAATGAACTATTTTTGTTATCACATTATATCTGCCATTAGCCTTATAAATAACGTAACACTACCAAATGCAAAAATTATTACATTTTCAGGCAATAGAACTCGAGCATAGCCTACTGATTACATGCTGTATATTTCAGCAAATGTAATGTTGCAGGTTCCAAAACAAGAGATGTTTTGCAGAAACCATCACAGGATATCACATTATCAGTAAAACATGATGCACAAGTGAATGACCAGTCATTAAATTCTCAAGAGAGTATGTTTTCAGTGACCCTGAAACAAATACATTTTTCTCCTGTGGACACCTGTGGCTGAATAAATTTATATGGTAGAACCTCTTTAGCCTGCCTTACTCCTTATCTGTTACTCATGTGTAAGATTTGTGATTAGGGAGGGTGGTAGATGGGATTCAGTTTTTATTTTATATTATTACAGTGGCAGTAGTGATCATTGGATGGTGTGGGCGATGGGGAGGGTGTATGCAGAATACTTAGTGATCTATAAAGCAAAGCGATTAACAAACTCGAAGATTGGTCTCTTTTAATTTAAAAAATCAGACAATCTATGAAGTAAAGAGTAGAGATTGGGCGCCACTGTTCCAGAAATTGTAATTTATGGAATTAAAAAATCTTGTAACATGTGTTGATACTTTGGAAATTTCTTGAATCTGTCTTCTAGTGTTGCCACAAGATGGTCCATTCAATACAGACACACCACATGGTGACGCTACTTCTCATATGAAGAGCGAATTGAATGCAGTGTGTAAAGAAAACAAGCAGTACCATAAGAAAATAAAGCTTCTTCAGCAAAAAAAAAAAAAACAAAAAAAACTGTCACCTCAAGAAGCGAAATACTAATCTGAATAATGTAATGAAGTGTCTACTATGTTTTCTACTAGGGAACTTGAAAGGGTACAGTACCGCCCAACATTGAAAATAGGTACAACATTCTTCATTACTTTTGTCAGAACAACACATTTTTTTGTAAAATAACTCAATTTCAATTAATACAGCGAAGCCGGATACCAGTGTGGGAAAGAATGACAATTTATTTATTTAATTGATCACATGTGCACTCCCACAAAATAAATCCCTACATCCAGTTTGGTGAGATCTGTGAAATGAATGAATGTATGGTCGTCTGATAACTGCAGATAGTGAATGTGAATATATGATCATCTTTGAGACGATCCTTTGGTGGGACCAAAGAGATGAAATTTACCTGAGCTTTCAGCGCCTGAAATGTGGCTGACCAATACGGTAGCATGGTCTTCCCCCCACCTCAACAGAGGTGCGAGAGGATAAGACCTGTCATAGTTGTGCTCCGTAAAGACAAAAGAGTGGAGATATGGTATGCATGTGGAATATTTAAGAGCAGTTTGAAATAATAATTTCTCTATTTCAGGAACTTTTGTGGGGAGAATTAAATGTCAGGCAGGTAATATTAACGGGATTGTAGTAATCTTCGGAAGTGACCAACGGTCACAATGAAACCACGTGTAGCAATAAGTTGAAATACTTCCGTGTGCTTAAGTTAAGCTGAATTACCAGCGTGTGTACAATAAGTTGAAATATTTAAGAAATAGCGTGTGTACCATAAGTTGAAATATTTAAGAAATGGCGTGTGCAGGGCTTGAAATTAGAGACGAGTACTTCCACGTGGTGAGTACCGTGTGAGTCTCAATCTGTGTATGAGACAAAGGATAAAGAGAAGTACTCGTCCATGGTATCAGTTGAGGACTCGCGTGTGTGATGAATATGTTCTTAATATTACTTTGCGTGATATGATTCCGTGTGACGCTAGATTCAAACTCTGAGAGAGAAGCAAGGTGAGTCGGCCGTCTATCCAGCAACGCCACTTGGCTTGCATTGCACAGGAAGACGTGCATATATCTCCAGAGTTCATAGTAGGAAAGTAGAACTACAAAGTGGGGCAGTGTCGTGTGAAACTGGGATAAATACTAATTGAAGTGGGAAAGCTGAAAGTGATAGTGTTGTGACTATTTAGTGTATTGTATTCCATGTTGTAGTGTGATGTATGTCATGTAATTCGGGTATGTGTGGTTTGCATGGGAGAGTAGCAAGGTAGTTTCAAAAGATTAGTGGGTTATGCTTGTTTCTTCTGTACCGCTCGATCTGGAGGAAAGTTTCGTGATGATGATTGTGAGAGTCGAAGTGTGAGATATAACAAAAGATCCACCATCCTATCCAGAAAGTGCACTGTAGCGTTAAATAATTACGAGACCATAAAATAGAGATTCACCAATGTAAAGCCATGCCCACTGGGCGAATTTCTCATGTGTTATTGTTGTAGGTTATAGTATTTGTGTGTTTAGGTTATAGAATTTATCGGAATAAATAAGATAGTGAAAAGAAAAAGATTGGTGGACTTTTCCTTCGAATTGTGTGTTGTCATGATGTCCCAAATTTATAATGTGTGCGCCGTTCATATTCAGTGCGGTGGCCACATGTTGATAAAAGCCGTTAAATAAAAGACAAAAAGAAAATGTGGTATTGCCAGTGCATAGTGAACAGTCAGAGTTCTGTAAATCACTGATAGTCAGATGTGCGTTTCCGTTGCGTATTATTCATACAGGATGATAATTTGTAACTTAATTGTGAGTACGAGAGTTCATGTTACTCGATAAATAAGAATGAATCCACTCGCTTGGCAGACCACTCATCTTGCAGGCCTGACTGCTTGATGCCACAGTATGAGCAAGGCATGTGGGTGCCTCTCAAACTAATGTGATGTATCTACTTCTTTCTGAAACATATTGACATACACTTTGTGACTCCATCCAGTGCACTGCCATAATTACTTTTTACCTTTTTTCATTATTATTATTAGCACAAACATAAGAGAAACATCAAGTACTACATCTGTAACAGCATTTCTTACAGCCCTGGTGTTTTAAAGTGATTTTTCACTAGAACTTTTCAATAGCCAATTAAAAGAGCATTATAACTTTTGTATCACTAAATAAGAAATTGTGGATTTAGGGCAAACTTTTCCATTTAATTTTTTATGGATGTAGCAGTGAATGTGTTCCCTGAACTATTTTGATCTTATGCTTCTAAAATGTAAAAAGTGATTCTAAATTGTTTGCAGATCTCTAAATTATTGACTGAAAACAGTGATGTAGCCAAGTAATACGTTTTGTACAAAAACATTAATTTTCATCTACTTTGAGTAAATCTTCATCAGTTCTTTTTCTTTAAGAATATCATCTATAGAAATTGTGGTGTGAGGTACTGTACTGTTTCATAAATTAAACATTCTGACTTTTTAGTTATACAGGAAGACAAAATCTATTGCATCTAAAAATTTTGCATTTTGGTTTCACTGTTTATGGAATTACACTAAACTATGTTACTTAATAATTTTGATAAATAAAGAATTTGAGAGACAGAGTACTGGAGCTGTAAATAACACTATCATTGAAGTGTGATAGCCTTTGTTGAATATTCCTTTACAGACGTGATAACTGAATAGATCTCCACTGCTGAGTATAATGGTTACATAAAATTCATTAGAGGTATCTATTCTAGAATATGCAAAAATAAAAAACGAAATAGACAGCATTGAAACTGACCTACATATTTCGTGAAGATAATATTATGTGAGGCTTTGCCTGTAATTAAGTGTACAATTTTCGTTCTAGTGAGTATATATAAATGGTCTAACTTGAAACAATTTTCATACCATGTTTTGAGCTGACTAAAAGCGCCATTCCGGTGATGACAATATGGAAATCGTTCATTTTGGTAGGTACGTGGAATAAAATGATTGGCAGGATCTTCTTCTGTGAACTAACGCAACTAATAATAAGAGTTAAATTAAAACGATCTACTGTTTTGCCGCTATGTAGGTATGCTTAACGAATGAAATTCCGCATCAACTAATACATTCTCAACTCTCTGATCAGGAGTATTTGTCCATGAAATTGTGTCATATTTAAGTAAATACTCAGGTATAACTGTCAATTCAGTGGCTTTAAGTAAGGAGGGCATGTTTCACACAGAATTTCAAGGGAGAAACTCTTATTTTGGACACAGAAACATGGTGCTCTGGCACCCCCCTACCCCTCTTGGCTTCAGCCAATGTTTGTATGGAGCATAGGTAACGCCACCTCCCCTTATATTAACCTCCTTGTGGAAGTTACACAGTACAAATATCAATGGAGTGAGCATCCAAATCCATAAAACGTGAATTTGTTTACAACATCTCCTGCAGTTCAATTCACGTGATTTTGGGATGGCACTTATTAGACTGTATAGCGCTTCAGCTTATTTTGAGGTTATCACTTCACTGCTACATACAGATCACTTTCAGAAATACTATGAAACTTCATACATGCGTTTACAGAAATCTTAACAATTTGATACCAAGAACTAATGATGGCCTGAAATGTGAAGAGCGACGGTTATGTGCTTTTTGCCATAGTACCATAGCTCAGATTCCACTTCATTTACTTTTTTTCTTAATGGGATAAGAATTGACAGCCAACAATATTTTCGACATTTTCTACTTTGCTTACTGATATTGTCGAATTTCTGTTTTAATTAATTACTTCACGATGACACTGTAGACAGCAACAAAGTGTCATGAAAAAACAGTGCATTTGGGAGCTTGAAATTGTTACAGTAAATATGGTAAGCGATTTGCGCCAGGTGCTTGTCCATTATTATTTTCAGTTTTACACTGCCTACCTTTCTGCTTTTTACTGACAAGTAAAATATCTATAACATTTTTTCGCTATCTCATCATAAACATAAAACCATACGCTATGCACAAATAAATAAAAAATACATGGTCAATACTAGAATTTTGGAGTAATAAAAGAACAGGCAACCAATAAAATATCTTTTTAGGTTTTCTAGTGCACTTGTTCATATTGTCGAATCTGTTCTAATTAATTGCGTTAATATAACACTATATAGGAAACAGTCTCGTACATACATACTTAGATAGATACAAGGGTTTTTGAACCACCACAAATTGGAGGAAATTAATGAGACTGTCGTGTATACATTTTATCTGCATCATAGCCCAATATGTACACACTAACTGACAGATTACCCAAACCCACTTGCAAATTTACGTAGCATTTGTCTCGTAAAAACACGGCCATGGCCTAATTATCTTTAAAGTACAAGCCTTTATAACACAGTGTCTCGCTATTTTTCGATATATAAAGTGCGTGATGTCGATATGACACGTCACATGACTTCCCTGGTTTGGCGTTCAGAACATGTGCAGCAGGCTATGCTGCCTCCATCACAGTCTAACATAACAGTCGTGACACTCACTGTTGTAAAAGTTGTTACTGTCTGACAGCTGGAACGACACTAGCGCTCCAAGCGCCGAGAAAGGAGAACTTCAGATGCGTCTTAAGCATAATGTTTGTTTTGAATCCCTTACCTACGTGGTTTACGAAATATTTGAATTAATTTTTTGCGTCCAAGACTGTGTGTAATAACAGAAGACATAGATGTTTCTAAAAATGATCCTAAAATAAGCGCAAGTAGGGATAAAAATCATGAAACCAGTGGCAAGATACAACACATTCGTGAAGAAACACTTCTGACATTGGATAGAACTGCAGATTATCACGTTGATATCAACGGAATATAAACACACAGATTCACACATAAGAAGCACAGACATGTACCTCTACATGCATAAGGGATTGACGCTCAATTTGTCGTTCAGTAGGCCTACCATGTTTTAGTCATTGTTGCCTGTTGCCACAAGTATGACCTTTGTATTATTGTAAGTGGGACAAGCAACTGTCAAATAGAGGGAGAAATATATTGTGTTATTGGCCCTGGGAGTAGGCAACATTCTATTAGAACTACTGACAGCCTTACGAGAGCCAGTCCTGACAAAACTCTACCATCTGGTGAGCAAGATGTATGAGACAGGCGAAATTCCCTCAGACTTCAAGAAGAATATAATAATTCCAATCCCAAAGAAAGCAGGTGTTGACAGATGTGAAAATTACCGAACTATCAGTTTATTAAGTCACAGCTGCAAAATACTAACGCGAATTCTCTACAGATGAATGGAAAAACTGGTAGAAGCCGACCGCGGGAAAGATCAGTTTGGATTCCATAGAAATGTTGGAACACGTAAGGCAATACTGACCCTACAACATATCTTAGAAGCTAGATTAAGGAAAGGCAAACCTACGTTTCTAGCATTTGTAGACTTAGATAAGGCTTTTGACAATGTTGACTGGAATACTCTCTTTCAAATTCTGAAGGTGGCAGGGGTAAAATACAGGGAGCGAAAGGCTATTTACAATTTGTACAGAAACCAGATGGTAGTTATAAGAGTCGAGGGGCATGAAAGGGAAGCAGTGGTTGGGAAGGGAGTGAGACAGGGTTGTAGCCTCTCCCTGATGCTATTCAATCTGTATATTAAGCAAGCAGTAAAGGGAACAAAAGAAAAGTCTGGAGTACGTGTTCAAATCCATGGAGAAGAAATAAAAACTTTGAGGTTCGCTGTTGACATTGTAATTCCGTCAGAGATAGCAAAGGACTTGGAAGAGCAGTTGAACGGAATGGACAGTCTCTTGAAAGGAGGATATAAGATGAACATCAGCAATAGTAAAACGAGGATAATGGAATGTAGTCACATTAAGTCGGGTGATGCTGAGGGAATTAGATTAGGAAATGAGACACTTAAAGCAGTAAAGGAGTTTTGCTATTTGGGGAGCAAAATAACTGATGATGGTCGAAGTAGAGAGGATATAAAATGTAGACTGGCAATGGCAAGGAAAGCGTTTCTGAAGAAGAGAAATTTGTTAACAGCGAGTATAGATTTAAATGTCAGGAAGTCGTTTCTGAAAGTATTCGTATGGAGTGTAGCCATGTAAGGAAGTGAAACATGGATGATAAATAGTTTAGACAAGAAGAGAATAGAAGCTTTCGAAATGTGGTGCTACAGAAGAATGCTAAAGATTAGATGGGTAGATCACATAATTAATGAGGAGGTATTGAATAGAATTGGGGAGAAGAGGAGTTTGTGGCACAATTTGACCAGAAGAAGGGATCGGTTGGTAGGACATGTTCTGAGACATCAAGGGATCACCAATTTAGTACTGGAGGGCAGCGTGGAGGATAAAAATCGTAGAGGGAGACCAAGAGATGAATACACTAAGCAGAAGGATGTAGGCTGCAGTAGATACTGGGAGATGAAGAAGCTTGCACAGGACAGAGTAGCATGGTGAGCTGCATCAAACCAGTCTCAGGACTGAAGACCACAACAACAACAACAACATTGACTTTGAGGTCTCGGGTTTTACACTCTCTGTTAGAAGTGCTGCCGTATGTTAAATTTGCCGTTAGAGACTTTTCATACAGTGTTGGAGAAATGCTGTACCTTCTGCTTTAAAAGGTAGAACATATTGTCACTTACCCCACATTTTATTTGTATGCCTTCTACATACCTCTGTAATGTATGCAATGATGGAAGCATAAAGTATTCTGACAGAACCTGTATGCCTGAGTGCTGTAATACACTCCTGGAAATGGAAAAAAGAACACATTGACATCGGTGTGTCAGACCCACCATACTTGCTCCGGACACTGCGAGAGGGCTGTACAAGCAATGATCACACGCACGGCACAGCGGACACACCAGGAACCGCGGTGTTGGCCGACGAATGGCGCTAGCTGCGCAGCATTTGTGCACCGCCGCCGTCAGTGTCAGCCAGTTTGCCGTGGCATATGGAGCTCCATCGCAGTCTTTAGCACTGGTAGCATGCCGCGACAGCGTGGACGTGAACCGTATGTGCAGTTGACGGACTTTGAGCGAGGGCGTATAGTGGGCATGCGGGAGGCCGGGTTGACGTACCGCCGAATTGCTCAACACGTGGGGCGTGAGGTCTCCACAGTACATCGATGTTGTCGCCAGTGGTTGGCGGAAGGTGCACGTGCCCGTCGCCCTGTGACCGGACCGCAGCGACGCACGGATGCACGCCAAGACCGTAGGATCCTACGCAGTACCGTAGGGGACCGCACCGCCACTTCCCAACAAATTAGGGACACTGTTGCTCCTGGGGTATCGGCGAGGACCATTCGCAACCGTCTCCATGAAGCTGGGCTACGGTCCCGCACACCGTTAGGCCGTCTTCCGCTCACGCCCCAACATCGTGCAGCCCGCCTCCAGTGGTGTCGCGACAGGCGTGAATGGAGGGACGAATGGAGACGTGTCGTCTTCAGCGATGAGAGTCGCTTCTGCCTTGGTGCCAATGATGGTCGTATGCGTGTTTGGCGCCGTGCAGGTGAGCGCCACAATCAGGACTGCATACGACCGAGGCACACAGGGCCAACACCCGGCATCATGGTGTGGGGAGCGATCTCCTACACTGGCCGTACACCACTGGTGATCGTCGAGGGGACACTGAATAGTGCACGGTACATCCAAACCGTCATCGAACCCATCGTTCTACCATTCCTAGACCGGCAAGGGAACTTGCTGTTCCAACAGGACAATGCACGTCCGCATGTATCCCGTGCCACCCAACGTGCTCTAGAAGGTGTAAGTCAACTACCCTGGCCAGCAAGATCTCCGGATCTGTCCCCCATTGAGCATGTTTGGGACTGGATGAATCGTCGTCTCACGCGGTCTGCACGTCCAGCACGAACGCTGGTCCAACTGAGGCGCCAGGTGGAAATGGCATGGCAAGCCGTTCCACAGGACTACATCCAGCATCTCTACGATCGTCTGCATGGGAGAATAGCAGCCTGCATTGCTGCGAAAGGTGGATATACACTGTACTAGTGCCGACATTGTGCATACTCTGTTGCCTGTGTCTATGTGCCTGTGGTTCTGTCAGTGTGATCATGTGATGTATCTGACCCCAGGAATGTGTCAATAAAGTTTCCCCTTCCTGGGACAATGAATTCACGGTGTTCTTATTTCAATTTCCAGGAGTGTATAATAAATTTAAAGCAAACAGCTTATTTTTGTCTTTCCATTTTGCAGGTGGCATGCTAATCTGGCATAACAAGAAGTCAGGGGCATCTTGTTTTAAATATCGGGATCTTATACTATTCAAAATTTGTTTATTCTTGATCCCTCTGATACAGTTTCCGTTGCTGTCTGTATTTAAAATGATAGGCACTTTCCTTTCGCTGTAACACTTTTGCACGAAGTCCAGCGATCTGCACATTCTGATACTCCATACGCTTTTTCTAGAGACGGATAACTATTGGGGTTATGTGAACAAACATTTTCCATCATGCATAGTGGCGCACAAGATATGATGCACGGAGTGAATTAGACTCTGTGGAATAAACATGTTCTGCGATTGTTGATGGGCAACGTAATATATTTGCGTAGCCAAATGTATTAATATGTGTTGTGTGAATAAAGGAAAAGTTTATTTTGTCCCTTAAATATTTGTTATTTGTCATTTAGCTGCGTTAATCTGACCAGCTACTGGATTAAAGCTAAATATTAAGCTTTAAGATAATGTGTATTTGCGCAAAAAGTGCGCGGAAGTTTATATAAAGTTGGACTGTGTACGCTATATGAAGAAGAAAAAAACTGTAAAATGAGTACAACACAGATACCGCAAATAGAGTGGCTTGTAGGGGGGCGAAATTTACGTGACCTGGAAATCTGCCATTGAAGCATCTTTGCACTTGGACGACTTACGGGACATCGTAAACGGTAAACTGGAACCTACGGAATCACGTTTTGCTACTATGGATTGGAAGGCGAAATCAAAACTAATCCTTTTGATTGATCCAGTGAATTTGTTCACATAGAAAAGGCTGCGTCAGCAAAAGAGGTATGGGACATACTGAAAAACTCATCTGAAGATGGTGGTTTAACCAGAAAAGTAGGATTACCTCATGAGCTGATAACCACAAGATTGAATCAGTGTAAAAGCGTGGATAAATACGTGAATAAAATAATTTCAATCTCCAATCGTCTGAGGAATACTGGTTTTGAAATTGCACATTAATGGATTGGAACTTTATTGTTAGCTAGACTACCAGAGAAATATTCGCCAGTGATTATGGATTTGGAAAGTTTGGGAATACCCAATACAGAGGATAGTGTTAAAGTAAAGAATATACAGGATGTGAAGAATGAACCAGATTCTAATGCTTCCGAAAAAGTAACAGTGTCGACTTTTTACTCTAAGTACAAGAAGAAGAAGCCAATAAGATGTTTCAGATGCCAGAAAATTGGACATATTGCTTCACAGTGTAACGAAAAGTTAAGTATAAAAGAAAAGAAGCATGTTAATTCTAGTAGTCCTGAGAGAAAGACTACCTGTAAAGGTAAGGCATTTTCTGTCTTTTACTCTTTTAATGAAGCGAGTGACGATCATGCAGAATGGTTCCTAGATTCAGGAGCATCTGTGCACATTACCAAAGCGTTTGTATGACGTTCAGTCAAGGACTGACATTGGAATTCCACAGTTGAATGATCTAAGTTAAAGTGTGAACTCGCAGGAAAAGTGGGTCTTATTTTCTTGTGAATGGGGAAAAGGAAATTGTTACTGCTCATGATGTACATTATGTAAAGAATATTGCAACTAATTTGTTGTCAGTAAGCAAATAGTAAAGAAGGGTAATAAAGTTATCTTAGATACAGAGGGAGCCAAAGTGATAGACTCTTGTGGTGATACTGTAGCTACTGGAAGTAATGTAAGAGGTATTTACAAAGTGAATACAATTCAAAATACTACCAAAGCACGAAATTACTCTGTTTATGCTGCAAAAGGTTTCTTGTGGCATAGGAGACTTGGACATTTGAATAGGAAAAGTATGACTTTACTGAAGAATGTGGCAACTGGAATGGAAAATTATAGAACGAATAATGTCCAATGTGAGGTGTGCCTGCAAGGGAAGCAGACTAGATTGCTATTTAAATCGAGTCAGAGCAGATCCACCGAAGTCTTGCAACTCATACACTCAAATCTCTGTGGACCTATGGAGAATAAATCCTAAAGAGGTAGCTTCTATTTCCTGACATTCATAGATAATTTTTCTAGGTACATGTATGTTTATTTTATTAAATAGCTAGGATTAAGTGAATGATGTATTTTTTGTTTATTGCAAAATAGTCGAAAGACAGACTGTGAAGAAAATTAAAATTATTAGATCAAACAAATGATCAGAATATGTAAACAGACAGTTTAAGGAACAGTTGAATGGAATGGGTATTAGGCATCAGACTACCATTCGCTACAGTACTTCTCAGAATGGAGTTGCAGAACGAGCCAACAGAACTACTGTAGAAAAGGCAAGAAGTATCTTAAGCGATGCTGAGCTACCTAAGTGTTTTTGGGCAGAGGCTGTGTCAACAGCATTGTATTTAATTAACAGATCACCTACCAAAGCTATAAGACACAAGACAGCTTAGGAAGTATGGACTGGGAAAAAAAACCGGATCTAAAGCACTTGAAAGTCTTTGGATTTGAAGCCATGGTTCAGATTCCAAATCCATTAAGATGAAAATGGGATGCAAAATCTCAAAAATATATTTTTGTTGGCTACTGTGAGGATTCAAAAGGCTACAGATTTTGTAATTCTGTTAATAAGAAGATAATAAGTAGTAGAGACGTAGTATTTTTAGAGGATTATAGACCTAAAATAAACGAAAGTAGTCAAAATGATACAGTAATGCAACCAAGCATGATGTTGATAGTGCTGAAACAGAGATGGAAACTGAAACAGAGGACGTCGAGAATAGAGGAAGCTGATGTGCTACCTGAGAATCAAATCGAGGAATAATATTAAACAGAGGAAGTCAGTTTAAGGCGGTCTTCACGTATAGCAAAACCAAAAGCAGGTCTGTGTTGCCGATTCAGATGAATCTGGCACTGATCTATGGCACAGAAGCAGCCATTTCAAATCTTTATATGAGTGTTTTACAGCGTTAGACGGATTGTCGAACCTCTGTGGCACTTTCCACTTTAGCATCAAATGAGGTGGCTTATGAGGAATGTTAGACAATGTGGTTAATTGCATTCCACACGAGTTTATTAGTATCAGCATTCATGAACTAGTTTTGTTCGACGTGTAATAGACAAAACTTAACATTATTGTAAAGGTAGACATGGTCTTTTTTCCTAAGATGTTCTCGTCTCCTATTCACTATCCATTTTCTGCTCTAAAAACGAAACATTAATCATTAATATACATGTAGTTTGCAAGCGAATCCTGACGATACAGTTTGGTAATGTGATGGTGTATACTTCAAGGGTCCTTAGGAAACATGAACAATACATGTGGTATCTTCTTGTTGTTGTTGCTGCAATTTATTCCGCTACACTACATTCCCATTTGTAAAAAGCACTGTATAAACCAAAATAAACTACTACTATTCGCTTTAGCTTTCACGATCGCGCCGAACTCTACACTTTAACTTACTGGCTGCTTGGTGCGCTGCTGGCGCAGTGGGCAACAAAATCGAGGCGAAGTATCGCGACTGTTTACTGTGCCCTCTGTAGAGTAGAGATTTTTATACCCTATGGGCCTATGGCTCACTCCGTAGATGTACATAGAAACCAAGGAGGTTAAACTCCCTGATGGAAACACAGACATGTCTATGGACGGAAACCATTGATGGAGCTCACAGATGGAAGAGATGTGAGCGAGTTTTTGGCGTATAATGTCTTTGGTGTTGTTTATTTTGTGCCTGGACTGTGTCGTCGTATTGTCAAATGTCAGTGGCTGTGTATGACAGTGGCGTGTCGAGTAATACGTGAAACTTGTCTTTAGTTTATAGCATACAGTCACATATTGACAACAATGGAGCGTCATAAATTGTGTTTACTGGTCGTCAATATATACTTCATTACACTTGGTGAGTAGAGTAATTTGCTGCACATGTGTTTAAAAAAAAAGTATAAATTGATATCATTATTCGATTACTGTATGCGTAACAGTAGGAAATATTCAGAGTGGTTACATGTTGTTAACAACTCCTTTCTGCAAGTGCACCCGTCATTGTTAAAAGTACGACAGAGACTTGAAACATGGTTATAAGAGTTTATAACCATCACTTACAATTTCAAAACAAGTGTCTTTGTACCTAGGTGCCCAGGAATCTTTTTACATGAATCACAAACCATTCGTATTAGGTTGTGGAAGGATTCACGTAATAGCCGTAGGTATGTTGGAATGGAAAATGGTTCAAATGGCTCTGAGCACTATGGGACTTAACATCTATGGTCATCAGTCCCCTAGAACTTAGAACTGCTTAAACCTCACTAACCTAAGGACATCACACAACACGCAGCCATCACGAGGCAGAGAAAATCCCTGACCCCGCCGGGAATCGAACCCGGGCGTGGAAAGCGAGAACGCTACCGCACGACCACGAGATGCGGGCGAAGGAATGGAGAAATTTTATGCCTTATAGACGGGGGCGGAATGAGAGAATGTAAAATGTTTGGTGTTGGGAGATAAAAGTTAGAATAATTCTTAAATAGAAAGATACTTGGTGAGGTCAGGTTTATAGTGTGCTTCGTATTAGAATCAAATTTCTTCTTATGCACATATCAAAAAAACTTTTGCATCACCTTAGTTCCGAGAGTTCCGGAACCTGTACGGAAAATTGGAATAGAAATCAACATAAACATCATTTCCGCCCTTTTTATTGCTCATGAAAACCACACATTGCATTGTTGTACCACCATACAGCGAGACCTTTAGAGGTGGTGGTCCAGATTGCTGTACACACCGCTACCTCTAATACACAGTAGCACATCCCCTTGCATTTATGCGTGCCTGTATTTGTTGTGGCACACTATCCACAAGTTCATCAAGGCACTGTTGGTCCAGATTGTCCCACTCCTCTACGGCGATTTGGTGTAGATCCCTCAGACTGGTTGGTGGGTCATGTCGTCCATAAACAGCCCATTTCAATCTATCTTAGGCATGTTCGATAGGGTTCCTGTCTGAAGGACATGCTGGACACTCTAGTCAAGTGATGTCGTTATCCTGAAGGAAGTCATTCACATGTGCACAATGGGGGCACAAATTGTCTTCCGTGAAGACGAATGCCTCGCCAATATGCTACCGACATGGTTGCCAACGTGATTGCGCTATCGGTTGTAGGATGGGATTCACGTATAGTACAGCCATTACGGCGCCTTCCATGACCACCAGCGGCATACGTCAGCCCCACACAATGCCACCCTAGAATAGCTGGGAACCTTCACCTTGCTGCAATCACTGGACAGTGTGTCTAAGGTGTTTAGGCTGACCAGGTTGCCTCCAAACACGTCTCCGACGATTGTCTGGTTGAAGGCATATTCGATACTCATTGGTGAAGAGAACGTGATGCCAATCTTGAGTGGTCCATTCGGCATGTCGTTAGGCTCATCTGTAATGCACTGCATGATGTGGTTGTGAAGGTGGACCTTGCCACGGATATTGGGAGTGAAGTTGCGCATCATGCATTCTATTGCAAACAGAAAGCATTATTCAACATGTTCGTGTTGCTGTCAGAGTTCCTCCAAACCAGAATCCATAGGTAGCGATCATCCACTGCAGTAGTAGCCCTTGGGTGGCCTCAGTGAGCATGTGAGGATGTCATCGACAGTTCCTGTTTCTCCGTGTCTCCTCCATGTTCGAACAGCATGGCTATGGTTCACTCTGAGACACCTGGACAGTTCGCTTGTTGAGAGCCCTTCCTGGCACAAAGTAACAATGCGGACGCGATGTGCCGCAGTATTGACCATCTAGGCATGGTTGAACTACAGAGGACACAAGCCATGTACCTCCTTCGTGGTGGAATGACTGGAACTGATGGGCTGTCGGACCCCCTCCGTCTAATAGGCGCTGCTCATGCGTTGTTGTATACATCTTTGGGTGGGTTTAGTGACATCTCTCAACAGCCAAAGGGACTGTGCCTGTGATACAATATCCACAGTCAATGTCTATCTTCAGGAGTTCTGGGGACCGGGGTGACGTAAAACTTTTTTTGATGTGTGTATATTCACATAGTTATATCTGTTTGTTTAAGATGTACACTCAAAAGAAACTTTGGACCACTATTAGCATGTTTGCATCTCACGGGGAAGAGAGGAAGATAACACATGAAGCAGATGAAATAACATTGTTGACTATGCTTTGTGTCATTGTGGTTCATTGTTCGTAACATTAACATCATTTTTTCCTATAGTTGGAGAACCCACAATGTTGGACACACTACTCGTGCTCACTCTTTCGTCAAAATGTCTATGTTGTTAATGGTAGCTGCCAGTAATGGTGATTTAAGCATGTGACGTAGTTGCTCGCTCCTGGTGTGTAGTGGCTTTTATTAGCTTCTGTTGCTGCTGCTATTGTAGCAGCTGCTGCTGTTCAACCTGTTTCTATAGCAGCTGAAGTTATTGCTTTTCTAGTTGTTTGTCCACCTATGTCTGTTGATAGTTTGAATTTCATATTGTCTTTTTATTTGTGGAGTGTAAATGAACCTTGAAAGGAGGAAAAAATAACAATGCTTTTAAGTTTCTTAATGCTTGTTATGAATTTGTTGCAGTCTTAGAAAAATTACCAAACAAAGTATTCAGAGGTACAAAAATTTTATTCAGTTTCACTAGAAGTCTGACAACTAGCTATTGTGTGAGATGCAAGTTGAATGAGAATAATAACAGTGACTATGAAATTGTAGTTTAGGTGTACTGCTTGTGTAATTTAAAAGACAACTTAGAAAACTGGTAAGATATGCAATATTGAAACAAAGACTGGCAATGGTGTCTGTCAGACAGCAAGGACATACCAAACATGAGACATAGGACATTTTCAGAACAACTTTTTATGCTGGTGTGCAAGCACAGATACAGCATTAACTGGAGAACTGGTGGTGCTGCATGTTAAACTGCTGTCCCCAGTAAATTGGCTCTGTGCAGGGGAGTGCCGAGGTACATGGGGTGTTTCAGAATTATCGTACAAACACTATATCTCAGAAACAGAGCATCCAGTCTTTTTTTAGGTAAAATATGTATATAAATCCGACTGATAAGGCTGAATAGAATGGTGAACATTAGACTGCCTGGGAGCTGCCGGAAAATTGAGAAAACAGTGGCTTTCTGTTGAAAAAAGCACTAAAAATAGAACATTTGAGTGTCTAAAATGTTTTCAACATTTTCAATGTTTCTTTAATACCAAAATACTCTACCTGAAATTGACAGTTTGAACAATATTAGAGGAAAGGATAAGAAACTTGGTAGGGCATTGGATGTGCCTTTTAATATCACAGTTAGAGAATACATTTCTAAAGCTCTTAACATTGAATAAAATTTTATGTGCAGTTTTAACACTTACAACAAATTATTAGAATATAAAATTGTTTTCTCTCTCAGTTTACAGTAATAAATATTTACTGTGTTTACTGCCTTTTTCTAAGCGTAGTAATGTATGCCTTTGTGCACCTCCCATACCACGGAGTATCTGTGCATCTCAGCGTGACTGGTCCACTTCATGAGGCTATCACATCACATTGATCACATTGTAGGACACTGTTGGTGGTCGATACACCTCTGTAAGAAATAGTCACAGGGAGCTCATTTCACTGTTGTGTTGGCCAAGTCACTGCTACCAAATGTTGGATTGGAAAAATTTGATTGAAGAATGATGACCAAGGAAAAATGTGCTTAGCACTCATTTTAACTGAAAGTACCAATACTTGATGTTGTCGTTGTCCCATGACATAATGATTTTGTGGCATAATGGCATTGTAGCATGCGTAGACAGGAGGAGAAAAGAATGTTGACAGTATTTTTTGTGTCTATGTTATTTTTTGGGCTGTAGGTTGTGGTGACAGGTTGATCTGTAGCATAGCTTGGCATATAGATATTATTGAAAGATGACCATTTTGTTGAGAGTTCGTCAATGTTAAATGTCTTAGTTGTGAGTTGGTGAAACCAGCATATATGACTATGAAATCTTTTTGTTGTTAGATGGTGAAGCCAACAAATGTGAATATGGAATCTTAGTCATAGTTGCATTTTGATCTATGGGTGAGTCGAAGACCTAGGTTGGATCGAAAAGTAACAGTTGAGTTTTGAGTTGGCTAAGCAATATCAAAGACTTCAGTTAATACCTAATTTTTCCCATGTTCCCTATCTGAAATCATAATCTAGTTCTGTCCATTTTTCACCAGTTTCCAGGCAATGTAAGATCTCATCACTTTGCCTAAAATGTATTTCACATGATAAATACTGGATAAATCATGTCAGAGAAAAGGTCCTTGTATGGTATGTATGAAACACCCTATATGTGTATTCAGAGGATGAAGTAACTGCTAGAAATTTGGAGTGGGTATCATGATCAGCCTCCTCACCCTGACAATATTTTTTTGTGTGTGGGCAAGGATATTAATGTTTTTGGGATGTTTTTCTAACTTTTACCCAATACTTCTACCGTTGGTCATCTTTCTGGTATTGTGTTGGATACATTCTTGCTACCGTGAAGAAATGAACAGATTCAGTGTGGGTAGAGTTTGAATTGTGTGTGCCTTTACTATCACGTCTTGCAATATGACATTAACAGTAAGGAAGATTGCTGATGGATGATTTTTCTGTTTTCTGTCCTTTCAGTATTAGTATGACATATAAGACGTCATTGAAAATTGGAAGTATCTAGAAGTGAATGTAGAGTTCCTAAGATACGACTTTAAAGAACTTTGATAATATTTTGACGTAATTATATGTCCAAGGGTTATGGGTCTGTTAAACCATCGTAAGTAAAAATGTTGAATGTGACGCAGCATGACGGAATTGGGCTGATCTGTGCTGTGTAAGAACAAGCCTCTTCCTGACTGTTTGGCCTATGCCAGTATGTTACCACGTAACATTTAAGTGTAAGTGTACAAAATTTATTGTGCTTAGCAGACATCTGCATCACATATCAATACTTCATTATCAATGACATTTTAAAATCTTACGTGAGCAATGCAAACTTCTGTGGCTTAAGTGAGAAAAAATGTATTTTGGGTGTGGCTGTGGGTCATACTTTTTATCTCCAGTTTAGAGCAAGTCATTCTTTGGTTGCTTAGGAAGGTTGCAACTGCTATGGAATTTTCAGCATGGGATTCTAAAGGCCCTATAAGAGATGGTATCTGGACAAGGGATGAATTTGATATTTTACTCAGTTTCATTTAGGGCTCTATATGTTTCAGCAGACAAAATCGGTACAGAACTACCAACTAAACATTTCTCATACTACAAAAGTTGGAAAGGTAAGTTATGTATTATTATGCTGGGGACGAGGATACTTGAAAACTGAAGGAAAGAGTAAACTGATAACCCATCCGAGGATACATACAGGGTATATAAACTGTGTTCCATTAGGATGCGAACTGTTGTCTCACTTTACGGTGGCAAATACGTCAATCAGAGAAAGTGTGGCTGTAAATAAGAAACAGCTTCCTGTTGTTATTGAAAGCTTCTAAATGGCTGCTGTATTCCTCCTTTCCCTTATTGAGACAGACTGAAGCTGGGCCCACAAATATCCATGTTGGGCATAGTGGGTTTGATACTTAGCTGCTTCCTGTGGGGGGGGGGGGGGGTGTTCACAACTGTTCTTTTAGTAGCTACACGAGTTACAAACACTTGGCTGTGCACCTTTTCAGTATAACATTCCCAGAAAATTATGACCACCTACCTAATAGCTGTTATGTACACCTTTGGCATGGACTGGAGTGGAAACGCATTGTGGCTTGAAAGCAGTGAGGCCTTGGTAGGTTGCTGGAGGGAGCTGGCATCACATCTGCACACACAAGTCAATTTATTCCTGTAAATTCCGGGGAGAGGGCGATGAGATCATACGCCGCATATCACATGTGTTTGATAGGATTCAGATCTGGTGAGTTTGGGGGGGGGGGGGGGGGAGCACATAAATTGGAACTTGCCACTGTGTTTCTTGAACCATTCCATCATCACACACTCCTGGCTTTCTGACATGGCACATGATCTTGTTGAAAAATTCCACTGTTGTAGGGAAATATTGTAGTCATGAAGGAGTTTGTGTTCTGCAACCAGTGCTCGATACTCTTTGGCTGTCTTGGTGCCTTGCATGAGCTCCTCTGGCCCCAAGGATACCAGCATAAATGTTCCCCAAAACATAGTGGAGCCGCAACCGGCTTGTCTCCTTTTCGCAGTTCGGGTGTCGAGGAGCTGTTCCTGTGGAAGACGATGGATTTGCACCCTCTCATCAGCATGATGAAGAAGGTGTCGGGATTCATTAGACCATGCAGTGCTCTGCCACTGTGCCAGCATCCAGTGCCAATGGTCATGTGCCTATTTAGGTTGTAGTTGCCAAAGTTGAGATGTTTACATTGGCACGTGCATGGATCGTTGGCTTTGGAGGCCCATAGTTAGGAGTGTCCAGTGCATTGTGTGAGTGCAGACACATTTGTTCTCCGCCCAGCATTAAAGTGTGATGTTATATCCACCACAGTTCACCACCTGTCCTGTGTTGTTAGTGTGGCTAGTCTATGACATCCAACATCTGTAATGAGGGGTGGCCACCCAACTCCATGATATCTGGACATGTTTTCATCCTGTGTCAAAGACACTCACCACAGCACTTCGTGAGCACCCAAAAAGTCGTGCAGTTTCTGAAATACCTGTGCTGCCAGGCTTCCAGACCATCACAGTCTGCCTTCGGTCACTCATATAGATCACACGCCTCCCCCATTCTACATGTGGACATCATGCTCAGCGATACTGCATGCACCACGCATGTGTCTGACTAACAGTCATTCCTTGCCAGGTGAAGCTGCTCTCATGGGTTTATATCGATGGTTGTAATGTTCTGGATGATCAGTGTGAACTCGAATTGGGAACGCTTCAACAGCTACCCTGAGGTATGATTGTGAAATTGAGTATGTGAGCCTTAGCTTAACTACCTGGATTGCAAGGACAAGTTGAATATGGCAGAGTGTATCTACTGGCATGTATTTCTTTGTATTTTAAAGCAGTGCTGTATTGACACACAGATCTACCCATGTCTGCAAGCAATGGGACTTTGTTGGCAGTTTCATTGTTTTGTAGATAACATCCTTCAGATTCTCCTAACAACGGGAGTTCATGTTACAGATTCTGAGTTATATACAATCTTGATGAATCTAAAGTAGATTAAACATCCTGACTCCCAGAGCATCTCATGGAACATACTGAGTATGTAACCAGCAAAGAAATTTGTCCAAAACATTCAGAACACCCTGTTTCCTCTGCGGAAGGCGGGAAAAGATGCTTCACTCCTTCGGTAATGGAGGACATCACAGTTCCCAGCAACGAGATCGCAGATGCATCAGCCAAGCAGGCTTGTGTCAAGAATTCTGTGACATCCTGGGAGATCATCCTGTGGTCAGTTATGACAGTGGTGAGGACAGATATGTATATGAAGTAAACAAATGTGTTTAAAATAAATAAAAATCCTACTGTGGGCTGTTCAACTGGCCACTCGGACATGGCAGACTTGCATCCACTCACTCAGATGAAATAAGATCATTGTAGCTCAGCTCTTTATTTGACATTAGTGTTAAACAAATTGTTTCCTCCTGCACCATGAGAAGCTTCTATAATTATACACCTATGATGTCACTGTGACAGTGCCCAATATTTTAACTGAATGTAGTGTGCATGCTGATAAGAGCAAGTTAAATGGTTTCACTGGTGACATGTCTTCTATTTTAAGTGGCAGTTTGATGAGTGTAGCATAAACTTAAAATTCTGAGGGGATCCGGACTTTGCCTGATACACAAACTGCACATACTCCTATTCAGAAAGAACGTTGGTAAAATTTTTACATATCGTTATCGGTCTGCCTTCCACTGTAGCACAACAAACTGTACTGCAGACAAAACGTTTTGGTAAGATCTTTAAAGTGCTGTATTATTTGCATACTTTTGTAGTAGGCATGTATAAATATGAAATCCACCAAATATAGCATATTAGCTTCCAAAACTCTGAAATTAAGATGGTGGATGTTCGATTTGCCACTGTCAGCCAATCACAGTGAGCACGGCAAATGATCTTGTCAGTTAATTACAGCAGCACAGCAGATGTGATCTAATCACCTAATTACAACATGACTTTTTAATTATGGTGTACACACACATGGATTTTTATACATACTGTATAGGAATAAGCAGAGTTATTCCTTCACATACAATTTTGGTTGTCATAAATATTGGGTTCTTTTTTTAGGGGGCGGGGTGGGGTTGATTGGACTGGGATGTAGAAGCAAAGCTCAAATTGTGACAAGTGAAGCAATGACATTCCTATTCATGTTTGTTAAAAATATTTGGCTGGTATTTTCCGAATATGCCGCAGTTTCCGTGTAACGATTTCCAAGAGTATGGTTAGGCTTAGACAAAATACTACAGTTTAAATTGCAGTGAGTGAAACAGTAATGTTTATATTCTTCATTGTCTCAAATATTTGACTGTTTTTCTCCAAATAGCTTGAGAATACAAGGAGTTTGGTTAGGCTGCTTTTTTTCCCATTATATGTCTTACTTTCCGAGGGTATGAATAGGCTGGGACATAAGAGCACAGCTTGACTGGCCACAAAAAGAGTGTTGGTGACAGACTGTTCAGTAGCTAGGTCTGGATTAGGTTGGAAGGTAAGAGTTTAGTTGTGAGTAGATGAAACCAATGAATGTGAAAACATTAAGCCTGATTTTGGTGACAGATGGATCTGTAACTTAGCCTGAGGTGTGGATTAGATTGGAAGATAGGCTAACAGTTTGGTTGTGAGTTGGTGAAACCAACAAATGTGGAAGAAAAGAAAGAAAACCTGCTGATTTGTATTGTAGCTCAAGGTCTAGATTAGGTTGGAAGATATTGAGGTATAGCAATGCATTGCGCAATCTTGTTTGTCTTGAACATTTGTGTTTTGTCCAGAGTATTTTGTAATTTCTGAGGGTCTAGATAGGCAGGAAATTAGGAGCACAGCTTCAATTGGTGGAGCCAGATATATGTTACAACCTTGGTTATAAATTTCCTGTTCATCTACATCCATACTCAGCAAGCTACCTGACGGTGTGTGGCGGAGGGTACTTTGAGTACCTCTATTGGTTCTCCCTTCTATTCCTGTCTCGTATTGTTCATGGAAAGAAAGATTGTCAGTATGCCTCTGTGTGGGCTCTAATCTCTCTGATTTTATCCTCATGGTCTCTTCGCGAGATATGCGTAGGAGGGAGCAATATACTGCTTGACTCCTCGGTGAAGGTATGTTCTCAAAACTTCAACAAAAGCCCATACCGAGCTACTGAGCGTCTCTCCTGTAGAGTCTTCCACTGGAGTTTATCTGTCATCTCCATAACGCTTTCGCGATTACTGAATGATCCTGTAACGAATCGTGCTGCTCTCCGCTGGAGCTTCTCTATCTCTTGTATCAACCCTATCTGGTATGGATCCCACACTGGTGAGCAATATTCAAGCAATGGGGGAACAAGTGTACTGTAACCTACTTCCTTTGTTTTTGGATTGCATTTCCTTAGGATTCTTCCAATGAATCTCAGTCTGGCATCTGCTTTACCGACGATCAACTTTATATGATCATTCCATTTTAAATCACTCCTAATGCCTACTCCCAGATAATTTATGGAATTAACTGCTTCCAGTTGCTTTCACAAAACTGTCAGATTTTAGGGGGAGTTATAGCTTGTTGTGGCTAGTTCGCAGCACATCTTTAGTGCTCACTCTGCACGAGTCAAATGTGACAGTATTGTTCGACCAGTGTCAGTACTGTAATTAGCGCTGTGATGTATTGCAAAATTTGGGCCCATTCGAAGGTGAGTATCATTTGCATAGTTGTAGTTCAGTATTGAAAATGGAGTGTGACAGATGTTCGCTGGGAGAGGTGGTTTTCTGTAGAATGAGCGAACCCACATTATATTCATGAATGCTGGTGCACAACATTTTACCATACAGTATGAATTGCCTGAAACGCCATGTTCCAGCAAATTTTTTGCCAAATGAAGGTTCATATCATTGCTGGTGCCGGCAGAAGTTAAGGAAGGGTAGTCGCATGGTCAAGGTGTGATGCACTATCAAGCAGTATGCAGTTCTGTAATTTGCAAATGACAGTCTTAAAAATATGTGACTTCTGTGCCATATGGGTCTCCACATGTTGTCCAAAGAAGGCGAGAAATGTCACAAATTACAGCCTGTATACACGTACAATGGTTGATTTGTCTTCCTTCCATCATAAAGTTTGTATTGAGTGTACAACAAACAATTTATGACAGTTATAGGACCAGAAGTCTTTATGGAAACAAACTAGGTGAAGTTTGGGAGAAGGAAACATGGCTAATGCCGTAACATCTGTGCGAACTGAGTTTTCTGTGGAATTCTATGATTGTCGAAAAAATGTTTCCCTGAGCTCATTGAATTTTGAACCAAGTAAGTCTTGATAAGAATAATAAAATAAAAGATACTCCCTGGGACAATGTTTGTACTGGTTATTGTGCTACAGTGGCAAGAAGTAATGGTATATAAAAATAGTATCGGATCATTGGTAACCAAGGCTCCAAATGCCTTAAAACAGCCATCAGCAGGTTAGAGAACCAACTAGCTCATATACTAACATTTGAAGCGATTACCTATTATTTTCTGGGAAAAGTGAAAAGATAAATTTTGTTTGGCATCCACCCTTTTAAATGGTAGTGGCACACATTTTAATTTTTTCCCCTTTGTCTGTACTCGTACTACAGCAACTCAAGGGGAGGTATTAGTGCGTTGCAGAGTGGCTTGATCATCTGTTTCTTTAATGTAGACATCACACACCTACACTTATTTCCCATAGCATTTTAATTATTTCAGTTATAATTTATTTTCATCTTCTTTTGTCCAATGCTTTGTTAGATTGACTCAGTATTTTTTCGTTGTTTCAGCACATTTGCCTTGTAATATTTTAGAGCAGGCACTAAGATCAGTTCTTTTGATGTCACTGAACAGTACCATCACCACTTGGTGAGATAATTCACAGCATCAGCAAAGGGAGATCTGCACAGTCTTTCTTTCATGAAGTAATAGAACTTTAAACAACATGTTGAAAGGTATTAATTTATGTTGTTAAATTATGCAGTGTACCAGGTTAGAGAATAAAGGAAACAGTCCTTGATAGATTTAAGCTATGATTCAGGCTATTAAAAGTGACAATCCATATGTCAGTGTTGACCATAAAGGGCTACAATTCTGGTTTAAGTCTCAGTCTTTCATTGTTTGAACCCGTTAAGAGAGAGAAGCCTTGACAGACTTAACGAACCTTAGTTGAACCAAAAAGGTTGCTGGAAAACTAGGGTAGTTGCTTATTGCATGCAAAAGGCAAAAATCCAGATTAAAGTCCTAGTCTGCTATACAGTTTGACTTTTAATGTTGGGAGATTAACAGATTGCTTTAATAAATGATGACTAACTGGAACCCTCAGCTGCCGACAGGTGTTGTTGATATACCTCGATGTGGACAGCTGAAAATGTGTGCCCCGACCGGGACTCGAACCCGGGATCTCCTGCTTACATGGCAGATGCTCTATCCATCTGAGCCACCGAGGACACAGATGGATAGCGCGACTGCAGGGACTTATCCCTTATCCTTATTTTCAGCTGTCCACATCGAGGTACATCAACAGCACCTGTCGGCAGCTGAGGGTTTCAGTTAGTCATCATTTATTTCAGGGAAAAGCTGCACGGTCATCAACAGTATTCTGTTCTTTCGAGGACAGTTACTGTCTTCATATATATAGTTAAAGGCTACCCAGCCATTGACCTTCGTCTGTGCGAATGTGCACAGGTTGGCCAAACTCTTACGGGAATCGCCAAAGTGTGCGCGAGTAATGAGTGGATGGGCAAATGTCTATAAGGTTCATGACATATGTAGAATTGTGGACAGTTGGGAATGTGAGTCTCACGGGAAGCGTGCAAGGGGTAAGTCCCTGCAGTCGCGCTATCCATCTGTGTCCTCGGTGGCTCAGATGGATAGAGCATCTGCCATGTAAGCAGGAGATCCCGGGTTCGAGTCCCGGTCGGGGCACACATTTTCAGCTGTCCACATCGAGGTATATCAACAACACCTGTCGGCAGCTGAGGATTTCAGTTAGTCATCATTTACTTCAGGGAAAAGCTGCACGGTCATCAACGGTATTCCGTTCTTTCAAGAACAGTTACTGTGTGTGTGTGTGTGTGTGTGTGTGTGTGTGTGTGTGTGCATAATTCACAAATCCCTTGCTCCATGATATGTTGTGATGATGACATATCCTTGAATTTGCTCACTAGTGATGGTGACAAGGAGGCACCATTTTCATTTAAGAGATATTCAGAGTCAGAACAGTGGAGCTAGACTATGTGATGCACATAACAAGCAGAAATTCCTTATTTTACTTGGAGTTTTTAACACACTGTTTTTCATTAGAATCTGCAATTTATTAGCACTATGATAACAGTATCAAAGAAGTAAGAGTAGTTATTTTCATTGTAGCACAGGAGCAAGTTGTGAAATTAATAAATAATTGAATTTGTGTACACTTTTTAGGTAATTGCTATTTTGTGACATTATCACACAATGGTCCTGTTGTACTGGGTGCAAATATAACATTCAAGGCAGAGTTGTTTGATGTACTGGGTGATGCTCCATCTGGGACGTTCTTGTTCCTCTGGCGTGATAATGCCTTACCCCAGCACCAGTCAAGTGTAAGTATTGGACTGAATGTGGTACATATCAGTATGTAATTTTGCAAACTTTTGTTAATTCATACTTCTCTTCCAGAGCACAGGTCACGACACTGTTAGATACTGGAATGTGTCATACCCTTCTCCTGTGTACGCTCCAGGCCCATATGAAGTGCAAGTAATAGTAGAGAGAGTAGCACTAATAGTGTGGCACATCTGCAGTCAGAGAATAATGTTTAATGTAACAGGTACGTACACACACGGTTGTACAGATATTTGTAGGGGGGGGGGGGGGGGCAAGATTTTAAAACTTTCAATTTTTATATAATAGTCCTTGAGGTTGAAGTTTGTCATGCCTCAAGACATGAATTTTCCTTGAAATAAGCAAAGTTTAATATTTCCAAAAGGATTGATAGTTATCCACACACTACTAAATTACTGTGATATCTAAAAATAGATAAAAGTGTGCCTTTGGTATACAGGTCTTGGATTGGCTTAGATTCAGTTTTCGTTCCATAGACCCAAAAAAGAGATGATTCTCGTGTGTGTGAAACATGTCTGAAAGTATAACATAATAACATAAAACATTTTAATATAATACATACTACCCTGATCATTTGTCACGAGATTGTCAAAATAGGTGAGTACAATGCAGTAAACTGGAACAGCTAATATTTGCAGAATTAACATGGTGTCAGAATGAAATATTGTTAAGCACTATTAATCAATTTACCATACACAGAATACCTAATCTTGACTCTTGTGACCAAGTGCTGTCAAAACTGAAATCTAACAGGCCTTTTTCAATTAAGCTGGCTTAGCTGTCTCTGTTATGGTATTCATCTATAGGGGAGGAGGAGTCGCCTATCAAAAAGTCTTTCAAACTGTGTTTAAACCGTGCTTTATCTGAAACCAAGTTTTTAATAGTTGCTGGCAATTTATTGATAAATGTGTGTTCCTGAATACTGCACCCCATTTTGGACCAAGGTCTTTATGTAGATTGTTCTTATTCCTAGTATTGAAACTATTGGTTGGAAATAGAGGTATATTACTTGCAGCAAATCTCATTAAGGAATAAATATACTGAGAAGCAGTGGTTAGAGTACAAAGTTCCTTGAACAGGTTTCTACATGATCTTGAATCTACACAACAAATGATTCTTATCACACAATTTACCCTGAAGCAATTCTGTGGTGTGCTCTCCCAACTGAATCTATTATTGAGTTGTTATCCTGGAAATTTAAACGAAAACTTTGTGTAATATTAATATGATCATTGATGGAACCATTCTAGTTTAATTATCTGAAAACACTGCCACTTCATGAAATTCTGCTAGTGGCCAACAAGATGATTTATATTCATGTATCAATATTGTTAGGCTCACAAAAAAAATATTAAAAAAGTAGAATGGAAAAATACCAGAACAACTGAGATGACCCAGGTTGACAAATAAAAATAAGGAATTGTTAAGTGCTGCTGACTGGTACTTCTCAGCAGTGAATAAGCTGGAAAGAGACTTAAAAAAAAAATGCTTATTGAACTTTGATGTCATTTACAGTGTGTTTTATTTTGAGGAGAGGACACATACATGAGCATTCACGCGTATGCAAATATTCATGTACATGATATTATTCTCTATTTAATCTACTGACATACAACTTTGTATGCAATTTTGACTTACTTATCAAATAAAATTTTTTTACAAGCTGCAGTAACCAAGCTGTCAGATGCAGTAATGAAGCGAACAAATTATCCATATTGGTAACATTAGGATGGACATTTGAAATGCTATGTGATTTAGTGTGTCATCTGGACCAATCTCGAAAATGATTGGAGATTTGAATTTATTAAAATTTGAGTGGACAATATGATTTCCATCAGTGAGTAGCCACATGTATTTACATTATTAAGTTAAGTTTCCACTGTAGTTTTTCTCTTTTTGAAAGTGAAATGGGTGAACAGTTCTTTCTAATTCTCAATCATCACTCATAGCATAACTCATCACATACTTTTAGCGTCCCTGTAATCAAGGGGAATGTGTTGCAGCAGTGGGATAGGCAGTGTATGAGATAATGGGGTTTGAGGGTCACACATTCCTATATGGGGGACATTGAAATAGCCATCACTGGCATGAGGAAGCAACTGAAAGTATTGGAAACAAATAAGTCGTCAGGTATGGATAGAATCACAATTATAGAGTGTACTCTTCGACATTGACCCCACTGTCTTGCATTTATTGTGATGTCACACGCTGTGCAAAGTGCCAAGCAGCTGGAAAAAGATGCACATGACTCTTGTATATAATAAGGGTAAAAGAACAGATCCACAAAATTACGAACCAATATCCTTAATGTTGGTTCACTGCAGAATTCTTGAGCATATTCTAAATACAAATATATATTATCTTGATGCAGAAAAGCTTCTGTTCACAAGTCACCACAGATTTAGAAAGCAACAATCATCTAAAAGTCTGCTTGTTCTTTCCTTGCACAACGTCCTGTGAACCATTTTATATCTGGATAGTGTTTTGCACATTGCCATAGTGCAGACTATTAATAGAGATTCAAGCATAGAGAATAGTTTGTCTGATATGTGAGTGGCTTAAAGACTTGGTAAGCAATAGAACCCAGTATACGGTGAGCAGAAATCTGCGATTGTTCACTGCCCTCCTTGAGTGACTGTAGGAAGGTACGGGATGGCTTGGACAGTATTTCTATTTGATGTGATGAATGGCAACTTGGTGTAAATATAGAAAAATTAAGTTAAAGCAGATGAGTAAAAAATTAATTAAAGCAGATGAGTAGGAAAACAATTCCATAATGTTTGAATACAGCATTTGCATACCGATTGACACAGTCACATTGGTTAAATATCTATACATAACATTGCACAGTGATATGAAATGCAGTGAGCACCTCAGGTGAGTAGTAGGGAAAGCGAATGGTCGACTTTGGTGTATTGAGAATTTTAGTAAAGTGCAGCTCATCCGTAAATGACACAGAATGTGTGTAGAAGACTAGTGCTGTGCCTTCTTGAGTACTGCAGAGTGTTTGGGATCCCCACCAGACCAGATTAAAGGAAGACATTGAAGCAGTTCAGAGCTGTGCTCCTAGAGTTGTTCCTGGTAAGTTTGCTCAACACGTGACGTACTTAAGTGCTGTATAACTCAAATGGGAATCCCTGGAGGTGAGAAGACATTCTTTTCGAGAAACACTGATGGGGACGTTCAGAGGAACAGCATTGGGGAATGACTTCAGAATGATTCTTTGATCACCAATGTGCATCATGCATAAGGACTGTGCAACAAGGTAAGGGAGATTAAGACTCATACAGAGATGTCAACAGTCAGTTTTTCCTTGCTCCATTAGTGAGTGGAACAGTAAAGGGAGGGACTAGTAGTTGTACAAGGTACATTCCTCCTTGCACCATATGGTAGCTTGTGAAATATGTATGTGGATGTAAATGGGGAGGTTGGAATTCCTTGAATTCTGTGCATGGTTGTCTAGGAATGGTGGCCTCCCTCAATCTCCTAAGGGATGACATTGCAGGATTTGCCTCAAAGAAAAGAAAACGTACTTATATTTCAAAATTGTATCTTGTTGCAATAATTTAATACCCCTTAGTCATTGATGAAAAGATTCTCAGGTCTCCAGCCAGGTGGTAGTGTTGATATCTCGCGACATTTCGGGAAGTGGCATACTACCCATCTTCTGACGAAGTGCCGAGATTCACAAAGAGCGGGCTATTTATATGCGCAATCACCCCCCTCCACTAGACCTTGGGTGGCTGCGGTGGACCAGCGGCTTGCGCGCAGTGGTGGGGATGGCGGTCGCCCTCGGCGGCCGCATTTGGTTCTCGGTGTAAGCATTCTGTCTGTGGCAGAGGACGTTGACGGGTGCGCTCCCGATGGATTGCCGCTATCGCAGGGTTCGGTGCTGCACTGAGTTGGTATCCCTCATCTCTGTTGACCAGTTTGTCGTGTATCCATATTTCTACGGATTCTTTGATAACACTTTCCCAGAAGCCAGATGCTTGGCACAGTACCTTCATGTTTTCGAAGTTGAAGGTGTGTTCTTCATTTATGCTGTGTTCTGCTATGGCTGATTTTTGAGTGTGACCTAGTCACACACATCTGTGGGACACTGCAGCCACCTTGTGAGAAACTCAGCCGAATTCATAAAAATACTCAGGGACATGCGACTACAAAGGGAGGACCTACTCATGAGCTTCGACGTGGCGTCGCTTTTCACGAAAGTGCCCCTTCAAGACTCCTTGGCACTTTGAACTACAAACAGTCAGCCTCTTCGAACACGCAGTAACAACTACCTACTTTCAGTGCAACGGGGAATTCTTCGAGCAGATTAACGGTGTTTCCATGAGCTCCCCATTGGCTCCTGCGATTGCAAACCTCTGTATGGAACGTTTCGAGGAGGTGGCCCTTCAAACTGCCAGACAGAAACCAAAGCACTTCTGCTATGTCGACGACACGTCTGTTGTGTGGGGACTTGGAACACAGGCACTAGATGAGTTTCTGGAACAGCTCAATAGCATTCATCCAAACACCAAATTTACAATGGAAATGGAGGAAAATGGATGCCTCCCCTTCCTTGATATTTTAATTAAGAGGAAGGCAGATGGTTCACTAGGCCATGCAGTACATACGAAGAAGACACACACAGACCTATACCTTTATGCAACAAATTGCTACCATCCAGCACAAAAACAAACAGTACTGACCACCTTGGTACATAGGGTGCGCGCCATCTGCGACAAAGACAGCCTACAATCCGAGCTGCAACACCTGAGTGAAGTCTTCCAACAATATGGCCACAGCCAAACACAGATCAACAGGGCAATTAAAAGAAAGACGGAAGCAGTGAGAACCCCAGAAGAAGATGGTGAAGAAGAAGGAGACAAACGACTCGCATTCCTTCTGTACGTGGGTCCACTCTCGGCCAAAATTGCTAGACTTCTGGGCAAATACATTATCAAAACCGCTCTCCGACCGCCACCAAAGACGAGGGAGCTCCTACGTTCTACCAAAGACGTGCTGAAACTTAACACACCAGGATTATACGGCATACCATACGAATGCCGGAAAACAATACATTGGGTAAACACAGCGCTGTGTATCTAAATGCTGCGAAGAACATATCAGATGTGTGCGACTAGGTCACACAGAAAAATCAGCCATAGCAGAACACTGCATAAATGAAGAACACACCTTCAACTTTGAAAACACAAAGATACTGTGCCGCGCATCTGGCTTCTGGGAAAGCGTTATCAAAGAATCAGTAGAAACGACGATTCGCGACAATCTGGTCAACAGAGATGAGGGATACCAACTCAGCGCAGCATGGAACCCTGCGATAGTGGCAATCCGTCGAGAGCGCCCCTGTAACGTCCTCTGCCGCGGACGCAGACAGAATGTTTACACTGAGAATCGAACGCGGCTGCTGAGGGCGACCGCCATCCCCACCACCGCGCGCACGCCGCTGGTCCACCGCAGCTACCCGAGGTCTAGTGGAGGGGGGTGACCGCGCATATAAATAGCCCGCTCTCCATGAATCTCGACACTTCGCCAGATGATGGGTAGTGTGACACTTCCCGAAACGTCGTGAGATATCAATGCTACCACCCAACTGGTGACCTGAGAAACGTTCATCAATAGTTTATGCTGGGAAAGCCTACAGTCACATATATCCATAAATCATCTATGCTGTCCACTCTTCATAGTGGATTTTCCGGTGATGGCAGGGAAGATTGTGGAAGACACACAACCTTTGGTAGCAGAAGGACAGGTAGTTGGCATCGGCAGAGGTTGGGAGGGTCATCTGTGCCTCTTTCATATCTGTTACCAGGTTTCATCTCAATATTTAATTCATGCAAACCAAAACTCTTCTTTTCATGAAGATGAAATGTGCACTGTCATACACCCCATTCTGTTTAATCTGCCACCACTCCATCTACAGGGCACAAGTGGCCCATTGGGACCATCCGTTCGCCACGTCATCCTCAGAGGAGGATGCGGATAGGACGGGTGAGAGGTCAGCACATTGCTCTCCTGGTCGTAATGATGGTATTCTTCACCGAAGCCGCTACTATTCGGTCGAGTATCTCCTCAATTGGCATCACGAGGCTGAATGCACCCCGGAAAATGACAACAGCACATGGCGGCCTGGATGGTCACCCATCCAAGTGCCGACCACGCCCGACAGTGCTCAACTTCAGTGATCTCACGGGAACTGGTGTATCCACTGTGGCAAGGCCGTCTGTTAAAACTGCCAGGGAACATTATTGTACAGAGAATTTGTTTTAATAAATTTTATAGGAAAAAGCCAATACACATAAAGAGCTCTGGCCTTTTTTATTAAACTGCCACGTGTTGCAAATGTTGTAGTATAATGCGAATTCATCATCTATGAAGTGAGATGGTGGCACAGGCAACAGCTCAATGTAGCAAGCTAAGTGATAGCATTGTGGGAAGCCAGCTTGGCCAGAGATCGAAGACATTAGTAATGCACCCTAGACGGATTGCGTTATCTTGGAACAGGAGAGTGAGATACCACTCCTCTTAACAGGTTTACTGAAACTTTGTCAGTTTGTGAAAATTGTTTGCCACTGGACATCCCAGTGTAGCATAGAAGGCTGTGGAACATTCTCACTCTGATAAATACCGACATTGCCAAAAGTAAATAGAAGTTGCTAGTAAACGTCTACGATCTTTGTAATGTTTCTTGTGAGCAAAGCCTTTTTTTCTCTTCATTGAATGAATATGCTCATGTCCATTAAAATCAGTGACGTTGATGAGGTTGTGCGTTCTGGTACCACCACCATCACCATCATTGCTGTTGTCATCATTGTTTGTTAGGTAGTTACGTCATCTTTTGATCAGTCCCTCGGTGTCGGTGACTGTTATGACATGGAATGTGTCAAGTACACAAGAAATGCATGGATAATTCAAGATTTTTTAAAGCTTAAAATTTTTATTACGTACCCCGCTCCCTTAAATGGCACAAAAGCATATATTGCAACTATAGATTTATTTATTCCTGTTCAAGAATTCACCTACGGTATAGAAGGAGTTGTCAAGGAGATATGATTTCCATTTATTTTTGAAACTATTACTGCTGTCTGTTAGACATTTTATTTCATCTGGTAATTTATCAAAAAGTTTTACAGCAGCATATTTTACCCCTTTCTGTGCGAAAGATAGGTTAAGTAGAGGATAGTGTAAGTCTGTCTTCCTTCTGGTATTATGATAATGAATGTCACTATTGTGTTCATTACTGCATAAATGTACTGTGAGGCTGTTGTAAGAATTCCTAACCTTTTCAACGGATGCCTACAAGGTGTGTGACTATGAGCCCCACTCATTATTCTAACTACTTTCTTATGACCAGTGAATACTTTTTGCCCAAGTGTTGAGTTACCACAAAATATTATTCCATAAGATATCAGAAAGTGAAAGTATGCAAAGTATGTTAGTTTTCCAATTTCTGTATTCTCAAAATTGGCAATAATTCTGACTGCAAAAGTTGCTGATCCTAGTCACTTTAGGAGATCTGAAATTTGAATTTTCCAATTAAGATTCTCATCTATATGTACACCCAAAAATTTACTGTGCTACCTTGGCTACTGACGTCTGTTGATGTGTCATATTTATTGAAGGAACCATAGTCCTTGCAATGGAAAATTGGATGTAATGTGTTTCTTCGAAGTTCAGAGCAAGCCCATTCGTAGAAAACCAATAAATAACTTTTCCAAAGACGTTATTTGTATCATTTTCAATTGGAGTTTCTTTTACTGGTGCTCTTATCTTCGGCAAGCAGTGTCAGTTTAGCTTTTTGTTTCAGTTAAGAAGGCAAGTCATTCACATATATCAAGAACAGAAGGGGACCCTTGATCAAACCCTGTGGAACACCTAATGTAATTTCATCCCAGTTGGGGATGAAGTGGGAAACTTCCTTAAATCACTTAAACCACATGAAGAAACGTTTTGCTTCATGTTCTGTAGATATGACGTTAACCACCCATATGTCATTTATACCATAGAATTGTAATTTATGTAACATGTCATAGTTCACACAATCGGATGCTTTGGGTAAGTCACAGAAAATTCCTATTTGTGATGTTTTACTATTTAAAGACTGTTATATGGGCAGTGAAACTGTATATTGCTGTCTCAAAGGAACAGCATTTTTGAAATTCCAACTGTGATTTACTAAGTATCCCATTACTATTGAGATGGCTAATCACTCTTGAGTACATTGCTTTCACGGCGATTTTTGAAAATGCTGTAAGCAAGGATACTGTCCAGTAATTATTGACATCTTTGGTGTCCCTTTTTTGTAGAGAGGCTTGACAATGGCATATTTTAACCTGTCTGGGGAAATACCTTGAGTTAGAGATGCATTACATATGTGGCTCAGAACATCAGCTGTAGCTGCTCCACATTGTTTTAATGTCTTGTTAGAGATGTCATATACTCTAACAGAAAATTTATTTTTCAAAGCTTTTCCATATATCACAAGAGGTTGTTATGTAGAAATTAATCTGATTAGGATGTCTCAAAATTGATGTTTCCATGTACTGCTTGGCTTTTTCTTTTGAACTATTTTCACCAACACTTAGGAAATGGTTGTTAAATACATTAGCTACTTGTGTTCTGTTGGTTAACATGGTCTCATTCTCTTTAATAGTAATGCTACCTAACCCAGTGATTACTTTTCCTGTCTCCCTTCTAACAACATTCCATACTGATTTGATTTTATTGCCTGAGTTGTTAATTTCATCCCTAATATACATATTTCTTGATTTTCTGACAGCTTTTCTCAGTATAATTTTTGTAGTGTAAAATTACTTCTGTCTCTGTACTAATTCGTGCTGTGCCATACAGTTTTCCTTTTCTTTCTGAAGACACTTTCATACCTGTAGAAATCCAAGGTTTCTTTGAGAACTGTCTACATTTACTATTTTTTTTTGGGGGGGGGGGGGGCAACAATGTTCAAAAAGGGATATAAATTTATCAAGAAATATGTTGCATTTATCATTAGCATTTGGCTCATTATATACAGGGTGATTATAGTTCAAGTTAAACTTTCAAAGCTCTTTAGAAATGACACCACTGGTCAGAATGATGTCAATGGAATATTATCAGAGAAGGGGCAAAACATATGGCAGAAGAAAAATAAATAGTTACAAAATGTAGAAATAGATGGTGCTGTAAGCATCATAATTTAGTAATGGTTAACTACAAGTGAATCACACAACAGTGTCTAAGATACACGTTTGAAGTTAAACAAACTGCACTACTCAGTGTGCATGGGTGTACAGGTGTGGTACTGCTAGTTGTGTAATCCAATCCACCCCAGCAAGGTCATATCAAATCGGATGGGAAAAATCAGTTTTTAATTGTCCTGGGGCCAAAAACCGCATAAAAAACATCAATCAAAATCGAATTGGATTATTAACTTCCATGCGACTGGTGCAAAACATGTTCAATATTCTGTCCACCTTTTTCTGCAAGAAGTTGAAATCGAGAAACAGCATGTTCCACAACTGATCGAAGTGTTTCCAGGGTCACATTCAAAATGTGTTGCGGAATGTGTGCCTTCAATGCAGCTAAGTTTGCAATCGGAACACTGAACACAACATCTTTCAGATAGCCCCACAGCCAGAAGTCACACGGGTTAAGATCAGGTGACTGGGTCAACCCCAGGCTGTAGGGAAATTGCAGCTGATAATTCTAGCATTTCCGAAATCGCATTTCAGCTGCTGCTTAACTGGATTCGCAATGTGTGGAGGTGCGCCATCTTGCATAAAGATGATCCCATCCACACTTCCATGCTGTTGGAGAGCTGGAATGACATGGTTGTGCAAAAGACACTCATAGTGCTTACCAGTGACGGTACAGGTAACAGGACTGGAAGCACCTGTCTCTTCAAAAAAATATGCCTCTCTGATAAATTATGCTGTAAGCCCACACCACAAAGTGACCTTTTCAGGATGAAGTGGTACTGATTGATTTGCTTGTGGGTTTTCCGTTGCCCATATTCGAAAATTCTGTGTATTGTCATATCCTGTCAGATGGAAGAGGGCTTCGTCTGTCCACAAAATCTTCCACGGCCAATCATTGTCCACTTCCATGCGAGCAAGTAATTCTAAATCAAAGGTCTCTTGCTGGCAGATCAACAGGAAGCAACTCATGCACATGGGTAATTTTGAATGGATAGCAAAGAAGAATGTTTCGTAGGATTTTACGCACCGTGCTCATGAGTATGTCCAATCTTGAGGCAATTCTGTGTGCTCTACATGTTTGCACACCATCACTCATCTCCTCCTGCATTGCTGTGGCCATTTCTTCCACTGATGTCAAATCAATTTGTTTCCTCCCTCTACCAGGTTGCACACCAAAAGAACCCGTCTTTTTGAATTTCCAAATCATTTTCTCCAGACCCATGGCAGTCATCAGACCAACACCTTTTATCAAACTTTTCAGTTTCCGGAACTTCTGAGAGCGACATGTGCACAGTCATCATTCTTGCAATACAGCTTTACAAGCAGAGAGCAATTCTGCATTGAGACAGTCATGGCGAACATTGCAGATGCAGAAGGAGGAAAAGCTGTGTACCTGGCATGTGTATGCCAACCTCAGTGGGTGGTGCACAAGACAAATGATTTCATTTACGTATTCTGACAAATACGCCTTCTTTTGATCAATTTTTGCAATATTTTTCTTCTTCTGCCATACGTTTTTCCCCTTCTCCAATAATTTTTCATTGCAATTTGACATCATTCTGACCAGTAGTGTTATTTCTACAGCGCTTTTGAAAGTCTAACTTTAATTATAGTAGCCCTGTACATCTCCCCAATTAACACTTCTTCAACTTTCTCTGAAATGCTCTATAAATACCAGGTTGAGCAGCCTTACACTTTTACTTAATGGTTTCCAAACTGTACACCCTGCTAGGTTTTTGTTGTAGTTTATGCAGATTAATGCAGCTAAATGACAATTAACAACTATTTAAGGGACAAAATAAACTGTTGCTTCATTTGCACAACACACATTAATACATTTGGCTACGCAAAAAATATTATGTTGCCCATCAACAAACACGGAACATGTATATTCCACAGTCTAATGCACTCTGCACATCATATCTTGTTCGCCACTATGCACGCTGGAAAATGTTTGTTCACATATCTGCAACACTTCCCCTTGAACAAATATTTTTCAGATACTCAACACTATACATCCGAGCTTAAACCATAATGTTTCACCAGCTTCTGAAGTTTGTCCTTACTGGGAGGCTTGGTTAGGAGAGCAGATAATATTTCTTCTGTGCATAGACAACTGGGAACTATATTTCTCTGTTCCACATGATGTCTTATAAAGTGATGCCTTATGTCAATATGTTTGATCTTACACTGGTGACATTATTTTTTTTCAATTTTAATAGCTGCCATATTGTCACAAACTGCCACAGTTGGCTTTAATGTTGGACGAGATTCTATTTCACTCATCAGTGTATGGACCCAAAGAGCTTCTTGGATAGTGGAGGACAAGGCCATATATTCAGCTTCTACAGTACTCAAAGCAACACTTCTTTGTCTCTTACATGACCATGATATCAATTCTCCCGTTAGTCTAAAACAACTTCCAGTGATGGAGTGTCTGCTTTCCAGCTCATTTCCCCAGTCTGTATCACTGTATCCTTCCAAATTTACATTTCCAGTTTTAGAAAATTTTAACTTACGATCAGCAGTTCCATTTAAACATCTGAATATTCTCTTGACTGCCATGCAGTGCTTTTCTCTGGGATCACTACAAAACTTGCTTACTGCAAATGCAATGTCTGGTCTGGAAGTCTGTGCTAAGTACAGTAGACTTCCTACAGCTTCCAAATAGGGTACACTTTCCTTACATGTCTTGTCATCATCAGTTAATAGCAGTTCTGCATTATTTTCCATAGTAGAAATAGGTTTACAATATGCCACATTGAATTTTTCTAAGATCTTCCTTGTGTACAGAGATTGATCAATCCATAATTCTTCTCCGTTGGCACTTCTTAGAATCTTCATGCCTAAGTATTGATTAATTTCCCCTAAATCATGCATATTAAATTCTGACGGTAACTGTTTTTTAAAATGTCCCTCTGGCTATCACTATTGATTAAAATAAAAAAGTCATCTACCCATGTGGCCATGATTGCAATTTCTTCATTGCTCCTTTTATGATATATAATTGGATTTGCCTTTGACTGTAACATTCCTAGTTTTATCAAAGTTTTATGCAAACATTTATTCCAGCAATGGCCACTTTGCTTTAATCCATATATGCTTTTCTTCAAATGCCAAATTCTCCTTTTCCCTTGATAAGGTTGCTTAACTTCATCAGATGCAATCACATATATTTCCTCTTCCAGCCTTTCATTTGGGTAGGCTGTTTTCACATCCATTTGATGAATTAATAAGTCTTCCTTTACTGCAAGAGCTAAAAGGTAATGATGAATACTTCACCACAAGTGAGAAAGTTTCATTGTAATCGATTCCTTCTTTCTGGGAATATCCTTTAACTACCAATCTGGCTTTGAATTTTGGTATTGCACTCTCAGGATTTTTAATATTAAACACCCATCTTGTTCTTTAGTGGCTTTTTGTTTTCAGGCATGTCAACCCATTCATATGTATCATTATCCACAAAAGATTGCAGCTCCTTTTCAATTGCCTTTTTCCAAGCTTGAGCATTTGAACTTGCTAAAGCTTCATCAACTGTGATTGGTTCATTGTTGACTGTTGGGGCAGCTTACATTTCATACTCTGGATATTTTTTTGGTTTTGCTATATGTGAAGACCGCCTTAAACTGACTTCCTCTGATGAATCTCCTTCCTCAATTTGATTCTCAGGTAGCACATCAGCTTCCTCTTCATTCTCATCTTCCTCTGTTTCAGCACTATCAACATCACGCATGGTTGCATTACTGTATCATTTTGACTACTTTCCTTTATTTTTGGTCTACAATCCTCTAAAAATTCTACGTCTCTACTACTTATTATCTTCTTATTCACAGGATTATAAAATCTGTAGCCTTTTGAATCCTCACAGTAGCCAACAAAAATATATTTTTGAGATTTTGCATCCCATTTTCCTCTTAATGGTTTTGGAATCTGAACCATGGCATCACATCCAAAGACTTTTAATTGCTTTCAATCCGGTTTCTTCCCAGTCCATACTTCATAAGGTGTCTTGTGTCTCACAGCTTTGGTAGATGGTCTGTTAATTAAATACAATGGTGTTGACACAGCCTCTGCCCAAAAGCACTTAGGTAGCTCATCGTCGATTAAGATACTTCTTGCCTTTTCTACAATAGTTCTGTTGGCTTGTTCTGCAACTCCATTCTGAGGAGGACTGTAGCGAATGTTAGTCTGATGCCTAATACCTATTCCATTCAACTGTTCCTTAAACTGACTGTTTACATAAGCTGAACCATTGTTTGATCTAATAATTTTAATTTTCTTCCCACTCCGTCTTTCGACTATTTTGCAATAAACAACACATCATCATTCACTTGATTCTAGCTATTTATAAAATAAACATACATGTAGCTAGAAAAATCATCTATGAATCTCAGGAAACAGAAGCTTCCTCTTTAGGATTTATTCTCCATAGGTCCACAGAGATCTGAGTGTATGAGTTGCAAGACTTTGGTGGATCTGCTCTGATTCAATTTAAATGGCAATCGAGCCTGCTTCCCTTGCAAACACACCTCATATTGGACATTATTCATTCTTTAATTTTCCATCCCAGTTGCCACATTCTCCAGTAAAGTCGTACTTTTCCTATTCAAATGGCCAAGTCTCCTATGCCACAAGAAACCTTTTGCAGCATAAACAGAGTGATTTCATGTTTCAGCAGTATTTTGAACTGTATTCACTTAGTAAATACCTCTTACATTACTTCCAGTAGCTACAGTATCACCACAAGAGTCTATCACTTTGGCTCCCTCTATAGCTAAGATAACTTTATTACCCTTCTTTAATATTTGCTTACTGACAACAAATTAGTTGCAATATTCTTTACATAATGTACATCATGAGCAATAACAATTTCCTTTTCCCCATTCACAAGAAAATAAGACCCACTTTTCCTGCAAGTTCACACTTTAACTTAGATCTGTCAGCTGTGCAATACCAATGTCAGTCCTTGACTGAACATCATACAAACCTGATGGAGCTTTGGTAATGTGCACAGATGCTCCTGAATCCAGGAACCATTCTGCATGATCGTCACTTGCTTCATTAAAAGAGTAAAAGACAGAAAATGCCTTACCTTTATGGGTAGTCTCTCTCTCAAGACTACTAAGAATTGGCATGCTTCTTTTCTTTTATACTTAATTTTTCATTACACTGTGAAGCAAAATGTCCAATTTTCTGGCATCTGAAACATATTATTGGCTTTTTCTTGTACTAAGGGTATAAAGCCGATGCTGTTTCTTTTTCTGAAGCATTAGAATCTGGTTCATTCTTCATGTCCTGTATAATCTTTAACACTATCCACTGTAATGGGTATTCCCAAACTTTCCAAACCCATAATCATTGTCGAATATTTCTCTGGTAGTCTAGCTAACAATAAAGTTCCAATCCATTCATGTGCAATTTCAAAACCAATATTCCTCAGACGATTGGAGATTGAAATTATTTTATTCACATATTCATCCACACTTTCACACTTATTCAATCTTGTGGTTATCAGCTCATGAGGTAATCCTACTTTTCTGGTTAAACCACCATCTTCAGATGAGTTTTTCAGTATGTCCCATACCTCTTTTGCTGACGCAGCCTTTTCTATGTGAACAAATTCACTGGATCAATCAAAAGGATTAGTTTTGATTTCGCCTTCCAATCCATAGTAGCAAAACGTGATTCCGTAGGTTCCAGTTTACCGTTTACGATGTCCCGTAAGTCGTCCAAGTGCAAATACGCATCAATGGCAAATTTCCAAGTCGCGTAATTTTTGCCCCCTACAAGCCACTCTATTTGCGGTATCTATGTTGTACTCATTTAACAGTTATTTTTCTTCTTCATATAGCGTACACAATCCAACTTTATATGAATTTCCGTGCAGTTTTTGTGCAAATACACGTCACCTTAAAGCTTATTATTTAGCTTTAATCCAGTAGCTGGGCCCATAACCTGTCGTAGTTTATGCAGATTAACGCAGCTAAATGACAAGTAACAACTATTTAAGGGACAAAATAAACTTTAGCTTGATTCACACTACACATATTAATACATTTGGCTACGCAAATATGTTACGTTGCCCATCAACAATCACGGAACATGTGTGTTCTACAGAGTCTAATGCACTCTGCACATCATATCTTGTGCGCCACTATGCACGCTGGAAAATGTTTGTTCACATATCCCCAACAATTTTGTAAGTTAATCAGCTGTGCATCGTGATCTGATAATCCATTTATCACAAGGAAAGTATGTGTTAGTTTTAAATCGTCTTGATGTACAAATGCATTATCTATTAGAGTGCTAATGTGCTACCATCTTGAGCTGTATGTGTAGGAAAATTGATCTTTGATTGTAAGTTACATGTCATTAACAACTCTTCTAGTTCACTTTACCTATCAGAATTGCTTAGATCATTTACACCAAAATCACCATAGATTAATAACTTCTTCTTTTTGTCTCACAGACACCATAATAGGCAGTCAAACTATTTTATGTACGGCTCCCAATCTTCTATTGTGGACCTGTATACTGTTGCTAATATCAACACTACATTATGTAGCTGTAGTTAACATGCACAAACTTCAAAGTGCTGATCTACACAAAATTTGCTTACTTCTGTGGTTTGGTAGTTACACCCTTCTTCTGTGTAAATGGCAACTGCTCCTTTATTCATGCTGGATCTGCAAATGTAAGACGTTAAATTATACCCATTTATACTGATGCTTATCTACACAGTTACATGGTGTTCAGACAGACAAAGTATGTCAGTATCCTTCTTATTTTTGAGATTATCAAAACATGCTAACAGCTCATCTACTTTACTTTTTATTACCCTGATATTTTGATGAAGTAAAATGATACTACCCATAGCTTTATATCCCTATTTACTGTACGTGAAGCTTCATTTATTCTATTTTTCTTGATTGTTATCTGTCTGGACTTTGGCTTTAACCTAAAAAGCCTGTCTACCTGGTCCCATTAACCACAGGGATCATCTCTTGTGTGACTGTGGCACCCTGTACAGCATCTGCTAATAGAGAAGCAAACTTAGCTATCCCTTTCCTATTTAGATGCAGGCCATGTGTAGTGTATCCCTACCTACCAATAGCATCAACTGGAACAACACTTATGTGAGATTTTGCTGTTGTCTGGAGCATCCTGTTCAGTTCAGTGTTAACATGCCTTAGAGCAGTGTTTACACAGTTATCGATTGTGGCACTGAAAAACCTCCACAAACCCCACATTTGTGTGCCCAGTTTCTGCTCCTATTTTATCCAGGTCACTTGTAATACCATATCTTGGATTCATAGCCAGGCTGTTTCCTGCTCACCCAACTATAATTACCTGATCTTCCTTCTCAAAGTCCCTGCAAATCTGATCTAAGTTTTCTTTCACCTGCCTAAGGCTAGCACTTGGTTTCACAAAACTTGTGACCTGGTACCCTGCACCTAATTTCTTCTGAATCTGCTGCCTACACCTCTCCCATGACTGTTACCTAAAAGTAGAATTCTTCTTTTCCTGTTCTGATCTGATCCTGATCTCTCTTTTTTCTTTAAGCTAATATTTTGCTTCAGCCTACATTCAGCTAAATCTGGATGAGGCCCTTCCTCCACTACTTCAGATAGCAAGACAAACTGATTTCCTAACTGAAATTCGAAAGTTTTTTCAACAGTGCCCTTATTTTCCAATTGCTTGCTACTTTTTCCCAGCACCCCATCTCGTTTTCCTGCCTGAGCCTTCATAATTCCAAATTCATGTTTTCCAATTCAGCCTTAAGGGCACAAATTTTTGCCTCCCATTCAGCAAGTTTTCTGTCCTTTCCACATAACCTGCATTGTCATGGAAGAGCCTCATTATCTAGCCCTGCTTCTTCACCACTACATTCAACCCAGTGACGATAACCTACGGTCTTCACAGAAGACCCCGTCCATTAGATTTCTACAGTAACCACCACATTTGTCACACATGGTTTGATAGAAAAATTTACACAAAAGCAGAGAATAACTTGGCAAAAGAGCACTGAAGTTTCGTAACCTGTGCTAATACGTAACTAAACGCTAATGTAAACAAACCTTTAAACTTACTTTTGAAACACTATATGACAGACCCGAATTAATTTAACTTTGAACCACTAAGTCTAGTCAAAGAAATAAAAATCTACACTCGCATGAATTTTATGCCTAAAATGTAAGCAAACCTATCAACTACTGGCCTTTATGAAATACTTTCTTTTCAATCTAAATAAGCTCAGAAAAGCAAAACCTTCATTGGATAGCCTAGTGAATAAGTGAATGCACTAGTCTAAAATGTAATGTTAACTAAATTAGCTCTTATTTAAATATTAATCACTTAACTTAGCGAGAGCTTCGTGGATGTGCATCTGCTAGAGATATTACATTGCTCATCTGAGAAGCACACCAACACTGTTCATAGTTAGGGCAAGTAGAAAAATAGGTAGCTACCAAGCACTGTCTGAATACAGCCAGGAAAAACCCTTACTACTGTTTTTGAGTCTGTGTCAGCAAAGAGGCCCTCCATGTATTTGAAAGTGAAAATGTAATGATAGTGTGTGTATTATTTCAGCAAGGCATAGGATACAACATGAGCAGGATCACATTGGTTACAGAGGACGGAATTAAAAACTAAGAAGTGAGTATTTGCTGCTTTGGATTTGCTGGCCATGTGATAGTTTAGTTTCATCACAGTTCAACAATGTGTGTCACAATGAGGATCCCAGAGTGAATGACCATTGCTATGTGCATATGGACTTGTCACAGTATGACAGTTACCATAATGCCCTATATGAATGTTGCAAAACACTCACCGTGAAGCCTGAAGATGACTCTAAAGTGCTTTATCAAAGAGCAGCAGAGTTTTGATGAGATCACCTGACCCAGACAGTGCTTAGGACCCTCAGTAACATTTCTTACATCAGGAAAGTTTAAGCAGCATGACAATATAATTACATGAACTATAAATATAAAACTATATAAAGTGTGAAGAATCTGTAAAGTTTCTGTTTAAGCAACTAAATAATTCTCATGGCTGCACCTCTGCCCCCCCCCCCCTCCACTTGGTGTTGATACTAACAGCCTCAGAACTGACATAATGTTTGAGCCTTTTTAGCACATTTTGTGTCCTGCAAATGAAATAATATTGTACAGAATATCCAGTCATTACTGAATTAATCATATTTAAAAACTGAAAAGATAATCAGGCTTCACTAACTATTGTAAACAGTAATGTGAGAGAAATTTCCAGCTTCAAGGGAGTAAAGGAATGAGCAGGGAAGAAGTATGTAACAAAGTATTGCTGAAACATATTATTTAATGGAAAATCCAGGTTGGAATATCAACAATGGTGAAAAGGATAGATTTCTGTACACTGTAAAGATGCACATTGAGTTGCAGAGAGGCACAATGAAAAGACTGTTACAGTCTGAGCTTTCAGCCAACACTGTCTTCAGAAAAGAAAGAAAAACACATACATATTTACACAAGCAGCCCCCCCCCCCCCTCCACACACACACAAGTACACAAAAAGCGCACAATTACTATCTCTGTCCGCTGTAGCCAGACTTCTCTGAAGAAGGCTTTGGCTGTAAGTTCAGTGTGGAACAGTCTTTTCATTGCACATATCTGCAACTCCCACAAGTCATCTTTATGGTGAGTAGCACTTTATCCTTTTCATAATAGTTGAAATATACAATCACTGGAAATGCTAAATCGTGACTAGCGATCCGTGAAAGGCTCTCACTTGTTCAGCATGTTCTTTAGTCACTTTTGGTTGTTACAGTTTCTTCCCTTTGCGTACAGGTACACAAACAAAACTGTTTGAGTTGCTCTTTCATTTGAAGCGTTATTTATATTTGTAAGGTGAACATAATAAATGCTACAAAGCCCTAAACCTGTATATTCGTTTTGAAACACACTGTATTAAACCTGTTTCTGTATGTCCGGACATTACACTTTCTTTTCTCCAAATCTGGGCATTTACAGCTGATTTTTATCTGTGCATAATGTAATTCATATTGTTGATTTGTGGCATTTGATTTAGATCTTAGTTCAGATACTTTGAGATGCAGAGATTTAACTTCATGTTGTTCTTGTTTCCAGAGCTACTGAATGGCAAGATGAACATGTCACAGCCAGGGAATGCAGACATCAGTTCTGTTGTGTCTAGTTCACAAGAAGTTGAACACACTGTTGAGCTTTCTGCTCCAGACAGAGATTATGTATTGAGTAATAACAGACACACACTTACCTATTGGTTTGTTGACTGTATCTACTATGGCCACTCTACAGATTTCAAGTTTCACTACAATTATTCACAACCTGGAGTTGAGCACGATGTGGAGGTTTGCAAAACATGTTTAATACATTCTGCATGCAATTTTTAGCTTGTAGAAGGAGGCATGTGCAACAGAGGCTTGATGTGTTTTGTTTTAATTTGCCACGGGTACACCAGAGGCGAGTATTATGTACATTTTAGACTTCAGGAAAGCCTATGACACTGTTGACTTCCAACATTTTACTTGCTAAATTCAGCAGGCTACATTTCTCGGCCATTGCAGTGCAATTGTTTTGCTCATATCTGATGTCTCACCAGTGATGTATCATGCGCGGCACCATTAAACCATTATGTCCCGAATTATTTTTTTCAAAAAGTACGAAAAATGTTCATAACCATAACTAGAGAGATGCCTGTAACTAAAAACTATCAATACTTTTCTTTTCACACTTCTCGCTTTCTCCTAACAATGCTTTACCATATGGCAATGCTGGGTCATACACAGGAAAATAATACTCCAAGAATTTTTCAATCCGTACTAGCTTTTATTGCATAAAGACATGAGAAATTTCATTATTTGCATGAAATATGAACATACAGTAATATTGTACATGTGTTTAGTACCTTTTTTAAATTTTGAAATGGTAATTTTGAAAACATTTTATGCATAGTACAGTTTCACACTTTGAGCATGCAGTTCGACTGATTGTGGAGCAGTTTTCACCAGCACATCTCCTTTTCTTCTCAGTTGAAACTGGACAATGGTTAAGTTCATCATAACATAGATTTTCATAAGTTGTATCTTGTAATGCACGCCTGTGTCCTGGGCCTTTGGATTTTCTCCATAGTGATTGCAGTAGTAGATGGCAATGTGGTGGCGAAATTCTAAGTGAGATATGGTAGGATGGGCAATTCTATTATGCACACCCACATCAACCAACCATGATGCAATTCCACCATTTTTTACCACGATTCCCGGTTCAATAAAGGTTTACATCAGGTCCATTTTGGTCCATGCCTCCCAGTGATCTGTTGTTTTCTAACACTGATTTTCTTTTTGTGTTCTCTGGAATAACACTGCACCAGTGAAATGGGATTCTTTCCATATGATTTTGGTGCACCATTTACAAGAGCATTATGTAACCATTTGGTGACAATTATACCAGTATCCTCCATTTTGATAGAAGTAACATATCCTCTTGACCTTTTCTTTAGAACTGTTTTGATTTCAAGTGGGCAGTTTTTCGGAATTCTGTTTGCACAGATATTTCCTGTTCCATAGAACCCAAGAGATTTCAGTTCTGCTAACAATGGAAGTCCAGTAAATAAATTATCAAAATAAAATGAGAACTGGAGCTGCTGGACATCTGTTTCAAACTCATCAATCGTAGTCACAAGTCATACTCTTGAATCGTTCGTGGATTTTGACTGTGGTATATTTTGAAATTTATTAGGTAACCTGCTTGTGTGCATAAAGGCCAAACCTTGTATCCAAATCGCAGTGGTTTTCTCTTTATAAACTGCTTACAGCCATGACGTCCGAAGTATGCCATCGTACATCGTCGTACTAAAGATTCTGCTCGGGATGGAAATGTGTAGCATATTTGCTTTCAGATGGTCTGTAATGGGATATAATTTCCACATTTTATCCCCCTCACTTCCTTTTTTTCCGACTGCCCTCAAAGTGAAGAAACTGCAGTATCTGTTGAAAGCTGTTTCTTTGCATAGCGTTTGAGACCATTTCATTCTTCAGATCACCATCATTGCCCCAAAATGATCGTACACATGGGTGATAGTTGTAGTCAGTTACAAGTAAAATGCCAATAAAGACTTTCAACTCTTCCAAGGTATTGTTTGGATTAGGCTTCTCAAGAAATCTAGCATACTTTTCTGACTCATCACAAATATTTTGTAATATAGCATCATGGAAAAATTTCTCAAATTGTTCATTGGGTGGCATTCCCAAACAATCCTGGTAATTAGCGGGAGGATATACAGCAGTAATTGGTTCAGATTTGTCTTCTACCCATTTGAAATCTGCGTTCTTGTTGAATGGTGGAATTATACACGTAGACCTTGTTGACTGAACATGTTGTAACTCCACTGAAGACTTGCAAGATTGATTGTTCATAATATCTTCATTATTAGTACTCACAGATTGTTGAAAACATTCTAAAACTTTCCAAAATTTTGTCATCTATTCCAGTTTCTGCTTCCACATTTTGTCGGGATTTTATTTGTTCAATAGTCTCAATACAGCTGCCATTTTTCATAATTATTTCACAGTTATCTTTTAACTGTCCACGGCACACGTTATCTGGTAACCCACCTTCTTCATCTTCCTTGTCATCATCTCCGCTAACAGCTCCATCTTCGGTTTCGGGGGGTTGTAAATACAATGCTGTTGGCTCGTCATCTTCACCCATAATTTTCTCTAAGTAATCAAGGGCTTCTTTCAGTTAAATGGGCCTAAAATAATGTGAAAACAGAGAGAAAGTTATCCATCTATTGTAATCAAGCTTCAGTTCTAAATAAAACTATTCGAAACACCATAAAACACGTAATAGCATACCAAAAATGTCAGCAATAGGGAAAAGTGCTGTATGACCTAGCATTGCCATATGGCAACAAAAATACAATATACCATAAAACTATTTTTAAAATACAATTTTTTTGGAAAATGACAATACTGAAATAAAGATACATATTTCAACAAGAATCTCCAGTAGGTATCATTACTGCATTGAATAAGTAAGTAATTCAAAAGTAACTTTTACATTGTCATATATGAGGGATCATCTTCCTCCGACATCATGCTGACTTTCCAAGTCTTCTCTCACTGATGGCAAAGCAACAACTGACCCAAGCTTGTACCAGACACCTGCTAGAGTTTCCAACAATGAAATTCCGATGCGATTATCTGTGCTGCAAGAAGCGTGTAGTGCCGAGTTGCGGAAATGACAACGCTTGCGGTGCATTACCATATGGCAACGCTGGGATGATTCGGGTTAAGCTACAATGGAGGCAGGTAGTATCAGTTGTCCCCCAGGGTTCAGTATTAGATCCTTTTCTCTTTTCGCTGTGTGTCAATGACATGTCATTAGTTTTGCACTGCTGCAGACACCACATTTATGCTGATGATTTCCAGTTGCATCTACGTAAGTTCAAAACCAGTAAATCTCAAAATGGCTATTAAGAATCTCAAAGCATCAGCATCTCTCCATACCCTACTAAAGTATAAAAAGCTCTCCCTCTGGACCTTAAAAAGAAACTTGTGCAAATGCTTACACTACCATTTACTGATTACAGCGATGTTATCCTGCAAGATTTCAGGAGAGTTCATGGTATCTCGAACTGGGTATGAATGACTATGTTTGTTATGTCTGTGATGTTCGACTCTTCGATCATATTTCACCAACATAAGCACAGTTATCCTGGCTGCAAGCAGAGAAGTGGAGAGATTTCCATACCCTCTGTCTTTGTCTTACTGTCTCTCATATCTCTCCTCAACCTTAACACTCGTGTTTGAACAGCATGGCAGAAACACCTGTTCTCAGTGGAACAAAATCCTTTGTGCCCTGTTCTATTGTTAAGCCCCTTCTTTGAAGTCCTTTTTCAGTAACAGGAACCCACTTTATATTAACCTCCTGCATTACACTAGAGAACTGAATCACATCTATAGCTTCAGAAGAAAGTTAATGAAATATCTTCTAAACAAAAATAACGACTGTCAATGTCCCTGTAAACCTTCGTTATCCCTGTAATGTTTGCACAGATGACTGTGGTTGTAGATGTGCAGTTGGCCTGGCACATGAAGGGTGAGCGATAGTGGTGGGGGTTATGGGCAGACACTGTAGGGGAATTGTCGAGTGCTGGAGGGGAAGTACCATTCTAAACTGAAGCCTACGCTCACATTTCCTGTAAATATTAAGTGGAGCCCATCCAAGCCCACACTTGTTTGGTGACCATTCAAAAAGATCTGTCACCTCTGCTTTGGTTAGCATATAAAAAGAAATCCGCTGAGAACACAATGATTTATTTTTGCCAGGATTGTTAACCATTTGCACTTTCAGAGAGGTGTCATGAATGGTGAATTTATGCTGTCATGTTAGAATTTTCTTCTTTTGCTAAAAAACAGCGGAGTTTACAAAGTGTCACCTTACTAACATGTTGTGCAGACACAGTTGTGAGAGGATTCTGTGACAATGGTTTGTTAAGTTTATGACTGAGGAAAATGAGGACAGTAGCTTACAAAAAGGCTCATCATCAGTGCAAAATAAACATGTAATATCTTTACTTACGCTGTTCCAAAATGCATAGCATTTCTCGTTACGCCAGCTGCCGATGGCCCGTAAGAATTATGGCCCTTAAGAATTAGAGTCTCTTATCGGAAAATTCTTTAGTTAGTGGAATAATACAGCAGATAATGAAATTTTGCATAATAACCCTGTGGCAAAATATTCTCCTCTTGGCATGGTAGCCGGTGACCATGCAGGGATTGCACTGTTGGTGCCGGGAGCTGAAAACTCCCATGTATGCCAAGGAGTATGTGCCAGCTGTGACTGGGGCATGGGGACTCCAAGCAATCGATTACTGGCCAGGTAGTTGCTGAGGCTGTGTGGCGCCCATGGGGAGAGGCCCTGTTTGGAGTGGATGACACTATGGTGGCTGAGCCGCAAAAGAAGTGGAAGAAGTTACATCCCACTGGCAGCCATACGGTCTGAGCATTATCTATGGAAGGGAAGTCCTCATTTAATGTGGAGAGATACAAACCTAAATATTCCCTTCCTTAGCTACGCCATGGAGGAACATAGGGCTAAGTGGCAAGCAGAGAAATAGTGCCCCCAGTACTTGGTTTGCGTTAGAACTGATGGGGATTCCTTCTTGGTCCCAGGCCCTTATTCTTTGAGGAGAACATAGAAGACAAGTTGAGGGAAGTGGCAACCATATCTAAAGTGAAAAGTGGGTCAGTTTTAATCAAACCAGCATCCGCAGCCCTGTCACAAGTGCTGCTCACTTGTAACAAGCTGGGTGACATATTGGTGACTTTCAGTACCCATAATAGTCCAAAGATTATTTTGGCCATCATTTTCCGCTCTTGTAATCTGATGAGGAGTTATGCACCAACTTGGAGCAAAGAGATGTGCATTTTGTCTGCCATGTACAAAGTATATAGGGGGCCAAAGGACAGTAGGGGGCTGCTACCGGTGCTTTCATCTTGGCCTTTGAGGGCCTGAAAAGGTCAGAGTGATGGTATACTTATGCGATGTGAAATTGTATGTGCCCCCCCCCCCCTCCCCCCTACCTGCCATGCGGTGCTTCAAGTGTTTGAAATTTCGACATATGTCTTCATGTTGCAACCTGTATCATCTGTGGCAAGCACCATTCTCCCTGGGCCAGTTTGCACCATTTTCCAGAGAGAAAAGAAATTACAAGTATATAAGAATCTCGACAAACTAACTTATCGAGAGACCAAGAACAAGTACGAACGGTTGCACCCAGCATGGATAACAGTGTCATATGCTACAGCTAGGATGACATCACCCACTTCTGCCTGTTACAGCTCCTGCGATGGGCCCTCAGGGCCGCTCAACAATGTCTGATCCCCTGTGGTTTGGGGCTCTCCTCTTGCTGCTTCCTCCCCCACACCCAATTTGAGATTGTTGGCTTCTCACCCACTGGTGATACTGATACCCACCTCCCAGCCAGAGACAAATCACCTTCCTCTGGCTTCTATCACCAGGAAGGGGTTCCTTTGGACATTTCCTTTCAAGGTTTCTGCCGGTTTACAACTGGACACCAGCCAGTGACTGAGGGAGCCACAGGCTGCTACTGGAATCTTCTTCTTCTTCTTCTTCTTCTTCTTCTTCATCATCATCATTCCTTTCCTTAGAGGATTTGGATGATTGCATGGGCTTCTCTGTATCAGTTTCAATTAATGATAATGATTGCGAAGATTCCAGTAGCCCCCCAGGCCACGAGATTGTGCTTGTTCCCCTCCTGAAGCCAAGGTGGAGATTCTGGCAGTCCCTGAGGCCCCAGATCGCACCACACAACTGAACCCAAAACCTATGTGTGTTGATGCCATAACCCCTCATCCAGTGGCAGAAGGTGACCCTAGGGCATAACCGGCCTCCTTGCTCCCTTCACAGTACATTATTTTCCAGTGGCATTATAGTGATTTTTTCCACCACATGGATGAACTACATCACCCTTTCAGCACTTCCCCTGCCCTCTGCATTGCTTTTCAGGAGACTTGATTTCCAGCATCATGGACTCCAGCCCCTTAGTGAATTCCGGGGATATAATAAGAATTGTGCTACCTATGACATAGTGTTGGGCGGAGTTTGCCTGGACACAGTATATAGCAAACTTATGCCTCTTAACATGCCATTGGAGGCTTTGGCTGTTCGGATAAGTGCACTTCAGGATATTGCCATCTTCAGTGTTTACCTTCTTCCCAATGGTGGAGTGTCCTAGAACGTGTTTGCATTGGTTTCTTAGCTCCCCCCACCTTTTCTAAGCTTGGGTGATTTCGACACCTATAACCCATTGTGGGGTGGAACCATGGTCAATGGCTACGATAAACACCTCAAAAATTTACTGGCACAACTTGACCATTACTTCTTGAATACTGGTACTCCCACACACTTCAGTGTGGCGCATGGGACAATCTTAGCTATTGACCTTTCCATTTGCAGCCCTTGTCTTCTCTCATTCCTCCACTGGAGGATCCACAATGACCTGTGTGATAGTGACCATCTCCCAATCTTCCTGTCCCTCCTTCAGTGTCACTTCCCCTGAACATCTGCCCAGATGGGCTCTCAACAGTGTTGACTGGGGTACTTTGACCTCTGCTGTTGCCCTCAGCTCCCCGCCGCATTCAGATATCAATGAGGCAGTCCAGAATACAACTACAGCCATTTTTTCGGCAGCTGATTTAGTAGTCTTCTTTTCCTTGGGACTGCTTTGAGGAAAGACAGTACCTTGGTGGTCATCAGAAATCGTAGGGGCCATTACAGATCATAGGCAGGCTCTCCAATGCCATAAACAGCACCCATAGATGGAGCACCTCATTGCCTTTAAGCAGCTCCCTACCTGGGTCCACCACTTAATAAAACAATAGGAGTAAGAATGCCGAGATTGGTATGTTTCAAACATTGGACCAAGTACCACCCCTTCACAGATTTGGACAAAGATCAGTTGTGTCTACAGGTACCAGACACCTGCTATTGTACCTGGTATTACCTTGAATGGCACTGTCTACACTACCCAGAAGCTGTCGCCAAACATTTTGCTCTGCATTATGCTCTGTGTTAGAAGATCATCAACCTGCTTTTCATGTCCTAAATCAGCAGGTGGAGCGAAAGCAATTATCTTTTACTACACGCCACCTAGAGCCATATAATGCTCCATTCAGTGAATCGGGATTCATCAAATGTCCTAGCCGCCTGCCCTGATACAGCCCCAGGGCTAGACCACATCCACAACCAAATGCTCAGGCACATTTCAGTGGATTATCAGCATCATATCCTTGCCACCTTTAACCACATCTGAAGCTTGGGCAAGTTCCCACCACAATGGCGAGAAAGCATCGTTGTCCCAGTACTGAAACTGGGTAAGTGCCCTCTAGAGATGGATAGCTATTGCCCAGTTAGTCTCACCAGTGTTCTCTGTAAGTTACTTGAATGCATGGTGAGCTATTGACTGTGTTGGCTCCTTGATCCTTGGGGTTTTCTGGCTCTGTCTCAGGGTGGTTTTCGCCAAGAATGTTCCACTACTGATAATCTGGTATATCCCGAGTCTGCCATCTGGACAGCTTTTGCCCAACATCAACACTTTATAGCCATCTTCTTCGACCTGCAAAAGGCTTATGACACCACGTGGCAACACAACCATGCGGGTGGGGCTCCGGGGTCCACTCCCAGCTTTTTTCAGAACTTATTGTCTCATCATATTGTCCAGGTTCAAGTTGGTACCTCCCCCAGTTCTCCCCATATCCAAGAGAATGGGGTCCTGCAGAGCTATATACTGAATGTCCCTCTCTTTTTAGTGGCCATCAATGGTCAAGCAGCAGCTGTGGGCTTCTCGGTATTACCCTCCTTGTATGTTAACCACTTTTGCCTCTACTGTTGGTCCTCTAGTGTGGATGTCGTAAGCGTCGACTGCAAGGTGCCATACAAAAGGCGCAAGTATGGCCTCTCACCCACGGGTTTTTGGTTTTCAGCTGCCAAGACTTGCGTCATGCACTTCTGTCACTGTTTTACCATCCACCCATGACCAAAACTTTACCTCGATGACTTACTACTCAATGTGGTGGACACTTATTGCTTCTTAGGACTGGTCTTCGATACTTGGTTGACATGGATCCCCCATCTTTACCAGCTTCAGCCAAACTGTTGACTGCATCTTAAGACATTTCACTGCCTGAGTAACACTAGCTGGGGTGTGGACCATGCTACCCTTCTGAAACTTTACAAAGCCCAGATACAATCCCGTCATGATTATTTTAGTCTAGCATACATTTGGCATCGCTCCCAGAATTTCAGATACTGGATCCAATACACCACTGTGGTATTCAACTTGTGGGAGGAATTTTTCGAACTAGCCCTGTGAACAGCTTACTCATGGAGGCCAGGGTCCCTCCATTGTGGATCAGGCACCAACAGCAGCTTGTCAATTACGCTACACACATTCACAGCTCCCCTGAGCATCCGAATTACTGTCTCTTCTTTTCAAACACGGACGTCTATCTCTTGCAGCGGCAACTGAGATCAGGGATTAGCGTCGCAATCTGTGTTGGTCCCTCCTCTCTCAACTCCAGTTGTTTCCTCTACCACGTGTCCTGCAGACGCACTCACGTACACCTCCTTGGTGCGTGCCTCAGCCACAGATTCATCTTGACCTAGCACGAGGTCTGAAAGACTCGGTTCATCTCGCTACCCTCTACCACCAATTTTTCCCCATCCTTGGCGCATCCTGGGTTTCAGAAGCAGTCTATACTGATGGGTTGACGGTTGCAGGTCATATAGGCTTGGCTTATACTCACGTGTTGTACTGTACCACACTCCTTGGCAGATGGCTGTAGTGTTTTCACTGCAGAGACAAAAGATGCTCTTGAGCATATCCTTTCGGCACTGATAACTCCTTTTGCATCTGCAGAGACACCCACCTTGAGTGGTTTGCAAGCTCTCAATCGGTGTTATCCTCGCCATCCTGTGGACATGGCTATTCACAATATTATTTATGGCTTTGAACAATGTGCACACTCAGTGACCTACGTCTGGATCCCAGGCCACATTGGCATCCTGGGGAATGAAATCACTGATAGCCTGGCCAAACTGGCTACCAGTGAACCAAATCTTGAGATTGATATTCTTGAAGCAGATCTCTGATCGGTATTATGCCATCAAGTTTTGGGATCTGGAATACAGAATGGCTCCCTCTGACTTCACCAAACAAACTGTGTGATAAAGGAGACGACGAATCTGTAGAGGTCCTCCATGCAGGCCTCTCATGAAGGCTCTACAGTTATGCATTGGTCATACTCAATCCTCAATCGCCAGCACCAACCCCACTGTCGTTGAGGTTCCCATTGAACAGGGGTCCCCATTTTGCTTAACTGTCAACGTACCCAATCTGCAGTGGGCTCTTAAACATCCCTGGCTCGCTTCCCCTAGTGTTAAGAGATGATGCTCTGTGGCCGTCTTAGTTTTATGTTTTACTTAGTTTTACATTTTATTCATGAAGGAGGCTTTTAGCACTCTCTTTAAGAGAGAACCACTGAACCTAATTGACCCATTGAGGGATTGGCAGAGCCTTCTGTTGCCTCCTCTGCCCAGACTGGGCTGCGGCTGTCTGGGCTCAGTGATCCATCCCAGCCCCCACTGTACCTGCTCTTTTACTCTTCTTCCCCCCTCTCGCATGGTCTGTTCTACTTTGTCTATCTGTGCTTCTCTTGCCCTGTCCACGTTGCTAATCTTTCCTTGTCAATTTCTGAGTGGGGTACCTCTGGTAAGTGGCAGGGGGTGGAGGATGTATGTTCTCTCACTGCACTCTGCTTTCGGAGGCTTCTGGATGCTCCCCAGATGGAGCACCTCCCCTGCCATTCTTCCTATGTCTTCCTCTCTTCTTTTCTGTCCTTTAAGTAGGCTTTGTTGACCTTTGGATTTTCTTCCCCTGGATTTGCATTGGTAGGCCATCTCTGATGTCCAGTCATGTAGATCTGTCTGTTCAAGAAAGAAGGGACTGGTGACATAATAGTTTGGTCCCTTAATCCAACCAACTAACATGTTTCCTTAAATGAACCGGTAGACACGTATGCCTACACTACCACAATTCTCTCTTGAAGAGGATACACCTTGCTAATATATATATATTTACTACATACGTCTTAACAAAGTTGCTGAGGCTTTCATCTTGACAATACAAAACAGTCATAATAGCTTCTAAACAGTAGATGACAACTGACAGGTGGCAATGAGCAGTCTAGTACTCGGGGCCAGTTTTTCATGTGCCAACTTGCAGAACTACACTTGAGCTTTAGTGCATCTTTTTATGTACATACTATATTAACAGGCTCATGAAATTTAATGAAAAAGTCTTGTAAAACATTACTATAAATGTAAACAGCTACTTCTTCGGCAGGAACTTATGTTAGTCACTAAATGTGCAGTCCTACAAGGACCACATGAAATTCATCATCAGCTTACTTTGTGTTTAGACAGCAGTACACTGTTTTAAATAAAATGTTTTATCACAGTACATAAGTGTCCCTTACCCATTTGTATGTCACTGATCTTATAACGCAACAGTTGGTGAACAACTGCACCTTGCATTCATTTGAAGGTTTGAATGAAATTGTGACAAGTATTGCATTTACCAAAATTTACTGAACGTATCAGTTCATGCTTGTTCATTTAGTAACAAAGTGTTAGTTCCTTTGTGTTGCAGTCATTTCCACATGACAACACAGTAAATAGTGACTACTCTCATGAAAATTGCATGAAACACACTTCTTTCTCATGTGCAAAACTGCACCTGACTAAGTCTCTTTCCAAATAGATCTAGCCCGCAATTATAACCTCCTCTTGTTCTCAAATGATTCTTAATTTTAGGAAGTGCAATGTTTTCAACACCTGACAGTTAACCTACGCGTTAAGAACTACTACCAAACATGAAGAGATACTTAATAAGCGACAAAATTGTACTGTGGCTGCGTGTGGTTTTGCATTTACCCTCTATTGTTTCCAATAAGCATTTTGCTCCAGTCACACAGTACTTAATCCGTTGATGAATAAGAGGAATATAACATATTTTTTCACGTTTGATTTCCATAGTATTATTTCAGCTTTAATGTCTTTGCAAAGAATTAAAAATTCACCTCTCTTGTGGTAGCAGCAGGTGCGCCTTGAAAATCAAGGATACCTACTGATTGAAAGATAGAAACTGACAAGCACACACTTACATGATATTGTTTCTGTGACAATAATATTGTCTTTATTAACAAGCACAGTTCTCACTTTTATCTGTGTTGTACAGCCCCCTTACACAGTTGGAATTGGCTACCTATGATTTCGGTTGACATGTTGCGATAATATGTTCATTACATGAGTTACAGATTATCAATTTGGAAATCAAAATTAAAAAAAAAATAAACTGTGTAACTGACTTCTATTGATATTTGACTTTATCTTACAACAAGAAGGTAATGAAATCTTTATTTTATTGAGTTGTAGTAATATTTCGTGAGGATTAGTTACAAATTCATCATAACTGAGAAAACAATTATCTGAGTTAAATAATATCCGCGAATCCAGCATTGAATTGCTAGCGAAGACTGCATCTAGGAAATTCTTTTTCCATCTTATTCTGACGTAATTCCTCCTTTCTTGAAACAAACTGATTTTATCCCCAACCAAAGTTACTGGATTGCTTTGGCTTGTGTGGTTGCATTTAAAAAGTATATTTAGGAAGATTAGTGTAGACCACATGACCTAATGAAAGCATCAAACTTCAAAGTGAGGTTATGATAAATGACAGATACAAGAAATTGCTATTAAAAATGAAAATAAGTTAACTGTATTACACACATCCACACTAGGTTCCACTAATGCAGTCACAGTGGCCACAATTAACTTCAGTTCATCAGGATAATGAAAGGATAGAAAATTACGTAAAGTAAGTTAAATAACTCTTTTCAGTAATTATTATTCCAACCAGAACAACAAACCTACATTTATTAGTACAGAAGTGCTTTCAGATGTGATATCAATTACAATACAGCAATGATTCATTGTAGTACAGGGTAATATAACATTAAAAATGAAACAAACCAAGAACAGACGCTCCTTACTGTGTTACTGTAAGACAAACATGGAACTGTATATAAACCATATCACTGTAAGTTACATTCATTTTTACTGTATACATGAAAAGCTGGTTTAAAAAAAGGAAACTCTTTCTTAAAATACCTTGTTGTTTTTAAAGAGATGCAACTAGTTAACCTTTTAGAAATAATGTAGCAAAATCATCTGCCTAGAATTGCCCACTGGGCAGTGCAGAGTAGTATGTCTGCGAACAAGATGGTTTCCAGAACAGGTCGTGCTGCCTACTGCATGAAGTGAAGAAGAAGAAGAAGAAGAAGATGATGATGATGATGATGATGATGATGATGATCATTCTTCAAGGATGTTAATTAGTTGTTTACATGTTACAGAGATGATTTACCATTGGTAATGGGTTAATTTATGTAGAACATTAAAACTATTTGCAGTGCATATATGATTCACTATTTGTATGTGGCCTGTAATTGTAATTACACTAATCAGGCTTTAAATCATCTACAGGATATTTTGTTGTCTTTACTCATTCCACAATCAGTATTTATTTTTATTTTGTCACATTTTTATTTCTTAACTGTTGTGTACAGCTCAGTTGTTGTAGAACTTAGATTCCAGTTTCCATTTTACTGTTTTCTGAAGAATCCCTCCCCTCCCCTCCCCTCCCATCCCCTCCCCTCCCATCCCATTCCTCTTCTATCCCTCCCCCTCCCTCTACCTGTCCCCCCCACCTCCTGCTCCCCCTCCTTTCCTCTCCTTTTCCTTTCTCCCTCCCCTCCTTTTCCCTTCCCCTCCCTTCCATCACCCCCTCACCCTACTCTTGCCCTTCCCATTCTACTATCCTTCCTCTGCTTTGGTGTTTGAGGTTCCTCTTCTTTCATTCTGTGTACTCCCAAAGGCCGGCCCATGCATTTGACCTATAACAGGTGACTGGGTAACGCGTAATTCCCAGCCTGTGTTGAGAGGTAGTGTTTGCCACATACCCCTCCCCCCCCCCCCCCCCCCCCCAGCTCCCCCTATATAGGCCAGGGCCAGGGAGGCATGATTACCTGAGCTGTTACCTTCCCAAATTGACAATTGGTCCCTCTGTCAGGTGTTCAGGAGGTGTGACCTGAGGTGGGAACTAAGGTGGGTGAGGCCCCATCTTTGGGGGTCTTCCAGTTGGCAATCATGGGGGATATTCTTGCAATGAGCCAAACGTCTCTTCCTCAGTCTACCTCTATTAAGTGTAAATGGAATGAGGCTAATGAATCAAAGACCCTCCTAGCTGCACCTCAGTTCCTCATGGTTTCGTGTACTGAAGACGGTTAGTCCTTTTCTGTGGTAAATCCGTTTATTATTATGAAAGGTGTTGATGCAGTTGCTAGCCCTGGGAAATCCTGCTCTCATTTATGCAGTGGCACTTTGCTTTTATTAGACTACTTCTGATTCCCAAGCACATCAACTGCTTGCAGCTTCGCCCCTTCGTGGCTATCCTGTTCATATCAGTGCTGATTGAATGCTAAATTATTTGCACTAGGCTGGTCAATGGTCTGACTGAGGCAGAAATCCAAATCTTCCTCTTTGATCGGGGTGTCATTGCAGTCCATCAGGTGATGAAAAAGGTAGTGCATCCTTAGTGCCCACGAGCACTCTTTTTCACATGTTTGATACAGTAATCCTTCCCTCAAAGATCAAAGCAGGCTATGAAGTTATCACAGTCCAACCATACATTCTGAACCCGAAGTGCTGCTACCAGTGTCATTGTTACAACCATACTCGAATGTCCTGTCAGCACCAAGCTAAATGTGTAACATGTGGTAGGGATTGTCACGAGAGCGATTGTCTGCCTTCTTCTCCCCTCTGTATCAATTGCAATGGCGACCGTCGACCGTGCAGCCTCCTCCCAGTGATTGTCCCATGTATCTCGAACAGTGGGCCATCCAGGAGATCCAGGTAAAGGAAAAAGTGGCTTATCTTGTTGCTTACAAGTTGTTGGCTAGTTGTAAACCCTGTGTTTTACCATGCGGCACTTACAGTGCTGTTCTTGGTATCTCTCGCTCCACAAAGGACATGGTCACACAGACTTGTGACCTCAAATTCTGCACCGCATCTGGAAAATCACTCAGTGTCACAGTAACATCCACAGCTCCTCCTCCAGCTTTGCAACAAGCCACTAAATTTTCACCTCACACTGCAAAATCACCTGCTACACAACCCGCAGGCCAGAAAGGACAGAAGGAATACTCCTGTGGAGACTTTTTATGTGTCTCCAGCCAACAGACATCTGAATCATCATTTGCCAACCACAAAGGCTCCAAGAAATCAAAGGCAAGCGGTCTTCTCGTTCGCTGACTAGGAGATCCTCTTCAGCGGTGTCGCCGTGTGATACCCTCACCCAGCTGACCTCCATGTCACCATTTTTCTGACTTGGATTCCGCAGACCATGCGAGGGAGAATGTGAATGGCTCTGTAGATCTCATGGAGCAGGATCCTCCAACCTCTGCACGCTATAGCAGAGTATCTACGAAGGCTGGCACTTGGCAGCTGCCGAGGTGACACCCTTCATTTTTTCCCTCCTTCACTTTCCTCATCATGACTTTCCTCCAATGGAATATATGCGGCTTTAGATCAAACAAGGAGGAATTATGGCTGCTCTTGGAATCACAGTGTCTAATTGACTCTGCCTCCAGGAAACAAAATTGCATCCTCACGACTGCTTTGACCTTCCGCATTTCTTTCTGGCCCACTTTGGCCTTCCCTCCATCCCTCCCCCCTCCATCTCTCCTCCCTTCCCCAGGGTGGCATTCTCTCCCATGGGGGAGTCTTGCTGCTCACCAGGGATAACATTCATAGTCACAACATCTCCCTGAAGACCCGGCTGCAAGCTATTGCAGTCTGCATTTTCGCCGGCCGCAGTGGTCGAGCGGTTCTAGGCACTTCAGTCCGGAACCGTGTGACTACTACGGTCACAGGTTCGAATCCTGCCTTGGGCATGTATGTGTGTGATGTCCATAGGTTAGTTAGGTTTAAGCAGTTCTAAGTTCTAGGGGACTGATGACCTCAGATGTTAAGTCCCGTAGTGCTCAGAGCCACTTGAACCATTTCTGCATTTTCCTTCCTCACTTGAGCTTTTCCCTTTGTACTGTTTACTTCCCTCCATCATTCAGTTTCACCAGGACAGACTTCCTCCAGCTTATTGGGCAACTTCTTCACACCTTTCTGCTGCTCGGTGACTTTAATGTGCACCACCCCCTTTTCGGGTTCTCCTAGAATCTGTCGAAGAGGTGCCCTCTTGGTTGACCTTCTCAGTCAACTCAACCTCATCTGCCTTAATGATGAGCACCCACATTCCTTTTATACTCCACGCATACCTATTCCAATTTAGACCTCACATTCTACACTGCTCAGCTTGCCCATCATCTCGAGTCGTCTGTTCTCTCTGACATATGGCAGCCATTTTCTGTGTGATATCCATTTGCTGACTCCTACCCCACCTACGTACAAATGCAAATGACAATTTTCTGAAGCAAACTAGAGGCTTTACTCCTCCCTGGTGACCAACGAATGACTTTTCTCCAGTTGTGATGGCCAGGTAGAATACCTTACCAATGTTATCCTTGCTGCCGCTGAATGTTTAATTCCTTGCGCTTCATCCTTACTGTGCCATGATCTGGTCCCTTGATGGACTGAGACGTGCTATGATGCAATCCGTGCGTGGAGACGTATTCTCCACATTTTTAACCATCACTCTATGATGGCAAACTGTGTTCTTTATAAACAGTTGTGTGCACAGTGTCGTTGCACTCCTCAGGATAGCAAAAAAGCTAGCTGGATTTCATTTGCTATTTATTTTAACAGTTCCACTCCCTCTTCCATCATGTGGACCAACCTCCAACGCCTCCCTGGGACCAAGGACCATTCCCCAATTTCCGGCCTCACCATAGCAGATGATGTCATAGTGGTCCCTATTGCTATCCCCAATACCTTGGGGCATTATTTTGTGGAAATTTCGAACTCCACCCACCCCCTGCCTTCCTCTATCGGAAATGAGTGGAGGCGGCTCATGCGATACCCTTCTCTTCTCAGAATCATGAGTGCTACAGTGCTACTTTTACTATGGAGGGGGGGGGGGGGGCTAGATCATGTTCTGGTGTGAAGCCACTGTCATATCTATACCTATGCCCAGCGAGGACAAACATGTTCCTTCTAGCTACTGTTCCATTTCTCTCGCCAGCTGTGTTTGCAAGGTGATGGAACATATGATTCATGCATGACTGGTATGGTGGCTCGGGTCTTGCAGTTTACTAACCACTGCACAGTGGGGATTTTGAGCACACCGTTCTGCAGTTGACCATCTCGTCACTTTGTCAATTTATATCATGAATGATTTTCTGCAGAAATACCAGGCTGTGGCTGTGTTTTTCGATTTGGTGAAAGCCTGTGATACTTGCTGGAGGACTGGTATCCTTTGTACTCTCTACACGTGGGGCTCCCAAGGCTGAATGCCCCGTTTCCTTCTGGAATTTTTAAAACACCAAGTTTTCAAGATTTGTGTGGGTTCTCCGTTGTCGGACACCTTTATCCAGGAAAACAGTGTGTCTCGGGGTTCTGTGTGGAGCATCATCCTCTTTGCTGTCGCCATTAAACCTATTATGACCTGTCTCCCACTGGGCATCTCCGGCTCCTTTTTGTTGATGATTTTGCCATCTGTTGCAGTTCTCCTTGAGCGGCGTCTTCAGCGTTGTCTAATTGTCTTTACTTGTGGCGCATCAGTAATAGCTTTCCCTTTTCCACTGACAAAACCATTTTTAGGAGTTTATAGGGGTGCAGTGAGTTTCTTCCACCGCCTTTACATCTTGGGCTGTTGCTCTTTTGTTCATTGAAACTACAAAATTCCTGGTTATATGCTTGACAGGAAAATTTCTTGTTACTCCCATGTGTCTTACTTGGCCACCTGCTGTATGTGGTCCCTCAATGCCCTACATGTCCTCAGTGGTACTTCCTGGGGAATGGACCACCCTCCTCCATTTGTACTGGTCCCTTGTCCGTTCGAAACTATACTATCGGTGTTTCACTTACGCATCTGCACATCCATCCATCTTATGCCATCTCAATACCATCTACCATTGTGGCATCTGTTTGGCCACTGGCACCTTTGCAATAGCCCGGTTGAGTGTTCGTATGCAGACTCTGCCGAATTACCATAGTCATACTGCTGTGATTTTCTCCTCAGCAGATACGAACACTGTTTGTCTGCCACACCTCGCTTTCGAATACTGCTCTGGCAGCTTAACTTCATACTAGGTGCCACTTTCCCTATGGATGTGAACCCTTCACCACCTAGGCTTTGTGCGGTGGCCAATGTTCACCTTGGACCTCATTTGCTTCCTAAGGACGCCACTCCAGACTCACTCTGTCACTGTAAGTTTCTTGACCTTTGCACGAAAATTCGTGGTAACCTTTGTGTATGTTGCTGGCTCTTGGACTGACCGTGGTATTGGGTGTGCCTTTGTCATTGGTACCAACATTTTTCAGTATCAGCTTCTGGAACACTGCTCAGTGTTTATATCAGATCTCTTTTCCCTGTATCGGGCCATGCAGTACATCCAGTGACACAGGATTTTCAATTGTTACATCTGCTCTGACTCTCTCAGTGCCCTTCAGAGCATCTGTGTGCTGTACACCATCTACCTCTTAATGCAATGAGTACAGGAAAGCTTTCACTTGCTCACTCTTGGTGGAGCCACTGTGATGTTTATGTGGATCCCTGGTCATGGTGGTCTGCTGTCGAAGCTGCAGTCCTCGTACCTCTATCCCTCCAATGATCTTTGTGTTGCCGCCTGTCTCTTTGGCATCAGCACTGGTCTTCAAAATGTGTGTGAATTCCTAAGGGACCCAACTGCTGAGATCGTCAGTCCGTGGACTTACTCACTACTTTTTTTAAAACTAACTTATGGTAAGAACAACACACACACCCATGCCTGAGGGAGGACTCGAACCTCTGGCAAGAGGGGCTGTGCAATCCATGACATGGCACCTCAGACTGTGCAACCACTCTGCATGACCCACAGGTCTTCCCTTCATGGGAACAAGCTCCTAGGGCTGCTTGGGCTAACTTCACGCTAGATGCCACTTTCCCAATGGATGTGAACCCTTCATCACCTTGGCTTTGTGCTGCTTGGGCACCATTCTCTCAATGCAAAAAGATCATTCTAGCTGGGCATTGTCTTTTTAGCCATCGTCATTTGTTAAGTGGTGATCTCCCACCACTTTGTGCTCATTGTCCTCAACCTTTGATGGTCACCATTTCCTGACAGAATGTCCTTTTTTTTAAACACCTACATTCTAATTTATGTTTGCCGTCTGAGTTATCAGCTGTTTTAATGAATGATGTGCAGGCTGTTGACCGTGTTTCACTTTTTATGTGTCATAGCAGTATGTCGAAGGACATTTAATCTTTAGTTCAGGACCTATGTTGTCTTTATGGTGTATTTTATGTCCCTTTCTCCAAGAGAAAGTCCCAGTTTTTACCTGTCTTTCCTTCTATCGATTGGGCTTAATGTGTAGCTGCTTTTAACTCGTTTTTTGCCTTCATGTTCTATGGTTCTGACATGGGCGCATATGATCTTAGTTGTTTTTGTGCCCTAAAACAAAACAAACAAGAAACGAGTAGTCTCATATCTCAGTGAGGAACTTGAAACTTTCAGCATGGGACAGGAGCATGTGGAGGAACTATGGTTCAGGTTTAAAAGAATAATTGACTATGCACTGGATAGGGAAAAACCCAGTAGAACTGCCCCGTTTTAATTCTCGTACCACTGAAAAGATGAATGAAATAAGTAGTAGTGTCAGTGGTGTTGTGAAACAGCTGAAATGGTTTTGTAAGTAGAATAAAGATCCATGGCCCAATGGAATGCCTGTCAGATTCTATACTGAATATGCACCCGATTTAGCCCATTTTCTAACTGTAATACATCCTTGAACAAAAAACCATGTCCAGTTCTTGGAAAAAAGCACAGTTCACACCTGTCTACGAGAAGGGTAATAGAAGTGATCGACAAAACTACCATCCAGTATCCTTGACATTAATTTGTTGTAGAATCTTAGAACATATTCTGAGCTCAAATGTAATGAGGTATCTTGAACAGAATGACCTCCTCAGTGCCAATCAGCATGTATCCCAAAAACATCAATCATATGAAATCCAACTTGCACTTTTCTCGCATGACATATGGAAAGCTTTGGAACAAGGCAGTCAGGTGATTGCAGTATTTCTTGATTTTTGAAAAGCATTTGGCTCAGTACCGCACATGTGCTTATTGTCAAAAGTACAGTCATATGGGATCAAGTGAAATTTGTGACTAATTGAGGACTTTCAATTAGGGAGCACGCAGCATGTTGTCTTGGATGGAGACTAATCGTCAGATGTAAAAGTAACTTCAGCTGAGCCCCAGGGAAGTGTGTTGGAACTCTTACTGTTCATGTTATATATTAAAAATCTTGCAGATAATATTAGTAGTAACTTCAGACTTCTTGCAGATGATGTAGTTATCTGTAATTAAGTACTGTGTGAAACAAGCTGCATAAATATTCAGTCAGGTCTTGATAAAATTTCAAAGTGATACTAAGATGGGGAACTTGGTATAATAATTTGTAAAGATGTGAAATGGAATGATCACTTAGGCTGAGTTTTAGGTAAAGCAGATAGTAGACTTTAGTTCTTTGTTAGAATACTGGGGAAGTGCAGTCAGTCTACATAGGAAATTGCTTACAAATCACTTGTGCAAACAGTTCTAGAATATTACTCAAGTGTGTGGGACGCGTACCAGATAGGACTAACAGGGGATATTTAAAATATACAGAGAAGGGCAGCATGGATGGTCGCAGGATCATTTGATCCATGGGAGTGTGTCTCAGAGATACTGAAGAAACTGAACTGGAAGACTCTTGATGACGGATGCAAACTATCCCGAGACAGCCTGTTAACAAAGCTTCAAGAACCTGCTTTAAGTGATGACTCTAGTAATATAGTACAATCCCCTACATATCTCTCACAAAGGGATCATGAGGATAAGATTAGAATACTTACGGCATCCAGAGAAGCATTCAAACAATCTTTCTTCCTGCAGCCTGTGTGTGAATAGAATGGGAAGAAACCCTAATAACTGGTACAATAGGATGTACCCCCTGCCATGCACCTCATTGTGGTTTGCAGAGTTAAGGTGTAGATGTAGGTGAAGTTGTGTTGAGTGAACAGTGGCAAAATAAATTACTTTCACTGGCACTGAAAACATCGTATGTGTCATATTGTTTGATTGATGAAGTCAGTATAAACTGCAACCAATGTTTTGTCATCATCCCTGGATTTGGTGGAGAAAACTCGTAACCATTTCTTATATCAGTTCGTCACCTCTCTCCAGCAATGGAAGGTACTGATGTGGGAGTGTTTTGAGACAGAACTTACTTGAAGCAAACTAACAATGCAGTCTAGACATCTTTAGGTACAACGTTTCTATAAGTTTTCCTTATCTTGAACGTAATTGCTGTAATTTATCTCTTCTTTTAATTATTATTGTGCACATACAATCGTCAATGCCAGATTCTTTACAGATATGCATTTTCTATATTTATTTTTCATCTACTGCTTTAAGCATAGCATCTCCACTTTAAGTGAAAAAAACAATTTGTTTTTGCCCCGATTTCTCTGCCGTTGTGACATAGGAGCAGTAGTAACCATTGTTTACTTTGTTTGGTCTTAAAAATCACCCATGTTAGGTGTTATGACTTGTAGAAATCAGTGTAAATATTTGTGTGTTAGCATTTTTCACTCTAGTAGTTTTGTTTAGGCATTATTGTTCTTATCTAATTACAGTCAGCAATGAATCTTACGAAGAAATTGATGTGCTTCTGATGGTCAGCACTCTTATTTCAGTTGTTGCCAACTTGTTTATGGAGAAATTTGAACAATGAGCATATCAGGCAACCAATAAGACTTTGGTGCCACCTGTGGATGGTACTTTCATAGGGTGGACTTGTGGCGAAGAGGAGTTGGCTGTCTTTCTGGTATACCTCAATAGTGTTAGCCCAAAAATTCAATATGTGAAAAGAAAGAGAGCAATGAACAACTTAATGTCCTGCATGTATCTCTAACAAAGTGGATGAACTGAACTTTGGGCCATAAAATGTACAAGAAAGTAATACACATGTGCCAATACCTTTATAAGGAAGCCAAAGATCAGTCAGAAGAGAGATAGCAAATGGTTATTTGTGGCTGGTTTTTAAGAAAAATGGTTACTCCAACAAGAAGTAAAAATGAGCACCATATTCAAGAAGAGGGAATTCCAGGACTAATGAGGAACTACAGCTGCCAACAGGGAAAGTTTCTGCGCCTTTTATTAACAAAGTCTTTGATCAATTCCAAAAGTTTTGACCAAGTGTGCGGTCTGTTGAGTTCTCTCTCTACAGTTTTTATTTTTCAGTGCACAACGTTAACCCAACACACTACAAGGGCTAAGCTGCTTGGATTTACTTGGCAATTGACTGTCAGACAAAAGCTACATATCATTATTTTAGTAAATATTTCATCAGTACAATTTATATGGAAACAAGGCAGGTAACCTAAGTACTGGTTGTTATTAAAGACTGCTGGCTAGTTTTGTTAATCGTTGATGTAGATGTATCATATAATTTTGTTCTTATCACATACGTCAGAGATTATATTGTACAACCGAAAGTCCAGGTTGGAATATCAACAGTACTGTATTATGAAAATGATAGATTGCTGCTCACTTTTAAGATGACAAGCTGAGTTGTAGACAGGCACAATGAAATAATTGGTACACTCTTAGCTTTCAGCCAAAGTCTCTTAAGAAAAGAAAAGAAAACACACACACACACACACACACACACACACACACACACACACACACACACACACACAAAATCAAGCACCTCTGAAGCATAAATGATTGCTCTGGCACTGCAGTTGGAGCTTACTGCTTACTTGTGTGTGTGTGTGTGTGTGTGTGTGTGTGTGTGTGTGTGTAGGGGATGGGGTGATTTCTTTTTCTGAAGAAGGTTTTGGCTGAAAGCTAAGTGTGTAACAGACCTTTTGTTGACACTGTCTGCAACTCAGTGTATCATTTTTACAGTGAGTAGCAATCCTTTTCAGAGCTACTATTGTGTCAAGCAACAACAATATTCCAGTCCACTGCTGTCTTTTTATTAAAAATACCATACCAGTGATCCTTATATGACTTTACTTTTCTGTGTGGAACAATTTGTTTAAAGTAAACCCACTCAGATTGGAAGATAGATGCTTCTGACCTTTTTTGTAGACGTTGTTACTAGTTTTTCAATGAAAGTGATTCAACTGATAAAACGTGAAATATGAGAGACTCTTTACTAGAAGTTAACATTTTAATGAACATTTTCATGCATTTCATTAATAAGCTACCACAACATGGTTCCCCCTAATTCCACAGCCAGGCTTTGGGTCAACGCTATCATATGGTGTGCTAAATTAATTTTGCACTTCTTGTTCTAGCCATCTGCTGGCCATTATCATTACTGGTGAACAACTGGGTGACTTCAGATTAATGAAAGTTGTTAATAAATTATCTCACAAAAGTATTGCCCACAGAGTGGGATGTTAGAATGAGGGTACAATTTATATACCACATTCATTAGATGTTCTTAACTCTGTATAATTCATTATGAAATGATATAAAATGATGTTTCTAGGCTTTTATGTAATATGTCATAATAATGTGATTTATTTATTTTTTGCAGGCACTAGTTGTTTCTTCACCGGACATCCCTGTGTCGACAACAACAGCAAATCCCATAACTACAGTAAGCTCGTCAACTACAGCAGGGTCTGCCACAACTGATGCAACAACAATACCTGTAAATGCAACATCGCATTTGCCAGTGAGCCCTCCCGTTACACCAGTGCCACTGTCAGTCACTAATAGCACAACTTCTCCAATTAATGGATCAGTCGTTGCTCCATATGTGTGCCTCAATTCGTCTATAATACCGCCTGATCCAAATAAAACATATGGCTATTTTTATAAACACATAACTGTCAAAGGTGAGTCTTTTGAGGTAAATGTAATAGATCTATGAGTATTCAGTGCTTGTATTTGAATGAGTTAAAAATAATGTTTTGAAGTGAGATTGGAATTTCAGTTCAGTAATGTCATTGGTTGCCTTCTTTCAGTTTTGTTTGTTGTTTCCATCATGAAATTTCCATTATGATAGGAAGTAGAAGTTGATACACTGCAACTTCAGTCTTGGGGTCTCTCTTTGTATATAACAGTAGAATATTTGTATTCAAATTTATTTCGTTGTTTAGAATAGCTCTGAAATATAGGTACTTTGCTATTTTTGTGTATTCAGAAAAAAGCAAATAAAAGATCAAATTGTGCAGTGTTTCATTTTAATGACCAGATTAAAATTATAGCCTGCCTGAAATGAGAAACTGTCTCTTCATGTACACAGTCTAGTCACATTAATGTGACCACTGCGTATGTTTGACATCAACATGCAATAACTGCTCACTTTCAGCAGATAGCAGCACTAGCAGTGGAGGGAATATAATGTGTCGGGGGGATGTGAGAAACAGTGCAGTTGTCATAATGTGTAAGCAGAGCAGTTTATCTGATGTCCAAAAAGGCATGAGGATTTACTTTCAGACCAGGTGTGGAGGCAATTTCAAAACAGCCAAGTTTGTAAACTAATTGCGTGCTGCCGTGGTTAAAATATACTGTGCATGCAAATTTGTGCTATCCAAAACTGACACTGAGGCAGCTGTGAGGCACCATGGGCCATAGGTGACAAGGGTGAATGATGGCTGCAGAGATGTATATGGCTGAATAGACGTGCAGCTATTCAACGCCTGACCACCCAGATGAACCAATAGGCTACAAACAGTGTCTCCTCAGGGAATATTGCTGCGTATGGGCCTCAACAGCAGGGACCTGGTCCATGTATCCATGCTGAATGCTGTTCATCACCGATGAAGGCTGGAATTTGCATGCCAGTACCTCACCTGGTCGTCCACTGAGTAGTGACTGGTGGCTTTTTCAGAAGAAACGTGTTTTATGCTCCATTGGACCCATGGCCATTGATGTGTATGGCGTGAAATGTCTGAAAGCAAAGGGTCCAGGCCAGAGGAGGGAGCATTATAGTCTGCGAAATGTTTCCGTGACGTTCCCTGGGTGATTCCATAATTCAGGAGACATTAATGGATCAACACAAGTATACCTCTCTCCTCGGGTACCATATCTACCCTTACATGGAGTTTGAAGATAATAGAGATAAACATTCCACGTGGGATAAATATATCTAAAAACAAAGATTCTGTAACTTACCAAACGAAAGCGTTGGTACGTTGATAGAGACAATAACAAACACAAGCACACACACAAATTTCAAGCTTTCGCAACCCACGGTTGCTTCATCAGGAAAGAGGGAAGGAGAGGGAAAGACGAAAGGATGTGGGTTTTAAGGGAAAGGGTAAGCAGACTGTCTGCTTGTGTCTGTTTATGTGCGGATGGATGTGTGTGTGTGTGTGTGTGTGTGTGTGTGTGTGTGTGTGTGTGAGTGTGTGTGTGTGTGTGTGTGTGTGCGTGCGTGCGTGCGTGCGTGCGTGTGCGAGTGTATACCTGTCCCTTTTTCCCCCCAAGGTAAGTCTTTCCGCTCCCGGGATTGGAATGACTCCTTACTGTCTCCCTTAAAACCCACATCTTTTTGTCTTTCCCTCTCCTTCCCTCTTTCCTGATGAAGCAACCGTGGGTTGTGAAAGCTTGAAATTTGTGTGTGTGTTTGTGTTTGTTATTGTCTCTGTCAACGTACCAGCACTTACATGGAGTTTGTTTTTCATGACTTTGGTGCCTGTTTCACCACATGCGCCATCTGGATTCTTGCCCCAGACACCAGTTTCTCAGAACTCCGTAGGAGGGAACTAGTGCTACAACAAATCCTTGGCTCTCACTACCCATCTGGTCTTAATTTATGTTAATTCCTTCCATCTTAGCATTTATTCACAGTAACTATGCCGTTCTTCACTCCATTTTAGTTTTCTACACCTATCATTTTCCAATCTGTTTTTCGCCATCCCCCTCCCACTACTGTTACGTACAATGCACTTAGCTTTTCACTCTTATGAAGACTTGTACAGTGTTTGGTAGTTATCTCGTCTTTCGTATTACCCTGTCTTTCACCTTTAAGTTCTCAGGTTTTCAAATCTCGTCCGGTGCAGCCCCCAACAGTGTCTTTCCTTCTCATCCTATCCATTATGTCTCCACTGACACAGGGACCTGGATGACTTTTCTGGACTGTACCCTTTTCCCAAATCCCTCCAGTCCTTTTCCTTCACCCCCCTCTTCCTTCCCCTTCAACTCTTCTGCCAGAAGGAGGAGCCACTGGCTCTGAAAGCTTGCACAAGCTAAACCTGTGTGTGTGTGTGTGTGTGTGTGTGTGTGTGTGTGTGTGTGTGAGTGAGATTCTCCTGCCACTGCTTGCTGACTAGATTTTTTTATCAATCCATTTACATTATATTGTCAATAGTTGATTATTTTCATTGTTATGTAATAGTATTTTGTAAAATAAAATATTTTATTCAGTTCTATCTCACATGGTGTAGAACTTCCGAAATGATTCTCATGTTATTTTGGATGACTTATTAGGCTGTTGTTAGATGACAATTGTCTAGTGCTTCCTTACACACTAGTGTGCAGGAAATAGTGCCTTAAAAACTTAAGATACCATCAGCAGTACAGAATCTTTGGTTACAACACAAGGCAGGTTCTGCAATACTAGATAATATAAGCCTTCAAGTAAAATTCCTTGTTAACTGTTCTGATAGTTGTGTTATTGACATCTTGTGCTCTGATTCCTTGTATAACAAGCTTCTCCGGTAATGTCATACTAGTAGCATTCAATACTTAGTGATTGCATACAAAGAAATAGCGTATCTTTTCAAAGAGCTGTAAAATAAGAACCCCAGTATATTGCATTCCATACCAAAATGTTAATTGTATGTTGGTAGTCTGCATTTACAAATGAAGTGAGATGCCAGGTACAGTCATCATACGGATCACTACAACCTACCAAAAACTTGTTAAGTACCACTACTTAGAAGCTGGCCACAATGTGTATTACAGGATAAAATAAGAAATTGCTCCTCCTGCGTATGGAATATGTTCCCAAGTTTGCAGTTAAATTCCAGATAACGTTCTCAAGAACAAACTCTAAATTTTTATCCAGAAGGGCATGGGGTCATATGCATGAGTCAGTCTGGTCTGGTATCAGTTCAAATAAGCAATTGCACATCCATTTTCGGAACTGACAGTCATTTTTGTAGCATTGTTGCATGCAGTGCCATGTAATTCAGTTCCTCACAACAATTTGGGCCAATTTGGCTCTGGATACAAGCAAAAATTCCGTAGCAGATGAGCTGATAGTGATATGATCATTTTACAGCATTTCTCCAGTCACATGATCAATAAGGTTTTATGCCTGAATTGTAAGACTGCCAGTCCTACCAACACTATGCACATTTCATAATGCTGTACCTAAATGCATGACACCACAGCTGTTGTTCTGTCACTCATATATGAAGACCCATTGATATAAGACAGTTCACTGTGACTTTAAGATGCCACACATTACATTTAAAAATCAACTATGGATAGTGATTTACATTCAGTGGGGTTATTTTCACTCAGCCAATTAATTTGTCACAAAAAGAAACCATTTACAGTGTGGCCACACTATTTCCTAGTCAGTTGGTCCGGGGTGAAGTAACCTTAGCTGTTAATTTGTGATAAGGTCAGTTTTCCATGTACAATTTTCTGTTTTATGTTTTAAAATGACCATAAGTGTAAAAATATATTGGTTTCAAATATGTTGCTACTTTACCATTTACATTATGTACTTGCTGTAAAACTTTGAGTGTCACATGCTGTGCAAGGTTGTAAACATCTGAAAACTTGATTTAGTATGACAATAATGGAAATTCCTGGATGGAACAGTACATAAAATAAGGGAAAGACAACCATTCAGCCATAGTGGACTGGTGTATGGAGCATAGAAACATAACAGAAATCAGTATTCATGCTAGCTTTCGAGCTCTTACTCTTTTTCTATTAAAAATACACACATTCAAACACATGATCACTCTCACACCCAAATGCACACTCCTGTGGCTGCAGCAAGAATAGTTATTGATTATAGTTTCTTAAAAGCAGTTGCTGAGCTGATGGGGGTGGGGTGAGGCTAGGGAGGGATGCATGAGGCATATTTGGGAGAGGGGAAAATGACAGGAAGGTGGATGTGAAGGAGGAGACAGAGAAGAGAGAGAGAGAGAGAGAGAGAGAGAGAGAGAGAGAGAGAGAGCCTGCATGTGGGGGGGGGGGGGGAGAAAGGGTAGTGGGAGAAAGCAGTACATGTTCTGGCTGGATGCAGAAGGAATGGTGTGGGCAGAAGAGAGAAGAGAAAAGGTAAAGTGAAGTTGTGGGAAAAATGCTAGAGCAGTTAGGGGGATTGTGAGAGTGCAGGATTTGCTGTACAGACAATTCCCACACATGTAGCTCAGAGAAACTTGTGCTGGAAGGAAGTATCCAGATGGCCCACATAGTGAAGCAGATGTTGTGGTATGTTGCATGTTCAGCAACTTGATGGTCAGGTTTGCAGTTTGCTACAGTTTTGTGATGATGATTAATGCCAGTAGATAGCTTGTTACTTATCAGCCCATGTAAAATACTGTACAGTAATTGCAGCATAGCTGATATATAACATGGCTGATTCCATATGTCATCCTGCCTCAGGTTGACTAGGAAATGCCAGTGACTGGACTGTGGTAGGAGGTGGTGGGTGATTGTAAGGGACCGGTCTTGCACGTGGCCTTACCACAAGGGAATGACCCTTGGGATGCAGGATTGGGAGCAGAGTGGGAATGGATATAGACAAGAATATTCTGCAGGTCGGATGGGCAGCTGAAAACTACTTTGGGTGATGTGGGTAGGAGTTGGGTAAGATATCCCTCATCTAAAGGCATGATGAGAGATAGTTGAAGCATTGGTGAAGGAAGTTGCTCAGCTTTTCAAGGCGAATGGTTTATCAGAGGAGTGCTGCTCAGTGACTGGTTAATAGGTTCACTGGTGCCAGAGGAAACAGTGCTGTAAGAGATCTGTTAATGGATGAGGCAGATTGATATTGCTTGTCAGGAAAGGCTCTGAAAAACAGATGGAGAGGCCGTAAGGAAGCGACTTTTTGACATGAAACCGGTGACAGCTGTCAAAGTGGAGATACTGTTGGTGGTTGGTGCCCTTAGTATAAACAGATGTAGTATGGAGCCATCTCAGATGTGGAGGTTGATATCTAGGACCAGCTGAAGTGAATTTAAGAGTCGCTGTTGGTCGTATGGGGGAAAGAACGATGGTTGTACCTGCCATGAGTCCAGTTCATGAAAATGTCATTAGTGAATCTGAACCAGACAAAGGGTTTTTGGTGTTGACTGGATGAGAAGTTCAAATGGTTTAAATGACTCTGAGCACTATGGATCTTAACATCTGAGGTCGTCAGTCCCTTAGAACTCAGAACTACTTAAACCGAACTAACCTAAGGACATCCATGCCTGAGGCAGCATTCGAACCTGCGACTGTAGCAGATGGGAAGTATTCCTTCAGATGTCTCATAAATAAGTTACCATTGGATAGGGCCATGCGAGTACCTGTGGCAGTACTGTGGATTTGTTTGTGGAGTTTGCCTTCAAAAGTTAAATAATTGTGGGTCAGGATGTGGTTGGCTTGGAGAATTAGGAAAGAGACAGTGGTTTTGGTATCAGGAGGATGTTGGGAAAGGTAGTGTTCAATGGCGGCAATGCCCACTACCCTCTCCTTGCCTTGCATGTCCATCCTTACCCTCTCCCCACCTGAGATCAAAACAGGCAACTGCTGTCAATAATTGATAATCAGTAATCAGTATCACTTTAGGAGTTTGTGTTGGGGTGTCTGTGTGATTGTGTGTGTAAATGTGGTCCCTTTATTAGAAAAAGAGCAAGAGCACAAAAGTCTGTGTTTTCTGTTGCATGGTTCTGTGCTCCACACACCAGTCCACTATGAGTCAGAGTAAGAGTGGTTTTTAAGAAAATATTAACTATTTGTTCTGTTTATGTTATGTGTTCAGGTAGCACGTAGAATGTATAGCAGCCCACTTTTTGCTGACAACTTATTGTACGTTTCTCAAATAATATGTTTACAGTCCATACACAATACGATATAAAGTTTTGGCGTTCAGAATGTGTGGACTCAAGATGGTAGAGTAATTATCAGTACCACAGCTGGAAAGAAGGCAGTTGCAAACATGACGGAACTGAATAGTATCAAGTGAAACTACATGAGCCAAAGCAAAAACTTTACACCTCTCCTTGGTTTAATACTTATCTAATGTAAGATTCCTTGTACTGTAAATACTATATTGAAATTGTATCAACTTTAGAACTATCTTTGTACCTGTGCCTTGACCTCTTTTTCTCTAATTGTAACTGTATAATTATTTTTTTACTAATGCCTTCACTTATTACCCTTAATTGTAGTATTACTTAATTTTATTTTATTTACTGTTAGCACTTTGTGCCTGAGAATTCTCTATCTTGCATGTAATAGTAGCACTGTTATTATTACTCTTTTCCTGGTTACATTACCCACTCACCTTCTTGGTTTAAATGGCCAAGAACAAAATCGCAATCAGTCATACTTTGGTAATTTCTAATTTAATTGTTAACTTTCTGTATTAATCTTTTAGTTGTTAAACCTATTTTTCTCTGCTGGCAGTATCATCCTTGTGAATCAACTGCTTGTCTCCTCCCACCCTGAACTAACACTTATTACATTTCATCCATTAATACAGAAGGTAAATTATTTTTACAGTCACCATTGTTGTCTGTCATGTTCCCTCACAATGAATACTCTCTGTTCCCCACTCCTTCATATTCGCACTGCCATACTTTGTGCTAGGGAAGTTTAATCAACCTGGAACTCCTCACTTTCTCCAGCCCCCTACCCACCTTTGGTCCCTTCCCCCTGTCCCATCCCCCTCGCATGCTGCAAGGCACTAGCTATGCCAGAGTCCAGGGCAGCTGCTGTCCCTACTTGCAGGATTATAGCGGATACAATTTGTGACAACTGTACACTACAAATCTTGGCTGGAAACATGCGGCTGTTACCGGCCCAGTTGAGTAAGTTCAGAAATATATTTTAGGACCTTAGCTTTCATGTCATACAAATGTCGGAAACATGGCTTAAACTGAGCAGCCCTTCCAGCTCTGTTAATCTCAATGGCTATGTGCTTCTGAGACGTGATAGGGGTAGCCCTGCACAAGGCCGCACGTACGGAGACAGAGCTCTCATGAAAGATAAGGAATTTAGGTTGTAATTGATTGTAGTTGAATACTTTTAACTAATTAAATACGTTCTTTAGTGTACTCTTCAAGCTCACCATTAAAAGTTTTTCTCTTATTTGCATAGTGTTCTAGTAACCGTGAAAAGTTTGTTTGTTTACTTATTGCTGCTTAGGCCTAATTTGTTGAGTGTGTATATTTAGCGTTATACCGCAATTGGAAGTGGATTTGCTGTAGTTTAACGGATTAAATAAGTTCATTAGGGTGCTTTTCAAGCTCACCATTAAAGGTTTTTCTTTTCTTTGCGTATTGTTCCAGTAATCGTGAAAAGTTCGTTTTGTTTACATTTCGCGGCTTTGCCTTACTTTCCGAGTGTGCATACTTAGCGTTATACCGCAATCTTAAGTGTATTTGGTATAGATTAACTAATTAAATACATTCATTAGTGTGCTCTTCAAGCTTGCCATTAAAGGTTTTTCTTTTATTTACGTATTCTTCCACTTATCGCAAAAAGTTCGTTTTGGTTACATTCGGCTGTTTAGGCCTAATTTTTGATTGTTCATATTTAGCGTTATACCACAAATTTAAGTGCATTTGGTAATAGTTTACTTACATATTGGTTTCCAAAATATATTTAGTGTCCTTTTGCATCAGTATTTAATATATTATTGTTATCACTTAGTAAATAACTAATTTCCAAACTACCATGGATACTAAGTGTGTGAGCTGCAGTAGGAAACTTAGTTCAGGGGTTTTGTGCAGCTGTAGTGACAGTTGGTTTCAGTGGGGAAATTGTAGCGGCATGGGAATTGGGGAAGCAAATGAGACTCTTCCATTCTTTTGCAGGGTTTGCTCAAGAGATAGGTTTATAGCTGAACAGGAGGAGAAAATTAGAGCCCTTCAGGCTGATTTGGACAGAGCGAGGGAGGAACTGAAGAGGTTAAGGGGGGAGGAGGGCAAACTGTGGTGGGAAGTGGTAGCTGGGAACAGGGGCCACAGAAAGAGGACAGTGTCTGACAGTTTCCCTATTGGCACAACCAATAAATTTGCCTTGCTACCACAGTTAAGTAAGGAAGAGGCTCCAGTGGAAGTAGATGTAGCTAAGATGCAGCAGAATCTGACTAGGAAACCAACTATTTCAAAAAAAAGTAGAAATTAAGAGGAAAGTTCTGTTGCTAGGTAGCAGCCATGGAAGAGGTGTGGGCCAGATTTTGCAGGATAAATTAGGTGACAGGTACCAGGTCACAAACTTTTTCAAGCCGACTGCAAGTCTTACCCAGGTGGTAGAGGATATAGGTTCCTTGTGCAAAGGATTCACAAAGCAGGATCATGTGATGATAGTGGATGGAGTGGGAAACAGTATTGATAGGGATCAGGGCTACAGTATTGAGTGTGACCTGGTGAAAATAGCCTCGGCAACTACCCGTACCAATGTTGGGCTGGTGCCAGCTTTCGTGCGACATGATCAGCCCCAGTTGAACCGCTCTGTCAGGAGGGTAAATATGGAGTTGAAGCAGTTGCGTGTTGTTTTATTAGTTTATGTTGTATGGCAAGTTGTTGTTGTATTATTTTTGCTACATTGTCATGTCTTCTGGGGCATTCTGTATTTGCTAATATTGTACATCCGCTTGTGATGTGATGTATTGTTTCTATTTGTTGTTTGCAAAATCTGCATTTATCTGTTGGGGTATTGGGATCTTTAATAATATGCTTGCTGTAATATCTGGTGTTTATTGTTTGATCCTGTATTGCAATCATGAATCCTTCCGTCTCACTGTATATATTGCCTTTTCTTAGCCATGTGTTGGATGCGTCTCGATCGATGTGTGGCTGTATTAGATGATAGCGGTGCTTGCCGTGTAGTGTTTTCTTTTTCCAATTTACTTTCTTCGTATCTGTTGATGTTATGTGATCTAAAGGGTTGTATTATTATTATTATTATTATTATTATTATTATTATTATTATTATTATTATCATTATTGACTTATGTAGTATTCCTTCTATATGTGTTGTTCCTGGTCAGGTGTAAGAGAGGGCATTAAGGCCCTAACCTGGTCAGGCTAAATAAGTAAATAAGCAGTACATGGAGAAATAGCTAGCTTTTATATCATGTTCTTTAATTCTTCAATTAACATTATTTTGATATTCAGCCACAATCAAGAGAGATGTACTGTAATATACCTTTAAGAATGGGATGTTTGATAATTGGCTGTCCAATAGCTGTTCTTAATAGCTGCATTTTTATTTTTAGTGTTCCTAATCTTCTGTCATATTACTCTCTACACAATGTGATGTGAGAATTTGTTCAGCATTCTGTGTGCTTTTGAACGTAGGGTACTACACCAGCTGAAATGAATTTCTTCAACAGTTTATCATTGTTTTCCCATTTAGTTTGTTACTGTACTATAACCTGAAGAATTTTCATCACATTATGTTTTTCATAAGTAATCTTATATGTAATGTGAGTCTCCTCTGGAATCCATTTATAAGGATCCATTACTCTGTGATCATGTATTGAACAGTTTCTTTTGTTTAGCTGACTGACATTTTATGTTGCAGCACCAGTTCAGAGTGTCTCGTTCACTGGAAATAATTGGTTACAACATGGTGATGTGCTGAATCTGACAGTCTCTTGTAGTGGCTCTTCTAATTTCAGTTATTGCCGTTACATATATTCGGGAGTATATAATGCCACTGGTAAGTATTGAAAAGTGTTTTAAGTATTAATTGAACATATTATCTGCATTGCGATGACAGAACACTGTGAAGGAGTATTTATTACTTTAGAAATTATGTAAGATAATGTGTTTACTTCATTTTGCAAGACTCCTGAGACATAAAAGACTGACCTTTGAAGTTTTCTTCTGAATACAAGATTTTTTTACACCTAGATTTTCAGTGACAGTGCTGCTGCTTGGCAGTGTTTTTTGTTTAGGATACACCTTATTATTTGTTAATGACTAACACACACAGAATATATGAGGAGCCTCATTTCCAAAAATACTTCAGAGAATTTTAAGTAAGATTTATTATGAAATGGAGGTGTTTGAAGTCACCTTAAACTCAAACTTGCATTCTTTTTGTTATATTTCGAGACTTGGTACATGACAGCATGATCATTAGACACACAATTGCACTGATAACAGAAAAATGTGTATATAAAACTGATTATATCAACACAGAGTAAACATTTATATCAGTGATCTTGTGACCATGGTAGCCTAGCAGTCAGAGAATGGGAGTGAATGTCATAGGCTCAATCCGGGATAGGGGCAGGGTTTTTTCTCATTCCAGTCCCTCCAGAATGACCCCAGGTCCACTCATCCTCGCGTCAAATGAGTACTGGGGGTCTTTCCTTGGTATTAAAGATGCCTGGGACAATGGGTATTAAAGATGCCTGGGACAATGGGTCTGCTGCCCACCCCTTCCTAGTGCTGCAACAAAGGAAAGCTACAATCACACCAGTAGTCCAGTCATGAACTTGTTCCACAGACTTTTTACTTACCAGTGGTGTAATCAAAAATAGTAAGAAAGTTGCTTCTTGAACTCATGTAAAAAGAAGTACTGGATTGTGCACTAATATTACGAAAAACAATGATGTGTGATGACAAAACTGCTGCGAAATTGTGTATCGTACCTACGCGGATTTGCTAATATTATGGGCAGCACACTAACAGTTACTTTTGCAAAATCTGAGTGATCCAGAATGGTGTACAGTCCTCGTGAGTTCCCTGTCTATTTTTACTAAAAACAAGCATTCTGTAACAGCCTGTGTATGACGAAACCAAGGCAGCGCACACTCTGGTGTTTGACGGACACAGATCTTACGGTGCTGGGGTGCGAAGTGAAGGCTAGTCTTGCCTCTTGGGCTGTACTTGTACATATGTGGCACAGCAGACGACCAAGGGAATACCTGCTGTCATCTGCCCTAAGCACACGGTAGCAGTCTCTAAACGGCTGCTTTCTTGGACACACAATATTTAATAAAAATGTCATGAATCAGTTTAGAATTTTTGTAATTTTTGCATGTATGTAGGTAAGTTGGTTGAAATAACAGAAAAACTTTTAGTTTGACTGCATTAAAACTTTGGCTTCTAGAATTTTTTAAAATGGAACTGACAGTAGAATATGACCTCTGAACTACAACTTTGCGACCTTGTGTTGGTTGTTAGTAACATAAGGGTCCTAAAACTTGTTATAGCTGTATTACTTAAAAGATTTCATCATGTGCTGTAACTAAAACTTTCTAGCCTTAATATAACAGATACTTAATCTACTACAAATAAGGACTTTTTCCAAATTTAGTTTTCAGTAAATTACTCAAAAACTATTAGAGGTACCTTAATGGGCTCACGTAGTTATTATTTTTATGTTGAACTGAAGCGTCATACAAATTTGCACATTTCTAAGTCTAATATTTAGCGCCTTCAATTTTTCTTAAAAATGTGGATTGTGATCAAAATATTGCTTTAATCATGTTGAGACTTGTACCAGTTAATTTTGACGTAACTCTGCACATTATGACCAGTTTCTGGCTTCCTAGCTTTATTATTTAGCATCACTTATTTTTTTCTTAAAACATTGTATTTAGGTAAAATATTGACCTAATCAATCTGATACTTGACAGTTTAAACATTATTACTCTAAAGGATATGCTGACGAAGTTTGAAGAATCAACTTTAACTTTTAATTTCATTCTTAATTATGGTGCAATATTCATGTGCTACGCACAGGCGCGTTATGGTACGTGGCACTACTAGCAGTGTACTGGGTTAAGTCCCAGCACACTTGCTTGCCTCTCTATCTCTCAAACAATACAGCACTTGTTTTGCCACAATTTCCTATACTATAACAGTAGGATACTGTTGAGTAGTTTTGAGCAGTATCAAAACTGTGTAGATGGTAGGAGTAAAAACTGAGAAATTGTGTGGGAATCGGAGTAGCAAGTGGAGAATGAAATCTAGGAAAGTTTGCTATTGTGAATAGAATTGAAAGTCTGAGCAGCATATGAGAAAAATCAACTGATTGGTTGCAAAAACATTGTATAGCACTACTTCAACCACTGGAAAAATCTTGTTTGTGTCTCAGTAAGAATTACAAAAAGATTTTAACTAAAGTCATAAAAGAAGTAAAAAGAATGGCAAGTAGTTCCTTCATAGCAAATGCACAAAATAAAATGAGGCCATATGGGACATTGTAAGGCATGAAACAGGGGTAAAACGGAGAGAATACCATAATATCAAACTTCTGTAATATTTGATCCCGAGCAGATAGCAAATAATTTTAACTCATATTTCTCTGAGGCAGCTGAGATTCTGTTGAAGCAAAACTTTCAATATGCTGTCATTGCAAATCAGGTTAAAACTATCCCTAGTAACAAGTCTCTCTTCCTATACCCAACAGATGAACAGGAAATGCTAAAAACAATAGGGGAGCTGAAATCAAAATTTTCCTCTGGTACTTCAACCGTCATCAGTTACTTTGGTCCCCAAATAGCAAAACTCATCTACTACTTTAAGCGTCTCATTTCATAACCTAATTCCCACAGCATCGCCCGATTTAATTCATCTTATATCCTCCTTTCAAGACACAGTCCATTCCGTTCAGCTGCTTTTCCAGGTCCTTTGCTGTCTCTGAAAGAATTACAGTGTCATTGGTGAACCGCAAAGTTTTTATTTCTTCTTCATCCTACTCCGAATTTTTCTTTTGTTTCCTTTACTGTTTGCTCAATATACAGATCGAATAACATTGGGGATAGGCTAAAACCCTGTGTCACTCCCTTCCCAACCACTGCTTCACTTTCATGCCTCTCGACTCTTACACATTGTAAATAGCCTTACGCTCCCTGTATTTTATCCCTGCCACCTTCAGAATTTGAGAGTGAGTATTCCAGTCAACATTGTCAAAAACTTTCTCTACATCTACAAATGCTAGAAACGTAGGTTTGCCTTTCCGTAATCTATTGTCTAAGGTAAGCCGTAGGGTCAGTATTGCCTCACGTGTTCCAAAACTTCTACGGAATCCAAACTGATCTTCCCTGAGGTCGGCATCTAGCAGTTTTTCCATTCATCTGTAAAGAATTCGTGTTAGTGTTTTGCAGCCGTGGCTTATTAAACTGATAGTTCAGTAATTTTCGCATCAGTCAACACCTGCTTTCTTTCGGATTGGAATTATTATATTCTTCCTGAAGTCAGGGTATTTCACCTGTCTCATACATCTTGCTCACCGTATGGTAGAGTTTTGTCATGGCTGGCTCTCCCAAGGCTACCAGTAGTTCTGATGGAATGTTGTCTGCTTCTGGGGCCTTGTTTCTACTTAGGTCTTTCAGTGCTCTGTCAAACTCTTCACGCAGTATCATATCTCCTCTTTCATCTTCATCTACATCCTCTTCCATTTCCATAATATTGTCCTCAAGTAAATCGCCCTTGTATAGACCCTCTATATACTCCTTCCACCTTTCTGCTTTCCCTTCTTTGCTTAGAACTGGGTTTCCATCTGAGCTCTTGATATTCATGCAAGTGGTTCTCTTTTCTCCAAAGGTCTCTTTAATTTTCCTGTAGGCAGTGTCTATCTTGCCCCTAGTGATATATGCCTCTACATCATTACATTTGCCCTCTAGCCATCCCTGCTTAGCCATTTTGCACTTCCTGTTGATCTCATTTTTGAGACATTTGTATTCCTTTTTGCCTGCTTCACTTACTGCATTTTTGTATTTTCTCCTTTCATTAGTTAAATTCAGTACCTCTTCTGTTACCCAAGGATTTCTATTAGCCCTCGTCTTTTTACCTACTTGATCCTCTGCTGCCTTCACTACTTCATCCCTCAGAGCTACCCATTCGTCTTCTACTGTATTTCTTTCCCCCATTCCTGTCAGTTATTCCCTTATGCTGTCCCCGAAACTCTGTACAACCTCTGGTTTAGTCAGTTTATCCAGGTCCCATCTCCTTAAATTCCCACCTTTTTGCGGTTCCTTCAGTTTTAATCTATAGTTCATAACCAATAGATTGTGGTCAGAGTCCACATGTGCCCCTGGAAATGTCTTACAATTTAAAACCTGGTTCCTAAATCTCTGCCTTACCATTATATAATCTATCTGATACCTTTTAGTATCTCCAGGGTTCTTCCATGTATACAACCTTCTTTTATGATTCTTGAACCAAGTGTTAGCTATGATTAAGTTATACTCTGTGCAAAATTCTCCAGGCGGCTTCCTCGTTCATTCCTTACTCCCATTCCATAGTCACCTACTACGTTTACTTCTCTTCCTTTTCCTACTCTCGAGTTCCAGTCACCCATGACTATTAAATTTTCGTCCCCTTCACTACCTGAATAATTTCTTTTATCTCATCATACATTTCATCAATTTCTTCATCATCTGCAGAGCTAGTTGGCATATAAACTTGTACTACTGTAGTAGGTGTGGGCTTCGTGTCTATCTTGGCCACAATAATGCATTCACTATTCTGTTTGTAGTAGCTTATCCGCACTCCTATTTTTTTTATTCATTATTAAACATACTCCTGCATTATCCCTATTTGATTTTGTATCTATAACCCTGTATTCACCTGACCAAAAGTCTTGTTCCTCCTGCCACCGAACTTCACTAATTCCCACTATATCTAACTTTAACCTATCCATTTGCCTTTTTAAGTTTTCTAACCTACCTGCCTGATTAAGGGATCTGACATTCCACGCTCTGATCCGTAGAACGCCAGTTTTCTTTCTCCTGATAACAACGTCCTCCTGAGTAGTCCCCACCCGGAGACCCAAATAGGGGACTGTTTTACCTCCGGAAAATTTTACCCAAGAGGACGCCATCATTGTTTAACCATACAGTAAAGCTGCATGCCCTCGGGAAAAATTACGGATGTAGTTTCCCCTTGCTTTCAGCCGTTCGCAGTACTAGCACAGCAAGGCCGTTTTGGTTAGTGATACAAGGCCAGATCAGTCAATCATCCAGACTGTTGCCCCTGCAACTCCTGAAAAGGCTGCTGCCCCTCTTCAGGAACCACACGTTTGTCTGGCCTCTCAACATATACCCTTCAGTTGTGGTTGCATCTATTGTACGGCTATGTGTATCTCTGAGGCACGCAAGCCTCCCCACCAATGCAAGGTCCATGGTTCATGGGGGGGCGGGTCTGCTAACTTATGAAAATATAGTTTTGTAAGTGTCAAAAAATTGTGAAACTAACATATCTGTCATGTAATTGTACGATGAAATTAGAGAAAGTTTGTTTTGAATTAGGAAAATTTTAAAAGTGCACAATTTAGTTTAAGTGTACCATTGACAATAACAGTACTAGTTTATCGCGGCACTTGCAAATTTTCGAAATTTCACAATACATCACAATACAAATGAATATTGATACAATCAGTGAAAGATTATGTAGAAAAAGTGATGTGGACAGTAATATATGAGAGGCTAGAACTTTCAATTGACACACAATATTGTACAAGAGGTCTCACACAACAGAAAAATCCTGAGTCGGCTTTTATATATAAGTAAATGAGCATATTGCGTGGATTTTTCACTTTGATGATTCTGTGCACACTTCTACACTGCTGTGCCAAAGAACACTCTAGCATAGGTTTATCTAGGTCAGAATCTCTAAAATGTGCAGTGCCAAGCATTTCTTCTGCCTGTTTTAAACAGTCTGTCTTAATCAGTCATGAGGCTGCAAATGCATGCAGGACTCTGCACCTGCAGGGAGTATCCAATGTAATATGATCTGACTCAATTTAAGCTTATATTTTAGAAATGAATTACTCACTACACAGCCATGCGAACTAGCAAACACATATACAACTGTCATGCCTGATGTCTTTGGTCACAACTGACATGAAGTTCAACTCGATTACACCACCACAGTGGTTGCACGTGCACAGTGTGCAGTATTTTCAAAATAATCCTTGTAGATAAAACATAAATAAACATGCATTCATAGAATTAAAATTATGTTACTTATAAAGCCAATTTTTGTTACATCTACTTTTTTTGTAATTTCCAGGTGAAGAAACATGCATGACATCAAGAATTTTGGACACCTGTAAATTCACAGTTACACATTATTTCTCTGAGTCAGGAACTTACACTATTGTACTGATCATTAGCAATGATGTGTCAAAAATCATCAAGCCTGTAGCTATTAATGTCTATGAAGGTGAGTTTTTAGAATAAATAAAAGTATTTTGTCCACATTGAACTGAATTTTGGAACACTGCAACTGTTTCATATGTAAATGTATAAAACTCGTTTCTGTGTCACACGGACAAAGTTATCACCATAGTGTTTCTCGCTGGATATGTGACAGTTGAGGATAACACATTATATGTGTATAGTATTAAAATCCATCTCATAGCTACTGAATTAATAGTTGAAGTTACTTTTTCGAGATTCACTTGTTATTTGTGCTGAAGAGTAACGTTTCAGAAATACTGTGACAGGTGTGTGTATCCTTTTTTAAATTTGCTGCCGCTGCAGTTTAGAATTTTTACACCACATAGTTTGTATCTGTAGACTACAGTTATAAAACTGAACTGTTTAGAATGTATGTTTACGTAATGACCATCTTTTATAAGGAAACAGGAAGCATATGCAGTGATTAGCAGGAATAAATTTTATAAGACAGACTTACTCAACCTAGTTCACTGCTTTCTTAAATCTTACTGCTGTAATATTTGTCTATTTGAATTAGCAGTGCCACTGTCACAGTGTATCGTGACAACTATGTCACAGGAGTGCTCAACAACTGATTTCAATATATTTTTGCATTTCTAAAGAGGAATTGAAGATAAGTGTGGCAACAATTGAAGGCTACCTACCACACAGAGGTTTGGGAGTGTATGATTAGCGTAAAAATAGTGGTACTGTGTAATGGGTCCCAATGCTTGTCAGATAGGCTGGAGCAACATGACGTTGAAAAATGCCACTATGACTTCTTAACAGTTCTTCCAATAAATGCTACACCCACATGTATGAAGGCAGCAGCTATTTGTTTCCAGGCGAGTGCACTGCATTTAGTGTGTAATGAATGGGAGAGGATGAAAGGTGAGTTTCTGGTGCCTTAAAACTGGATATTTCCAAGAAAGAGAGAAACTTTCAGCAGTAAATCATAATTAAACTGTGTGTTGGTAGTTCACCCACATAAAAATTATTGTTACAAATAATGCCAAAAATAGCCCTGGACTCCAGAGAACAGCAGGAACAAGGATGCAGAACTAGTTAATATTGTAAAAGAAAACAATGTATGATAACAAACTCTAAAAAGAAGCTGAAAGAAATTGTAACAATAAAGGAAATTCCGAGATGGAGCAATACATAAAATAAGGGTAAGGCATCCACTCACCTACAGCAGATTGATGCATGGAGTACAGAAACACGTAACAGAAAACAGCATTCACATTAATTTTTGAGCACTCACTCTTTTTTCTAGCAAAGGACACACATTCTCACACACAACCACACCAATACTCAAACACTCATTCCTGTGTGTCTGAATGTGTGTACTCTCATTATAAAAAGAGCGAGTGCTCAAAAACTAGTATGAATGCTGTTTTCTGTTAGTTGTTTCTATACTCCATACATTGATCTGCTGTAGGTAAGTGGTTGCCTTTCCCTTATTTTACCTATTTCTAAAAGGAACTACATTACTTATTAATTACATGATAGTCTGTAGCAGGAATGGACGTACTAATAGAGGAAACAAAGGAGGTATTAGAAACCTGGGGAGTCTATGCTCCAGAACAGAGTTCACTGCTGGGGACAAAAGATGATTATGATAACGATAATGAAAACAGAAAAGCAACAGTTATTAATAGGTTTAAGTGAAGAGCATGAACATTGTCGTTCTAATCTCACTTTGCTGATTTAGGTTTAGATATAGGCCATCATAACGTACATGAAAAGCTATGGCTTATTCCTTCCATTTTTTTAGCAAATCATTTTTATGTACTTTTTTATATGACACACATACAGATAATATTATGAAAAGGGTAGAATGCTACTCACTTTATAAAGGATACACTGAGTCACAGAGAGACACAACAAAAAAGACAGTTATACATTTGAGCTTTCAGCCTAAAGGCTTAGCAGTCATTTTGTTGTGCCTGTCTGCATTTATTTTTTCACAAATATGGCTATTGTCTAGGTAGTAATCTTGACATTTGTACATTATAATGATTACATAATATTTGTTGCATTATTATACAGGATGATTCAAAAACAAAGAACAGATTTCTGTTGTTTATTACAGACAAACTATAAATGGTAGGAGCACATTGCACATGTTATTGAATAGAAGGAGGTTTAAAGCTCTGACACTGCTGCGCTGTTGTTTGTTTGTAGCAATGTAGCAATTACCTTACAAGAGAACTCATTTTTTGTATTGGAATTTGCATGAAGTCAATCCATTGTGCAATTCTAACATGCATTCCAAGATTGATTCAGCAAGAAGCCACCTCTGCACAAGCAGATTTATAACTGGAATACAAAATTGTTGGAAGTTGGTTCCATAATGCAAAGAGAAGGGCACTGGTTGGCTGTGCGCATATGATGAAAATGTCGAGCGTATCTGAGATGCATTCACGCAGAGATCTTGGAAGTCCATAGTATGTCTAGGCCAGTAACATCAACTTCCTCTAACAACAGTGTGGTGTGTTTGCAGTGATGCCTGCATATGAAGCTTTGCAAGTTGCAGTTACTGCAGCAGTTGTGTCCTGGCAACCATAACAGAAGATAAGAGTTTTGCATTTCAATGACTCTTTTTTTTTTTTTTTTTTTTTTTTTTTTTTTTTTTTTTTTTTTTTTTTTTTTTTTTTTCCGAACGAATCTATGTTTCACCCATCAGGTGAAGTAAGCCACCATAATGTAAGAATTTGGGGGTCACAAAATCCTGGTGTCATCATCAAACATAAAAGAGACTTACTAAAATTGAATGTGTTTTGTGCCCTTTCTGTTCACAAAGTTTATAGCCTTCCTTTTTTGTGAGTGTGGTGTGAATACCAAATTTCAGGAATTGCCTCTCACCACTGACAACCCAGTGGCCGATGGCCATCACTTAACGACCGAGAGCAGCAGTGTTTGCGTAGAGTTGTCAGTGCTAACAGATAAGCAACACTACATGAAGTAAGTAAAGAAATCAATGGGGGACATACGATGAACATATTTGTTAGGACTGTGCAGCGAAGTTTGACATTAGTGGGCGATGGCAGCAGATGACCAACACGAGTACCTTTGCTAACAGCATGGTAGCACCTGCAGCACCTCTCCTGGGCTGATGATCATATCGGTTGGATGCTAGATGACCGGAAGACCATGGCGTGGTCAAATGAGTCCCGATTTCAGTTGGTAAGAGGTGATGGTTAGGTTCAAATGTGGTGGAGACCCCAAGAAGCCATGGACTCGAGTCGTCAACAAGGCACTGTGAAAACTGGTGGTTGCTCCATAGTGATGTGGGCTGTGTTTACATGGAATGGACTGGGTCCTCTGGTCCAACTGAACCGATCATTCACTAGAAATGGTTATGATTGGCTACTTGGAGACCATTTGCAGCCACTTGTAGACTTCATGTTCCCAAACAATGATGGAATTTTTGTGGATAATAATGCGCCATGTCACTGGTTCACAATTGTTCATGATTTGTTTGAAGAACACTCTGGGAAATTTGAGAGAATGATTTGGCCACCCATCAGACATCTACGGAACATAATAAAGTGGTCAGTTTGTGCACAAAATCCTGCACCAGCAACACTTTCACAATTATGAGTTATTATAGAGGCAGCATGGCTCAATATTTCTGCAGGGGACTTCCAGCGACTTGTTGAGCCCACATCATGGCGAGTTGCTGCACTGCACCAGGCAAAAGAAGGTCCGACATGATATTAGAAGGTATCCTATGACTTCTTTCACCTCAGTGTATATGGTCCCTTGTCCTTGTGGCCAAGGAAGCACAAAAAAGAAGCATTAACACTTGCCTGAAGGAACACAAGCTACTGTCACCTGGGCAAGATGGATAAATCAGCAGTAGCAGATTATGTACTAGGACCTGGAAATCACCAAATTTGTTTCCCTGACACTGTGGTTTTACCAAGATCTAATAATTACCATGCTACAATGTAGAGAGAGGCCATAGAAATACAAAAGCACAAAAACAATGTCAACAGAAAAGAATGACTTGAATTAGAGAAGTTGTAGGCCCTAGTTCTAAATAAAACAAACACCGCCAGCTCTTCCCCACAAAAAGCTCCATAGCATACATCGGCGTGACTCTGAAATCTTAGGAAGCAGTCTAATGAAGGTACAAACTGACTGTTGCATGGATACATATATAAAGTTCGACCTACCTTTGAGCCTGTAACAGCTTTCTGTATCATTAAAGCCTCATATAATGTTTCGAGCTTTGGAAGATGGAACATTAGGCAGAGAATTATGCCATGGACCATGCTTAATATACATAATACAGATATCAGCAATATTTAAAGTGTTTGTTCATCCAATGGAATTCAGCTCCAGGTTATTTAACAGGCAAGGATCTTGACCTTTTTCAAAAGACAGTCATCAAGTAATAGAAACTCATTTTTGACACTTTGTTTTCCTTTTGAATTCCTACCCTGTTTGTGCTAGTGGTATGTTCATCATTCCTTTCAAATAAGTTTGTTGATTTTGCATGGTTTGTTGTGAAAGAAAACTGGCACTATAAAAACATAATAGATCAGGAAAACCACACCACGTGGTAAAAAGATATGAATACATAATTTTATTTGTTCTTCAAAAATCTGTAATTATGATTTTAAAAACTAATATTTACATGTTTACAAACAATAAAGAACATTCTTTATGTTTAACAGCCATAAAATAAAAGCCCACTGATGGTGTTGCAACTTGAGTGAAACATGTTTGGGATAAAAAAACAAAATTGTGTTTTGCTAAAGGCAGGCCCCATCCAAAAACACAAATATTGTGAAAGTAAACGTGGACAAAAGAGCTTCAAGCTCAACATGATTATAACAACATGCATTTCGACAATTTGAGTTGAGCTGTATAGCTTACCTCGAAAGACAGTATCAACACAGAAAGCTTACAAAAAGCAGCACTACACACTAAGTGAAAAATCTTCAAATATAACAAAATGCAGTATTGATAACCTAAGTTGACCTGTATTGCTCAGCTTGACACACCAATACCAAAATATAAATTATAAAAGTAATCATATTACAAATCTAACACAATCTCACGAAAACTAATGAAACTCTGTTGACAATCTAAATTGATCTAATAGCTCAACCTGACACACCGATATCGAAAAATAAATTATAAAACAAAATCTCACTACACACCTAACAAAAAATCATGAAAACTAACAAAACACAGTATTGACAAAGTAAGTTCAGCTGTATAACACAACTTAAAATACCAACACCAAAACAGAAAAACAACTGATTCATAAAAAAAAGTACATTCATTCAAAAAATGAAACTTCCTTGACATGACTTTCCAAATCAGTTGAGAGATTGAGGCTTGTACACATAACCAGAACAGAGACAAAAAACAGTGAATAAGAGCACTGTCATATATGCAACGTCCCCACCCCCACGAAAACAGCCCCTCCCTACCCAACAAGAAACATAAACAACACGCACCACCAAACCAACTAAAGCCTGTATCCATCAATCCAGTTCAGCCCCAACCCCCTGTCCACTGCAACCCACCAACCTAATTCAACTCAGCCCCCTGTCCACCCCACCCCACCCCACCATCCTAAACCAACCCATTTGCCTGGAGCAATTTAGGGAAATCACAGAAAATCCTGAATTGGATGGCCAGATGCAAACCTGAACTATTCTTCCTCTTCTCAAAACATGACTTGCTTACCTTCTCTTTGACCTCTCACTCCCCTGATGATTTCCCATACTTAACAAACTTGCCACACACCTCCCTAAAATCGAAAACCATTCAGTGATATAGTTTCACAACTCTTTTTTTTTTTCTTGCATGGCATACCTCAATGAAAATAATATGTTAGCATAACAATCACATCCAAAACCATGAACCACGAATCACAGGTCATACTGAAAACAATATGCAATATAAAAACAAACGAATATGCCACAGAAATAAAAGAAAAGAGACCTATGTAATGTAAAATAGAATCAATAGTTTACTCCTGTTAGTAAGGGAACCACAGACAACATTTAATAACTGGCTGCTTGCATCCTTCACATTGTAAACTCATGATGGTACGTGACATCATAGCTCAGAGCTGATAACTGGAATCACATGCTAGAGTTGACCCAGTATTTCTTACACTGTGCGAAATAGTTTCATGACTACTTTCAAGGTTATGTTCATTTGCACATGCCAACAACTTTGCATTCAATTATTTTTCACTCATGTAATTATATATGTATGTTGATTTTGCAGGTATTGAAACAGTTTTAACTTCATTTAGAGCATTTGGTTGACCAGTTATCACATTGTGTGTAATATATACGTGACTGTCCTTGTTACAATCACTTCCATACTGAGGAGCTTTGGAATTTAAATTTCTTTCCACTGGCAAGTTTTGTATTTTCTTCTTTTTGTCAAATAGTTTCCTTCTTATGGATTCATTATTACTGTTTAGTGGTTTTATAATTATTTTTTTATTTCACACACCAGCCTCAACCATAGTCAGTTTTTGTGACCTTGAGCACCTACTACTTGATCGAGTAGTTCCTTGACTGGCATCACAAGGCTGAGAGTACCCTATTCCAGTCCACCCACCAAGAAAAAATCCCTGGAAATTGTTTGCAATTGAACTTTGTGTGCGCATGACACACACATTTTAAAAAAAATTAACAATATACCTATCATCATAATAATAAATAACATACCACACATTCTTTTGAAGAACTGCTTTCATTTGTGCGTGGAATTTTGTGCAGTGATCACTTTCCTTTAATTTCATCTTTGTCACAAAGGATACATTATCCTGGGCAAGGGGGGGGGGGGGGGGGTGTCACTTGAAAATAGCCAAGTATTGACGACCCTGCAGATAATTTCTTGCATTGGTCTGCAAATATCTGCATAAACTAATTCTCCAATTTTAGTTGTTTATGATAGACCCCAAAAGCTGCTATCAGTCATTGTCTGCATATCACAATACTTCAAATACTGGTACACTTAGTGTTTATTTTGATGATCCATTTTCCATGCCATCTCGTTAAGGTATCATCAGTTTCTACAATAACACAAGACTTTTTGACACAACCTTCACAGCCGCGCGATGAAGCCCATATTTACCACTGTATGCAACAATGGCAATTGCAATATTGCTTTTGAAAAATACCCAGAACTTGCCATCATTTTTGATTATTTGATTTATTTCTTTTTCTGTAGCTTTCTTAGTAGAAAATAAACTACAAGATCCATATCGACAAAACCGAACATCTTCAAAATATCACTCTGTCCATTTCTGTCCATTGAATACCTGTACATTAGTTCAGCCTGTACCATACGATTCGATTTATACACCATTTTTGGTACTATCCATCTTTCTTGCAGTTTCAAATGGCTCTTACATGGTGTGCCAGTCACTTAGATTTGTTATATGATGTGTCACATCTCTGTCAATGTACCACTCATCACAGTCCATTTGTTTCTGTCTTCAGAAAAAAATTTTCAATCTCACCTTCAAAACTTTCTTCTCAATTTTTGAAGTGTCTGTGTGACTACAATTTATTGAGTTTCCCTCTGATGTTACAGAAGATGATTATGTAGCACAGTTGTTCCATTTTTCAAAGCTAGGACACTCATTTGATTGGTAGTCTTTTTTTTTCTTATCATTTAAAACAAACTGAACCTGTGTTACACTGTTTTGGTAAGACACCTACTTTGCTCCATGAAAAGCATTTTCTATCTTCATTCCCTTTATAATGAGACTTTTTTGATATATCTGCGTGAGGTGAAGTTTCATTGCTCCATAGTCGCAGTTCATTAACCTTCACCTTTGACATCATTACTGTACCAACACCTTCACCACAAGGATCTGTTATTCTCAATTCATAATTTAAGTTCTGTTTTTGTAACTTATTTCATGTTTTCCCTTCAGCAGATAAATCATGCCATGTAATATCAGGAGAAAGAAAACTGGCGTTCTACGGATCGGGACGTGGAATGTCAGATCCCTTAATCGGGCAGGTAGGTCAGAAAATTTAAAAAGGGAAATAGATAGGTTAAAGTTAGATATAGTGGGAATTAGTGGAGTTCGGTGGCAGGAGGAACAAAACTTTTGGTCGGGTGAATACAGGGTTATAAATACAAAATCAAATAGGGGCAAAGGAGTGGGTTTAATAATGAATAAAAAAAAATAGAAGTATGGGTAAGCTACTACAAACAGCATAGTGAATGCATTATTGTGGCCAAGATAGATATGAAGCCCACGCCTACTACAGTAGTACAAGTTTATATGCCAACTAGCTCTGCAGATAACGAAGAAATTGATGAAATGTATGGTGAGATAAAAGAAATTATTCAGGTAGTGCAGGGAAACGAAAATTTAATAGTCATGGGTGACTGGAATTCGACAGTAGGAAAAGGGAGAGAAGGAAACATAGTAGGTGAATATGGATTGGGGCTAAGAAATGAAAGAGGAAGCCGCCTGGTAGAATTTTGTGCAGAGCATAACTTAATCATAGCTAACACTTGATTCAAGAATCATGAAAGAAGGTTGTATACATGGAAGAACCCTGGAGATACTAGAAGATATCAGATAGATGGTAAGACAGAGATTTAGGAACCAGGTTTTAAATTGTAAGACGTTTCCAGGGGCACATGTGGACTCTGACCACAATCTATTGATTATGAACTGTAGATTAAAACTGAAGAAACCGCAAAAAGGTGGGAATTTAAGGAGATGGGACCTGGATAAACTGAAAGAACCAGACGTTGTACAGGGTTTCAGGGAGAGCATAAGGGAACAATTGACAGGAATGGGGGAAAGAAATACAGTAGAAGAAGAATGGGTAACTTTGAGGAGTGAAATAGTGAAGGCAGCAGAGGATTAAATAGGTAAAAAGACAAGTGCTAGTAGAAACCCTTGGGTAACAGAAGAAATATTGAATTTAATTGATGAAAGGAGAAAATATAAAAATGCAGTAAATGAAGCAGGCAAAAAGGAATACAAACGTCTCAAAAATGAGATCAACAGGAAGTGCAAAATGGCTAAGCAGGGATGGCTAGAGGACAAATGTAAGGATGTAGAGGCTTATCTCACTAGGGGTAAGATAGATACTGCCTACAGGAAAATTAAAGAGACCTTTGGAGAAAAGGGAACCACTTGTATGAATATCAAGAGCTCAGATGGCAACCCAGTTCTAAGCAGAAAGGTGGAAAGAGTATCTGGAGGGTGTATACAAGGGCGATGTACTTGAAGACAATATTATGGAAATGGAAGAGGATGTAGATGAAGATGAAATGGGAGATATGATACTGCGTGAAGAGTTTGACAGAGCGCTGAAAGACCTGAGTCGAAACAAGGCGCCGGGAGTAGATAACATTCCATTAGAACTACTGACGGCCTTGGGAGAGCCAGGCCTGACAAAACTCTACCATCTGGTGAGCAAGATGTATGAGACAGGTGAAATACCCCCAGACTTCAAAAAGAATATAATAATTGCAAACCCAAAGAAAACAGGTGTTTACAGATGTGAAAATTACCGAACTATCAGTTTAATAAGTCACAGCTGTAAAATACTAACGCGATTCTTTACAGACGAATGTAAAAACTGATATAAGCCAACCTCGGGGAAGATGAGTTTGGATTCTGTAGAAATGTTGGAACACTTGAGGCAATACTGACCCTACGACTTATATTAGAAGAAGGATTAAGGAAAGGCAAACCTACGTTTCTAGCATTTGTAGACTTAGAGAAAGCTTTGGACAATGTTGATTGGAATACTCTCTTTCAAATTCTGAAGGTGGTAGGGGTAAAATACAGGGAGCGAAAGGCTATTTACAATTTGTACAGAAAGCAGATGGCAGTTATAAGAGTCGAGGGACACGAAAGGGAAGCAGTGGTTGGGAAGGGAGTGAGACAGGGTTGTAGCCTATCCCCGATGTTATTCAATCTGTATATTGAGCAAGCAATAAAAGAAAAAAAAGTAAAGTTCGGAGTAGGTATTAAAATCCAGGGAGAAGAAATAAAAACTTTGAGGTTCGCCAATGACATTGTAATTCTATCAGAGACAACAAAGGACTTGGAAGAGCAGTTGAACAGAATGGACTGTGTCTTGAAAGGAGGGTATAAGATGAACATCAACAAAAGCAAAACAAGGATAATGGAATGTAGTCGAATGAAGTCGGGTGATGCTGTGATTAGAAAATGAGACGCTTAAAGTAGTAAAGAAGTTTTGCTATTTCGGGAGCAAAATAACTGATGATGGTCGAAGTAGAGAGGATATAAAATGTAGACTGGCAATGGCAAGGAAAGCATTTCTGAAGAAGAAAAATTTGTTAACATCGAGTATAGATTTAAGTGTCAGGAAGTCATTTCTGAAAGTATTTGTATGGAGTGTAGCCATGTATGGAAGTGAAACATCGACGATAAATAGTTTAGACAAGAAGAGAATAGAAGCTTTCGAAATGTGGTGCTACAGAAGAATGCTGAAGATTAGATGGGTAGATCACATAACTAATGAGGAGGTATTGAATAGAATTGGGGAGAAGAGGAGCTTGTGGTACAACTTGACTAAAAGAAGGGATCAGTTGGTAGGACATGTTGTGAGACATCGATGGATCACCAATTTAGTATTGGAGGGCAGCGTGGAGGGTAAAAATCGAAGAGGGAGACCAAGAGATGAATACACTAAGCAAATTCAGAAGGATGTAGGTTGCAGTAGGTACTGGGAGATGAAGAAGCTTGCGCAGGATAGAGTAGCATGGAGAGCTGCATCAAACCAGTCTCAGGACTGAAGACCACAACAACAATATGAAATAACTGAAATCTTTGGGCAAAGTTAGCCAAAGTCATGCGCAAACGTCTCCATCATCTTATCAGCTTGTCCGACAAAGAAAGTTGATGTTGTATTTCATCAAATTTGATTGTATGGCCCTGTATGCCACCAGATGCTCCCCACATTATGTTATGAATTTAGCTTCTAAGCAGATCAATGATTTCAACTGGGTGAACATTATGAATCTGATGCAGCTTATCATGAATCTCTTTGAAGGTCTTGCATTCCCCGATGGGAAGTGTAGGCTTGGTGTCGAGTGGTAGTATGAGCACTTCTTTGTCTTTCCATTGGCACTGTTACACGTAGCAAGTTTAGTTATGTAATTGGGAAACTTTCTTCTGGTTTTATCAATTTGCCGTTAACAATGCCAGAAATTTCATCACACTCTAATTCTAAATATAATTCTCTATGTTCCTCAATTTTGTTTGCTACTCAGTTTTTCAATTTGCTGTCTTTCATCTGCCATCATCTCATCTTTTGCACTTCCATAACAACTAGTTATAGTGTATTGTCCAACTTTCTCTTGGCCACTGTTTGTTGGTGGCCAGTCATGCAGACTTATAGCTAGTTGGTCATATCCTAGGCAGCACTACCTGTGAAAGCATAAAATCAATACTGGCCTTTGTATTCTGAACATTCTGGGTGCAAAGTTGTTGTTAGAAATTGTTGTGTCAGCCTATGAACATTAAGCACCTGGGCATCCGTGTTTGCATATTTCATGACTCCAGTCTATCAGTGGCCCTCTGCTAAATGATGTCTTGATCCTGTGCAACCTCATTAGCAATATCAACTGTTTCCATCAACTGCTATATCAATAATCATTATTTTGCATGTGGTGGTTTTGTGCAGTATAACAATGGTAAAAATTGACGTAATTGTTACCTTGATTGCATAATTATTTCTTGATAGAGAAAGGAGTAAAGGTATACACTCAATAAACGAGGGTCTTTCCGAAAGTAATGCCTCCTATTTTTATTCATGGAAGTTACAGGAGATAATTAAATCACAACAGCACAGCTAAATAGAGCAATATTTCAGCTACAGACTGTCATTTTTCCATATAGTCGCCACCAATCGTCATGCACTTTTGCCAACGATGAACCAGAGCCTGTATGCCATGCTTGTAAAAATCGGAACCAGCTGAAGCTAACCACTTCCTTACAGAGTTGACAACAGCATCCAAGTCTTGAAAATGTTTGCCATGTAGTCCATCCTTCAGAGGCCCAAAGAGATGGAAGTCTGAAGACACTAAATTGGGGCTGTACAGTGGACATCATAAGACATTCCAGACAAATTTTGCAATGAGTTGTGTGGTTTCAAAATTGGTGTTGGGCCTGGTATTATCATGTTGCAGGTGAAAGTTGATCTTCTTCTCTGGCCTTATCCTGGAAATTTGGGCTTAAGCTGCCAGTATTGTGTTGTAGTATGCTGAATTGACAGTTTCTCCAGGCTTCAGGACATCCAAAAGAACCATACCCTGGCTATCCCAGAAGACTGTGAACAGTACTTTGCCTGCAGATGACTGTGTCTTGAATTTCTTCTTTGAGGGAGAATTTGCATGTTGCTATTCCGTGGACTGTCTTTTGAATTCCGGCTCTTAGCGCTGACTCAACATCTCATCTCCAGTGACAATGCTAGTCAGAAGGTTGTCACCTTCAGCTTCTTATTGGTCTAGCAGGTCCTGACAAATCTCCATTCGATGATTTTTTGTTCTTCTATAAGCAGTTGCAGGGCCCATCTCACACAGAGTTTGTGATAATGAAGGTATTCCAACATTGTTTCCAAGGCATTACACCAACAGATGACAACTGTGCAGGTTTGACCGGGCCATGGCTTGTGACGCACATCCTTGTCACCACCTTGAAGATGCCGTACCCACAGCCTCACATTGCTCAACTGCACATATACAATCCTTTGCTCAGTATTTTGAAGAATGAACAAAGGCCGTAACAAACAGGTACTGCCCTCCAAACCTATTTCACAAACAGATCGCCCATGCCATATCCACAAATGCTTGTAATTCACCAAACACTCATTGAGTCAGTTGCAAAGGAGCACTTCTCTCATCACACAGTACCATCTGTGACTGGAACAAATTAACCACATCCTCTGCCAGTGTTTTGACTACCTTTCCTTGTGTGCTCTGAAGGAGCAAAACCCCAAATTCATCTCTATCCTTGTTTCCATGCCACCTCCAGTCAATTACTCTATACTCATAACAATTTTCACCATAAAATCTCCCTCTTTGTCAGTTCTCCCAAGTTGTAACATGCCCCAAGACAACTAGGAATCCTGGAAAAACTTGGGGATTTTTTCATGTAGGAGAAAACCAGAAAAAAACCTAGGAATTTTCTAGAATTCTGGAAATATTTCATTGTTTTAGTTTTCAGTTAAATTTTTGTAATTTTGACTGATAAGAACTGCAGAATAACACACTGCAGCAGTAAAACATAAATAAGAGAAAAACAGCAAAATGAAACTTAAATTCCATATAAAATGTGCCATTTACAACAAAACACAGTGCACACACAAGCATCTGCCGGTAGCAAAATGTTTCAAAGGCATTAGGACAAAAACCATGCAATACTTCATAACAACAAACTGCTTTCGATGAGCATAACACAACTGATATTTTAGTTTTGTTTGATTAGTTGCCAGCAGGCTCACACGCATGTGCAGAGCATGTATGAGCAGCGCCTTCTCCCACCTCTGTCTACATGAAGTGTTGCAGTTAGCTGTATGAGCAGTAAGCAGTCAGATACTAGCCAGATTTTGTGTTGTGGGGCGGGCGGGGGGGGGGGGGGGGGGGGGGGGGGGGGGGGGATCAAAGCTGCCAGATTCACGCACACGTAATGCAGTCTGAGTTGTAGTGGAGGAGCAGTCTCCACATTACCTGTGTTTAGCTTTCGTGATTTTGCTGTTTTCTCTTTGTTTACATCTCTGCACCAAATGAAAACAAAATGGATTTCTGTGGCTGGGAGCCATCTAGCGAATCGAGATACATTCACATAATTTCGGAAGACTAAAATATTTTATTAGGTTCAGTTTTCTGATTTTATTTTATTTCCATGTTACTGGCAATCACACATTAATCGTCTTGCAGAACAATAAAGTTATTTTTGTTGGTTTGCTAAAGAAGTGTGGCTTTTATAAATCTTGTCCACAAAGGGAGCCGGTGTGTTTGAAACAAAATGTTTCATTCCACACTACTAGCAAGTTTCAACTGTTCACTGAATTTAAAGTGCACATTTTCATCTTCCGCCACATACGGCATAATGCCATAATAAAGAATCAAACGTGGGATAACACAGTACTGGTACTACAAAAAAAATTTCATCCCAAAAACTACACTGAAAAGCTTAATAACAGATCAGAGCCTACACTTCAGTGTGAATTTGGACAACAAATGTACACTTTATGCCGAATTATGCATTTTAGTGTGGTTTATGAAATTCCAATGCACTTGGAGTATTCTGATCTCCAGTTTCTTTTATGACATAATGTAAGATCTGTTTATGCTATGCATGTACGAATATACATAACTTTTCATTTGAAGATGGCTAAGCCGGCAAATTTGGTCAGTACTATCGAATAAAATGTTTCGTTTCAAATGTATTGATAGCTTTAGCAGATTTTTACAAATCTACCTTCCGTGAAATACAATGTTTTTTGATCACAAGACATCTTTCAACACTTGCGTGGTGCTTCATCTAGGCGTTATGCCTTAAATTTACAGAAAGCAATTCTTTGGTAAATTGTAGACTGGCAGCGCACTGTGTTTTATCATTGTAACTCGCCTCAAGGCTTTATATTTACTCCTGGAGAAGAATATAAACTGCCAGTTGTACAGTTTCAGCCCGCATCTCGTGGTCGTGCGGTAGCGTTCTCGCTTCCCACGCCCGGGTTCCCGGGTTCGATTACCGGCGGGGTCAGGGATTTTCTCTGCCTCGTGATGGCTGGGTGTTGTGTGCTGTCCTTAGGTTAGTTAGGTTTAAGTAGTTCTAAGTTCTAGGGGACTGATGACCATAGATGTTAAGTCCCATAGTGCTCAGAGCCATTTGAACCGTTTTGTACAGTTTCAAGGCTTCACAGATAACCTTGTTAATTTTTCATACTATTTGAAAAAGTCATAAAATACTTATCATCCTTGGGTCTGGTGTATACAAACAACTAACTGTCCCACCCCCCTCACAAAATTTGTATTCCTTCTTATTAGCTTTTTGCACTGCTGTGTGGATGTAAACACAAATGGAGACACCACATAATAGTATTGCAGAGTAAAAATTAAAAAAAAAAAGTATGTTTAAGTCGCCAAATAACAGAATAAGATATGATAAACAATTGTCCTAAGTACAATAACTCCGTATATCCTCTCCAAACAACATGCTGCAGTGCTGCACATGGCCACATTGTGCCCCACTAAGTACTAAATCCCAAACAGAAATGCGACAAAAAGCGTATGTCAGATCAAACATTGAGCGTGGGCTTCCTACGTCATCATTACTGTGCATGTGCCGTAACACCCATTTTTTTGGTGCTCTCTGTTAACTGTTCAAACAAATCTATTTCTAACAGTTTGCGGGAAGTTATTGCGCATGGTGATTTGAGAAGTGTTACTTTCAAAGTAAATTTCCTTTTATGTAAGATGAATTATATTGTGTGTGAGGATGTGCTATGAATTTCTTAAATTAAGGAGTGTTAGAACCCCATTCAGAGCTTGACACTTTGAGGACCAGCAACTTAGAAAATTTTGGGCCCAGAAGACCAACCATTTATGTCATTATTTAAAAATTTACTGTCACATTTGTGTTTGATATATCTTAAAGGGTAACAAATGCAAAAAGGACTAATATTATATTTAGAAGCTTAGCTCTGCATGTAGCTATCCTATATGCTTATTAATTTAAACAGTTAACTTTTACTATTTGTGTTTGCACTACTTAACAATTATGTTGCCATTGGCTGCCTACATCTCATATCCCATGCTCTGAATATCTGCTATTGTTGGTTAGCAAAATCACATGACATGAGCTGTGATTGGCTGGCAAAAGCGCATAGCAATGTAGACTTCAGTGCTTCGGAAGCTAATGTGCTGTATTTGGTGGTATTTGTATTTATACTTTTGGAATAAGAAAATATGTAGTATACATGTGCTGCGCTTCAAAGATCTTTTCAAAACACGTTGATTTTCATTATGTTTCATTTCCTAAAATGGCGATAAGTTCTATGCTGGTGTATAAAACCTCTACCATTCAAATGATTGATAAGTTTTACTGCTCTGAGGGAAAATATACGGCCCCTTAACACAGAAAAAAATATATTTTCAAAATAAATAAATAAAATTTCACCCTGGAAAAAGTCTTTTCACCTGGGAGAATGGGTATTTTTAACTGGGAAGTCCAGGAACTTTCGTTTCTTGTCCGCGTATATACCCTGTCTAGTCACCCCCCCCCCTCCCCACCCCTTACCTCCCCTTCACCTCCTCCTCATATCCTAACGCGTCACCTGCATCACTGTGTGCCACAGGTAACTTCCACTGCCTGTGCCTGGGTGGGCTTACTGGTACCACATTTGTTATCTGTTCCTTTGCTGTATCTCCCTAGTAGCCACTGGAATCTTTTCACTCCACGCATCCCCTCTAATCCCCAACTACTTGATTCCCTCACTCACTCTATGTGACATAACCCTTCACCTCTGTCACGCTGCATTTCAAAAACAATGTAATCAGCTCAGACAACGTAGCCGTATGCATGCTTTGTGTGTGTGTGTGTGTGTGTGTGTGTGTGTGTGTGTGTGTTTGGGTTTGGGGGCATGCGCACTGTTGTGTGTGTGCACGCATGCGTGCATGTGTTCTTTGTTTTGTTTGATTTGGTGTGGTTCAGTTTTTGTTAACTTTGAAAAAAGATCATCGTCTAAAAGGTCAACAACTTCTTCATTTATGTTTACATGCCTATCGATCACTCAGTGCCCCATGTATGTGGTGGGTGGTTATCTGAAATCCTTCCATTATTTGTATTCCACTTAGAACTTTCCAGTATTATATCATTATTTCCCGAATTATTGCTATTTTTGTTTCTATTCTCTTGCTTATGGAAATCATTGTCCTTCTTCTTATGTGATAAACATTCCTGTCTGCCAAATTTATAAAAGATCTTATGTTTTGCAGTAACAAAACAACCTCAGCTCTCAGTCATCATAGTGCCTGTGTCATGCAGTTTGGTAGCCGTAATAATAATTGTTTTTGGAATAGCGTACTACATTCAGAGTCAGAACAGGTACGTAAAGTTTTAATTGTGTGAACTATTTGATTTGTACATTCACACTAAATTTAGCTCGAAAATTTGTGTTCTAGAATTAATAAATTTAATTGTGTATGAATAAGCAAGAGGGTAAGAAGGATCTTCTTGGGGATATAACAACAACCACAATATGTAAGAAATGATGTCAATGAAGTTGTTCCAGAAATTTTATCAAGTGAACTAGACATTCACAGTAATTTCCATGTAGACTAGATAGAAAAACTCAAGAGATCTTTTGAAAGGACAAACAAGTGGAATTAGCGCATTGGGGTAATTATAAGTGCAATGCCATATTTTAATGACTGTTTAAGCGTTCCAAAGTGACTTATATCTCCATGAAGTGAGAGGTGGTAATGGAGGACTGGGTGCCATAAATCAGTTCAGAATTCTAGCATTGAAAACTATTTGGTGGGTGTAACCACAGAAGAAAGAAAAAACGAAGTTTTGTGGATCTGCATACCAATAGCAACTCCAGAGATAATTACACTGAATGACATTCTCATCTCTCATGTGTGGAGCTGATTAATATTTCTGCATCATTGTTTGCAGAACATTTAGATCTTTTATTTTATTTGTTCATTTCTCTAGAAGTATTTAAAGGAACACATCTCTGCAGTTTGTATATTTGCAACACTTCCAAAATTGTGGTGCAGAACAGATTACAAATTGAATCCCCAGGTGGAGAGGGTGGGGTAGGGGGGGGTGTTGTCCTGGGTAAATATTTATTCTAATTTAAGTTGATAAGTCTAGCTTGATACATTTTCTGTTAAAGAAAGTGAGTATATAACTACCACAGTGAGAGGTTTTTTTTTTTTTTTTTTTTTTTTTTTTTTTTTTTTTTTTTTTTTCCCCCAAGTAAGCAAACGTCCCTGCAAAAAAGAGCATTATGGTAAGAACTATGTGGTTCTGGACTACATTATCAAAGGAAGTGCAGAATTTTATTTGTTAAGTATTTAGCCAGCTCCAGACATCAATAACTGCACATCTTTTTGTGTTTTGAACTGCTATAATCACTTGTACAAGAAAAATAAAAACAGTAATAAAAATAAGTATAAGACTTTAAGGGTAAGTGGCTCTCTCATTTTAGATTTATGGAGAGTTATTTACACAGTTCACAGTGAGGCAACATGAAGGATATGAGGGTGATCGAGTGGTGGAAACGTAAATTTTTGATATGGGTTTCTTCATCAAATTGAAATCAATTGATGATCTTCTTATAATAATATATTGATGGTTACATATAACAATAAGCATTTATTATATGCATGTATACAGGAATGTATATTGAGCAGATAATAGACACACACAAACTCCCAGCTTAAGAGGTTTTTCAGTACCAAAGTTTTCAACAAACTTCATTAGATTGGTACAGTAGTACACACACTTGTTCTGAATATGTGTATGAAAACGATGTGAATGAAATTTGGGCCATTCTATAGTTTCCATAGTCCTGGGAGAGGCACATAAACAATGTTACCCAATATCAGCGTTCCATATTGAACAGTATTGCAGAAATAACTTGTGTGATAATTAATCATCAGTAGGTGCAGTGACTTCACTTTGTCAATGAAGCTCAACTATAGCAGTTTTGTTGATGAGTAATTGCTGGTCATTGGTTGATTCCTTTTGTATTGTTACCTGATGAAGTTGCTATTGTAACAGTGCACAAACACAATAACAAAATTCCCAGCAACCGACTTTTAATTCACTTCTACGTGAAGGAAAATACTTAAGACACTGAATGGCGTAATAGTCAGTACAATACACAAAATCAGGGAGTATATTAAGGCACACTCTACCAGTGAAGTATTGAATAGTCACACAAATATTAGAGTGGCCAGTGCACTGGCTTATATATGGCTGTTTTGCACAGAACTGCGCTTGCTGCGCCGTCTTTGCTGATGTGAGGAAGCCTGTTTAGGCTGTATAGTGCTACAAAATTCCTTCCCCCTTTGGGAAAACTGATCACTGTGGAGATGTCCACGTCTTCATTAGAAGTGGGTGCTGCGCCGTCACAGGAAAATACGGTCTGAGATGGCATGGGCAAGGACAGAGAGAGAGAGAGAGAGAGAGAGAGAGAGAGAGAGAGAGAGAGAATTCCATTTGGTGATGAAGGTGGTAGTGGAGACAAAGGAGGCAGCAGGGCGTGCAGAGATGGAGGCAGACCAGTACTAATTACTGCACCCAGCAGAGGCACCATCCAGAATGAAGACGTTGCAGGAGACAATGGGGTATGGACCACCCTGTGGGGACGGCAGGGTCTACAGCGTGTGGTTAGTCAAAGTGGGTGGAGCTGGTCATAGTGTCGTGACACCAAACCATCGGAGGAGAGCATGACATGAAGGCAGCGGCCTTGGCAGTGATTGACAAATGCTAGCATCCACTTAGGGCACCAGCTAAACTCGTGGTCCCAGACAGCAGATCGCAGATAGAACTCATGCGAGGAGGATGCCAGTGAGTGAGTGGCTGGGCATTGGCCAGAGCAGGTGAAACAGTGTACACAGTTGGCGGCCGCAAAGCAGCTCCACTGGGCTATGGTCACCAGCTGGAGTAAATCTGTATGAGCTTGAAAACCTATCAAGTGCTACCTTGGGAGAAGATTGCGTGATGTATTTTTTCATAGGTTTGAAAGTACGGACTATCTCCTCTGCCTCACCATTGGACTGAGGATGACATGCAGGGGGCTGAATGCTATTTTTTGTATAAAAATTTTCAAAACCTTGAGACCCAAATTGTGACCCGTAGTCCACCACAAACATACACAGTAATCCTCCCAAGGAACAAATCTTTGCAAGGACTGTGACCGTAGCTGCTGTGGATGCGAGCAGGCAGTGAACAACATAAGGCAGTTCCAAGGATGCATCAACTACAAAAATCCAAAAGGGATTTAAGAAGGGACCCACAGATTCAGCGTAAATACCCTCGTGGGGGGCATGGGAAGAGAGAGGCTCATGGTGCATCTAGACGGGTGGTGCACTGTGTGAAGGCCGATGCAATACACTGGATCTCATTGTCAATACATGGCCAAAACATGTGGCAGTGGGCCAACAATTTTGTATGAGGAACACCCCAATGGCCAAGTGGAGGAGGAGGCACGTGACGAGCCGCCACAATGCAGATGGAATCACAACCCTGGGCGCCGACTCTTGAATAGCCAACAATAACACACCAAGACCTGAGAGGTGGGGGCAGAGAGCATAATAATTGTGCAAGGGATTTGATGCTTGGCCATGTGTTTTATGTGGTCAGCTGTGGTGGAAAAATTGAACAATCTGACGTAAGATAGGATCAGCGGCAACAGCCGCCGAAATGTGAGAACTGGTAATGGAAAAACTATCTATGATGTTTTGGGCTTCTACATCTAAACAACTCGTCCTGATCAAATGCTGGATCGGGACCAGTTGGCAACCAAGAAAGAGCATCTTCATAAGTGTGGTGTGCCATGGGGTGGAAGTGGATCTCACAATTATAGCGCAACAAAAACAAAGCCCAGCATAGCAGGCAATGGGATGCTTTTGTCTGGAAGAGATACCAAAGGACTGAAAAGAGAAACCAGAGGTTTGTGATTAGTAATCAAATGAAATTTAAAACCATATGACATTTTTTAGGGTGTACATAATAACAAGAGCTTCTTTTTCAATCTGTGAGTAGCACTGTTGCTCCTGATCGGGATTTTGGAAGTATAAGCAATAGGGGGTTTGGGTGCGTCTGCATAGTTGTGCGCACAAACATCCCCGGGGCCATACTGGGAGGCATCTGTGACCAAAACAAGATGTTGGCCTGGTTGGAAGTAACCAAGCAAGGTTCAAAGTGTAATTTTGACTTCAACAGGGTAAAAGCAATCTCGCAGGTGGGTGACCAGTGAAAAGGCTGGTGTTCAGGGGAAGGATCCAGATGGCACTGGTTGTGAAGCAGTTGTTGAAGTGAAGCACATTGTGTCGGGCAGCATGCTCAATGATGTTGTGGTCCAGCTGTTTCTTGGCCACAGTCATGTGGACAGGCAGCTCGTCATGGCACAGTGGTTGGTGGATCACGTGGCTGCTTTCACAAGTTGCTCTCCCTGTGATGGGATAGGAAATGCCTGTGACAGAACTGGGGTAGGTGGTAGTGGGAGGGTATAAGGATCTATTGCAGGGATGTGAGCCATGGGGTAAGGGATTGGGAGCAGGGGCGTGATAGGTACAGATAAGGATACTGCATAGGTTGGCTGACCAGCAGAATACCACTGTAGGATGGATATTCCACATTTCAGGACATGACAAAATGTAATCAAAACACTGTCAGAGAATGTGATTCAGCTGCTCCAAATCTGGGTAGTACTCTAGTGACCTCCAGACCTTCTCCAGGAACAGATCTCCTGCGCCTTGCCTCCCCAGTCAGCTATGATCCCCCACATCTCCCCAGTCTGGTCACATATGGACATTCTGCTCGTGACTAAGTACCACCCATGCCTCTAGCAACTGAATCATATTCCCTGGATCAGGTTTAGACTCTCTCTCATCATGCCCTGAAATAAGATATGTCCTCCTCGCCTTGTCCCACAGTGGTATTTCACCACCCACCCAACATGTGAAACATCCTTGTTTGTACCTGTTACACTTGTACTCCCCTTTCCCCATGGCGCATATCCCCGCACTAGATCCGGATGCAAGGCACAATCCATATATCCTCCCTCTACCACCTACTCCAGTCCTGTCACAGGCATCTCCTATCTCGTGAAAACAGAACCACTTGTGAAAACTGCCATGTGATATGTCAACTTAGCAGCAATCACTGTGCCACATTTCACATGGGTCCGACAACTAACAAGCTGCCTGTCTGTATGAGTGACCACCACCAAAGTGTGGCCAATAGATGGCTGGATCATCCAGCCTAATAAGTTGTGCTTGTCTTAAACAACTGTTTCACAGTCTGTGCCATCTGTAGCCTTTCAAACACAACTTTCGTGAATTGTGCAGATGGGAACTCCTCCAGCAACATATCCTTCATTACCATTACCCCCCCCCCCTCCCCCCTCAATTCTGGTAATCCCTTTCTTCACCTACCTATCTCCTTCCCTGCTCCTACTCCAGGCCTACACACACACACACACACACACACACACACACACACACACACACACACACACACACCCCCTCTGTCTTGCCACTGCACCAGTGTAGTCCTTTCCCCTTCTGTATTTCCATCGTCTCCCATTTGCTTTCCCCAGTTCGTACCCCACTATGCTTCCCCCTACCTGCCACACACCTCCTCTGCACCCTCATTATCCAACCCAGCAAAAACCGTTGTTCGACTCAGATTCGGTTGGGCATTGGCACCCAAAGAAACAGAGTAGTCGTGTATGTTTTTAGTTTTGTCTGTATCTGATGAAGGTCTTAGTCTGATACCTGAATAATATCTAGCAGGCTTTTTCATTGAGTCTGTTGGCCACTCAGTGCCATCTGTATGCAGTGAGTAGCAGTCTATCTTTACTCATCGCTGTAATGCTATTGAAGTGTATTTCTTATATAGATGAGGTGTCAACAGTAAAATGAACTGGGGACTCACTCGCTCATTTAGTTGACGAGGAACCAGGAGTGGTACGCATTTTATGAGTTTATGCTTGTCTGAGTTCTGACATAAGGTGCTTCAGAGTCTCTGGTTTATCCACCTTTTGATTACTTATCAACCAACCACACATACCTGTTGCAGTACTCCTATTTTGGTTTTTCTCTGTTGGGCAATGTATCTGTTTTGTTGTTGGTTGTAATGGCTGATCTAGTGCGTAATGTACATTTGTATATTTGTGTATTTTAATTTTCACTTCCTTAACTAAACTCAGTTTGATGTGTTTGGTAACAGCACTGAAGACCCCTACGTTGAACACTTTATTATCCAAGTGCATATTGCAATTCTGTCTTTTGTATTCAATGATTATATAATGCAGGTCCTTCTGAACATCTCTCCATTTGTGTTTGGTACATACTCTTACACTGAGTCTGCAGTTCATAATGGACTCTTCAGTACTCAAGAATGCAGAACAAATAAAATTCAGCTTTTCTTTCCTTAAATACTTTTATTTTTAACTTTTTATCAGGTTGAGTCAAGGGTCTGATTGTGGAAGAAGTGAAATAAAATTGGTATAATTCTATCTACTTTCAGATATACAATAGAAGTAGCTGATTTTGATTTTGGACAAGCAAGTGATATGGAATACAGGACATTCACTGAACGGCTGCAGCAAGGAATCAGTAATGCATTCACTCGATCAACTGAATATTCTACACCCTCACAGCAAACTATGGGATCTTCAAGCAATAAATATTCCAATATGAATTAACTTTTACCTCATGAAAGATGATGATGAAGACTGATAATTAAGTAAGGTATGAAACCTGTGAAAATTTTTAGACTGACAGTGGTGTTTGTAAATTTAAGTACACTGGATTATTACTACACACACAAGTGATTGTGTGCTGAATGGATAATCTTCCTCTGTGTGAATACTGAAAACCAAAGTGTTTACTGTGTGTCATGTGAGTCATTGGATTTATGTAGGAAAATATGGCAGGGCTTATGTGGCTTATGTTTTCTTGACTGTGTTGTAATAATATTTTTAATGAACTACTGTTAAGATTTGTAACGAAAAGTTCTATTAGTGACCTAATTTAGAAAAAGAACTCAGAATATGTGGCGTTGATTAGGCTGTGCTGTGTATATAATGTGTTATACAGTATTACCACCAAAATAAAAACATGTTATGTAGTTGTTGGTTTACTTACTATCCCTGAACCTCCTTGATTGGTAGGAAATGTATTAATGTGTGCAGTAAATGTTTTTGAAATTCCTATTTTTATGATATAATATTTCTCACTTTTATTTTCTAACTAAATATCTGTAATAAGTTCCATTTACCAAGTAGGCATGTAGTAAAGGATGGTTACCAGTTGAGCATCCAGACAAAACTCAGCTTACTAGTAATTTTCCTTTCCTTTAAGCGTGCCTGTTATTCAGTACTACCTCTGCTTCATGATTATCCTCATATAGATGTTTATATTTCACCTCGGATTCTCCATTGTCATATTTATAAACATTAACTAAATAAGACACTTAATAATCAAACAACAGAAAATCCAGGATGACATATAACAACAGTATGAAAAGGGTAGCTGCTACTCACCGTATAGCGGAGATCCTGATTCACAGATGGGCACAACAAAAGACTGTCAGAAAGTGAGCGTTCGGCCAACTAGGCCTTTGTCAGAAATAGACATCTCACGCGCACACACACAACTCACAGCCACATGACCACTGTCTCGGGCTGTTGAGACCAGACAGGCCTCAGCTGGCAGAGACTGTGGTCATATGTGTATAAGTTGTGTTTGTGTGAGTGTAAGACACTTAATTGCTATAAAAATAAAATTCATCCTTTTCTTCTGCCCTTAGGATAGGGCCAGGAAGAGCCTACATCAACTAAATATGACACCACCTCAGGTTCTGAGAGCTCAGTATTTGTCATTGATACTTAATTAATGAAAAAACATAATTAGAGGTAATTATTTTACTTTCATTAGTAAGGAAGTCATTTGTCATAAAAAGGACACAAAATTGTTGAAATGTGTAGCTTCCACAGCCAGTGTCAATCTCATTAAAACCCCTCTCGATGTATAGCTACATAATATCAGACGTGCAAAAATACTAAAATAACTGATGTTTTGACACCAGTTATACCTGTGCTGTTTGTTTAGCCAGTCACGGCAGTGTCCGGTAAGTTTTCTGCCCTGCAACCACACTGTCTGTTATTCCAGGATTGCTGGCATCCAGAAAGTTGAGACCTTGTCGCTGTCCTGTTGATGTTGTTTTGCTGCTTCAGGATTTCAGTGTGCTCTCTTATTTCATGTGTGCACATCTGTGATTCCTGTAAGTACCTGGATTTCCTGGAACTGCTGCCCCAGCTGAACATAGTATCTGTGCTCTGCTGTGAGAGTGTTGACAGGCCTCCTCCCTAGTGTAGGCAGCACCGCGCTCTAAAATATGTCTCGTATATACCTTCAGTGGTCTCCATGAAATTCTGGGTCCTGCAACCATTCTGGATAATTGGTTTGATGCAGCCTTGATGAAGCATATTGTCTGTTTGACCACTGGTGCTCTTTATGTGATGTAAGTGCAACAAATTGTCCATAAAAACATCAATGTGCAAAGCGTATAACACTTTCCATTGTCACACCATAACTAAAGATCTTATCAAAATCGAAGAAAATTCTGGTCCTCTGTAAAATTACGAAGCAGGTTGAAGGCTCATAACTAGTCGTTGTTGACCAATCTGGATTGACAGTAGGAGAGGGAAAAATGTAAACTGAGGTCTTTAATTTTCTGTTTAAGAAATCATTTATGCAGGAGAATTGTAAAGACACGCCATCATTTGACTATCCCAGAGTCTGCTATGTAGAGGGTGACTATCCCAGAGTCTCCTATATAGAGGGCATCCTTGGCGTAGAGAAGCAACTGAAAGAGTTGAAGGCAAATATGTCACCATGGCTGGATGGAATTCCAATTTGGTTTTACAGCATTTGGCATTGGCCCCTTACTTAGTTCACATTTATCACTAGTTTCCCACCCAGTGCAAAGTCCCGAGTGACTGGAAGGAAGCGCAGGTGTCAAAGGTGTATAAGAAGGGTAAAAGAATGTACCCATGAAAGTACAGACTAATATCATTAACACTGGTTTGCTGCAGAATTCTTGAACATATTTTAAGCTCTAATGTAGTAAAATTTCCTTGAGACATATAAGCTTCTGTCCACAAATCAGATTGGATTTAGAAAGCATCACTGGCATGAGATTCAACTTGCCCTTTTCTCACATGATATCCCATGCACCATGAATGAAGGACGGCAGTCAGCTTCCATATTTCTAGATTGCTGGAAAGTGTTCAACACAATTCCCCACTGCAGACTGTTACAAAGACCCGACCACACAGAATAGGTTCCCAGTCACGTGAGTGGTGCAAAAACTTCCAGCGTGATGTCGTGGATGGCAAGTATTCGTCAAAGCCAAGGGTATCATCAAGAGTGCCCCAAGAAAGTATGATAAGACCTCTCTTGTTGTCTATATGAAGAAGTAGTTCCATACTCAGGGAATTACAGTGCGGGAAACAGATGTAGGAAACCTGCTCTGCCTGCCACTCACTGCTCATGGCAAGGTCATAGTAGAGGTGGTTTATCTTTGCCTTCCTCCGACCTGTTATGAAGTGTCAAGTCTGTAGGACTGTGATGAGTAGTGTTATGGGTGAAAAGGAGAGGGTGAAACCCAGTACGAGCACTTAGCTTACTCCTCTTGAAAAGCACCAAAGAGTCACCAAGCTTCAATTCTCCATCCCACGGATGGATCACCATCAACCGTGTCACATGCTGTCGCTTCATGAGACACTGTGAAGAAGTTTGAGAAGTTTGGAATATGATCCATGACAGTGACCCAAAGACTGGTGGTCACAAACATTACGTCACCTCCTCTACTTTCCTTGCTGGCCAAATACTGGAGGTGAAAATTTCATCCACCAGCGGGATTCAAACTGGCTTACCTTCAAGTTGAATACCCTGACACAGTTGTGCATTGGTGACCTCTGCTATGGTGGTGGGTGTATACATAAATGATCTGACAAACAGGGTAAGCAGTAATCTGTGACTTTTTCTTGACAATGCTGCACTACATGGGAAAGTATCATCATCAAGTGAATGTAGGAGGATCCAGGTTGACTTAACAGAATTTATATTTAGTGTTATGAATGGCAGCACGCTCTGGATGTCAAAAAATGTAAGTTAATGCAGATCAGTAGGGAAAACAATCCTGTAATATTCGAATACAGCATTGGTGGCATGCTGGTTGGCTCTGTTACATTGGTTTAGTATCTAGGTGTGACACTGCAAAGCAATATGAAATGGAACAAGCACATAAGAATGGTTGCAGGGGAGATAAATGGTTTAGATAAGTTTATTGGTAGAGTTTTAGAACAGTGTAGCTCACCTATAGAACACTGGTGTGACCCAGAGTATTACAGAGATGCTTTGTGAACTCGAATCAGAATCTTTGAAGGGGTTGCGATGGTGCTGTCACAAAACACTATTGAGGCAGTTTAGAGAAACGGTATTTGCGGTTGTGTACAGAACTGTTCAACTATCACCAGTGTACATTTTGTTTAAAGACCATTACGATGAAATAAGAGAAATTAAGGCTCTACAGAAGCATATAGATAGTTGTTTTTCTATCGTTCCATCGTGGAACAGAAAAGGGAATGATTAGTAGCGGTACCAGGTATCTCTGAGATGCACCAAATGGTGGCTTCCGCAGTGTATAAGTAGGTGTAGATGTAGGTAGCAGAGCACCTTTGGGATTGTGGTCAGTGTATAAGGTTGCAGGAAGTGCTTTTAGAGATTTTATGAGATGATATGACCCAGAAGGATTTGGGTACAAAGTGATTTGTTCATCAAAACAGGGTACAGTAATTTATAAAGTTGGGCAGTACAGCCAACTCTGAATCAATAAAGTCCTAAATCTATAATCACTAATAAAGAGTACTCCCACACTCAAAGGTGTTACGTATTTGTGAATTAATTTGTCCTGTCTGAGCTGAGACTTGCTCGAGGCAGGTTGAACCCGAATTTCTTCTTCTTCTTTTTTTTTTTTTTGTTTTTACACTAATGATTGTCTGGTTGAGATCGGTACATTATTGCAGATCACATTCATGCATCTGTTGAGCTGAGGTATGTAATGTCACAGTGATTCATGGTAGTAATGTTGGCAGAATGTCTGGTCTGTTTCTTCTGCCCAAGACTATAAGACATCTCTTCAAACACTCACTGCATTTGTCCTAACGTTTTGGAGACACATTTAGGTGGAGATTGGGACAATTGAGCAAATGAACTGTGTCAAAAAATGATTATATATGGTGCATAAAATGGGCCTAAAGTGGCTCTATTTCCCCATTAATTTCAAATTTCAGCACACAGTGAACTTAATAAAAGTTTAAGTCTTAAGACTGAATAGAGTGCCCATATACAGTGTATTCACCAGTGTAACATTGTGCACATCCTGAGCACTGAAGCTCAAAATAACTCAGTTCATTAAACCATAGTATAAATACAAGATCAGAGTGTAGCTACCTCATGAAAAATTACAATGTTATCACTAGCATTCACTGAAAAAAAGTAAAAGTTCTTGTAATAACACTTGAGAAAACTGACAGTTTGAAAACCCCCGAAATATTTTAAAGAGTCCAAAAAGCACTTCAACACTAAAAAGTTTACAAGTGCTGAGAAAATATGCATGTAAAACTACATTAATTTGAAATGCACAGCCAAATAGCTGTCCCGACACAGATCGTGCATTGGTCATGGTGCCAAGATGAAGGTCTTATTTACAGCAGTGTGCTGGGCTTTTTCTAATGATAGGTTGTTAAACTCAAATTGTACATAAGTACAATTTTCCAAATTCTATACTCTTATGGCTAGAACAGAACAAGTTACATGCACAGTTGCATACTCCCAAGCTGATTAAAATTTGTTGCAGGTGTTTGTAAAATAAATGGTTTGTTCATAATTAACAAAAAACTAAATCATGGTTGCACAATTTAATTACATAATTTACAATGTCTATAATTCATAATTTATAATAAAAGTGGCATGTCATCCATATGTAAAATGAACTGCTTTTCCTGCTGGTGTAATCCGTTTTGCAGTAGATTCAATAAAATTTGAATTGTGGCCGAATTTGATTGAGAACGTATAAATTGGCTGGAATCAACCTAATAAATAACAAAAAAATGTAAATTATAAATACTGTTATCAGTGGGTCCAGAAGACCACATACACATGCTGCAATGCTGTTTTGTGTACCTATCGTATATCTTGAATTAACTCAGTTTTGTACTTTATCAACATTTAATTAATTGTGATTTCTTAATTAATTATTAAACTGCAGACAAAAATGTGTGTATGTATAGATGTGTCTTGATGAGTTCCTTAAGCTAAGACTTTGACCACTGTTGTACCTTTTTTTATTAAACTGTTATTAATTTATAATAATTTATCTTTGATGAGCTTCTTAAGCTCCACCTTCATCACTGTTGTACCATTTTTATTAATTTACAATAATTTATCCAAGTCATCTTAAGTGATTTGTGTCTGACCTTGATAAATGTGGTACCGAACTGATCAGCACATTGGCTCTTTAATATATGTTGTACATCTCTGTAACCTGGCTGGTGACCACAGTAAGTGTATGTGCTCTAAAAATACAATAGACCAGTCATCATCATCCTCAATACGACCTGCCTCCCGTCCCCCAAGCAGGTGACACACAACTTCCAGTATTTAGCTAGACTAACAGATGACAGATCCACATGCACTTGTAGCCTCATATTTGCTGCCTGACAGATGACAGACCTCAGGTGAGAGCTTTATGTATGTAGCGTGGCAGGATATTGTCCAACCAAGGTATTCTTCAAGAACAACACCTGATCTTAACTTACAAATCTTGACTTTCCATATGGAAATTTTTTCTTGACTTATCATTTTAGCAGGATGTATCGATAACAGTTCAGACTGCATTTCCCCAGCATACACTCCAATTGTTCGGTACATGTTGAAGCCCTTTGAGTGTGTAATAAGTGATGCAGGACAATCAAGTCTGTAGACCCAGTGGAGCACACAGCACAAGAAACAAATTTAGAGTCCCTCCAACCTTGCTTTGTTATGTAGCCCATTTATTGCATTCACAAACTGAAATTTGAGCACCCATCATCACCATATGATTTCAGCTCATGTCCCTGCATAGTGTCATCACTTACGGACTACACCAAGTAATAATACAGAAAGAGTTTGAGAGATCTAGTCATTTCCTGACACGGGTCGTGCATGAAATTTCTGACGAATCGTGAAAAATTCTGGATTACTTTTAGAGGCTACTATCCTGTTAGTCCACTTAAGAGTCTGTTATATTTGTCCATATTGGCATGGTTCCTTTTGAACCATATATGCTGACATAATGTGTCCTTGCAACGGTTTCATCTCCACCCACTGTATGTAAACGCACCTGACAAAAAGTGAGTCACCCCTCGGAGACACCAAAACGATACTGTGCAACAGTGACCTAGCTTCAGTTACACCCTCAATTTGACAAGGAATAGAATCGACAAGTTTCTTCCAGTACACCACATTGAGCTGAAGTCACTCATTGATGATTAGATCCCATAAAGCTACCAAACTGCAGGAATGGTGGTCGCTATGTTTAACCCGAGACACATTCCACACGATTAAGACTGGGTGATTTAGCAGTGGAGGTGAGGTATGATTGTTGCCTAAGTGTTTGTAATACCACGAACGTGTGTGTGTGTGTGTATGGGGGGGGGGGGGGGGGAGGAGGGGGGTGCGTGCAGGCTTCTACATCTACATATCTACAAATATACGCCACTAGCCACCAAGCGGTGTGTGGTGGAGGGCACAATTCGCGCCAAAGTCATATTTCCCTTATCTTCGAATGGTGATCATTGCGCGATTTGAAAGTTGGAGGTAATAATATATGCTCTACATACTCAGTGATGATCAGATTTTGGAATTTAGTGAGCACCCTCTTCCGTTTAGTGCGCCGTCTATCTGCAGGTGTGTCCCACTTCAAACTTTCTATGAGATTTGTAACGTTCTTGCGATGGTTAAATGTACCAGTCACAAATATTGCCACTCTTCTTTGGACCTTCTCAATCTCATGAATCAGACCCAACTGGTAAGGGTCCCATACGGACGAACAATATTCTAAGACTGGACGAACTAACGTATTGTAAGCTATTTTCTTTGTAGAGGGACTGCATCACTTCAGGATTCTACCAATAAACCGCAATCTAGAGTTCGCCTTACCCATTACTTGTGTAATCTAATCGTTCCATTTGAGATCATTTAGAATAGTCACACCCAGATACTTGACGGATGTTACTGCTTCCAAAGACTGGGAATTTATTTTGTACTTGTAAATTAATGGGGATTTTTGCCGTGTTATACACAGTAGGTTACACTTACTAATGTTTAGAGATAACTACCAGTCATTACACCATGCATTTATTTTCTGCAAATCCTCATTGATTTGTTCCCAACTTTCGTGTGATACTACTTTCCCGTGGACTACAGCATCATCAGCAAACAGTCTAATGCTGCTGTCAATACCATCAACCAGATCGTTTATGTAAATTGTAAAAAACAGCGGACCTATTATGCTGCCCTGGGACACACCTGAAGTAACGCTTGTTTCTGTTGAAGTCACCCCATTCAGGATGACATACTGCTCCCTGTCTGTTAGAAACCTTTCTATCCAACTGCATATGTCATCGGATAGACCGTGCTTACGGTCTAAGCACGCACTTTGTGGAGCAAGTCAGTGCGGAACTGAGTCAAATACCTTTCGAAAGTCGAGAAATATGGCATCAACCTGGGAGCCGGTATCTAGAGCCTGTTGTATATCATGCACAAAGAGGGCCAGCTGTGTCTCGCATGCCCGCTGTTTCCTAAAACCATGCTAGTTTCTGCAGATGAGCTTCTCATAGTCTAGGAAGGTCATTATGTCTGAACACAAAATATGTTACGCTATTCTACAGCAAATCGATGTCAGTGAAATTGGCTGGTAATTATGTGCATCCGATTTTCTACCCTTTTTATAGATTGCTATGACCTGGGCATTCTTCTTGTCCCATGGAACTTTCTGCTGTTCTGCTGATCTCTGATAGATGATGGATAAGAATGGTGCTATACTTGTAGCATAGTCAACGTATAATCTTACAGGGATACTGTCTGGGCCAGATGCCTTCCTGGCGTCTAAGGATCTTAACTGTTTTACAATCCCAGATACACTAAACACTATGTCAGCCATCCTTGCGTTTGTTCGATAATTGAAAGGGGGAATGGTGCTGCAGTCCTCTAACGTAAATAAGTTTTTGAAAGCTAGGTTTAGAATTTCGGCCTTCAGTTTATCATCATCAGTTACATTACCCGTACTGTCAGCAAGAGAAGGTATTGAATTATTTGTAGCATTCATAGATTTTACGTATGACCAACATTTTTTGGGGTTATTTTTCGAATCTGCAGATAAAATATTCCTTTCAAATTCGTTGAAAGAATCTCTCCTTGTCCTTCTGACAGCTGCTTTCATTTCGCATAATTTCTGTTTGTCAGTGGTGCAGTGACTACGTTTAAAATGACTGTGCAAAATTCTCTGCTTTCTCAGCAACTTCCTAATATGTTTGTTGTACCAAAGTGGATCCTTTCCCTCCCCTATATTTTTGCTAGGCACATACTTCTCTAGCACATGGTGGACAATACGCTTAAATTCTGACCAAAGATGCTCAATATCTTTGTGTCCTGCGGTGTATGCTTGGAGCGTACCGTGAAGATATGCATTAGTGACACTTTTATTTGCTTTCCCCAACAAGAAAGCTCTATGCTCTGTTTTTTTTACCCCTCCAGCTTCCAATGACATAGAAGCCACAATGACATTATGGTCGCTAATACCTTCTTCTAGATTAACTTCCTCAAAAAGATTAGGTCTGTTTGTCGCCAAGATATCTAATATGTTCCCATCTCGAGTTAGTTTTCTAACCAATTGCTCGAGGTTGTATGTTGAGAGCACTCCTAGAATAACTACACACGAATCTTTGCTTCTGCCTCTGTGATAAACGTGTAATTTTCCCAGTTGATGGATGCCAGATTAAAGTCTCCATCTATAACTAATGGATAATTTGGATATTTATTTCCTATGTACCCAAGACTTTCCCTGAAACATTCTGCGACGTTTGTTGCGGATGCTAATGGTCTATAAAAACATCCTAATACAATGATCAATCCTTGTCTGATTATTCAGACTATTTCACAGTCCGACCCAGTATCAATCTCAACTACATTTAAACAGCTTTTAACTGTAATGAACACACCACCTCCAATAGCATCGGTCCTATCCTTCCTAAACATTGTCCAATCCGAGTTCATAATTTCACTGCTTTTAATGTCTGGTTTCAACCAGCTTTCGGTACCTAATACAATATTGGCATTGCTACTGTTTATTTAGGAGAGGCTTGTGAACATGGCTGGTGTCTTCTTGGGAGACAGGTGTCTAAAGCATTCTCATAATGAAGATGCAGGAGGAGGGACAGTACTTGGTCGTCAGGAATGTTGAAATAAACATTCTGATTCATGTTCATGGTAACCTGAAAGGATGAGCCCAAATCATGGTATAAGAAAGGCCACGAAACATCAAACCGCCCCTGGTATCCTGAACTACACCCTCCACACACAACAGGTTAAATGCCTCATTGGGTTGTCAGTGCATTCAGAATCTTACATCATTAGAAAGGTGGGAAAATTCGCAACTTAGTTGGACCACACTACACACCTCCAGTCAGCTACTGTCCAGTTTCTGTGTTTAGCACACTGAAGACATGCAGATTTATATTACACTGTGGGCAATGGCCTTATGTGCAGAATCCAGCTCCAGATGCTACAGCAGGTAGTTCTCTTAATGGTGTTTGTTCGGAAGCTGGTTGCGACGTGTCTACACACCCTTGGCAGCACCAGTTCCTATCAGGTTTGAAACTGATCGTCATTGACAAGGCATTACATTCGTTTCCACTCCCTGTCAGTGAGTGTCATTTTATGACCACTGTTCTTACTCCGTGTTACATGCTGTGAGTGGTACACCAATCCATTTGCTGTACACACTTTGGACTGTCCACACTGATAAATCAACAAAACTGGCAACCTCGTACATGATGTGGTCTTGGGCATGTCTAAAGCCAATAGCTCCTTTCTGCCATGTCTCCATGTCAACCCATCTTACGGTCAGTGCCAGTTCAAGAACTTTTTGCACATGAGCACCTTATCATTTGGCACCCCCTCCCCTTCCCCCTTTACTTCGTACACCTCCATCCATGTCAGTTTGCACTACTAATGGGGATATGCACTGAACACAAATCTCCTAGTGGCTGCTACTAATTTATTAATGATGTGGTAGCTCCTTTCTGTTGTTCTATCTTCTCTCCATGTCAACCCATGTTATTGTCAGGGCTAGTTCAAGAATTTTTTTCCACATAAGTGACTTATCATTTGATGCCCCCTTCTTCCAACAGATTATTAAAAACTATTTTAAATAATTTTACTTCTTTTTGTGCTTCTTAAATTAATTCTATTGCAGTAGTAAAGATATATTTTACTAAGCCCATACAGTCTCAGGACACAACTAAAGGAGCCCGAGAAATATGGTTTGCTGAGTGGACAAAATTCATGACATCATCTCTCATGCCCGCCAATCTGGATCACTGCTGGTTTCTGTCACTCATGTGAAACTGGGCTGCATGATGTAATGTTTACCATATGTGCTGCCATTAAACAGAGAATGGTGCGGTTTTCAGGGAAATGAACAGCACTCACATACTGCACATCCACAAATTTGTTAATTTCAAAATTCACAACAAAAATGTGGGCAATTTTGTCACACACAATGTACTGCATATAAGTTTTCACTACATTTCGTGTTTTAAAAATTTTAAAACATTTTCATAAATGCTATGAAGGATGACATAAGAAATAAACATATTGTAAAATTTGCCAAATAGTGAATAAAACACTTTCTGTCCATCCTAGTGCACTAAACCAATAATGGATACAAAATGAGGCCCCAGCAAGAAAACAACAAAACATGTAACAACCACCAGAAGATGGATTTGTAAAAAATCCAAAACCAGTCATTGTTTGATCTGAATAAACCACATTAAACGATACTTGCAGTGGGCTGCTGTTTCAATTGTAAACCTTCATAGTTCTCAACATGTTAACTTCCGATAAAGTAGTGGTAATTGTTATACGTCTCAAATGGGGATCTAAAGTTGTGGTGCCTCTGTCGTCCCTTTTGACTTGGTACCTCCAAGTGGTGGCTTGTGTTGCTCAGGCCCTGCTTATTTTGCTGTTTCCAAACAACAGGCTGGCACTGACACATGTCTTCACTGACAAGACTTAGTCAGCAATGGAGCCTACCATGGTACCAGTTCTACATCATGTACAGTGCTCCACATGACCAGTGTGTTCTTTTAATTGGAGTAACTGACATTTTCTTAAGTGAGCTTATTTAAACCAGTTTCTTAGGTACCATGTTCAACACACTTCATACAATTTGTTTACTTTCTTCATTGCAACATTTACTGTCTTTGTGTTTTTTGTGTAATATCAGCTAAAGTATACATGAAAATGGCTAAAGCTACTGAGAACAGCAACAAATGAATCCGTGATTACAATATAAGGTGTGATAAAAAAATAACAGGCATTTTTGTTTCTTTTAAAAATAATTTTTATTTATTCATCAATGTCAACTTTCTCCCCTCCAAAGTAATTCTGCTCAGATGTAATACACTTGTGCCAACATTTTTCCCAATCTTGGAAGCACTTCTGGAACTCACTTTTCAATATGTTGTTCAGTTCCTTCAGCAATTCTGTTTTTATCTCATCAGTGGTGGCAAAATGACGTCCTTGCATGTTTCTATTCAGCCTCAGAAATAGAAATAAGTTGTAGGGAACCGTGTCTGGTGAATACAGTGAGTGAGGTGACATAACGATTTTGTTTTTGCCCAAAAAATCATGAACAAGAATTAAGGTAGGAATGTTATCATGTTGCAATTTCCGTGAGTGGTTTTGGCACATTTCTGATCATTTTCTTTAGATTGTTCCACCCAAATGGCTCATAACTTGCAGGTAGTATTCCTTATTGACCATACAACCCTAAGGCAGGAACCCATGATGTGTTATCCCATTGTAACAGTGGAAAACAGTGAGATAAATCTTCACATGTGATCGAAGTTGTCGAATTTTTCTCGGCGTTAGCTCTTCAGGCAGTTTCCATTGGGATAAGATTGGGCATTTGTTTCGACATCATACCTGTGTATCCATGTGTCATCACCTGTTATAACCTTCTTTAGAAGTTTTGTCGTCATGTTCAACATCTTCTCGACACTCTTTGAAATATTTATATCGCTCGTAAACTCTTGTCTTACTCATAGTAGATTCACCAAAAGCCACAGTCAAGTTTTCAAATATAGTGCTGCACTTTATTCCATTTTTCAAGTAAAATTTAATGCAAGTTCTTTGATCCATTTTTTCAAAAGAAAAAATTTACTGAGCTCTCAAAAACACATATAACCTTTTTGAGTGCCACCAATAAACCAAATATTCAAAACAGCTGAAAATGCAAATATACATCTGGAGCTTGTGTACCAACAAGATTTTTAAAAAAGTTTTGAAAATCAGATGTATAAAGCCCGCAAAATTTTAAAATTCCCATTACTATATGGTCACGCCACATATAGATCACAAAGCCAGTTAATGGTTGCAACTATATTTTGTGTTTCTACCTTTGAAAGTGTCATCAATTTTTGTCTCTACTTACAACATGGCTCCAACAAAAATGTAGAAGCAAATATAAAAGTTCTTAGAGAAATAAATATACTGAAACTATGGGTTAGACCTGTATCACATTGACTGCCATATGCTTAGTAATGAGTTTTAAACATTTCTGGAAGGTGGCTATTAACGGCCATCAAGTAATGTATAAAATGTATGTTTGACCATCGGCTGCTTTTTTATTTAAAACCCAAATATCGACCAGTTTCAGTCACAGATTGTCTTCGGACATTAGGGTTGAAACAGTTTAAGCCACAACATTACATCTGTCATTACTTAAATAATGGCCACATCTCATATGTAGAGCATGTCATGCATTCCAGTAGACCACCTGGATACTTCTTTCCAAAAAGTTGCACTAAAGAATGTGCATTATATTTTTCTTGTAAAATGAATTAAAGTGCAGCACTGCATTTGAAATCTTTACTGTGGCTTTTGGTGAATCTTCTAAGAGTAAGACAAGACTTTAATAGTGATATAAACATTTAAAGAGGGTTGAGAAGACGTTGAAGGCAACTGCACCCTAGATGCCCTGGCACATCAATTACTTATGTCAATGTGCAAGAAGTTTGAAAATGGTTCTCAAAAATCACAAAATCACCTTCAGATAGGTTGATGATGGGGTGGGCATATTCTTTGGCTCGTGTTAAGTGATTTTTTGTTTTGTTTTTGATGTTTTGGGCATGAAACATGTAGCAGCAGTTTGTTCTGAAATCGCTGCATTTTGATCAAAAACAATGTCACAAAGACATCACTCAGGAATTGCTGAATGAAGATGACAATGACCCAGAACTTCTAAAGAAGGTTATAACAGGTGACAAAACATGGTTATATAGGTATGATGTTGAAACCTAAAAGGAATACTAGCTGGAAGTTATGCACTGTTTGGGTGAAGCAATACACAGAAAATGATGAGAATGGTGCCAAAACTACTCGTGGAATCGCATCGTAATAATGCTTCTGCTCACACTTCAATTTTTGTTTGTGATTTTTTGGCAAAAAAGAAAACCGTTTGTTGCTTCAGCCACTGTATTCATCAGACATGGCCCTATGTGACTTCTTTCCATCCCCGAGGCTGAAGGGAACCACGAAAGGACACTATCTTGCCCCCATTGATGAGATAAAAACGGAATCACTGAAGGAGAACACCATAACAAAAAGTGAGTTCCAGGAGTGCTTCTAAGATTGGAAAAAGTGCTGTCACAAGTGTATTATATCGGGGGGGGGGGGGGGGGGGGTGAGATTACTTTGAAGGGGACAAAGCTGATATTGATGAATAAATAAGTATTTGTTAAGAGAAATAAAAATTCCCCTCTTTGATCACACCTTGTATATATTCAAAGAAATAGTATCTGCAGCAATTGAGAGATTTGTACCAAATAAAATAACAAGCAACAAAGCTGATCCTCCTTGGTACACAAAACGGATCAGGACACTGTAACAAAAAAGAAAAACAAACATGACAATTTTAAACAGATGCAAAATCTCCAAGATTAGTGATCTTTTATAGAAGCTCACAATTTAGCGCGCGGACTTCAATGCCAGATGCTTATAATAGTTTGCACAGCAAAGCTTTGTCTCAAAACCTGGCAGAAAATCCAAAAAGATTCTGCTCGTATGTGAAGTATGATAGCGGCAAGACACAGTTAATGCCTTCTCTGTGTGACAGTAATGGAGATACTATTGAAGACAGTGCTGCCAAAGCAGAGTTACTAAACACAGCCTTCCAAAATTCCTTCACCAAAGTAGACAGTGTAAATAATTCAGAATTCGAATCAAGCAACAGCTGCTAACATGAGTAATGTAGAAGTAGATATACTCAGAGTAGTGAAGCAATTTAAATCACTTAGCAAAAGCAAGTCTCCCAGTCAGGCTCCTGTCAGAGTATGCTGATAAAAAAAGCTCCATACACAACAATCATATACGACTGTTTGCTCGACGAAAGATCCGTACCCAGCGACTGGAAAGTTGCATAGGTCACACCAATATTCAAGGAAGGTAGCAGGAGTATTCCACTAAATAACAGGCCCATATCATTAATGTCAATATGCAGCAGGATTTTGGAACATATATTGTGTTTGAACATTATGAATTACCTCAAAGAAAATGGCCTATGACACACAGTCAACACGGATTTAGAAGACATTGTTCTTGTGAAACACAAGCAGCTCTTTGCTCACATGAAGTGTTGTGTGCTATTGACAAGGGATTTTGAACTGAGTCCATGTTTCTAGACTTCCAGAAGGCACTGTACTACACAAGCGGCTTGTAGTGAAATTGTGTGCTTATGGAATATCGTCTCAGTTATGTGGCTGGATTCGATATTTCCTGTCAGAAAGGTCGCAGTTTATAGTAACTGACAGAAAGATATCAATTAAAACACAAGTGATTTCGGGCGTTCCCCAAGGTAATGTTATAGGCCCTTTGCTATTCCTTATCTATATAAATGATTTGGGAGACAATCTGAGCAGCTGTTTTAGGTTGTTTGCAGATGACGCTGTCATTTATCGGCTAGTAAAGTCATCAGAAGATCAAAATAAATTGCAAAATGATTTCGAAAGGATGTCTGTATTGTGCAAAAGTTGGCAATTGACCCTCAATAACGAAAAGTGTGAGGTCATCCACACAAGTGCTGAAAGGAATTCATTAAACTTCGGTTACATGATAAATCAGTAAAATCTAAAAGCTGTGAATTCAACTAAGTACCAAGTAATTACAATTACGAACAACTTAAATTGGAAGGGACACACAGAAAATGTTGTGGGGAAGGCTAACCAAAGACTGTGTTTTATTGGCAAGCCACTTAGAGAATGTAACAGGTCTACTAAAGAGACTGCCTGCACTATACTTGTCATCCTCATTTTAGAATATTGCTGTGCGATACCTTACCAGATGGGACTGATGGAGTAAGCCAAAAAAGTTCAGAGAAGGGCAGCACATTTCGTACTATCACGACATAGGGGAGAGAATGTCACAGAAACGATACAGGATTTGCGGTGAACATCATTAAACAAAGGCATTTTTCGTTGCAGCAGAATCTTCTCAAGAAATTTCAATCACCAACTTTCTCCTCTGAATGTGAAAATATTTTGTTGACGCCAAACTACATAGGGAGAAACAATCACCATAATAAAATAAGGGAAATCAGAGCTCGCATGGAAAGATATAGGTGTTTGTTCTTTCCGTACGTTATACGAGATTAGAATAATAGAGATTTGTAAAGATGGTTTGATGAAGCCTCTGCCATGCACTTAAATGTCATTTGCGAAGTATCCATGTTGATGTACATGCAGATATGCCAGTGCCCTCCTTGTCACTGGCCTATACAAAGTTTTCAGTGCCTCGTACAGTGTTTCTGCTTTTGGATCTCAAACATTGCACAGATTTGAACGTTGTTTGGATACCCTAGTATGAGCCAGTCAGTGTCATGTGACATGACTGTGCAATTCCTCCAAGTGCAGCCGCCTGGTAGGCCAGCGAACTCAGTCTTTTGAATTATTTTGTTACAAAAAAACTGTTTGTATCCACACATCAGCATTTTAATTCATCTCCGGAAATAGTCTGGTTCTCCAAATTAAAAAGTTGTTTCGAAATGAACATGTGATGGTTGATTGACGAAAACTGCACTGACAAATTGTATGTAGCATTTTCTGCTTAACTGAATCCATCATCAGTTAAATTAAAGAAAGTAGTGATAAGAGTGAGGCCCTTGGAGGATGTAGCAGGATAGGAAAATTGATGGTGTGCTAACATCCATAACTCAATAAGCGTGCTAACTTATCTTCCCAAAAAAAAAAAAAAAAAAATATATATATATATATATATATATATATATATATATATATATATATAATGGAAGGAAACATTCCACGTGGGAAAAATTATATATAAAAACAAAGATGAGGTGACTTACCGAACAAAAGCGCTGGCAGGTCGATAGACACACAAACAAACACAAACCTACACACAAAATTCAAGCTTTCGCAACAAACTGTTGCCTCATCAGGAAAGAGGGAAGGAGAGGGGAAGACGAAAGGAAGTGGGTTTTAAAGGAGAGGGTAAGGAGTCATTCCAATCCCGGGAGCGGAAAGACTTACCTTAGGGGGAAAAAAGGACAGGTATACACTCGCACACACGCACATATCCATCCACACATACAGACACAGGCAGACATATTTCAATGTCTGCTTGTGTCTGTATGTGTGGATGGATATGTGCGTGTGTGCGAGTGTATACCTGTCCTTTTTTCCCCCTAAGGTAAGTCTTTCCGCTCCCGGGACTGGAATGACTCCTTACCCTCTCCTTTAAAACCCACTTCCTTTCGTCTTCCCCTCTCCTTCCCTCTTTCCTGATGAGGCAACAGTTTGTTGCGAAAGCTTGAATTTTGTGTGTATGTTTGTGTTTGTTTGTGTGTCTATCGACCTGCCAGCGCTTTCGTTCGGTAAGTCACCTCATCTTTGTTTTTATATATAATTTTTCCCACGTGGAATGTTTCCTTCTATTATATATATATATATAATCAGGTGAAGCCAGCATAAAATGATTATGGTGAAACTTCTCATTTAAAGTGAATAAAGATTGTAGAAAAGGGCTAATACCTGTGTTTACTGATGAAGTTACGATGGGCATACCCAAAAATCACAAAAAAGGAGTAGGAGAAGAAAAGGACAAATGGACCCGAAAGCAGGAATGGCCTATGCCTTGGTTAGGTGCATCCATGGGAGGAATGATTTGTACCAATTTATATAGGTACAAGAGGGGTAAGAATAGGCAAACCCATGAAAAGGATGATCTGCCCTCCAGTACTAAATTGGTGATTCCTTGATGCCTCAGAACATGTCCTACCAACCGATCCCTTCTTCTAGTCAAGTTGTGCCACAAACTCCTCCCCAATTCTGTTCAATACCTCCTCATTAGTTATGTGATCTACCCATCTAATCTTCAGCATTCTTCTGTAGCACCACATTTCGAAAGTTTCTATTCTCTTCTTGTCTAAACTATTTATCGTCCATGTTTCACTTCCATACATGGCTACACTCCATACAAATACTTTCAGAAACGACTTCCTGACACTTAAATCAATACTTAATGTTAACAAATTTCTCTTCTTCAGAAACTCTTTCCTTGCCATTGCCAGTCTACATTTTATATCCTCTCTACTTCGACTATCATCAGTTATTTGGCTCCCCAAATAGCAAAACTCCTTTACTACTTTAAGTGTCTCATTTCCTAATCTCAGCATCACCCGACTTAATTTGACTACATTCCATTATCCTCGTTTTGCTTTTGTTAATGTTCATCTTACATCCTCCTTCCAAGACACTGTCCATTCCGTTCAACTGCTCTTCCAAGTCCTTTGCTGTCGCTGACAGAATTACAATGTCATCGGCGAACCTCAAAGTTTTTATTTCTTCTCCATGGATTTTAATACCTACTCCGAACATTACTTTTGTTTCCTTTACTGCTTGCTCAATACACAGATTGAAGAACATCGGGGATAGGCTACAACCCTGTCTCACTCCCTTCCCAACCGCTGCTTCCATTTCATGCCCCTCGACTCTTATAACTGCCATCTGCTTTCTGTACAAACTGTAAATAGCCTTTCGCCCCCTGTATTTTACCCCTGCCGCCTTTAGAATTTGAGAGTATTCCAGTCAATATTGTCAAAAGCTTTCTCTAAGTCTACAAATGCTAGAAACGTAGGTTTGTCTTTCCTTAATCTTTCTTCTAAGATAAGCCGTAGGGTCAGTATTGCCTCACATGTTCCAACATTTCTACGGAATCCAAACTGATCTTCCCCGAGGTCAGCTTCTACCAGTTTTTCCATTCGTCTGTAAATAATTCGTGTTAGTATTTTGCAGCTGTGACTTATTAAACTGATAGTTCGGTAATTTTCACATCTGTCAACACCTGCTTTCTTTGGGATTGGAATTATTATATTCTCCTTGAAGTCTGAGGTTATTTTGCCTGTCTCATACATCTTGCTCGTCAGATGGTAGAGTTTTGTCAGGACTGGCTCTCCCCAGGCTGTCAGTAGTTCTAATGGAATGTTGTCTACTCCCGGGGCCTTGTTTTGACTTAGGTCTTTCAGTGCTCTGTCAAACTCTTCATGCAGTATCGTATCTCCCATTTCATCTTCATCTACCTCCTCTTCCATTTCCATAATATTGTCCTCAAGAACATCGCCCCTGTACAGACCCTCTATATACTCCTTCCACCATTCTGCTTCCCCTTCTTTGCTTAGAACTGGGTTACCATCTGAGCTCCTGATATTCATGCAAGTGGTTTTCTTTTCTCCAAAGGTCTCTTTAATTTTCCTGAAGGCAGAATCTATCTTACCCCTCGTGAGATAAGCCTCTACATCCTTACATTTGTCCTCTAGCCATCCCTGCTTAGCCATTTTGCACTTCCTGTTGATCTCATTTTTGAGACGTTTGTATTCCTTTTTGCCTGCTTCACTTACTGCATTTTTGTATTTTCTCCTTTCATCAATTAAATTCAGTATCTCTTCTGTTACCCAAGGATTTCTAATAGCCCTCGTCTTTTTACCTACTTGATCCTCTGTTGAAGTAATACGCTTAACATCAGAAGAGGCATCAATGTTAGCACTGAATAGGGGATCACGGAGGAATTTTATAAGGGGGCCTATGCTCCAGACTAAATGCTGAAAGGCATAATCAGTCTTAAATGATGATGATGATGATTCTCTGCTGCCTTAAATACTTCATCCCTCAGAGCTACCCATTCTTCTTCTACTGTATTTCTTTCCCCCATTCCTGTCAATTGTTCCCTTATGCTCTCCCTGAAACTATGTACAACCTCTGGTTCTTTCAGTTTATCCAGGTCCCATCTCCTTAAATTCCCACATTTTTGCAGTTTCTTTAGTTTTAATCTATAGTTCATAACCAATAGATTGTGGCCAGAGTCCACATCTGCCCCTGGAAATGTCTTACAATTCGAAACCTGGTTCCTAAATCTCTGTCTTACCATTATATAATCTATCTGATACTTTCTAGTATCTCCAGGGTTCTTCCATGTATACAACCTTCTTTCATGATTCTTGAACCAAGTGTTAGCTATGATGAAGCTGTGCCTTGTGCAAAATTCTATCAGACGGCTTCCTCTTCCATTTCTTACCCCCAATCCATATTCACCTACTATGTTTCCTTCTCTTCCTTTTCCTACTGTCAAATTCCAGTCACCCATGACTATTAAATTTTCGTCTCCCTTCACTACCTGAATAATTTCTTTTATCTCATCATACATTTTATCAATTTATTCATCGTCTGCAAAGCTAGTTGGCATATAAACTTGCACTACTGTAGTAGGTTTGGGCTTCTTGTCTATCTTGGCCACAACAATGCGTTCACTACGCTGTTTGTAGTAGCTTACCCACACTCCTATTTTTTTTATTCATTATTAAATCTACTCCTGCGTTACCCCTATTTGATTTTTTATTTATAACCCTGTATTCACCTGACCAAAAGTCGTGTTCCTCCTGCCACCGAACTTCACTAATTCCCACTATATCTAACTTTAGCCTATCCATTTCCTTTTTTAAATTTTCTAACCTACCTGCCCGATTGAGGGATCTGACATTCTACGCTCCTATCTGTAGAACACCAGTTTTCTTTCTCCTGATAACGACGTCCTCTTGAGTGGTCCCCGCCCGGAGATCCGAATGGGGAAATATTTTACCCAAGGGAACGCCATCATCATTTAATCACACAGTAAAGCTGCATGCCCTCGGGAAAAATTACGGCTGTAGTTTCCCCTTGCTTTCAGCCGTTCGCAGTACTAGCACAGCAAGGCCGTTTTGGTTAGTGATACAAGGCCAGATCAGTCAATCATCCCCTGCAACTACTGAAAAGGCTGCTGCCCCTCTTCAGGAACCACATGTTTGTGTGGCCTCTCAACAGATACCCCTCCGTTGTGGTTGCACCTACGGTACGGCCATCTGTATCGCTGAGGCACGCAAGCCTCCCCACCAACGGCAAGGTCCATGGTTCATGAGGGGGAGGAGAGATCATATAGTAGATGTATACCCAACAGGCAATTCCTCAGATAACAATAATGTAAGAAAGTGTTGGAAAGTATGTTCAAACTCACATAAGCATTTGTGTACACTTACTTATTTTCAATTAAAATACGAATGTAATTCTCAAGTAATAGATAAACAAAAACATCTATATGGTACATTTACATTAAAGAGAATACAGTAGCTAACGGCATAAATACAGAGTCCTCAAGGATGAGTTTTAACAATTGTTTTTTTTTTTTTTTTTTTTTTTATCTTGTCAAGAAGATCCATACACATATTCAAATGATATATCTATCTTTGTTGAAACATTGGTCATTACATAACAGTTTACTGCATTAAATAAATGGAATATGAAGTATATAAGATGAATACTTGTAAGGTAACACTGCGTAGCACGTTCTGCCTGAAACTACACATAAGACTTATCCTTTTCTTAAAAGGATAAAACTGAAAGAAATACTAACAACAGTGTCGAGAACTGTAAATGGATGGCACAATACTTCTGTCTGTAGTTTTATGTTATGAGAATGCATTGGTAACTAGCAGAGTGAAGAGTTATCCTGACAGCTTTCCTTTAAGTAGGGGAATCTGTAGTGTTACATGCCATTTAGGCAAACAACATTTCCCACTCCCTATTTATAACAATGAAAGATGATCGTGACAAAACAGTAAAGTGGTATTAGGTAGGGAATAAGTCACAAAACACATACTGTACACAGTCGTTCTGTTTCACATTTGTGCAGAGTTGAATGGAGAGGTGTCCATTTCAAGTAATTGGCAAAGCACAACGGGAGTAAACATCTTCACCTGCTATGGATGAGCCTTTCATATTTTCGTGATGTGGTTTGGTGGTGTCTTAGCTGTCAAGGAGCAGACACCCTTTCCAAGAATGAAAACAGCAATGAACGAAGAAATCTCAAAAAAATGAAATGTAACTTACTTCTTGATGAGCCTTCAAGGCAGATGTATTTAATTTATATTGTATCTGTTCCTAGTTATGACAACAAGTACAAGACACTCAATGATGAAATGTTGGTGACATTTCATAATTAGAGAAGACATCGTTTTTCCTTCCACCTGTAACAGCTGCACGGAAGAAGAGTTGATATCTTTCCAGGGCTAGGCACAGTCCTACGGAGATGCTGCTTTGCAGAACCTCCACATAAAGAAGATAATTAACACGTGATACCTTTCAGAGAATTGAGGAGAATATTTGTCCACCTCATGTGTTTCAAGTTAGGAGCACCTGTATTATTCTCTCTCATATTTAGTGACATATCATAATCCAGCAAAAATCTAACACATAGATTTCGATACGTAACACTTCACTCACTTGTATTTTTTGTCATTACTTTATCACCAGCTATCTTTTGCGCAATGAATTTCCTACTTCCCGTGACTGTTCTCATCTGGGACACTACCACTGAATTTCTCCCAGAGGTTGAAAGTACCGCTTCAGTTGTAAATTTCTTTTATTATCACATGACTGCTTTCGGTCTCTCCTAAGCCCATCCTCAGGTGTTGCAACTGTGCTGTGGCCACCAAGTGCCGCCGTGGGTGTGTACTAGGCGCAGTGTGCTACCTATGAGTGCAGAACAGGGTATTTTCAACCTCTGGTATAATGCTCAGTTGTGGATGTTCTTCCAACAGGATTGTTTGCACTGATTTTCTAATAAAACTACCCTAAATTAGGAACTGCCATCCAGATATAGATAAATACACTCAAGTACTGACAACAGAAATTCATGGAGGCGACTGTCAACTGATCCAGGCATGCACAGGAATGCCTCATTTTTTCAGTGTTTATGCATGTGCTGCTTGCAGATGGGTACCCAGCTACCTAAGATGTGAAAGTTAAGGAGTACACCTCAAAAATTCTGCAAAGTGATTTCTGTGTTTCAGCCACTAATTAGCTTGGCTATGCAAGGTACCGGTTATGCCCACACTGCTGCCTGCTTCTATGTCTTTTGTTGCATACTGGTCATATGAGATTTGCTGAATGTCAAGTCCTATGTTAATTCAGAATTGCCCCTGTCTTCCTACAACATACCACTATCAGAATGTACACTAATGAGCTGAGACATTATGACTACCTGCTTAATAGCTTCTTTGTCCATCTTTGCAACAAAATACATAACTCATTCTGCATATTAGGGATCCAACAGTTTTTGGTATGTTTGTGGAGGTATGTGGTATTAGATTGACTGATCTATGCACATTTCATGTAATTCACATAAACAACATGATGCTGATTGGCGAACGTGGTGGTGGCACCCGATAGCAACCCAGATGGGTTTCATAGGATTTACATCATCCATGAACCATGGACCTTGCCGTTGGTGGGGAGGCTTGCGTGCCTCAGCGATACAGATGGCCGTACCGTAAGTGCAACCACAACGGAGGGGTATCTGTTGGGAGGCCAGACAAACATGTGGTTCCTGAAGAGGGGCAGCAGCCTTTTCAGTAGTTGCAGGGGCAACAGTCTGGATGATTGACTGATCTGGCCTTGTAACACTAACCAAAACGGCCTTGCTGTGCTGGCACTGCAGATGGCTGAAAGCAAGGGAAAACTACAGCTGTAATTTTTCCCAAGGGCATGCAGCTTTACTATATGGTTAAATGATGATGGCGTCCTTTTGGGTAAAATATTCTGGAGGTAAAATAGTCCCCCATTCGGATCTCCGGATGGGGACTACTCAAGAGGACATCATTATCAGGAGAAAGAAAACAGGCGATCTACGGATCGGAGTGTGGAATGTCAGATCCCTTAATCGGGCAGGTAGGTTAGAAAATTTAAAAAGGGAAATGGATAGGTTAAAATTAGATATAGTGGGAATTAGTGAAGATCAGTGGCAGGAGGAACAAGACTTTTGGTCGGGTGAATACAGGGTTATAAATACAAAATCAAACAGAGGCAATGCAGGAGTAGGTTTAATAATGAATAGGAAAATAGGAATGCGGGTAAGCTACTACAAACAGCATAGTGAAAACTAGCTCTGCAGATGATGAAGAAATTGATGAAATGTATGATGAGATAAAAGAAATTATTCAGGTAGAGAAGGGAGACGAAAATTTAATAGTCATGGGTGACTGGAATTCAACAGTAGGAAAAGGGAGAGAAGGAAACATAGTAGGTGAATATGGATTGGGGGTAAGAAATGGAAGAGGAAGCCGTCTGATAGAATTTTGCACAGAGCATAACTTAATCATAGGTAACACTTTGTTCAAGAACCATGAAAGAAGGTTGTATACATGGAAGAATCCTGGAGATACTAGAAAGTATCAGATAGATTATATAATGGTAGGACAGAGATTTAGGAACCAGGTTTTGAATTGTAAGACATTTCCAGGGGCAGATATGGACTCTGACCACAATCTATTGGTTATGAACTATAGATTAAAACTCAAGAAACTTCAAAAATGTGGGAATTTAAGGAGATGGGACCTGGATAAACTGAAAGAGCCAGAGGTTGTACAGAGTTTCAGGGAGAGCATAAGGGAACAATTGACAGGAATGGGGGAAAGAAATACAGTAGAAGAAGAATGGGTAGCTCTGAGGGATGAAGTATTTAAGGCAGCAGAGGATCATCATCATCATCATCATCATCATCATCATCACCACCATCATCATCATTTAAGACTGATTATGCCTTTCAGCATTTAGTCTGGAGCATAGTCCCCCTTGTAAAATTCCTCCGTGATCCCCTATTCAGTGTTAACATTGATGCCTCTTCTGATGTTAAGCGTATTACTTCAACAGAGGATCAAGTAGATAAAAAGACGAGGGCTAGTAGAAATCCTTGGGTAACAGAAGAGATACTGAATTTAATTGATGAAAGGAGAAAATACAAAAATGCAGTAAGTGAAGCAGGCAAAAAGGAATACAAACGTCTCAAAAATGAGATCAACAGGAAGTGCAAAATGGCTAAGCAGGGATGGCTAGAGGACAAATGTAAGGATGTAGAGGCTTATCTCACGAGGGGTAAGATAGATTCTGCCTACAGGAAAATTAAAGAGACCTTTGGAGAAAAGGGAACCACTTGTATGAATATCAAGAGCAGAGATGGAAACCCAGTTCTAAGCAAAGAAGGGAAAGCAGAAAGGTGGAAGGAGTATATAGAGGTTTTGTACAAGGGCGATGTACTTGAGGACAATATTATGGAAATGGAAGAGGATGTAGATGAAGATGAAATGGGAGATACGATACTGTGTGAAGAGTTTGACAGAGCACTAAAAGACCTGAGTCGAAACAAGGCCCTGGGAATAGACAACATCCCATTACAACTACTGACGGCCTTGGGAGAGCCAGTCATGACAAAACTCTACCATCTGATGAGCAAGATGTATGAGACAGACAAAATACCCTCAGACTTCAAGAAGAATATAATAATTCCTATCCCAAAGAAAGCAGGTGCTGACAGATGTGAAAATTACCGAACTATCAGTTTAATAAGTCACAGCTGCAAAATACTAACGCGAATTCTTGACAGACGAATGGAAAAACTACTAGAAGCTGACCTCGGGGAAGATCAGTTTGGATTCCGTAGAAATGTTGGAACACATTAGGCAATACTGACCCTACGAATTATTTTGGAAGCTAGATTAAGGAAAGACAAACCTCCATTTCTAGCATTTGTAGACTTAGAGAAAGCTTTTGACAATGTTGACTGGAATACTCTCTTTCAAATTCTGAAGGTGGCAGGTGGCAGGTGGTTGGGAAGGGAGTGAGACAGGGTTGCAGCCTCTCCCCGATGTTATTCAATCTGTATATTGAGCAAGTAGTGAAGGAAACAAAAGAAAAATTTGGAGTAGGTATTAAACTCCATGGAGAAGAAATAAAAACTTTGAGGTTCGCCGATCATATTGTTAGTTTGTCAGAGACAGCAAAGGACTTGGATGAGCAGTTGAACGGAATGGATAGGGTCTTGAAAGGAGGATATAAGGTGAACATCAACAAAAACAAAACGAGGATAATGGAATGTAGTCGAATTAAGTCGGGTGATGCTGAGGTAAATAGATTAGGAAATGAGACACTTAAAGCAGTAAAGGAGTTTTGCCATTTGGGGAGCAAAATAACATGATGGCCGAAGTAGAGAGGATATAAAATGTAGAATGTCAATGGCAAGGAAAGCGTTTCTGAAGAAGAGAAATTTGTTAGCACCGAGTATAGATTTAAGTGCCAGGAAGTCGTTTCTGAAAGTATTTGTATGGAGTGTAGCCATGTATGGAAGTGAAACATCGACGATAAATAGTTTAGACAAGAAGAGAATAGAATATTTCGAAATGTGGTGCTACAGAAGAATGCTGAAGATTAGATGGGTAGATCACATAACTAATGAGGAGGTATTGAATAGAATTTGGGAGGAGTTTGTGGCACAACTTGACAAGAAGAAGGGACAGGTTGGTTAGACATGTTCAGAGGCATCAAGGGATCACAAATTTAGCATTGGAGGGCACCGTGGAGGGTAAAAATCATAGAGGGAGACCAAGAGATAAATACACTAAGCAGATTCAGAAGGATGTAGGTTGCAGTAAGTACTGGGAGATGAAGAAGCTTGCACAGGATAGAGTAGCATGGAGAGCTGCATCAAACCAGTGTCATGACTGAAGACCACAACAACAACATACATCAGGCAAATTTGATTACCAAGACATGAACATGAGTTCACTATAATGTTCCTCAGACCACCATGGTTCTGCTTCCGAGACACGGGCAGTTATACTGCTGAAAGATGACAGCGCCATTGGGGAAGACATCAAGCATGAAGGAATGCAGCCAGCATGTCTTCAGTTACTAACACAGGTCTCATGCAAGCACATGAGAATGTCTCCCATAGGATAGTACTGCTCTCACCAGCCTGCATCAGTGGCATGCTGCATGCTTCAAGCCACAGTTCACCTCCATGATGGCATTTGTGACGACGACCATTGACCTAGTGTAGCAAAAATGTGATTCATATGAAGAGTTGACACAATTCCATTGATCACCAGTTGAATTCCAACTGTCCTGTACTGATTGCAATCGTAATTGATGATGTTGTTGGGTCAGCATATGAACTCTTAGAAGTGATCTGCTGCAGAGCTCCATTTTCGATAATGCATGATGAATGGTGTGTTCCGAAACACTTTTTCATGCACCAGCATTGTGCTCTTTTATCAGAGATGCCACGGATCACCATTTACAGAGCAGAAAAGCCTCCAGAACCTACATTCTGTGATGAGTCATGGCTATCCAACCATTTAGTGCCTAGTAGTAGTTTCACTGTCCTTCCACATCTATCTGTAGGTGCTCATGACTAGCACATGAACTTTCGACCAGCTTCACCATTTTTGAGATACTCGTTCACAAGCTCTGCCTTATAATAATCTGCCCTTTGTGAAAGTCACTTACCTCAACGGATTTCCTCATGTGCAGCCAATATATTTCCTAGGATGATCCCCTGTCCATGTCTGCTCCATTTACATACTTTTGTTACTATGTCACGTGCCATCAGTGCCACTAGGAAGCTTTCAACTTCCTAGTGGACAGTGGTCATATTATTTTGGCTTATCAGTGTACACTTGTCTGCAGTTATGTCAAAATTCTTGCTGTTTGCAGCATACTGTTATTCACAAAATTAATGAGTGATAATTCCATCTGAAGAGGCCTTGGAAGGCCCAACGGTATCCACCAACTGCCATGTTATCCTCAGCCAGTAGGCATCAGTGGATGTGGACATAGAGGAGCATGTCATCAGCCCACCACTCTCCCGAGTGTTATCAGTTTTCGTGACTGGAAACGGGTGATAGCATTGTGGTAATTGTGCTAAGTTTATTTATTTTTGTCCTGAATCTTTGTGGTACATATACCATACCTTAGATGCTGGACAAAATGACATTACATTAAATACTGTTACATTGATTGTATACATTACATTTATAAATTGTTACATTTTTATATTGTTACATTACATTTTTATATTGTTACAACCAAAATTAACTTATTTTTCAAGATACTGTGTTACTGAGTAAAAACAGTTTTCCAAGAGATATGATGTTACAGATTTTTTAAAGCTATGGATTTTGTTTATGGCCTTTAGGTTACTTGGCAGCTTATTAAACAAATGTGAACCTGAGTGATATACACCTTTCTTGCACAGTGTGGTATAACAATGATGTCTGTGTATGTCACTATTTGCCCTTGTATGGTGTTTATGTACAGATTTATTTTGAATAAATACATTTCCATTTTTTAGCATGCTTTTTTTAGGAACGTTACAACTTCTAGTATATAGATACATGGTAGGGGTAGAATCCCCAGTTCTTTAAAGAATGGTTTGCATGATTTTCGGCTGTTGGCATTTTTCATTATCCTCACAATCTTTTTTTTGTTTCCGGAATGTGGTTATGCTATGAGGAGAATTTCCCCAGAATATGATGCCATATCTCAATAGGGAGTGTATGCAATCGTAATACACTGCTCTAACTGTTTCAGGACTTGTGTTGTTCCATATAATCCCCATCGCATAAGTCATTTTGGATAGTTTAGAATTTAATGAAGTGATGTGGGAATTCCATTTAAGATTGTCTTGTAAGTAGATGCCAAGAAATTTTTTTCAGTGACACTGTTAATTCTTTGGTTTTCCATTGACATATTTTGTTTTAATGGGTTTTTATTTTGTTGTGTATGGAAGTGTAAGATGACTGTTTTTTGAGGGTTTATCAGTAATTTATTCCTCTCATAAACCACTCTTGAGACATTTTCACTAGTGACTTTAGCATTTAAACTTAGAGCCATTTCATTTTCACCTTCAATTAATATGCTTGTGTCATCTGCAAATAGCACTGGTTCGGAGTGTTGAAAGTGTAGGGGGAAGTCATTTATGAAAATTAGGAAGAGAAAGGGACCTAAAATTGAGCCTTGTGGTACACTGTGGGTTAATGTGGAAGGTTTCGATTGATAAGCTTGGAGTTCGTTTTTTCCCATGTGTTTTACCTCTGTTATCTGAGAGCGATTTTCTATGTAGGATTTCAGCCACTCGTGTGGCAGGCCTCTTACACCATACCACTCTAACTTTCTTAGGAGAATTTCATTGTCTATTAGATCAAATGCTTTTGTTAAATCCAGGAAAATCCCCGGAACATTTTTGTGATTATCCACTGAATTTAAAATACGATTTATGAGGCTAAAAGTGGCTGTTTCAGTACTGCACTGAGGCCTGAAGCCATGCTGACATCCTGAAATCATATTTTTTTTGTTAAAGAAATCAGTTAGTTGTAGCAGAACTAGTTTTTCAAAGATTTTTGAGAAACCTGATAGGAGTGACACAGGCCTATTGTTGACCATCTGCTGCCGATCGCCCTTTTTGTAATGGGGTACAACTTTTGCAGTTTTTAACTGTTGTGGGAAAATACCATTTGACAGTGAAGAGTTGCATATATCTAGCAGTGGTGCGAGTATCTGTTCAGCTGATACTTGTATAATATAGTCAGGTACATCGTCAACTCCGGCTGAATATTTATTTTTTAATGACTTTATGCTGTTTAACAGTTCTTCCCTACTTATTGGTCGGAGGAACAGGGATGTATTTGTTACACTATTTCCAGAAATTTCCTGTAATATTTTGTTTGATGTTTTTCCCATTTGTTCCTTCGCTAACTCACGAGCAATATTGGTGTAGTAAGAATTGAAGTGGTTAGCAATTAATTTTGGATCAGTGATCTTGCTGCCCGCCTGTGGCAATACAATATTTTTGTGTGTTTCCACCTTTCCAGTAAGTCTCTGTACCGTATTCCACATTGTCTTAGTTCTGTTTGATGATTCCATAATAAGTTTGTCATTTTCCCTTAATTTTGCTTCCCTTATTACACGACTCAGAGTTACCTTGTATTTTTTGAAGTAGTGAGCAAATTCAGGGCTGCTATCTGTTTTTGATAGTGCAAAAAGTTCTCTTTTTCTTCTACATGATACTTTTGATCCGTGATGTAATCCAAGTTTTGGGTTTGCTGGGGCCTTTACAAATTATTTTCTTTTTTGGAAATGCAATTTCAAAACAATGTTTGTAAATTTCCATGAAATTATCCAGCTTTTCATCTGTGTTGTAACTGTTGTAGATTTTATTCCACGAGTGGGTACTTAGCATATGTTTGAAGTGCTCAATATTTTGCATGCTTAATTTTCTCTTGTAGATGACACTTCATTCCTAGACAAATCAACACTTCCACATACGGCAAGTAGCTGTGCATTGTGGTCACTGTAGCCGGTATTAAAGTTTTCTGAGGTGTGCATGTCAGTGTTTACAAAGATCGGATCAATTAGTGTAGCACTAGTTTTTGTTACGTGTGTTGGGGAGTTTATTTTAGTGCACAGGTTATATTCTTGAATAATATTAAGCAATTTTTCTCTTTTGTGGCTGTGTGTTAAAAGGTCAATATTAAAATCGCCACACAGAACTATAGTTTTGCAAGTATTTTTAAGTTTCCCTAGTGCAAGGTCAAGTTTTTTAAAGAAAATGTTTACATTGCTGTTGGGTGATCTGTAAACACACATTGTTATAGTTTTTCCTGATGTTATTTCAATAGCTGAGGCTTCAAAGTGTTTTTCGCTTCCTAAGTGATTTACACAGTCTATTATCTTATAGTCTATGTTTTCTTTTACATAAATGCAGCTTCCTCCAAGCTTTGGTATTGATCTGCAAAAGTAGCTTGCCAGAGTGAAACCGGTTATGTTTGAATACTGTAAATGGTCCTTCTCTAGCCAGTGCTCACAAAAACATAAAACTGATACCTCCTTCCACTCATTCCTAAGAAGTACATTTATTTCATCAAGTTTGTTTGGTAGGGACTGTACATTTTGGTGAACGACTTTTAAAGTGTATGTGCAAGTTTGTTCTGTAACACATTCCCCTGTGAAACACTCTAAATAACGTCTACCTGTCCCTTGGTGCGTGTTTCTTCCCAGCCATCTATCTAATGTGTTTTGGCCCATTTTTGTGTTATTCGTTATTTCCTTGGGTTTCATCCTTCCTTGTGAGTCAATTTTGACCCCTTTAACATGTTCTGCTTTGTTTTTTGAGCTTTCATTGCCTGTTATGAGCCAATTATCCAACATACTGGTAAGTTTTCTAGTGTAATGCTTTACAAAATTATATATTTTCTCTGTTAGGTATTGTTTGACAGCATAATTTAGATGAAGTCCGTGTCTGGTGTGCATGGATTTTTCAAGAGTGCTTACATCTATTACATTTGCATGCTCAAATTTTCCACAAACATCCTTTATGTCAGAGTTTATCTTAATCACTAATTGAGTCACATATGACCAGGAAGGTAGGTCATGCCTCTGTGGTTGGTTAATAACTAACACATTCGTGTGGATTGTCTGCTGCAGTACACATTTAAGAGCTATTTTTATTTCGTTGGCTTGATCCCTTGCAACATCGTTCGCACCTCCAAAAATTACCACGTAGTCTGATAGTCCAAAGTTTTTACAAGAGTTTTCAATTGGTTTTGTTACTTCCGATAAACAAGCTCCTGGTTTCATGAAACCCATGACATTGTAGCTTGGTAAAAGGCTAGACACTCTTTCTGCAATTTGACGACCGTGACTGTCGGCGAGTATAAGGACCTGTCGATCTTTTTTGCACAGTCTCAGCTGGTCGATATTGTTTTGTTCTGTGTTGTTTATCAGAGCGGTACCCGAAATGCATGTTTCTGTATATTTTTTATTGTTTGAAACAGATGAGCATTTTTGGGTGATGCTATTTATTGACATACCGCGATCTGGACAGTTTTCACTACACAACACTGACTGTTCTTTACTGCTTGAAGAAAGTGAACGTTTTTTAGTTATATTATTTGCGGTCTTAGCTTGGGAAATGTAGTTTTGTGCAAGACTTACGTTCAGGTTAGATTTTGAACTCGTTTTCCCTATGTGGACTCTGTTCTTCTGATCGTTGTTTACGTTGCAGTTGGCAGGTTGCTTGAGGTTATGGTCTTCACATGTCCTATGGATGACTTCTTTCTCTCGCAGTTCTTGCAGTTGACTTCTTAAGATGGCGACTAAGTTTTGTAGTTTGTTTATTTCAGTTTCTTACCGTTAACATGCGGCGATAATCGACACATTGGTCGCAAGGACGAATAACTCGCGTGTTTGCATCTGTGACTGTTTTGCTTTTCGATTTTGACCTAGTTACGATTTTGTTGGCGTTTTTAACTTTCAAATAACAACAGTGGCACATTCCAGGATTCTCTAAACTAACTCTTACACATTCTTCACACGGAACATTTTCGTTATCGGCATAATTTACAGAGCATGCTAGGGCTGGTTAGCCTCAGAATTTTACCTGATTCGCTCCAACACACCACTGACTCAAAATTATGCCTGTGTAATTGCCTGACATTTCATTGTTATATGTCTGTTTGTTATTGTTCAGTGTTGTATAAAGTAGAATATGTGCCACACAGTAAGTGAATTTCAAGATGACAGATTTAGAGGAGCAACGCATCTGCAATAAATTTTGCGTGAAACTCGAGAAAACTTGTACGGAAATACACCAACTGATGCAGTAAGTCTACAGTGATGAGTGTTTAAGCCATACTTGGTGTTATGAATGATTCACACAGTTTAGAAATGGCCAGATGGAAGTTAAAGATAACTCTAGTGCAGGATGCTCTTCGACATCTATCGATGATGCTCATGTCAGGAACATCAACAAAATTGTGCGTTACCAATCAAAGACTAACAGTCTAAGAGATCACAGAAGAATGTAACATTTCAAATGGATCACGTCATGAAATCCTGACTCGGCATCTGGCAATGAATCGTGTTGCCACCAAGTTCATCCTATGGCTCATGAGTCAAGACTAGAAAGACCTTTGCCTGTGAAATCACTGTGCTGCCTCATCCTCCATAATCTCCAGACCTGGACTCCTTTTTTTTTATCCAAAGCTGAATGCTCCTTTGAAAGGATGAAGATTTGTAATGATAGATGAGGTAAAAGAAAATTCACAGACTGCGCTTCGCACAATCCAGCAAGACTGTTTCTGGAAATGGAAACAGCACTGGGACTGATTTTTTAGCAATGAAATTACAACGAAATCGAGACCATTAACTGCTTACAGATGTTGATAAATATCAATGGTGACAGTTGAAAATGTGTGCCCTGACTGGGACTCAAACTCGGGATCTCCTGCTTACATGGCAGACGCTCTGTCCGACTGTGCTATTGAGGACACAGAGGACAGTGCGACTTCAGGGATTTATCTCTGGCACACTCCCCGTGTGACCCACACTTCCTACTTACTGCCCACACACTACATTTTTAGTTCCCCTGCCCACTATAATCATTACTTGCGACAGTCAATCTACCGATTACAGTAAAAGTTTGAGTAATGCGAGTGCATCCGCACTGAAGAAGATCATTGGCTCGTAAGCCTTATCTATATGAAGATGGTATCTGTTTTTTCAGACATGTCTGAAAGAACAGATACCTTCTTCATATATGATACATCAATTGCGGAGAAGAATATTTTGAAGATCATGCACAATAAGTAAAAGGTACATGTAGAAAAATTTTGTGAACAAAGTTCCAGAATTTTTTGTACAGACCTCGTACATATATCTACTGAGCCTATTCATCAATGCAAACAAAAAATCCAAAACATATAAGAAAAACCACAAAAATTAAACAAAATTTATGTTTCAGGTTGTACATCTACTGAAATACATATCTCACTGCAGGTTTATTCCAGAATTTGAAATAAATAAAAGATAAAAGCTTACCAGGTACATTAAAAACTGAGCTGCAAAGTATTTACATACAAAACAAAAAAATTTATACTTTGTTGTGAACAAGCTTTTGGCTTTCTAGGTAATCATCAAACAACTTAAGTCTGAACAAGTCCATCACATCAGCAAGAGCTTCTAGCTCTATACAGACTTATTTCCAAAGATAGTGAAGATTGTCTGTCTATCCAAAAAAGACAAATAGCAATGCTTCAAGTTTGACATGGATACAAATTATATACTGAATCTTTAAAAGGGTATAAATCTCTAAACCAACCAAATGACTGACTGACCTAGAGGCATAGTACAACACAATTTAATAGATATTAGTTAAAGTCTCTAAACTACGAGGGTGGTTTCAAAAGTTCTTGGAATGGAACAGAAAAAAGTACTTACATCACTGAAACTTTTCTTTATTTTTCAATGTAATCTCCTTGTAGATTAATGCAGTTGGTCCAACGATGTTCCAGTGCCTTGATACCATCTCGATAATGAGTTTCCTCCAGGCCTGCAAAGTAGTTGTCAACTCTGCCTATCAATTCTTCGTTTGAAGTGAATCTTCATCCACCAAGAAAAGTCTTTTCTTTATTTTTCAATGTAGTCTCCTTGTAGATTAATGCAGTTGGTCCAACGATGTTCCAGTGCCTTGATACCATCTCGATAATGAGTTTCCTCCAGGCCTGCAAAGTAGTTGTCAACTCTGCCTATCAATTCTTCGTTTGAAGTGAATCTTCATCCACCAAGAAAAGTCTTTTCTTTATTTTTCAATGTAGTCTCCTTGTAGATTAATGCAGTTGGTCCAACGATGTTCCAGTGCCTTGATACCATCTCGATAATGAGTTTCCTCCAGGCCTGCAAAGTAGTTGTCAACTCTGTCTATCAATTCTTCGTTTGAAGTGAATCTTCATCCACCAAGAAAAGTCTTTTCTTTATTTTTCAATGTAGTCTCCTTGTAGATTAATGCAGTTGGCCCAACGATGTTCCAGTGCCTTGATACCATCTCGATAATGAGTTCCCTCCAGGCCTGCAAAGTAGTTGTCAACTCTGCCTATCAATTCTTCGTTTGAAGTGAATCTTCATCCACCAAGAAAAGTCTTTTCTTTATTTTTCAATGTAGTCTCCTTGTAGATTAATGCAGTTGGTCCAACGATGTTCCAGTGCCTTGATACCATCTCGATAATGAGTTTCCTCCTGGCCTGCAAAGTAGTTGTCAACTCTGCCTATCAATTCTTCGTTTGAAGTGAATCTTCATCCACCAAGAAAAGTCTTTTCTTTATTTTTCAATGTAGTCTCCTTGTAGATTAATGCAGTTGGTCCAACGATGTTCCAGTGCCTTGATACCATCTCGATAATGAGTTTCCTCCAGGCCTGCAAAGTAGTTGTCAACTCTGCCTATCAATTCTTCGTTTGAAGTGAATCTTCATCCACCAAGAAAAGTCTTTTCTTTATTTTTCAATGTAGTCTCCTTGTAGATTAATGCAGTTGGTCCAACGATGTTCCAGTGCCTTGATACCATCTCGATAATGAGTTTCCTCCAGGCCTGCAAAGTAGTTGTCAACTCTGCCTATCAATTCTTCGTTTGAAGTGAATCTTCATCCACCAAGAAAAGTCTTTTCTTTATTTTTCAATGTAGTCTCCTTGTAGATTAATGCAGTTGGTCCAACGATGTTCCAGTGCCTTGATACCATCTCGATAATGAGTTTCCTCCAGGCCTGCAAAGTAGTTGTCAACTCTGCCTATCAATTCTTCGTTTGAAGTGAATCTTCATCCACCAAGAAAAGTCTTTTCTTTATTTTTCAATGTAGTCTCCTTGTAGATTAATGCAGTTGGTCCAACGATGTTCCAGTGCCTTGATACCATCTCGATAATGAGTTTCCTCCAGGCCTGCAAAGTAGTTGTCAACTCTGTCTATCAATTCTTCGTTTGAAGTGAATCTTCATCCACCAAGAAAAGTCTTTTCTTTATTTTTCAATGTAGTCTCCTTGTAGATTAATGCAGTTGGTCCAACGATGTTCCAGTGCCTTGATACCATCTCGATAATGAGTTTCCTCCAGGCCTGCAAAGTAGTTGTCAACTCTGCCTATCAATTCTTCGTTTGAAGTGAATCTTCATCCACCAAGAAAAGTCTTTTCTTTATTTTTCAATGTAGTCTCCTTGTAGATTAATGCAGTTGGTCCAACGATGTTCCAGTGCCTTGATACCATCTCGATAATGAGTTTCCTCCAGGCCTGCAAAGTAGTTGTCAACTCTGCCTATCAATTCTTCGTTTGAAGTGAATCTTCATCCACCAAGAAAAGTCTTTTCTTTATTTTTCAATGTAGTCTCCTTGTAGATTAATGCAGTTAGTCCAACGATGTTCCAGTGCCTTGATACCATCTCGATAATGAGCTTCCTCCAGGCCTGCAAAGTAGTTGTCAACTCTGTCTATCAATTCTTCGTTTGAAGTGAATCTTCATCCACCAAGAAAAGTCTTTTCTTTATTTTTCAATGTAGTCTCCTTGTAGATTAATGCAGTTGGTCCAACGATGTTCCAGTGCCCTGATACCATCTCGATAATGAGTTTCCTCCAGGCCTGCAAAGTAGTTGTCAACTCTGCCTATCAATTCTTCGTTTGAAGTGAATCTTCATCCACCAAGAAAAGTCTTTTCTTTATTTTTCAATGTAGTCTCCTTGTAGATTAATGCAGTTGGTCCAACGATGTTCCAGTGCCTTGATACCATCTCGATAATGAGTTTCCTCCTGGCCTGCAAAGTAGTTGTCAACTCTGCCTATCAATTCTTCGTTTGAAGTGAATCTTCATCCACCAAGAAAAGTCTTTTCTTTATTTTTCAATGTAGTCTCCTTGTAGATTAATGCAGTTGGTCCAACGATGTTCCAGTGCCTTGATACCATCTCGATAATGAGTTTCCTCCAGGCCTGCAAAGTAGTTGTCAACTTTGCCTATCAATTCTTCGTTTGAAGTGAATCTTCATCCACCAAGAAAAGTCTTTTCTTTATTTTTCAATGTAGTCTCCTTGTAGATTAATGCAGTTGGTCCAACGATGTTCCAGTGCCTTGATACCATCTCGATAATGAGTTTCCTCCAGGCCTGCAAAGTAGTTGTCAACTCTGCCTATCAATTCTTCGTTTGAAGTGAATCTTCATCCACCAAGAAAAGTCTTTTCTTTATTTTTCAATGTAGTCTCCTTGTAGATTAATTCAGTTGGTCCAACGATGTTCCAGTGCCTTGATACCATCTCGATAATGAGTTTCCTCCAGGCCTGCAAAGTAGTTGTCAACTCTGTCTATCAATTCTTCGTTTGAAGTGAATCTTCATCCACCAAGAAAAGTCTTTTCTTTATTTTTCAATGTAGTCTCCTTGTAGATTAATGCAGTTGGTCCAACGATGTTCCAGTGCCTTGATACCATCTCGATAATGAGTTTCCTCCAGGCCTGCAAAGTAGTTGTCAACTCTGCCTATCAATTCTTCGTTTGAAGTGAATTTTCATCCACCAAGAAAAGTCTTTTCTTTATTTTTCAATGTAGTCTCCTTGTAGATTAATGCAGTTGGTCCAACGATGTTCCAGTGCCTTGATACCATCTCGATAATGAGTTTCCTCCAGGCCTGCAAAGTAGTTGTCAACTCTGTCTATCAATTCTTCGTTTGAAGTGAATCTTCATCCACCAAGAAAAGTCTTTTCTTTATTTTTCAATGTAGTCTCCTTGTAGATTAAAGCAGTTGGCCCAACGATGTTCCAGTGCCTTGATACCATCTCGATAATGAGTTTCCTCCAGGCCTGCAAAGTAGTTGTCAACTCTGCCTATCAATTCTTCGTTTGAAGTGAATCTTCATCCACCAAGAAAAGTCTTTTCTTTATTTTTCAATGTAGTCTCCTTGTAGATTAATGCAGTTGGTCCAACGATGTTCCAGTGCCTTGATACCATCTCGATAATGAGTTTCCTCCAGGCCTGCAAAGTAGTTGTCAACTCTGTCTATCAATTCTTCGTTTGAAGTGAATCTTCATCCACCAAGAAAAGTCTTTTCTTTATTTTTCAATGTAGTCTCCTTGTAGATTAATGCAGTTGGTCCAACGATGTTCCAGTGCCTTGATACCATCTCGATAATGAGTTTCCTCCAGGCCTGCAAAGTAGTTATCAACTCTGTCTATCAATTCTTCGTTTGAAGTGAATCTTCATCCACCAAGAAAAGTCTTTTCTTTATTTTTCAATGTAGTCTCCTTGTAGATAATGCAGTTGGTCCAACGATGTTCCAGTGCCTTGATACCATCTCGATAATGAGTTTCCTCCAGGCCTGCAAAGTAGTTGTCAACTCTGTCTATCAATTCTTCGTTTGAAGTGAATCTTCATCCACCAAGAAAAGTCTTTTCTTTATTTTTCAATGTAGTCTCCTTGTAGATTAATGCAGTTGGTCCGACGATGTTCCAGTGCCTTGATACCATCTCGATAATGAGTTTCCTCCAGGCCTGCAAAGTAGTTGTCAACTCTGCCTATCAATTCTTCGTTTGAAGTGAATCTTCATCCACCAAGAAAAGTCTTTTCTTTATTTTTCAATGTAGTCTCCTTGTAGATTAATTCAGTTGGTCCAACGATGTTCCAGTGCCTTGATACCATCTCGATAATGAGTTTCCTCCAGGCCTGCAAAGTAGTTGTCAACTCTGTCTATCAATTCTTCGTTTGAAGTGAATCTTCATCCACCAAGAAAAGTCTTTTCTTTATTTTTCAATGTAGTCTCCTTGTAGATTAATGCAGTTGGTCCAACGATGTTCCAGTGCCTTGATACCATCTCGATAATGAGTTTCCTCCAGGCCTGCAAAGTAGTTGTCAACTCTGCCTATCAATTCTTCGTTTGAAGTGAATTTTCATCCACCAAGAAAAGTCTTTTCTTTATTTTTCAATGTAGTCTCCTTGTAGATTAATGCAGTTGGTCCAACGATGTTCCAGTGCCTTGATACCATCTCGATAATGAGTTTCCTCCAGGCCTGCAAAGTAGTTGTCAACTCTGTCTATCAATTCTTCGTTTGAAGTGAATCTTCATCCACCAAGAAAAGTCTTTTCTTTATTTTTCAATGTAGTCTCCTTGTAGATTAAAGCAGTTGGCCCAACGATGTTCCAGTGCCTTGATACCATCTTGATAATGAGTTTCCTCCAGGCCTGCAAAGTAGTTGTCAACTCTGCCTATCAATTCTTCGTTTGAAGTGAATCTTCATCCACCAAGAAAAGTCTTTTCTTTATTTTTCAATGTAGTCTCCTTGTAGATTAATGCAGTTGGTCCAACGATGTTCCAGTGCCTTGATACCATCTCGATAATGAGTTTCCTCCAGGCCTGCAAAGTAGTTGTCAACTCTGTCTATCAATTCTTCGTTTGAAGTGAATCTTCATCCACCAAGAAAAGTCTTTTCTTTATTTTTCAATGTAGTCTCCTTGTAGATTAATGCAGTTGGTCCAACGATGTTCCAGTGCCTTGATACCATCTCGATAATGAGTTTCCTCCAGGCCTGCAAAGTAGTTATCAACTCTGTCTATCAATTCTTCGTTTGAAGTGAATCTTCATCCACCAAGAAAAGTCTTTTCTTTATTTTTCAATGTAGTCTCCTTGTAGATAATGCAGTTGGTCCAACGATGTTCCAGTGCCTTGATACCATCTCGATAATGAGTTTCCTCCAGGCCTGCAAAGTAGTTGTCAACTCTGTCTATCAATTCTTCGTTTGAAGTGAATCTTCATCCACCAAGAAAAGTCTTTTCTTTATTTTTCAATGTAGTCTCCTTGTAGATTAATGCAGTTGGTCCGACGATGTTCCAGTGCCTTGATACCATCTCGATAATGAGTTTCCTCCAGGCCTGCAAAGTAGTTGTCAACTCTGCCTATCAATTCTTCGTTTGAAGTGAATCTTCATCCCCCAAGAAAAGTCTTTTCTTTATTTTTCAATGTAGTCTCCTTGTAGATTAATGCAGTTGGTCCAACGATGTTCCAGTGCCTTGATACCATCTCGATAATGAGTTTCCTCCAGGCCTGCAAAGTAGTTGTCAACTCTGTCTATCAATTCTTCGTTTGAAGTGAATCTTCATCCACCAAGAAAAGTCTTTTCTTTATTTTTCAATGTAGTCTCCTTGTAGATTAATGCAGTTGGTCCAACGATGTTCCAGTGCCTTGATACCATCTCGATAATGAGTTTCCTCCAGGCCTGCAAAGTAGTTGTCAACTCTGTCTATCAATTCTTCGTTTGAAGTGAATCTTCATCCACCAAGAAAAGTCTTTTCTTTATTTTTCAGTGTAGTCTCCTTGTAGATTAATGCAGTTGGTCCAACGATGTTCCAGTGCCTTGATACCATCTCGATAATGAGTTTCCTCCAGGCCTGCAAAGTAGTTGTCAACTCTGCCTATCAATTCTTCGTTTGAAGTGAATCTTCATCCACCAAGAAAAGTCTTTTCTTTATTTTTCAATGTAGTCTCCTTGTAGATTAATGCAGTTGGTCCAACGATGTTCCAGTGCCCTGATACCATCTCGATAATGAGTTTCCTCCAGGCCTGCAAAGTAGTTGTCAACTCTGCCTATCAATTCTTCGTTTGAAGTGAATCTTCATCCACCAAGAAAAGTCTTTTCTTTATTTTTCAATGTAGTCTCCTTGTAGATTAATGCAGTTGGTCCAACGATGTTCCAGTGCCTTGATACCATCTCGATAATGAGTTTCCTCCTGGCCTGCAAAGTAGTTGTCAACTCTGCCTATCAATTCTTCGTTTGAAGTGAATCTTCATCCACCAAGAAAAGTCTTTTCTTTATTTTTCAATGTAGTCTCCTTGTAGATTAATGCAGTTGGTCCAACGATGTTCCAGTGCCTTGATACCATCTCGATAATGAGTTTCCTCCAGGCCTGCAAAGTAGTTGTCAACTCTGCCTATCAATTCTTCGTTTGAAGTGAATCTTCATCCACCAAGAAAAGTCTTTTCTTTATTTTTCAATGTAGTCTCCTTGTAGATTAATGCAGTTGGTCCAACGATGTTCCAGTGCCTTGATACCATCTCGATAATGAGTTTCCTCCAGGCCTGCAAAGTAGTTGTCAACTCTGCCTATCAATTCTTCGTTTGAAGTGAATCTTCATCCACCAAGAAAAGTCTTTTCTTTATTTTTCAATGTAGTCTCCTTGTAGATTAATTCAGTTGGTCCAACGATGTTCCAGTGCCTTGATACCATCTCGATAATGAGTTTCCTCCAGGCCTGCAAAGTAGTTGTCAACTCTGTCTATCAATTCTTCGTTTGAAGTGAATCTTCATCCACCAAGAAAAGTCTTTTCTTTATTTTTCAATGTAGTCTCCTTGTAGATTAATGCAGTTGGTCCAACGATGTTCCAGTGCCTTGATACCATCTCGATAATGAGTTTCCTCCAGGCCTGCAAAGTAGTTGTCAACTCTGCCTATCAATTCTTCGTTTGAAGTGAATTTTCATCCACCAAGAAAAGTCTTTTCTTTATTTTTCAATGTAGTCTCCTTGTAGATTAATGCAGTTGGTCCAACGATGTTCCAGTGCCTTGATACCATCTCGATAATGAGTTTCCTCCAGGCCTGCAAAGTAGTTGTCAACTCTGTCTATCAATTCTTCGTTTGAAGTGAATCTTCATCCACCAAGAAAAGTCTTTTCTTTATTTTTCAATGTAGTCTCCTTGTAGATTAAAGCAGTTGGCCCAACGATGTTCCAGTGCCTTGATACCATCTCGATAATGAGTTTCCTCCAGGCCTGCAAAGTAGTTGTCAACTCTGCCTATCAATTCTTCGTTTGAAGTGAATCTTCATCCACCAAGAAAAGTCTTTTCTTTATTTTTCAATGTAGTCTCCTTGTAGATTAATGCAGTTGGTCCAACGATGTTCCAGTGCCTTGATACCATCTCGATAATGAGTTTCCTCCAGGCCTGCAAAGTAGTTGTCAACTCTGTCTATCAATTCTTCGTTTGAAGTGAATCTTCATCCACCAAGAAAAGTCTTTTCTTTATTTTTCAATGTAGTCTCCTTGTAGATTAATGCAGTTGGTCCAACGATGTTCCAGTGCCTTGATACCATCTCGATAATGAGTTTCCTCCAGGCCTGCAAAGTAGTTATCAACTCTGTCTATCAATTCTTCGTTTGAAGTGAATCTTCATCCACCAAGAAAAGTCTTTTCTTTATTTTTCAATGTAGTCTCCTTGTAGATAATGCAGTTGGTCCAACGATGTTCCAGTGCCTTGATACCATCTCGATAATGAGTTTCCTCCAGGCCTGCAAAGTAGTTGTCAACTCTGTCTATCAATTCTTCGTTTGAAGTGAATCTTCATCCACCAAGAAAAGTCTTTTCTTTATTTTTCAATGTAGTCTCCTTGTAGATTAATGCAGTTGGTCCGACGATGTTCCAGTGCCTTGATACCATCTCGATAATGAGTTTCCTCCAGGCCTGCAAAGTAGTTGTCAACTCTGCCTATCAATTCTTCGTTTGAAGTGAATCTTCATCCACCAAGAAAAGTCTTTTCTTTATTTTTCAATGTAGTCTCCTTGTAGATTAATGCAGTTGGTCCAACGATGTTCCAGTGCCTTGATACCATCTCGATAATGAGTTTCCTCCAGGCCTGCAAAGTAGTTGTCAACTCTGTCTATCAATTCTTCGTTTGAAGTGAATCTTCATCCACCAAGAAAAGTCTTTTCTTTATTTTTCAATGTAGTCTCCTTGTAGATTAATGCACTTGGTCCAACGATGTTCCAGTGCCTTGATACCATCTCGATAATGAGTTTCCTCCAGGCCTGCAAAGTAGTTGTCAACTCTGTCTATCAATTCTTCGTTTGAAGTGAATCTTCATCCACCAAGAAAAATCTTTTCTTTATTTTTCAATGTAGTCTCCTTGTAGATTAATGCAGTTGGTCCAACGATGTTCCAGTGCCTTGATACCATCTCGATAATGAGTTTCCTCCAGGCCTGCAAAGTAGTTGTCAACTCTGCCTATCAATTCTTCGTTTGAAGTGAATCTTCATCCACCAAGAAAAGTCTTTTCTTTATTTTTCAATGTAGTCTCCTTGTAGATTAATGCAGTTGGTCCAACGATGTTCCAGTGCCTTGATACCATCTCGATAATGAGTTTCCTCCAGGCCTGCAAAGTAGTTGTCAACTCTGTCTATCAATTCTTCGTTTGAAGTGAATCTTCATCCACCAAGAAAAGTCTTTTCTTTATTTTTCAATGTAGTCTCCTTGTAGATAATGCAGTTGGTCCAACGATGTTCCAGTGCCTTGATACCATCTCGATAATGAGTTTCCTCCAGGCCTGCAAAGTAGTTGTCAACTCTGTCTATCAATTCTTCGTTTGAAGTGAATCTTCTTCCACCAAGAAAAGTCTTTTCTTCATTTTTCAATGTAGTCTCCTTGTAGATTAATGCAGTTGGTCCAACGATGTTCCAGTGCCTTGATACCATCTCGATAATGAGTTTCCTCCAGGCCTGCAAAGTAGTTGTCAACTCTGTCTATCAATTCTTCGTTTGAAGTGAATCTTCATCCACCAAGAAAAGTCTTTTCTTTATTTTTCAATGTAGTCTCCTTGTAGATTAATGCAGTTGGTCCAACGATGTTCCAGTGCCTTGATACCATCTCGATAATGAGTTTCCTCCAGGCCTGCAAAGTAGTTGTCAACTCTGCCTATCAATTCTTCGTTTGAAGTGAATCTTCATCCACCAAGAAAAGTCTTTTCTTTATTTTTCAATGTAGTCTCCTTGTAGATTAATGCAGTTGGTCCAACGATGTTCCAGTGCCTTGATACCATCTCGATAATGAGTTTCCTCAAGGCCTGCAAAGTAGTTGTCAACTCTGTCTATCAATTCTTCGTTTGAAGTGAATCTTCATCCACCAAGAAAAGTCTTTTCTTTATTTTTCAATGTAGTCTCCTTGTAGATTAATGCAGTTGGTCCAACGATGTTCCAGTGCCTTGATACCATCTCGATAATGAGTTTCCTCCAGGCCTGCAAAGTAGTTGTCAACTCTGTCTATCAATTCTTCGTTTGAAGTGAATCTTCATCCACCAAGAAAAGTCTTTTCTTTATTTTTCAATGTAGTCTCCTTGTAGATTAATGCAGTTGGTCCAACGATGTTCCAGTGCCTTGATACCATCTCGATAATGAGTTTCCTCCAGGCCTGCAAAGTAGTTGTCAACTCTGCCTATCAATTCTTCGTTTGAAGTGAATCTTCATCCACCAAGAAAAGTCTTTTCTTTATTTTTCAATGTAGTCTCCTTGTAGATTAATGCACTCGGTCCAACGATGTTCCAGTGCCTTGATACCATCTCGATAATGAGTTTCCTCCAGGCCTGCAAAGTAGTTGTCAACTCTGTCTATCAATTCTTCGTTTGAAGTGAATCTTCATCCACCAAGAAAAGTCTTTTCTTTATTTTTCAATGTAGTCTCCTTGTAGATTAATGCAGTTGGTCCAACGATGTTCCAGTGCCTTGATACCATCTCGATAATGAGTTTCCTCCAGGCCTGCAAAGTAGTTGTCAACTCTGCCTATCAATTCTTCGTTTGAAGTGAATCTTCATCCACCAAGAAAAGTCTTTTCTTTATTTTTCAATGTAGTCTCCTTGTAGATTAATGCAGTTGGTCCAACGATGTTCCAGTGCCTTGATACCATCTCGATAATGAGTTTCCTCCAGGCCTGCAAAGTAGTTGTCAACTCTGCCTATCAATTCTTCGTTTGAAGTGAATCTTCATCCACCAAGAAAAGTCTTTTCTTTATTTTTCAATGTAGTCTCCTTGTAGATTAATGCAGTTGGTCCAACGATGTTCCAGTGCCTTGATACCATCTCGATAATGAGTTTCCTCCAGGCCTGCAAAGTAGTTGTCAACTCTGTCTATCAATTCTTCGTTTGAAGTGAATCTTCATCCACCAAGAAAAGTCTTTTCTTTATTTTTCAATGTAGTCTCCTTGTAGATTAATGCAGTTGGTCCAACGATGTTCCAGTGCCTTGATACCATCTCGATAATGAGTTTCCTCCAGGCCTGCAAAGTAGTTGTCAACTCTGCCTATCAATTCTTCGTTTGAAGTGAATCTTCATCCACCAAGAAAAGTCTTTTCTTTATTTTTCAATGTAGTCTCCTTGTAGATTAATGCAGTTGGTCCAACGATGTTCCAGTGCCTTGATACCATCTCGATAATGAGTTTCCTCCAGGCCTGCAAAGTAGTTGTCAACTCTGTCTATCAATTCTTCGTTTGAAGTGAATCTTCATCCACCAAGAAAAGTCTTTTCTTTATTTTTCAATGTAGTCTCCTTGTAGATTAATGCAGTTGGTCCAACGATGTTCCAGTGCCTTGATACCATCTCGATAATGAGTTTCCTCCAGGCCTGCAAAGTAGTTGTCAACTCTGCCTATCAAATCTTCGTTTGAGTGAATCTTCATACACCAAGAAAAGTCTTTTCTTTATTTTTCAATGTAGTCTCCTTGTAGATTAATGCACTCGGTCCAACGATGTTCCAGTGCCTTGATACCATCTCGATAATGAGTTTCCTCCAGGCCTGCAAAGTAGTTGTCAACTCTGTCTATCAATTCTTCGTTTGAAGTGAATCTTCATCCACCAAGAAAAGTCTTTTCTTTATTTTTCAATGTAGTCTCCTTGTAGATTAATGCAGTTAGTCCAACGATGTTCCAGTGCCTTGATACCATCTCGATAATGAGCTTCCTCCAGGCCTGCAAAGTAGTTGTCAACTCTGTCTATCAATTCTTCGTTTGAAGTGAATCTTCATCCACCAAGAAAAGTCTTTTCTTTATTTTTCAATGTAGTCTCCTTGTAGATTAATGCAGTTGGTCCAACGATGTTCCAGTGCCTTGATACCATCTCGATAATGAGTTTCCTCCAGGCCTGCAAAGTAGTTGTCAACTCTGCCTATCAATTCTTCGTTTGAAGTGAATCTTCATCCACCAAGAAAAGTCTTTTCTTTATTTTTCAATGTAGTCTCCTTGTAGATTAATGCAGTTGGTCCAACGATGTTCCAGTGCCTTGATACCATCTCGATAATGAGTTTCCTCCAGGCCTGCAAAGTAGTTGTCAACTCTGCCTACCAATTCTTCGTTTGAAGTGAATCTTCATCCACCAAGAAAAGTCTTTTCTTTATTTTTCAGTGTAGTCTCCTTGTAGATTAATGCAGTTGGTCCAACGATGTTCCAGTGCCTTGATACCATCTCGATAATGAGTTTCCTCCAGGCCTGCAAAGTAGTTGTCAACTCTGCCTATCAATTCTTCGTTTGAAGTGAATCTTCATCCACCAAGAAAAGTCTTTTCTTTATTTTTCAATGTAGTCTCCTTGTAGATTAATGCAGTTGGTCCAACGATGTTCCAGTGCCTTGATACCATCTCGATAATGAGTTTCCTCCAGGCCTGCAAAGTAGTTGTCAACTCTGCCTATCAATTCTTCGTTTGAAGTGAATCTTCATCCACCAAGAAAAGTCTTTTCTTTATTTTTCAATGTAGTCTCCTTGTAGATTAATGCAGTTGGTCCAACGATGTTCCAGTGCCTTGATACCATCTCGATAATGAGTTTCCTCCTGGCCTGCAAAGTAGTTGTCAACTCTGCCTATCAATTCTTCGTTTGAAGTGAATCTTCATCCACCAAGAAAAGTCTTTTCTTTATTTTTCAATGTAGTCTCCTTGTAGATTAATGCAGTTGGTCCAACGATGTTCCAGTGCCTTGATACCATCTCGATAATGAGTTTCCTCCAGGCCTGCAAAGTAGTTGTCAACTCTGCCTATCAATTCTTCGTTTGAAGTGAATCTTCATCCACCAAGAAAAGTCTTTTCTTTATTTTTCAATGTAGTCTCCTTGTAGATTAATGCAGTTGGTCCAACGATGTTCCAGTGCCTTGATACCATCTCGATAATGAGTTTCCTCCAGGCCTGCAAAGTAGTTGTCAACTCTGCCTATCAATTCTTCGTTTGAAGTGAATCTTCATACACCAAGAAAAGTCTTTTCTTTATTTTTCAATGTAGTCTCCTTGTAGATTAATGCAGTTGGTCCAACGATGTTCCAGTGCCTTGATACCATCTCGATAATGAGTTTCCTCCAGGCCTGTAAAGTAGTTGTCAACTCTGCCTATCAATTCTTCGTTTGAAGTGAATCTTCATCCACCAAGAAAAGTCTTTTCTTTATTTTTCAATGTAGTCTCCTTGTAGATTAATGCAGTTGGTCCAACGATGTTCCAGTGCCTTGATACCATCTCGATAATGAGTTTCCTCCAGGCCTGCAAAGTAGTTGTCAACTCTGCCTATCAATTCTTCGTTTGAAGTGAATCTTCATCCACCAAGAAAAGTCTTTTCTTTATTTTTCAATGTAGTCTCCTTGTAGATTAATGCAGTTGGTCCAACGATGTTCCAGTGCCTTGATACCATCTCGATAATGAGTTTCCTCCAGGCCTGCAAAGTAGTTGTCAACTCTGCCTATCAATTCTTCGTTTGAAGTGAATCTTCATCCACCAAGAAAAGTCTTTTCTTTATTTTTCAATGTAGTCTCCTTGTAGATTAATGCAGTTGGTCCAACGATGTTCCAGTGCCTTGATACCATCTCGATAATGAGTTTCCTCCAGGCCTGCAAAGTAGTTGTCAACTCTGCCTATCAATTCTTCGTTTGAAGTGAATCTTCATCCACCAAGAAAAGTCTTTTCTTTATTTTTCAATGTAGTCTCCTTGTAGATTAATGCAGTTGGTCCAACGATGTTCCAGTGCCTTGATACCATCTCGATAATGAGTTTCCTCCAGGCCTACAAAGTAGTTGTCAACTCTGCCTATCAATTCTTCGTTTGAAGTGAATATTCATCCACCAAGAAAAGTCTTTTCTTTATTTTTCAATGTAGTCTCCTTGTAGATTAATGCAGTTGGTCCAACGATGTTCCAGTGCCTTGATACCATCTCGATAATGAGTTTCCTCCAGGCCTGCAAAGTAGTTGTCAACTCTGCCTATCAATTCTTCGTTTGAAGTGAATCTTCATCCACCAAGAAAAGTCTTTTCTTTATTTTTCAATGTAGTCTCCTTGTAGATTAATGCAGTTGGTCCAACGATGTTCCAGTGCCTTGATACCATCTCGATAATGAGTTTCCTCCAGGCCTGCAAAGTAGTTGTCAACTCTGCCTATCAATTCTTCGTTTGAAGTGAATCTTCATCCACCAAGAAAAGTCTTTTCTTTATTTTTCAATGTAGTCTCCTTGTAGATTAATGCAGTTGGTCCAACGATGTTCCAGTGCCTTGATACCATCTCGATAATGAGTTTCCTCCAGGCCTGCAAAGTAGTTGTCAACTCTGCCTATCAATTCTTCGTTTGAAGTGAATATTCATCCACCAAGAAAAGTCTTTTCTTTATTTTTCAATGTAGTCTCCTTGTAGATTAATGCAGTTGGTCCAACGATGTTCCAGTGCCTTGATACCATCTCGATAATGAGTTTCCTCCAGGCCTGCAAAGTAGTTGTCAACTCTGTCTATCAATTCTTCGTTTGAAGTTAATCTTCATCCACCAAGAAAAGTCTTTTCTTTATTTTTCAATGTAGTCTCCTTGTAGATTAATGCAGTTGGTCCAACTATGTTCCAGTGCCTTGATACCATCTCGATAATGAGTTTCCTCCAGGCCTGCAAAGTAGTTGTCAACTCTGTCTATCAATTCTTCGTTTGAAGTGAATCTTCATCCACCAAGAAAAGTCTTTTCTTTATTTTTCAGTGTAGTCTCCTTGTAGATTAATGCAGTTGGTCCAACGATGTTCCAGTGCCTTGATACCATCTCGATAATGAGTTTCCTCCAGGCCTGCAAAGTAGTTGTCAACTCTGCCTATCAATTCTTCGTTTGAAGTGAATCTTCATCCACCAAGAAAAGTCTTTTCTTTATTTTTCAATGTAGTCTCCTTGTAGATTAATGCAGTTGGTCCAACGATGTTCCAGTGCCTTGATACCATCTCGATAATGAGTTTCCTCCAGGCCTGCAAAGTAGTTGTCAACTCTGCCTATCAATTCTTCGTTTGAAGTGAATCTTCATCCACCAAGAAAAGTCTTTTCTTTATTTTTCAATGTAGTCTCCTTGTAGATTGATGCAGTTGGTCCAACGATGTTCCAGTGCCTTGATACCATCTCGATAATGAGTTTCCTCCAGGCCTGCAAAGTAGTTGTCAACTCTGTCTATCAATTCTTCGTTTGAAGTGAATCTTCATCCACCAAGAAAAGTCTTTTCTTTACTTTTCAATGTAGTCTCCTTGTAGATTAATGCAGTTGGTCCAACGATGTTCCAGTGCCTTGATACCATCTCAATAATGAGTTTCCTCCAGACCTGCAAAGTAGTTGTCAACTCTGCCTATCAATTCTTCGTTTGAAGTTAATCTTCATCCACCAAGAAAAGTCTTTTCTTTATTTTTCAATGTAGTCTCCTTGTAGATTAATGCAGTTGGTCCAACGATGTTCCAGTGCCTTGATACCATCTCGATAATGAGTTTCCTCCAGGCCTGCAAAGTAGTTGTCAACTCTGTCTATCAATTCTTCGTTTGAAGTGAATCTTCATCCACCAAGAAAAGTCTTTTCTTTATTTTTCAATGTAGTCTCCTTGTAGATTAATGCAGTTGGTCCAACGATGTTCCAGTGCCTTGATACCATCTCGATAATGAGTTTCCTCCAGGCCTGCAAAGTAGTTGTCAACTCTGTCTATCAATTCTTCGTTTGAAGTGAATCTTCATCCACCAAGAAAAGTCTTTTCTTTATTTTTCAATGTAGTCTCCTTGTAGATTAATGCAGTTGGTCCAACGATGTTCCAGTGCCTTGATACCATCTCGATAATGAGTTTCCTCCAGGCCTGCAAAGTACTTGTCAACTCTGCCTATCAATTCTTCGTTTGAAGTGAATCTTCATCCACCAAGAAAAGTCTTTTCTTTATTTTTCAATGTAGTCTCCTTGTAGATTAATGCAGTTGGTCCAACGATGTTCCAGTGCCTTGATACCATCTCGATAATGAGTTTCCTCCAGGCCTGCAAAGTAGTTGTCAACTCTGTCTATCAATTCTTCGTTTGAAGTGAATCTTCATCCACCAAGAAAAGTCTTTTCTTTATTTTTCAATGTAGTCTCCTTGTAGATTAATGCAGTTGGTCCAACTATGTTCCAGTGCCTTGATACCATCTCGATAATGAGTTTCCTCCAGGCCTGCAAAGTAGTTGTCAACTCTGTCTATCAATTCTTCGTTTGAAGTGAATCTTCATCCACCAAGAAAAGTCTTTTCTTTATTTTTCAATGTAGTCTCCTTGTAGATTAATGCAGTTGGTCCAACGATGTTCCAGTGCCTTGATACCATCTCGATAATGAGTTTCCTCCAGGCCTGCAAAGTAGTTGTCAACTCTGCCTATCAATTCTTCGTTTGAAGTGAATCTTCATCCACCAAGAAAAGTCTTTTCTTTATTTTTCAATGTAGTCTCCTTGTAGATTAATGCAGTTGGTCCAACGATGTTCCAGTGCCTTGATACCATCTCGATAATGAGTTTCCTCCAGGCCTGCAAAGTAGTTGTCAACTCTGCCTATCAATTCTTCGTTTGAAGTGAATCTTCATCCACCAAGAAAAGTCTTTTCTTTATTTTTCAATGTAGTCTCCTTGTAGATTGATGCAGTTGGTCCAACGATGTTCCAGTGCCTTGATACCATCTCGATAATGAGTTTCCTCCAGGCCTGCAAAGTAGTTGTCAACTCTGTCTATCAATTCTTCGTTTGAAGTGAATCTTCATCCACCAAGAAAAGTCTTTTCTTTATTTTTCAATGTAGTCTCCTTGTAGATTAATGCAGTTGGTCCAACGATGTTCCAGTGCCTTGATACCATCTCGATAATGAGTTTCCTCCAGACCTGCAAAGTAGTTGTCAACTCTGCCTATCAATTCTTCGTTTGAAGTTAATCTTCATCCACCAAGAAAAGTCTTTTCTTTATTTTTCAATGTAGTCTCCTTGTAGATTAATGCAGTTGGTCCAACGATGTTCCAGTGCCTTGATACCATCTCGATAATGAGTTTCCTCCAGGCCTGCAAAGTAGTTGTCAACTCTGTCTATCAATTCTTCGTTTGAAGTGAATCTTCATCCACCAAGAAAAGTCTTTTCTTTATTTTTCAATGTAGTCTCCTTGTAGATTAATGCAGTTGGTCCAACGATGTTCCAGTGCCTTGATACCATCTCGATAATGAGTTTCCTCCAGGCCTGCAAAGTAGTTGTCAACTCTGTCTATCAATTCTTCGTTTGAAGTGAATCTTCATCCACCAAGAAAAGTCTTTTCTTTATTTTTCAATGTAGTCTCCTTGTAGATTAATGCAGTTGGTCCAACGATGTTCCAGTGCCTTGATACCATCTCGATAATGAGTTTCCTCCAGGCCTGCAAAGTAGTTGTCAACTCTGCCTATCAATTCTTCGTTTGAAGTGAATCTTCATCCACCAAGAAAAGTCTTTTCTTTATTTTTCAATGTAGTCTCCTTGTAGATTAATGCAGTTGGTCCAACGATGTTCCAGTGCCTTGATACCATCTCGATAATGAGTTTCCTCCAGGCCTGCAAAGTAGTTGTCAACTCTGCCTATCAATTCTTCGTTTGAAGTGAATCTTCATCCACCAAGAAAAGTCTTTTCTTTATTTTTCAATGTAGTCTCCTTGTAGATTAATGCAGTTGGTCCAACGATGTTCCAGTGCCTTGATACCATCTCGATAATGAGTTTCCTCCAGGCCTGCAAAGTAGTTGTCAACTCTGTCTATCAATTCTTCGTTTGAAGTGAATCTTCATCCACCAAGAAAAATTTTCAGTTTTGGGAAGAGATGGAAGTCTGATGGAGCCATATCACGTGAATAAGGTGGTTGTGGCAACAATTCATACCTTAGTTCCTGTAATTCTGCCATGGCAACGTCATGGGTTTTTGATCCAGCATCAAGAGTCTCGGCGCCCATCTTGCAAATAATTTTTTCATTTCTAATTCTTCAGTTAAAATGTGATATATCCTTTAAGATGACATCTGGCAAGTTTGAGCAATTTTGTGCACTTTCAATCGGCGATCCTCCTTGAACATTTTGTGCACTTTTGCAATGATTTCTGGAGTAGTGCCACATCTTGGCTGACCACTGCACGGATCACCATCTAAGCTCTCCCAACCAAATTAAAATTATTTTGTCCACTTGGCAACAGTTGAATATGGAGAAGCAGAGTCCCTCAGTGTATTCTGGAAATTGGCATGAATATCCTTTGCTTTCATACCTTTTTTCACAAACTACATAATCACTGCTCGAATCTTAATTTTTTTTCCATCTTCACAAACCACTACGCGGGAACAACAACGGAGCCACGTCACTGCCACAGCTCGATTCCAAGAGCAGTGGTGTGACATGTGATTGCAGGCAACAGTCCAATGAATATCACGTGAACAACTCGTTGTGCTAGAGCTGACCTGTAGTGGTGATTCCGAGAACTTTTCAAACCACCCTCGTAAACATAAATATGTAAACTACTAAATTTTCATAAGCAAGCTGAAATACAAATAACAAAGATGTATAAAAACAAACCTTACATTACACTGTATTTCAAGATCAAAAGAAAGTAAACATAAAGGCCAAAACAGATATCAAGTGAGTACTATCACAGACTACTATGATACACAATTAAAAATATAGATGTTGGTGGACATGATGAATGGGTGCGCAGGAGGGGGGGAGGGGGGGGGGGCAAGTGTAACATGTTGTTTTGTTGGGAATGAGATGTTCCATTTCTCTGCTCTCCATTGGATAATGAAAGATGTTTGTCAGTTAAGGTAGTTAGTAACTTGTGGCACCCCACTTTCGGGAGGTGTTCTATGGTCTATGCGGATTGGAGTTGTGCTGATCTTGTGCTATCAACGAGGCAGGCTGTGGACAGGTGCTTCTACCTGCTGGATGAAGTCATCTGCTCTGTGGTGCCACAATGTGATCTACATGAGATCAAAGAAATGCTCACCAGTGAACAGATGATGGTGGAATATTTTTGTATAATTGTTATTGTCATTCAAACTACCATCATGTGTAATTCCAGTAGATACATCAAAGAACAGAAATCTCTTTCAGCGTCTTTCGATGCAAAAGTAGTAGTAGTCCACTGAGAAGAGTTGATCCAAGGTTAAATGGGCACTGATTAGCAGGATGCTTTCAGCACAAGAAATAAGGCAACCAATAAATATATTGCAAGTACATTGTAGAATAATCTATGAAAATACTACAGACCATTAATGTTATTGTTTTATCTGTCAACTCCTACCACCGAAATAGGAAAAGTAGGAAGAAACACTTCACAGGACATAGGCGGAAAGGGTAGATGGGTAGTAGGCAGATGGGAAAGGAAGGGGGGCAAGAAGGTACAGATATAAGGAGGGGGAAAGAAGATGCAGTCACAGAGAGAGGCAGAGGAGGAGGAGGAGAGAGTGGGAAGGAGGAGGTAGACATATAGAGCCGGGAGGATGAGGTCGGCAGAGAGATGGGACAAATGAAGAGGTGAACACAGAGAGGGAAGGAGAGGAGGAGGAGGAGGAGATGTCCGTAATACATCTGTCAAACACACACACAAGCAAAGCTGTGGGGAAAAGGCTAGTAATGTTATAAATATAAATATTATAATCTTAAAGCTATATATATTACCATGTAAAATTTCTTTATATGTTATTCTACAGAAAATAAATGAGCCTGCTGATGGTGAAACTTCACCAAAACATATTTGGATGTTAAAGCACAATCATATTTCTGTAAATATGTGTTCCTTGTTTCAACACTGATCATACTTTTAATTGGTCTGGACTTGGGAGTTATTTACAAATGGAGACCATGGGTGAAACATGTAATAATAAACTAGCATGCCAACTACATGAGTGATTTGATGACAAGTGCAGGCAAAGTGCAGGGTGATCCAAAAGCCCATTAACATTTGAAAGTTCAGTACTTTGTGGAATAATGCCGGTAGACAGGTAACAACTGACACACATGCTCGAGATGAAAATGACCAACAGATGGTGATTCACATTATACAAAATAAATTATTAACATAACGTGATTTGTAGTTCTTTATAACAAATGCTCAATACGTCAGCTGTCATTCATCAAAAATACCTAAAGGGACAATGTTATGCACAGCATAAGTTGGTATGGTGAGAAACTGGCATCGGATGTTGTCTTTTAGCATCCCAATGACGTCAGATGATCAAAGTAGACTTGTGACTTCAGGTAATCCCACAACCAACAGTCACATGAACTGAAGTCTGGAGACCAGGAAGGCCACGTATGAAGGAAGTGGGGGCTCAGCTCACAATCCTCACCAAATGATGCACACAAATATGGGGTGGAGAGCCATCCTGCATAAGAATCAAACCTTCAAGCAGGTGTTTAACAGCCAGGCTAGGGATGGTACAATTCTATAACATATCGGAGGACCTCACACCCATCATGCTGACCGTTTGAAAATCAGAACTTCACATTTCCTCAAAGAAAAACAGTCTGATCATGAGTGATATGGTAAGTTCACACCAACCCATGACTTTCTTGTCATGTAATCGGGTTTCCACAACAGTCATAGTGTTCTCCGTAGTCCAAATTCTGCAGCTGCGGGTGTTGACAGACCCTCAAGAGAGTGAAATTGTCTTCATCAGTCCTTGACACATTCAACAACCAATCATCATCTTCCCTCATTTTTTTAAGTGTCCACACCACACATGTTCTCCTTGTCACAAAACCAGTCGCTAACAGTTCACAATGATGCTGGATTTTGTACCAATAGCATTAAAGGTTACACCTTACTGCTCTCCGAACAGTAACGCTCATAATGCTGGTGCGATGTGCGACTATTTTTATTTTATTTACACATCAAGTTCCGTAGGACCAAATTGAGGAGCAAATCTCAAGGTCATGGAATGTGTCAGTACAGGAAATTACAACATAAAAGTAATAACAGATAAAAATAAATGTTTATGAACCCGAAAAAAGTCAGTCCATAAGTTTAAGTAAACGCAATCAACCACAGAATAAGAATCAGCTTGGTTTTTCAAGGAACTCCTCGACAGGCTAGAAGGAGTGACCCATGAGGGAAACCTTCAGTTTCAATTTGAAAGTGCATGGATTACTGCTAAGATTTTTGAATTCGAGTGGTAGCTTATTGAAAATGGATGCAGCAGTATACCGCACATCTTTCTGCACAAGTGTTAAGGAAGGGCGATCCATACGCAGGTTTGATTTCTGCCAAGTATTAAGCAAGTGAAAGCTGCTTATTCTTGGGAATAAGCTAATATTGTTAACAAAAAATGACAGTAAGGAATATATATACTGAGGGGCCAATGTCAAGGTACCCAGACTCGTGAACAGGGTTCACGAACTTACACCACTTATTGCCTGAACTGCCCATTTCTGAGCCAAAAATACCCTTTTAGAATGGGAAGAGTTACCCCAAAATATAATACCATACGACATAAGTGAATGAAAATAAGCAAAGTAGATTAATTTTCATGTCGAATGATCACTCACTTCGGATACCGTTCGAATAGTAAAAATGGCAGTATTAAGTCTTTGAACAAGATCCTGAACATGGGCTTTTCACAACAGCTTACTATCTATCTGAACACCTAGAAATTTGCACCATTCAGTTTCACTAAAGATATACCCATTCAGTGAAATTAAAACGTCAGGTTTTATTGAATTGTGTGTTAGAAACTGTAAAAACTGAGACTTACTGTGATTTAATGTTATTTTATTTTCTACAAGCCATGAACTTGGGTCATGTACTGCACTATTTGAAACCGAACCAATGTTGCACACAACATCCTTTACTGCCAAGCTAGTGTCAACAGCAAACAGAAATATTTTAGAGTTACCCATAATAATATATATGTAAGGAACAGGAGTGCCGCCCCCCCCCCCCCCCCCACATCACAGTCATTATCAACATTGTGAATAATGACCTATTTCTGCCTGTTGCTAAAGTAAGAGGTGAACCAATTATGAGCTACTCCCTGTATTCCATAATGGTCCAACTTCTGGAGCAATATTTTGTGACCAACACAATCAAACGCCATAGTTAAATCAAAAAAATATGCCAACTGTTCAAATTCTTTTGTTTAACCCATCCAGTACCTCACAGAGAACAGAGAATATAGCATTTTCAGTTGTTAAATGACTTCTAAAGCCGAACTGTAAATTTGATAGCAAATCGTGTGATATAAAATGATCAATTATCCATACATACACAGTCTTTTCAATAACTTTTGCAAACACTGATGGCATAGAAATAGGTCTAAAATTATTTAAGTTATCCCTTTCTCCCTTTTTATGAAGTGACTTTACTACTGAGTACTTTAATTGCTCAGGAAAGAATAATGCATGAAAGACTCTCCGCTTTCCTGAACACAAAGAGAATATTAGTCAGTGAGCAAAATGGCTTCAGAAAAAATAGGTCAACTGAAACAGCTGTATATAATTTCCGAAAACTTCTCCTGATCTTTATAGATTATAACGAAGTAAACTGTGGGGTGTTTTTAGATTTAACAAGGCCAGTTGATGTGACTGATCATGAATTATTGCTTAAGAAACTATATTGCTATGGTGTACGTGGTACTGTTCACAGCTGGTTTAAATCATACCTGTCAGATAGATACCAGATAGTAGAAATAGTTCACGAAGGAACCTCTTACTTTTCAGAATATAAGAAAGTTAGTAATGGCGTGCCACAAGGTTCTGTGCTGGGACCCCTCTTGTTCTTGATTTTCATAAATGACCTACCAAACTGTTTAACACTAGCTAACGCTGTGTTGTATGTGTACGATACAAGTTTTTTTTATTAAAGCTCAGAATGAGACTGACTTGCAACACAAAGTAGAAATAACAAAAGAAGAAGCAGGAAAATGGTTTAGAGATAACTGTTTATTTGTAAATGAGAAAAAAACAGTATGGATGAATTTCAGCCACGTACCGAATAAAGTAAAGCCCAATATAGTTTTGAAACTTGGCGAACAGAAGATTTTACAAACACAAAATTTTTAGGTCTCTGGCTAGATGAGCATCTAAAGTGGGATAAACATATTGAAATGCTCAATAAAAAGCTAAGTAAATGCTGGTACATACTCAGAATGCTGAAAAACTGCTGCAGTGAAAAAACAGTAATATGTGCTTATTATGCTCTTCTGCACAGTCTATTGTGGTATGGTGTCTTATTTTGGGGTAATTCAAGTCTGGCAAACCGGTCATTCATTATTCAAAAATGAGCATTAAGAATAATGAAAGGGGCTGCACCATGAGAGCCCTGCAAGGAAATTTTCAAAGAATTTCAAATAATGTCGCTTCCATCTTTATATATCTACGAAAGTATCTGCTTTTTCAAATCTCACCCCCAATTTTCTTCTTTAAATAGTGAGTGCCATGACTACCCAACAAGACACAGGAATGATTTCCACAAAGAAACACACAAAACAGCCCAATATCACAACAGTGCCATATATCACCCCAAAATCCTTTTTAGTGCTCTTCCCTTAAGCATCAAAAAGATAGAAAAGTTTTACATTTTTAAAAATGAGCTTAAAAAAACGTTGTTAAGAGAATGTTTTTACAGTGTTACAGAGTACATGGATTTTCAGAACATAGTGGTCAATGATAATGATAATTCATATTTGAACAAATGTATGAAAATAGTCTCCCTGTACACACTATAATTAATTAATTATTGTTTGTTCTGTTATTCTCTACTATAGTGGTCAATGACAGTGATAAGTCATATATGAAAAATAAATGTGTGAAAATAGTATGCACTATACATAATTAATTATTGTTTGTTTTGTTATTCTCTACTATACGCTGCACAAGATATGTATTTATATATGTTTTACTATTGTAGGCCTATGTTATTAATTTACTGTATAATTACAAACTCATATAATGTAACATGACAACTTCTATGTCAATGTATATGATAAAGTGGATGCTCAATAAATAACAATAACAATAACTGACCATTCCTAAAGGGAAAATTACAAATATGACTGAATACAGGGCTAACATGTGCAGCACAGTACTTTAATATTCTGCTAGACACTCCATCATAGCCATGAGAGTCCTTAGTCTTCAGTGCTTTAATTATTGACTCAGTCTCCCTCTTGTCTGTATCACATGGGAGTATTTCAGACTTCAATCTTGGAAAGGCATTTTCCAAGAAAGTTATGTGATTTCTGGTATAAAACTGAATTTTTATTTACTTCACCAGCAATGCTCAGAAAATGATTGTTAAAGACTGTACATATATCTGATTTATCATAACAGAAATATTTTTACTGTGAACTGACTTTATATTGTCGACCTTGTGCTGGTGACCAGACACTTCCTTCACAACTGAGCATATAATTTTAATTTTACCCTGTGAATTAGCTATTCTATTTGCATACCACATATTCTTTGCCTCCCTAATAACATTTTTAAGCAGCTTACAGTACTGTTTGTAATGGGCTATTGTAGCTTGATTGTGACTACTTCTAACATTTTGATATAATTCCCACTTTGTTCTGCAAGATATCCTTATCCCACTAGTCAGCCACCTGGCTGCCTATTACTGCTAGTATGCCATTTACAACGTCCTAATGGAAAGCAACTCTCAAAGAGCATGAGAAATGTGTTAAGGAAAGCATTGTATTTATCATCTATGTTATCGGCTCTATAAACATCCTGCCACTCTTATTTCTTGACAAATTTTAAGAAACTCTGTTGCTGTTGGATTAACTTTCCTACATAGTTTGTAATTAAATATGACATTTGTTTGAGTACAAAAGCCTTTTAGTGTCAAAATTTGTGCATCATGATCTGAAAGGCCTTTCACGCTTTTACTAACAGAATGCCCATCTAGTAATTCTAGTAATGAATGCTGACTTCACTATGTGGAGATGAATCTGCTTAAGTCTCCGTTTCTACCTGAACTGCCTGGGCAGCAATAGCACTTGCGTCTGGTCACACACTACGGAGCTTTGTGATCACTTTCTTTACAGCAACACTTGCACAGGATCTTTACCCATTCAGATATCCTTCTTATGGTGAAAAGATCGTAAAGCTGCAGTAACAGATTCTTCATTCTGATAGTAAGGCTTTACTAACGAAGCCTTACCTGGTAAAGTAAACATACTGCAACAGCTGGTGCATCTGACTCCCTCTCTCACTGCAGCTCATTTTATGTATGTTCTCATGCAGCAGCACTGCTGTGTTGCTGTCCAGCAGCACCTGTCTTCTGGTTATTCCACTTGCTTTTTGGTTTTAGTAAAATCCCACATTATTTTAAGCATATGTCTCAAGTTTTAACTCTCTGCTACATTATTTAGTGAATCAGTGCATTTTAAATGTTAATGGATTTTTGGGTCACCCTGCATACGAGGAGAAAGAAAAATGAATCGAAGGTGCTTTTATGCATTCCCAACTTCATTATTTTTCCATCATGTGTGGTTTTGTAAAACTAGAGGTCTTAAGTCATGGAGTTTATTCACTAAGGGGGGTAAAAGTTATCACAAATTCAGGAATACAGGTGCAGACCTGCTATTGTTATAAGTGCTTCATACAATTAGTTACCAAGGACTGGTTACATGTGAGCTCTGAGCATCTTTTCTCACACGTGGTATTCATAAGTGGTACTGATACACTGTTTCCCAGGTGCATTGCAGAGCATGTGCAGTACCTATGTACAAAATTATCCATGTGAGATGGGCAGCATCCAAACCTACCACCGCTTCTTCAACACAATGTGTGTGTGTGTGTGTGTGTGTGTGTGATGAGCTTACTGATCAGCTTGTTCAGTTGCAATTTCAGCAGACTAAAACAGCTCTGTGTTCTAAGTTTATAAGCACAAAGGAGTTCGAGTAATTTTGTATTGGGACATCAGTGTCAAAGGATGGTTTAAAAGCTGTTGTCCTAAGAAATTAACTTATATCAAAAGATTAAATACGCCTAAACTGTACATTAAAAATGGCATCAGAGAATCATACAAAACTAAGTGAAACTCATTCTTATCATCGAAGACCACCCACTGATTATTACAAGGTTAAGCAAAAAAAGTCAACTAAAAAAACGTGGTTGCCAAATTCACTTCTTCCACTGAAAAGAATTTTCCCAGAGATTTCTAAAACTGGAAATCTTTTATGTTGGGTGCTATGCAACTATGACTATCACCTTGTCATAGAACCACTCATACCATTGTCAGGTCCACTTATAATCAGAAATTTTATTTCCCTCCTTGGAGATGACACCAGCAAATGACAACAGCACTGGCTGGATGTACAATGCCACTTATCCACCACAGTCTTTTTGTTTAGCCAAACCTCATCTATCCCCATTAAATTCAAGCATTGCAGCATCAATTATCTAATAAGCTTTTTTTTTTTATTTTTACTTCTACACAGTCTACGTGCTTTTTCCTCCCATTATTTCCATGTTAGGTCTCCAATTTGTATTCAGACCTGTCTTGTCACTCTCAAGAAGAAAATCTAGACTTATCTAAATTACACACAAATTTCAAGAATAATGTGTGGTTATTGTGGCCTTCAGTTCAAAGACTAGGTTAATACAGCTTTCCACACTAATCTACTCCAAACAAGTTGGAACGGTACTAACCTGGTAACGTTGGTGTAAATTCTCGGTTGTGCATGATAAAATAAGCCTCATACTCTGAAATTGCTTTGACTGGTGGTCTCGTAGTCTAATAACACACACAGTACCACTGATTTAAGTAGCCTATCATTTCACTTTTATTTAAATTAAAGCAGTTTATGCCAATAAGCAGGTCATTAATATTCCTCTATATATAATTTCTTATCCACTTTCCATGTATATAAAGAAACTTTCTAAAAAACTGAAATTCTTTGTATTATTTTGTAACTAATACGTAGTACTGAATAATGTATATTTTGAAAATTTTGTACTTTTGTACTGCAGACGTATGATCAACGTCAGATTCACTACTAGAAATTGGTTGTATAGCATGAAATTTTTTATGTTATATCTGTTAACCAGTTTAAATTTTTGTTGTTCAGTGCTAATGATTATATGCATGTGTTTAGCAACTGGTTCTGTTGCAATGGATTACCCAGTTAAATATTTACCTGTATAACCTAATTTTTATGATGGGTAGGGGATGATGTAACAGAGGAAGCTGGAACCATCCACTTATTACACTCCTAATAATAATAATAATAATAATAATAATAATAATAATAATAATAATAATAATGAATATATTTCATTTCTTTTCATTGAGGAGCCTCATGATGGATATACACTATGTGCATAAAAATGTTGTGAAAGTTCGTGCAGAATGTAAATATTCTAGAATTAACCACTGCTTATTTCCAGGGTTCGGTTACTTAGTTTTGTAACCTTAATTTTGCCGATTACTTAAATACCCACTTGATCTCAGGAAATATGTTTGTGTGTTAGGTATTCAACATAGAAAATTACACAGAGTAGCTAAATTCGGTGGGAAAGGGCAAATCCCGGTGGAAGTACGCATGTCTGATTTTATTAATTTCACATTTATCTAACGTATAGTTAAAACCAGATTACTATTTCACTCATTGCGATTCCTTTGCCACTGATTTTTACCTTTTGCTCATAATAAAATAAAATTTAATATCCAAATTCAACATTATTCATACACTTGTCTATAAGAAGGATCATCAAACAACAGTTCGCGCTGTCCTTACGTAACTATCTACGGGTTAATATCTTACAGTCACTACAAGTCAAAATGTATGATTAATTTGTGCTGTAACCAGGGGCAAATTTAGCTATTTTCAGCCCCTAGGCAGAGAAAAATACTTCCGCCCCTCATTTTGACATAAATATATCACCAAGTATCTGCATCTGTATGTAACTGAATTACTGCTGCTGCTGCTAATAATAATAATAATAATAATAATAATTAATAAATGCATACTGAACTCATCACATTCAAGTCAGGCAAAATGTTTACAGTATGCTTTCTTCGTAGCAAATTTGTCGATCACATCTGTGTAGTCTAGCTGTTATGTTATAAGTCAGAATTCATGGTGACGATGGCAAGACGGTCGGCACAATCCTGTGTCAAATAAGATCACAAATAATTAGTCAGTCTTTCGAGCAGTGAGAAAGAGTGCTCAGTTGAACAACTGGTTGCAGTGGTTGACAAAAATACTCTCAAAATTAGAAACATATCTAGAACGTGGTTTTTCATGCAACAGTCTATGAGGTTTTCATTTCGTTTCTCTTCACACATGCTTCAAAAATTCTTCCAAGTTGTCTTTGTAATACTGTTGAATTTTTCCAGCACATTTCAATAGCTGTGTTGCCTCATGTGGGAAAATTACCACGAAATTAAAATTTCTGTAAAACTCTTCCTACGATTTTTTCTTTCCTCCCTTTCAGATAACAATTTATCTACAATAACGTTAAATGCATACACTCAAAAATCTTCCTTTGCTTCAATAGTAGTATTAACCTCAGCTGTTTCTCCCACTTCCAGTTTTCTTTGTTTTTTCCTTTTTGTGGCTGTACATATTTATATTACTCTTTCCAATACCAGCATTTTAATCTATATCATACATAGAACATTCTCTTCGATGTATTCAAATAAACAATTGTACAACTTCATTACAGTCTCAATATTGGTATCAAAATTTTTTAACAATTTATTTGTTGCTTTAAATCTCTTCGATATCACTGACCAGAGTGTTCTCATGATCACAGTTTCCAGACTCTGCAGACTGCTCAGCATTCCAGTTGTCTCACAACTTAGTGAAGCCTTTTGAGTTTCATTATTCTGATTAACTTCCAAAGCTGATATTATTTCTACCCAGTTAATATTGAGACTATAACGGGCATTGTCACATCCTGACCAGTGTGGTTTTGGAGATCGTTTTACAGAGTGCATCAAAGCAGAGAACAGAGTGTAAATTTGTTGCAACAAATGGAAAAATGAAGCACAACACTCTGCTGTACGTGATCCAACTAAGTTAAGGATGCTGAGCTGCACTCTGAATACGCACAACACGAGGATTGATTAGTTTAATTTTACCTTTCAGCCCAAAAGAAGTACCAGCCATATTGCTTGCATTGTCGTACGACTTATCCCCCCCCAAGTGCATATTCACTTAATAAATCTATTAAGGAATCAGCTAATTCTCCTGATTTATGCCCTGAATTTTGGATAAAGAAATAAATATTCCAACAGTAAATCCATCTTTTGATAAATACCTTACAACAAAAGACAGCTGATCCATACGTAATACCGTGACGACTAATATGGTGAAAAAATATTTAGTGTCCTTTGCTTCATCTGCAATATACTTCCCCACCCTTTTTGTCAGAGCTGATACAAACTCTTCACATGCTTGAAAAGAAAGATATAATGTGCTCCCTTTCCTTGGTTTCCATAAAGTTCTATGTTTTTTAGAAAAGGATTAAAGTCTGCTATTAGCTATAGTGCCATCTTGAAATTTCTGCAATGTGTTGACCCAGACCCATAGTTGGGACCCCTGAAAGAAAAGTTTTTGACCACAGCAACAACTCATGCTAACATGTCCCTCCAATATTTTACTTCTGTCTCAAGCTGGGATATTAGTTGCTTACCTACTCTCCCACTGATTTGTCCTTAAGCTTTTAAAGGTATCACATATTCCCTATGTTCAGCTGAATTTTCATGGGTAGTTAATTTGGACTGACTGTTTTTCCAGCTGTAAAATCCCTCATTAAGTTTTGAAAACTTTGATGTTTCATTAAAAAATAAACTTGGGACACAAAATACACTTCCCTTGCTTTGAGAGTATACTAAAAGGAGTCTTTGTTGTTTCTTGCCATTCTGAAAAACAAACTTTTATTTAAGTACCTGGATAATTCAGTATATTGCCTGCATGAATTACTGGTATCACAATCATATTCTGTGTCACCTGATCTTACTTAGTGATACGATCGTGTAGGAATTTATTTATTATCCAGTTTTCAGGATTGTCAGAAACTGAATCACTACTATCATTTGTGTGTGTATCATTTGGGCTAACTGAAATAATTGTTTCCATGCCATTATTATTCTTTCTAATATCGGAAACGCCAATGCAGGCAAACCACATGCTGCACTATTTTCGTTACTGTTCGCCACAGTGTTACACTCTGATATTTCTAGACTTAGAGTAGCATGGAGAGCTGCATCAAACCAATCTCAGGACTGAAGACCACAACAACAACAACATTTCTAGACTCCAGCACAAGCTGCAACTAGCTGGCTGTGTTTTAATTTTTAACAGCATATCGGTTTTTACATTCTTTCTCACAATTTTCTCTTTCTCACAACTCACCTTTCGTGAGTTCCCGGCACCGAGAACCACTTACCCTTATCCGATTGTCACTCATTTTAATTATTACTAAAATATAAATCACAAATTAAACACTATACAGGAGCATTCCTTATAGTTTCAAATTAAACTGAACTGCTGTTAGAATTACTGGCAGTATTTTCTTTGAATCTGAAGTTTGAATGGGCACTGTCTAGTGTCAACACTAACTACTCCCACAACAATGTTAATGGCATCTTCAATCACAAAATTCAATTGCGAACTATGAGATTTGCCATCCTAACAAACACCAAATGGGAAGGCATGACACCAAATAAAGCGAATAAAGGTCACATTGGCGAAGAGTTCTCGGGCTTCCAGCCGGGTGGCGGTGTCTTCAAACAGCGACGTTTCGACGAGTGACATACTCATCATCTTCTGGCGAAGTGCCGAGACTTTGCGAATGCCGGTCCCTTTATACCTGCGGTGTGCCCCCCACCACCTGGCCGCGGGAGGCTGGGTCCAGAGGAGGCTCCTCTGGACCCAGCCTCCCGCGGCCAGGTGGTGGGGGGCACACCGCAGGTATAAAGGGACCGGCATTCGCAAAGTCTCGGCACTTCGCCAGAAGATGATGAGTATGTCACTCGTCGAAACGTCGCTGTTTGAAGACACCGCAACCCGGCTGGAAGCCCGAGAACTCTTCGCCAGCTGTATACGCCGGGAAAGCATACACTCACAAAGGTCACATTGTTACAATGTAACAACATTACTAAATTATAACCTGTTCTTTTTCCATTGCCTGACTAGTCCATTCATGAAATTTGAGCTTATTGTTACCACTGCTATTCATATCTATTTCATTGTGAATTAAGTTCACATTCTATTTTCATGAGTTGTATTAAAAAAAAAAAAAAAAAAAAAAAAAAAAAAAAAAAAAAAAAAAAAAAAAAAAACCACTTAGAATCCACAGTCCCTTGAAATCCACCACCCTAGGCAACTGCTTAGTCTTTCTCGGTCAAGATACACCTCTGGCTGCAACCAGTACTTTTTTGTTCACTTTCTTGAAGTCAGATACATAATAAAATGTGTCAATCAGTCCATCTTTGGTATTCATGTTGTTAACATCCCTGTGTTAAATAGTTTTGTGACTGACAAAGCGAACAATTAATAATCGACAATCTTCTTTCAAACTATGATTTGTGTGTGCAGAATGAGTTTGTTATTGAACTGTTCCATCAGTATGTTGCCATTGTTAAAAATTTGTTGACAGCAGCTGCCCGTGTACATTGTGTATGTCCACAGGAGAAGCTAATCATTGCAATGTGTTTTGAGAATAATGAATGTGAAAAGATTCCAAGTTTATCACAACTGTGTTGTTTCAGTTATTTGACAATGAGGTTACTCAACCAACCAGTTTCAGAAAGAGAAATACACCAAGACTACAGTGCTACTACGGGACTGTTATCACAGGTTAGTCACACTACAAATTCAAATTATCTGTAAATTACAGCTTTTACTTCTCACTGATATCTCTTTTTTTACAATAAATTATAAAACTAGGTATAAATCTCATTTGTTGGATACAAATAGTTCAGTATGGCGTAATAGTGAATTCCTGCTGCCATTACAACAAACATGTGCCAAATAGCATGGGCACAAGGTATTTTCCCATCTGCCTTGAAGAATATTACACCAAATATGTAAACAAATCCACCAATTTTCAGCTCTGTCAATCCCATGAAATCTTCCTTCTGCAACAAACACAAGGGAATACATATAATTTGGTTAGTGTGATTCAACAGATTCTACAGATTTTAGGAATGAAAATATTGCACCTAACAAACACTAAAGAGAATAAAAATAATAATGATGTTTATATCACAAACTTGTTTCTATTCATAGAGAATTTACAGGTTGTTGAAGTTCACATTGGTTGGCACTACCTTAGTCTTGTGTAAATTAACAAACCATCTAAAAGTGCTCTTTTAGTAACTCTGACCAAGTTCAACAGTGTACTGGGGAAACAGATGCTAAGCAAGTTCTAATGCCGAAATACATAAAATTTTAATATTTCACAGTATTATTAAATGTCTTATTGTGAACTAAACAGTGTGGCACATCATATTATGTTTATATATAAAAGCGAGAACCTTGTCTGAATTACATTCAACAGTGGTAGAGAAGGTATTATACTGAAACTGTGGGCTAAGAAAACATCATACAATAATCTAATTTTAGCTTTAGTTTTACAATTCATGCAACACTGTAATAATAGATGTGTGTGAACTTTGCAGAGCTGACTGCAAATGACAATGTTACAAAATAATAGAAATTCCTGGCTGGATCAATATGTAAAATAATGAAAAGGAAACCATTCACCTACAGCAGAAAGATGCATGGAGCATAGTAACAGATAACAGAAAAGGGCATTAACTCTTGTGGCCATGGGAGTGTTCATTTGTGTGCATTTGTGGTTGTGTGTGTGAATGAGTGTAACATTCCTGGAAAAAGAGCTAGTGCTCTAAAGCTAGTGCAAATGCCGTTTTCTGTTATGTGTTACTGTGCCGCATGCATTGATCCACTGTAGGGGAGTAGATGTCTTTCCCTTATTTTACGTAAAAATGTTAAAAGTTGAATAAATCTATTCTATTCTAATTCCAAATGACAATGGCAGTTGCAGGTAACAGTTATGAATTGAACTTGTGGTTTCAAATTAATTTAAAAAACTGCTGCCAGTCTGGATAAGGACATTACTATGTTCCACTGGAATAATAAATATAACAACAAAATAACACCCTTGTTTTTTTTCGTTGAAAGGAAAGTGTAAATTAAAACTATAACGCTGTATTACTAGCTTTTCAATGACACCAGATCATCTATAAAGTCTATATGGACTGAGAAACCTGTTTCCATTCTCCGTTTTGAGGTCTTTACTCCCACGGTGAATAAATTTCGAAGGTAAACACCTTCATATTTTCACGTTGTACCCACGCAGGGTCGTCAATGAAGTACAACACTTAGCACTGAATGCATGCTTATTGCTGATGCCAGTGTATAGACAGAACAGAACTATCTCCTGGAAGGAGAGTGCTGCTGTTCATACAAACAGAATATTCCAGAGAGCCACACGGGGTAGCCACGCGGTCTGAGGCATCCTGTCATGGTCCAATTTAGCGAATCATGGAATGTTTACTGGAACGACAGATTAGGCAACATGTGGGGAATGTTTATTGAAGTTGACAAAAATATTGTCTCTATTGAGGTTGAAATTGAGTGTGAGAGTGAAGTTATCTGGTTGCATATAACAGGTCTAGAAGAAACCAAGTTCATTTTTGGATGTTGTTACTGTCCGCCCAATTCCATTGGGCCAGTTCTAGAGACATTCAAAGAAAGTCTACAGATAGTAGCATACAAATATGCAGATGATGAAATATAGTTGGAGGCAATTTTAACCTACCAAATATAGACTCGGATGTCTAGGGATTCATAACAAGGGGTGCAGGCAGAGAGCCATGTGAAGTACTTATGAACATGTTTTCCAAAAACTGTCTTGAACAGCTAGTTCGGCAGCCCACACACTATGGAAATATCTCAAAGTTTGTAGCTACAAACAGGCTGGACCTTATCAATGGTGTTCTTATTATTTATCGTGTCAGAAGCAAACTAAAAACAATATTAGATACATTACTACATACATACATACATACATTATGGTTTATAAATTAAACTAGTCAAGAATGAAATAAATGATTAGACACAGATTGTGTTGTCAAACATAAGGTAATTTTAATCTATACAGTGGATGCCCAAAAATTTGCAACGTCCAGTGCACTTTGTGTAGCGTTTACGAGGTCCTCCATGGTGCACACAGTTGGAGGTAATGTGCATTGTAGTAGATGTGTTGATGTCTGCACGGCAGCTCCACAGTCACACTGGAGAGAGTCCACCTGGAAGCCCCACCTCTCCAGATTACTCTTGGATCTTGTGACAGAAGAACGCAGGCGGTTGAGTGATTTCCATGTGGACCATTTCTCTGTGTGGCCTGGGGGAAGAACTTCTTGCGGGATCAGCCGCTCCTCCAGATGCTGGCATCTGACCTGCCATCTCTTCTCCCGGTGTTGATGTGGAGTGTCAGCGAGTGGTTCTGTACTGTGAAGGAAGCTCTTTCTAGACACAAGTCTTTGCTGTGCCAGTTGGTGGCCATGTAGTGGGTGGTTTTCGGATATTAATGCCTTCTTCATTTCACTCCGTGCTGCTGTATCTCTTCGGATGTCCGGGGGGGCTATGCCGGATAAGCAGTACAGTTTTTCCACAGGTGTGGCTCTTAGACCACCCGTAGTGATACGACATGTCTCATTCAGAGCAAAATCAACTTTCTTTGTATGTGTAGATCTGCACCAAACTGGGCAAGCATACTCAGCTGCAGAGTAGCAGAGGGCTAATGCGGATGTGTGCACTGTGTCTGGCTGTGCTCCCCATGAGAGAAGCCTCCACGAAGGGTGTGTCCTGACAACTAAGCCTTACACATCCGGGCGTCCCCTGGGCGTCTAGGTATACCTAGATGACTGATTCTCTCACACCAGAAGCAAACAAACATGCGAGTAACGGTGTTCTGAAAGTCGGCAAATCAGTCAAGGAGGCTAGAAGAGTGTTTCTCTCAAAAAGAGGAGATAAACAGTTGTTAGTATCTCACTCTGGCAATGAAATGACATCATTTAGTTCCAGTATGATGGATAGAGGAATCATGGAGAAAGTTTAAACTGTAAATCATGCTCTGGACACCTATGTGCTTGGTAAGTGAATTAAGGATGGAAAAGACCTGCCCTGGTTTAGCAACTAAATTCGGAAAATGCTCTGAGGGAGCAAAAGCTGTTGCTTGATCCAAAAGAGAATGCATAAATGATTACAAGGAACAGTTAGTAGAGATATGTGTGTATGTGCAAAAGTCTATGCTTGAAGCATACAACAACTAACACTATCATAACTTAGCAAACGATCTGATTGAGAACCCAAGAAAATTCTGGTCCTAAGCAAAATTGCTAAGTCAGTCTAAGGCTTCCACCTAATCACTGATCAGGCTGGTGTGGTAGTTGAAAATAACAAAATGAAATCCAAAATTTTAAATTCCATGTTTAAGAAATTGTTCATGCAGTAAAATTGTACAAATATACTGATGTTTGACAACTGCACACTGGCCCATATGGATGACAAAGTAATAAGCATTACTGGCATAGAGGAAGAAATGAAATAATTGAAAATAAATAAGTTGCCAGGATGGGATGGAATCCCAATTCGCTTATACAAAATGTATGCTATGGCATTGGCCCCTCACTTCTCATGCATTTATCCCAAATCTCTCACCCAGCGCAAAGTCTCAAGTGACTGGAAAAAAAAGCAGATGATTCCTATATATAAGAAGGATAAAAGAACAGACCTGCAAAATTACAGGTTGCTGCAGACTTCTAGTACATATTCAGAGTTCAAATATAATAAATTTGCTAGAGACTGAAAAGCTTTTATCGACAAATCAGCATGATTCTAGAAAGCATCACTCGTGTGAAACTTGGTTTGCCCTTTTCATCACAATATACTGTGAACTATGGATAAAAGTAACAGGCAGATTCCATATGTCCCAATTTCTGGAGAGCATTTGACACAGTACCCCACTGCAGACTGTTAATGAGCACACGGAACAGCTTCCCAGGTATGTGAGTGGCTGAAAGACTTCTTAGGCAATAGCACCCTGTATGTTGTCCTAGACAGCAAGTGTTCATCAGAGACAAGGGTATCATCAGCTCTGCCCCATAGAAGTGTATAGGACTGCTATTAATTTCTATACACATAAATGATCTCGTGGACAGGTTGGGCCGCAATCTGCGGCTGATGATGCTTCGGTTATGTGGAAAGGTGTTGCAGATGATAGGATGATGCAAGATGACTTAAACAGAACTCCTAGTTGGTAAAATGAATGACAGCTGGCTCTAAATGTAGAAAATGGTAGTTAATGCAGATGAGTTGTTACATTGCAAAGCGACATGCAATGGTATGAGCAGGTGAGGATTGCGGTAGGGAAGGTGAATGGTTGACGTTGGTTCATTGGGAGAATTTGAGGAAAATGTGGTTCATCTGTAAAGGAGACCACATAAAGGACACTAGCATGGCCTATTCTTGAGTAATGCTTGAGTGTTTGGGATCCACACCAGGTCAGATTAAAAGAAGACATCAGGCAGCTAGATTTGTTACTGGTAAGTTCGAACAAAACACAAAGTGTTAAAGAGAGTCTTTGGGAACTCAAATGGGAATTCCTTGAGGGACAGTGACATTCTCTTCAAGGACCACAACTGAGAAAATTTAGAAAACTGGTACTTGAAGCTGACTGTAGAATGATCCTCCTGCTGCCAACATACATTTTGTGTAAGGACCACAAAGATGAGGTACAAGAAATTAGGGTTCACACGGAGGTAATAGAGAGTCATTTTTCCACCACTCTATCTGTGAGTGGAACAGAAAAGGAAACAACTTGGAGTTACAGAGTACCCCCCAATACACACAGTATGGTGGCTTGCTCAGTGTGTGTGTGTGTGTGTGTGTGTGTGTGTGTGTGTGTGTGTGTGTGTGTGTAGATGTAGATAAATTACAATGTTTGATTTTTCTTTCCCCCACAAAATTATCTATATGATTGTTCCAACATTATCTATATGATTGTTCCAATGTAATCCTCAAGAATTTAGTTGAAGTTGCACCTTTACATTTCTGTGATTTATCATGTACGCAAAATTTAGTGGACTCCGTTTAATACTCCTGTGGGCAACTTCACACTTTTCATTATTTAGAATCAATTGTCATTTTTCACACTATATAGATATCTTGTCTAAATCATTTTGCATTTGCATTTGATCATCTGATGGCTTAAAAGGGACCATTAGGGATATTGACTGAAACATGTGAAAGGACATGATAAAAAATGAATGAGTAGTTTTGAGAGATGGAACAGAGAAGGCAGCAGAGGAATAACTCCATAAAAGACAAGGGGAACCAGAAATCCTTGGATAATACAGGAGGTAATGAATTTAAATGTAAAATGGAGAAAGTGTAATAGAGCAGCAAGTCATGCAGGCAATAAGGAATACAGACATCTAATAAATGAGATCAACAGGAGGTGAAAAATGATGGAGCAGGAATGGTTAGAAGATAAATTCAAAGCTGATGAAGCATGTGTGACTAAGGGAAAGATAGGAGTCACATACAGGAAGATTAAGGAAAACTTTGGAGAACAGAGATGCAGCTGTATGAGTCAAGTAGTACAGAAAATCAAGGAGAAATTTAGAAAGGAAATTTATGTTCAGTGCAAAGAAACAAACATTTAAAGGTTTTCCAGTAACACTGTAATTCAGCTTAATATAATGGATAGTATCTTGAAAAGAGGTTGTCAGATGAACATCAATGAAAGAAGCAATGACTGTGGAATACAGTTAAATTAAAGGCAATATAATCAAATTAGATTAGGAAATGAGACACTGACAGAAGTAGCTGGGTTTTGCTGTTTGAAGAGAAAAATAACAGAAGCAAAGAGGATATAAAACGCAGATATGCAATAGTAAGAAAGGCTTTTCTGGTAAAGAGAAATATGTTAATATCTCGTATAAATGTGTTAGGAAATTTTTCCTGAAAGTATTTGTCTGGAGTGGAGACTTAGAAATGAAACATGGATGGTGAACAGTAAAGACAAAATGAGAAAAAAAACTTTTTAAATGTGGTATACTAAAGAAGAATGCTGAAGACTAGTTAACTAATGAAGAGGTTGCAGAATATATCAGGGAGGAAAAATGTAAGAGGGATACCAAGGCTTGCCTGCAGTATCCAAGTTCAAATTGGTGAAGTGTGCAGAAGTTACATTTGGTTGGTACATAAGTTCATAGCATTTTTGTTTTGCATGTTGGTATTCCGGTTGCCATGGTTTTATTTATAAATTTTTATTTTTTATTTGTAGTTCACTGCTGCTATTTGAGTTTATATACTGTCATTTTGTTATTTGGAGATAGTGAGTGGAGCTGTGGATGCTAGAAAATGGAATGTCAAGTGAAGAAATCAGATCATTTCTGAAATATTCTTCTGTTTGAGTTCAATGGAGGGATGACAGCAGCAGAGGTAGCCAGTAACAATGGACAGGGATAATGCCATTGGACAGGGCACAAGAAAATGTGTTTATTTTTTTATTTTTTTTTATTTTAAAAGGAGGATTGTGGGGGGTTCACAATAGAGTCTCTCCACAGAAACACCTCTGGGGTTCGACGAACATGATTCCAACACATTAATCCACAACGATCCACGTGTCCAAAAGAACAGATACCATCTTCATGTATAGTTAAGGCTAACTGGCCACTGACCTTCTTCTTCTGAACGGATGCACACGCATTGCCCGATCGGTTACAGGACTCAGTAAGATTGTCTGCCGTGAGTAATGAGTGTAATGGGCAGGGGCACTATGAATGTAGTGTGTGGACATTAAGTTGGGAATGTGGGTCTCACAGGGAGCGTGCAAGGGTAAGTCCCTGCAGTCACTCTGTCCTCTGTGCCCACAGTGGCTCAGATGGACAGAGCATCTGCCATGTAAGCAGGAGATCCTGGGTTCGAGTTCCAGTCAGGGCACACATTTTCAACTGTCCCTGCTGATGTATATCAACACCTGTCGACAGCTTAAGGTCTTGATTTAATTATCATTTCAAAAGCAGATAAATTTGGTTTAGTTTAGTAGGCATTTGATACTCCAACAGCATACACTAGTTTTGACGATACAGAGATTGCAAAAATCATTAGTTATTTCACCCAAAGCACTGAACATTCCATCAACAAATTGAGAAAATTTACATTTGCATATAGGAAATGTTATCTAAACTATTTGAGGGACAATGAATAGTTTCTGCACATGGTTCACAGAAAATAGATGATACTTAATTGAACTGTGTGTCAAACTATCTAAATATGGACTTTCTCTGAACAAGTTCAAAGATAGACTGTTGAGAAAGATGAAAAGCTAAGCACTCTATTATATGCAAGTGGATCATGAATATATAACAAATTACAGTATCCACAGAGTTTATGTTGCTGAACTATGTAAAATGTTACAATAGTACAGTTTTATTAAAGGTCATATCATGTTTGTATGCAAAAGAGTGATTGTGACATTATATGTTATTATTTGAATTAAATGTGAGGTTTCATTTATTAATTTTAATTGTAATAATCAACAGCCTCAGTTGCACTGTTTACCTAGAATTTACCTAGGTTTCAGTCGGGATAACCCAACCTTCTTCAGAATAACAGTAACTACCGTTTGTCCATAGTGGACATCGTCAAGCTAAAACTACAAATCCATCAATTATCGTCAGACTGTAAAACTTATCTCGAACTGCCTCAGCCCCACTTCGCAACTGTGATGCGGCAGCCACAAGTGCTGCACTGGAACTCTATACTTTAGTATGAAATTATATCTAAAAACAAAGATGATGTGACTTACCAAACGAAAGTGCTGGCAGGTCGATAGACACACAAACAAACACAAACATACACACAAAATTCAAGCTTTCGCAACAAACTGTTGCTTCATCAGGAAAGAGGGAAGGAGAGGGAAAGACGAAAGGATGTGGGTTGTAAGGGAGAGGGTAAGGAGTCATTCCAATCCTGGGAGCGGAAAGACTTACCTTAGGGGGAAAAAAGGACAAGTATACACTCGCGCGCACACACACACACACACACACACACACACACACACACACACACACACGCATATCCATCCGCACATACACAAACACAAGCAGACATTTGTAAAGGCAAAGAGTTTGGGCTTGTGTCTGCTGTGTATGTGCGGATGGATGTGTGTGTGTGTGTGTGTGTGTGTGTGTGTGTGTGTGTGTGTGGGGGGGGGGGGGGGGGGGGCGAGTGTATACCTGTCCTTTTTCCCCCTTAGGTAAGTCTTTCCGCTCCCGGGATTGGAATGGCTCCTTACCCTCTCCCTTAAAACCCACATCCTTTCGTCTTTCCCTCTCCTTCCCTCTTTCCTGATGAAGCAACCGATTGTTGCGAAAGCTTGAATTTTGTGTGTATGTTTGTGTGTGTATCGACCTGCCATCACTTTTGTTTGGTAAGTCACATCATCTTTGTTTTTAGATATATTTTTCCCACGTGGAATGTTTCCCTCTATTATATTAGTATGAAATTAGTTTGTTTACATTTATTCAGAGATGTTCAGTGGTACTGCGTCGGACTGAGAGCTATTATTTAACCATATTAATTTTACTATGCAACTGGATATTAGATGGGCATGAGGCATCAATGCACAAATCTCATCTATATTTCTCATGAAATTATGTAAGCTGCTATCAAAAAAGACCAGATGTTTACACTACACACAAAAAAGTTAAGGATAAAGATCGTAAACGAGAAATAGAAATTTTGGTGTCACTCAGGTCTCGATTTTAAGTCCATTCCTGTTTATATGTTACATGAATGGTTTTCCCAAGTGCTTGAGAAAACACATATCTAATTACTACGTATACAATGACACATGTGTTGTCTGCTCTACATCTACTGCACAAACCACTGCATTGTGTGTGTTTCTATCTTATTCTATTTGCATATTGTCCATGTGCCTCTATATGTGCACTAAACTCTTATCTTATTCTCACGATCCCTGTGGGAGGATACATGATGGTGGCGGTGGCAGCATAAAAATCATGCAGTCTTCTCTGAATACAGGTTAACTAAATTTACCAGCAGGGTTCTGTGAAAACTTTCAACCAAGACTTCCCATTTAAGTTCAATGAGTATTTCTGTGATATATTCTTACGAGCTATACCAATCTATCATGATCTTAGCAGCACATTTGTTGAATATCCATACCTTAACAATGAAACACTACGGGTTGTGTATTTTAGATTAGTGCATCCTTCCTTCTGTTACAGAATAGTACTGCTGGCTGTGGACTAGTTACATATTCAATTATGGGAGAGTTCTTTTGGGATATTATGGAATTAGAAGACTGCTACAAAAAAGCTTTCACTTCTATAAAGTATTCCCAGGGCGGAGACCTATTAAGTGATAGGGGACAAAGTAGAATCAACTGTGAATCACACACACACACACACACACACACACACGTATTATAAACCTGATACTTAGAATCGGTGCGAGAAATGTCTTCTGTCAATTTTGCCTCTTTCCCTCTTTCTTCATTTATGAAGGACCACAGTTTTTTCTGTAATTCTCTCCTTTATATACATTTGTCTTAATGAATAATGCCCCGGTTTCTCTGATGAAACTGCCATACTATTTCTTTTTTATTTTGTATGAAATATTACATGCTTCAGTGTTTCACGTGCTCGGAGAGGCCGTTATACTTTCAGCTTATTTCTTGCATGGAGTACCATTTCATTCAACCAGATTTTTTTTTTGAGCATGTTTACTAGCCTTTTGTTAACAGGACATGAAAGACTATAATAATAGTTAAATAAAACTAGGAACTGGTCCCATGAGCATTTACATCACTGTCTGCATACACTGCTTCCCTGTTTTCTGCCATTAATATATTTTTAATTGAATTAGGTGTTGTGAGTTTATCTGCCTTTTTTGTTCCCTTCTGCTCGTTTCCAGCAGTCTTTATGCTAATGTCTTTCATGATGGCAAAATGGTCTGCTTGTGTGGATTTTATTACATGTGTGTCACAGTAGCATGGAGGAACACTTGTTGTTATGTCAAACAATGGAAAGTCCAGGTTGGGATATCAATGATCTTATGAAAAGGATACAGTGCTACTCAATGTAAAAATGACACGCTCAGTTGCTGACAAGCACAACGAAAAGACTCATGCACAGCTGACCGCTATGTCCAACTGCTCTGGTGAGAGTTAGCGGTCATATTCGTGTGTGTGTGTGTGGGGGGGGGGGGGGGGGGGCGCACGCTTCTTTTGATCATGCCTGTCAACAAATGAAAGTGTTATCTTACAGTGACTGACTATCTATTTGTTACTATGAGATCAAGAGTAGTTTCACTATGCTTAGTTACTCTGGTGGGTTCATCCATTTTTACATTTAGGCTGAAAGTACGCAGTAAGGCCAGTAGTGTCTTAGTATTTTCTTTAGTTTTCGTGGTGTCTATGGTCATTTTTGGAAAGATCTTGGGCTGTATCTTCTAGCTATCCAAAGAATATGTTTATTACACTTCTTCATGACTGTTACGGGCCTAATAAACAACATAATTTCTCTGCAATTTTTATTTCCACTGCTGTAGCTTCACAAAGCTCACTTCTCTAGCATTTGTTGCGGTGTTCTGGGTGGCTTTAGTTGACTCATAGCTAGAGAAAATGGCAATTCATGCAATTTCCAACAAAAACTGATTACATGTGCATCATCAATTTACAGAGTTGAAAGCAAATACACTGTATCTAATTTTTCCTGTCTCTTACAAGACAAAAATTGAAATGTAGGATTTGAAAGAATAAAAATGATGTTTTAGGCAACAAATTGTTACGGACATCTTACCCATTCCATTGTTTGTATTTTGCCTAGAAACTTACAGTACTGTGTTGTCATAAGCATTAGATAGCTTCAAATTACTAACCTTGTTTATTATTGCAAATGATGGAGTAATGCCCATGACAAGGTAAAAAAATGTTTCAAGACATTTATACTGCTCGTGGAACAGCTGTTGATACAGAATTCCAAGAGAAGCAAGCACCCAAACTATCCAATGTAATTCTGCTGCTAAACCTCCAGGTGGCAAAGGTGTCAGCATTAGCCAGGGGAAGTATGATGCAGCAATAAATACGTAGATCATTGCACGATCACTGCGGTGTAGCATGTCTTTCAGGTGTCTGAAGATAAGAGACAAAAATAATGTTTGTACTCATTATACAATGATTTGCATCGTCTTTTCAATTTAGAAAATTAATTGCATATTGTTTTGCATATCTTCATACAAAAGCTTTTATTCATCACAAATATTATGTTACCTGAAATATTTAATTTGTTAGTTTAATTAACAAGTATAGAAAACTTTATGAAGCAGAAGTAGTTTCTGGCCAAAAGAAGAAAAGAAAATCAGAGTTCAAAGCATTTATCTTCATATCCATGACAGGAACTGATTTCATTAGTACAATATGAAGGAAAATTGTGTATTTTACATACTGGTCATACATCAACAATCATATTGTAAGCTAGAGTACAACAGTCTCAATTTCAGAGGATAAAAAGCGTCAAAGATTAGGACAAGTAATTTAGTAATATCTGCTTACGGATATCAATGATTAACAGAAAATTAATCTAAGAAAATGTGAAGAAGCACAGGAAATACTGAAAATGATATGAATTATGAATGTCATCAAAGTTATGAGGCAACTATGGATACTGATATTGAAAAGCCACGAAGCACTGCTGTAAAGGCCAACGGCCTGGCCATGTTGGTAACACTGGTTCCTGCCCAATCACCAAAGTTAAGCAATGTTGGGCCCTGTTAGTACTTGGATGGGTGAACGTTTGGGGAAAACTGAGTGCCCTTGGTTTTAAAAGGACACACAAGTTGCCGAAGTGGCATCCAATTGAAAGACTTGCACCAGGCCTTCATCAAAAATAGACAAAACACACACACACACACACACACACACACACACACACACACACACACACACACACACACACACGGATGCTCACGCACACACACACACACACACACACACACACACACACACACACACACACAGACTGCAGTCTCAGGCAATTGAAGCCAAGCTGCAAGCAGCAGCACCAGTGCATGATGGGAGTGGCAACCGGTTGGGGGTAAGGAGGAGGCTGGGGCAGGGAGGGGGAGGGATAGTAGGGTAGGGGTGACGGACAGTGAAGTGCTGCTGGGGAGTGCACAGGAAAGAGATGGAGAAAGGGTAGAGCAGCTATGTGCAGTCAGGAGGTTAGATGGTGGGCTGGGAGGGGTGGGGAGATGGGGGGAGTTTGGAAAGGGAGAGGAGAAAAAAGACTGGGTGCAATGGAAGAATGAGGGCTGTGTAATGCAGAACAGTAACAGGAACAGGGAAAGGGCTGGATGGGTGAGGACAATGACTAACCGCCTTCTGTCTAACCTCCCGATTGCACATAGCTGCCCTACCCTCTCTCCACCTCATCCCTGCATGCTACCCAGCAGCACTTCACTGTCTGCCACCCCTACCATACTAACCCCCCCCCCCCCCCTCCTCATCCCAGCCTCCTCCTTACCCCCACCCAGTCACCACTCCCATCATGATGGTGCTGTTGCTTGCAGTGTGAGTCAAGTTGAGCTGAAAGCTTTATTTGTGACAGTCTTTTTCGTTGTGCCTATTTGCAACTCAGCATCTCCGCTACATGACGAGTAGCAACTTTCCTTTTCATAATATTGTAATATAGCAGATAAACAGACAAGGAAAAAGGTGATTCCATACTAAGAAAGGAAGTTGACCTCTGAGAGAATGAAGAAGTACTGGGTAAAAATGGAACTGAGTAAAGTGGTCCAGGAAAGGCCATAAAATGTAAATAAATAAAATAATAATATAACAAATTTCTATAGTCATGTAAAATATCAATTTCCCCAATGAAGCAATGTTAACAAAAGAACACTGAACAAATATAAAACAGAAGCCAAGCAAAAGCAACAGAGAATACAATAACTATGATATAATAAAACTTCAAGGTTACTGTTGACAGCATTTCCATATCTATTGCACACCAAAAGTTACTAGAAACAATATTTTACTATCATCTTGGAATGGTAAGTGGATGACATTCTACTGGAAATGTTTGCAGCATTGTCAGATGGACTATTGAGTAGATGAAGTGCATCCGAAGAACATGTGAAAAGGATCTAAGAAAGTGGTTATGAAGAAATCTTTGATTGTTATTTTTCCATTATTTCAGACAAGAACCAAATTCTAAGTGTAAAAAATTCTATGTTCATTTATTACAGTACACTAAATCAAATGAATACAGACTAAAACAGAAAGAATTAGGCTTGAGTGAATACACTGAATGCAATAGAATGTAAACAGAAAGTGTAACCTCATAGGGGAGGGTTTGGTAGTTGATACAGAGATGTAATTCCACAGCTGTGTGGATGGATGGATTGATGGATACATAGGTGATGGGCATTTTAAGGGACCAAACTACTATGGTCATCACTCCCTTCATCCTGCATGTCAGAAACATGGGAGATTACATTAATTTAGATTTAGATTTTGTTCCGTAGACCCAAAAAATGAGATGATTCTCATGGGTGTGGAACATGTCAGAAAGTATAACAAAAAAACATAAAACATTGGAATATACGAGGTGCATTCAAGTTCTAAGGCCTCCGATTTTTTTTCTAATTAACTACTCACCCGAAATCGATGAAATTGGCATTACTTCTCGACGTAATCGCCCTGCAGACATACACATTTTTCACAACGCTGATGCCATGATTCCATGGCAGCGGTGACGGCTTCTTTAGGAGCCTGTTTTGATCACTGGAAAATCGCTGAGGCAATAGCAGCACGGCTGGTGAATGTGCGGCCACGGAGAGTGTCTTTCATTGTTGGAAAAAAGCCAAAAGTCACTAGGAGCCAGGTCAGGTGAGTAGGGAGCATTAGGAATCACTTCAATGTTGTTATCGCGAAGAAACTGTAGCGTAACGTTAGCTCGATGTGCGGGTGCGTTGTCTTGGTGAAACAGCACACGCGCAGCCCTTCCCGGACGTTTTTGTTGCAGTGCAGGAAGGAATTTGTTCTTCAAAACATTTTCGTAGGATGCACCTGTTACCGTAGTGCCCTTTGGAACGCAATGGGTAAGGATTATGCCCTCGCTGTCCCAGAACATGGACACCATCATTTTTTCAGTACTGGCGGTTACCCGAAATTTTTTTGGTGGCGGTGAATCTGTGTGCTTCCATTGAGCTGACTGGCGCTTTGTTTCTGGATTGAAAAATGGCATCCACGTCTCATCCATTGTCACAACCGACAAAAAGAAAGTCCCATTCATGCTGTCGTTGCGCATCAACATTGCTTGGCAACATGCCACACGGGCAGCCATGTGGTCGTCCGTCAGCATTCGTGGCACCCACCTGGATGACACTTTTTACATTTTCAGGTCGTCATGCAGGATTGTGTGCACAGAACCCACAGAAATGCCAACTCTGGAGGTGATCTGTTCAACAGTCATTCGGCGATCCCCCAAAACAATTCTCTCCACTTTTTCGATCATGTCGTCAGACCGGCTTGTGCGAGCCCGAGGCTGTTTCGGTTTGTTGTCACACGATGTTCTGCCTTCATTTAACTGTCGCACCCATGAACGCACTTTCGGCACATCCATAACTCCATCACCACATGTCTCCTTCAACTGTCGATTAATTTCAATTGGTTTCACACCACACAAATCCAGAAAACGAATGATTGCACGCTGTTCAAGTAAGGAAAACGTCGCCATTTTAAGTATTTAAAACAGTTCTCATTCTCGCCGCTGGCGGTAATATTCCATCTGCTGTACGGTGCTGCCATCTCTGGGACATATTGACAATGAACGCGGCCTCATTTTAAAACAATCTGCATGTTTCTATCTCTTTCCAGTCCAGAGAAAAAAAATTGGAGGCCTTAGAACTTGAATGCACCTCGTAATACTTACTACCCTGATCATTTGTCAGGAGATTGTTGAAATAGGTGTATACAATGCAGTAAACTGGAACAGTTAATATTTACAGAAGTTACACACTGTCAGAATGAAACATTGTTAAGTACAATTAATAAATTTATCATGCACAAATACCTAATCTTGACTGTTGTGACCAAGTGCTGTCAAAATTGAAATCTAACAGATATTTTAACTTAAGCTCAGTTAACAGTCTCAAGATATTCATCTATGGAATGGAAGGAGTTGTGTATCAAAGAGTCTTTCAAACTCTGTTTAAACCACGCTTTATCTGAAACCAAGTTAGCCTTTCAGTTTTAAACCATAAACAAAGGGGGCAGGGGTAAAAGAAAACTGGCACAGGATAGCCATAAAATAGATGTTAAGAACAAATTATTAAATGACTCCGAGTAAAAAATAAAAGGGTAGGCCAGGAGTCATCTGAGAACAACTCACCACAGCTTGTCATGCTGCAGAAGGCATACCCTCACCTAACCAGGCTTCCCTGCTCACTGTAAATTGTCAATAAAGTTGACAAGTCAGCTTCCTCACAGGAAATGAACTAAACCATTTGTAAGAAATAATTAAAACTCAGGATAACATTAAAACTATGTTAAGATGTCAGGGTCAAACTAGCCCTCTACCAGTGGACAGCCAAAGGTTCCCTGGGACTAAAATTGTGGTAGTACGTGACTCTCCTCCCCGTTCAGCAATCAGCAAGACATAGCAGCGAAGGTTTCATATTAAAAAAAAAAAAAAAAAGTGTACAATCCACTATGACAGATAAAATTTAAAACATGCTTTCCCACCTGGATATTATCAGCTAGGATTGATTACCGAAAGTGTCTCAGCCAACTGCGAAGTTTGCTGCGTAGCATCAAAGGATATGGGTGACTATAAGGGGAGCACCACAACTACAATGGGATGGGGCAGCCTCTCGCAGAATTTACAGTATCCAATGGCCAGATTGGTGGCACTCGGTTGTAGACTGTCCTGTAATTACTAACATATTGTGGCTGTTACACTTTACTCCCTGCACTCCATTTACTGTTCCATGCTAACAAGAACTGGTGATATACTGCTGTCCATGCTTCGGATCCTGGTAACATTATTTACAGAGCATCCTTCCAGGTAACCTCCTTGGAGAGTCGATCCACAAATTCATTGACTTGTGGAACAGAGGAATATTACCATCTTTCAGTTGTTGTGGAGGTTTAAGAAAAGATCTCTTACTTCCATTATCAGTGGATGTTACGAGTAGTGGTATGCTATACCCTGGAAGCTGCTCATGGGGTCAATGCAAATTAGGAAAAACTCACATAACTGGGTGGTGAAGTAGTAAATCAAATAAGATGATAAGTTATTGGTGCTTCATAATATTGTTTAGGCTTGAAGATTTCACTGTGTGATTTTACTAACACAGGGGATGATGTTTCTGAGAATGTAGATTTTTGTTATTGTATGGAAAATGAAACTGGGAAGGCAATGATATCAAGGAATCTTATATCACAAGGCAAAACAAGCAACTGAAATGGGAATTTCTTTTAAAAATATGTTTGGCCATAATAAACCGTTTCCACTATTGCAAATTATCATCAGAAGTTGTATTTCTGAAAATCTTTATCAATAAAATAATGATAAAAAAGAACTAGTCATAAAGTTACAAATATCAGTACCTTACAGAATATAAAAATTAAAAACAATGGAAACCACGCCCAGTAAACACAAGAAAGTTTTACTGAAAAGTTTTAAAAATGGCATGTATTAGTGTGATAGTGCTTATTGACTCTCAGGTACATTTTAAAAATTAAAAAGGAAAGAAGTTAGTATCATTATAGGTAACTGGCCATATTTTAATCTAATTCTTTTAATGTCCTGTCTCATTCACAGTAATTGACACTGAAATGACAACAGCTACATTCATTCCCACACTGGCTTTCAATCAGAAGTCATATTTTCACAAATGAACAAGAAATAATCTCTTCTACATTGTTGTTCAGGAATAATGTTCATTTGGGTATATTTGACAGTTCATGAAGACTGCCAACTAAGAATATGTACTTTGACATGGTGATACTCCCACACAAGTTACAAAGAATTACAGAAAAGTGATCTAAATTTAAACTGACAGTTTTGAATATGTCAGCTTACTTAGAAACATGTTATTGAGGGACAAGGGACAAATATAGTAGGAATTACACCAAGGCAGTAATGTGCTGAAATCAATTTTGGTTGCCAATAGCATATAAAATAATGAGTGGCAGTATTACAATACTGAGAATTGATATTAAATTATTGATACCAAAGAAGCAATAGTTCATCTCATCCCCAGAAAGTAACTATACCAAAGAGCAGAATTCATCATCAGCAGAAACATTCTTGCACAGAACTGATTTCCACAATTTTAATCACTTCAGTTTTGAAGGCTACAGATAACCAAGTCTTGAAAAGCAGCACTTGTCACCAAATAAACTCTCCACAAGAAATGTTTGCCATAACTGAAGTATATTTCAAAACTGAGAGCATATTTAAGTCTCACAATATGAATGTTTGACTAGAAAAAAGTCTTTACAGTTTCCTTGTTATGAGATGCCACTGCAAAAAGAGAGTCCAGAAATATTTGTATTTCTACAAATGAAGATTGTAGATATATAGTCTCTCATACTGAACACTTCAGTATGACTTTTGTGGAGAAAAGTATTGCAAATTAGACTGGTTGTACCTAACAAGAGAACCATTTACCCTTCAGAGACAGCTGACAACAGCATAAATTTCTAAAATCAGAATGGGTTGCTCAGTTGCTCATGGCAGCATCAGCACCACACAGTATTTCTTTTTGCGGGGCTATGTGAAATAGGAGAACAGGTTTTATATATAATCAGTTTGCAACAGATAACAAAATAAAACTATTATTTTGTAAGAGGCAAGAGGGACATTCTGAATGACAAAACTTCTCTCAACAGATCCGACCATCACAACTTCTAAATTTCATTTTTATTTCTGATTCCCATTACTTATCCTACTCTAGTATTGGTGATGTGATCTATTTCCCTGTTGTTTGTAGTGCTAAAAAAATACTAATTTACTTCAGCGGAGATGAAAATTAATCGCCATGTCAAAGCTGATGAAGAAGAGCCTTCAAAAGCAAGTGATAGAAGACAGTAAGGAGATTGAAAGAGAAAAGAGGTGGGCAGGTGGGGTGGGGGTGGGGGAATGGAAAAGAAGAAAAGGACAGATTGGAAGGAGAGAAAAGAGCAAGGATAGGAAGGAAGAGGTGGAAAGATTGAATGAAAAGATGACAGGTTGCATTAAGTTGTCCAAATCATTGCAATTATACTCTATCATTAGATGACTGTTGCATGCAGGATGACTCTGCACTGTGCCAAAGATTGCCTAAGCTATGCTATAAAAGAATGCATGAACATTCGAAACATTTCTCTCAACTGTAGTTTCTTACAAATGTAACTGCATTAGAAACAGCATAATAACAGTATTGTTAACAAATTTTTCTTCATTCATAATCTCCACTATTTAAAGAAACAAAATGGCTGTAGTAATGATCCTCACCTCATACACAATGGACAAAGAAGGAAATTATTTCTTTCAGACTGTTCATCTTCTTTATCTAATTGTTCAGTTTCACACAAAAACACTAAGTATTTACAATGTACCTCTTCCCTTTGTACTTAGGAATGATACAACAATAAACTAGCTGAAGACATGTAACAGAAACAAGAACATTCATTGATCACATGCCACCACAGTTAAAGGAAATTGACCCAGTTGGTTTGAGAACAATTTAAACAGTCACTATTATACTGCCAGTAAAACTGAAGATGAAGCACAGAACATATAAAATACACACCATTGTAGAATAACAAGAGGAGCATGTGTGAAAGGTGCATAAAAGTGATGCAAAGAGTGTCAGAGAGAAAATTAATAAGCTTATTTTGATACGTGCAACAGATGCAAAATACTTAATTTACTGCATGGGAAAGCTAATTTAATTTGATAGGAAAAAATCTGAAAGTATACAGTGCTGTTGACCTGCTTGGTTCAGCAGCCTGTTTAACAATTCACCAGGTTTATTTATTCATCAGTCATGCAAACAGTATGCTAGGTGGTTTTCGGTTATAAATAGCATCTTTGTAACAATCTGGAAAGTATTATATTTGCAATACTGTCTAATTCTCTGCCACTGTTTCATAAAAAATTAAAGCTATTTTATTACATAACAGGACAAAAGTTTGTTTTCATATGGGTGCAATTTTATAGAGAGTAACCATCATGGAGATACAGTCAGTAACAAAGTCTTATTATGGTCTGTTTATAAAAGATGTGATAGTAAATCTAATGTAAGTCTTTACAGAATGCCTTTGCTGGGAATTAATGTTTCTCATTTTGTTTTGCTAACCCTCTTTGTGAAATAAATAAATGAAGCAATAAAAGGAATGATTGATACAACATACTTAAATAATGGTGGGTATTGTACACTAAACAGCACATCAACTGGTCAACAGGAACTGTAGTTACAACAGAATCAGTGAACAGCACCAATGCCTGTGAAATACACGATGTCAGTTATTCAGTTTATGATGGAAAGTCAAGAAATAGATAATATTACTTAAATATTAAGCAGAAATGGTCACAGGCTGGGTGCGCCACAGTCAAAGCTTTTGCAGCACTTTACTCAGAGACTCTGCCCTGCCCCATTTAGACAAGACGCGTGGGAAGTTCAGTTAGGTAGATTGAGCTGACTGCCTTCCAATTTCATCACAGGTTTTTTATAAGTTGCCTTTTGTAAGCCCTTGCTTTCTTCCAACCTTATAACCTACTTACACAGTTTAATCCTCGAGCTGGTGTGCCTATGTATAAAGTGGACGAACCACAAATAAATTGGCTGGTACAGTTCCATTGTTGTTTTACAATTGTGAGCCTGTACCTATTGAATCATTATTGCTTCATTATTGCTTCATCTAGCACAGTGATAAGTTGTACTGTCATATGTCCAAGTCAGCAGTAATATAAAATAAACAGTGAGCTAAGTGAGAAAACATTTAAGCTCCATGCAAGAAATGACCCACCTTCTGAGCTAGCAGTGCAGTCTCACAATGAGTTAGCTGTCTACAAGATAATTAGCAATTGAATAAGTGGGGTAACACTTTTACACAGCAGCAGAGTGATATAATGAATGTTTATTTTATTATTGTATAATGAAACAGTGATTTAGTTCATATAATGTAAATTTATTTTGTCGTCGTTTGTAGAAGTTTCCAAGTTAGATACATTGTTGGGTAGTACTTTTTCCTCTTATATAACACACACCTTAATGGCTTGGGAATGTTATGTTTATAATTCCCTTGCAAATGACTGCAGTAATAATGACAATGTCTTGAATAAAACACTAGCTACTAGCTGACTATCATAATTATTAAATTTGAGCAAATTGCTAACGCAAGAATAAATATCTTCACACATCTAATGACAATTGTTCATTTAGGAAACTGTGTGAGTAAAATTAAGTAATATTGCCATCACAGTTAAAATTCTAACAAATAAAACTCCTACATTTACGTGGAGACAAGAGTAGCTTGTCAGTACTTCCCTTCAAGGAGCTAAATTTTTCCCCCTTTTAAATTTCTACTGACAGTATTTGGAATTTCACCATTAGAAGATAAGTACAGGCTAGCAACACTACCTTGTGATTTAACAGTTTTCTCCATTGAATTTTCTTTGATAAAATTATATACTTATCATTTTTAGCCAACAAATTTTTATTTTAAAGAAACATAAAATAAATACAAAAGAAGTCTGTCCAAATCACCAGGAAATAATAATGGTGCTGTGCTTTGATCCTCAATCAGCAGTGGCTACCTCACCATATGCCAAGGCAGTGTGTTTAGCTGTCACTGCACATAAATGCCAGTTAGGAGGGCTGCCTAAGTGAGGTAGCAGCAGCTAGTGGTAGCCTTGCAGACATGAACCTGATGTCAAGCATCAACAGATAGCAGGTGCACATGTACTGGACAGCTGGCTGCTCCAGTGAACATAAGAGTGTGTGGAACACTGTCATGCATCCCATGAACCCAAGACCCTTATAGTCATCCAGAGATTGGATGAAGTTACTATGGGGGTGGCCCCATCTTGATGGCTTCGGCTTGAGCCCTGGAACCATCAGGTATGGCAGTGAATCTTAGACCAGAAGTTAGTGGATGAAGTGGCTAGATGTAGACAAGGCTCACTGGCCAACATAGATTTGTCAACTGATGTGTAATATATCACAGCATCGAAGACAAGATAATGCTAGGATTTCAGTGGCAAGTATTTATAGTGTAACGGTTCTGCCCATGCGGCAGAGCCCACCTCTGATCACATAAGGGACCAAGGCAGTGCAGCATGAGGAAATTTGCTTGCCACTGTGGCAGACTGGGGCCATGCATCATGCTGTTTCAGCAATATTCCAGCCCTGGCAGCAGGAGGCAGCTAGCTTGCCCACCTTGCCACAGGTTGTGAAGTCTGCATGGAGGGGTGTTGCCACAACCAGTTAAATAATGGCTCAAATGTGCTGTGCTACTGTTATCAGACAGCAGTGAACAGGCAGCATAAACCAGCAAAGAATGATGCATGAAAGGCACCAATGTATTGAGTGAAAATGGAATACCATAGTTGATGACAATGGATGTCTTAGGTCTTTTCGTTTTTTCTTGCTTCCAGTTATACTCCTAAATTGGCAATACAATCCCACAGCTTTTGAATGCCTGTTCCTCATGTTATATAGAGTTTGATGTGATTGGTATACAATGTGGTATGACTGGTATACAATTTTAATATTATTATGAGTCTTCTAGTTACTTTGATTCAGTGCACTGCAGGGGTAGTTATTTGTGTTTGTGATGGAAGTCCAAAGTTACTTTACTCAATGAAATTTCTGAAATGACAACACGGAATTTGTCTCTTGTTTAGGAATCAAATGTCATGGGAATGGTGCCGAAACTATGAACAAATTGACTAGCATAATTTATAGAACTTTAAACACTGAAAATGCAGACTCTTAGCCTTGCTCAAATTTTTGTTATTACATGTACCATTTTTATTATTTATTTTTTCTTAATACACAATAAGACAGATTAAAGCATAAGATTTCTTGGGATCCTCTATATGTCTACTTCCTTCTCCATAATTAGACATTAGTGTTAATTGAGAAAGAGGAGTTGCCACCATCAACTAGTGTGCCAGCGTCTTACTGAATAAAGCTCTAATTGAGCTCTTCTGATTCCACAATTGTCATATTTCTAGTACTATACAACCCATCATTCTGCACATGCCATCCTCAGTTATGGGTGATCATCCTGATGGTGTATGCATCCCCAACACTATTACAATGGTGTCAGAAGAAAGCCAGTGAGAATGAGCAACATCTTGGGACAGCGTTTAGCACCATCACCTAAATGTGGTGAGTGAGAACAAACTATTGTTTTGACAGTTTTCCATTACAGTGGTTGACAACCACTGATTGGTTGGGCTGAAGGGTCGACTGGAGGGTTCGACTTGTGGAAGTGGACTAAAGCAGCGATCTGAGAGAATTTATGGAGAATACTAAAGAACCTCAAGGTGGTTTGGGCCCCATTACATGTGGGCAGTTTAATTTGCCAGGTCATAGTGCTCCATGCAACCAATCTTCAATGGTGATCCGTTTTAAATGTAGAAGACCTGGAAATTATGCCAGAGAAAGCAAACAATGTACACGGTTGGTGCCGATATGGAGAAGTAATGTCTGTAATAGAAAGCGTAAAGGTGATACTAGTATCGAGTCCTCTCCTGTGATGTTTTTTCCTATTGTTGTAGACACAGGATTTACAATGAGCAAAACCAGGGAAACAAGGGATTACCAATACAGCTTCAGGCTTTGCCAGAACAGATGTCCTAAATCCAGACAGATTACACAGAATTACAATAGGAGGTAGATGCACTAAGAGAGGATATATCCTTGTCCAATAGGTCATTACTCATCCTCACTATCAGTACTGCTACCCTAAATTAAGATGTGTAACATCAAAACATATGAGTTCATGGAAAGTCAAGACACTAATAAGGTCCTTCTGCAGGAACCAAAACAAAGAACATTAGACACATTTTTGCAAGAGCTGCAAGTGTTAGCAATGGAGGAGTTAGAATTTGAGCACCTGTTTAACCCCCACAGGTTTCACAAACCACCTTGCTATCACAGCATTGAATCCCAACTGCGAATGGGCCACCTATGTATCATAACCCATACTGTGTACTTGATCATCTACAACTGATGATGGAGTTCATTACTCAACAGTTGCAGGACAGTATTACTGAGGACAATACCAGTCCTTGGGGAGTGCCAGTGGTGATGGTTTCAAAGAAAAGTGCAGATGTAACCAAAGCCTATTGCTTTTGCTGTGACTTCAGATATTTTGATAATCATATGATAATAAGTGCCTATCTACTCTAAAATATAATGGCAACTTTTGACAATTTGTAGCAGTGTAGTCCCCCCCCCCCCCCCCCCTCCCCTGTCACCATGGACACAGTCAGTGGTTATCATCACTTAGAAGCAGCACTGAAGGACCAACTGAAAATGGTATTTACACTTCGTATGGGACAATAAAAATATTGTCATATGCCATCTGGGGTAAACAACGCACTAGCCACATTTCAGCATTTGTTAGACGGAGTTTTACAGGGGTTAAAACCAAGGCAGTGTCTGGTATACTTGGACAATGTAACTGTCTTTCCTAGATTATGGAGGAACTTGTGCTACGTTTACAAGAGATATTTAACAGGTTACAAGCGTACTCCTGACTCTCAGAACAGGGAAGTGTCACTTTGTGCAGCAGGAAGTATAACATTTAGGCCATGTGATTAGTTGCGATGGTATTCAGGCAAATCCCAAATTAGTAAAGGACATACAGGATTTTCTAATGCCTTGTGCAACGAAGGAGTTACAGTCATTCTTGTGTTTAGTAAACTGTAATAGAAAATTTGTTCCAAAATTTGCAGAAATAACACAACCAATCACTCACTAAATGAAAAAAGGAGTGAAATTCCACTGGACATCAGAGGAAAAAGATGTGTTTGGAAAACTAAAAGAAATTTTGCCAACTGGTCTGGTGTGGGTTTATCCAAATTATGAGTAGGAGTGTGTATCGTCATGTGCTGCGAGAAATTGTGTGCTTCACTGTGTGTTAAGTAAAGAATTACACGGAGCAGAGAATTTGGTAGCCTATACCTCACATCGGTTAAGTAAAGCAGAAAGCAATTATTCTACTACAGAGATCGAAATGTTAGAACTCATATATGCTGCAACATGCAAAAGATGGAAGAGCGCTGAAGTACAGTTCCGACGTTATCAAAAAACCTTGCACCATGGTGTCAGTTCCAGTTTAAAGTGTGACAAGACAATAAACACATCACATATGTTGCAGAGCAGTAAAACACTGCTCACACTGCCTGCAACAATCCATGTGGGTAGATATTCTGGCTGTTTATTGTTTTATTTGACAGAGTATTTGAGTCACAGAGAATCAGAATGGCATAGAAAACACATTTAGATGACATTATATTTGTCTGGATCACTGTCTGGTTAGATGCTGGCCACAATGAGAGCCAGATGGGGCAAGACACGTATCTCATCCACAGCACCATGCTGCAGCTCTGGAGGAGATTTCATGAAGATGGCAAGGTTCACCACAAACAACCAACCAGTCCCAAAAGGTTCTTCAGTGAATGTGTTGCTGTTTCTGCTGGGGAGCGGACTCAGTAACAGTGGGCTAAAGTCTAAAGAGTTGTCATAAAGTTTTAACTGTTACCTCAAAAAACTAAAATTATACAGATTTGTTCGTTTGTAGGTACATGTCTGACATCCTGGTACATTGAAATCCCCACACCACAATGTCATAACATGTCACTAAGGTACCAGAACAAAATGGTGCAGTCCACTGATAGACAGGAGATGGAATGCACCATTTTGTTTTGGCTCCTCCAGGAAGTGTTACAGTATTGTTGTGTGGGGATTTCAACATGTATCTACATCTATAGTATGCAAACCACGTAAAGTGCTTGGCGGAGTGTATGTATCATTGTACCAGTTTTTAGGGTTACTTCAGTTCCATGCACATATGGAGCATAGGAAGAATGATTGTTTGAATGCCTCTGGGCATGCAGTAATTATTCTAATCTTGTCTTGACAGTCCCTTTGTGAGCAATACATTCCTAGATATCTTTTAAAGCCAGTTCTTGAAACTTTGTTAATGGACTTTCTTGGGATAGTTTACACCTATTTTCAAGAGTCTGCCAGTTCAGTTTCTTCAGCATCTCTGTCACACTCTCATATGAGTAAAACAAACTGGTGACCATTTATTCTGCCTTTTTCTGTATAAATTCAATATCACCTGTTAGTACGGATGGCACAAATTAGAGCAATATTCTATAATGGGTTGCATGAGTGATTTGTAAGCCATTTCCTTCGCAGGCTGACTGCACTTCCCCAGCATTTTACCAATAAACTGAACTCATTTGTTTTATCCACGACTGAGCCTTGGCCAATTCTAGTTGTGACTCGCTGATATTATAGTCATAAGATATTTTTTCCCCATTTTGTGAAGTGCACAATTTAACATTTCTGAAAATTTAAAGCAAGTTGCCAATCTTTGCACCACTTTGACATTTTATCAGTGTCTGATTGAATATTTATGCAGCTTCTTACAGACAGCACTTTATTATAGATAACTGTATCACCTGCAAAAAGCTTGAGGTTACTATTAATATTTTTCACAATGCCATTAATATATAACATGAGGAGCAAGGGTCCCAACCCATTTCCCTGAGGCACACCTGAAGTCACTTCTACATCTGATAGTAACACTCTGTCTAAGGTAACATGGTAATATGCTGCATCCTCCCTTTCAAAAAGTCCTCAATCCACTCTCAGATTTCATTTGGTACCCTATATGATCATACTTTTGACAATAAGTATAGGTGTGGTACTGAGTCAAATGCTATTCGGAAGTCAACAAATACCTACAAACAAATAAAAGACTAATTTTGTAACTTTAGCATTTCATCAGTTTATTTTTCAAGGTGATGAATAAAAACGTTTGACTACCCCCTCACGTGTACTCCGTTTTGTCAATGGGCTAGGACATTTTGTACTTGCTACTCATTTCATTTTGTACTAGGACTGCAGACAGCAGACATGTACCTGCAAACAATTAAAAAATTAATTACATAACTTTATTTCTTTGAGGTGATAAGTAAAAGCTTGGAGTGTAAGCTTGGAGAGCGAGTGTCAACATCTTCACCTGGCACACCCCTAGAATATGTCACATTCCATTCTTATGGAAATGGACAATATGGCAGCACTTGTGTTTTCATAATAGTAGAAATATGAGTACCACAGCAGGACACTTCTAGGATAATGTAATGTTTGTGGCCTGTAAAAATGAAACTGTGTTACAACGAGCACCTTTTTGTTAGTGAATGTAGGGCTCATTCTCTTCTGATACATGATACTGCCCAACCATACAGACCTGGCCTAGTGGACACATACCTCCAACATGAAAAAAATTACATCTACAGAGTGTTCACATTGTACTTCGATGCTTAATCCAACTGAAAATGCACAGAATAGTCTACACTGAAGTATTACAGACTATCACCAACTACTATGGGGCACTGCTGACCCCCAGAGGGTGCTGGATCAACAGAGGCAGGAGTTTACACAAGTCATGCTGGAAGGCCTGATTCATAGTATGGTACCTTGCATGTTGTATTATCACATGAAGGCATCACAACTCATACTGATGTCCTGAATGCCACTGGGGGATGGGGCTCATACACAGTTAGTGCTACCCACATCTCACAGTCAGTTTTGTGATATATATTTTATCCTCATCACTATATCAAATGTTATAATGGAGCTAGGTGGCTTGTGACAAACATTATTGTTGTACCTCTTGTTTTATGGACCATGAAGATTACTTAACTTACGGAACGAGAATGTTAAAAGAATGCCTCAGAGAGTTTTAATACCATTTCTGTAAATAGGGCAAGATAATAAAATATAACCACCAATAATGTCTTGATCTACTGACAGAAACCTACACTATAATTAAGACCAGGAAGATTAATAAGCTGAGTAACACACAGGGTTTCTGTGCAGCACCCATCAGTTTGTACAGTTTGCTCCTAGATTAGTTTCTAAGAGTTTCACACTAACAACTCATTTTCATTCAAATGAAAACATCAAGGCGTAAGCGTTAAAACAGTTGCCCATGTTAAGTCGTGTTCCAACTTTGGCTGTTTATGACAGCAGTGATTCTGTAATATCATGGATCAGATAGTAAACACTGCACCTTTTAAACATTTCTTTCTGTTGATTTTGTTTGACCAGTGAGGAAATGTACTCTTTTAATGTTTTTCAGTTTAATGTGACAGTTGATATTTATGATAGCCTCCATCTGAAACACTTTAAAAAACAAAAAGTGATCCAAGTTTCCACCTAACAGTCTACTTAAATGCTTTTTTATTCATCACATTTTCATTTATTTATTTTTGCTGTTACTCTGCTATTTAGTAGAATGCATCCGTATTTATTGAACAAATTCCTGTACCGAATAAGAGCCAACTAAGAAGAGTTTATTCTCCTGACAATAATAGTGTGCAACATAGCAGCTGTCTGAATTCAGTTCTGATCGTTATCTGACTTAGCACTACTTGAAATTTACAGCAAAGTTATAAAGTCAGAGTAGTTCACTTAACATGTTATCTGTGGATGTGGTGGAATTAATACTATGAACAGAATCATATTCACCTGCAAATTATGTATTACTGAAAGTACTCTGCTATATGGTGAGTAGCAACTTTCCTTTTCATTATATTGTTAGATCCCATCCTGGATTTTTTATTGTTTAATAACCTGTCTAAAAACTTTACAATTTTCATGTGAAGCTCTGACAGACAAAAAGACAGTTACAATTAAACTACCAGGAACTAAATCAGAAGAGAAGTACACCAACTGTGGGGTACTGCACAGAGCCTTACAACTCTTATTTTATGGTGGAGGTTGTCACCATAAGTGCATCTGAACAATATTCCTGGCTATGCTTTAGCCTCTCACTCTTCTTACAAAAAAGAAAATAAGACAAAATAGAATCGCTATTTTCATTCTCTATCAGCTCTGCATCTGACAGTATTTCATCTCTAAAGGCTGTCCAGAAAATGTTCTGCACAGTAATACAAGACATTCAGTCTCAGTAATGTCACAGGGAAGCCATGGGATATCACACTATCTGGTTCTACTGCAGTTAAAACTTGGCACCATAAAAAGGAGTGTCTTACAATATATTTTATCACACATTGGTTTCCAGGTATAATGATGAGTTATCTGGCTAAACTCATTTGATACTCTCCTGTATTGATGAAGTCTGAATAAATCTTATGCAGTATGTGGCACTGATTCAGTAAATTTGATATTTTGACTCTAAGAAGGCAGTTTTATCTCAAAGCTAAAATTTGCCCTTGTCTCTCCCATTATGGGCTACTTAGTCACCATTAGAGCAAACAGAGAGTACTTGCAACAACAGCACCTCATTAGTAGAGTGATAAAAGGTTTATCCCCTGATGCATATTTATTTGTCCCTAGAACATTTTACGAAATGGTAGTAGACATTTTACGAGGGAACCAGTTTAGTTATGTCTTTTTTTCACTAATTTTTCTATAATCAACCTGCAAATTGCCTCACAAAATATAGTGACAGTTTAGTTTACATCTTTTCTTCACTACTTTTTCCATAATCAACCTGCAAATTGCCCCACAAAATATAGTGACAGTTACTTAGACTTTTGATGTGTAGGTTGAAAAATCACATTTTCAAAGTAGTGAACATACTGCTTGACTGAAAAACCTGGGCTCAATTCCTGGTACTGCTAGGGGAGTTTCCTTGGTGGGTGGATTGTAACAGTATGCACTCAGCCTCGCGATGCCAACCAAGGAGCTAACTGAGTGAGAAGTATTGGTTTTAAGGTCAAGAATGATGATAACAGCCAGGAGAGCAGTGTGCTGATTGCATGCCCCTCCATACTGTACCTGAATGTTGCCACTGTCACAGGATAAAATGGTGGTCAGTCAGCCCCAATTGCATAGATTTGCCATCTATTATCCAAAACTGACTCAGACATTATTCTCTCTCTCTCTCTCTCTCTCTCTCTCTCTCTCTCTCTCTCTCTCTCTCTCTCCCCCTCTCCCCCCCCCCCCCCAATCCTTTAATGGGACTGGAATCTTCATTATGCAGGTGATAGGGCACAAATTCCAGTTTTGGCCATTTTTGTGCTGTTAAAAGCATATATCCTATTGGATTTAATTTGACCCATAGCCAGATGACAATAAGATCCAAAACATCATAAAGGGTATAAAACTTTGAAGCTGGTACTGTTTCATCTGAAATACTTTCCAAGGCAGTTATTTAGGTAAAACTACTATGAAAGTAAACACAGTTACTACTACAGATTAAGTGTTTGCCATAGCATTGTGTAACTGCAAGAACGAAATGTATAAACAGTAAACTAGTATCAAATTAATTGCAATGATGTATGTTACTGAAAATGTTGCTTGTAATGTACGGGGGTTATTCGAATAACAAGGTCCAATTTCTTGTAAAGCATTAACTATCACAGATTTTTGCAAAAAAATGTTTTTATTTACTGCCTTGCATGTTTTTCTATTTTTCTACATAGTTTCCACAGTTGTTTAAAAATTCTGTCATAACATTCTACAAGTTTTTGTATACCTAAGTCCCAGACAACTGCCACCTGTGAGGATAACCAATACCTAAGTCCCAGAAATCTGCCACCAGTGAGGATAACCAGTCTTTAAATGCTTCTTTCACCATGTAATCTATTTCAAAATGCTTGTTGCCACAGAAAAACTCCTTTAGGTAACAGAATGAGTGATAATTGCTTGGCGCCAGGTCTGGACTGTACGGTGGGTGAACAATCTGTTCCCTTCCAGAAGATCTGATCAAATTTTGATTGTGAATGATAGACTGGAGTCTGGCATTGTTATGCAGCAGCAAAACTCAGAAACATACATAGCTTATTCTGTATTGCACATCGAAATTCAGTCAGGGTAGTGCAGTACGGGACTGAGTTTATTATTGTCCCTTGGTTCTTAAACCTGACTAATATGACACTATGTCTATCCCAAAAACCATTGCGGTCAAAATTGTCTGCTTGGCCTTGATTCTGACTGGTGATGATATATGACGCCATTCGATTGACTGACATTTAGACTGGTGTCCTGTGAGAAACCCATGTCTCATTCCTTGTGGCAATATTCTCTAAAAACTAGTCACCTTCCTTATGATATCAGTCTAAAACATCAAGAGCATAAGCCATTCTTTCCATTTAGTGACTCTCGGTAAGTAGCCTCGGAACCCAACATGCACACAATTTGTGAAACTGCAACTTTTCAGAGACAGTTTTGTGCAAAGTTGTTCTATCCACATTCAGAAATTCCAATGTTTAAGTTAAAATTGTTAATAGCTGGTCTTCACAAATCTTTTCAGCCATGGCTTTGAGCAAATCTTCTGAGATCACTGGTGGTCAGCCTAATCATGGTTCATCATGGACATTTTCACATTCATCTTGACTCCTCTCACCCACTTACACATTTTACTGTCACTCATCACAATGTGACCATAATGTGACTTATCCGTCAATGAATTTCTGTTGCAGCAATGTTCCTTGTTGTCAAAAACAAATCACTGGCCATATTTATATTTCACAGTCACTGGGCTGATTAACTGTTTTAAAGGTTTTGAACTGACTCCATAAACAGCACACTGCGAAAATACCAATGCAAATGGCATCATTTTACGAGCAAGGCATACCAAAAGCAAGTGCGCATGTGCCTCTAAGTGTTCGCGTGATTCAGAACTTACTTTCTGAATAATCTTCATTATAACCAACTGATTTTTATTGTCTACTGCATGGTTTCTCAAACCATGAATAACTGCTCCACAAATAACATGGCTTTTTTCGATATTTCAATGCCTGCTAATTTTTTTAAAATTTTATCATTATTTCTGTGTTATTAGTTACAATTTAAAATTGACATAATATTGAAGAAAACAAGTTTCTCTCATTTTTTAAAAAAATTTATTAACCTTCAAAATAAACAAGGTGTTCCATCTGACAATCAGGATTTTCAAAGTGTTCTGTCAGAGACAGTTTGGAAATCCCTGGTCTGTAGTATAAACTCTAACGTGGTAATTACGGTAACGTACACGCATCACAGTGATCTACTTTTTGGATGAAGTAAAAGGCCCATATAATAACTATTTTGTACTATCCATTAGTGTAAGATTTAAAAATGTAATTGTCTGTTTAAAAAAAAAACACTTGCCAAATAAGTAAAAGACGAAACATCAAAGATTTCAACCTCATCCCCTTGCTCCAAAATAACTTTGATACACAACTGAGAAGGCTACTGTTGTTTTTAAAGGGGATGTGAGCGAGCTCTTGAGAGAAATAAATCAAGGAATCCTGTAACATACAAAAATGAATAATCTATGTGTACCCTTCTTTACTACGATGCTATAATATTCATAAAGTTATTTCCAAAAGTCTTTACAGAAGCACAAGATAATCATGCACTGTTCACTTGAAAGTAGCACTGAGTGATAGGTAGCTTCATTAACAAGACTGAACTTGTGGTGAAAGCTTTTGGACAAAACATCAGCATTTCCCAGCATGATGGCTCAACTAACCACAGTCTGAAAGTTTAGCTGGAAGTTCAGGCTTCTTTACGCAGCTATCTATAGCTCAGTGCCTCAACTAAATGGTTTTTACATCATCTTTCTAACGTTGATTCTATTTGTGAACACTTACAGAATTATTTATAAACTTTTTCTGTTATCCTTAGAAACCCATAAGTGATAAGCTTGAAATCAGCAATTTGCATCCTGAAAAGTGTTAATTATTTGGACTGCATGATTTTACCTCAGAAAGGTAAAGCTGCATTTAACCAACATGTAAAACAAAAGCACAATATAAATTTCCCTTGATATTCAAACTTACATCAGGCAGTTGCAGAGCTCTGTTAATTCAGTTTCACTATAAATCACTTAGAAGTATATAAGCAAAATTAGGGGAATCAAACATTTATCTGAAACAATATTTTGCTTGTGTCAAAATTAGTGATGTTCTTTAGCAAACATTTAGTTCTCATGCTGTGGTAAGTGTAATGAAAGACAAGAATCTGGACACAGGACAGACAACTATTACACCAAGTCATAAACTGACAATATTAATGCCCTACAAATTTGAGCATGGGCATCGCATAATCCTGAATTATTTAGAAGCACTGTATAATTACAGAATAGTGCAAAGCTATTTGGTTATCACTGCAGCATTTAGTATCTCTGATGACAGTGCACTGAAGTGAAACATCGCAATTTTAGCTGTCTGATTTTACTAAAAGCAGCAGTTTCTATAAAAATTAAAATATGAGGAAAGCATTTCATTCTAGCAGACAGATAAAGTTTTATTCATTTTGCTGAAGCAGACAGCATATATATCTCATCCTTTTACTCTCACCAAGCCACCAAATGATGTTTTGGGACTGTGTCAGCTGGTCCATGTTCACTCCTGTTTATGAGAGACTGTTTTTTCATTTCATTCTTGTTGCTTGTTCACCAGTTCCATTGTCTTCTTTTGCCAAATAGGGATCTTTTACTTGGCTGTACAATAACACTGTCATTAAATTCCAATTTACAACAGCCCATTAAATTTTCTTCATAAATATTTTTTCTCTGCTCAGTGCAAGATTTAATATAAAACACAAATTCTGTGCTCTTAATATATAGATAATATTTTATCGTGCAAAAATAGCCCTACAATTACTGTAACAAGTAATGAAAAAATAAACACCTGTGAGCCATTTTCTGAGAACATATATCAGACATGACAGTTTCATAACAGTAATAATATTTGAATTAAAACAATGATTAAGAACTAGATAACGATATTTCTTTTACATATTATAAACAGAGAATGAAAAAATACCAGACAATAGACACTGTACTTACCCAAATAGTAATACCAGGTACTTTTACTGAAAGATATAATACTATACATAATCTCAAATGTTCAGATGCAAAGGATCCTCCCACTGAAACTTATAAGCATAAGAAAGAAAGGAAGTGAAGGACAAGGATAAATCAACAATATAGGTGCTTGGAACACAAGGAAAAAGACTGATACAGAAGCTAAAAGAAATTATTCAATGTAAGAGGTTCAGAATATGTGAATAAGATTGGGGCAGTGCAGTTAAGACACTGATCTCATGGCCCCTTCGTACGCCAACCTATTCATGGGTCGCTTAGAGAAAGCCTTCTTGGTTACCCAGGCCTGCAAACCCAAAGTTTGGTACCGATTTATTGATGACATCTTCATGATCTGGACTCACAGTGAAGAAGAACTCCAGAATTTCCTCTCCAACCTCAACTCCTTTGGTTCCATCAGATTCACCTGGTCCTACTCTAAATCCCATGCCACTTTCCTTGACATTGACCTCCATCTGTCCAATGGCCAGCTTCACACGTCCGTCCACATCAAACCCACCAACAAGCAACAGTACCTCCATTATGACAGCTGCCACCCATTCCACATCAAACGGTCCCTTCCCTACAGCCTAGGTCTTCATGGCAAACGAATCTGCTCCAGTCCGGAATCCCTGAACCATTACACAAACAACCTGAAAACAGCTTTCGCATCCCGCAACTACCCTCCCGACCTGGTACAGAAGCAAATAACCAGAGTCACTTCCTCATCCCTTCAAATCTAGAACCTCCCACAGAAGAACCCCAAAAGTTCCCCACTTGTGACAGGATACTTTCCGGGACTGGATAAGACTCTGAATGTGGCTCTCCAGCAGGGATACGACTTCCTCAAATCCTGCCCTGAAATGAGATCCATCCTTCATGAAATCCTCCCCACTCCACCAAGAGTGTCTTTTCGCCGTCCACCTAACCTTCGTAACCTCTTAGTTCATCCCTATTAAATCCCCAAACCACCTTCCCTACCCTCTGGTTCCTACCCTTGTAACCGCCCCCGGTGTAAAACCTGTCCCATGCACCCTCCCACCACCACCTACTCCAGTCCTATAACCCGGAAGGTGTACACTATCAAAGGCAGAGCCACGTGTGAAAGCATCCACGTGATTTACCAACTGACCTGCCTACACTGTGAAGCTTTCTATGTGGGAATGACCAGCAACAAACTGTCCATTCGCTTGAATGGACACAGGCAGACAGTGTTTGTTGGTAATGAGGATCACCCTGTGGCTAAATATGCCTTGGTGCACGGGCAGCACATCTTGGCACAGTGTTCCACCGTCCGGGTTATCTGGATACTTCCCACTAACACCAACCTGTCAGAACTCCGGAGATGGGAACTTGCCCTTCAGTATATCCTCTCTTCTCGTTATCCGCCAGGCCTCAACCTCCGCTAATTTCAAGTTGCCGCCACTCATACCTCACCTGTCTTTCAACAACATCTTTGCCTCTTTACTTCCGCCTCGACTGACATCTCTGCCCAAACTCTTTGCCCTTACAAATGTCTGCTTGTGTCTGTGTATCTGCAGATGGATATGTGTGTGTGTGCGCGCGAGTGTACACCTGTCCTTTTTTCCCCCCTAAGGTAAATCTTTCCACTCCCGGGATTGGAATGACTCCTTACCCTCTCCCTTAAAACCCACATCCTTTCGTCTTTCCCTCTCCTTCCCTCTTTCCTGATGAAGCAACCGTTTGTTGCGAAAGCTTGAATTTTGTGTGTATGTTTGTGTTTGTTTGTGTGCCTATCGACCTGCCAGCGCTTTTGTTTGGTAAGTCTCATCATCTTTGTTTTTAGATATATTGATCTCATATTCAGGAAGATGAAGTTTGCTCTGTCTGATAGCCCTGATTTAGGTTCTCTTTGGCTTCCCTAAATACTTCCAGGCAAAGTGCTGGGATAGTTCCTTCAGCATGGCCAAGGCCAACCACCAGTCTTGTTCTTGCAAAAACATACTTGTATATTCTATGTGTAAGTATATTTGAGCTATCCATTTTCATTGTACAATGAAGACAAGCCCTACATCATTGCGAGGTGATCCCTGGATAAAAAGTAAATTAAGTTCCAGATCAAGTCAACAACTGCTTGTGTAGCGTAACAGGCAGCACACTAACTTGCTAGATAGGAGGTAAGCCATACCAGTAACAAATCTGTGTGGCAGGTTAACAAATGTGGCTGCTAAATCAGCCAGCCTGAGGGTGATTTTACACAATTTTCCATACTTGTTTGGAAAATGCCAGGATGATTTCCAAATTCTGCATGACTTTCCTCCCTTAAGGGGGTGACAGGAATGGCATCTGGTTGCAATGTTAAATAAAAAGTAAAATTTCCAAATCACAGCAGACTCCATACTAGACAGGATTAATGTTAAGTAAAAGAATGGGGCATAAAACTGATCAAGTCAACACTATTGCTTGTACTATCTGCTTCTGCAACTACACTCTACAAACCACACTAATGAGTGAAGGACAAGATACTTGTTACAATATGAGTGGCACAAAGCAGCCTATTGTCACTAATTTCAAAGAGAAAGAAGATTGTTTATTTAACACAGTACATAAAGTTATTATTGTCATTAAGTGCAACTAAATCCATTGATTATCACTAAATTCTCCTTTGTTCTAAACCCCTTTTTAAATCTGTTTCTTAGCTATGTAAATATTGATTCAAAATTTTTAATCTTTTTTACCATTACTGAGAGACAGATAAGATAAAAATAGTAGTGATCACATGGGCCGTCAACAGATCCATCCTTCCCAGTGATGAATGCAACTGATACCACATTTCTAAATTCATGTTCAGGCCTAAGATAGTTCCAGTCAGCACTGGCCAACTTGTATCAAGGCTCCTAATCAATACTGCTGTGATATGATTCCAAGCTACTGGGAGAGGCTTAATTCCCCGGAGCTTGTTCCCATGAAAGGTGAACCAGTTGTGGTGCCAAAGTGACACCACCTGCTGACAGATGGAAACACAGAGATCATTGGAGGGTATGGTAGAACTAGCGGCCAAGGTATGAGGACTGCAGCCTTGGCTGCAGCATCAGTGGCCTTGTTTCCCATCAGACCGACATGACCAAGAACCCACATAAACTTCACAGTGGCTCCATCAAGAGTAAGCAAGTGACAGCTTTCCTGGACCCATTGCACTAAGGGATGGCTGGTGTACAGCATACACAGGCTCTGAAGGGCACTGAGAGAGCAGGGCAGATGATACATTTGAAGAGCCTGTATCGCTGGATGTAATGCAAGGCCTGATACAGGGGGAAGAGCTCTGCAGTAAAGACTGAGCAGTTTTCTGAACGCTGAAATCAAAAACTGTCATTGCAAATGATGAAGGCACACTCGACACCATGGTCAGCCTGAGAGCCATCAGTATACACAAAGGTGCTATTGTGAAGATACGTGCAAAGGTCATGAAACTTACAGTGATAGAACGAGGCTGGAGTAGTGTCCTTCGAAGGTGAATGAAGGCCAAAGTGAACACCAGCTACTGCACAAAGCCAAGGTGGTGAAGGGTTCACACCCATCAGGACAGTGGCAGGTAGTGTGAAGTTAAGTTGCTGGAGCAAGAACAGTTCACTAACTCCAAGAGGTAACAGAGAAGAGGGACATGCCTCATATTGGCGATCAAAGGAGTCATTGAAGAAGGTGGCATAGGATGGGTGGCCGGGCGTGGCAGCAAATTGCATGTGTATCTGCTGAGGAGAAAATCACGGCAGTATGACAGCAGTAGTTCAGCAGCTTTTGCGTACAGACTCTCCACCAGGCTAGTGTAAAAAGTGCCCAAGGCCAAAACAACGTTACAATGGTGGATACTATTGAGATGGTGTAAGAGGGACAGACAGGCAGATGCATAAACGAAACACTCATAGTCTAGTTTCGAATGGACAAGGGACCGGTACAAACTGAGGAGGATGGTCTGATCTGGTTCCTATGAAGTACCATTGACGACACATAGGACTTTGAGGAACCACATACAGCGGGCAGCAAGGCAAGACATGTGGGAAGACCAAGAAAGTTTCCTATTGAGCATGAGCCCCAGGAATTTCTTAGTTTCAATGAACGGAAGAGCAACAGGCCCAAGATGTAAACATGGTGGAAGAAATCAACTGTGTCACCAGAAATCGATACAAACAATTTTGTCAGTGGCAAAGCAAAAGCCATTCTTGATGCTCCATAGGTAAAGACGATAGAGACATCACTGAAGAAGCCACTCAAGGAGACAAGTCAGTGGTGACCTGCAACAGATGGCAAAATTGTAAATAAAAACAGAGCCAGAGATGCTAGGTGGGAGATGGGCCACTAAAGGGTTAATGGAGATAGGAAAGAGTACAACACTCAGGATGGATGATGAAGGATGATGATGACGATAATAATTTGCGGGGTGCTCAACATCATTGTCATAAGTGCCTTTACAAGTTCCAAATCTTTCCATTTCCACTCTTGGCACTTCCCAAATGCTGATGAGATGAAGAGGACAACACAAACAACTAATCCCTGGGTGGAGAAAAACCCCAACCCAACTGGGAATCGAACCCGGGACCCAGTGATCCAGAGTCAGCAACACTATTCAGAAGACCACAAGCTGAAAACTTGGTCTTTTAAAAATTCCTGAAGGAACCGGGGCATGCGGCCACGGAAGCCCCTGGTGTAGAGAGTACGGAGGATACCAGTCCTCCAGCAGGTATCATAGGCTTTCTCCAAATCAAAAGACATGGCCACAGTCTTATTTCTGCAGGAAACCATCCATGATACAGGTTGACAAAGTGAGAAGATGATCAACTGCAGAACGGTGCACTCAAGATCCTCATTGTGCACTGGTTAGGAAATTCTGAGACTCCACCCACGAGACTAGTTTGACATGAGTCATATATTCCATAACCTTGCAAACACAGCTTTCTATAAAGACGGGGTGATAGCTACAAGAAAGGTGTTTGTCCTCACCAGGCTTTGGTATGGGTATGACAATGGCTTCATGCCAGCATCTAGGAAACTTGCCCTATGCCCAGATGTGATTGTACGAATGAAGGAGAAAGTGCTTGCCCACAAGAGAAAGGTTCTGCAACATCTGAATGTGAAAATCATCCGGCCCTGGGGTGGAGGACTGGGATGAAGTGGGAGCATGATCTAGCTCCCTCATAGTACAAGCAGCATTGTAGCACTCACGATTCTGGGAAGAAAAGGGTATCACCCGAACCCCTCCACTTGTTTCTGATGGAGAACAGCAGGGTGATGGTGGCAGGAGCTCCAAATCTCTGCAAAATAACAGCTCAATGTGTTGGGGGAGTAATAGAGTCCACTATAACAACGTCTGCTACTGTCAGGCCAGAAATTAAGGAATGGACCTTGGTCCCAGAAAGCCGCTGGAGGTTGGCCCACATACAGAAGAGGGAGTGGAACTGTCAGAAGATCTAGTAAAGGAAATCCAGCTAGCTTTCTTGCTATTTTGAAGAATAAGACAACACCTTGCATGCAAATGTTTATAACAAATGCAGTCTGTCATCATAGGATGATGGTTAAAAATGTGTTTCCACATGCAAATTGCATCACGGCACACCTCAGTCCACCAAGGGACTGGGACACGGCGTGGTGAAGAGGAAATGCGAGGAATGGAATGTTCTGCCTGCAGTAAGGATAACATTTGTAAGATATTCTAAATAGTCATCACAACCAGGGAAATGTTGTTCGTTGTAGACCACCAGGGAGGAGTAAGAACCCCAGTTGGCCTTATAAAGCAGCCATTTGGGTGTGCACGTAGGTGCGGTAGGTGTCAGCAAACGGATAGCCCACAAGAAATGGCCACTCGAGTACCGTATTTACTCGAATCTAAGCCGCACTTTTTTCCCGGTTTTTGTAATCCGAAAAACCGCCTGCGGCTTAGAATTGAGTGCAAAGTAAGCGGAAGCTCTGAAAAATGTTGGTAGGTGTCGCCACAACTAACTTCTGCCATCAAATATATGTCGCGCTACACAGGTATGCTTTGCAGGCACAAAGATAAATACTGGCGCCAAAACCTCTGTGTCAGTAAATAAATTAAAAGGTAGAAGAATGTAAACATTATGCCATGTATTCTTTCGTGTTTGCTGCTATTCCATTTAAATCCTGTCTGCCTAATAAACTACGAAACTAGAACAGCAAACGCGGAAGAATATACATATCACGTCATGTTTATATTCCTATTATTCTTATGCTGAATAGTGATACAGTCAGAAACTAAGTACGGCAACTGACTATATTTTTAAATCTAAGATGACCCTAATTTCTGTGCAGAATGTAATGTACTAAAGAGTCGTTTGCAAAGATTTTCAAACAGAGAAAAATTTTCGCTAAACTCTCGTTCAGAACATCTTCTATCATACACAGTCAATTATTTGGTTCTTGTTGATCATTATCAAAGAAAGCAGCAGTTTAGGTAACAACAAATAGCAGACTCTCGCCATTGTTTCGCTTATGAGACAATTCCTCTTTTTTTCTTTTTTTTTAAAAAAAAGCCGCGGTAGCGCGCACAAAAGCAAGCCAAGCTGCGAGCGACGACAGGTCGTAAACACGCATTATCAGAATGTAACAAACAATGCATGACACAGTACAATAATGCATTTTCAGCTTAGAGTGACATAAACACCTATAACAAAGAGAACGGCACTTATCAGATCAAGGCAAAATAAGCAGTCGATTCAAACCAGACGAAGCACGCGAAAAAGGAAGGGTACCCGTATAAACACGGATGGAGCGCCTGACACATAGCAATGGCTACCTGGTAAAGCTTAACTGTTAAACTTATGACTCGAACCAAGCTACTGTATCTGGATCTTCATCCATTCAACCTCAATTGTGTTTCACGTTACAATGGACCAACTGTTTTTCGATTTGGAGGGGGCGATCTAAAACTTTTCTCTCACCTTGATTTAGAGTCTCAAATTACAGGAGCGGCTTAGATTCGAGAAATTTTTTTTTCCTTGACTTTGAGTCTCATTTTTCGGGTGCGGCTTAGATTCGAGTAAATACGGTATGTGTCTGAGAGAACAGACCACTCAAGACGATGGGCAATCTGGGCAGTGCAAAACGAGAGGTCCATATGGGAATAGGTGCGCATGGAGTCTGAAAGGAACACGGATGCTCCTGTTTTACATCAGATGAGGTTAAGTTGATTGAGAAGGTCAGCCAAGAGGACATCTCTCTTGCAGGATCTGGGAGAACCCTAAAGGAGATGGTGCACATTAAAGTCACCAAGCAGCAGAAAGAGGTGAGGGGTTGCTCAATAAGCTGGAAGAAGTCCAGCCTGATGAAATCGAAAGATGGAGGGATGTAAACAGTATGAAGGGAAAAGGTCAAGTGAGGAAGAAAAATGTGGACTGCAACAGCTTGACGCTGGGTAGACAGGGAGATAGCTTGACTACTGTCATAATCCCAGATGCGGCAGCATGACTCCCCCATTAGATGGAGCGCCACCATTGGGGGGGGGGGGGGGGGGGGGTCAAAACAGGCCAGGAAAAATGTGAAAGCTCAAAGCAATCGTGAGGATATAGCAATTTTGTTTCCTGGAAGGAGAGCACAAGTGGACACTGCGATTCTAAGAGCAGCCGTAAATCCTCTTTGTTTCATTGAAGACCATGAACGTTCCATTGAAGGGGATTCATAATGAGGAAATGGGAGGAGGAGGGAAAAAATGAACAGGTGTCACCTTGGCAGCTGCTGAGTGCCAGCCTTCGAAGACTCACTGCTACAGGGCACAGAGGCTAGAGGATCCTGCTCCATGAGATCTACAGAGGCATTGTCATTCTCCTTCTGTCAGTCTGTGGAGTCCAGGCAGAAAAACGGTTGGCGAAGCGCAATAGCGACACAGAGGTCGCTGGGCGAGGGATCACGTGGCGACACCATCGAAGAGGATCTCCAAGTCGGCAAAGGAGAAGACCATGTGCTTTTGTTTGACTTTTTGGATTCTTTCTGGTTGGCAGAGGGAGATTCAGATGTTGCTTGGTTGGAGGGACGTAGGAAGTCTTCAAGGGAGTGTTCCTTCTGTCCTTTCCGGCCTCTCAGTTGTGAGGCAAAAGTTTGGTGGCTTGTTGCATAGCTGCACGAGACAGGGATGCTACCATGACACTGGGCAATTTTACAACTTTGGTGCTGAATTTGATGTCACACATCTGCGTGGCAATATCCCTGATGGAGCGAGATGTAGCAAGAACAGTAGTGTAAGTGCTGGATAGTAGAATGCAGGGTTTCCGACTAGCCAACATCTTGCGAGCGACCAGGTAAGGCACTTTTTGCTTTACCCAGATCTCCTGGACAGCCCACTCACTGAAATACATGTGACAATCTTGGCAGGAGGAGGCATGTGCCATTGCACTTGATACAGTGGGGAGAAGGAGGTGGACAATTGCCCTCATGAGCACCACTACTGCAGGTTACACATTTGGATGGGTGTCAACAGGACATTCAAGTGTGGCTGTAACAATGACACTGGTAGCAGCGCATTGGGTTTGGAATGTATGGTCAGACTGTGGTAACTTCATAATCTGCTTTGATCTTCGACAGAAGCAGCACTCTATCAAAAATGAGAAAAAGAGTGCTTGTGGCCACTAAGGATGCAACTAGCTTCTTCCATCACCTGACGGACTGCAGTGTCGTCCTGGTCAGAATGATACCTTTGGATTTCTTCCTCGATCAGTCCATCGAGCAGCCTAGTGTATATAACATTACGGGAAGAATTCAGATGGGCCTCGACACGAACAGGGTAGCTGTGGAGGAGCAAAGCTGCAAGCAGTTGTTGTGGTTGAGAATCAGAAGTAGTCTCCAAAAGCAAATTGTCATTGTGTAAACGAGAGCAGGATTTCACAGGGCCAGCAGTTGCATCAACATCTTACTGAATAATAAATAGATTTACTGTAGCAAAGTACTGACTGTCTTCAGTACATGAAACCACAAGGAACCATGGTGCAGCTGGGATGGTCTTTGAATCATTAGCCTCTTTCCATTTATGTTTAGTAGGCACTGGCTATGAAGAAGAAGACTCATTGTGAGAAAATGCCCCATGATTGCCTACATCTCTGATGGCTTTCCCCTTCCAACTGCGGGAACCCTCTTAGAAAAGGGCACATCGTCTTTGGTGATTGTTTACACATCACATCACACCTCCCAAACACCTGACAGAGGGACCAATCAATAATTTGGTAAGGTTGCAGCTCAGGCAATCACCCCTCTCGGGGCCTGGCCTATACTAGGGGGTGAGTGCGAACCCTACCTGTCAACTCGGGGCTGGGAATTACACATTCGCTAGTCACCTGTTATGTGTCAGATGTGTGGGCTGGTCTTCAGGAGTATACAGGGAGGAAGAAGAAAAAGAGGAACCTCAAACACCAAAGCAGGAGGAGGATAGGAGATGGGGAATGAAAAAATAAAAAGGAATGTAAAACAGTAGAGAGACTGTTCTGATTTAGGCTATTGAAAACGCAGAACACATTTACAAAAAATCACAGACATGGTCCCAAAGGGAGGGGAAATTGAATAGCAAGAGGATAGACATGCACCACAGAAGGGAAGTAAGAAATAAGAGACTGACTGTCTTCAGTACGTGAAACCATGAGGAACTGTGGTGCGGCTGGGACAGTCTTTGAATCATTAACCTCATTCTGCTTATGTTAAGAAGACATTGACTGTGAGGAAGGCTGGTGGCTCATAGTAGCCAAGCACAAACCTGCCAAAGAGCAGCAAGCTCCCTCGGGGTGGATGGGGGGCAGGCCTCACATATGCACACACAGTCACATGGGAGATGAGTGATAGTGATCCCTGAACAACTGCAGAACATACTATTTCTTGCAAATAAATGTGGTTTTATCCCACATGTAACAGTAATGACAAACTCAGGAAATTTTTTCCAGATTTAAATGTCACTTCAAAGTGTGTAGACAATTGCTGAGTGAAGGAAAGCATATCAGTAAATGAAATGGAGCATTTGCACTTATGATGAATTAATATTCAAATTTGAATATATAATTATTTTTTCTGTTAACTGAAGGATATAGTTCAAAACATACCTTTGTTCTCCATAAGTATATTATTTCAAGTAATTATGAACTCAGTAGACTCTTTTGCCTCTGATGTTCTGTAGCAAACATGGTTTCTGTACGACAGATGACCATATACAGAATAATGTTAAAGGCCATGCAAATTTTTTTCTTCAGTTGAAATGTTTTCTTATTATGCTTATCTTGCAGATAATTTTTTCTGCTGTAACGAAATATTTCAGTTGAGTTACTTGTGACTAAATACTAAGCAGTAAACATGCCAATCTACTAAAGTTCACACTCCAGGAAATAAAGGCTTTGTTACAATGTTCCAAAAGTTATGAAAACTGTGTGCTACAGATGTCATTACTAACAATGAAGTAAAGCAGAGTGACATTTCCACTCTACAGCAGAGTGAAAAAGGAAACAATCTTTAGGCTATAGTAGAATCATGTGTTTGAGTGGAAAACAGGAAAGTCTGTGCACTATGTGGAAAAGATAAAAACGTATGATTTTGTGTTCAAAAGTAAATGCCTTTATGAACCACTAAATCAATCAGAAAAGTAATAAAAATAATGAAATGCCTTTTTAATTCATATTTTGTATTTGAAGTACAGCTGCAACTAGTTTGACTTGTTGGACTACAGTTTACATCAACAGATTCACATATATGACCATTATGGAGAAACATATCCAAACCTGATTGCGACTGCTCTGACAGCTGGTTGATTAAAGAATATAAGACCATAGATGTCTCAGTTCATTTTTTATGTTGTAAAATGGATTGAACAGTACATTTGATGAAAATGTTATGATCATTTTAAACTGTAACTGTATGGTTTGTTGTGCAAATTACAATACATACAGCATTAACATAATGAAATGTTGTGTGAAAACTTGAGACAGGAAATTGTACCTTTTGGAGGACAAAATTTTGCCCTTTGTTGGCTATTTAATTTCAAAAAGTACCTTTGCAATTTTGGCCCTACATACACTTTCACTTGCAAATGCAGGTGTGCATACCAGTGTATAGGGCTTAAAAATTGGAGTTATTTGGTGAAACCACAGATTACATGGTTAAGGCAGATCATAACAACTGAAGACCTACAGCTTATATTGATGTACCTAGCAATTTATATGAAATGCTGGACTACATTGGTAGCATGTAACCAAGAGAATGATGGAAACTGGACCACGCAGGAGTAATTTTTTACCATACTTGCAGACTTGCACAAAAAGTAATGACTAGTTTGATGGGAATATACATGGCATTTTAAAACGACTTTTACAAACTTTGGGGACAGGTCCCTTATACCAAAGGAACAAAAAAAGCTCATATGAATATACATCCGAGTTGAGTTATTATTGAAAGTTTACAATTACAGTGACTGGAGTTTATTTACAAATAAACTCACAATATATCCTTGAAATGGCCTCATCTAGTTTCCAAACACGCAAGCACTCATCAAATCATTGACTTCCACGCTTTCAAATACTCCCTGATGATTTCAAATGGTTTTGCAAGTTTCCATGACATGTCCATGAAATGTTTCTGTATCCAAGTGGTCTGCTGCATAGACCAACTGTTTAAGGAGTCCCAAGAGATAATAACCCAAAGGAAAGAGGTCAGGCATGTGCAGGCCATGGAATTGGTCTCCATTATCTATCCAGCTGTCACAGTAGATACCAGCCACTGCATCTTGAACACTAAGACTGAAATGTGCTGGAACTCCATCATGCGTAAACCACATGTTTCTTCTTATTTGCAAGGACACAGCTTCTAGTAGATCTTGGAGGGTTTACTGAATAAAGTCCTTGCAGACAGCACCTGTAAAATGTGTTGGGAGAACATATGGCCCTACCAGACATTTACATACAATTCCAGCTCACACAAGAACTATACTGACGCTGATGTTTAGTCTGCACTGTAGCACAAGGACTGAGATTGGCTTGTATGTACTGGGTGTGGAAATTTGTCATTCCATCTCTTCCAAACTTTGCTTCATTTGTAAACAAAACTGAAGAGACAAACAATGGACTGGAAGTTTGTGCAAGAAACTATTGGCAAAAGTACCCCTATGGTGAGTGCTTGGTAGGTGTAAGGCCCTGCACTTACTGAAGATGATACAGATACAGGAGCTGCTCATGAAGTATCCTCCATGCTAAACTTGGAGATGTACAACATGCCATGGCCATGTGTCTTGCACTGGTACATGGCTCTTCTTGACAGCCCACAGAACGTGATCCACCTAGTCCAGTGTACGAGAAGCATGTGGTCTTCCTCTGTCAGCCTATGGCGTTCTGTATCCTGTCTCGACCATGCAATAACACACAGATCCAAAGGTTGGATGACTCAGCTCTCTTCGGTCTGAAAATACCATCTCATACAGCTGTCCAGCCTCGTGTCCATTAGCATTTGTGTAGCCGTACATAAAAGTCACATCTGCCTGCTCATGAAATGAATAACCTATGATGTCTGAACAGAGCACGTTCAGTTAACTTACTACCTGTAGTTCACGTACACAATGGACATATTCAAGAATGACAAATGCAAATGAATCTCAATGGCAACATAATGCCATCTAGTATGCAGTGCGTCAAACAAGTGAATAGATAAGTGAAGTTGTTTGGTTGTAACTTGGAAGCCATCGAATGTCACCTTTCATCAATAGCTCAAAAGTGGGGGATTTTCAGACATACATTTATGTGAACTTTTTCTCTTGCTTTGGTGTAAGGAACTTGTTCCCAAAGTTTGTAAAAGTATTTGTGAAACATCTTGTTTAACTGCTTGGTCATTGGTGTCTTGTTCCTGGTGAACAATTCCACAAGAGAAAGAATTAAACCAAAGACATGTACAGCACAACACTGAAAGGAAGGAAAAACCACAAGAATAAAGGAAAGGCAGCAAACACTACAAGTAACAAAAGAGGCTGAGAAAACAACAGAGAAACACAAGAAACAGTTAGAAGACATTAAAACAAAAAATCAGATTACTGTGGCTGGCCGACCATGAGAATAAAAAGGAGAAGCCAGCCACTCTGCAACACATTAAAACCTCCAACCTAAAAGCAGTAGGGGAGAGAAAACAGAGGGACAAACAGCAAGCACTAAAACTTATATAGAATTATAGAAGGATAACCCCCACCTCACGCATAAAACGTAAAACTATATAAGCCGATGTCTGCTAAAATTGGCTGTAACAAGTCTGATAAATGAAGTTTATGATGCAGGGCAGCCAAAGAAGGACAGCTTAAAAGTATGTGGGCCACTGTCAACCGCATGCCATGCCGTGTGTCGCCCAAGTGTGGTCAGGGCAGAGCCAGCAGAGAACCACAAAAACCCTGCGAGAGGCCCTCATCGAGGACTTCCACACATTCGTAGTCTCCGTAATGACGCACAGTTTGTTGTGCATACTGAGATTATGCCTTTCTGCCTCCCAATGCTAAAAAACCTTGTGGCGTAATAATGAACTCTGGGCAATTATTGATATGCCGATTTTCAGAAGCAGTTTCCATGTAGCCTGTTTGGCCAGTCTTTCGGCAAGTTCGTTACCTGGAGTTCCGACCTGGGGTCCAGACAAACACCACTGAATGACTGGACCGTTCTAGGGCATAGATGGACTCCTAGATGGTTGCTACCAAAGGATGGCAAGGGTATCAGTGGTCAATAGCTTTGAGGCCGCTCAAGGAGTCAGTACAGAGAAGAAGTGACTTGCCAGGGCATGAGTGGACGTTCTCAAGAGCACGAGATATGGCCGCCAGCTCTGCAGTGAAAACACTGCAGCCATCTGGCAAGGAGTGTTGTTCAATTTGCCCTCCACAAACATAAATGAACCCAACGTGACCATCAGCCAGCGAGCCGTCGGTGTAAACCACTTTGTGGCCCTGGTACATGTCAAGAATCGAGAGGAAGTGACAGTTGTAAGCCACAGGAGTAACTGAGTCCTTAGGGCCATGTGAAAGGTCCAGGCAAAGCTTCGGCCGAGGTTTACACTGTGGAGGTGTATGTGACTGCCTGGGAGGGTGGGGTGGGGTGGGGTGGGGGGGTGGGGTGGGGGGGGTGGGGTGGGGGTGGGGGTGGGGGGTGGGGGAATTTTCTGACGGCAGAGGCTCGGGCATAGTGCTCAGCAAAGTGCTTGGCAATCGCGTTTGCGTCGGTAGATAATGATCGTTCTAGTGACCCGCTCAACCACCACATCAATGATACCATGTCGGGGAGTTTCAACGATGACAGCAAAAGTGACAGCTTCCCAGTCTGCCTTGTTTAGAGCCCATCTGGGTAAGTGTCCATGGTCATGAGGCCGGGGGAGTGGAAGATGGGGAAGTGGCACTCCAGCCCATATTGCTAGATGCGTGAAAGATCTCTTGTGTGCGTCGTTTGGTGATGATCGTGTGCTCAGCCGCCACTTTTGCCATGCTTGGCCTCCCAGGTCCCCAGTCTGTGCGATTATTGGCTTTGGGGTTACCTAAAGTCGCAAGTGTATCGTGATCAACCAACATCTCTAGGGATGCTGAAAGACAACATCCGACGCCAATGCCTCACCATAACTCCGGACATGCTTTACAGTGCTGTTCACAACATTATTCCTCGACTACAGCTATTGTTGAGGAATGATGGTGGACATATTGAGCATTTCCTGTAAAGAACATCATCTTTGCTTTGTCTTACTTTGTTATGCTAATTATTGCTATTCTGATCAGATGAAGCAGCATCTGTTGGACATTTTGTGAACTTTGTTTTTTTTTGTTCTAATAAAAACCCATGTCATTCCAAGCATAGGTGTCAATTTTTACCTCTCTATCTACATTATTCCGTGGTTTATTAAGTTTTCAAATTTATACTGACTTTTTGATCACCCGCTATTGACTACAGTTCTTGTAATATCCCCTAAAGCCACGGAGGGCAGGGGACCACATTGCTGGGAACCAGGTTTCCTGGCGGGCAATGCAAAATGCAGGTGTAAAGCTTAAAAGCTGCCATAGCTCAGCCAGGTAGTGAGAAAAACCACAGCAATTCCACTGGAGGATGACATCATCATGAGGCAGGGAAGGCATGAAATGCTCGACGAGACAGTTTACGCCTCAGGGTCACCTGCTGCCACCGACTTAGTTCCTGGGCAGTCTATATCCATTGTGTCTGAAGGTCCAGCGAGATCTAGGCCCTCAGCGGACGCCAGAATCTCCACCTCATTCTCAGACATGGAGCTTGTAGGTAGTGGTGGTATGGGTGCCACTGCAATTTCCTTTTTCTTGGGGGTCTCTTTGGATTTCTCTCACTGCTCCTAGGGTTTCTCTGGCTGGGAGGGCTTCTTTGATTCAGTCTTCAGGACTGATGAGTATCGTGAAGCCCTATGACCAGCTTTTTTGGGCGCTTCAGCCACTGGTGGGTGTCATCTTTCCATGCCATTTTGGCCACAGCAATCAACCACAGACAAAAAAAGATGATCAAGAAACCTGAACGTAAATGCACAGTCTCTCAACATCAAGATAGCTTTTTAGTTATCCACCAGTAAAGAAGTTGCTCCCTTTCATACTGAAAAGTATACTCAAGGAAGCTGTTTTTGCAGTCTGCTTGTGTCTGTGTATGTGCGGATGGATATGTGTGTGTGTGCGAGTGTATACCTGTCCTTTTTTCCCCCTAAGGTAAGTCTTTCCGCTCCCGGGATTGGAATGACTCCTTACCCTCTCCCTTAAAACCCACATCCTTTCGTCTTTCCCTTTCCTTCCCTCTTTCCTGATGAGGCAACAGTTTGTTGCGAAAGCTTGAATTTCGTGTGTATGTTTGTGTTTGTTTGTGTGTCTATCGACCTGCCAGCACTTTCGTTCGGTAAGTCACATCATCTGTGTATTTAAAACTGATATAAATTTATAAGGGTAGATACATCATTCATTATGTTCAACATTTCTCTGAGGGGGTATAATAAATGTTTGAAAGTGTGTGTGTTGAGTGTGTGTGTTGCACAGTTTTGAGCATCAAGGAAATATACTGTTTCTGACATGCAGTTATGACAATGACATACTGCCATTTCAGTTGTGTAATCAAATACCTTCTGTTGAGACAGGGAATAACTGTCACTGTAACTGTCAACTGTTTGAACCTATGTCATATTTTTCACAAGACTTAATTAAAATCTGTAAATGGATCAGTTCATCATTTGCAGTCATAGTATTGCAATGAATCAATTGATAAGAATTATATGATTACATTAAAAAAGAAAAAATATTTCATTTTGACATTTCATAAACTAAAGAAAAAATATATTGTCTTTGCAAAAGCAAAAAGTTACCAGAGACTGGTTTTTACAAAGAATGTATTCCTACAATGTGTTGTGTAGTTACTCTATTATTTTAAGGGCAAATCTGTGGGAAGGTGCACTGGGATACTGCAGTAGCCAATGGTAGTGCAGGGTATTGTCATTTCATCCAAAGCAACAGTGATGCTGAATTATTGCGAGGTGGGCTGAACTCACTCGAGACCTGCCAATGTGGCAGTAACACACTGTTCTTGCAGTGCAGGCAAAGGGATTACTCCACTATCAGGTTTTACTGTTATTAAGTTTGTGACTAGAAGGTGTGCCTTGACGTAACAGGTAGGCTGTTAGCTGAAAAAAAACAGTGGTCAGTTTTGTAGCAGATTCTTTTGCAGCCCAGCAATTTCACCAGAATTCAGGGGGTATGCCAGGCAAGGATTTGGCATGGAGCCGTCAGCAGAAACCATCGTGCAATCTGCTTCCTGCACTAAGTCCGCCCTCCAGACTTAGTGTCACAGTGCAGTGGGCCTTCCTGTCTGGCTCAATCCAGTAGCAACCAGGCTCCTGCCCTGAGGGCAGCATGTCAAAGCCTGTGCACAGCAGCATCCTTCCAACACTGAGGTAGACATGCCTCCCCACTGCACACATTCGCCATCCAGGTGCAGACATTCATCACAGAGTTAGCTACCTCTGCACGATTCCTGTCACCTTCCTGTGCTGTTGATGCCAGTGTTTGTGGCACATGTAACAGGGTCATGTGTGTGGCACTGAAGACCGGCATAAGCAAAGCAAGGCACGTGTCGCAAGCGGCTAACCAATTGCTAGCTGCCGTCTGACAAGCCACCAGCATTCTTCCCACAGAGTAGGGCGCATGTGGTCGCCTCCCCACATCAGGTGGTCGCCTCCCCGCATCAATGCAATGCTAATATACAAGTGGAAAATAAAACATTGATTGCATCAGTTCCTTCCCTTTAGGTCTTCACTGGCCTCCACCCAGCCTCAACCCTCAGTCATTCAACATACTGACAATGTAGTCACCCGTCTATAGCCCGGGGTCAGCTAGAGCAGTATGAATTTCTCACCTACACTTCAGAAACCATCACTCACTCACTTATCTTTGACAAGTAAGCTACACATCAAGAAATATATCTGCAAAAAATACAGGCCATTGCACTTCCAGTCTCAAACAAAACTGAACACTATTTTTTGTGTCAGAATACTCTATAGGTCACAGTTTTCTTTCAGCAGGTCAGTGTGAGGAAATAGTGCTTAGAGTTCCAACCACACTCATTCTGTGCTTTGATTATGGGTGAATGACTAAGAAATATCTGAAGACAGAGCACCTCAAGACAAGAAGATAAATTGCTGAATGTGTATATGGCACAAATCTCCAACTAAGAACAAACTAGGAGTGGAGAGGGTGCAGAATTTCTGGCACAAAATTTTTAAAAAGTCAAAAGGTATCCTTAAGATGTGAGTAATCAAGATGAAGGAGAGTCATTCACAACCGAGGCATAAAAATGACTGGAATCTGCAAAACATCTACAAAACCTGGAAGCATGTGCTGCCCCTTGAAAAAGGAAAAACAAAAGAAGATACCAAAATTCAGTGTTTCGAGGTATCAAGAATAATTGTTAAAGACAGAAAACACTGCAAAGTATAATCCTGGTATATCCAAGTACTGGAAAAGAAAGTGGGTCATTCACCAAGCAAAACATCAAGTGCAACAAAAGAGATGTTGTAGTACTGTAAATTTGTAGGTCAGTATAGTTTTTAACACAAACACTGAAACAGGATAGACATGTTGAACCACTTCAACAGCAAATGAAATATGCAGTGAAAGAGCACAAGCAAAACTAGTAACAGGAAGTAAACATACCAAAGAGAAGCATACAGACACAATAAATCTACAAACAATGTGAAGAGACATTCTGCCTCACCACACTAGAAGAATTATCAAACCTGCTAACAGTGTTGCGATGTATAATAAGAGCCAAATGGCTGAAAGAGAAATTTGTAATGCTTGTGGTACCCAATGCTATCAAATGCATTCAACAGGAATTCAAAAACCTGTATACTGACACTCAGATTCTACAGAACTTGCTGAATAAGTTTCATAGAATTAGTACAGTTTATAATATTGAGAAGCTGTACAGACAATTAGTTAAATCACTAGGCAGAATAACATTTCACTATCAGCAATGAAAGACACAAGGGGGTTTAAAAATATTCCAATTAAACTGTATGAGGTGTCGTCAGGATCTCGTGAATAAAATTAGCAATGTAGCTGAGAAAATGAAGATCAACATTCTATCCTCTGAATCTCAGTCGCAGTGCTAGTCATAATGTACAGTGTTATAAATCTGCAACTTAGCCATAAAAACAGCACAAAACATGTGACTTGTGTGAAGGTTCTAAATGTCACGGGAAGTTCAATTATCACCTCAACAGACTTTCAAATTCAGCAATGCCATAGACAGATACATACAGTAATTTGACGACATCACTCAACTTGGTCAAAGGTGAGTGGTATACCAATGAAGTGAACGTCAGGTCACCATAATGGTTTAGTTCAGTGCATGCTGAAAGAGGTATAACTCTGCAGAAAGCTTTAATGGAATTAAATATGGAAATGGCAACAGAATTGGAAACCCACCCACATATGAAGGGAGGGCTGGTGCAAAGTGCAATACAGTCAAACATCACAATAGTTAACAAACAAATAGTCAGGAAGATCAGAAGCTGAAATGTTGAAAAACGCCTTGCCACAAGTGACTGTACTATTATGATCTTTACCATAAAGTTATTCCTGAACAAACAAAGAGATGACATCATATTAAACATCAACTTTCAATTTGCACTGCAGATCATCTTCAGGTCAAAGTTGGAACAGGAATAATGTAACAACAAAAAATTACTGAAGTGTGCTAATATAAATGCTACCCTAAAAGGTTATATAAATAACAACAAAAAGTTGCAACACCAAAAATATTTAATGTAGAGTACAGAAATTTCAGGAATACATTTGTCTGGTAGCATACTACTGCTAACATAAGCAGGAGTGATATAAGCCACTGCAAATCAGAAACACTGGTACATTAATAGCTGGTATAACTGCCACAATGTTGAATACAAGCATGCAAACATATTTGTATTGTGCTGTTCAGGTGCCAGATGTTGGTGGAGTTCCATGCCTGTTGCACCTGGTTGGTCAATACAGTTGTTGTTTGTGGATATTGCTGGAGTAGTTGTTCGATGATGTCCCATACGTGCCCCACCGGAAAAAGATCTGGTGATCGAGCGGGTCAAGTCAACATGTCGACACACTGTATATTATGTTGGGTTACAACAGTGGTATGTAGGTAAGCATTATGCACAAGTCGAATAACCAAACTGATGTACAGTTTTGCTGTCAGGCTGCATGGGTTAACCACGAGAGTGCTCCTGCTGTCACACGAAATCACACCCCAGACCATAACTCCAGGTGTAGGTCCAGTGGGTCCAGCATGCAGGCAGGTTTGTTGTAAGCCCTCAACTGGCATCCTCCTAACCAACATACAGCCTTCACTGGCACTGAGGTAGAACCAGCTTTCATCAGAAAACACAACAGAGTCCACCTTGCCCTCCAATGATCTCTTGCTTGACACCACTGATATCACAAATGGCAGTAGCTTGGGGCCAATGGAACCCATGCTACAAGGCATCTGGCTCAGAGCTGTCCTTGAATTAACCAATTCATTGTGTCACTGTGGAGGCAACTGCTGCTCAAATTGCTGCTGCAGATGCAGTACGATGTGCCAGAGCCATATGCCAGACAAATTGGTCTTACCTTTCAGTGCCATGTGGCTGTCCGGAGCCTGGTCTTCTTGCAACCAAACATTCTTGTGACTTCCACTCCCAGCAATAATCATACACAGCTGTTACATTTGTGCCATGTCTTTCTACAATATTGCAGAAGGAACATCCAGCTTCTCATAGTCTTATTATACAACTATGTTCAAACTCGGTGAGATGATCATGGCATCTTCGTTGCCTTAAAGGCATTCTTGACTAACATCAACTCACTACGTTCAACGTCAAAGGTAACTAAACTCACAACTGTTACAGTGTGTATTTAAAGCAAAACTGATTTACAACCTCACAGTGGCACTGCCAGCACCACTCTTTTGAAACTGGTGCAAACATCATCTTTCAGTTGCAGGAACACACCTACCAACTTCCGTATATGTTGCACAGCTCTTTCTTGGTGTTGCAATTATTATTTTTCCCCCCCTGTCAGTGTATTATGGATCCATGAAGATCTGGCACCACAAAGTGTAGTTTGTCACTGAAGGTGTAAAACTAACATAAAATACAAGGGCACGGTGGGATAAATTTTTTTTTTATGATCACATGATGTGTGCATATGATGAACACAGTTACAAAAATAACTGTAGCTTTTTGCAAACAAGTACTACAAATTAACAAAAGTATGAAATTATAGTAGTTTGAGAAAATAGAGTGGCAAGTGGAGTGTGCCAACTACCACAGCACGTTGAGTGATGAGCAATGCAGTAGTGACTCTATGCATGTCACAGACTTCAGTCTGTGCCAACTGCCTTCCAACATGGTTAACTAAAAATGTCCACATATTGACCTTGTCAAGTGTGCACACTGTTCCATTCTTCTGTGTTTGAATCACTTCATTTAAACTACATATTTGATTTGCACTGTGGTGTCAAATAAGGGAAGAATGTAGAACACCACAGTAAGTGCTATTTTGGGAAATTTAAATCTGTAACTAATGCATCTGTTAAAATACATTGTTTCTTGCAAAGGTTCAGTTTTTTGCCATATAATATCTATTATAACAATCCTGAATCTGGCAATTATAATTGTCTGTAACATGATACTGTTTCTTCATTAAGCTTTGAGTCTATAGTCTTTGGATCTGTTAACCTTCAGACACTGTTTCTACATTAATGCACAGATTTACAAACTAATGAGCTTGATGGTGGTAGAATATACACATTTCTCTACTTCAAAATCATTTTTATTTGGTTTTAGCCAATTGAGCTCACAGACTTCCCCTGTAAGGAAATGGAAATCACTGATGTAAGGATGAATGGGCCTTATATGGAGTCTTGAGAAATGCCAAAATTATGTTTCTTATCCTGAATCTTTTCCTTTGTATTATTTCTGCCTTATCATATAGTTTCTGAGTGCTATTACTATTATGATTCTAGTCATAACATGGCCTAATGAGTCTCTTTCACACTGCATAAAAATTTAAATTTGAATGCAAATGGTTGAGAACATAAAAATTTGTTTCTGGCTCCAATTCAAAGTTTTCCACTGACACCATAGTTTGAAAGCTTTTTAAAATGTATGTATAGTGTATCATTTCAAAAGTTTTGGAGAGATCAATGTACTTGTGGAATGTTTCCAAGTGTTTAATGAATAAAATACTCTGCTGCTGATGTAGTACTCCAGCAACTTACTGGTTTAGCGAGTTCTGTAAAAATCCTAACAATCTGGACCTCTTATACTAGTCTCAGAAGCATCTCAGAATTAATGGCACAATCCAGAATTACTTTCACAGTTTATCTGTTAGTGTTCGAGAGCAAGTTAACAGACCTGCAACCTTAAACATCCTTTTCTACCTTGTTTATACAAAGATAGATTGCTACTTACTGTGAAGAAGACACATCAAGTTGCAGACAGGCACGATTAAAAAGACACTCACATTTAGCTCTCGGCCACAGCCTTTGGCAGTAAACACATGCACTCTCTCTCTCACCACAAGCAAGAACACCTCTTGCAAAAGTAGCAATCTATCTTTTCCTACATCGTTGATATTCCTACCTGGAGTTTCCATTGATTTTTTTATACAAAAATTTGACAACAGACAATTTCAGTCTGTCAAGGAAAATACCTTCTTCTACAAGGTGTACAATTTTTGCTTCCGACGTTTTTTCCCCAACATTTGAGGCTTTAACGAAACAAATTGGTTACACCTGTATCATTCAAAGTATTTTCCCTCGCTGGCCACTACTTTCTCCCATCTTTTGGGCAGTGTACGAATTCCACACTGAAAAAATTGTTTATCTTTTGAAGCGATCCAAGAATCGATCCAATTTGGACTTCTTCATGAGATCGGAAGTGTTGGTCAGCCAGGCCATGCGCCATTGATCTACACAGGTGATAGTCAGAGGGAGCAACGTCTGGAGAATATGGCAGGTGGGGTAGGACTTCCCATTTTAAAGTTTCCAAGTATGTTTTGACCTCTTTTGCAATGTGGGGTGGAGCGTTGTCATGCTGCAAAATCACTTTATCGTGCCTTCACTGTATTGCGGCCGTTTGTCTTTTAATGCTCTGCTCAAACGCATTAATTGCATTCGATAACAAGCACCTGTGATTGTTTCATTTGGTTTTAACACCTTATAGTACATGACACCGAGTTTGTCCAACCAAATGCAGAGCATGATCTTGGAGCCATGAATATTCGGTTTGGCCATCGACGTGGATGCATGGCCGGGATATCCCCATGATTTTTTTGCATTTAGGGTTATCGTAATGAACCCATTTTTCATCCCCGGTCACAATGCGATGCAGAAATCCCTTCCATTTTTGCCTCTGAAGCAACTGTTCACAAACACACAAATGCCGTTGAACGTCTCTTGGTTTCAGCTCACACAGGACCCAAGTTCCTTCTTTCTGAATCATGCACATAGCCTTGAGATGTTTTGAAATGGCTTGCTGTGTCACTCCCACTAATTGTGCCAATTCTTCTTGAGTTTGACGCTAGTATTCACACAGCAATATCTCCACTTCTGCATCTTCGAAAACATCTCTCTTTCACAACTATGCCGCTCTACGATGTTAAAATCACCGTTCTTGAAGAGTTGAATCCACTCAAGACACATTCTTTCACTAATAGCATCCTTACCATATGTACCTGAGAGCATTTGATGAGACTCAGCCACTGTTTTCTTCATATTGAAACAAAACAGTAACACCTCCCGCAAATGACGAGAATTAGGCTCGTAAACTGACATTTTCAATCAAGAACAACTTTATGATGCACACACAAATCGACTAATGTTTGAATGAGGCTATGTTGACCAAGGTCCAAGCTAACTGCCTGACGTCTGCGATCTGTTTCGACCGCTACTTACCGCTGTCGCTACCTTTCGGCAAACGGCGAAAGCAAAGTTGAAAGCCTTGTAGAACAGAGATGTCTGTAATGTCTACCACAGGTGAAGATGTTGAAACAACCAGCCAACCAGTTGCAAAACAAAGGTTTATTAGGCTTCAATATTTCTAAAAATATCTTTTTCAGAAGGAGTGGGCCTTGCTACATCACATAATGGTACTTTACATTAGCTGAAGCCAAGTGGTTCTTGTCATATATAAAATTGACAAAACAAGAATCATTCCTAGTCATGGCTTTAGATAGCAGCCAGATTACATTTAGTGTACTTCAGAATGAATGCTCACTAGTAAATGCCTGCATGTAGAGGCTCTTGTCAACACAAAATTGTAACAGGAGTCACAGGATAAAATATTTGCATAAGCTATGTGTACATCATGCCAGAGACTAAAGTCATCTGAATTACCTACGACAGGTACTGTAGTTCACTTCACTGAAACACCAAGCTGATAATGTGCATCTTGTTTCATGCAGACAGCAGCTTCAATGATGTTTAAGTCATTAATAACTTTGATAACAAGAAATGAGTCACGGAAAAAATGTTATTAACAGCTAATGCTATACCGTTACTCTTAAATGTGAATGTATTCTCCCTCACAAATAAAATTTAAATAAAAATCTGTTGTTCACAGGACAAAATACTTGCACATTTTACCCTGGGTCCTTCTAAAAACACATGGTTCTTGTCCGTAAGAGGAACAGAACTTATATCACATAGCTTGTTTAACGCCATACTCACTATTTCTGAAACCTTCGTATTTATAAAATTGTTCCCTAATTTCCTGAACAGTAAGAGGTCAATCTCCCTAACCTGTTTATGTAGTTAATATGTTTTCATATTGCATGTACATACTCTGTACACTTTTAGTCATGTGTTTCCACTTCTTTACTTACAAATGATAGTTTCAGGTGGGAAGGGGTCTGAAAACTATGGTTGTGTAAAATACTGCTAGAGGTCTGGCCTGAATTTCCTCGTAAAAGATATTGCCAACCAAAGAAAGCAATTATGTCGTAGCCATTATCAAAAACTGCTTTGTTTTGTATTAATAATTGCTCATTATTTTCTTACAAGGGTGGTTTGAAAAGTTCTCAGAGTGGAATAGAAAAAAAGTATTTACATCACTGAAACTTTTTTTAATTTTTCCATGAAGTCTCCTTGTAGATTAATGCACTTGGTCCAGTGATGTTCCAGTGCCTTGATCCCATCTCGAAAATGAGTTTCTTCCACACCTGCAAAATAGTTGTCAACTCCGGCTATCAATTCTTCGTTTGAAATGAATCTTCATCCACCAAGAAACATTTTCAGTTTTGGGAAGAGATGGAAGTCTGATGGAGCCATATCACGTGAATAAGGCAGGTGTGGCAACAATTCATACCTTAGTTCGTGTAATTTTGCCGTGGTGATGGCATGCGTTTTTGATCCAGCATCAAGAGTTGCAGCATACATCTTCCAGATAATTTTTTCATTTCTAATTCTTCAGTTAAAATGTGATATATCCTTTCAGATGACATCTTGCAAGCGTAAGCAATTTCATGCACTTTCAATTGGCAATCCTCCATGACCATTTTGTGCACTTTTGCAATGATTTCTGAAGTAGTGACATCTCTTGGCCGACTACTGCACGGATCATAATCTAAGCTCTCCTGACCAAATTTAAATTCATTTGTCCACTTGGCAACAGTTGAATATGAAGGAGCAGAGACCCCCATTGTATTCTGGAAATCAGCAAGAATGTCCTTTGCTTTCATATCTTCCTTTATGAAGTACTTAATCACTGCTTGAATCTTTATTTTTTCCATCTTTGCAAATCACTACATGGAAACAACAACAGAGCCACATCACCAACACAGCTCTCAACTCTCTTCCAAGAGCACTGACGTGGTACGTATTTACAGGCAACAGCACAATGAATATCACGTGAACAACTCTCTGCGCTAGCGCTAACCTCTCGTGGTGATTCTCAGAACTTTCCAAACCACCCTCATATTTTTCAAATGACCATGTGTCAGCTGCAATTTCACAGAAGCACAAAACATGGGTGTTGGCTGCCAACTCTGCAAGAGGGAGGCGAGGCGTGTTCCCCTGCACCTCTCTTCCCCCCTTGGGTAATCTAAGTTCTTGTATGTTTACACTTGTGGGCAATTGCTATGTTACAATGTCCACATTGTAACAGTTATTCCGTAGTGAAAATTTGCCACACCTAATGCAGTGATGGAACTGAACTTCTTGGCTGGTTTGACTAGGCTGTTTATTTTGTGATGATTTCTACAATGAAATTCAGTATGTATGCTTAGCTCTTCACTATCAGCAGATGTCTAAGTTTACAAGAACTTACTTCTAGAACCTTCTAGATATTAGGTGTATTTTTGTAATGTTTTGACGACAAAATCAGAGCTCCTTTACATCAGAAAATTTGATTACCTTTCTGCAACAAAAATTTTCCTTTTGTGTTTTGCTCAATAAAGTTCTTTCTCTTTCCAATTTCGTTGATTTTTCTTATAAGGTCACAATATCTTGCACAGTTTTATGTCACTGATTATAAGTTGTAAGCTGGAAATTAGGTACTTACAACTTACACACGATTTCTTTTTCAAATAAATGGCTACCACATGCACTCTTGCTGCACATCTTACACCGTTCACCAATCATGGGTCAGGTACCTGATTATAAAGATAACATTGACCAATATAAGCTGTTTTTCATGTTTAATTAAGCTGAATGTTTCAAACATGCAATATGTTTATACTGTTTCCTTTTCTTCTTTTTGCTCTCTTTTTGACTATAAAGTATTCTCAACAAAGAAGCTAGAAACCAAAACCAATTACCATCTGGGGGTCACTCTAATGCATATAACCAATATATTTTAAAATGAAGAAAGAAACAGAGGAAGAAAAAAAGAAGCAGCAGAAACAGAAGAAAATTAAAGGAAGATAGATGTAGGAATGGGAAGCAGCTAGAAACCAGTTCCCAATTTTCACACCACTGGATATTCAGAACATATGTGGACTTCAATGCACAGGCCCCTTTGCTGTAAACCACATTAAAAATAAACACATTAACTGAATAAGATGCAATTGGTCACACTGGCATCATCATCGTCAGTTTTTATCACTGTTAGCAGTACAACTATAATGCAAAAGATTTGTTCACAGACTGCTATCTGACAAACTGACGTGACTAATTTCTGCCCGTTATTGTGAATTTCTAACATCTGTAAATATGTATAAATATTAAAATCTAAGCATACCTGTTGTGACTACAGTAGAAGACTGAATGGAAGAAAGTTGATACAGAGAAGAGAAGCACAAGGGCAGAACCATATATCACTGCAGACCAGTACTGTGGCCAGCTAGTTGCTCGCTGTATAAGGGCAAAACATGCTATGATGCTGGGCACCACCCATACCTAGATAACAATATTGTTCACATTTTACACACATCAAGGAGCAGATACAGAAGTAATTTATCACTAACAAAGAGGATCAAATCAATTAACAATACATGTAGGTGACATTAATTCATCAAATATCAGCCTATTATGTTAACTTTCTCTCTTCAGACTGTGCCATGAAGGTTCACTGGTTGTTACGACAGCTTGCACTCAGCACAGTTAGTGATAACTGAACACAGTACACCAGATTTGCAATCCAAATCACTTTTCTTTTTAATTTCCCTAAATGACAGAAAGAGCTGACATTCCAAAATATGTTCTGTTGTGTTACTGAATTATATGTATTTTAATATTCACCAAAGCTTTGATAATGCTGTTACAAGTGTTTTGTTTTTGTTAAGATTTCAAATGGCACTCAATGAAGATCAAGAGAATGTGGTCTGTAAACGAGCATATGACACCAGACGGTGTTTATATCCAGTACCTGGTTGCTGAGCACACAGGGAAGAATAGGTCCCATACAGGCAGCCAACATTTAGCACACATTAAAACATGCAAGTGAGCTGACGAAATCTTGGAAAATATGAAAAGGATGGTTTTTAACAAATTAATTCAACTTAGGTAAATATAAATTCTAATATTTTATTAGATTTGTGGAACATGGCAATTTCTTTTTATTCATAAGTGATGAAATAAAGCATAAGACCCCATGCTGGTGCAAGTCCAAGAATGCTCATCGGCAGTAGATCATGAAGCTGCAACTGTCCTGAATTTTTCAATAATTTTCATGACAGAAAAACGTTATTCGCAACAAAATGTTGACCCACAGACCTGATGTCAGCCAAGTTTCTGTATAGCTTGGGAAACTCTTCTATATGTACACCACAATACCAACCAACACATTTGTGCTGTTGTAGTACTTGTACCTGAGCAGAGTGCAGTATTGTTAACCAATCACTTCTAATTGCATTTCCAAATGTACAGTACCTGGTGCAACTGAAAATAGAGTGCTAATTAATTTCAATTCATTTTCTAGGCTATGCACGTCCTGAATCCTTGTCTCAACACTTGGTCAAAGCTACACAATATATTGCTAACAAACCATAAAGCATGTATAGAGGTACTTGTAGCATATGAAGACATTAAAAGAAATTAAATTTCCTGCACCACGCTGCATTTCAAATAAACACAGTTCATTCATTAACACATTAATTTTATCACATAAATTAATAATTAGTACATCCTTCATTTGAAATACCATATTTAATTTATTTAAATGTCCTGTTACACCAGTCAATGTACACAGTGTGTGCTACAGGTGGGTAGCCTGCTACCTGCAATTGTCCAGTTGACAGTCTGCATGTGCTTACAGTCATTTATGCCCCATGGGGCAGAGTTGAAGCAACCTATTCTAAGAGGGAGAAGGACACGCAGAGGGTGCTTTGAGCCTCCAGCTGATCCATGTCAGCCCCTATGAAGGATACTAATTGATACTTTCTGGCAGATTAAAATTTTGTAGCAAACCAGGACTGCAGGAGTACTAGTCCCCCAAGACATGTGGGACAGCTTCCATGAATTTGCATGTGAAAGGCAAGGGTCCCAGGTTAGAGTCCCAATGTGAGACGCAGTTTTAATCTACCAGTAAATTTCAAATCGGCACATATTCCACTGCAGACAGAAAATTCGTTCTGAAAATATGAACTGATACATTTTTGTTCAGTTAGTGTTGTATGCTTTATTTATTTTGTGTTCCTTAGATCTAGTTAATGAGTGAATAATAAGGAAGTGGAACATGTCGAACAAGGACATGGAACGCATGAGAGGCGGGTGTTTATGAGAGGTCACATATGCATATTTACTTGGGTGTAGCTCAAAGTCGGTGAACCTCATATGGAATAAATTATATATAATTCTCAGACTTGAAGGACTAACCCTCTTGAGTAGCACCCTAGGTGCCAGTATATGACAGTGATGATTTGTGGGTGAACATGTGAACATCAAACAAGAAATGCTTCATGTATAACACTTTGAATATTTTCACATAAATTATTAAAGTATTGTATTTTAAAATCTGTTAGTACATGTAGACAGCATTCTTTAATGCTGCAGGCATTTTCCCCAATTAAATTACTTTTAAAAATTTTAATGTTAAGTGACAACATGCAAGTATGGTTTCAGTATATGACAATGAACTGAGAGTTCCATTAGGATGGATTATTCTATAATATGACATATCATATTATATCATACAACTTTTGCATATTAATTAAATGACAACAATTTTTAAGCTTTGTAAACACAGAATTAGAACCCAGTTGTAATTTATTTGGTTGTTTAATATATTTGAGGATGGGCAACATTAGCTGAAACTAGTAATTTTGAAATAAACAGTGAACAACAACAGACAAAAAATAAGCCTATTTTGTAAGAAATAAGTGATTTGTAAAAGATGTGAAGAAATGTTTGTTAACTCCATGAGAATGTGTTTAATGCAGCATGATAAAAATGGAGGCACAGAAAAACTATGACATTAACACTGGCTACACCAGCTGTTCACATAAGTACAAAGTAAAATGTGATATTCTATATTACTTTGCTGTGGAAGAAATATTTCTTTTGCTTCCCTGGAAAAATGATTTGTGTGTGTGTGTGTGTGTGTGTGTGTGTGTGTGTGTGTGTGTGTGTTTTCATTGTGAAGAACATTGAGTAATGCAGGTCAGTGGAGCTGAGTGAATGGACAGATGGACAGACTGCAAGAGCTATAGGGTACTACCTATCCAGTTAAAGATAATCAATATTATTAAAAGGAAAGTTGCTACTCACCATATAGCGGAGATAGTGAATCGCAGATAGGCACAGCAAAATAACTTTTACAAATAAAGCTTTCGGCCAGTAAGAATTTCGTCAAAAATAGATCTCTCTCTCTCTCTCTCTCTCTCTCTCTCTCTCTCTCTCTCACACACACACACACACACACATGCTCGCAAATGCAATTCACACACATGACTGCTGCCTCACGCAACTGAAACCACACAGTTAACGATAAATGTAGAAATGGGCATAAACATGCTTGTCTCTGGGTGGGCTAGCTTACTGGCATTGAGTTTGGGCACTACAGCCTGACATTCCATGTTTGCAAAGACCAAACAGTTTATACTGAAGGCACTGATCTCAAGACAGAAACGAATATTTCTTCTACTGGCCTCTTTGGCAGGGGCCTGTGCATGACAGCAGATGAAGGACTAGCATCTGATGATCCTCTACCTACAAGGTGTGGTTGGAAACTCTGCTTTGCATCTTGCCACATTTGTCCCATGTGACTCTTCTTGTCAGCTTGCCACAATCACCTTACGGTTCAAGCACCACCAACCTGCTGCTGTTACTGTCAAAGTTATCTTGCTGACCTCGTTCTGGCCCAACAGTATTTCTATCAAGCCACCAAGAAACCCTACCATTGCACTAACAAGGGTCTACTGGTGTGGGGGCTTAAAATTTCTTATCTTATAGCTTAATCAGTTATAAACAGAATCTCATGTTGGCCAGTTATTGCAACAGGAATTCAATGAACACCATTCTATTTGCGATCACATTAAGCAAGAGAGACCCGTGCCTAAGCGGGCATGTGTGCGAGTTGTGGTTGCATGAATGGGTGTGTGGTTGCATGAATGGGTGTGTGTGTTCTTTACTTTGGGAAGATTTTGTATGAAAGCTTAAATATTTTAGTAGTTCTTTGTCATAGTGCCTGTCTTCAACTCAATGTCCCGTCTATGTGTTGGGTAGCAAACTATACTTCCCACATTATTGTTTGATGGCTGCAATATGTGATTGTGGAGCATTTTGTAAAACAAAGTTCACAAAAAATTCAAGAGGGTCTGAAAATGAACTATTATGAACTTACTGTGAAAACAGATTGCATAAGAGCTCAACTAAATGGATGTATCAAAAAATTTGAGAATAAAATAAATACAACTTTCCAGCAGGCATGTGGCCTCAGGCAAAAATTAGAGATGTTAAAATAAGAAGTTAAATGATACACATATTTTTAATAAGCTTCCTGAAAAAATGGCATATGTGATTAAGCATTATGATGCCAGAGTGCAGCAGTAAGAAGAATAATGAAGCCTTGACTGGAAGGAGCTACGAGTGAGGTGACTTCCTTGTCATCACCAGGGCTATCCCCTGAGGAAGAAAGTTTCTCTGGTGTAAACAAATTGGCTGACAAAAAGTTCAGAGGAACACTGGATAATACTGAGGCAGAAGTGTCTTCCATAAGTCACTGTGAATGAAGGCATATAAAAGGGCTTTAGAGAATTAACAGCAATTATTCCCTGAACTTTTCATCAGACAAGATAGTCTCAATGAGATGTGAAATACTGCAGTTTTTAATGACAAATCCAGGGAAGCTCAACTGGCGTGATGAGTTGTCTTTACTGGATAGTTGTGGTTTACATCATCAGTCCCCAGTTTTCAAGCTCAGGGGGTAATGTTCAAGCAGTAATGTTCCTGAGTTTCTGTGCAGAAATCACTAAAATTTACAGTTAATTGATTACAACTTTTTTAAACAGAAACTGAATGTGACTATTCATTCCAAGACAGAGAAGAAAAGTAAGTATGTGGCAATGTACCACTCTGAAGGATGGGCACAAATCATTCAAAGTTGCAGGAGAAATCCTTATCCTATCATCATACGCACTATGCTGTACCACAATACGACCAGAATGACATTCTCATCTTATAAAGAAAGGGATCAAATTAATGATATGAATATAATAGAGGGAAACATTCCACGTGGGAAAAATATATCTAAAAACAAAGATGGTGTGACTTACCAAACAAAAGCACTGGCATGTTGATAGACACACAAACAAACACACAAAATTCAAGCTTTCGCAACCAACGGTTGCGTCATCAGGAAAGAGGGAAGGAGAGGGAAAGACGAAAGGATGTGGGTTTTAAGGGAGAGGGTAAGGAGTCATTCCAATCCCGGGAGCAGAAAGACTTACCTTAGGGGGAAAAAAGGACAGGTACACACACACACACACACACACACACACACACACACACACACACACACACACACACACACATATATATATCTGGGATATGTGTGTGTGCGCGAGTGTATACCTGTCCTTTTTTACCCTCTCCCTTAAAACCCAGATCCTTTCGTCTTTCCCTCTCCTTCCCTCTTTCCTGATGAAGCAACCGTTGGTTGTGAAAGCTTGAATTTTGTGTGTCTGTTTGTGTGTCTATCAACATGCCAGCGCTTTCATTTGGTAAGTCACATCATCTTTGTTTTTAGATATAAAGAAAGGGATCACCTTCGTCAAATACGTATTATTCCAAGACATACATGAAAAACCTTCAATTAGCAGCTGCAAAACTTAAGAATCTGCTTGCAATGTGTGAGAAACAGATGACCAAGTGGGAAAATCGTGAATATTTTGCAGTTCGTTGAGTGATAAAACTAAGTGTGTGTGACACTGCCTGAACCAGATATTTAAAACAACTTTGATACAGATTAAAGGTTTTTGTGGATTAAGTCCTCCGATTACAGTTTTATTTACTCAATCTTTGCTTTGCAGTTTCTTTTGTTTATTTTGAAACAATAAAATTGGAATCGGCGTCCAACATGTCTCACTTACTTTTAGTACAGATACAAAAAATTGGTACGTCTTGGTAATTCCAGATCAACAAATGTGCGCTTACCAAACACTGACCCATCACTCCTGTCCCCACCTCCAAATGGGAGGGTAGTATGATAATGAATCTCATATTCTAACATTTGTAAATTTGGTAACAATAAAAGAGATGCAATCAATTTCTCAAAGTACCATAGTTGATTTTTAAGATTTTGCAAAATATTCTCTGCTTACATCCTGTTCTTTCCTAAGAGTCACTGTCACTGTCATTTCAATCTTCTCCTCTTCCTTTTCCCTTACCACTTCTGATAATACTAAATGGCTTCAGATGTGCGCTAAGCTAATCTATAAGGAGGGATTCAATAAACAATGTAACATTTTTTTTACTTGACCAGTATGAGTTAAAAATGTGGAATTTGTTGTGAGACCCTGTGGAATATTCCCAATTCAGCCCCTATAGTTTCATGAAACTCTGATAGGTGGCAGTGCTATTTGTAGCCTTGAAAATGTCATCGGTAATAGAGGTACGTTTCAAACAGACAGCTGTCACTGAGTTAATCTTGGCAGAAAACCAGAGCATCACAGATATCCACTTGCAGAATGTCTACACAGACCTGGCAGTGAACAAAAACCTGGTGAGTTTTTTGGCATCTGTCATGATTGCAACATGTTCGTGTAACGCTGGCTGCACACAGCTGTGACTCTTGCAATGCTGGAATGCATGAATAATCTCATTCGAGGTGCTTGATGGATCATAATGAAACACCTCTTTGCGCAACTGGATGTCTCTGTTGTTTGTCGTATGCTTCACATCTGCTGTGCAGCGAGCTACGTTAATTTAAGTATTAACTGTATTTTTCTTACTTGTCACTTCTTCCGTGTGTTTTTGCTTTTAGGGAGCTTTAATTTTCAAGTTCTAGTAATAGTGTTCCATAGATTTCGTGTTTGTTTGAATACAGTCAGAGAGAGTCCCTTCAGCCATAGGGCCAGTGTCGTCGTAACTGCCATCTGCTTCACATCTGCTGTGCAGTGAGCTACGTTAATTTAAGAATTAACTGTATTTTTCTTACTTGTCACTTCTTCTTCCGTGTGTTTTTGCTTTTAGGAAGCTTTAATTTTCGAGTGCTAGTAATAGTGTTACATACATTTCGTGTTTGTTTTGAATACAGTCAGAGAGAGTCCCTTTAGTCAGCTGTTGTGCTAATGTTTGTTCTCAATATAGTCCAGAGACAGGTAGTGCTTATTTTCATTGTTTTCAACAAGAAGTGTCTAGTAACCCCAGTTTAGTCAGCTATCAGCCGCCTTTAGTGAATTAGCAGTCTAGTTAAAAGTTGATTAACTCTCTACAGTTAATTGATTTCTTAGGATGGATAGGATGTGTGACTGCTGTGTATGGATGCAGGAGGAGCTGGCCACTGTTTGTGAACAGCTGAACGTGTTGATGGCCGCGGTCAGCCATTTTCAGGTTGCTGCCTTGGAGTGTAGCGGCAGTGGGGAGTCTGTTGTGCCGCATGGTACACCCCAGGTGTTACATGCTTCACCCACGGTCCCTGCTGTCGACACATCTTCGCGGGTACCAGGCGCGGTTGGGCCACCCTCTTCCCAAAGGGAGTGGCGGGTTCAGCTGCGTTCGCGGTGCAAGAGGCGGAGGGTCAATGTGGAGGCTGGCCGTGTGGCATCGTCCGCTCTGCCTGTGAGTGTGTAACGCCGGAAATGCATATCCTCCTATTTCCATCTATTGTACTGTAAATTTTTTCATTATGTTGTTACCTGAATATATAACATTTCTGTGTCTTTGTATATTGTAATTGTTTTACTATTTGTATATATATGCATTTATGTCGATGTATAATTGGTTTGTTTTGTGAATATTATTTGTATTTATACGCTGGGTCTGGCCTAGGGAAAACTATACTATCGAACGAATACATCGATAGGTCGTGTGGAGAACGAAAGTGTTTAGGATATTTGGTATAGTGTTAACTCTGCCGCGTGGAGCGCGGGCAGAGAGGGAGTCTGGCTGGAGTAGTGCAGTGGAGCAAGTGTGTTGTGTGACGCTCCCGCGAGTTGCCGCGCTTTCGGGGTTTGGCAGCATGTAATTGCGCTCGACTTGCGATGATAGTTTCTGACATGGTGTCGCGGATGGGAAGCATTAGCTGGTGCACATCAAGAGCCCGTTTCGTCTGGTGACCGTGTTGAGAAGAAGGCGCGCCAACATCCAGCTTCTGCAACAGCGATGGCCGACAATGAGTGACTGTCGCCACCTCCTCGATCGACGGCTTCAAACCTTCAATCAACCAACAAGGAAGACTAAAAGCACGTTAAGTTTCAGAACTGTGTGGCAGACCTCAGCTTTTCAAATTGTTCCATTTGCCTCGCAAAATTACAGCAACTTAGCATGAACCTTTGTTGCTCATTGTCCCAATTGCATTGCCAAGCAGGGTCCCTTCCTTTTCCGAAATGAACCCGAGTGTCATTGAAATTCAAACGCCAGCATTAAAATAATATAATTAGATTTCACTGCTTTAATTTCAAAGTTCAGTTAAAGTATTCATAGCTGGCTACAATATTTAGGTTACACGAGCACAAATTAAGAGTGCGAGTTTTGTTAGCATATTTTAGCTTACCTGTGACTGCAGCTCAGCTTGGTACGTACTAAATTTTACTATTGTTAATTGTTCAGAATCATTTAATTCAAGTTCAAAGTTAAATCTCTTGTTTCTAAATTGCGTAGAGTCAAGTTGCTTTTGAAATGATTGTTGAGGTAGTCCAAGACTAACCGTATTTTACTGGATTTCGATGTGCTTCAGAAAGAAAGCTCACTATTAACTTCAGTCACTAAATTAACTTTCGATTTTCCGGTTTTATTAATTCTTTTGCTAAATTAAGTCAGAGTGTAGCGAAATTTATTACTTCTGACAAACTTTCAGTTTTCACACTACACGTGTCAACCTTCAGTTGCCACGCTTCTAGTGCTAATTATATGTGTAATAACCTTTCTTTTTCAGTTACTATAGTAATTATCCTTAGGACTGGCGACCGTGATTTCCCCCAAATCTCAAATATCTAATTACCGCTAGTTATTTGTTAACGTAACGGCCGCACATTTACTTTCTTTATTAACTTTACCCCTTTTCAAAATTAATTTCCACCAGTTTCATTTGCATTTTTCCTTTCATTTAGATGTAACCCTTTCCTCCCTCTTTACCGACAGATTAACTTCGGTGACGATTGCTTTTCCCAAATTTCCATTAGGTACACGCGGTTTAATTTTTCACTGTCATTAAGGTCGATAAGTGAGAGGGAGGTTACAAGTGGACATGTGGCCACTCCTTCAGCAAGGTCTGTGCAGGCACACAGGGGGAGGGGTTTATTAGTGATTGGGAGCTCCAATGTTAGGCGGGTGATGGAGCCCCTTAGGGAAATAGCGGAAAGGTCGGGGAAGAAGGCAGTGTTCACTCTGTCTGCTTGCCGGGGGGTCTCATCCGAGATGTGGAGGAGGCCCTGCCAGTGGCGATAGAGAGCACTGGGTGCACCCAACTGCAAATTATTGCTCATGTCGGCACCAATGACTCCTGCTGTCTGGGTTCAGAGGTCATCCTCAGCTCATACAGGTGGTTGGCGGAGTTGGTGAAGGCAGAAAGCCTCACTCGTGGGGTGGAATTTGAGCTAACTATTTGTAGTATCGTTCCCAGAACCAATCGCGGTCCTCTGGTTTGGAGCCGAGTGGAAGGCTTAAACCAAAGGCTCAACGATTCTACGAAGATCTGGGGTGTAAATTTCTCGACCTCAGCTATCGGGTGGTGAAATGTAGGGTCCCCTTGAATAGGTCAGGTGTGCACTACACGCAGGAAGCGGCTACAAGGGTAGCGGAGTGCGTGTGGAGTGCACATGTGGGTTTTTTAGGTTAGAGAATTCCCTCCCTAGGCTGAACAAGATGCCTCCTGAGATGCGACAAGGCAGTAGTAGGCAAAACGCATCAGGAAATAACAATATTAATGTGGTAATAGCAAACTGCAGGAGCATCTATAGAAAGGTCCCAGAACTGCTCTCATTAACAAATGCTCACAATGCCCACATAGTACTAGGGACAGAAAGTTGGCTGAAACCAGATGTAAACAGTAATGAAATTCTAAACTCTGATTGGAATGTATACCTCAGAGACAGGCTGGACAGTGAGAGGGGGAGGCATGTTCAAAGCGATAAAAAGTGCAATAGTATCGAAGGAAATTGACGGAGATCCGAAATATGAAATAATTTGGGTGAAGGTCACGGTTAAAGCAGGCTCAAACATGGTAGTGGATGTCTCTATAGGCCCCCTGGCTCAGCAATGTTGTGGCAGAGCACCTGAAGGAAAATTTGGAAGGGTAAAGGTCATGGTTAAAGCAGGCTCAAACATGGTAGTGGATGTCTCTATAGGCCCCCTGGCTCAACAATGTTGTGGCAGAGCACCTGAAGGAAAATTTGGAAAATATTTCGAGTAGATTTCCCCACCATGTTATAGTTCTGGGTGGAGATTTTAATTTGCCGGATATAGACTGGGAGACTCAAACGTTTATAACGGGTGGCAGGGACAAAGAATCTAGTGAAATTTTTTTAAGTGCATTATCTGAAAACTACCTTGAGCAGTTAAACAGAGAACCGACTCGTGGCGATAACATATTAGACCTTCTGGTGACAAACAGACCCGAACTATTTGAAACAGTTAACGCAGAACAGGGAATCAGCGATCATAAAGCGGTTACTGCATTGATGATTTCAGCCATAAATAGAAATATTAAAAAAGGTAGGAAGATTTTTCTGTTTAGCAAAAGTGACAAAAAGCAGATTTAGAGTACTTGACAGTTCAACACAAAAGTTTTGTCTCAAGTACAGATAGTGTTGAGGATCAGTGGACAAAGTTCAAAACCATCGTACAATATGTATTAGATGAGTATGTGCCATGCAAGATCATAAGAGATGGAAAAGAGCCACCGTGGTACAATAACCGAGTTAGAAAACTGCTGCGGAAGCAAAGGGTACTTCACAGCAAACATGAACACGGCCAAAGCTTTGCAGACAAACAAAAATTACGCGAAGCGAAATATAGTGTGAGGAGGACTATGCGAGAGGCGTTCAATGAATTCGAAAATAAAGTTCTATGTACTGACTTGGCAGAAAATCCTAAGAAATTTTGGTCTTATGTCAAAGCGGTAGGTGGATCAAAACAAAATGTCCAGACACTCTGTGACCAAAATGGTATTGAAACAGAGGATGAACAGACTAAAGACCGAAATACTAAATGTCTTTTTCAAAAGCTGTTTCACAGAGGAAGACTGCACTGTAGTTCTTTCTCTAGATTGTCTCACAGATGACAAAATGGTAGATATCGAAATAGATGACAGAGGTATAGAGAAACAATTAAAATCACTCAAAAGAGGAAAGGCCGCTGGTCCTGATGGGATACCAGTTCAATTTCACACAGAGTACGTGAAGGAACTTGCCCCCCTTCTTGCAGAGGTGTACCGTAGGTCTCTAGAAGAGCGTAGCATTCCAAAGGATTGGAAAAGGGCACAGGTCATCCCCGTTTTCAAGAAAAGATGTGCAGAACTACAGACCTATAGAACTAATGTCGATCAGTTGTAGAATTTTGGAGCACGTATTATGTTAGAGTATAATGACTTTTCTGGAGACTAGAAATCTACTCTGTAGGAATAAGCATGGGCTTCGAAAAAGACGATCGTGTGAAACCCAGCTCGTGCTATTCGTCCACGAGACTCAGAGGGCCATAGACACAGGTTCCCAGGTAGATGCTGTGTTTCTCGACTTCTGCAAGGTGTTCGATACAGTTCCCCACAGTCGTTTAATGAACAAAGTAAGAGCATATGGACTATCAGACCAATTGTGTGATTGGATTGAAGAGTTCCTAGATAACAGAATGCAGCATGTTATTCTCAATAGAGAGAAGTCTTCTGAAGTAAGAGTGATTTCAGGTGTGCTGCAGGGGAGTGTCGTAGGACCGTTGCTATTCACAATATCCACGACCTTGTGGATAACATCAGAAGTTCACTGACGCTTTTTGCAGATGATGCTGTGGTATATCAAGAGGTTGTAACAATGGAAAATTGTACTGAAATGCAGGAGGATCTGCAGCGAATTGATACATGGTGCAGGGAATGGCAATAGAATCTCAATGTAGACAAGTGTAATGTGCTGTGAATACACAGAAAGAAAGATCCCTTATCATTTAGCTACAATATAGCAGGTCAGCAACTGGAAGCAGTTAATTCCATAAATTATCTGGGAGTAGGCATTAGGAGTGATTTAAAATGGAATGATCATATGAAGTTGATCGTTGGTAAAGGAGATGCCAGACTGAGATTCATTGGAAGAATCGTAAGGAAATGCAATCCGAAAACAAAGGAAGTACATTACAGTACACTTGTTCGCCCACAGCTTGAATATTGCTCACCAGTGCGGGATCCGTACCAGATAGGGTTGATAGATGAGATAGAGAAGATGCAACGGAGAGCAGCGCGCTTCGTTGCAAGATCATTTAGTAATCGCGAAAGCATTACGGAGATGATAGATAAACTCCAGTGGAAGACTCTGCAGGAGAGATGGTCAGTAGCTCGGTATGAGCTTTTGTTGAAGTTTTGAAAACATATCTTCACTGAGAAGTCAAGCAGTATATTGCTCCCTCCTACGTATACCATGAGGATAAAATCAGAGAGATTAGAGCCCACACAGAGGCATACCAACAATCTTTCTTCCACGAACAAGACGAGACTGGAATAGAAGGGAGAACCGATAAAGGTACTCAAGGTACCCTCCGCCACACACCATCAGGTGGCTTGCAGAGTATGGATGTAGATGAAGATCATCAAAGATGATGAAACATGGGTTCTTAACATCAAATCAGAAACAAAAGGGCAACTGATGAAGTTGCACCACACCACCTCTACTCTGAAGAAGATGCACAAAGCTGCATCCTCACCTGATAAAATCATGGGAAGTCTACTGGGAATCTGGAGGGGTTTTTCTGTTTGATGAGCTCCCTCATTGTGCGACAATCAACTCTAAAGGGTATTGTGCCACCCTCTGGAAACTGAAGAAATGCCTCCAATGTGTTCTGTTGCCACACAAATGCAAATGAACTTCTCCTCCTCCATGACTACCCAAGGCCTCACATAAGCCTACGCAACTGAGAGGAGCTCACAAAATTTCAATGGACTCTTCTTGCTCATCCACCCTACAGCCTGGATCTCCCTCCTACTGAGTTCCGTCTGTTTAGACCAATGAATGATGCACTCTGTAGGATGAAGTATGTAGGTGATGGGAAGGTTATTGATGCAACGAGATGTGGGCTCAAACATCGACCAGCAGAGTAATGCCATGCAGGCATACAAGCACTCCCATTAAGGTGGCATAAGGCCATTACATTGAATGGAGGTTATGTTGAAAAATAGAGTTTTGTAGCCAAAAGAGTGGAGAATAATATGATGTGTTGGAATCCTGAATAAAACTAACCTACGTTCAGAAAAAAAAATTATTGCATTAATTACTGAATGTCCCTCATACATTATTCCAAATGCCCTTTACTGTTATGATTACTATTATTTTTATTGCCTTTATCTCAACGTTGATATTCATTGTTTTGGCATGTACATTTACTTCTACATACATTCTCCACAAATAGTGCAGGGTGGAGGGAAAAAATGACTGTCTATATGCCTTCGTACAAGCCCTGATCTCTCTAATCTTACCTTCATGGCCTTACGCAGAATGTATGTTGGCAGCAGTAGAATCATTCTGCAGTCAGCCTCAAAGGCCAGTTCTCTAAATTTTCTCAATAGTGTTCCTTGAAAAAACATCACCTTCACTCCAATGATTCCCATTTAAGCTTCTGAAGCATTTCGACAATACTAGCTTGTTACTTGACACTATTGGTAACACATCTAGCAGCCTGCCTCCAAACTGCTTCACCATATTCCTTTAATCTGATCTGGTGTGGATCCCAAATACTTGAACAGTAGTAACAATGGGTCACACTAGTGTACTATATGCACTCTCCTTTACAGGTGAGCCACGCTTTCCTAAAATTCTCCCAACATATCGAAATCAACCATTTGCCTTCCCTACTACAGTCCTTATATGCTCATTCCATTTCATATTGCTTTGCAGGATTATGCCCAGGAATTTAATCGACATGACCAAGTCAAGCAGCACACGACTAACACTATATTCTAACATTATGGTTCTGTTTATCTTACTCATCTGCATTAATGTACATTTTTCTACATTTAGAGCCCATTACCATCCATCACACCAACTAGAAATTTTGTCCAAGTCATCTTGTACCCACCTATAGTCACTTACAGATGACATCTTCCCGTACACCACAGTATCATCAGCAAACAGCCAAGGACTACTTCTTATCCAATCTGCCAAATCATTTACATATATACAAAATAACAAGTCCTATCACAATTTCCTGAGGCATTCCTGATGATACCCTTGTCTTTGACGAATATTCCTCATCGAGGACAATATACTGGTTGTGTCACTTGAAAAGTCTTCGATCCACTCACATGCCTAGGAACCTATTCTGTATGCCTGTACCTTCGTTAACTCTCAAAAGTGTGGCACTGTGTCAAATGCTTTCCGGAAATCTAGGTATATAAAATCTGCCTGTTGCCCTTCATCCATGGTTTGCAGGATCTCAACTGAGAAAAGGGCAAGGTGGGTTTTGCACAAGAGATGCTTTCTAAAATTGTGCTGATTTGTGGACTCAAGCTTTTCTGGCTGTAGAAAATTTACAGTATTGTATTAGAAATGAGAATATGTTCAAGGATTCTGCAACAAAGTGATATTAAAGATATTGGTCTGCAATTTTGTGAGTCAATTCTTTTACCCTTCTTCTACACCGGAGTCACTTGTACTTTTTCCAGTCACTTGGGATTTTGCACTAGGAGAGATGCGATAAATATTAGCTAAGTAAGGGGCCAATGCTGTAGAGTACTCTTAGTAAAACTGAACCAGGATTCCATCCAGACCTTGTGACTTATTTGTTTTCAATTCTTTCAGTTGTTTCTCTACATCAGTGATGCTTATTTCTATGTCCTCATAACAGGAGACTGTGCAATGGTCAAACAATGGTATGAGTGATTTCTTAAGCGTGAAATTCAAAATGTTGGCTTTACTTCTGCTACATTCTACTGCCACACCAGACAGATCAATGAATGACTGGATACAAGATATAGACCCTCTTAGTGATTTTACATAGGACCAGAATTTCCTTGGGGTCTCAGCAAGATCTTTGGCTAAGATATGATGGTGGTAGTTGTTGTAAGCTTTGTGCATCGTTCTCTTTACAGATGCACACATTTCTATTAACTTTTTCCTGTTGTTATTTGCATGTTCTCTTTTGAACCAAGACTGACACAGCTTTGGCTTCCTCAGCATTTTTCGAATTTTGTTGTTAACCCACAGTGGGACTTTTCCATCCTTAATAAACTCTCTTGGTACGTACTTCTCCAGATTATGATTTACAATCTGTTTAAACTTTGCCCATAATTCCTCTGTGACCATTGTGCTGGAACTAAATGATGTCAATTCAGCGTCCAAGTGGGATTCTAGCAACTGTCTATCGGCTCTTTCTAGCAGAAAGACTCTCCTCGCCTTCCTGATTAATTTATTAACTTTAGTAATCAAAGTTGCTTTGATGACATCATCTTCATTAATCCCTGTCTCTATACTGTGTCTGTCATTCAGACCAGGTCTGTTTGTAGCTACAAAGTCTAAAATACTTCTATTCAATGTTGGATGTTGAAATTCAAATTACCTGACTGTGGCACTGCTAGTGGCGTAAATCTACACAAGTAAAACAAGAAAACAAAAACTAACCCTTCTGTCTTTTAGAAGCTGAAGGCAATACTAATAATCAATGTCACAATATGAAGAGCACTACTATTTCAAAACTAGTTCACTGAACTCTACCACAACAGCACACAAAATGAGATATAATGAAAAATTGTAAATAACTTTATTTCAAATGTGTCCCTCAGCACTGACATAAAAAAAAAAGAAGACCTTCTTAGAGCTCAGCATAAAATTATGGCTGCCACTTGACAAAAACTGAGAAAATAATTATATTACAGCAAAGTTCTCTTTGCAGGACTCAAGTTGTGCATCATTTGAAAACAAATGTCCTGAGGAGATGAAACACTTAGAGAAGCAAAAAGCTTTAGGAAACATGAAGTAGAAAGTATTGAGAAACAATGTGGTGAAGCACACCATAAAAATGCTGTGATAAAAGTATAATCCAGTACAGTGATGTTTTCAAGGAGTTCATAGAAATTTATTCAAGAAATAACATATTGCAGACATCAGTGCATAAACATTCTTACATTATGTACATCACAAACAGTTCAAAAAGTGATGCCAAGTAACAAGTTCCTTTGGTTCTGCTGCTGAAAAGTATTTAGTCTACTGCCAAAATGTGCTGGAGCATACAGGCAAATATTTGTACTTTCTTGGAAGTATACCTGTACATAAAATAAATATAATAGAGGGAAACATTCCACGTGGGAAAAATATATATATATTTTTTAGATATATTTTTCCCATGTGGAATGTTTCCCTCTATTATATTCATATCATTAATTTGAACCCAACAATTACGTTTGTTATTGTCACTGTTGAACTTTGTTTTTAGATGTACATAAAATAAGAAAGACAATGAGTCACCTAAAGCGGATTGATGTGTGACACACAGAAACATGTCACAGAAAACTTTTTTCTGTTATGTGTTTCAGTGCTCTGTCCATTGGTCTGCTATAGGTAAGTGATTGCCTCTCCCTTATTTTATGTATTTTTACATCACAAATTTCCATTATGTTTTGCTGGAAGTACCCTACACAGACACAGGATTAAATATGTTCAGTCATAGTTTAGGCTAATGCATATAAACAGGACCAAACATATGCAAAGAGGTCTCAAATAATTGGAACAATAATTCTGAAAGAAACAAAGTATGACCATATAACTGACACTATGACAGGACCATGTGGAAAAGCATATGTGACTAGTATCATCTTGACTAAGCCATAATTGACTCCGTTAAAAACTTGTCCTGGCAGCTTTAAAGGCCCTAACAATAAAATAATAGTAGGAAGGGGAGGATGACTGACCATGCAAGCAGCAACTAGAAGAACTATGGATTACATTACCATAGAAAAGGCAAAACATCTTTCAAAATAATGCTGAATGCTTCCTGTGACATCTGTCTTCAACAACTTATATGTTAACAGACAACACACAATGCAGACTTTATCAATAAAAAAACAAAAACAGGAATCAATGACCATTTTCATAATACTCCCAACAAAAAAGGACGAACGGGAGTTATATGTACAGCACAATGGATAAAATGTTCCTCCTAACCCATCTGTAAGATAAAACAAGAGCATGAAGATCAAATTTGAAACGAATGGACACAGTTTAAATGTATGATCTACACACTGTAGTGCTTCGAGAATTTCGGGGTAAATTCTAGAACCACTCGGCTTTCCGCCATTTTGAACACCCGATATTTTAGAGGTGAGTGGGAGAAATGAATACACCCTACTATGCATCACCTATTTGTATGTGCAGGTTAAAAACAAAAACAGTTACCAGAAAAAGATGGACCCGGCAGCCGAACAGCAGCAGACAAGTACCTGCTGTACGGTCCACAGAGTCTCCGTGTAAAGGTCGAGAATAACAAGGAAACTTATGTAGTATTCTGTGCTCTTTAGTGTCTCTGTTGATTGTAAAAAGACTAATGAACAATTGAATATAGATTTCTATGTTCATTCAGGTATTGGACTCATTTGAGACTAGAGAGTTTTGAATTGCTATGAATGAAGCAAGACACATGTATGCTATTTGAATATGTGTAAATGAGTCTAATGTTAAAGGAATAAGTTAGCTTGCAGAAGTAATTGTCTGAAAGTCGAAAAGATATAGTGATTGAACTGAAAAGTATTTTATGAGTACCAAAATTATTTCAAGATAGAGAAGTATTTTAATAAATTCCTTTAACCAGCTATAGTCTTCAGAGAAGAAGCTTTTGGGAAAATCGACATAGCTGATTACACAGAGAAGAGGATCGGCTACAAACAACGTGCAAATTAACTGAATTGAGAGGCGTGTGCCTTGCAACCCAATAACACAATGTCTCTTGTCGTCCGAAAACAGAACACCTGTTAACTGTGCATACTAGAAGATGATAAAAGGTTTCATAATTATGGCTGAAAATACTCAGAAAACAGAAATCATAACAATCTTTATTCAATACTTGAAGCAAATGAACTGACAACAAAAATTAATGTGTCTTCTGTCTCTGCAAGAAGAGTAGAATGTAAAACATTTTGTGAATTTTTACAATCACAAGCTATGAAAATAACTTTAATTTAATTATAGAAAATTCTGGTCTCTGTGCAATTACTTTTCAAGTCAAAAATTTCCATCTGGCCATTATATCAGCCTGGTTCCAAAACAGAGGACTATGAAAGATAACAAAGTCTTAAACTTTTAAAAATTCCTTCAAACAGGAAAATCATCCTATCCTAACACTGTTGCACAAATTCACAAGTGAGTTACACTGAAAACAAGAAGACCTCTGATTTTGGAATGGAATTGAAACAAGTGAAAACGAACAAAACATCAGACAGTGATAGTATTTATTAAGTTTTACAGTAAGTATACTGTGGTAGCAGACTCTTTCCTACATTTACTGAGAACCTCTCTTGCAATCCAAAGAGGCATAAAAGGGCTACTAATGTTCTTCAAATTTTACACACATCATACAGAGCAAGCAGAACACACACTGATTATTGGTTGATAACACCGTTGTCTATTGGTAACAGTGCAGCAACCTCAAAGAAATAAGGAAAAACTTCCAATTTGTGTAGTGAATGGCAACTAATGTTAAATGCAGAAATATGTCAGAGATTGTGCATGAACACATGGAAAAGCTTTTAGTATTCAGTCAAAATTAATTTGCAATATCACTTCAGTATCACAAAACTAAATCAAGATTTTTTCTCTCGTAACAATACTAATACATTATTCAATGAGCAATGAAGGTCAACCTTAGCAGAAAGTGACCTCAAGTTTGCAATTATCCTCTGAAATAAGATATCCAAATTTAATTTGCAAACACAGAAAAAAATGTCAACAGGAACTCCCAACCCCTGGTGGATGATTAAGTTGCATCATCTAAATACAGTACAATAAAGTAATGTGGGCTCCTGAAAAAATTACCTCAAAACAATTATTCACTGTCTGGTGTGCATGAAAGAAAGGTATCACAAAACTGGTCAGTACCATTATTTATCCCACTGAAACATCTCTTGTTAAAATTATTACAACTGATGGTTACATTACTGGTATGGTAGTTCACAAATGCACTGAAGCATGTTGTGACTTGTCCACCTACAGCTTCATTTCGTATAACTTTCATGGTAATCTCTTTAAGTATACAATACTAGCAATTAAAAGTTTTTCTTCTACAATTAAAAAGCCCCTTTATGTTAAAAGCAAAGAAGTACACTTTCTGGATTTTTTTTTTTGTATATTTTAGATTAAAAATTTTGTTTAACTTTTAGAGAGTGAGACTTTTATTTGGAGTCAGATATTTTCAAAACCAGCACACAAAATACAAAAAGTGTAAGTTAAATTGCTTCATAATATTGTTATCCATCAAAAGATATGCACAACTCAATGTTTTAGCATATTTTTCAGCTCCATGTCACACAAATTGTGTGACAACTGTTTTTGACTTCGCAGCAACCCATCATCCAACTAGAGGCTGAATAATATAATATTTTGATAATTTTATGAAAAGGATATATTGTTCTCACCACATAGTGGAGATGTTGAATCACAGACAGGCACATAAAAAAATATTACTAAACATGTACACTTTCGACCAGAAGGCCTTCTCCTGAAATAGCACACGCGCGCGCGCGCCCACACACACACACACACACACACACACACACACACACAGAGAGAGAGAGAGAGAGAGAGAGAGAGAGAGAGAGAGAGAGAGAGAAGACCACTGTATCTAGCTGCTGGGGCCAGATAAGATTATCACTGTTTCTCCCTAAAACAGTATGCTTAGTCCGTGTTACATGCAATTGTTAAGGTCCACTATTTGTGGAGGCCTTGGTTAACAAATACCTTATAAATGACAGCTAACACTTACACCATGTGTTACCACATTTGCAATGTGCTCTATGGGTGCTGGCCTGTATGGTTTATGGCGGGTAGGCTTCTCATTCATCCAGTGTACACTGCAACAATTGAATAAAGAATACTTTAAGAAATGTAGCAGTGAACTTAATTTTGCATTGAACATAATTTTGGCAACATTAAATTGTTCCAGTTGGTGTCATATATTTTTACCTTGCAGAGACCAAAGTAAATTTCAGAAAAAAAGTGGTTTAATGGATTAATGAGAGATGATTTGTAAAACATCAAGAATAACTTGGAACAAACTGACATAAGGAAAGGAAAAGACGTAGATGAAAGAACCACATATTGATATACTATTTTAGAGATTCCAAGAACCAGAAAAAGTGACCAAGGAGAAGCAATATTAGAAGGATTAAACGAAAGGCATAGGCAATAAAATTAATGAAAAAGGAGGAAGTCAACTGAGTTAATGAGTATATAGATATACTGTATTTAAATTGGTTCAATGATTAAGCCATTAACTTTACACATAAACTTAAATAACATCTGGTTGACAATTTCTTCTACATCACAAGACAATTTCAGAATGTTTAACAACATGTGTGTGTGTGTGGGGGGGGGGGGGGGGGGGGGAGGGCTGTGTCAAGTGAGGAGGGCGAGAGACTGAATGTGGTTAGCTTGTCCATCAAGTTTTGAAATGTCTGGAACTTCCAAACTCGTCACAGAATGGGTACTGTATGGCAGCTTTGGTCTCATTAAATGCACACACCCTGTAGTTCTTATTGAAAGTGTCAATGTAAGATAGGTCTTCAGCATTCAGTTCAAAATCAAAAACATTGAAGTTCTCCTTAATTCTTTCCTTGTGAACAGATTTTGGTATTGGAACTGTGCCAATTTGAATCAAGTATCTCAAAAGGACTTGAGCAATTGACTTCCCATATTTGTCATCAAGCTCCTTGATCTTTGGCTTCTGAACAAGTCACACCCCACCCTCTGCCATTTTCATGGAGGGGTTTGCAAGTGGACTATATGCTGTAATAACAATGTCTCTTTCCTTGCAAAACTGAATTAATTTCTTCTGGTTTAGGTAAGCATGCCATTCAATGTGATTGGTGACTGGCTTGATCTTTGAAACTTCTAGTAATCTAGTTAGCTGTTTGCTGCTGAAATTGGATACACAAATACTCTTCATAAGACCAAGGTGAACACATTCCTCCATTTGTTTCCAAGTATCCAGATAGTCAACATCTGTTGTAATAACTGAACTGTCTTCTACTTTGAGAAAGAAGTCATCTCCCTCCTTGAAAGTGAAAGGGCAGTGCACATGATACAGATCAAGATAATCCAGTTTAAGATCCACAAGAGTCTTTTTAAAAGCTGACACCACCAACGCTGACCGATGTTTTGTGTTCAACAGCTTGCTGTGCCATCATCCAACTTTGCTTTCAAGGCAGCACCAACTTCTGGTTCGTTTTGATACACAGCAGCCCCGCCAGTGTGCCTGGTTCACAGATTAAACAGTTTAATTTAATCAATAAAACATTTTATAATTATATGTAATAGATGCATGATATTGGTTTGTTTCCACTGTTGTTGTAATACAACGTTCCATGTGTTAAATTTACAATCAAATATTATTTTGAAATAATGTTGCGCTTTTCTTTTTCTTTTTTAACCACGTGCGTGGCGGAGGGTATGATAACTGGTGGTAATTGGAAATGTTGTAAATATAGGTTGATTATTGTTCGCTGTCTTTTACGAGAGCCTGGCAATTATTTTTGTGGTCAGCCAGAAAGTGATGGAAAACATAATGACCATAGTTCCCAGTCTGCAAGTCCACATTCTTGTCCAGCTCACTGAAAGAAATGTTTTTATTCTCTGTTTGTTCAGTGGGATCAGGACTATGATTTAAATGAAGATTTTGAGTTCTAATTGATACATATATTTAGTAAAGTTTCACATGCACAACACGAAATATTCATTATGTTCATACTGACAGTAAATCTCTCTATCCCAAACAGCACAATAAGCAGTTCAGAGGCGACCTCTACGGTAAGTTCCTACCAAATTGTCTTTTGCCCTGACTACAGATAATGAAAATAAATGCTCGCCACAAAAGTGGGAAATAATAGTCACCACTTGCCACACGGATCTGTAAATATCATGGACAGCACACCAATAGTTACTTTAGTGAAAATCTAAGCGATCCTGTACGGTGTACAGTCCTCGTGAGTTCACTATCTATTATTATGGAAAATAACCGTTTTGTCACAGCCTGTCTCTGACATCATCCAAGGCAGCGCGCACTTTGGCAATGCAGATCTTACAGTGTCTGGGTGCAAAGTGAAGCCTCGTCTTGGCTCTCTCTCTGCATATTTAATTTCTCACCCAGGGGAGAATGTCTGTTGTGAAGGTTGTTGTCTTCAGACATTTCCTTCTAACTGATGGGAATAAAGATTAGCAAGTTGGGCATGTTACTAGCTTTTTGTTATTGTTCTAACTGTGTATGCATGTGTTGTATAACGTAATTTGTGTTTATTTCAGGAGTGATTTGGGCCTCTTGAATTTGTTTGGTAGATTGGGGTAGTTCCCTAGGTTTTTTATGAGGGGGTTTTCCGATTTGTTTGCGATTTGATACAAAGCGGTCGCGAGTTCTTGAAACCTTTGTATTAGTGTCTTCATTCCGGCGGCTTCCTGGGTGTCGGCCATCGAAAATCTAGAGGAGACGTGTAGTGCCTGTCGCAGTGCCCTGTTTTCTTTTCTTTGCATCCGTGCGATATGTGTTTTGGCTGCATATCCCCACACAGGACAGGCATACTCAAAAACTGATCTGACTAAACTGCAGCAGAGACTCACTCCTATGGTTGCTGCGAGGCTGCTGCTGCTGCTATTTAACAGCAGGTACAACTCATTCATCGTAGCACTCCCTTTTCTTCTGAGTTCATTTCTGTGTGTTCTCCACGTCAGGAGTTGGTCTAATGTGACTCCCAGGTATATAGCTGTTGCTCTCCATGGTATTTCTTGCCTGTGAAGACTAAGTGGCATGTTTTCTCAGTGATGAAGTGCAGGGGACTGTTTGCCTTTTCTCTGTGTGATCGTTAATGCTGGTAATTCTCCATTTACTGACCCAAGTCTCTGTTTGGCAGAGGAGGTTTTGCAGTCTGTGTGTGACTAGTTTTCTGTTTGTGGTGGGGGCAAAAAGGCCATGTCATCAGCATACTGAGCTGTATGGGTCTGCGGGGCAATCGGTGTGTCGGCCGTGTACAAGTTGTACAATACATAGCCTAGCACTGATCCCTGTGGGACTCCAGCTCGTATGCCTCATGTGGTGGACTTTGCAGTGTCTACTTTGACACAGAAGGTGCTACTGGCTAGGTAACTGCGCATAACTTAACAACTTGGCCAGGGAACCCTAAAGAGTATAATTTGTACAATAGTCTAGTGTGCCACACACTGTCAAAGGCCTTGGCTACATCAAGTAGCACTAGGCCACAATATCCTTTCCGGTTTAAGGCTTCTGTGGTGGCCTCAATCACTCTCGTGAGTTGTTGTGGTGCCGAGTGTTTGTTGCAAAATCTGAATTGAAACAGGGAGCATTTCTTCGCTGCATATGTAGTGTTCAATATGAACTAGCAGGAGGTACTCATAAAGTTTACTGAGTGTGGGAAGCAAACTTATGGGGCAGTGGTGCTGGGGAAAGAGGAGATCTCTCCCAGGTTTAGCAATCGTGACCACTTATGCACGTTTCCACTGATTAGGGAATTTTTGTGTTCGTGTGATCTCGAATACTTCCGTCAGTTTTTTTATAACTATCTGGGGCAGGTGCTTTAGCAGTTCATTTGTGAGGAGGTCGTGACCTAGGGCTTTCCTAGTGGGCAGCGTTTTGATGGCTTTGACAACTTCCTCGGTTGAGAAGGCAGGTATGTCATCATAGACGTCATCTTCTGCTGCAAGAAATGCAGCTAGCTGTTCACAGACTGTTCTCTTGTGTTCTTGGTCCTGTACCTCTGCTGGGGTGAACTGTTTCTTGGAAACATCGGCAAGTGCGTTGGCTATATATTGGGCATTGAACACTAGTCCTCTCTCACCATGCAGAGGCGGCATCCTTGCGCGTCTTTTAGTGAACTGCTTGGAGGTGCTCAGTGAGCGACACCTTAAGCTCTCTTCGAAGACCATTGAGCAGCCTCCTGGTTACCGGATTTTGTGTTATTTTCCATTCCTTCACAGTCCTGTTTTTGTGCCCAATCTGGGCAAGCAGCTAGGGTGGCAGTCGCTGGGTGGGAGGTGGCGCAGGAGTGGGGTCGAACGTTGGGCCCTTTGGTGCTTGCAGGATCACATCGGTGAAACTTCTCAGCATTTGTTCAATGTCATCTAAAGGGAGTGTGGTGTTTGTGAAGTTCGCTGTTGCACTTTCTTTGAATTGTTCCCAAATGGTACGTTTGTGTGTGACTAATTGCTGAGTGGGCGGTAGCCTCCTGCCCACATCGATTTCAAAGATTACAGGATTGTGATCGGATGTGTTCGGTGAACTCGCAGCCACAAAACCTGCAGACCTTTTGTAACAGCTATATCAAGGACGTCTGCCTGTTGCCGTTCGGTGTGGGCTCCTCTGGGCCCCACACATGTAGTTGGTGGTTGCGTGCGATGCTTTTCAGTTGGCGACCTGCTCTGTTTGCACACCTGGAAAGACAATCTGTGTGTTTTGCATTGCATCTCCACTATGAGCCTAAGGCGTCGGTGATATCCAGGACCTCAGGGGATGCCAGAATCTCCACCTCGTCCTTGGATGCGAAACTGTTAGGGAGTGGTGGTCCAGGGGCCACTGGAGTCTTCTGTTTTCTAACAGACTACTTCTTTATCTGTTTGCCCTCTCGCTGCTCTTTAGGAGCTTACTGGGAGGGCTTCTCTGAAGTAGCTTCCGGGACAAACGAAGACCGTGAAGCTCTTTGACCAGCCGCTGGTGGCTCCTTCAGCCACTGGCTGGTGTCCACTTTACCGGGGATAAAGCCATGGAAGCTAGATTCCCAGGGGACCCCATCCATGCAAGAGGAGCAAGAGGGGGCTGTTGTTTCTCCAGCTGGGCAGAGGGAACCAATGCCTCCGGTATTTGGGGGGACGGTACTCCCAAAGTAGAAGTTTCGGGAGCTGCAGAATAAGATAGGCCCCCAGCCACCAGGAGGAGAGATGAAGATGGGTGGCCCTAAGGGCCCACTGAAGAAAGCTTAGATGAGGAGCATAATGGAGTCAATGAGGGCGACATAGTCATAGCTGCAGCATAAGATAATAGCATTTGAACAGGGTTCAATCTTTCGTATTTCAGTTTAGCCTTGTGGTAGGACAGCCTGTCCGTGGTCTTGTACTCCATAATTTTCCACTCCTTTTGGAGTACTGTGCAGTCCAGCAAGCAGGGGCGGTGGTGCACTCCACAGTTGACACTGGTGGGAGGAGGGGCATACGGAGTATTCAGATGCAGTGGACGCCCGCAATCTCGGTATGTGGGAATGGCACCAGGAGGACATGTGCCCAATTTTCCAGCACTTAAAGCACTTCATAGGGGGAGGGATGTATGGTTTGAAATCACATTGGTATACCATCACTTTGGCCTTTTCGGGTAATGAATCATCCTCAAAGCCCACCATGAAGGCACCTACGGCAACCCTATTACCTTTAGGCCCCCTATAGATGTGCTGGATGAAGTGAAAACATATTTTTAAATTGGTGTGTAGCTTATAGTCAGATTGCAACAGGAAGTCGCGATGAAAAATAATCCCCTGGACCGTGCTGAGGCTTTTATGGGAATTGATCAAGCTGGTCGCAGGCGAGTAACACCTGGGACTGGACTTGGGATGCCATCTGAATCAGGACTGAGCCACTGCGCATTTTTGACAGCGCTGTCAATTCCCTGAACTTATCCTCCAGGTGCTCAACAAAAAAATAGAGGCTTTGTATCCAGAAAGGATTTCCCATCAGTTCTGCTGCACACTAAGTAATGAAGCAAATTTGGCATTCTTCTTTCCATAGCCCTATGTTCCTCCCATGTTGTAGCTAGGGAAGGAAACAGTTTAGGTTCATACTCAGGAGCACTGAATTCAACCTTCCCTTTTTTAGAGACTCCTGAGGCCATTTGGTCCCCAGCAAAGGGTGACTTGGTCAGCTTCATTGCAGGTCATCCTTCCTCCTGATGCCAACCACTCCGATCAGGGGCTCTCCACACGGGTGCCACCCAGTCACAGCAAAGGCCACTTGATGTTGCAGCTCAGGCATCAGTAGTGTGATCCCTGTGTAGTAAGGGGGCTGCAACCGAGAGGGTACATGACAACCCCTCCATGACAAACTGGCTACAGTGCTGGATATTGGGTGTGTAGAAATCCAGTATTGTCATGCGGCAGAAGAGGACAGCAGATAATGGATGGGAGATTATGTACCACATAAGGTGTCCTCACCCAAACAGCTGGAACATTGGTGGACAGTGCCATGACAATAATGGGTGCAGAAGATCTTAATGCGCGAGTGATATAAAACGCACCACGTAAGGCCCCCATACTTCACAAAATTTGGACTGTGTAGAGGTCAAACTCTAAAAGGGAACCATAACGAATAAGGCTGAAAAGTAGGAGACTCCTTTTAGGTCACCTCTTCTGACGGGCAGGAATACCTTGGGCCTATGATCTGTGTATTTCTGTACTACTGACTGTAGCCTTTCTTTGAATGACTCTAGAACTGTCACAGGCAAATCTGGTGGCTAGTAAAAACATGCAACAACTAAATGAATGACTCTAGGACTGTCACAGGCAAATCTGGTGGCTAGTAAAAACATACAACAGCTAACTTCACTATCACTCTCAAATTCAACATCAATAGAGAGAATCTTTTGTCAACTATGATGAACAATCCCTGTGCTTTTGATATGCGTTCCATAAATTATGAGTACCCTGTGTTACCAGTGATCGTCAGAATTGTTGGTATGCTTTAGTAGCTTGGTTAATCAGTGTACCATAGCCATTCTCCATACCTGTCCATTTGTCAATGTTTCCTCATGTGGTGAGCAGTATCCAACCTCATACACAGTTATACTTTATACTTTATCCTGGACAGTACACTGTTAACTTTATTCATAATTCACATATAAAGAATTCCTAGCAAATTGTTGTAACGTCCAAAAATTGTCTTTCATTTTATCAACTGCCACCACTGTTAATAAGTATCGTTTCCCTCCACAGTATTGCCACTGAATTCTTCATAGGAAGCTCTTCCATCCTTTTTGGTAGTCTTTGTTTTTACAAAATTCTCTTAGTTGCTATTATTTTTGTTTGCTAAATAGTATGAATTTCACAGATGTATGCAATAACTAATATTAAGCATATAAATGGTGGGGGAAAAGCATAGACAAGAAACAACATTTATTGCCTATTTGAAAGAAGAAACAAAATAGCATGTAATTTTGTGAAAGTAATTTACAAAATCATAACACCTGGCTTTGTAATTTACCAATGTTGGTTGATAGGGAAGGGATCAAACACCGAGGTCATCAGTCCCATTCGATTAGGGAAGGAAGTCAGTCTTGCTCTTTCAAAGGAACCATCCCGACATTTGCCTGAAGCAATTTAGGGAAATCACAGAAAACCTAAATCAGCATCATCAGGCGTGGGTTTTAATCATCATCCTCCCCAATGTGAGTCCAGTGTGCTAACCACTGTGCCACCTCGCTCAGTAATATACCAAGCAGCTATGGTATATTACATACCATAAAAATGATTAAGCACATTTATTATGTCATATGATAGCTCAAACAAGATTGAGCATATTACAAGAAATAATATAATTATCTTGATAAAATTCCAGCAAGTAAGGTATTGGCACACAGATTACATCACATTTTTGCATAAACATGATTTAGTCACAGGAATATGAACAGACAAAAGAAATATATGACAAAGTAAAAGAAAAAGTTTAATTTGAAAACAATGTTAAACTTACTATGTGCAAGTAATACATTTAGATGTAGATGTGAGTGTGAAAATAACCACTGAACAAATATAATACAACAATCAAAAAATTGGACGCCAAGAAACAGCTAGATGAGAACATAAAATAGCTCGTAATTTTTGAGCAAAAAGTTAGCAGTAGATAGGCATACAAATATGAGGTGATCCTCATTTTAGTTATTATATAGATCTGAGTAAGGTTTTGCCTTGCAGATATTGTTAGTTATACCGCCAAGCAAGTCACTTGCCTCCAGTTTTCTTAATATGTCCATTTACATATCTCTTATACAACGTATTTCTAGTCTTTTAAGCACTGGCCAATCCAATCCATCTGTCTTTCTGTAAATGAGTACGATAACCTTTAACCTGATTCCTCAATTATTTGTGTACCAAGTTAGCAATTCCATATAATAGTGTAAAATGTATGTAAATAAAGTTGATCAATTCTGTAACCCATTAACTGGACGTAATCTTCTGCGTTTACTAGCAGTATTGATCACTTGTGCAACTATTTTTGGATATCTCACCAAGCACATGTATTCTCATGGCACAGTATCAATATACACAGAGAAGGAGATCACAGGAACTCACTTTTCAGCAAATGTGACACGGATTGAGAAAAACCAGCAATTATGTTCTGACAATAAAATGATAATTAACAAACTGCACACTCCTAATGATCATTTTTACAAGAGAGTATTACTGCAAGAACACCATTCATGTAAATGTGCTAATCTTATGTTGTTAGTAATGCTTACATGAATAAATGTAGTATGTATTATTGTACACTCATTTTACCTAAATTCATAATAAGGCACTTTCAGCAGCAAACAGCGTAGTTTCTGCAATTACGTCCTTATTCTACAAATCACTGCAGTTCATAGCAGAGGGTAACTTTTATTGGACCTCATATTAAAGTTTCTTCTTGTTCTATTCACAGATGGAATGACTGCTGGCATGCCTGTGATTGAGTAGCTATTTGCTTAATTTATCTGTGCAATCTCTAAATTACAGATGTATAGGAAACTGTAGAATATTCATAGTTTCTGCAGTGAAAGACAATTCTTTTAATTTTTTCTACAAATTATCATCATATGACAGTCACTTTCTTTAAGTCTCTGCCAGTCAATATTTTTTTTATAATCACTGTTACACATTCTCTTGAGGGAAACAAGCCTGTGATCATTCACATCACCCTTCTTTGTAATACACTCCATGTTCCCTGTTACTTCGGCCTAGTGTGGGTGCCACACACTTGAGCATATTCAAATATGGGCCACAAAAGTGTTTCATTTGTAATCTCTTTTGCAGACAGACTACAGCTTTCCAGTATCCTACCAATGAATCATAATCTGCCATTTGCTTCACTTACAATAAAGCGGGGTGACTGCTCCACTTCGTATCTTCACACATCTCTCTACACATTAACACTTCAAAATATTTTTATGATGTGACTGACTCTAGTTGTGACCAATTAATCATGTAGTCAAAGGATAAGCAACACTTTTACGTTTCATGAAGTGTACAGCTTTACATTTCTCTACATTAAGAGCTAATTGGCATTCTTTGCACAAGGCCTACATTTTATCAAGGACTACAATTTTTACTGGGTAGGATTTCCTCACAGACGACTTCACAAGGGCTCCATTGTGCTGTGGTGGCTCACTAAGCTGTAGTGACTGAAGCTCCTTTTCAACGCCACTACTACTGATTACTGTGTTACCATTCTTATGAAATAGCTACTCAGTGATGGCCAAATTCCTCGAGTTTCCGTTGTGGAGCTACATATGAGAAAGTAATCACAGACTCACCTTTACAGTTTTTGTTTTGCTACTTCTACTTCAGTCGTTGATTTTTATTCCACTGAAAATAATAATCTATGACCAAAAGTTCTTGGTGCTTTGGGACAGCTCCAGTGATAATAGTATGCTATGGTAGTTATTGAAGACTTCATGCATTTTCCTTTTTCAAGCCAAAGATTTTATTTTGAGTTTTACCTCATTACAGAGGCTTATCTCAAACATAATAATTTACGGTACTCTGAAATTACTATACAAAGAATAAATGCTCTTAAACTACGTTTTCAAAATATTCCTCCAGGTGTTTTGATCTTGTGTGTCCTCTTCGTCTGTGCCCATTCTCCTCATTGAGTGCTGTTCATTTTGGAGCCAGGTGGTCATAGGTCGTCGTCTTCTTCTTCTCCCCTCCGGTTCCCACTCCAGTATCAATTTTGGTCTTCTGGCTTCCTCCATTCATCATACATGCCTGTACCACTGTAATTTCTCCCTATCCATTATATCATATATTCTTTCTTTTATTTCCATTCTCCTTATTATTTCGGTGTTCCGTATCTTCTCTTTCCTGGAGAGTCTTGCCGATCTTCTCCAGAAGTCCATCTCTAGAGCTTGTAATTTTTTAATGTGCTTCAGGTTAATTGTCCAGGTCTCCGTTCCATACAGAACCGCACTCTCGAATATAGATTTGTATATTAATTTTTTAGTTCTGCTCATTACATTCCTGCTCCATAAGACTGAGTTCAGCATCTCAATGACCTTCCATTCACCACTAATTCTTTTATTGATTTCTGGCTCTGATTTTCCCTCGATTTCTAAAAGGGATCCCAAATAACGGAAAGTGTTTATCTTTTTGATTTTCTTTCCTTCAATGTATAGCTCATCTGAATCATTAGTCAAGCATTCTGTTTTTTTGGTAATTAATCTTCAAACCCCAAGTTTTGTATGCTACTGCTAGTTGTTAGCACATATAGTTAGCATCCTCCCCATCTTGTGCTACAACTACTTGATCATCAGCAAACAAGAAATGATGTAGGTAAACTCCATCTCTTATTTCTAATCCCATACTATTGAATTTACAAGACCATGCTCTAAGGCTAATATCTACATAGGTTTTAAATAATGATGGTGACATGGGGCAGCCCTGTAAAAGGCCCTTGCTTGTTCTAAATTTCTGAGAAAGTTCATTACCAACCTTCACTTGGCAAATGTTACCTTTATACATCTGTTGTATTATTTTAATCAAGGAAGGGTTTATGTTTGCCATACGAAGTGCTCTCCAAAGCTATTTTCTTGGAACAGTATCATACGCTTTTTCTAGATCAATGAAAATTAATCCTATATTTTCTGATTTTTCCCTATGTTTCTCCAAAATCTGTCATAATGTGAAAATATGGTCTACACATGATCTCCCAGCCATGAAACCACATTGTTCTTCTTCGGTTCTAAATTTTTTTTCCAGTTTGTTTTTAATTATTTTCACAAAAATTCTCATTAATGTGTTTGTAACACAAATTCCTCAATAGTTTGAACAAATTTTGCAATCCCTTTTCTAAAATACGGTATTAATGTAACCTAGAAAAATCTCATTGGGTATTGAATCTCCATGTCTCATTTTGTTGAAGAGCTGTGTTATCAGTTTCACAATTTTGTCACCACCATATTTCAGACACTCTACACTGATATTGCCTGGTCCAGGTGACTTACCATTCTTTCTTGTTCTCAATGCCTAAAGTACTTCACTTTCTAAAATCTGGATCTCATCATCTCCATGTCCATTTTTTTCCACTGTTCCTTCTTCTAGATATTCTTCTTTGTCCTCATTTAATAATTTTTGGAAATAGTCTTCCCATTCCTTTTGTGTTATCAGTTGGAGATTGGTTTTGCTTTTTGTATCCTGTCAAAGCCCTTTTAATATTGACCATGCTTGCTTTGCTCTCCCAAATCCTAATTTGCTATTAACCTTGGCACATGTTCTTTCCCATGCTTCATTTTTTGCCATCCTTATTTTTTTTTCATCACTTCATTCTTCTTTTCCTTGTATATTGATCTTGTTTCTTCTGATTTATCATTCAACCACTAAAGGAATGCATTTTGTTTTTCTCTAACGAGGACCACTATTTCCTCTGACCACCACTCTGCTGCACGGTTGTGGTTGCTATCTTTTTACCCAACACCTCTGTTGCTATGATTTTCACATTAGTTTTTATATAGTGATATATTTCCTCTGTACTTCCTTCAAATGCTTCAATATAAAGCCAAACATACCTCAGTTAATATTTTCCTATACGTGAATTTATGCATTGTTTCCACTTATTGCACTATTTCTTAATAAAGTTCAGGATATTGTCTGTATATAGAAGAGCCTCTCTTCCCGTTTTAGTATGATTTTGATAAATATGTATTTTTTCAGAGTTTGGTTGACTGTTCACTGGATCTTGAGCCACAGTTTCTCTAAATGTTAACTAAACAATTCAAATAATTCTAGTTTCTGTCTGAGAAATGAATTTCTCCTCTTTAGTCATTTCTCCTCTTTAGTCATGAATGGTCACCACTTAACTGTGACCCAGAGCAAAGTTAATCACCTTATGGCACAACATGCTACTGAGCAGAACACACTTAACTCAATGGTTGCTTCACAACCTGTCCCATCTGGATCTTCACCTGCCACCTGCCTCCCACCCCCCCCCCCCCACCCCCCTCCCCCACCCCCGTCCCGTACCAGCTGCCATAGACAAGAACTGTCCATTAAACACATCTCTTGATACCACAATCCTCCTAACCTCAATTGCTGATTACCTCTGTCCTACATCCACCTCTGCCCCTGTCCACGTACCTCCCACTTCACTCAATTAATCTACAGTCACTTTCTCCCCTGCACAGTATTCCTCGTCCTCTTCTCTGAAACTTCTTGACAGGTTCAAATTGTGTGTTGGACTGTGACTCAAATCTGGAACCTTCGCTTTTCACAGGCAAGTGCTCTACCAAATGAACTATTCCAGCACAATCCACGACCAACTCTCACAGCTTTACTTACAGCAGTTCTCTTGCATAGCACACAGAAGAAGAACTTCTGTAAAGTGAACAGAAGTTCTCTTGCATACCGGAAGCACTAGCCCACAGAAGGTAAAGTTTCCATGTTCCAATCTTGGTCCTGCAAAAAGTTTTAATCTGTCAAGAAGTTTCAAATCAACACTTATTCTGCTGCTGCGTGAAATTCATTCTGGATTTCTTCACTTCATTAACTGTTGTAATGTCCCCTGCCTGCAGCATGACAAACTCACCGATGTCACATTCCTATCCCATTTCCTTGCTGCCTCTCTGTCCCTGTTGTGAGCCTTCTTTCACTCCATCCTTTCCTTCTCCTTCTCCTTCCCCCTCTCCCTCCTTGCTCCTTTCACTCATTCTACCCGACACAGCATCTCACATCAGCCAGGCTTCAGTGCCAGGAAGTGGTGTGTGTGTGTGCGCACAGGTGTTTTTATTACCCCTGAGGAAAGCCATTGCCCAAAAGCTCAGCATGATTTCCAGTACTGTTGGTATCCCTGTTGACCACTTAATGCCTGAACTACATTTTGATTTGTTGCCTTTACTCCTATAATTGTTCATATATTGTGTGTCTCATATATGAATACTACTACAGGCAGTAATTAAAAGACTGAAAACTAAACAAATAAAGTGAGAGTAAAGACAATATAAAATATAAACAATGTAAGTTTTGCAAGGCACTTGACAAAGATTTGAAATGTACACAGCCAGATGAAAATAAAGAGAAATACAAATGAATATGCATCAGCACCCACACACAATTTATATTCACAAGGAACAAGAAGCCACACCACCACAAAAATGGACACAGAAAGGAATGAAATTTGGCACACACACAGGGTTATATGCACAGCTGTAAAACTCTTTGGCAACCTACCCATGGAAATAAATCCCCGGCAAATCCATAAAGTGTTTTAAAATGTAGATTAAAGGTGTTTTCCCTTAACAACTCCTCCTATACCACAGAGATTTATAAATAATTAATCTTTTTTCCAGAAAAAATATCTGTAAATGGCAGCAAGTAGCCATATAAATACATTTCATTTTTTTTCTTTTGTAGTCTATGTTTGTACTGTTGACATGTTCCACATCATAATGATCCTTGTGAATATATCAATGGAGCAAGTAATTAACTAACTAAATGGAAACTGATCCTTCCAGAGAACTGGCAAGAAAACATCGGTCATTAAACTGCACTGTTTAAAGCATATCAGTAAACATATTGTATCTGCACCTGGTTGTTGCCTTTACAACAGTTTTTTACTTCGTAATGTACAAGTTTATAGATGGATAATGCTTTGCTAAATTTTTCACAAGCATTCCTAAAAGCAAGTTAAGAAAATCAGGATTTTGGTCATTTGAAGAAAGGAAGGAAGATAACAATTTAGAATGTTGTCAAATATGGATTCATTCGAGACACAAGGAGGAGGAGGAGGAGATTACTGTTTAACGTCCCGTCGACAACGAGGTCATTAGAGACGGAGCACAAGCTCGGATTAGGGAAGGTTGGGGAAGGAAATCGGCCGTGCCCTTTCAAAGGAACCATCTCGGCATTTGCCTGAAGCGATTTAGGGAAATCACGGAAAACCTAAATCAGGATGGCCGGACGCAGGATTGAACCGTCGTCCTCCCGAATGCGAGTCCAGTGTGCTAACCACTGCGCCACCTCACTCGGTCGAGACACAAGCATGGCTTGGACTACTATGGAGAAGAAATCACCTGTCTCCATTTCTGATGAACTGTCTTAGCATTTGCCTTTATTAATTTAGGGAAACCTGGATGGCCAGGCCGGAAATTAAAGTCCACTCCTCCAGATTGTGGGTACAGAACATTAAACATGCACTACCTTGCTTGGTCATCTGCTCATTTGAGATGAAATGCATTTCAGAATAGAAAAGGATGTGGTCTCCGCAAAGGGATCATCCCAGAATTTGCCTTAACCCAAGAAAAAAATACAAGAGTTAAATCTGGGTAGCTTGATAGAGATTTATAGCCTGCTCTTTGTGAATGCAAGTCATCAAAAGCAAACAAGGCTCACACAGGTCAGTGGCAATGGTTACAATATACCTTACAACAGGACAGTCAGACAGCAATGCACCAAAGAAGTTTTCTCATCAGCATTTTTCACAGTGTTGAAATAACCCTGATTAAAAGAAATGGAAACATAAATATCATGACACTGTAGTAGCTTGAAACTCATTATTATTATTATTATTATTATTATTGTTGTTGTTGTTCTGATAATTTAGATCATACTGTGCAAAACATTTATTCAGAATAATTTATTATACAAAATGCAAAATACTTGACTGCAGCAACTTAAAAAATAAAAATAAAATGCTGTTGGAAGACAACCAAAATTCACCAATCAATCACTGTTCACTTGACTTACATGGGTTTGTTTCTTTTTTTCTTTCTTTCAATTACTACATCACAACAGCTCGCAACTTTTAACATTTAACTGAATGTTTGAAAATCTCAGCTGAATCACTTGCATGTGAACAGCCATTCACAAAATATACGTAAAATTTTGCAATGGACGTAATGAATCATAAGATAGTGGCTGCATCTGGCCAGGTTTCGTGGTTCCAATGGTATATGAGTACAAGCAATAGTAGCCTTATGAGAGGGGAAAAGTATGAAATGTAAAGATGTGGCAGAAAAACAAATGTTTACCAATTGATCAGAAAGTTAAGCTTAGCAATTAATAGGCTCCATCAGACTTGCTGTAAAAGATTTAAGAAATGAAGGGAAGGCATTCCTACTTTTCTGTCTACTGGGTTCCCTTCCTGCCTAGCTAATACATACTTAACCATAAAATGCAGATGCAGAGTCGCACACAGGCCCAACAAAGAGATTGCTAAACAAATGAGCTTTTGGCCAGCTGGTTCAAGTAGACATTACACGTGCACACACAGATGCACATGTGCAAATGTGGCTGCCCCCTGCCTCCCACCCTAAAGACACAGTTTTTTGTGTGTGTGTGTGTGTGTGTGGGGGGGGGGGGGGGGGGGGGGGAGCACATGCATGTGTTTTTGTCTACCTTAGAAGAACGTCTTTTGGTGAAAAGCTCACTTGTTTTGCAGTCCTTTTGTTGTGCTCACTAGATGTCAGTCACTTTGTTACTCTAGTCAGCTTCAGCCCTGGGTTCGAGTTGGTATTTGTCCCACTTTAAGTGCCAATAGCTCATGCTTTGCACAGACCTCAAATGACCTCATTGTTTGCAGACAATTTGTGAAAACTATTTCTGTGGCAGGGCAAGAGATGGTTTGGTAGTCCGGTGATTGGCAATTCTGGAAAAGCAAATAATCTGTATGCCTGATGCATCACAAGGATGTGCTGCAGGAAGCCAAACGGTGGTTCCCAGCCTACATCTGCATTTATACTCCACAGATCACAGTACAATGCATGGAAGAGGGTAATTCATACCAATATAATCAATGTTCTGTTCTATTTGTATGTTGTGTGACGCAAAAATGACTGTCCATATGCCTCTGTATGTGCTATAATCTCTCTTATCTTATTTTCATGATCCCTCTATGAGATACACAATCATGACAATATAATGGCTACACAATGTTCGTATACAGGTTCTCTAAATTTACCCACCAGCATTTCATGAGAACTATGTCATCTGTCCTCCAAGAACTTCCATTTAAGTTCCCTGAACATTCCTGTTATACTTTCACACAGGCTACAGCTACCTGTTACTTTCTTTACAGCATGTCCTTCAGTTTGTTTGATGTATATTTCCATACCTATTCAATAAGGACTCTAAAGATGGAAGAATATTCTAGAGTTGGTTGCACGAGTGTCTTGTATGTGATTTCCTTCACAGATGCATTCCACTTTCCAGTAACCCTTAAAACAAATCTGTCTTTTTCATTCACTTCCCTAACACTGATTTTAGGGGATCCATTTCATATCACTTCTTAATATAACACCTAAACACTTATTCAATGTCATCTCCTCAAGATGTTCATCACTAATTTTCTAATCAGATACTATGAGGTTCTTTCTCTTTCTTATGAGCACTATCTCACCTGTTGTGCAATAGGCTCCCCAAGTGACTCAGTAACTACTAAATCTTCAATCATAGTTAGGTATGAGATGGTACATTGTGAAAAGTGTGACAAGAAACTTTAAAAAAAGAAGTGGGCATGTGCGCATGTTCTGTTACAATGTGGCAGAACCGGCCAGTGTTTGACATAGCCAGGACACTGTGGTGGCCAAGCTGGGCTGCACAAGATTCACAGTGTCATCAACTGATGGCGACACCCTTTGAGGCACAGTTATTGGCAGACACAGAGTAAGAGAAATTTATACCACAAATCAGGCAAATGCAGGCTTTGGCCACTGTGGCCAGGAAAACCTGGCCACTGGCTTGAAATGTGGAAGGCAACCACCATGGATGAATTGACTGCCCAGAACTAATATCAAATAAGACCAAATTTAATAGAAACTAAATTCAACTAGTGAAAGGGAATCCAGTGACAAGGTACACAGACAAAATTAAGGTAAGTATGTGGGTGAAAACGAACCCTCGATATGAAGTGTAACTTTTAAGTTATTTAATGTTAAATGTTTATGTATAAAACAAACTTGGCCATCTTTGCACGAGGCTTTTTGGCCTGGGGACATGTTACATGTATTCTGTATGGCAGTCGAGTTTGAGATCTGAAACAAACATACTTATGAGTGGCTATAGGTCACACAAGCAAGTCAAAATATTTCTTAGTACTGACTCACGGACCTGTGACATGCATGTCGATAATGAATACCCTGAAATATTTTCCACATGCGGACTTTGAATATTTTTTGTTAGGCAATCTAATCTGAACTTTAAAACTTTACAGCAATTATTTTTGAGAGTAGAGTGATTTGCACTCAGAAATTGGTTAGTTCACAATTATGGAACTCTAACTTGAGATTTGTGCTGCAGAAACTTAACCTTTCTTCTTTCCCCCCTCCTCCAGAAGTTTACACAAACGTGACATACTGTTCCATTCAGACAATTATTTGTGATGAAAGATTATTAACTGCAACAATTGTTACTTTATTTGAAAAAAGATCAGTTTTGTTAGCATTTACAATGCAGTTAGTAGTGAAAATTATTGTCACCCCACATTACTGCCTGCATTTATTTGAACTTCTCACTGAATTTTTTGCGGTTAGTGTGACAGATGCGTTAGTTGGGCCCTGGACTGTAGAGTAGCCTCTACTTGAAAATCCAACCTGGCATTTTGGAGGTCCTATAAACATGATTTTTTGGTTTATAATTTATTATTTTGTGCAGTTTCACATGGGGACTCAAGCTATTGATTGAACAATTATTTTTGTGGAAGCACAAGTTTTAGCTTCTCCATTCACCATTTATTAACTGTATTGTCGCATATGGTTGGTCTCATCCAAGAACATTCATTCACTTTCATTATTTATCCATCAGGTCACAGGTATAGGGAACACAGTGTCAAGCCTACATGGTATTTGCAGTATTACAGCAATGTTCACAAACTGATGCTGAGGAAGCAAGGAGTGGCATTTGCCATTGTGAAATATGTCCACACCACCTTTGCCGTCCTCCTTATAAAGGTAGTACTCTCTGGGCAGACCATACCCACTTACTACAGGGGTGTCAGGCTCTTTAAATGAGTTTCTTGTAGATGCAGACAGAGAGGTTTGCCTGTGCAACAAGTCTCGGTCCCTGCACATGAACGGTAAACCCAATCAGTTTTCACTGCTGAGTGGAGCGATTTTATCGTTGAGGTTTTTCTACATCTACTGTTTTCTTTTGTTGCTGAGACTGTACATGTACGGTAGCTGAGGTTTCAGAAGAGGGATTTGTTTGTTCCCTCTGACAAGACTTCATACCGTTACTTCCATGGATGTGTGCTCTTCAAGACTTGTCAATGACAGCCGGCCGCGGTGGTCTAGCGGTTCTAGGCGCGCAGTGCGGAACCGCGCGACCGCTACGGTCGCAGGTTCGAATCCTGCCTCGGGCATGGATGTGTGTGATGTCCTTAGGTTAGTTAGGTTTAAGTAGTTCTAAGTTCTAGGGGACTGTTGACCACAGATGTTAAGTCCCATAGTGCTCAGAGCCATTTGAACCATTTTTGTCAATGACATGACTGTGGCTTTTGGCTTGCCCTTTTGTGTTTTTGTTTATTTGTCTGACATTTGACTTACATTATCGTTGTTAGTTGTGTCTGACAATTTTGGAATGCTTCTTATTAGACTTAGTGACACCTTTGTGGTGCAGCTTGCTTTTTAGTGACCTTGATTCTCTGCATAACTGAACTAATAGTTACCAGCGTGTAAGAAATGGTTGCTTCGCGGCTTCCCTTTTAGGAACATCAATCTGTGTTTCCACTGCTAAGGGGTGCATTAACCACTAACCAAATGAGGTCGCGGGTGTGCATCGACTCATCTAATTTTTTCAAATCAGTCTTGTACCTTCCTCATCCTCGAAATGTTGGCTCAGTTCCGGGCTATATGGCCACCAGAGCGAGTTAATCTTGCAAGAAAGCAGCCTTGCTACCTCAACCAGACATTGCCTGTCTGCTACACGTGAAGACTGAGTGGTCATATTGGTGACACTTAAAACACTGCAGTCAATTTACAGTATGTGGCTGCACTTTCAGCTGGAGTAAACATGTGTTAATGTGCTCTGCTAGGGTTGGCAAATCAAAAGTTACTACAAAAGAAGCAGTCTTTTCACCAATGACCTGCTCCATTACATGTCTTGGGCGTCTGTTAGTCCTTAATTATCCTCCCAACACTGTACAAAAAACAAATCTCCCATGCCCTTCTTTCCAGTCTCCCGCCACCTCACAAAGTCCCACCACCCGGCCATAGAGGAGCAACTCAGCATCATCCAGGACTGGAGCAACTGAGTTACATTCTCCGCCAGGGTTTCGACGACTTCTCATCGTGCCCTGAAATTAGAAATGTCCTACCCACTATCCCCCCCCCCCCCCCTACCATGGTATTCCGCCGTCCACCGAAACAACGCAATATACTCATTCATCCCTACACAACTCCTGCTCCCAATCCCTTACCTCACGGCTCATATCCCAGTAATAGACCTAGATCCAAGACCTGTCCTATACATCCTCCCACCACCACCTAACTCCAGTCCAGTCACAAACATCACCTATCCCATCAAAGTGTGAAACTAGTCGTGATCTACAAGCTAAGCTGCAACCACTGTGCTGCATTCTATGTGGGCATGACAATCGACAAGCTGTCTGTCCACATGAATGTCCGCTGACAAACTGTGGGCAAGAAACAAATGGACCACCATGTTGCTGAGCATGCTGCCAATCATGACATCCTTCATTTCAATGACTGCTTCACAGCCTGTGCCATATGGATCTTTCCCACCAACACCAGCTTTTCTGAATTGTGCAGGTTGGAACTTTCCCTACAATATATCAGATTCCCGAAACCCTCCTGGCCTCAACCCTTGTTATGTTGTTCTCTCCCATCCAGTCCCTTCTCCATTACACAGCACTACACAGCCCTCATTCCTGCATCGCACACAGTCTTTTTACTTTTCCACTATCATCCCCCCCTCCCCACCTCTCTGCTGCTTTCTGTCTAACCTCTTGACTGCACATAGGTGCCCTACCCTGTTTCCATCTCACTCTGCACGCTCCTCAACAGCACATCACTGTCTGCCACCCGTACCCTACTAGCCCTTCCCCTCCCAGCCCCAGCCTCCTCCTTATCCCCACCCAGTCACCATGCCCATAATGAAAGTGCTGGCAGGTCGACAGACACACAAACAAACACAAACATACACACAAAATTCTAGCTTTCACAACCAACGGTTGCTTCGTCAGAATAGAGGGAAGGAGGAGGAAAGATGAAAGGATGTGGGTTTTAAGGGAGAGGGTAAGGAGTCATTCCAATCCTGGGAGCGGAAAGACTTACCTTGGGGGAAAAAAGGACAGGTATACACTCGCACACACACATATCCATCCGCACATACACAGACACAAGCAGACATTTGTAAAGGCAAAGAGTTCGGGCAGAGATGTCAGTCGAGGTGGAAGTACAGAGGCAAAGATGTTGAAAGACAGGTGAGGTATGACCGGCGGCAACTTGAAATTAGCGGAGGTTGAGGCCTGGTGGATAACGAGAGGGGAGGATATACTGAAGGGCAAGTTCCCATCTCCGGAGTTCTGACAGGTTGGTGTTAGTGGGAAGTATCCAGATAACCCGGACGGTGTAACACTGTGCCAGGATGTGCTGACCGTGCACCAAGTCATGTTTTGCCACAGGGTGATCCTCATTACCAACAAACACTGTCTGCCTGTGTCCATTCATGCGAATGGACAGTTTGTTGCTGGTTATTCCCACATAGAAAGCTTCACAGTGTAGGCAGGTCAGTTGGTAAATCACGTGGGTGCTTTCACACGTGGCTCTGCCTTTGATCGTGTGCACCTTCCGGGTTACAGGACTGGAGTAGGTGGTGGTGGGAGGGTGCATGGGACAGGTTTTACAGCGGGGGCGGTTACAGGGGTAGGAGCCAGAGGGTAGGGAAGGTGGTTTGGGGATTTCATAGGGATGAACTAAGAGGTTACGAAGGTTAGGTGGACGGCGGAAAGACACTCTTGGTGGAGTGGGGAGAATTTCATGAAGGATGGATCTCATTTCAGGGCAGGATTTGAGGAAGTCGTATCCCTGCTGGAGAGCCACATTCAGAGTCTGATCCAGTCCCGGAAAGTATCCTGTCACAAGTGGGGCGCTTTTGCAGTTCTTCTGTGGGAGGTTCTGGGTTTGAGGGGATGAGGAAGTGGCTTTGGTTATTTGCTTCCGTACCAGGTCGGGAGGGTAGTTGCGGGATGCGAAAGCTGTTTTCAGGTTGTTGGTGTAATGGTTCAGGGATTCAGGACTGGAGCAGATTCATTTGCCACGAAGACCTAGGCTGTAGGGAAGGGACCGTTTGATGTGGAATGGGTGGCAGCTGTCATAATGGAGGTACTGTTGTTTGTTGGTGGGTTTGATGTGGACGAACGTGTGAAGCTGGCCATTGGCCAGATGCAGGTCAATGTCAAGGTAAGTGGCATGGGATTTGGAGTAAGACCAAGTGAATCTGATGGAACCAAAGGAGTTGAGGTTGGAGAGGAAATTCTGGAGTTCTTCTTCACTGTGAGTCCAGATCATGAAGATGTCATCAATAAATCTGTACCAAACTTTGGGTTTGCAGGCCTGGGTAACCAAGAAGGCTTCCTCTAAGTGACCCATGAATTGGTTGGCGTACGAGGAGGCCATCCTGGTACCCATGGCTGTTCCCTTTATTTGTTGGTATGTCTGGCCTTCAAAAGTGAAGAAGTTGTGGGTCAGGATGAAGATGGCTAAGGTAATGAGGAAAGAGGTTTTAGGTAGGGTGGCAGGCGAATCTGCTCCAGTCCTGAATCCCTGAACCATTACACCAACAACCTGAAAACAGCTTTCGCATCCCGCAACTACCCTCCCGACCTGGTACAGAAGCAAATAACCAGAGCCACTTCCTCATCCCCTCAAACCCAGAACCTCCCACAGAAGAACCACAAAAGTGCCCCACTTGTGACAGGATGCTTTCCGGGACTGGATCAGACTCTGAATGTGGCTCTCCAGCAGGGATACGACTTCCTCAAATCCTGCCCTGAAATGAGATCCATCCTTCATGAAATTCTCCCCACTCCACCAAGAGTGTCTTTCCGCCGTCCACCTAACCTTCGTAACCTCTTAGTTCATCCCTATGAAATCCCCAAACCACCTTCCCTACCCTCTGGCTCCTACCCCTGTAACCGCCCCCGCTGTAAAACCTGTCCCATGCACCCTCCCACCACCACCTACTCCAGTCCTGTAACCCGGAAGGTGCACACGATCAAAGGCAGAGCCACGTGTGAAAGCACCCACGTGATTTACCAACTGACCTGCCTACACTGTGAAGCTTTCTATGTGGGAATAACCAGCAACAAACTGTCCATTCGCATGAATGGACACAGGCAGACAGTGTTTGTTGGTAATGAGGATCACCCTGTGGCTAAACATGCCTTAGTGCACGGTCAGCACATCTACATCTACATCTACATCCATACTCCGCAAGCCACCTGACGGTGTGTGGCGGAGGGTACCTTGAGCACCTCTATCCGTTCTCCCTTCTATTCCAGTCTCGTATTGTTCGTGGAAAGAAGGATTGTCGGTATGCCTCTGTGTGGGCTCTAATCTCTCTGATTTTATCCTCATGGTCTCTTCGCGAGATATACGTAGGAGGGAGCAATATACTGCTTGACTCTTCGGTGAAGGTATGTTCTCGAAACTTTGACAAAAGCCCATACCGAGCTACTGAGCGTCTCTCCTGCAGAGTCTTCCACTGGAGTTTATCTATCATCTCCGTAACGCTTTCGCGATTACTAAATGATCCTGTAACGAAGCGCGCTGCTCTCCGTTGGATCTTCTCTATATCTTCTATCAACCCTATCTGGTACGGATCCCACACTGCTGAGCAGTATTCAAGCAGTGGGCGAACAAGCGTACTGTAACCTACGTCCTTTGTTTTCAGATTGCATTTCCTTACGATTCTTCCAATGAATCTCAGTCTGGCATCTCCTTTACCAACGATCAACTTCATATGATCATTCCATTTTAAATCACTCCTAATGCGTACTCCCAGATAATTTATGGTATTAACTGCTTCCAGTTGCTGACCTGCTATTTTGTAGGTAAATGATAAAGGATCTATCTTTCTGTGTATTCGCAGCACATTACACTTGTCTACATTGAGATTCAATTGCCATTCCCTGCACCATGCGTCAATTCGCTGCAGATCCTCCTGCATTTCAGTACAATTTTCCATTGTTACAACCTCTCGATACACCACAGCATCATCTGCAAAAAGCCTCAGTGAACTTCCGATGTCATCCACAAGGCCATTTATGTATATTGTGAATAGCAACGGTCCTATGACACTCCCCTGCGGCACACCTGCTGCGTCCTGTTATCTAGGAACTCCTCAATCCAATTACACAATTGGTCTGATAGTCCATATGCTCTTACTTTGTTCATTAAACGACTGTGGGGAACTGTATCGAACGCCTTGCGGAAGCCAAGAAACACGGCATCTACCTGGGAACCCGTGTCTGTGGCCCTCTGAGTCTCGTGGATGAATAGCGCGAGCTGGGTTTCACATGACCGTCTTTTTTGAAACCCATGCTGATTCCTACAGAGTAGATTTCTAGTCTCCAGAAAAGTCATTATACTCTAACACATCCTGGCACAGTGTTACACCGTCCGGGTTATCTGGATACTTCCCACTAACACCAACCTGTCAGAACTCCGGAGATGGGAACTTGCCCTTCAGTATATCCTCTCCTCTCGTTATCCACCAGGCCTCAACCTCCGCTAATTTCAAGTTGCCGCCGCTCATACCTCACCTGTCTATCAACATCTTTGCCTCTGTACTTCCACCTCGACTGACATCTCTGCCCGAACTCTTTGCCTTTACAAATGTCTGCTTGTGTCTGTGTATGTGTGGATGGATATGTGTGTGTGCGCGAGTGTATACCTGTCCTTTTTTCCCCCAAGGTAAGTCTTTCCGCTCCCGGGATTGGAATGACTCCTTACCCTCTCCCTTAAAACCTAAAACCCACATCCTTTCATCTTTCCTCCTCCTTCCCTCTTTCCTGACGAAGCACCCGTTGGTTGCGAAAGCTAGAATTTTGTGTGTATGTTTGTGTGTCTGTCGACCTGCCAGCACTTTCATTTGGTAAGTCACATCATCTTTGTTTTTAGATATATTTTTCCTACGTGGAATGTTTCCCTAGACACGGGTTCCCAGGTAGATGCCGTGTTTCTTGGCTTCCGCAAAGCGTTCGATACAGTTCCCCACAGTCGTTTAATGAAAATATATATATATATATATATATATATATATATATATATATATATATATATATATGAGGTGACTTACCGAACGAAAGCGCTGGCAGGTCGATAGACACACAAACAAACACAAACATACACACAAAATTCAAGCTTTCGCAACAAACTGTTGCCTCTCAGGAAAGAGGGAAGGAGAGGGGAAGACGAAAGGAAGTGGGTTTTAAGGGAGAGGGTGAGGAGTCATTCCAATCCCAGGAGCGGAAATTTGGAATGACTCCTCACCCTCTCCCTTAAAACCCACTTCCTTTCGTCTTCCCCTCTCCTTCCCTCTTTCCTGATGAGGCAACAGTTTGTTGCGAAAGCTTGAATTTTGTGTGTATGTTTGTGTTTGTTTGTGTGTCTATCGACCTGCCAGCGCTTTCGTTCGGTAAGTCACCTCATCTTTGATTTTATATATAATTTTTCCCACGTGGAATGTTTCCTTCTATTATATATATATATATATATATATATATATATATATATATATATATATATATGTGTGTGTGTGTGTGTGTGTGTGTGTGTGTGTTTGCGCGCGCGCGCGTGCTTGTGTGTTGCTTTTGCGTTAGTGTGTATGTGCACGTCTGTCGTCTAATTTTGATGAAGGCCTTACTGGATGAAAGCTATATTTGTGACAGTCTTTTTGTTGTGGCTATCTGCAGCTCAGCATCTCCACTATATGGTGAGTAGCAACTTTCCTTTACACAATATTGTTACTCCTTCATCAGAAAATCCTTTCAGCAGTTCCTTTGCATCAATACTCATAATTCATATATAATGTGTCTCTTCAATGCTGCATATCCGAAGATTCATCCTCAGATTGTATGTTAGTCATTATTTTGAATTGACTGCATCAAAGGGCATATCCACATATGAAGCTATGAAGTTTTACTTAATTGATTATCTTGGTGCTGCCTCCATTTCTTCTTTGGAGGCAGGAATATGTCCACATATTTCTCTCTACTGCAGAGAAAATTAACTAATGAAAGAATTGTGAAAATTGGGTAATTCTCAAAATGCTACATGAAGTAATGTATCCGAACCTTTAAACATTTGAATTCTGCAACATTCCACTTAATATAGCAGCATAACTTGAACAAGTAAAACAAATAATTCACCTGCCTTCTGCAGCCATAACAAAATGACTCCATTTTCATTTGCACCCTGAAATTCCTGCCAAGTCTCTACACCAGGGCTTCACACCATGTGTGCTCATGGTGCAAGCTGTGGGCAGCAAGGTGCGGGCATGGAGCATTACAAGCACATTACCCTCACTATTGGCACTGGGTAGAGACGGGGGAGGGAGCGGATGGAGAGTTGAGTGGGGGACAGAAAAGTTGCTGTCGCACATTCATCATGCAGTTTAAATCTGCGACCAGCTGCTTGGGAATCTTTATATGAATGTTATTGCTGCTAATGAAGCAAATAAACAAACATTTACATGTGCCACTTTAACATATAGTTATAAATTTTTCTTAATTTACTTTGTGAGTTGTTATACAAAAATGAGCCATTTAAAGTGTGGGATTCTTGGTTCTCTTGCATTTTTTCCCCCTTAACAATTACTTCTATGTTTGGAGTAATTGTTGCTGTGTGTTGTGCATGCAGTTTAAATTATGACCAGACAGTGAGTTTCTCAGGCACATCTTATTACTTTTCATTACAGAGAACAATTGTTCATAAACATACATGGAACTGAAAATTGATATTATTGTGGACGCCTGTTTGTGGAAATGAGGAAATCTATCCTGAGTGACATACCTATAGATCTGCAAGATGTTTTTCTTGTACAGACATTTGTCCTTGTATTCTATATCACACTGCAGGTCAATATTTTCTAGCTCTAGTTCACAATAAATCTCTTCACTATTGGCTGAATATGCAAAGGAGAACAGATAAAAATCACTTTCTAATGCAGTCAGATCTTGAAAATGTTGCTCAAATTCTTCCACAAGGGATACTAAAATATATGAACAACATTGAAAGTCTATGTTAACAACAAAATCTCACACAGAAGATAATTTACAAAAATAAGCTCGATTTCTTTTTTCCAGCTGCCTCTTTGCACACCTAATGCTTTGTGTAAAACGGTATTATTCCTCGTACAGGGGACTGAGACACGAAGATACTGTCAGCATTACACACAACAGAATCACCGTTGCTGCTCTTAGATGGCACCTCTGTCAAAGGTGACCCAATCATATTTCACAGTGGGCACCTCTCCCATGTCGTCATGAGCAAACAGCGTGCACACATTTCCCTCACTCCACAAGACACACTGCAGCTGCTCTGCTTGCGAGTAAGAGTGTATACAGGTGCGAGTACTTACGCTCAATGTCTGCAAGTTGATAAGCTCTATCATACACTATGAAAAAGAACAGAGATACTATACAAAGCAAAGATTTCACATCTTTATCAAAGACCATCGCTGGTACATGTTTAGCAGAATTGACAGAACTGACATTTAAAAATTTTATGTTCAAACTTCAACATTATATTAAATACATGGAACATAAATATTATGGAGTGAAACAAGTAGCTTTTATGGACAAAGTTTTTATATGAATTTTTCTTGATGTAAATGAAGATTCCGATACCTGCTGATATTGTAAGATTCCTAATATATCAATGGCTTGATTACATTACCCATCGCAGGAGACCACACTTTTGAGTTAAAGGAATTATACGAGGGCTATCCACAAAGTACATTACGTTTTGGAATTAAAAATAAAAAAAGTATTGGAAATTTTTTTTATTATATACAGATGAAAGCAACACTTAAATACTACTTTTCTACATAGTTGCCATTTAAATTAAGGCACTTATCGTAGCGATGGACGAGCTTGGAAATTCCTTCGTCGTAAAATTCAGCCGCCTGCGCCTTCAACCATGTAGCGACTGTCTTTTGGGACAGAAAAGGTGTGATTTTTGTGGATTTCCTGGAAAGAGGCACTACAATAAACTCTCAAAGGTATTGCCAAACTCTGCACAACCTCAGAAGAGCAATACAAAACAAGCGCAGGGGAAAGTTGGGCTCAAAGATCTTGCTGATTCATGACAACGCCCGGGCCCACTCGGCAAATGCCACTCGTGAAGTTATCGAATCTTTTAAGTGGGAGTTGTTTCCTCATCCGCCGTACAGTCCCGACCTGGCACCGAGCGACTTCCACTTATTCCCAGCAATGCAGAAGTGGTTGGCTATGCAGCATTTTGATGACGATGCACAGCTTCAAGAAGAGGTAACCACGTGGTTGAAGGTGCAGGCGGCCGAATTTTACAACAAAGGAATTTCCAAGCTTGTCTATCGCTACGATAAGTGCCTTAATTTAAATGGCAACTATGTAGAAAAGTAGTATTTAAGCGTGGTTTTCATCTGTATATAATAAAAAAAATTTCCAATACTTTATTTATTTTTAATTCCAAAACGTAATGTACTTTGTGGATAGCCCTCATACTTTTCTGCCACAACTGAGAATTCCCCAATTTCATGTGTTTAAGAAACTGATCAGCCTGTTTAGCCTATGAGTAGTGCCCCATTCATAAGCCACTTCACTGAATTTAGTAAAGTACCATCTCTCCCCCTTCACCTTTGTTTCTCCTCATTCTCACATTAGGTACGTCCCTCTCACCCTGAGGTTTGAGTGACCTGCCCCTTCTGTCTCCTTCCCCAAACTACAACTCTTTCCATTCTGAGAAAGAAATTAACAGTGCCAAATGTTAGGAATATATTTTTTTACGTTTTTTAAAATTTTTAAAGATGCGTCAGCAGAACAATCATTTTCGCTTCTGAAAGAAAGTACTAGCCAGCCACTCTCAAATAATTTTCTTTTTAAGACAGTTTGGTTCAGGTTACCCTATTACTAACCACAATCTTAAAGTTTGTCATTGACTGCTATGGAGAACTAGCTAGTAAAGCTCTCTGCACATATTCCACAGGCTAGCTATACTCTACTTGCCCGTTGTAGTTGTTTTTGTTAAATTTTTGCCCATTTCTTTTATATCTGCCCTAGAATTTACGATTTTTGCCATTGCTGTTGTGATTACCACTACCATTACCAGAGGTCTGTGTGCGGTAAGGTTGCCATCTGTGTTGTAGTGTGAATCAGTTGTTCGCTTGTTGGTCCGTAAATCTCTGTGGCAGTATCTGCATATTAACAGGCACGGGTTGTACTGGTCTCTCTTCGTATATCAAATGTATTGAGCCCAGTATAGACAGAAAGTATCTGGTGTCATGTTCCGGAATGGTAATGAGTTTTTCCCTAATGTGGACAGGAAGACTGTTGTATCCTGCCTACTCGTCAAACATGGGGTGCCTAAGAAACCTGCTTTCTCAAGTCACTAGACAACAGTTCAAGCAAATCATATAAAGAGTTTTATGACAATACTTAACTTTGACAATAAAAGAAGTGTTGCAAGCAAAGGGCAACATGCAAATAAGAAACCTCTTCAGTATATACAATTCCAATACAAGTAAAGTAATACAGTGAATGTTTCTATCCAGGTCGCTGGTCTTGACACTTCTGTAGAACTCAGCTGTGAACAGTCAGGGGCAGACCGCTGCTGTCGCGTTGTCATCCTAGAGACAGGTCGGTCAGTGTGCTGCTATTGGCTGACATCATCTTCACAGCCCTCTCGCTCTATTGTTTCTGACTGGTGTGCTGGCACTTGACTTTACGCCGGAAATAGATGGCTCTATAAATTTTTAGCATGTCTACTTGAGATACTGGGTTTGTCCAGTATCTGGTTTTATTCAAATATTTTTCAAAATAGTCCCTTAAGCTTCCATGTTTGCTACTGAATGGAGTTGGGTTGAATACTTCACATCTGAGCCTCTCTTGTACAGTCTCAGACCAATATTTATCCAGAAAGGCTCTCTCAAACTGTTCATAGTAGTGGCAAATGCCCATAGTAGAATGTCACCCTGTGTGTATCCAACAACAAATCTAATTTTCTGGGCTTCAGTCCAGGAAGAGGTAAAACATTTCAAAATGCTCTGATAAGGACCACAGGGTTTGTTCTTTTCCTTTTAGAGGTAAATCTCGGAAATTGTCAATGCCTAAGTAATCCCTCATCTGCAAGCAATGCTGATAAACATGCTGCACTGTCAGTGAGAGGCACATTTATGTTCGCTTGTGGCATAGTGCATGGCAATTGCACTTGCTCGACAGATACAACAGCTGGCAAGTGTTGCTGCATTCTGCAACCTTCGCTATTTTCCTTTGATGGGCTAGCAACATATTGTGTGTAACCAGTCAAAGTATCTAACTTCTGTAAAGGCATGGGTTTGTTTTCTGACAAATGTTGTTTTGGAATGTCAGTAGTTTTAGCAATACTGCCTCGTAACTTTTCCTCTGCTTCTTTTAAATCTGAATCTATTTTAGATAGAAACTGACTTTCCCTGTATTTTAGAGCTTCTTCTGCTGTATCTACATAAATTTTGCACTCTGACACTACCTTTTCAGCAAGGGTGCTGCCCTTATTCAGCATCCCAGCTTCAGCTTTTCCAGTCATTTCCTTCACATCTGCACATATCTTATCTTTCTGTTTTTTGGCAAATTTTGACTCTAAACTTAATGGTCCACTCTTAGACTTAACTTTTGTACCTCTATAGGTAAGCTTTTGCACGTCTTACAGCTTGCTGACTGTGTTCGTCACATTTTTTACCGACGCATCCACTTGGAACTGCATCTCCTGAATTTGAGAATATGCTACACTAAGGTTCTGTTTATCATTTATGGATGATACTCTATCCGTGAATGTATTTATGTTGCAGGATGTGTCGGTAATTATTTCTTGCTTTAGTTGTTTGCGTAGCTCTGTCAATTTGCCAGATAGTTAGTCAGATAATTCATTGCATATAATTTTGCCCACCTCACTGAACTGTTGACTAATATTATTCTTGAAACCTTTAAATGCCTGATTTTGCTGTGTAAACCGTTGTCTTAGACCCTGTTATGTTATTTGTTACATTAGTTGTATCAAATTGTGTGTCTCACTAGTATTTACATTGCTTTTATGAACTGTTTCCTGTTCCTGGGTGCGCAAGTAATCAAAAGAATTTTTACTGTCACGCCCTCCGGTTTCACTATTTGAAAAAATGTTTCCCAGTGAGAACTGAGAAATTGTCTCATCGAGTACCATAAAAGTGACATCATGATTAGTTACATTACCAGTGTCATCATTTATTGATAGTGGGATGCCATCCTTGTTGTTTTGAAAGTCATCGGCCTTTTTCACAAGTTAGCGCATTACCTTCAACTGTTGCCAAGCTCGGATTTCAACTGTTGCCAAGCTCGGATTTACGACATCTTGGGATATTGCATTTTGTAATGAATTTTCAATAATGGCCATTTCCTTTGACTCAATTGTGAATAATTTTTAACAAAATTATGAATAAAAATTTTTCAAAAATGAAATTTTGTCTGTACCGGTACTTTTCAATTAAAGCAGATTTAGCTCCATATTCACTAATGAACCTGATTATTATCTGACACAGTCTTATAGAAGGAAAAGAGAATATCTACTGCCAGAGAGACAGTGCCAAGCACAGTCATATAAGCACACAGTGTAGCAGCTTCCTATCTTTACCATTGAAAATCAGCATTCCTGGCTCATCTCGTTTGTAGGCAGAATTTAATTTGAATTTGCTCCTTCATTGTTTTTATCATTTCTAATCTTGTGGACATTTAACAAATACAATGAAAGTTTCAGTCATTTCTTGTAACAGCAATATGACTCATTTATCTCTAAACTCTTTTATGTCAACAATTGAAAGGTCTGTTCAAATTTCACTCGGCACGTCCTTTTAACAGTTGCAATTGAATAGTGATGTGAGAATGGAAATTGATTAATAACTGCTTGAATAATTGGAAAAATTGATTGGAAAGAATAGTTGAAAGAAATTTGAAGGTAATTTATGAATCTGTGTACAGTTCTGGGTGAACTTCAACTTATACCAATATCAATACACCTTTAATATCAATACATTCAAGGTCAATAAACATAATTTGCATTATGTACTGTTTCACATTAATTTCATTGAGTATAGTCTTGATTGTGACAATGTTAATTGCAGGAATGCTCCTCCGAATACTGTGTAAATTCTTCTTGTCTGCACTGAACCTGTTGATGCAGTATCTCAGTGGCAAGTGAAATGATGAACAGATAGGAGTTGACCTCTAAACTGTGTGAATAAATATTCCTTTTCCAATGATTTTTTATAATATTTTTAATGAATGGTTGAAATACACATTTTTAACAATGCTGTTATGACGAATCCATGTGCTACCACTTCTCGAAACAAAAGGGTGAAGATACAGAAATTAATAAATTGAAGAACATATTTATTACTTTGTTTCATACTGATATTTAATAATGTATCGAAACATTATCCTTGTCACAAAACAACTCATTAACTTACCGTTGTTGGTGTCTATAACTCATTCAGTTTACACATAGCTTACATATAAGAAAAGAAAAGAATGAAAGTGTAATGTGATTCAATACATTAGGAAGTAGTGGTCTACCTACATAGAGGTTAACTTGCCTGGTTAAGCCTTAAACGATTGAGGTGTATTAGGTACCTCTGAGGTTGCCCATGAATGACTATTTTGCTTCAATAGCCAACTGCCACATTGGCACATACCACATCTTTAAGTCAAGTGTGGATGTTCTCAGCAGAGGTTTGTGCCAGTCTCCTATACAGGTGGTGAAGCTTTGTGACACGATGCTCCACCACCACACCATGGTCACTGATGATTTTTTTTTTTTTTTTTTTTTTTTTGTGGCGCACAATTACAGTGGTCATTAGCACCCAGACTAAATTATGAATGCACAGCGAGGCACAATGTTAAAACAGCAACTAAAAAGGACAACACCATAAAAGGCACATTAACAGGCAAGGGTTTAAAAGAAAACAGCATAATCAAATGTCCTTAGACAGGTTTGTCAAGTGGATAAAATAAACATCGCAAGCAGCTGCTCCTGGGTCATCCGCCAAAATTTCATACAGAGTACATGGCAGGCCAAGATCAATGCGCAGTGTATTAAAATTCGGACAGGACGTTAAAATGTGGCGTACCGTCAGCAAATGCCCACATGGGCACAACGGCGCCGGCGCAGCCGTCAGCAGATGGCGGTGGCTGAACTGGCAGTGTCCAATCCGTAACCGGGCCAAAACGGTCTCCTCCCACTGAGAAGGGTGTGAAGAGGTCGTCCAAGCTGTGGGGAGAGGTTTCAAGGCCCGAAGATTGTTTTCAGTAAGTGTAGATCAATCGACAGGCCACAGCGATAAAATGCGCTGACAAATGACCCTGCTAAAATCAGAAGCTGTCCGAGGCTGGAGGACCGCAGCCTTGGCCGTGGCATCAGCAGCATCATTCCCAGGGATACCGACATGGCCAGGAACCCACATCAAGGTAACCGGAGAACCGTCGTCCACCCGCTGCTGAAGAGAGTGTTGGATCCGGTGCACGAAAGGGTGAGCCGGATACGGATCACTGAGGCTCTGGATGGCGTTCAGGGAATCAGAGCAGATGACGTAAGCAGAATGTTGGTGGTGGCGGATGTAAAGAACAGCCTGATAGAGGGCAAATAGCTCAGCTGTGAAGACCGAACAATGGTCATGGAGCCAGTATTTGAAACTGTGTGCCCCGACAATAAAAGAACACCCAACACCGTCATTGGTCTTAGAGCCATCTGTATAAATGAAGCTCGTATTAATGAACTTTGAACGAAGTTTGACAAACCACGAGCGGTATACCGAAACTGGGGTAACCTCCTTTGGGAGCGAGCTGAGGTCAAGGTGAACGCAAACCTGAGCCTGGAGCCAAGGTGGCGTTTGGCTCTCGCCCACTCTAAAGGTTGCAGGGAGTCGTCAAAAAAAGGAACGATAAGATGGGTGGTCGGGTATTGATAAGAGCCGACAGGCATACTGACAAAGCAGTAGATCGCACCGGTAGGTTAGTGGCAATTCACCGGCTTCAACATGAAGACTCTCAACGGAACTAGTATAGAACGTTCCGATCATAAGACATAACACCCAATGTTGTATAGAGTTTAGGCGGTGTAAGATGGACAGCTGTGCATTGGAGTATACAAAGCTCCCATAATCCAGCTTTGAGCGGATGATCAACCAATAGAGGTGAAGTAGGACGGTTCGATCCGCTCCGCACGACGTACCGCTGAGAAAACGGAAGACATTTAGGGAACAGGTACAACGGGCAGCCAAATATGACACATGTGGATACCAGCCAAGTTTCCTGTCAAATGTAAGACATAAAAATGGGAGAGCAACGGGACCGAAATGTAAGGACGGTGGGAGAAACTCTTTGTAGCGCCAGAAGTTGATACAGACCTTCTCCTTGGCAGAAAAACGGAAGCCACTGGTGACACTCCAGGAGTAAAAATGGTCAAGACAGCGCTGAAGACAGCGCTCCAGGAAACATGTATGCTGCGCGCTGCAGTAGATGGTAAAATCGTCCACAAAAAGGGAGCCTGATACATCAGCTGGGAGGCAAACCATTATTGGATTGATTGCTATGGCGAAGAGAGCGACACTCAGAACTGAGCCCTGTGGCACCCCATTCTCCTGGCGAAAGGCGTCGGACAGGACAGAACCCACATGTACCCTGAACTTTCGATCCATTAAAAATGCACGAATAAAAAGAGGGAGACGACCGCGAAGGCTGCAGAGCTTGCCGACGCTCATTAATTGCTTCAGCAACTTCTGCCGACCACCAAGGGACTGCCGGGAGCACCCTAAAGTGCGAGGGATCGCGTTTTCTGCCGCAGAAACAATTGTTGTAGCCACCTGCTCAATCATCACATTGATGTTATCATGTCATTGCATCTCCAAAAAATCCAGCAGCGTAAGTCAGAACACCGTCGGAAAAGGAATTCTGTTCAATATGGCCTCTGAGGACAAAGACAAAGTCAACATTACCATCAGCCATCAAGCTGTTGGTGTAAACCACTTCAGAGCCCTGGAACACTTCAAGAATCGAAAGGAAGTGATGGGGGTAGCCGCAGGGTTAACGGAGTCCTTAGGGCCATGCGAAAGGTAAAGGCGAAGCTTCAGCCTACAGCTACACCATGAATGGACCTCGAGGAAAGGTGGTGAAAGGAAGGACTAATTCAGACAGAAGTGATCACACGTGAACCGCAATCATTAGCCCTAACTTGTGTCGCCTATGCGGGAGGTGATTTATGGTTTGGTGACGCCCTCAGCATTGTGTTTGCTCGACCCATTGCACCATTGCATAGTTCGACTAGTGACAGGAGCTTTTAGAATGAGTCCAGTGACAAGCGTTCTGGTGGAGGCTGGAGTCCCTCCATTGAAGATCAGATGTGCACAGCTACTCGCCAGTTACATTGCACACATTCATAGCTCTCCTGAACATCGTAATTACTGTCTTCTTTTCCCAACCATGGCAGTTCACCTCCCAAGTAGGCAGCCCAAGTGGCAAGGATATGATGTCGCCAGGTCATGTCGTATGCTTTACATAGGTAAAAAATAAATAAATAAAATAAAATCAGCAATCAGGTGTTGGCGTCTGGAAAAGGCTGTTCGGATGGCAGACTCGAGGGACACAAGATTATCAGTGGCAGAGCGACCCTGTCGGAAGCCACCCTGACATGGAGCCAGTAGGCCATGTGACTCCACGACCCAACCCAACGGCCAACAAACCATATGTTCCAGCAGCTTACAAAGAATGTTGGTGAGGCTGATGGGCCAATAGCTATCCACATCAAGTGCGTTTTTACTGGGTTTAAGCACCAGAATGATGGTGCTCTCCCGCCATTGGGATGGAAAGGTGCCATCGCACCAAATGAGGTTGAAGATGATGAGGATATGTCGCTTGTAGTCAGATGAAAGATATTTAATCATCTGGCTGTGGATCTGATCAGGCCCTGGAGCTGTGTCGGGGCAATGTGCAAGGGCACAGAGGAGCTCCAAATTTGTAAATGGGGTGTTATAGGATTCACTGTGGTGTGTAGCGAATGAGAGGACTTTCCCTTACGGCCACCGTTTTAGGGGGCGAAAGGCTGGGGGTAATTCTCCGATGCAGAGGCTCAAACAAAGAGCTCGGCAATCACGTTTGCATTGGTAGATAGCATGCATTTATGGTAACACCGGGAACACCTGTTGGGGTCTTGTAACTGAGAAGACGTTTGATCTCTGCCCAGACTTGGGAAGGTGACATATGGCACCCAGTGGTCAAGACGTATTTCTCCCAACACTCCTGTGTCTGTCGTTTGATAAGTTGGTGAATGCGGGCACATAGACATTTAAAGGCTATGAGGTCCTCCAGGGAAGGGTGCCGGTTATGCCACTGTAGAGCTTGCTGACGCTCCTTAATTGCTTCAGCAACTTCCGGTGACCACCAAGGGACTGCCTTACGCCAGGGGCACCCTAAAGAGCGAAGGATCGCGTTTTCTGTCGCAGAAACAATTGTTGTAGCCACCTGCTCAACCATCAGATCAATGTTATCATGTGGGGGAGATTCAATGGTGACAGCAGAGGTGAAAGTTTCTCAATTCGCCTTGTTTAAAACCCATCTGGGTAGGCGTCTGTGGGCCTGACGCCGGGGCAGTGGCAGGAAGATGGAGAAGTGGTCACTAACACAGGTCGTCATGTGCTCTCCAGTGGATAGATGGGAGAAATCCTGGGCTGCAAATTGATCAATCAATGGCCAAGTAACTACCATGAGCCACACTGAAATGTGTGGCGGCCCCAGTATTTAAGAGGCAGAGGTCGAACTGAGACAGTAAAGTTTCGACATCTCTGCCTAGGCCAGTAAGCATGGTGCCACCCAACAAGGGGTTATGGGTGTCAAAATCTCCCAAAAGTAGGATAGGTTTATGGAGCTAATCAACCAATGCAGCTAATACATTCAGGGGTACTGCACCATCTGGAGGAAGATATACGTTGCAGACAGTTATTTCCTTCCGTCCTTATTCTGACAGCCACAGCTTCAAGAGGGATTTGAAGGGGCACAGCGTCACTACAGACAGAGTTTAGGACATAAACGTAAACTCCACCTGACACTTTATTATAGTCACTACGGTTCCTGTAACATCCCTTATAGCCCGCAGAGGGCAGGTGTCCACATTGCCGGTAACCAAGTTTCCTGGAGGGCAATGCAAATAGCAGGTGTAAACCTTAACAGTTGCCATAGCTCAGCCAGGCGGTGGAAAAAACCGCTGCAATTCTACTGGAGGACGATGTCATTGTGAGACTGGGAGCAACCATCGTGAGACTGGGAGCAACAGAGAGGGGATATGGCCCCCTACCATCAAGGGGGCAGGTGTAGTATTCCAGCTCTGAGAGGTGACTTAGACTGGCACAGCTGGTGGTGCCGGCACTGTTGTAGCAGCAGTGTAAGACAATGTCATATGTACAGGATGTAGGTGTTCAAATTTTCTCTTAGCCTCAGTGTAGGTCAGTCAGTCCAGGGTCTTGTACTCCATGATTTTCCTTTCTTTCTGGAGAATGCTGCAGTCTGAGCAAGACGAATGGTGATCTCCGCAGTTGACACAGATGGGAGGCGGGGCACATGGAGTATTGGGATGTGATGGGCATCTGCAATCTCTATTTGTGACACTGGAAGTACAGCGGGAAAACATATGGCCAAATTTCCAGCACTTACAGTACCGCATCGGAGTAGGGATCTAGGACTGTACATCACAGTGGTAGACCATCACCCTGACCTTCTCAGGCAATGTATCACCCTCGAAGGCCAAGATGAAGGCACCGGTGGCAACCTGATAATCCCTCGGACCCTGGTGGACATGCCGGACGAAATTTACATCTCACCACTCTAAACTGGCACGCGGCTCATTGTCAGATTGCAAAGGAAGATACCTGTGAGATATGATACCCTGGACCGTATTTAAGCTCTTATGGGGTGTGATGGTTACAGAAACATCCCCCAGCTTGTCACAAGCGAGTAACGTCCGTGACTGGGCAGAGGATGCTATTTTGATCAAGACTGACCCAGATCTAATTTTGGACAATCCCTCCACCTCCCCAAACTTGTCCTCTAAATGCTCAACAAAATACTGGGGCTTCATCGTGATGAAAGATTCCCCATCAGCTCTCGAACATTCAATGTACCGGGTCGAATAAGAGTACTTCTGAGAGTTGAATTTAGCTCTTGAATGCTTAGAGACTGCTGGTGCTTCACACCAGCAAGAGACGATGTACTACGCTTCATTGCGTGTAATCCGCCCTGATGACACCTACTCTGACCAGGGGTCCTCCCCACGGATGCCACCCAGCCTCAGCAAAGGCCACCTGGCAGGATGGTCATTGCCGGGAGTCGCAATGCCCTAGGAGGATGGGCATCTACCCCTTGGCATACGTGGGGAGTTAACGGCGCAGGCGTCAGCAGAGCAATCCCCGTGTTGTCAGGGGGCTACAACCAGCAGGGTACATGGCGGCCCCACCGCAACAGACTGGCTACCATGCTGGATACGAGGTACAAAGAAGTCCATGGTCATCGTTGGGGACAGAAAGTGACACTGCATACTGCATGATGGAAAATGCACCCAGGAAGGTGTCCTCGCCCAAGAGATGGAGAATGGGCGGGACTGCAATGCGACGACGAGAAAGTGGGCTAAAGATCTCAATGCACGATGGACACGATGCATAAAGAAAAGCGCTCTTCCCCAACTGGCTCGCTCTTTGGGAAAATTTAGAAAGATGGAGGTCAAACCCAACAGGGGACTATCACAAAGGCCAAAACATGTGAGACTCCTTTTAGTCACCTCTTACGACAGGCAGGAATACGTCGGGCCTATTCTTATGCCCGGACCCGCAGGAGGAGGGGGGGGGGGGGGAGGGGGGGGGGAGGGGGGGTGTTATTTTAGGGAGCAAAAACAACTAGGTTCATACTAAGCCCATGTCAGAAGCGTAGAACACAAAGACAAAGAGAGGAGTTAAAAAAGAGTACACGTTAAACTCAAATGACTGAAGCGAAGACAGCTAAAAACAGGGACATGGAGCACGGTGAATAAAATACACCATAGAGAAACAGAGGTCCTGAACTAAAAATTAAATGGCCTTCACCAAATTGCTACAATGGATAAAAAGTAAAATGTGGCCGACAGCCTGCTGTTCGCTAAAATGGCCAGTAACTCAAACGGCAAACACAAATGAGAATGTAAGGTTCTTTTTTTTTTTTTTTTTTTTTTAAAAAAAAAAAAAAAAAGGGACGTTCTGTAAGGAAATGGTGGACTTCAAAGGTTGAGTGCAGTGAGTACAAAGTGGTGGGGGAGCACCACTTAACAAATGGTGATGGCTATAAAGACAGTGCCCGATGTGCAACCTGGCTAAAATGATCTCCTCATGGCGATCGAGAGGGCTGAGAGGAGGTTGTCCGAGCCACTGGGAGAGGCTTAATAACCCGGAGCTTGTTCCTGTGAAGGGAGGGCCAGTCTTGGTGCCAAAGTGACACCACCTGCAGACTGACAGCAAGACAGAGATCATCAGAGGGAATGTAACAACTAGCAGGTTGAGGTGCGAGGGCTACAGCCTTTGCAGCAACTTCAGCAGCTTCGTTTCTTTTCAGACCGACATGAACAGGAACCCACATATATATCAAAGTGGCTCCATCAAGCATGAGCGTGTGACAGCTCTCCTGGACCCATTACACGAAGGGATGGACAGTGTACAGCACATAGAGGCCTTGATGGGCACAGAGAGTCAGAGCAGATGACGCAATTAAAAAGCCTAAGTCAGCAGATGTACTGCACGGCCTGATATAGGGTGAAAAGTTGTTCTGTAAATACTGAGCAGTGTTCCGCAAGCCGATACTGAAAAAACATTGCTGCCAATGGTGAAGGGACATACGACACCATGGTCAGTCCAAGAGCCATCAGTGTACACAAAGGTACCATCGTGAAGTTCTGTGCGAAAGTCGTGAAACTGAAGGCAACGGGGCGGGCTAGGTGGTGTTCTTAGAAAGCAAATGAAGGTCGAGGTGAATATGGGTTGCTGTATGAAGCCGAGGTGGTGAAGGGTTTACACCCACTGGGTAAGTGCAAGTAGCATGAAGTTAAGCTCCCAGAGCAAGAGCCGAAGGCGAACTACAGGAGGTAACAGAGAAGAGGGACGTGACCCATACTGGTGATCAAAGGAGTCATTGAAAAAGGAGGCATAGGATGGGTGGCCATGCATGGCAGACCAATGGCATGCATGTCTGCTGAGGAGTGGTCACAGTGGTAGGACAGCAGTAGTTTGGCAACTCCTGCATGCAGACACTCAGCCAGGCTAGTGTAAAAGGCACCAGTGGTCGAATGGATGCCATGATAGTGGTTAGTATTAAGATGGTATAAGAGGAATGGATGTGCAGATTTGTAAATGAAATACCCATAGTCTACTTTCTTACGGACAAGTGACCGGTACAAATGAAGGAGTGTGGCATGATCTGCTCCCCAGGAAGTACCACTGAGGATACGTAGGACACTGAGGGACCGCATACAGTGGGCTCCCAGGTAAGACACATGGGAGGTCCAAGAAAGTTTCCTACCGTGCATGAGACCCAGGAATTTCATAGTCTGAAAAGACAGAAGAGCAACAGGGCCAAGATGTAAAGGTGGCGGAAGAAACCAACTGTGCAGCCAGAAATTCACACACAAAGTTTTGTCAGTGGGAAAACAAATGCCACTGTCAATGTTCCATGAGTAAAGATGATCAAGACATCACTGAAGATGCCGCTCAATGAGACAGGTCAATGGAGAACTACAATAGATGCCAAAATTGTCAACAAAAAGAGACCCCGAGACGCCCAGCGGGAGACAGGCCATTATACAGTTAATGGCGATGGCGAAGAGGACGATGCTCAGGACGGAACATTGAGGCACACTGTTTTCCTGGATCAACGTGTCTGACAAGGCAGAACCCACACATACCTTGAAAACTCAATCTTTTACAAATTCCTGAAGGAAATGGGGCAGGTGGCCATGGAAGTCCCACGTGTAGAGAGTACCGAGGATAAAACAGTCCTCCAGCAGATGTCATAAGCTTTCTCCAAATCAAAAAACATGGCCACAGTCTGGGCTTTTCAGAGAAAGCTGTTCATGATATGGGTGGATAAAGTGACGAGATGGTCAACTGCAGAATGGCCTGCTCAAAATCCACACTGTGCAGTGATTAGTAAATGGTGAGACTCGAGCCACCATACCAACTGGGTGTGAATCAGATGTTCCATCAACTTACACACACAGATGGTGAGAGAAATGGGGTGGCAGCTAGAAGGAAGGTGTTCATCCTTACTGGGCTTAGGTATGGGTATGACAGTGGCTTCACACCAGCATCTGGGAAATGTGCCCTCTGCCCAGATGCAGTTGTATGTATGAAGGAGAAAGTACTTGCCCGCAAGATAAAAGTGCTGCAACATCTGAATGTGAACATTGTCTGACTGTGGGGTGGAGGATCAGGATGAAGTGAGAGCATGATCTAGCTCCCGCATAGTAAAGGCGGCATTCAAGCATGCACAATTCTGAGCCTCCTCCGCTCATTTCCGATGGAGGAAGACAGGGTGATAGTGGGAGGAGCTCGAAATGTCTACAAAATGACAGCCCAAGGAGCTGGAGATAGCAATAGGATCCCCTATGACATTGTCTGCTGCTGACAGCCCAGTATGAGCAGCACGATTTCCCCATGAGATGGAATGCCGTCCTTGGGAGGAAGGTCAAAATGGACTGGGAAGAAATGTGAGAGCTCAAAGTGATCATATGATGCAATTTTGTTTCCTGTCACCAGAAAACAAGCAGGTGCTGGGATACTACGAGTAGCAAAAATACTCTGTTTGATTGAAGGCCATGAACATTCCATTGAAGGAGAGCCATAACGAAGAAATGGTAGGAGGGAAAAATGAAGGGGTGTCACCTCGGCGGCTGCCGAATGCCAGACTTCACAGACCCACTGCTACAGGACACAGAGGCTGGAGGATCCTACTCCATGAGATCTACAGAGGCATCACCACTCTCCCCCTATCTATCTGCAGAGATTATCGTGTGGCGACACTATCAAAGAGGATCTCCGAATTGGCAAAGAAGAAGACTATTTGCTTTTGTCTGTCTTCTTCGAGCCTTTCCAGTTGACAGAGGAAGACTCAGATGTGTGTTGGCTGGAAAAACATAGGAATTCTTCGCGGGAGTATTCCTTCTGTCCCACCGGTTGTGCAGCAGGTGACTTCACCCTGGGAGGCAAATATTTGGCGTCTTGTTGCACAGGTGGACGAGGAGATAATGATGCTATCATGACACTGGGCATTTTCACAACCTCAGTACTGAATTTGACATCACATGTCTGCGTAGCCCTCTCCTTCATTGGGCAAGATGTAGCAATAACGGTATTGTAAATGCCAGATGGTAGAACCCACGATTTGCAACTAGCCAAAAACTTGTGAGCGACTGGGTAAGGCATTTTTTGCTTTATCTGGATCTCCTGGACAGCCCACTCATCGAGATACATAGGACAATCTTGGTAGGAGGCGACATGGTCGCCATTACAGTTGATTCAGCGGGGAGGAGGTGGACAATCACCCTTGTACGCATTCCTACCACAGGTTATACATTTTACTGGATGTTGACAAGACATTTAAGTGTGGTTGGAATTATGATACAGGTAGCCGTGCATAAGGTCCAAAATGTATGGTCATACTGTGATAACTTCAAAGTCTACTTTAATCTTGGATGGAAGCACCACTCTATCACAGGTGAGAAAAAGAATGTGTGTGAGCACTGATGATGCATCTACCTTCTTCATCACCCAATGGACGGCAATGACACCCTGATCAGAGAGGTACGTTTGGATTTCTGCCTTGGTCAGACCATCAAGCAGCCTAGTGGAAATAACACCACAGGAAGAATTCAGAGTTCTATGGGCCTCGACACGAACAGAATAGCTGTGGAAAAGCAAAGCGGCAAACACTTGTTCTGTTTGAGAATCAGTAGTAGTCTCCAAAAGGAAAGTGCATTGCATAAACGAGAGCAGGATTTCACAGGGCCAGCAACTGCACCAACATCTTTCTGAATTAGAAATGGATTTACCGTTGCAAAGGACTGACCGTCTTCAGGACAAGGAACCACGGTTCAGCTGGAAGGGTCTTCAAATTGGGAGCTTCATTCCATTTACATTTGGTAGAAGTGGACTGCAAAGATGATGATTGACTCATTGTGAGAAAATCCCCCACAATTGCCATTGTCTCCAATGGCGCGGTCCTTCCAACTGCCTTAGGTGATTGTTTACACCTCAGGTCATACCTTCTGACCTTCACGAGTGCACAGGGAGGAAAAACAAAAGGAGAAGCCTCAAATGCTTAAGTGGAGGAAGGATAGGAGAAGATGAACCAAGAAAGGGGAAAAAAAAAAGTGGTGAGACTGTTCTTATGTCAGCTGCAGAAAATGTGTAACATTCCCAAAAACGTTCTCCAAGGGAGGGGAAAATGAACAGCAAGAGAATAGACATGCAGCACAGAAGGGAAAACATGCAGCAAAGGCTGGGGCCCCTTGGTAGCCAAGCACGAACCTGCCAAAGACCAATGAGCCCCCTGGGAGGGGACCTCTGAGGATGCTGCTGCGCAGAGAGAGAGGGTGTATATTCTTCAGCCTCTTCCATTCGTCATTGCAGATTGCAGCCAGATCTCGCTAACATCTACAGTATCAAAAAGCACTGCCAACTTTGATATGGCACCACAATCTCTGGATGATACCACAATCCTCACAGTAGTTTATACGTTTTGGAGGGAATGTACAAGATGCATCTGATTTGCACACTTGGCCTCCACAATTCTGACACATAGCCCTCCCATTACATACAACAGTGGTATGAGTGAATCTTTCGCATTTACAGCATCACATTGGATTGGGCAAAAATGTTCGAACCTAAAAGCAGACATAGCCTGCAAGAATAGGTAATAATGGAGTGTTTAAGATCTGAATAAAGGTTGCAGTTTTCTCCAATGTCCCATTGACTCTCCTTGTACAGTTCCGGATTTCCATGACACAAATGTTTTCCCATTCCTCACGTAATTCCTCGGGGTCCAGCTACATTACATTCTGTAAGAAGTTAAGGGTGGTATGCAATTGACCCACCTAAAGCCCTGCATCCCAGAAACTTAGATACTTGGCATGACTTGGCAGTTGCAACTAGAAGTGTTTCATCACGAACTCATTTAACGCCTTTTAATGACCCACAAATACCCTCCAACTTCTTGTGAATACAGAAAGGGATGATCTCAAAAGTTCCCTCTGCTCTCTTGATTACAACAAAAGGGTTACGGCAAACCAGTGCCCTGTTACTATAGTTCTGAGATTACTTCTTGGGTGAACTGAACAACTCTCTTTGTTGGGTGGGTGCATGTACTATCTAACGATATACCTGTCCCATCAGGAGGAGGTTTGAATTAAGGTGACAGAGCCCCATGTGCCTGAGCAAGCTTTATACAACTGAAAGGTGGTAAGATGGCTCAGATGTTTCCCACTACAGCACCTACTCCCTTCTCCAAAATACACAATGTTCCACCACTGTAACTAACAATGGTCCCTGAAATATGCCCAGAGTTTACAGCAGAAGAGGTCTAGTGGCACTGGCCAGTCTGCAGCTCAGGAAGTCTAAGTCACCACACCTGTGGCCAATCACTGATAGCAGAGATCCTTGGGAAAATGCAAGCTCCTTCCTTCCCCAAGTTGTGGGATGTTCTTTGTCGGGCACCTCAGCTGAAGCTTGTCTGACTTGGGTGGCCCAGGCAGTAGCTAGATTACTGTCAGCATAGCCCTCAGCATCGTGCATACAACAGGGTGGTGTCCCCTGGGAGAGATCATCGGGTTTGTCGTAAGCCGAGAAATGAATAAACATGGGACACATGATATTTCACATATTAATAGAAAGAAGATGTACTCACAAATTGATGAAAGACAAATACAGTACACGAACATAAAAGACACACACCAACAGCTTAAAGAATCAATACTATGTATTGTATCAAACAGTACTTGACTGCACCACGTATAAGTGCGTACTGATGGTAACAAAGTTGCAGGTGAGGAAGTAAATTCCTCATCTGCTACCAGATGGCACACCAAACACTGGAAAAGCACACTCTACTTTCAAAGAAGTACGAGTTTAAGCATAAGTAAAATATAAATATATTTCACATGTGTTTTTCATGCTTCAGTAAACAGTAAATGACACGTCTGTATCAATTAACTCATATACACATGAAACTGTAACAAACAAGGATGTGGAAATGACAAATGCTTCAAATGTGGGAATTCAACAAGTAAGCAGCATGTCAGAGCTGGACGAAAATTTGTTGAGTATGGAGATTCTCTACGGGACATCTCCGGACATTTGATCCAAAAAGTTCCACAAATGTCAAATTCTGTAAATCAGACCACAGCAGCTGATACTTAGTGACCAGTTTTAGGACAAAGAACTAGACTGTGAAGATGTAAACTTGCTGCACTCAAGCAGTCTGGAGGCTCCAAGTGCAGCCCCTGGAGGCTCTAGGTCTGGAGAAGACCTTCATCTTCACCTCCCCCCAACAGCAGCAGTGGTGGTGGCAGTGGCAACAGCAGCAGCAGCACTGGCAATGGCAGCAGCAGCAGTACTTATGCCTTCTCGACTACTCGACCAGACGTCACCAGAACTGAGCAACTCCAGCACTGGGACCTCCTCCAAGGTCAGCTCCACATTCAACTCTCCCACATAAGTGAGCATAAACTCAGTTTTACCTGTTCTTAGATCCCACTTTAAGTTACATATTCCTGATCAACCAGTCAAACTAATACTTAATAACCCTTCTTGCCCTAATTATAAGATCAAGAGTGAATGTGATTAAATTCTTTAAAAGTCTATTCATAAAAGAAATCTTACAATATTAAGAACAGATTAGGAAATGAGACACTTCAAGTAGTACAGGAGTTTTGCCGTTTGGGGAACAAAATAAATGACGATGGACAAAGTAGAGAGGATACAAAATGTAGACTGGCAATGGCAAGAAAAGCATTTCTGAAAGAGAAATTCGTCAAAATCAAATATAGATTTAAGTGTTAGGGAATCTTTCATGAAGGTATTCGTCTGGAGCATACGGATGTAAAATACAGACAATAAACAGGAGATAAAAGAGAACAGAAGCTTTAGAAATGTGGTACTACAGAAGAATGCTGAAGATTAAATGGGTCAATCGTGTAAATAACGGGGAAGTACTGAACAGAATTGGGGAGACAAGAAATCTGTGACAACTTGATCAAAAGAAGGAATCAGTTGATAGGACACGTTCTGTAACTTCAGGGGATCACTAATTTAGTACTGGAGTAAAATGTGTGTGTGGGTGGGGGGGATTAAAAATTGTAGAGACAGACCAAGAGATGAATACAGCAAGCAGGTTCAGAAAGATGTAGGTTGCAGTAGTTTTTCGGAAATGAAGAGGCTCGCACAGGGTCGGGTAGCACAGAGAGCAGCATCAAACCAATCTTTGGATTGAAGACCACAGGAACAATAATACTAAGAACAGCTATGGGTTTACTTCTATGATTTGAAAGAGCAATGTTCAGAAGAATTACATTAGCTTCATTTGATAATATCACAAATCTTCGCACAAACAGCTTGGTAAAAGAAACAATGGATGTTGTAAGAAATAATCACGTTGCTCACAAAAAGATTAATTTGGAAGAAACTGTGGACTTTTGGAAATTTTAGAATTATCTTTATCTTTCACTATTTTCAGTTTAATACTAAGATCTACTTTCAGAACATGGGTTTGACTATGGACAACAGCTTGCAAACATATTTGTGAGAGTAATATTTCAGAACAGATGCATGCCAATATCTTTGTGAATGATTTGGAAAAGGAATTTGTAACTTAAATCCAGATCTTTTCCAGAATATTATTTTTTTTTATCATAAATGTGTTGATGATATAATTCTATAAAAAGCATAATTGATAATGACAATGATGTAGTTCAGAAATATAACAAAAATTAAATTCACGGTAGAGTCAGAAAAGGGTGGAAGTATCAGGTTGTTGGACCTATCATTCAAGAAAAGTAATGGGACACTGGTCACTGACAATTCCCATAAACAAACCACTGTTGATATCATCATTAGTTCTGACTTGTGTCATTGGAATTCCCATAAGTAGGCTTATTTTGCGTCAATATTAACAATATCCTCAAATTGCCTCTAGGGTAATAGGCAATCGAATGTGAGTTGTGCACTGTTTCACAGGTAGTGATATTTAACTGTTTTAGAAGGTGTAGGACATTGGGGACATTAAAGAGAAAAAGAAAAGGCATAACAACCAAACACAACCAAAACAAAGTTTATCTCATATTATGACCACATTGCAAGTTGTTAAAAAAGTTAATTTAAAAGTCAAATTCTGTACTGATAGTATTCTACACAATAGATTGCACATTCTACAAAAATAATGACATAAACAAATTCAGAGATCTGTAATATATAAACTAAGTGCAGGGACTGTGACAAGTTTTACACATGCCCGACTGGCAGGAATTTTGTAACAAGTTATAGGGAACATAAATACAAGAGTGCATTGTGAAACCATTTAAATTCCAAGAAGCATAACCTTGACCCCTTATGGAAGGCCTTGAAATCCTGTATAATGCACCTGCAATAATTTAGAGGAACTTGAGATACATTCTCACAAAAAAAGATATGGTCAGAATGGGTCATAAATGAGCAAACAGATTTTAGAAAGAATTGATTCTTTGACATTTTCTAAAGCAAGTTATAATGCCCAACTGCTCCATCGAACATCCAATCCCTCATTACTTTCCCATTACTTCCACAGAAAGTTATGGTACGGTTGGCCTCCATTCATGCACCCATGAATTTGTCATTGAAGACATTATATTTTGCCTATAGTCCTTTTATTGTTCTTCTAAATGCCACAATTTCCCTCATCTTAATCTAAATTTGTTTTCCATATTATGCCATTTTAATATACCGTACTATTTTATTTTTTATCTTGGATGTTATATTTTAAGTCTTTCGTCTTACTTTTACATGACAACAAAGATATTTTTAAATAGTTGAATCTCTTACTCTAACCATCTTCATCTAAGTTGTAACTGCTCTACTACCACATCCACCTACCATCCCCCCCCCCCCCAATCCACCCCACCCCCCCTTCCATCCACTTGGGGTCCACAGTAGGTCCATACACGTTTACATGAACTGATCCATATAGATGATTTCTTTATTGCTTACTAAAATAAAGGAACACAAATGAAAAATGTATTTTTAATGTAATTTATGTTTTACTTATGCTGAAACTTGTTACATTACTTTTAAAGTAGAGTCTGCTTTTCTTTTGTTGGAAGCACAATCTGGTGTCGGGTGAAAAATTTATTTCCTCATATATCATTTTGTTGCTGCCAGTGTGTTCTCAAATATGATATGTCATGTGCTACTTGTCATAATATGTAGAACTAATTCTTTAAGCTATTGATATGTACTTTCATATTTGTATGCTGCATTTGTGAGCACATCATCTTTCTAGTAATACGTGAAATAAAGTGTATCTCATGTTTATACCTTTTTTGTTTTACAGCAGATGTGATGATAGCAGTCTGCCGAAATGCGTAAACAGGGAGGAGGAAAGTGCAATCTAGACAGAAAATTCTGTGAATTACTTATATTTGCTTTGCCAGTATAATGAAGTCCATGGTGAGGCACTCTCAGATTGGAAACATGGGGTCACCAGGCCTGAACTCAATCATATATACCCTAGCTCTTCAAGTATCTTGTGATTTAGCGAGACCCAGGAGGCACATTCCAATAGCCATGAAGAAATAGTAATCAAATTGGAAAGACCAAATCCTCTGAGATGTTCTGGTGTATTTTAATCTTTGTTAATTTTAAATAGGTTGGCCAGTTCTACAATTGTAGTGCACCTATGTAGAACAAAAATTAACAGTAAAAAAGAAAAGAACTTACTTTTGCACCCATGAAAAGTTAAATACATTGTTCACAGCCATCCAAATGTGTTGAAGCTTGTATGGAGCCATTGTAAAAATTCTGCTCAGCAGGCATGACCGGCATCTGGAACACTGTTATATTTAGATTAGATTAGATTAGATTAGATTTATTTTTGCAGCTGATAAACAACGAAGTTGGAAAAAGACTATAATATAAGTAAAATTTTGAAATTACTGCCACCCCATATTATGAAGTACTGAGAAAAGCTACACTTCAGGTCATAAGCTTAAAAACTATGATAGATTATGTAACTGAGAAAAATGTTAGCAAGTACCTTCACAAAGAGCCATGATGGGATGCAAAGAAATACAAGCTTACTATTTACTAATAAATAAAGGCACTCCATGTCATGGCTCCAATTGCAGAAATTCATCTCTAAGAGAATGATATCCATATTTTGTAACAATAGTGTTGCAAATACTGATATAATTTATAACAAATAATAATGTTTGCACACAATGTAACTGTATATACCACTGATTAATAAGTGTTTGTACAATGAAATTTTGAGTTAATGGAGACAGAAGTGAGAGGATGAAAGCAGGTACCAGCTAACAGTTTATTCCCCTCAAAAAACACATAGTGGCCCGCCAAGAAATTTAATCTGTCAATCCTTGCAGACATAACAGCATAATCAGTGTCCCATGAGCTCACACAACTTTTGTAATTTGAGTGTAATGAAGAACTGTATGTTACAATCTCTCCAGTCCTCATTGGTCAAATGACAAGTTCCTCCTGTGTCCCTACACATGATTCCTCTACAATGACTTCCATGTCTTATATTGCATTCTCAACTTCTGACGGTGGACATAACATACCCAAAACTGTCCAATGAAAAACTTCATAAGCAGCTAAACATCAATGCTTCCATCTTCATCAACAAAGACAAAACACTACATTGTGCAAATATTCATTAATCACTGACACCGTACAGTTGTTGTATAACCAACTGACATAGGTCATTCTTCTTAAGACAGTGGGTTCAGATTCAGGAGAACACAGGTTCACACAACATTTAATCACTCTGATTTAGTTTTTCTTAAACCACTTCAGACAAATTTCGGGACTGGTTGTTCAACAAGGCCATGACTAACCATGTGGCCTGTACTCTTCTCATATGTTTATTTATGTGTCTGGAAAAGATACACAGTGAATTCACTTTGCATTTTTTTATGCATTATGTATGACAGATGTATGTAATATGGATCAAAATACTCATTGAAAATGTGTCCATTACCTACCATAGAGTTATTAATTTAGTTTTTACTGCAAAAAGGGCATCATGCTCAGCAAGCTGCGTTACATGTAGTGTCAACTCATACTTCAAACTAAACTGCATGTCAATATGTTACCACAAATTTTATTTCACATTCATTGGCTCTGTCAACTAACAACCACATTAACACCTTCCAATCTTAGACCTAAGCTATAGATCATTTGTCACAAAAGGCATATCTGCCATTATATAAGGAGACAAAGAGTTTTGTGTTGTCAATAGAGAGGTAGTAACACCAGAATAGTTTGGCCAGGAGATCACAGTGACCTCGAAAATGGTCTAGTCATTGGATGTCACCTGAGTAATAAATCCATCAGAGACATTTCAACACTTTTAAAGCTGCACAAGTTAACTGTTGGTTATGCGAATGTGAAGTGGAAAAGCAAAGCAACAACAATAGTTAAACCAATATTGTGCAGAACTCGTATACTGATGGACAGGGACCATCAAGCGTTGTGGAGGGTGTGTGTCAACAATCATATTAAATCAGTGGAAGGAATCATTCATGAGTTCCAAAGTGCTGCCAGCAGTCCAACTAGCACAATGACTGTGTGTATGGAGTTAAAAAGACTGGAGTACAACGGGCAGCTTCTCAAAAGCCACACATGTATAAAGTCTATACTAAGCAATCAATGAGGTGGTGTCAATTGACAGCAGATGACTGGAAATGAGTGATTTGGAGTGATAAATCATCTAATACCCTGTAGCAAATTGATAGAAGGGTTTGGGTTTGACAGTGTCTGGAGAACTTTACCGCCCATCACGTGTAGTGTTAACAGTGAAGTACAACGAATGTGGTTTTACTGTAAGGGGGTGGTTTTCATGGTTAGGGTGTGGTCCTCTTACTGTACTTACTATGCTCAATGTAGAAGGACATGATTACATTTTACAGCAATGTGTACTGCCTACAGCACAGGAGCAGTTCAGAGACAATGACTATATCACCCTGACAATGCAGGCTGTCATGAACCAGTATGTATCAGGTGATGGTTTGTGGACAATAATGTTCCTGAAATGGATTGGCCTGTCCAAATGTCTGTACATAACCCAATGGAACACCTCTGAGATAAATTACACAGACATTCAGACTTCTCATTAAAAGTGTTCCCAGCAGAGTTCAGTCATAAAGGGGAACACACCCCTTATTAATGACCACAAACAGATGTCCAGATACTTTCTATCAGATAGTGTATATGTTTCCAGAGTGTGGGACCAACAACAAAGTCACCTGTCCTTCGATCCAAGAGTGGCGCATCCAGAAGTTGAGACGTCTACCGAGATCACTTTCTCATGTAGTCGGGAGATTCATAACAGTAAAAGTGAGAGGGCTATAAAAACCTAATGGTCACATTTTGTAGAGCCCATAATAAAAAGCAATATGAAGGAAATAAGGAAGTCAGCTGGTGAGCATGCAACAGGAAACATCCCATCCACAGCTATCCCACTCCTGAACCATAACAGTCAAGAGTACCCACTACTCAACAGAGTGTGACAACACCTAGAATGGAAAATTGGGTACAGTACAAAGGGGGCAAACCAAATCTAAAAGTGATTGAAAGAGAGAGGAAGGAGTAGCTTGGTCAAGGAGGTAGGGTCAGGGGAAGCCCCAGATCTAGCACACACCAGGAGATGCCCCATCCCCAATAATCACGTCCCTTCTCCAGAGGTGGATTAAAACATTACAACTGATAATAAAAACCACTTTCAGAGACAAAACTGAGAACCAGGTCAACCATCCGTGAAAGTCTGCCTACATTACAGGCAATGAATCCAGAAGTGCATTCCACCAAGATATGAGCTACTCTATCTGTACAGCCTCACAACCTCAGCGTGGGGGTGGCTTGTTATACAAAATAAAACTATGGGTTAACCTGGTGTGACCAATGTGGAGATGACAGAGGACTGTGACATAAAAGCATATCCTGTCTGATCCTCAGTTTTAGATTTGCTGGTGTAAAAGATGGTAGCACTCTGGAACTCTTGAAAAACTGAAAGTAACAGATGTTGAAAGGTCATGGGAACAACTGCGACTTCAGGATCTTCGAAGGGCCTGGGTGCCATCCAAGGGGGAATACGTGAGAAAACATGCGGAATACAGTCTTGGAAGGGGAGATGGGAGATCTTGACAGAGGGAAGATAGGAGCATTCCAACTGGTAATTCCACCCACAGGCAGATATCAGGATGACGACATCCCTTGTATCCAAAGAAGAGAATGGGATATATGGGATGATCATGGGATAGTCAAATGGCGATTGCTTAGGAGACCAAGAGCTTGTACCATCAGATCTGAAGAGGGAAGATCCCTGCTTCGGCAAGGAGACTGTCTAGAGGACTAGTCCAAAGAGCACCAGTGCCCAGACATACACCATGATGGAGGAGTGGGTCTAACAGTTTCAAAGCTGAAGGAGCTGCCGAGTCATAAATCTGGCAACTATACTACACTCAGAACGAGACTAGGGTCCATTGAGTAAAGATAACAGTAGCATGATCCACAACCCCAGATGTGTGGGCAAAGAAGCAGAGAGCATTAAGCATGCAGCTAGTCTTCAGATGACAAGTATAAGGCAGCCAATTCAGCTTTTTATCCAAAAGGAGGCTCAAGAAATGGACTATACTACAATGCCCAAGTGTTGGGTACCTAAGTAGAGTTCTTGGTCAGAATGGACAATGTTATGATGACAGAAACGCATGACTCAGATTTTTATAGGAGAGAATTGGAAACTACAGAGCAAACGCAGAGTGCCACTGGATGGCACCTCAGAGCTGGCATTCATCAAAGACTAAAGAGTGGGAACTGTACCAAATGCAAAAATTACTAATGTACAACATAGGGTTGACCAGCAGCCCAACAGACGTCACAAGCCATTCATGTCTATGAGGAAGAGAGTGACATTCAACACAGAGCCCTGCACACTGCAGTTTTCTTAGACCCATGGAGAGATGAGTAAAGTGCTGACTCTAACCTGGAACAACCAGTGGGATAAAAACTGATGAATAAAAATAGACACAGGGCATCAAAAGTTCCAGTCAAGGAAGGTAAGTAAAATGTGATGACACCAATTGGTGTCAAAAGTGTTATGCAGGTCAAAAAAGACTACAATAAGGTGTTGGAGTTTAGAAAAAGCTTGTCAGATTGCTACTTCCAACCTAAGCAGACAGTCAGTTGTAGATCATCCCTCCTGGAAACCACATTGATAGGGGGGACAAAAGGCCCCGAGATTTGAGAACACAGCATAATCTGCAGTCAACCATCCTTTCAAGCAACCTAAAGAGTACATTGGTCAGGTCAATCGGCCAGTAACTGTAGATAGACATTAGGTTCTTGCCCGATTTAACGACTGAGATAACTACGCTATCTAGCCACTTCAAGATGAAACCACCTTGGAGCCAAATACTGTTGAAAACCCTGAGAAGATTTTGCCTCTGGGGAACATTCACATGACGGATCATCTGACTGCAAATTAAATCAGGGGCTGAAGCTGTGCTGTAGGATGAGACAAGAACATGAAGTAGTTCCCAATCAGTAAAGGGTTCATTATAGGACTCAGCCTGGTGGGGAGTCAAACACAAAGGGGTGGCCAGATATGGAGAGAATGCCAATGCCATCACAAAGTGGGTCGCAAGGTGTTCTGCATCAACTGATGAATTGGTACAAAGACCACCCTGTCGGACAAGACCTGGAATAGCTGTTGAATGTTGGCAGCCAATAAGACTACGGAGCTTGGCCAACACCTGAGATGAAGAGATATACATCAACAGGGAGGAAACATAGTTCTCTCAGCATTACTTCTTTTTGATCAAACAGTGAGCCTTAGCATGAAGCCATCTGAAAGTGATAAGATTGGTCTGCAAAATCATTGCACACCTCGTTGGCAATCTGGAACAGCTACTGCAATTTCTCTGGTCCACCATGACACCGGCCAATGGTGGGGATGGGGACTCCAGTAGAAAACAGAATGGCAGTTCCAATGGCATGTATGATCATGTCTGAGATATACTGCACAACCTCATCAATACAGTCTGACAGAGAGGCAGCAAATGTAACAGCAGAGACAGATAAAGGCCAGTTGGCTCCATGAAGGGCCCAACATGGTAGTCACTCAGTCTGGCAGTGGCAAGGAACTGACAGGATCACAGGAAAAGTGCTCACTGTTAAAAATATCACAATGTAGTACCAATGTAGCAAAGTTACAGACTTACAGGAAGAGATCATTAGATCAATAGCTGAAAACATGCCAGCAATGAAATGCATAGGAGAACCACCACTGAGGAGGCACAGAATCATGGTTTGTGAGAAGCTGGTCAATTATTAGGCCCCTACCAGATGAATTGTACTCCCCCACAGGGGGTGGTGTTTGTTGAAGTCCTCAAGCAGGAGAAAATGGGGGGAAGGGTTAATGTGATCAATTCAGTGGCCTGCCTGGGGGTAGGTAAACATTGCAAAGGGTGATCACTGAGGTCATTTACACCAACACGCTATTGTCCCAATGAGGTACAAAGGGGAATCCATTCACTGACAACAATGTAGAGACGAAAGTACAGATCCCTTCAGATGCCTTCTTGGGACCAGCACAGTTCCAACAGAATGCATGACAGCGACGAAGCATTGGAGAATAATCATCGGTGAAGTGCATTTCTTGGAGAGCAATAAAAACCCCAGAAGAAGAAGAAAGGTGTTGTAGTTCTGGAAGATGACAGTAGTACTCAAAACAATTCCAATGCATGACCACCTGACGATTAGTCACGCTAGGCATGAAGAGGCCAGGAGGTCTCATCATGCCAGAGGATCACTGCCTGTTTCCAGTGGAATGGAATTATCGTCTCAGAATCCAACTGCATGGGGGGTTCTGGCACCTCCAGGGGCACTGGCAGAGCCTTATCCTGATTCTCATTATTATTGTTATTGTTTTTGTTGTTGTGATGGTGGTGGCAGTGGGCAAGAGTAATTCAATGGGCTATTCGCATTGAGCTTGGAGACAGTTGAATAAGTGGACAGCCTGGGATCCACAGGCTGTGGCTCCTTCAGCCACTGTTTGGCAACAGGCCTCAGGTCTGGGTTTTGCCATGGAGAGGGATACCGAGAGGGAGCCCCGTTACCAATAGACATCTACGGCTGGGTTTGGAAGTGGTTCCAAAGAAGGTATCGTGGGAACCGCGGGAGAGGAGAGTGATGGGAGATCTGATTGGGGAAAGATAGAGAAGATGGTAGTGATATTAGCGTAATTGATCGTCATATCCACAGCATGTAGGTGATTATATTTCTTCCGTGGTTGGTTTAAAAGGGGGGGGGGGGGGGGGCGGCGAAGGGACCAAACTGCAAGGTCATCAGTCCCTTGTTTCCAGTAGAACAATCACCCAAGAGGAAAGAAGAAAACAAAGAAAACATACGGTACAATAACAGGAGAAAGGAAGAACCACAAGAACGGCAGAAGGACAACAAACTCTACAATGGACAAAACATGACAAGAAAGCCACAGAGAGACACAAGAAACAGGGAGAGGAGATTAAAAACAAGAAAGCAGTTTACCAAGGTTGGCTGACCACGAGAATAAAAAAGGAAAAGCCAGCCACTCTGCAACACATTTAAACCTCCACCCTAAAAGCCCTAGGGTGGAGGACACAGAGGGACAAAGGACATGCGCTACAACTCAGATCAAATGGTAAAACCCACCCTCACGAATAAAACGTAAAACTAAAGCTGCTGTTGAGGCATTGTCGCCCAACACCGAAGGTAGGGAGACAGGAAAGTTAAAAGTCCACTGCAGAGCAACTAGAAGTGAGCAGTCCAGCAGGAGGTGGACAACTGTCATTCGGGAGCCACAGCAACACTGAAGTGGGTCCTTGCGACGGAGGAGGTAACCACATGTGAGCCACGTATGGCCAATGCAGAGCTGGAAAAGGACAACTGATTCCCTGTGAGAAGCCTACAGGGAAGACTTCCGCACAGTCACAGTCTCCTTAATGACACGCGCAGTTTGTTGTGCATACTGTTATGCCACTCCATCTCCCAAAGCCGAAAAACCTTGCAGTGCAAGACAGAGCTGAGGTCAGTTTCAGAGATGCCCATCTTCAGGAGCAGTTTCCACATAGCCTGTCTGGCCAGCATGTCAGCAAGTTCGGGCTCTGTAGAGCTGCAGCAGTGTAGAGCGATCTGCACCCTAGTTGGTGTTGCTCAGGCAGCGAAGGGCATTGAGGTGCTGCCAGCACTCCCGCTTAAGCTGACGAAGGTGAGGTAGCCAAGTCAATCCAACGTCGAAAACCAGTCCTAAGAATCGATACGTCTTCACTACACTGAGTGGATCATTAGTTGGTTGGTTGGTTGGTTGGTTTAAAAGAGGGCGGGGGGGGGGGGGGGGGCAGGGACCAAACTGTGAGGTCATCAGTCCCTTGTTGCTGGGTAAGTAAGTACACAAGGGAAAGAAGAAAAGAAAGGTGTACAGCACAATAACAGGAGAGAGGAAAAACCCACAATAACAAGAGAGGAAAAACCAGAAGAACGACAGAAGGACAACCAACACTATAATGGGCGAAACAGGAAAAGAAAACCACAGAGAGAAGCAAGAAACAGGTAGAAGGAGTAAAAACAAGAGAGCAGGTGACCATGGCTGGCCAACTGTGAGAATAAAAAGGATAAGCCAGCCATTCTGCGACACATTACAAAATCAACCCTAAAAGCATTAGAGTGGAGAGCACAAAGGGACAAAGCACATGTGCTAAAAATTATATAGAAAGATAAAACCCAATGTCACGTATAAAACGTAAAACTAAATTAGCCAATGAGGTGTTGTCAGCTAAAATTAATAGCAACGAGTCTGGTAACTGAAGAGTCCGTCACAGGGCAGCCAAAGAAGGAAAGATCATCAAGATATGGGCAACTGTCAGCCGGGCGCTGCACCAACACTAAGGTGGGTCATCACAGCGCAGGAGGTAGCCTTGTGTCATACAAGCGTGGCCAATGAAAGTTGGCAGAGAACCACAGAGTCCCTGCGAGAGGCCCACATGGAGGACTGCCACATAGTCATAGTCTCCTTAATGGCACACAGTTTGTTGTGCATGCTGAGGTTATGCCATTATGTCTCCAAATGCCACAAAACCTTGCGGCGTAGCACTGAACTCAGGTCAGTTGTAGAGAAGCCGATTTCCATAAGCAATTTCCGCGTAGTCTGTTTGGCCACCCCGTCGGCTAGTTCGTTGCCTGGGATTCCGACGTGGCCTGGGGTCAAGACAAACACCACTGAACCATCAGACCGTTCCAGGGCATATATGAACTCGTGGATGGTCGCTACCAAAGGATGATGAGGGTAGCACTGGACGATAGCTTGTAGGCTGCTCAAGGAGTCAGTACCCAGACGAAGCGACTCCCCAGGACATGAATGGACGTGCTCAAGAGTACGAGATATAGCCACCAGCTTGGCAGTGAAAACACTGCAGCCATCGGGCAATTTTATTTTTTTTGTGGTTTTAGGGCCCACAACTACAGTGGTCATTAGCACCCAGACTAAATTATGAATGCACTGCGAGGCACAATGTTGAAACAGCAACTAAAAAGGACAACACTATAAAAGGCACATTAACAGGCAAGGGATTAAAAGAAAACAGCATAATCAAATGTCCATAGACAGGTTTGTCAAGTGGATAAAATGAAGAACGCGAGCAGCAGCTCCTGGGTCATCTGCTAAAATTTCATCCAGAGTCCATGGCAGGCCAAGATCAATGCGCAGTGTATTAAAATTCAGACAGGACGTTAAAATGTGGCGTACCGTCAGCACTTGCCCACATGGGCAGAACGGCGCCGGCGCAGCCGTCAGCAGATGGCGGTGGCTCAACCGGCAGTGTCCAGGCCGTAACCAGGCCAAAACGACCTCCTCCCGCCGAGAAGGGCGTGAAGAGGTCGTCCAAGCCGTGGGGAGAGGTTTCAAGGCCCGAAGCTTGTTTTCAGTAAGTGTAGACCAATCAGCATGCCACAGCGATAAAATGCACTGACAAATGACCCTGCTAAAATCAGATGAAGGCACACAACAAGAAGCTGTCCGAGGCTGGAGGACCGCAGTCTTGACCGCGGCATCTGCAGCTTTGTTCCCAGGGATACCGACATGGCCAGGAACCCACATAAAGGTAATCGGAGAACTGTCGTCCGCCAGCTGCTGAAGAGAGCGTTGGATCCGGTGCACGAAAGGGTGAACCGGATATGGATCACTGAGGCTCTGGATGGCGCTCAGGGAATCAGAGCAGATGACATAAGCAGAATTTCGGTGGCGGCGGATGTAAAGAACAGCCTGATAGAGGGCAAATAGCTCAACTGTGAAGACCGAACAATGGCCATGGAGCCGGTATTTGAAACTGTGTGTCCCGACAATAAAAGAACACCCGACACCATCACTGGTCTTAGAGCCATCTGTATAAATGAAGATCGTATTAATGAACTTCAAACGAAGTTCGACAAACCGCGGGCGGTATACCGAAGCTGGGGTAACCTCCTTTGGGAGCGAGCTGAGGTCAAGGTGAACGCGAACCTGAGCCTGGAGCCAAGGTGGCGTTTGGCTCTCGCCCACTCTAAAGGTTGCAGGGAGTGGAAAACCAAGTTGCTGAAGGAGGCGACGAAAGCAAACTCCACGGGGTAGCAGAGCAGATACATAAAACCTGTATTGACGGTCGAGAGAGTAGTCAAAAAAGGAACGATAAGACGGGTGGTCGGGCATTGATAAGAGCCAACAGGCATACTGACAAAGCAGTATATCGTGCCAGAATGCTGTTCAATATGTCCTCCATGCACATACACGAAGCCGACGTGACCATCAGCCATCAAACTGTTGGTATAAACCACTTTCTGACCTCGGTATATGTCAAACAGCAAGAGGAAGTGGCAGCAGAGAGCCGTAGGGTTAACCGAGTCCTTAGGGCCATGTGAAAGGTCCAGGCAAAACCACAGCCTGGGTGTACACCATGGAGGTGTACGTGAATGTACCTCAAGTATAGGTGGTAAAGGTAAGGACTCCAGTTCGGAAAGAAGGGATCGGACATGAACTGCAACTGGAAACCCTGACCAGGGCCACTGATGCTGGAGATGAACCACCGTGAGTGGGAAAAGGAGACTGTGATTCGGATGCGCAGGAGAACTACGAGGATGTGGTGCAACATAACTGGCCAGCAGTTGTGCACGCCTAACCTGCAATGGAGGGCCTCCGGCCTCCACAAGGACGCTGGTCACCGGACTCGTCATTAAAGCTCCTCTCACTAGGCAAATGCCACTATGGTGCACTGGATTGAGTAAACGCAAACTGAGGGCGCCACCAAACCATAAACCAGATTCCCATAGTCAAGGCAGGATTGAACAAGGGCTCTGTAGAGCTGCAGCAGTGTAGAGTGATCTGCACCCCAGTTGCTGTTGCTCAGGCAGTGGAGAGCACTGAGGTGCTGCCAGCACTCCCACTTAAGCTGACAAAGGGTAGGTAGCCAAGTCAATCCAACATCTAAAATCAGTCCTAAGAATTGATATGTCTCCACTACAGTGAGTGGATCGTCATTAAGGTAAAGTTCTGGTTCTGGATGAACGGTATTCCACCAACAGAAGTGCATAACACACGACTTTGCGACCGAAAACTGGACACCATGGGATAGAGCCCATGACTGTGCCTTGTGGACGGCTCCCTGTAGGAGTCACTCAGCAATACCAGTACTGGTGGAGCAGTGCCCTGCAGGACCCCATTTTCCTGGATATGGGGGGGAACTATGGGAGGCACCAACTTGGACATAGAAACTACGAAGCGACAGGAAATTTTGGATAAAAATTGGGAGTGGACCTCGGAAACCCCACTCGTATAATGTGGCAAGAATACGATGTTGCCAGATTGTGTTATACATTTTTTGAAATAAAAAAAAGACGGAAACAAGGTGTTGGCATCTGGAAAAGGTTGTTTGGATGGCTGACTCAAGGAACACAAGATTATCAGTGGTAGAGCAACCCTGGCAGAAGCTGCCTTGACATGCAACCAGCAGGCCACTTGACTCCAGGACCCAACCCAACCGTCGACACACCATACGTTCCAGCAGCTTACAAAGAACATTGGTGAGGCTGATAGCTATCCACACCAAGTGGGTTTTTACCGGGTTTGAGCACCAGAATGATGGTGCCCACCCACCACTGCGACAGAAAGACACCATCGCACCAGATCCGGTTGAAGATGATGAGGATATGTAGCTTGTAGTCAGATGAGAGATGTTTAATCATCTGGCTGTGGGTGCGATCTGGCCTAGGAGCTGTGTCGGGGCAACGTGCAAGGGTCTTCTTCCACTCTGTAAATGGAGTGTTATAGGATTCACTGTAGCATGTAGTGAACGAGATAACTTTCCCTTACAGCCACCATTTGAGATTTGAGAGTGTAAGAGGCTCGGGGGGGGGGGGGGGGGATATTCTCCGACGCAGAGGCTCGAGCATAGTGCTCAGCAAAGTCCTCGGTCCTCGGCAATCGCGTTTGCATTGGTAGATAACACGCTATTTATCGTAACACTTGCTGGGATCTAGTACCTGAAAACCTTTTTATATTTGTCCGACCTTGGGAAGGTGATGTATGGCACCCAATGGTTGAGATGTATCTCTCCCAACACTCCTGCTTCCGTCGTTTGACAAGTTGGCAAACGCAGGCCTTACGCCAGGGGCACCCTAAAGAGCAAAGGACCGTGTTTCCTCCCACAGAAACAATGGTAGTAGTCACCTGCTCAACCATCACATTGATGTTATCATGTGGGGGAGATTCAACGGTGACAGCAGAGGTGAAAGTTTCCCAGTCTGCCTTGTTTAAAGCCCATCTGGGCAGGCGTCTGTGGGCCTGACGCCGGGGCAGTGACAGGAAGTTGTGGAAATGGTCACTACCACACAGGTCGTCATGTGTTCTCCAGTGGATAGATGGGAGAAGTCCTGGGCTGCGAATTGATAAATCAATGGCCAGATAACCCCCTGGGCCCGCTGACAGTTTTATTCCATGCCTCAGTATAAGACAAGTAACCAGATTTGTATTCCTGGATCTTCTGTTCTTTCTTAATAACTGATCAATCTGGTGAATGCTGAAGAAGGTGCTCCACGCAGTTGACAAACAGGGGTAGATGTTCATGAGGACTACCTTCATGGAGTGCGTGTCCATATATTTCACATTCTGGTCCCGCCATGAAATGGGATGACTTATATCCTAAGTGTAAGCATCTGAACACATCATAGGCAGTGGAGCACACAATTTCATTTTGTACCTGTACACCATGAGTCTAACTTTCTCCAGGAGGACATTTCCTTCAAAGCCTAAAATAAAGGTGTCTGTATCCGTACGATTATCTTTCGGCACTTTCTTGAGCATGCATGATAAAAGGTATGCCTTGTGGCTGGAGATCAGTCAGGAGTTCCTCATCTGTGGAATGTAAGATCTCTGGATTTCTTGGACATTGTTTAAAGTTTTATGTAGGGTAATGGTCACAGCCATGTCACCTAGATGATCACGTGCCTGAAAACCACACAGATGAAGCTTTAATCAATAACGGACCATTTCAAATTTTTCGCAAAGACTCAACTTTCCCAAATTTGTCATCAATTTTTTCAACAAAAAAATAATGGTTTTGTTACATACCAGGTATTGATTACATGCAAGGTATTGGGTAAAGTCTTTCACACCCAGATGTCTGGCTTCTTCCTCTTCCCATAACAGAGCCAGGGAACCAGATCTAAGTACAATCAACAGCGAGAAGACCATCCGATGGAAAGGTACAGAGGAAAAAAAAAAAAACAATAATAGAAGGATAGACTTGCAGCATGCAAAGGGAAGTAGCATTGGAAGGGCTGGGACCTTGTGGTGGTCAAGCATATACTCACAAAGGAGAGTGAGCTCCCTGAGGAGAGAGAGGTAGGTAGTGGGACAAAAGGGGGACATGGACTGGGAAGTGGTAACTGTGGCACATGTGTGGGAGGAAAGGCAGCAGATGCACAGGCAACTGAGTCAGTGAGTTGGTGCAGCACACGAGGATAATAACATGGAGACATAGATTGTAAGAGGGTGACAGGACAGATTAAGGGAATGCTGCTGTTAGAGGGTGTGTGCATGGTGGGTTAGTGGAGGCTGAGGTTAGGTAGATTATGGGAGTGAAGGATGTGTTGTAAGAATAACGTCCACAGTTGCAAAGTTCAGAAAGTTGGGCTGGGAGAAGGATTCAGATGGGACGGGTTGTGAAGCTGGCATTGAACTAACGGTGTGCTGCAATCAGCAGCAGGTTTCAGCACTGGATGGTCAACTCTGTTCTTAACCACAATTTGGTGGCGACAATTCATTCTGATGACTGGTGGTTATGCACGCATAAGCAGCTGTGCAGAAATTGCAGCAGAGCTGGTATATGATGTGGCTGCTTTTACAGGTGGCCCTGCCACTGATGGGATAGGATATGCTTGTGACAGGAGTAGAATAGGATATGCTGAGTGAATCAGCTCACAGTGATATGAATTCTGTTGCATAGTGTTGAGAGTGAGTGTGCAATAGGGATGGACCAGGATGTTGTGTAGATTGGCTGAGTGGCAGAATATCACTTTAGGAGTGGTGGGGAGGATCGTGGGTAGGATGTCCCTCATTTCCAGCCATGCTGATAGGTAATCAAATCCCTGGAAAAGGACATTGTTCAGTTGCTCCAGTCTGGTATTACATTGGGTGACCAGGGGGTGCTCCTTTGCAGCTTGTTCTAGCGGGTGGTGGAAGATTTAAGCGTGTGTGAGGATATGGAGTGGTAAATCTGTTTGCAGACTAGGTTAGGGGTTAGCACCTGTCTGTGAAGGCCTTTGCGATTTCTTCAGCATACTGGGCGATAGAATACTCGTCACTGAATATATGCTGCCTACTCGTGCCCAGGCTATATGAGAATAATTTTCTGGTGTGGAAGAAGAGACAGCTGTCAATATATAGGTACTGTTGGTCGTTAGTGCGCTTGATATGGACAGAGGTATGGATGGAGCCTTCACTCAGGTGGAGATCAAGATTCACAAAGGTGACATGCTGGGCTATGGAGAACCAGGTCGGATAGAAGGTGTTGAGGCTTCAAAGAAATGAGGGATGTGTTGTAGGGATGTTTCTTGGCCCGACTACAGATTGTGAAAATATTATCAAACAACCTGAATTGGACATAGTGTTTGGCATTTTGGAGGTGGAGAAGGTTCCTTCTAGATGGCCTTTAAACAGATTGGCATAGGAGGTTGCAACATAAGTACATGTCGCTGTGCCATGAGCTTGTTTGGTTTTGAGGACAGTTTCCTCACACACACACACACACACACACACACACACACACACACACACACACACACACACACAAAAATCTACTGAATATGGGCTCTAAATTGCATACATTAGAGCTGTGAGTGCTTGGTCATCTTTGATACTGTGAAACACATCTCTTCTAAAGCAAACTCTTTGCTTTCATATTTTGCGAGGGAGTAGTATGGCCTAAAACAAGAAAAAAATGCCCAGTAAACATGAGCTATAACATGCTCACTTTATGAGCTAGGACCAGTTGTCCTCCTCCGCTATTGTGAAAGACATCTCTCCTACAGAGCAAGTGCTCGCAGCTCTTAACACATCAATTGTAGAGCCCACATTTACTGGACCTTCTTTTTTTTTTTTCTCTACACTACCTCCTGCCAAAATATGGAAAGCAAAGAGCTTGCAGTAGAAGAGAGGTGTTTCACAATATCAAAGACGAACAAGTGCTCATAGCTCTTAACATACGTATTGTTTATTAGATATTTTTTCCTTGTTTAAGGAACCTATCCTCAAAGTCTGTAAAGGAATTTGGTTACACCCTGTATATTTTCTCTCTCAAAGGAAAAGTAATTGTGTTTGAGTAAGTAACTGATTATATGCATAAGGAATATGGCTGTGGGTTTGGAGTTGTAAAAATCTTCTGCTAATTGTCTAACTCTTATGCTTAAAAGCTCTCGCATAGTGAACCTATCTCAGAAGTCCAACATAATCTCCAATCCCTATGCAAATCCTTAGGTTCATTCCAGAATCTTTCCCCTAACTCCATCTCCCTTCTCACCCCAATGAAACCCACACACCCACCTTCACCATGCTTACCAAGCTCTGTAAACCAAACATTTCTGGATGCCAAATTGTAGCTGGTTACTGTGCTTCCACTGAAAACAATTTCCACTCTTGTCCACCAATGCCTCCAACCAATTGCTCTTAGCTACCCTCTCATATCAAAGATACAAACCACTTCCTTCACCACTCTCAACCACTTTCACCCCATTACCACCTGGATCCCTGCTCGTAACTGTTGATGCCACCTTCCAATATATGAACGTACCGCATACCCATTGCTTTGCTGCTATCAAACACTACCTCTTCCGATGTCCTTAAGTTTCCTAATCCACAACTTCATCCATTATACATCTAATCAATTATATCCTCACAAACATCTACTTTTCATTTAAGGAGCAGATATATAAATAAACCCACAACATAGTCATGGGTGCCCACATGGCATCCTCATAAGCAAATATGTTCATATATCTTACAGAGGAAACATTCCAAGCCTCCCAAAACACCACACCCCCATCTGGCACAGGTTCATAGAAGATATCTTTATGATAGGGAGCCAGGGCCAAGGGCAAGAAACCCTATCCTCATTCTTCCACAGTCTCAACACCTTCTCTGTGATCCACATCACTCGGTACTCCACAGCCCAACATGCCACCACCTTCCTGGATGTTGACCTCCACTTCTATGATGATTCCATCAATGCCTCTGGGCATATCAAGCCCATTAACCACCAACACTAACAGCATTTTGACAGTTGTCATCCCTTCCACATTAAAAATCACTCCCATACAGCCTGTCTACCCACGGACAGTGTATCTGCGGTGACAAGAATTCCCTTGTCCAGTATGCAGAAGCAACTGAACCCCGTTCTTTGCGAGGACTTTGATTAACCATCTGCATGCTCAGATATGAGGGATCTCCTACCCATACCACTCCTAAAGTGATATTCTACTGCCCACCCAATCTAAACAAGATTCTGGTCCAAATCTATCCCATTCTCACTCCCAAACCCTTGTCACAGGGTTCGTATCACTGTGGTAGACCCAGGCTACCTGATTCACTCACCTGGCACATCCCATTTTAGTTCTGTCATAGGCTTATTCTATACCATCAGTGGCAGGGTCACCAGTAAAAGCACCAGCATAGCATTTTGTGTGTGCTTGACCACCAACCAGCTACCCATCAGAGTGAATAGCCACCACCTAACTGTGAGCAAAAACAGAGTTGACTACCTAGCGACAGAAAACACTGCTAAGCACAATACACTTGAGTTTGGTTGGTACTTCACAACCCATATCAACTGGGTCCTTCCCCAGCAGCAGCTTTCCACGGGAGTTATCCTAGCGCTACATTCTTCACTACCGTCATCCTCCTGGCCCTCAATCTCCACTAAACCACTGCACCCACATCCTCTAAGCAACAGGGTCCCCTTCTTTTGTTCTGGCTCCCTCTCCATGCACCACTCGAACTAATTGGTTCCTGTGCTCATACATATGCTGCCCCTCCCTCACACATTCCTATCCCGCATGTCTGCTGCCTCAGTGCGAGCTGCCAGCTACCTTCCCTAACCTCCCTCCGCCGAGAAGGTGGTAATGTTTTCATAATATTTTGTCTCACAATGATGGCACAACACGTATTCTGTGAGTAGTCATTTTTATTCCAAAATTGTTCATATTCTGGTAGATATTTCCTGAGCTCTGTTTCCTTGTTTAAGATGATGTACCGTATATGTCAATGTAAAAGGATGCCTGTATGAACAAATAATAATGCTAATTCCATACTGATGACACTACATGGCTCTGCATCTTCAATTTTGGACATGTAGCATTTTTTGCTAGGGATACAACCTGACTGCAATCTCTAAAGGAAACAAATTTGCTGTCACCACCGATTTGCAGGCAGCAGTAGAACTCAAGAGTTTAAATTCAAATTTCCAGTTTAGAAATAATACAGGGTCTATAAGGCAAGAATCACTTATCTTGCTCCAACAAGGGGTCCAATATTCAGGAACACACATTTTTAAAAACTGCCAGTAACCATTAAAAACTTGGTTTCAGATAAAGCATGGTTTAAACAGAGTTTGAAAAACTTTTTGATAGACAACTCCTTCTACTCTATAAATGAATATCTTAACAGAGACTGTTAAGCCAGCTTAAGTAAAAATGTCTGATTTCAGTTTTGACAGCACTTGGTCACAACAGTCAAGATTAGGTATTTTGTGTATGATAAATGTATTAATAGTGCGTAGCAATGTTTCATTCTGACAGCATGTTAATTCTGTAAATATTAGCTGTTCCAGTTTACCACGTTGTATTCATCTATTTCGACAATCTCCAGACAAATGATCAGGGTAGCAAGTATTATATTCAAATGTTTCATGTTATACTTTTCGACATGTTTCACACCCACAAGAATCATCTCATTTTTTGGGTCTATGAAACAAAAACTGAATCTAATCTAATCAACACAAAAATGGACTGCTGTAATGTGTGAAACAAGTCAAGACTAGTTGTCAGAGTATCTAAAACATGCTCTATGACAAATATAGATATTCTAAGGCACCTGGCACTGTGAAAAAGTTCAAAATATCTGTTGACACATAATTTAATAAAACTGTGTAAAATATAACTATGTATAACTGGTTGCAATCTTTACAGCCAGTACACCAGACAAGTTTGACAAGGATAATAAGTAAATTGCCATGGTCTTATTTGAAGAACCATACTGTGATTTGTCATCATTCCAAAAATTAAAGATGTCAGATTCTTTCTACATGGCAAATGCTGCACATCCTGATGTATCAGTTTGGCCACATTTTACCCGCATGAAAAAGGGCCGAGTGCACATTCATGTGATTTGTTAAATGTCGAAGAAAACGTAATCCAGGAGGAGGCCATGGTAATCATACCCCAGGTTGGTTCAGGCAGTGTCAGGTACATGGTAATGCTGTTCAGGGGAAGACCTGTTCCTGGGAAGACCACAACTCGCAACACTTGCCAGATTACAACAAATAATACCAAAACACATGGAGTATCTATTTTTAGCAAGTATCAACAAAAACACACTGGCAGTCAAATTAATCAAAGTGATGAAACTCCAGCCAAACACAATGTAAGTAAAAGTTTCTCAAAATTATTTTGATAATTTCTCTTCACTGCGGGCTTATCTCTCTACGTTATTTCTGCGTTAGTTTAAATTTATTTTGATGAAATAATAACTAACAATTCAAAAACTATAAGGTGGACACTGGTAAGTAATCAAAGTATTCAACAACATTCATTTTTATTATACTTCATTAGCGCTGCTTAAAGGTGTAAAATCACTAGAAGTCAATTACGCAGAATGTTGCATAGACGTACATTCGCTCAGGTCATACTTAAATAAAATTCCTCTGGGTTTGGGACCGCGTTCCTAAACCCAGACGACTTTTATTGACTGAAACTATGATGTTCTTTAATTCACATTTGTCACTTTCAGACATCTGCTTGGAAATGTCAAGCTTTCCTTATCATTCCTCGTACATTATATTACAACGCTGAACCAGTTATCTCGTATTCGGCAAACTTTAAGTATGATATTTCATTATGTATACTGAATTTTTGCGCTTACATATGAAGCCCTGCAACAATGTATACATCTAAAAATGTAGTAACACCTGCGTGAAACAAGTAATGAAACACTGTGATCATGACTTAATTTCCTGCGATAAATTGTTTTGTATAGAAAACATAACATACCTTATAAGTTATCGGAGCATATTTCTATCAACAGCAAGCTTCATGAGCTGGCAATACTTGGGCGATAAAAAAATAACAACAAACACTACCCCCATCCTACATGTGTCAGCAGACGACGTACGCCTGCGGCAATCCAAAGTACAGCAATCTGTTTAAGTAACTATCCTTCAGTTCAAAGATCCTCTCAAAACAGAAAAACAAATATCCGCTCTAACATCAATTCTGTTACACATATCTGTCATTTTACTGAAATCATCTTTCTCGACAAAATTTTGGAACTATATAATATGGCAGGCAATGTGGGCCACAAAGCCAATATTGCAGTTGTAGTTAAGTTTGCTTTGTTGTTTGTTACAAGGGGAAGAAAACGAAGTAGATGAAGAATTAGTGCAATTAGTGGGAAAAATTCCAAAACTGTAACTTGATGAAATAGTTGATATAAAGTCAAATTAACGAAGAGGTGAAGAACAGAAGTTGTATGAGAAAAAACTACCAGAACATATTACTTCTTACAAGGGAACTTCCCCATCGCACTCCCCTCAGATTTAGTTGTAAGTTGGCACAGTGGATAGGCCTTGAAAAACTGAACACAGATCAATCGAGAAAACCGGAAGAAGTGGTGTGGAACTATGAAAAAATAAGCAAAATATACAAACTGATTAGTCCATGTGCAAGATAGGCAACACAAAGGACAATTGTAGTTCAAGAGCGCAGTGGTACCGTGGTTAGCGTGAGCAGCTGCGGAACGAGAGGTCCTTGGTTCAAGTATTCCCTCGAGTGAAAAGTTTAATTCATTCTATTTAATTTATGATTATCACATTCACAAGAAAACCTAAGTCGGGCAAGGTAGAAGAATCTTTTTACCCATTCGCCAAGTGTACAAGTTAGGTGGGTCAACAACATATTCCTGTCATGTGACGCACATGCCGTCACCAGTGTCGTATAGAATATATCAGACGTGTTTTACTGTGGAGGAATCGGTTGACCTACGACCTTGCGATCAAATGTTTTCGGTTCCCATTGGAGAGGCACGTCCTTTCGTCTACTAATCGCACGGTTTTGCGGTGCGGTCGCAAAACAGACACACTAAACTTATCACAGTGAACAGAGACGTCAATAAACGAACGGACAGATCATAACTTTGCGAAAATAAAGAAAGTAAACTTTTCATTGCCCTTTATGTTGTCTATCTTGTGCCTGGACTACTTAGTTTGTATATTATGCTTATTCTGTCATAGTTCCACACAACTTCTTCCTGTTTTCTCGATTGATCTGTGTTCAGTTTTTCAAGGCCTATCCACTGTGCCAACTTATAACTAAATCTGAGGGGGGTGCGATGGGGAGGTTCCCTTGTTAGCAGAAGAACCCAGGCAGCCTGCATTACTTGAGCATTAACAGGTATTTTGGTTTTATTCAAAAATGTAGGTACTGTAAGCTTTCACACATGGCTATTTCAATTATTTTGGAAAGGCTAGGTAATACTGGGATTGCTTTGTAGTTTCGAACGTCTTGTTCATCACCCTTGTGAAGTGATTGTACAAACGAATGTTTTGATTTTTTGTGAATATTGCTGAAAAATTGATTGTATCACTTAGACTAGCCTATGTTCTTCAACTTTCTGTAGTGACATTTTATAGAATATCACCAGTGCAACATCGCAGTTTATTTCTTAATCTGTTAAAAGTAGTAGTAGTAGTAGTTTATTCATCCAGAGACAATGTACATTGCATGGATTTCGTCAAAAATATATAGTATATATATACACACATATAGGGTGAACAATGGTGGTGGTGGTTGTTGGGATGTTTAAGGGGGACTAAACAGCTAAGGTCATCAGTCCCCCATTCCAAAAACAAGCGAGACAAAGTCGCAGAGCAGATAAAACCCCAAGGGGAAGGAGACTGCCCCCCCAGGTGCTAAAGAACACAAATTAGGCAACGAACACTACAGAAAAGAAGAGTACGGACGAACACCAGACAGAAAGAAATAGAAGAAAAGAAGATGGCCGGAGACTGGTTGACTGACCACGACAACAAAAAAGGGAAAGAGTCAACCATCCGATGAGACACCAAAACAGCAACAAATATGGAGAGACGCGAGGACAAAAGACACAGAAACGGAAAAGTGCAGGACCCCCCTAAATGGATCCATAAAAAGGACTAGCACGGATAAAATGTAAAACATTGTCAGCCATGGAGGCATCGTTGCATAAAATCAAAGGCAAGGTGCCCGGGAAATTAAAAGACTGCCGAAGGGTGCGCAGTCGGGGACACTCCAATAAAATGTGGGCGACCGTCAGCCGGGACCCACACCGACACAGGGGGGGATCCTCCTGACGCAAAAGATGGCCGTGTGTCAGGTATGTATGGCGAGCCGACACAGGATAACAGAGTCCCTGCGAGAAGACCGCAGGGAGGAGCGCCACACATCGGTCGTCTCCTTGACAGCCCGCAGTTTATTAGGCATTGTCAAGCCTCGCCACTCAGCAGACCACATCCCAAGCACCTTACGGCGCAACACCAGCTGCTGATCGGGAGCCGTGAGGCCGATCTCCAAAGCTGGGGCGTCGAGCGCCCCTTTGGCCAGCCTGTCAACACGTTCGTTCCCCGGGATGCCAACATGACCTGGCGTCCAAACCAAGACCACCGAACGTCCAGAACGGGCAATGGCGGAAACAGACTCCTGAATAGAGGACACCAGAGGAGAAGAGGGATAGCAGCGGTCGATGGCCTGAAGGCTGCTCAGGGAGTCACTGCAGATGACGATGGACCTACCTGAGCAGAAACGCATATGCTCAAGAGCGCGCAAGATGGCCACCAGCTCTGCAGTAAAAATACTGCAGCCAGCTGGCAAGGAGCGTTGCTCAACATGGGCAGCGTGAGCAAAAGCGTAGGCAGTGCGACCATCAACCAGGGAACCATCAGTGTAGACAGGCTCACAGCCCGGAAATGAGGCGAGGAGCGCAAGAAAACGGCGACGGAGGGCCACAGGCGGAACCGAGTCCTTAGGTCCCTGTGCCAAATCCAGATGGACGGACGGCCGGGACAAACACCAGGGAGGCGTAGGTGTACGGACCCGGAAGGGAGGCAGAAGAGGGAATGACCCCAGTTCTGACAGCAGGGACTGGACACGGACAGCTACGGAAAGCCCAGACCCAGGTCGCCGTTCGGGCAGATGGAGGACCATGGCAGGGAAAAGCAGGCGACGATTGGGATGGTCTGGCGAGCAATGCACGTGGACAGCATAGTCGGCGAGCAGTCGATGGCGGCGAATCCGCAGCGGGGGAACCCCGGGCTCCACCAGTAGACTATCTATGGGGCTGGTACGAAAAGCGCCAGTTGCAAGCCGAACCCCACAGTGGTGTATGGGGTCTAACAACTTCAACACTGAGGGTGATGCAGACCCATAGGCCAGGCACCCATAATCAAGCCGGGACTGCACAAGGGCTCTGTACAATCGCAGCAGCGTGCAGCGATCTGCACCCCAAGACGTGTGGCTAAGGCAGCGGAGGGCGTTGAGGTGCCGCCAGCACTTTTGCTTCAGCTGAGTAATATGAGGAACCCATGTGAGCCGGGCATCAAACACGAGTCCCAAGAAGCGGCAAGTGTCCACCACTTCAAGCAGGTGGCCGTCGAGGTAAAGTTCAGGATGAGGGTGGACCGTCCGACGCCTGCAGAAGTGCATAACTCGAGTCTTGGCTGCAGAGAACTGAAAACCATGAGTCAGAGCCCATGATGCTGCCTTGCGAACGGCGACTTGCAGCCTGGGGTCGGCGACTCCCGTAGTCGTGGAGCTAAATGAGATGCAGAAGTCGTCGGCATACAAAGAAGGAGACACCGACGACCCCACTGCTGCAGCCAGACCATTAATGGCCACTAGAAATAAGGAGACGCTCAACACTGAGCCCTGCGGGACCCCATTTTCCTGTATATAAGATGAACTAGAGGTGGCACCGACTTGCACCCGGAAAGAGCGGCGCAATAAAAAGGTTTGAAGAAAAGCCAGGAGCCGACCACGAAGACCCCACTCATGCAACGTGGCGAGGATGTGATGCCGCCATGTGGTGTCATACACCTTCCGCAGATCGAAAAATACAGCAACGAGATGCTGACGTCGGGCAAAGGCCGTACGGACAGCAGATTCCAGCCGCACCAAATTGTCCGTGGCAGACCAGCCCCGACGGAAGCCACCCTGGGAGGGAGTGAGGAGACCACGCGACTCAAGGACCCAACACAAACGCCGCCCCACCATACGTTCGAGCAATTTGCACAAAACGTTGGTGAGGGTAATGGGACGATAGCTGTCCACCGCCAGTGGGTCCCCACCGGGCTTCAAGATGGGGACAATAACACCCTCTCGCCATTGCGACGGGAACACGCCTTCGCTCCAAATGCGATTAAATATCGCGAGAATGTGTCTCTGGCAGTCCCTGGAGAGATGCTTCAGCATCTGCGCGTGGATGCAGTCTGGGCCTGGTGCTGTATCAGGGCAATCGGCGAGGGCAGCGAGGAATTCCCTCTCGCTGAAAGGAGCATTGTATGTTTCAGAACGACGCGTGTGGAATGAGAATGGCGTCCGCTCGGCTCGCTCCTTTAGAGAGCGAAAGGCGGGGGGATAGGATGCAGTCGCAGAGCTCTGAGCAAAGTGCGCGGCAAGCCGTTCAGCAATGGCGGCAGCGTCCGTGCAGACAGCGCCGTCCAAGGAGAGCCCAGGGACACCCATAGGGGTCTGGTATCCGTAAATCCGCCGGATCCAGGACCACACGAGCGAGGGGGAGACATGGGAGGCCAAGGATGAGACATACCTCTCCCAGCACTCCTGCTTACGCCGTGCAATAAGACGACGGGCGAAGGCACGGAGCCTCTTAAAGGTGATGAGGGTCTCAAGAGACAGGTGTCACCTATGACGCTGGAGAGCCCGCCGACGGTCACGAATAGCCTCAGCAACCTCCGGCGACCACCAGGGTACAGCCCTCCTCCGAGGGTGGCCAGAAGAATGGGGGATGGCAGCCTCGGCCGCTGAAATGATGGACGTGGTTAAAACACGGACCACCTCGTCAATGTCACCCTGTGGGGGAGACTCAATGGTTGCAGCGGAAGTAAAAGCTGGCCAGTCAGCCCTGTGGAGAGCCCAGCGGGGCAAGCACCCAGAAGAATGACACTGGGGCAGTGACAAATAGATGGGAAAATGGTCACTACCACACAGGTCAGGATGCACTCTCCAGTGGAGGGATGGGACAAGTCCGGGGCTGCAAAGAGAGAGATCGATGGCCGAGAACGAGCCATGGGCTACACTGAAATGCGTGGGAGCACCGGTGTTCAAGAGGCTAAGGTCGAGCTGAGCCAACACATGCTCCACGGCCCGACCGCGGTCATCAGAGACAGTCCCACCCCATAGAGGGTTGTGGGCATTGAAATCGCCCAGCAGCAAAAAAGGTGGCGGCAGTTGGGCTATCAGAGCAGCCAGGACATGCTGCGCGACAGCACCATCAGGTGGAAGGTAAATACTGCAGACGGTAATAGCCTGTGGCGTCCACACCCGAACAGCGACAGCCTCTAAAGCTGTTTGTAGAGGTACAAACTCGCTGTGAAGAGAGTTAAGGACATATATGCAGACGCCACCAGACACCCTTTCATAAGCTGCCCGGTTCTTAAAATAACCCCGATAGCCACGGAGGGCGGGGGTTCACATTGCTGGAAACCAAGTTTCCTGCAGAGCAATGCAAAGGAAAGGATGACGGCTGATAAGTTGGTGGAGCTCAGCTAGATGGTGGAAGAAACCGCTGCAGTTCCCCTGGAGGATGGTATTAGCCATGGATGGGAAAGGCGTGAAGGGATTGGGGAGGCAGATTACGCCTCCGGGGCCCCTGCTGCTACTGAGTCACCACCTGGACAACAGCTATCTATTGCATCCGAGGGACTGGCGAGATCCATGTCCCCAGTGGACGCCAGAATCTCCACCTCATCCTCAGACGCAGAGCTTGTAGGAAGCTGTGGAATGGGTGCCACCGCAATGTCGGTAGCCTTGGGGAGTGTCTTCTTCTTCTGCTTCTCGCACTGCGCCTTGGGTGGTTCAGGCTGGGAGGGCGTCACTGGGTCAGTCTCAGGGACAGACGATGACCGTGTGTCCCGACGACCAGGGACTGGCGGTTGTTTGAGCCACTTGTGGCTGTCGGCTTTGGAACCGGTCGGAACGTGTGAAGGGAGGTCCCCAAGGGACCCCTTCCTTACGAGAGTAGCCGAAGAAGTCTTACGCTTCTCCGGCTGGGAAGGGGGGACTGATGTCCCCGATGGTTGGGGGGGTTGCTCCTGAAGTAGATGGAGCAGGAGCAACAGGAGGTTTAGTGCCCCCCACCATCAAGGGGGCAGGTGTGGGACTTCGACTCTGAGAGCTGACTGGAGTGGATGGAATTGTAGAAGGAGTGACAGTTGCGGCATAAGAAGCTGTCATGCACACTGGATGAAGCCGATCATATTTCCGCTTCGCCTCAGTGTACGTCAGGCGGTCGAGAGTCTTGATTTCCATGATCTTTCGCTCCTTCTGCAGAATCGGACAGTCTGGCGAGCAAGGCAGATGGTGCGCACCACAGTTCACACAGATTGGAGTGCGGCGCACAGGGATGATCAGGATGGGAAGGTGGACCGCAATCGCGACAGACGAGGTCGGAAGCACAGCGTGACGACATGTGGCCGAACTTCCAACACTTGAAGCACCGCATCAGGGGAGGGATATACGGCTTGACATCACAACGGTACACCATCACCTTGACCTTCTCAGGTAACGTGTCACCCTCGAAGGCCAAGATGAAGGCACCGGTGGCAACTTGACGATCCCTCGGACCCCGGTGGACGCGCCGGACGAAATGGACACCTCGGCGCTCCAAGTTGGCGCGCAGCTCGTCATCGGACTGTAAAAGGAGATCGCGGTGAAAAATAATTCCCTGGACCATATTTAAGCTGTTATGTGGGGTGATAGTAACAGACACATCCCCCAACTTCGTACAAGCCAGCAAGGCTCGTGACTGGGCAGAGGATGCCGTTTTTATCAACACTGATCCAGACCGCATCTTGGACAAGCCCTCCACCTCCCCGAACTTGTCCTCTAAATGTTCGACAAAGAACTGAGGCTTCACAGACACAAACGAGTCCCCGTCAGCTCTGGTACAGACGAGATACCGGGGCGAGTATCTTTCGCTCTCATTCACAGCCTTTCGTTCCTCCCATGGTGTGGCCAGGGAGGGGAACGATTTGGGGTCATACACATTAGCCTTAAAGTGAGCTTTGGAACGCTTAGAGACTGCTGACGGCTGGCCGCCAGCGAGAGATGATGTACCACGCTTCATTGCGGGTCATCCGCCCTGATGCCACCTACTCCGACCAAGGGCCCTCCCCACGGGCGCCACCCAGCCACAGCAAAGGCCACCTGGCAGGATGGCCATTGCCGGGAGTCCCGATGACCCAGGGCGATGGGCATCTACTCCTTGGCATACGTGGGGAGTTAACGGCGCAGGCATCAGTAGAGCGATCCCTGTGTTGTCAGGGGGCTACAACCAAGAGGGTACATGGCGGCCCCACCACAACGGACTGGCTACCGTGCTGGATCTTAGGTGCAAAAATGGCCAAGGTCGTCGTCGCAGTTAAAAGAAACACTGCAGAGTGCAGCGTGGTAATCGCCCAAGAGATCGAAAACGAGCGGGACGCCATTGCAACGACGAGAAAGACGGCTAAAGGTCTAATTGCACGACGGATACAATGCACCATGTAAGGCGCCCTTCCCCAAGTGGCTCGCTCTTCGGAATAATTTAGAAAGATGGAGGTCAAACCCGAGAGGGGACCATCACATAAGGCCGAAACATGTGAGACTCCTTTTAGTCGCCTCTTACGACAGGCAGGAATACCGCGGGCCTATTCTAACCCCCGAACCCGCAGGGGGAGGGTGAACAATACTATACAAAATACAGATGTGCATAGTAGACTACATAACATCATACCACATTGAAATAGCATGTACAACTTTGATTATTTACATTGATGTATGAGAAAGACTTTTTACATGGAATACACAGTTGATATTTAGATATAACACATCCAATTCTAGCACTTTTGTACATATTATTTATTTAGATCATAGCAACAGTCAGATAAAAATTACTATTGGCACAGAGTACATAAATATAATTGTTTAGTGTGAAGCTATTCCAGGTATTCTTTTACACTATAATAGCAGTTGGTCATTAAGAATTTGAATACTGCTTCTTTAAATGAAGACAATTTTTTTATTTCTTTCATCTTTACCAGTAGTTTGTTATACAATCTGCTTCCCTGTATGTTTGTTTGTTTCTGTGCCAAAACCTTGTTAACTCTTTTTATATGAATGTCATTGCACTTTCTTGTGTTGTAAGTATGTAGATCCGAGTTGGATTGGAAATTGTTAATATTTCTTTTTACATTAATTACGCTTTTCTGTATATAGAGGTACGGTAGGGGTAGAATACTCAGCTGTTTAAATAATTGCTTTGAAGGAGTTAGCCTTGAACTGTTGGTAATTATTCTAACAGCTCGTTTTTGTACAGTGAAGATGGTTTTGAGATTTTTCTTACTATGACCCCAGAAGGTGAGGCCATAGGTAATAGCAGAATGTATATAAGCAAAGTAAATAGCTCTGCTACATTTCCTACTACATACAAAGCTAATAACACGTAAAGCAAAGCAAGAAGAGCTTAACTTATGCGGGAGATAAAGGATATGGGATTTCCAGTCTAAATTTTCGTCTATATGTACACCTGAGAATTTTGTGGTAGCAACTCTCACAATTTCTTTATTTTGTATTCTGAGATCTAGATCAGAGTGTGACTTTGCTTTCCTGTAATGGATATAATTAGTTTTAGAGATATTTATGGTTAATTTGTTCGCTTCAAACCAATTTTGCAAATATTCTATAACTCTGGTTGCAGATGTTGGCAATACCCAGTTTATGTCAGTTACTACAATGTTTGTGTCATCCGCAAACAGGGTTATATGAGTACCATTTACTGGAATCTTGATATCATTTATGTAAAGAAGAAATAGGAGAGGTCCTAGAACACTCCCCTGCGGTACCCCAATTGGCACAGTCTGAATATCCGATCTGTAAACAATACTTTGGTTTTTACTGTTTGTTGTTACAATTTCTACTACCTGTTTCTCATTACGGAGATATGACTGAAACCACTTTTTAGCTACTCCTCGTATACCGACATATTCTAATTTGTCTAGCAGGATATCATGTTGGACAGTATCAAATGCCTTTGAGAGGTCCTAATTTACTCCTATTGTACTGTTGTTCTTATCTAGCCCCGTTACAATATTTTCAATGAATTGGGTGATGGCTGACTCTGTACTCATTCCTTTGCGAAAGCCGTGTTGGTTTACAGACAATATATTGAATTTCTTGAGGTAATTTGTAATTCTGTTTTTCATGACTGTCTCTATTACTTTTGAAAATACCGATAATAAAGCTATTCGTCTATAGTTTCCCACTTCATGTATATTGCCCTTTTTATACAATGGTTTTACTTTTGCAATTTTTAATCGTTGTGGAAAGACACCTTCTGAAAATGATATGTTTATGATGTGTGAGAGTGTGTCTGATATGACACTAGCACATCTCATACTTCTGTTACAATCATACAAATATGGTATTTCATTTTCTGGGCTTTTTTATCATTACTTATGTCTTCTTTAGTTTTAATCAAATGGTCTGTTCAAAAAATTCCTGAATTCTGTACACAAAATTTTTCTATCATTACCTTTTACTTATTGTGCATGGTCTCCTTCGGAATGCTCTCCTCCACAAGAGACACACCGCTCCCAAGGCCGTTTCCACTTACAGAAGCAGTCTTGGTACACCTCTTGCTGAATCATGCGAAGCGTCGTCTGCGATTTTTTTATCTCGTCCATCGTTGCAAATCTTCGTCTTTTCAAGGAGGTTTTCAACTTTCAAAATAAAAATGTCCGGAGGGGCCAGGTCTGGAGAGTACAGAGGTTGAGGCAGCATGGTGATTTCGTTAAAAGCTCTGCACAGATTGCGAGGCGAAGGTCGCTCTGCTCTTGACGCATAAGCTTTGGGACGAACTTGGCGACAACACGATGCATCGTGCCACGATTTCATGACATGATATAACTGAAATGTTACATTCTTCTGAAATCTCTCGGACAGTCAGTCTTCGACTGGCAAGCACAATGTTCCTGATATGAGCTTCGACGGTAGATGTCGAAGGGCGTCCTGAAAGAGGGTCAGCTTTAACTTCCGTCTAGTATTTTTAAACAGATGAACTATTCATAACACCCAGTACTGCTTAAGCACTCATCACAGTAGGCTTCCTGCATAATTTGGTACATCTCTGTCAAGCTTTTCTTGAGCTTCACGCAAAATGTAATGCAGACACGCTGTTCCTTCAGCTTTGCTAGCTATGTGCCACGATGTTCTACTCAGCACAGCACTGAACAAAAACTAACAGACATACAACAATGAGACTTTCGGCAGTTGCACATTAAACACAGTCATGTGCTGGATGCCAACCGCATTTCGATCCAAGCTCCAGCACATCATTAGCGCGAAATACGAATGTTCCAGAACTTCTTGAACAGACCTCATATATATATATATTTCAACAGTCTTTATTTAACATTGTATTTAATGTGCCTTGGCTCGTTTCTGCCAACCAACACAATTATTAATAACTTCTCAGATTGATTTCATTTTATCTTTTCCTTTTGTGACAACTAAGCCATTTACTGAATCTTTGTACATGGTAATGAGTAATATTGGTAAAAATTTTTGTTGTGTTATATTTCCATCATTTTAACTTAGCCTCAAGCACTGGCGTGAGCAGTTACGTAAACTGTCCACAGTACTTGTGCCCAGCTCCCACACTGTTACACTGAGTGAGAGACACCACCTTTCTGCCACATACCCGCCAATGGGAGGACTGTGTGCCATCATGTGAGATATGCAAGAGGGTTGGTGAGATAGCGGCCGAAACAGCGGCTCGCTCTCTTGCTTGCCAGCTTCTTGACCCTCTGGACATATCTACCAGTCCTTCCTATTGAGGGCAAAATGCTCTTTCTGGATGAAGTGCGATACACTCCATGGCCATAGTAGTGGTAGTTCTTGGGCATAAAACCCATTTTCTCTGTATCCTAGCACTTCTCATTTACGTGTAGGAAAAGCCACCTGGAGGCCCACCTGAGTTCTTGATACCATTCTGACCATGTACAAACTGGTGTCTGAGAGTGCCATCTTTCCCAACATTTGATCTGAATTGATACTTTCATGCTGATCCTATGTACTGACAACCACAGTGAAGAGTAGAGGATTGCTGTTGTGGGCTGCTTAGTTGTTTACGCTGTTTTTCACAACATGTGCCTTCTGGCGCATCCGACAATGTGGTAAGCTCTGTCTGCCCAATCAGGCATGCAAGCGCACCATGCTGCTACACCACATCTCTCACTGGTGCAAGCCACCACCAGAGTTGCTGGGGGCTGTGTCACACCATGCGATTCCCCTGGGTACTGTAACTAGGCTGCTACCTCTCATAGCCACCCCTGATGCTGCCTCATTCGACCGCTGACACTATACCGTCAGCGACGCTGATACCGTCGTTCTGATCATCGACGCCACCGTGACACCGACACAAAGCCGAGATCTGACGCAGGATTCTGCGCACTTGTTGGCCAACTAACCTCGCCATGTAGCATAGTGCAAGACCAATTTCTTATATTGTCATTGTATTTCAAATGTTGGGGCCTCTCCCACTAATTTCGTAACCATGCCTGACTTGCACCCCCACCAGCCAGCTGAACGGTCAGAGCCAGCCGCAGCTTCATATAATGTTGAGCCTAATCACCTTATTTACTATGGCAGCAAATTGAAACTCTGACATTCCAGAAGTTAAAAGCTACAGCAAACAATTCCGCCGTAAATCCGGCAAACCTAGGCTCTTCACGAGCCCCTAAGTCAGAGCCTCATAAACACATGTTAGATAATGTCAATATTTTTCTAGCAGTTGCTTTTATCCCCACACTCATAGGAAAATCTGATGGGAATGTGCACTTATTTTTGCAGCATATCCACGAAATGAGTCGTTTTTGTGATTTGAATGATGACTTATTACTATTTGTAACGAAATTTAAATTAGCAGGAGATGCTCACGTCTGTGGAGTCTGTTGACACACTCCAAAATGCGAGGAGATTTAAAGTAGTGGCAAAGAGATTGACAGAGAGATTTTCAGATAAATGTGGGACCAGATATTACAGCGACTAGTTGTCCACTTTGTGGCAAAAGCCAGGTGAAGAACTGCATTCACACAGTATCTTGCAAAACCTACATCCTTGGCACTGATGCATTCCGAAATGAGGTGTTACAAGAGGATGCTGAGGTAGGGGCTATAGATGTGTTTGTAGATGGAATTGATCCACATGTGGGTGCTCAAGTTAATGTGACCTCCCCCACCTCAGCTGCATGAAGCGGTCCTCTTAGCCTTGTTGCGTGAGGAAGCAGGGCAGTTTGTGTCCACTTCTGCATGCACAGGGGACATACAATGTATGTTTGTAAATGACACTAACTGTCAAAGGTGAGGGAAACCCAATCATACTGCCGAGTGGTGTAGGACTCCCTGCTGCCAGAAGTGTCATACCGTTGGATGTCCGCAAAATAGGTGGAACAATCCGCCATCACCAGGTGCGTCACCAAATGATAAAAAGAAGGGTAGGCCGCAAGGGTGGAACAATTCAGGGGGAAACGAGAGTGCGGCAGGCGCCGCCATCCACGGACGCGCCCTATAAAAACTTTGAACCCCTTACAGAATGGTAAAATCACTGAGGTGGCCAACTTAATTATAACAAGTAAGATCAGAGGTAAGACTGTAAATATTTTGATAGACACAGGAGCCCAGATTAGCGTTCTTGTTGCCCACAGTGAGAAGTATGTGCTTAAGCCACTATACTATAAGTGGATTGGGAGAAGAAATAATAATCTCTGCACGTGCTTGCACAATAGACCTGCAGGGGAAAAAAAAGAAGTATGTATTTGACATGGAAGTGGTGAGGAAAAGCAGATGGGACTTTGATATCATCCTGGGGAACGATTTTCTAACACACAGGCTGTGACAGATTATAGGATGCACACTGTTAGGTTCAATGATGCCGGCCCCTGTCCAGAAAGTGAACGTGCATCTCATTTGCAAGGAGTTTGTGAAGGGAGGCCTACCTAACAAGCTCCAACTGAATGGTGTACATGGGCACTGAAAAATATCACACCTGTAACAATTAGCGGTGGAACGAGAAAAGTTCTCTGGATTGAAATCAAAGACCTGGTATCGCCAAGATCGGACTTTCTGGTCGGCCCACTCGCTCAAAATGAGTTTCTCGACAGGCTGCAAAGCCATGCTGAAAGTGGTTTAAGTACACCCAAAGTAAAAGGGAACAGGTTTCAAATACCTGTGTGTGTTAACACTTTTAGTCAATGGGACCTAGAAATCCCATGTGGCACAATACTAGCCTTTGGCGAAGAAGTTGTGCAAATAACAGTTCCCAACCAGAGGAAGGTTTGTGCACTAGCACCTTCGATAAGAAATCAGTTGAAAGAGAAGTTGGCAGATTTGCTAGAGTGAGAGCAAAATATTTTGTATCCAGTTTTAGAGGAATATGCGCGCTTATTCGAGGAAAGGCAATATTTGCCAGCAATTGACCTTGTACAACACGAAATTCCTATCAGAGATGCTAGACCAATTGTGCAGAAGCTGTACCGTTTACCCTACCAATTACAGTCTGTTGCTGAAGATGCTATTCAGCAGCAATTGGCTCCAGGGATAATTCAACCACCTTCAAGCCTGTGAACCAGTCCAGTTGTTATTGTGCCCAAGAAATCAATCAGTGCAGACAAACCTGATGTCTATGTGTCGGTATGAGTGTGGTACATGAGGTTACCACACCAGATATTTCCCCTCTGCCACAGAACGATGAGACCTTAGACAGGCTAGGAACCTGCAAATAACATCTTGGGTTGTCAGGTGTTCTGCCGGATATCAGCGTCGTACTTGCACGATATTTCGGTCACGTAGCTCGTAACCTTCATCAGGTGCGACCTGAGACTGCTCCTCGAGTGGACCTGGTCCAGTATTTATGCCTATGGCCTCCCCCTCCACCAACGGCTGCAGGCGCTTCCTCTTGGTATGAGGATACCAAGATTCTAGCACAAACACCCAGATTTTGGGACAGTGTTATAAGAGAATCGATAGAAATTAAAATGGCTGACGATCTTATGAAGTATGACACAGGGTACCAGCTAAGCAGAGCCTGGGATCCGGCTCTGGAATTGTTAAAGGAGCAACAGGGCCAGCTTCAACACTACACAAACAGAAGAACCAGAGACATGGAGATGGAAAACGAGCCCCTGACGGAGTGCCAGGCGCACCAGATCGAAGATGGAACACCCAGAAGTGGGACTGGTGGGCGCGGACCGCAGAGGGAACATCCAGAGCCGCAGCGGACGAAAAACGGAGCGGCAACGCTCCAACAGGTCGTGGTGAGCGGGCGCGGACCGCAGGGGGAACGCTTGGTACCCCAGACCGTAGATGAAACCCCCAGGAGCGGGTTTGGTGGGCACGGACCGCAGAGGAACACCTAGAACCGCAGCGGACGGAAAACGGAGCAGCAACGCTCCAGCAGGGCGCAGGGAATGGGCGCGGACCACAGAGGAAGCGCCTGCAGCCGTTGGTGGAGGGGAAAGGCCATATGCATAAATACTGGACCACGTCCAGTCGAGGAGCAGCAGGCAAAGGGCGCAAAGGCCGCCCCCCACACACGAAAAGAAAACACCACGAACCCATCCAGACACACAAGAAACCAAAACATGACAACACACACAGACAAGGCCTGGGTAAAACCAAGGCCAGACACACCAAGGGCAACATATGCGGAAGTGGTTTCTCCCCCGAGGAACCATGAAAGCATTGCCCAACCACCACAACACCAGACACTATCACAAGAACAATACACAGCAACAACGACCAGGTCCACCATGACAGAGAAAGCCCTAGGGAACCCCACACACACTCCCCCCCCCCCCATGGATCAGTTGTTAGGCGTAATGGTGCAGACCATGAACCTTGTCATGGAAATGATGAAGGAATTCAGGGAAGCCCAGAAGCAGAACACACAGATCCTCGTCGCCCTTCAGGCAACAGTCCAGCAGTCGCTCCCCTCTGCGACTTCCTCAGTAGTATCAAAACCCCATCATGAATAGACGACCGAATATTCAAGGCCTGACAATGTGCGTCTTTAACGCAGACGGCGTTGTTAATCAAGAGGTCGAGTTCAGAGAACTCATGAAGGAGTTCTCCATCGACATATGCATGATGGGGGAAACCCACCTAAAACCGGGAATAAAAGCGACAGTCCCCAACTATGTTAGCTATCGCAAAGACAGGCCAACCCAAGGCGTTGGAGTGGCCATATACATAAAAAGAGGGATCCCCCACCGCCAGGTATTCTTACCAGCTACCAATAAAATCGAAGCAGTGGCGGTAGAAGTAGCCACTGCCACTGGACCCCTAACAATCGTTGCAATCTACCGACCCCCACAAGACCAGATAGATGAGGGAGACATAGCTACTCTAGGGCAAATTGAAGGCAAACTCATAACAGGGGGCGACTTCAATGCCAAACATCCTGATTGGAATTCTAGAGTAATCTCCAGAGCAGATTGCAACAACTAGCGCGCAACCACCATTTCGAAACATGGGGTCCAGTCGAGCCCACACATTTTCCAAAAAATGGAGGCAGGCCCGACGTGTTAGACATAGCTCTCACTAGGAGGATTACGGGGTTTGTGATCGCGAGGACAATCAACAGAATGTCCTCCGACCACAACCCAGTGATTCTAGAGGTCGACGTGGGAGAATGGGTAGCACTCCCACGGTACCAGACGTCTTACAAACGTACAAACTGGGAGCGATACCGAGAAACTGTCGCCTCTGATATCGCTCGCGCTCCGCCACCTACTGCCGAAACAGTAGAACAAGCGCTACAAGACTTAACAGGTACCATCCTGCAGGCAGCAGAAGAGGCCACCCCTCCACAAAGGGATGGCCCGCCGCCGCAAATACAGCTCCCGTAACACTTGCTAGCCAAATTCGACATAAGAACAGAGTGGCAAAAGAGTGGAAGATAACCAGAAACCAGGCCACAAGGAGGCTGCTCAATCGTCTACAGAGAGAGTTGAAGGTAGCGCTCAATGAGCACAGAAACCAGCAATGGCAAAACCGCCTCACAGCCCTCAAAGTAGACGATCACACACTTTGGCAAGCAACCAAACAATTCACAAAAGGACGCGCTAGGATTCCGCCACTGCACGGCGAGCGGGGTATGGCCTACAGCCATGCTGAAAAGGCCAACGCCCTCGCCGACACTTTCGAGAAGCAGTTCCAAGCGGCTGAACCCCAGGATGATGAGCATGAAAGAGTGGTCCGTCGTCAACTGGCTGTCTTCCTCAATGCTGAGGAGGACCCAGAAGACGAACCCACAGTTTTTGCCCCTGAAGACGTGGCAAAAGTAATTAGGCCCCTCCCCTCCAAAAAGGCGCCAAGACATGACAGTGTCACCAACAAGTTGGTCAAAAACTTCCCACCCACAGCGATCGAACACCTCGCGAACGTCTTCAACGAGATTACCCGCACCCACGAGTTCCCAGCTTGCTGGAAACACGCGGAAGTGGTCGCAATACACAAACCAGGGAAAGACCCTCTATTCCCGCAGCACTACAGGCCGATTAGCCTCTTGCCAACTCTCAGCAAGATCTATGAGCGCCTCCTGCTAAGACCCATACAAGAACATATTACCAGAGAGCAAATTCTGCCGGATTTCCAATTCGGATTCCGGCAGAACCACTCTGCCCCACAGCAGATCATGAGAGTGGTTGAAGCAGCCACTGAGGGCTTCAACCACAGAGGTTACTGCAGGATAGTGCTACTAGACGTAGCCAAAGCCTTTGACTCAGTATGGCATACAGGGCTACTCTACAAGTTGTACACACGTTCCCTGGGAGCATAGTTAAGCAGATCAAAAGCTATCTCTCGAACAGAACTTTCTCTGTCAAATTAGAAACAGCCACCTCCACCAAGAGGCGTATTCGTGCTGGGGTGCCACAGGAATCGGTCCTGGGGCCCGTTTTGTATAGTCTGTACACTGCGGACACACCAACGGCCCCCCTGGTGCACACTGCTCAGTACGCTGACGATACAGCCTTCTACACAAGAAACGCAAACAAGGACCTGGTCATCCGTAGGCTACAAAGGGTTTTAGATGACACAGAAACTTGGGCCTGTCGCTGGCGAATCACCATCAATTCCGAAAAGACGCAGGCTATGCTGATTACCCATAGGCTCGGAAGGCGCGAGCCTCCTCAACGCCCCCCCCCCCCTCCACCTTCACCTAAACGGAACCCAACTCCCCTGGCGCAGAACCGCCAAGTATCTTGGCGTAACCTTGGACTCTCGTCTTACGTGGAAACCCCACATAGACGAGGTCCATATGAAGGTCTGCGCCAGAATGTCCATCCTGTACCCAATCCTCAACTCATCCAGCCCCCTTTCCTGCCCAGTAGGAGTGAACGTATACCAGGCCCTGATCCGGCCAGTCATGGAATACGCGTGTCCTGTCTGGGGATACGCGGCGAAGCAGCACCTGGACAAACTCCAGAGGCTGCAGAACCGCGCCCTCAGGAGGGCACTGCGTTTACCTCTTGGATTCCCCATTGACGATTTGCATGCCGCTGCTGAAATCCCACTCCTGAGAGAGCGTTTTCAAGACCTGGCAAGGGCCTTCTATGAAGGAATTTCCAGGTCTGGAAACGCCCTCATCCACTCCCTAGGTCGGTATGACATGTCCCGCGATAAACACAATCGCCCCATGACGATCTTCGACGACTAAGTCGAAGAGAAAAATCCCAATATCCATTCCCAAATCCTGCTCCTACCCAAATTACTACAATTATCTCGCCAAATCTCAGGCAAGTATCAGACTCACACAGAACAATCATCACATTTCACAGACACCAAAAAGTACAGAAATAATCACACACACACAAGTACACAGGGGAGTAAAAGCCGAAAGGCTACAAACTCCCCCTCACACTTCCCCAAAGAGGGGAAAGTAATACACTCCTGGAAATTGAAATAAGAACACCGTGAATTCATTGTCCCAGGAAGGGGAAACTTTATTGACACATTCCTGGGGTCAGATACATCACATGATCACACTGACAGAACCACAGGCACATAGACACAGGCAACAGAGCATGCACAATGTCGGCACTAGTACAGTGTATATCCACCTTTCGCAGCAATGCAGGCTGCTATTCTCCCATGGAGACGATCGTAGAGATGCTGGATGTAGTCCTGTGGAACGGCTTGCCATGCCATTTCCACCTGGCGCCTCAGTTGGACCATCGTTCATGCTGGACGTGCAGACCGCGTGAGACGACGCTTCATCCAGTCCCAAACATGCTCAATGGGGGACAGATCCGGAGATCTTGCTGGCCAGGGTAGTTGACTTACACCTTCTAGAGCACGTTGGGTGGCACGGGATACATGCGGACGTGCATTGTCCTGTTGGAACAGCAAGTTCCCTTGCCGGTCTAGGAGTGGTAGAACGATGGGTTCGATGACGGTTTGGATGTACCGTGCACTATTCAGTGTCCCCTCGACGATCACCAGTGGTGTACGGCCAGTGTAGGAGATCGCTCCCCACACCATGATGCCGGGTGTTGGCCCTGTGTGCCTCGGTCGTATGCAGTCCTGATTGTGGCGCTCACCTGCACGGCGCCAAACACGCATACGACCATCATTGGCACCAAGGCAGAAGCGACTCTCATCGCTGAAGACGACACGTCTCCATTCGTCCCTCCATTCACGCCTGTCGCGACACCACTGGAGGCGGGCTGCACGATGTTGGGGCGTGAGCGGAAGACGGCCTAACGGTGTGCGGGACCGTAGCCCAGCTTCATGGAGACGGTTGCGAATGGTCCTCGCCGATACCCACGGAGCAACAGTGTCCCTAATTTGCTGGGAAGTGGCGGTGCGGTCCCCTACGGCACTGCGTAGGATCCTACGGTCTTGGCGTGCATCCATGCGTCGCTGCGATCCGGTCCCAGGTCGACGGGCACGTGCACCTTCCGCCGACCACTGGCGACAACATCGATGTACTGTGGAGACCTCACGCCCCACGTGTTGAGCAATTCGGCGGTACGTCCACCCGGCCTCCCGCATGCCCACTATACGCCCTCGCTCAAAGTCCGTCAACTGCACATACGGTTCACGTCCACGCTGTCGCGGCATGCTACCAGTGTTAAAGACTGCGATGGAGCTCCGTATGCCACGGCAAACTGGCTGACACTGACGGCGGCGGTGCACAAATGCTGCGCAGCTAGCGCCATTCGACGGCCAACACCGCGGTTCCTGGTGTGTCCGCTGTGCCGTGCGTGTGATCATTGCTTGTACGGCCCTCTCGCAGTGTCCGGAGCAAGTATGGTGGGTCTGACACACCGGTGTCAATGTGTTCTTTTTTCCATTTCCAGGAGTGTAGATGAGAGCAGCAGCCGTCGAGGAGCAGTCTCAGGTCGCACCTGATGAAGGTTACGAGCTACGTGACCGAAATATCGTGCAAGTACGACGCTGATATCCGGCAGAACACCCGACAACCCAAAATGTCATTAGATCGCCGGGAAAGCCTGAAGAGTTACAACCTGCAAATAATTTACCACCCTGGAAATGCGTTCTGGATGCCATCAAATTTCGATTGCACCACACAATAGACCTAAAACTGCTTTCATGTTCAGACTCGACTGTATGAACGTTTTGCTCATGTCTTTTGGTCTAAGAAATACGCCTGCCACTTTTCAAAAATTTGTCAACTTGTAACTGAGAGGTGAAAAGCCTTCTTTTTGTCTTGTGTACCGCAACGACATCGTAATTTTTGCAAAACAATTGAAGTACATCCTAAAAGATTAGGAAATATATTGTCCAGATTGCAAAGTGCACACATGAGTTTAAAATTAGAGGAATGTTCTTTTGCACAGTCACAGGTTCAGTACCTGGGGCATGTCAGTAGTTCAGATGGAGTTAAGCCAGACCGTAGGCTAACTGAAGTAGTGGATAATTTTCCAATCCCAAGAAATGTTAAAGGTTTACAATCTTTCTTAGTTTGGCCAACTACTATAGGCATTTTGTGCAGATCATACTATAACAGCAAAACCATTAACAAAATTACTAAACAAAGATGCAGTATTTGATGGGAGAAATGAGTGCGAGGCAGCAATGAGAAAAATTAAAGAAATTTTGACTAGTTCACCTTTACTAACAAATCCAGACTTTGAAAAGCCTTTCACTCTTTCGACTGGCTCATCAGACTATGCTGTCTGAGCTGTTTTAGTCAGGAACAAAATGGTGAGGAAACGCTAATTGGTTACGACTCCAGACAAACTCGGGAAAAATTTATTACAGTACTAGCAAGAAGGTGCTGCTAGCTCTGATGTTTGGAGTAAATTACTTTAAGTGTTACCTGTATGGACGTCAGTTCACTGTAGTTGCAGACCAAGCTGCTTTAGTACAGATGTTAAGTTAGAGGATCCAGTAGTCACTTGACTAGATGGGCATTAAAATTATCAGAATAAAATTACACAGTTCAGTGTAAGACTGGCTGCCTGCACAGCAACGCCAACAGATTAAGCAGAATGGTTAGAGTTGTTCAAACAGATGATGTTTCAATCGATGACTTGAAAGAGGTACAGGAGAGAGATGTAGAATCCAATCAGTATGCTAAAATCCGAGATTTTGATACAGAATTCGGTATACTGTACCACAAAACTCCACTGGGCAACAGTATAGTAATACCTAAAGAATTGCAACAGAACGTTATGGCACAAGGTCATACAGCTTACAGACCTGCCATAATGAGTGACGAGCCACAAATGCTAGAATAGCCTCACGATTTTGGTTGAGAGGCTGACAAATGAATGTTCGCAAGTGTACACAAAATTGTCTGCCTTTTGGAACGCTTCGGCCAAGAACCAAAATTCCTTCACAAACATTGCCATAAGCTACAAGACCATTTCAAAATGTGGCCTTAGATCTCGTAGACTCCTTTTCCCAAAGTAATCAAAGTAATAAATATATACTGTCAATCCTTGGACACTTTTCCAGGTACCTAAAATTAGTACCACTTGCGGATATGACCGCAGAAACGGCCGCATTCGTGTTTGTCGATCACTTGGTCTTGTCGTTCGGCAGCCCCGACGCAATACTCGCAGTACTTACTGACGAAGGTTCATATTTCATGTTCGTACAGGTTTGCAAAATGCTATGAATAAAAAATTGGCGAGCTATGCCTGTTCATCCTTAAGCCAATGGGTACCTGGAGAGGGTGCACAAAACTGTGAATGCTACCATATAACGTAGGCAAGATCCAGTTAGATTGAGACAGATACGTAGGATTTGCCCCTCAGCGTATAGTAGTCATATCCATGAGGCAAAGGGATATTCCCCATACGATGCAGTCTATGGGAGACCAATGAATTCACGTTTTGAAATTGACAAATTGCTTCCTGACGTCAATATAGGCGAAGTGGAAAGGCCAGCCCGCCGTCTCAGAACCATATGGTACCAAGTTAAACACAGTAATTTCAAAGCCACGCAAAAACAGCTAGAGCGTAGTAACAAAGGCTCTACACACCCTTTGTATAAACCCAGTGATTTGGTATTGCTCCAAAATCCCATGGTAAAAAAAGGGACGAATTAAGAGGTTCACTCCTTGGTACAAGGGCCTCTACTCTCTATTGCGGATCACCCCCCTTGGTGATTGCTGAAGATCAGTTTCCTTACCGTACTACAACACTTTGATCGACTACAGTGGTATCACAGCCCAGCTGTGCATCCTCAAGTTTCACCGCCTTTTTCTATCCCTAAAGTCGCACCGATGGATAAATGTGTCAGCGTGGTAAATCATAAAAAGAAGAAAGATAGGTTGTTACCAGCATATCCTCGCTATGCTGTAAGAAACAAGCATCCCTATGCCTTGAAGTCCCGGGACTAAATGAGAAAGATGTAGTGATAGTGTGACCTCCCCTTCTCTCTTTGCTCCGTTTCTTTCGCTGATCTTTCCTCTTCTTTCTTCCTTCTGCGTACCGCGGCTATATCTCAGGGTTTTCAATGCAGGAATGTAGTGAGAAGGGGGCACATGTGTGTGGTGGTTCACGATATCGTAGTGCTGTGAGGGAGCATCACTCGTGCCTCTGGGTTGAGAAGACTGGTGACTGGAGTACGTACATTTCTCAAAAGAAAAACAGGTATGTGTCTTTTCTTTTAAAACTATAAAAAGTAGCGTAGCTGGTACTATCTATCGTTCTACTAAACTGAATGAGCCTGACAGCATTGATGATGTTTCAACCTCGAAAGAAGTTTACTAATACCAATTAGCTGAAAAAAATCATCTGAACCAGAAGTCACTCACAGTTAGAGAAATTAGTTCCTAATATGTGTGTAGTGGTCATTAATACTTAAAAGATCGTTTCAATAATTCTATCACTGTCCGTTTATGAGTTGCTAAGCAACGTATCAACAAGCTGACTATGCAATAATTAATATTTGTCGTATCCCGACAGTAAACCACTTCTCGCTTACTTTAAGCATCAAGACGGTTACTGTGCCGCTCATATAAGTATTTGATAGTTATTATCAAGCTAATGTCCGTAAATTGCCGTTAATGCTACTGAATCACACACGCGACGATAACGCTCGATATCCAGGCGCGTATCTTGAACTCCGCGCCGATATTTGAGAATTCGCGCGCGATTTGTTTGCACCAAAGTCGGGCTGTGGTTCCCTGGAATAATTTTTAAATCAACTGCGGGTTGTAAATTAACAATTCTATGCCCATTCATGAAAGTTACAGCAGATGCGCACTCGACGGCCACTTGGTCGCGCACTCGAGCAACACAGAAGTTTTTTTTCTTACAAAGAGAAAACATATCATGTGTAATGCAACAAGGTGATCTGTTATGTCAAAACATATTTATATCTATCTCATTAAAACTCATTACCTATTAAATGTTGTACATAATTAAATTCTTTACTCTGTAAATAATCAATAACATTTAAAAATGAATGACATATAAAAAAATCTCAAGTTGATATGACGTCATGGGTCACTACTGGTTTCTACTCCCCTACACTCACGTGACGCAAAGTAGATCCGACCATATAGGACACACTCATGTAATGTTGCAATAGGAATGTATCCAAATAGTACAGGAAAGATGCGAATCATATAACTATTTCTTTTTATCTGTAAACTGTGTTAGCCGGACAGACTTGAGTCCAACAGAGATGCATGTTGTTCCACTAAAACAAAAAAAAATATTTGTGCACTTTTATGCTACTGGTTGTGTCATGTTATATTATTACAAGTCATAGTGTTAAGCACCAGCGGCTAGGGCATAGGGAAATGATAAGATTCAAGTCATGAAAACTAAATGATAATAAGTGAGATAATTAGTTGTGGCAAATTTCTGCCACTTACAGGAAAACGTGAGAGTATGAGTAAGTTTGTGATACAGCAGTCATAAGTTATGCAAGTTCGACATTGCCTTACACTTAGACTTTGTCATGAACAGCAAAATTCACAGTCACACATTGTTTAACTTTAATTACTGCAGGTCCAGGGAGCCAAAAGACATTAACAAGTCATATAGGAAACATAATCCGTTTGCATAATGTCACTATAAATGAAATAGACTCGAAACATATTAAAAGGCCTTTCAAATGGGTACTAGTAATCCACTTCTCAAGAAACAAATGATCACATGTCCGTGTAACGGCTAGATATATGTGAGGAACACAAGTTATACTCTACCTGAGAGTCAGTCAGAAACTACTTCCTGTGCCATAATTTGAACACCTAGAAAGTTAATTGCCATCTCACTCAATGTTATGAGTACCATTGGATAGCTTGAGACACGAAAATTTCGCATTTGGAACTAACGACAGTTACCAGTACACAGCTGTTTCATCTCTTGGAACAATGCTTCACACATAGTGCAGTTTTATCTCTTAACAAGTATTGTGAGATGATTTCAGTCGATGATTTATGTTTCTGTGCGCAAATTGTTACTTATACCTACACAGAGTGTAATACAAATGTAACACATCACACATTGCCATTACTTTTGAAATCAACCAATGTTATTTACATAAAGATGAAATAATTCATCAAAACAGCTAACGTTGTATACAACAATTAAAACTTACACTAGTTGAGCTAGACCTATACCTTCCAACAAAGTCATGACTATTAATTGTTTAACATTCAGATTTCATACACTGAGGCAGCAATTCAATACCATTCAGGTTCAATATTAGTTGATTATTATCTGGTAATAAGGAAAATTTATTATAAAATAGGAAACTAAAAATACCAGATAATTTTCGTCAGTGTAGAGGCAAAAGGCCCAGAAGCCTGTAAGTAAGGATTTCTTCCTCATATGATTGTATATCGAATGGCTCGTAAGTGTCTTTCCATCCTCCTGATAGGAAATGTTAACGAAGTTACAGGTTGAAAAGCTTAGCAGCTATGGCGAGCGACGCCTCATTGTTGCCTGCGAGTGTAGATTCGAATGTACTTTGGTACCCTGCCCCCTACTCTCACAGCACACAGTAGCCATTGCTTTTACATACATACTTACATACATTAATACTTGTTCCATAGATAATGAATATGACATTTTGGAATGATGTGAAATGTGTCCCTTTAACATAAGTTTTCTTTACACAAAATAATTAATTAATTTTACTTACAGTTACTACTTCATATCTAAAAATTTATCTATTGAGTAGAAGGAGTTGTCATTCAAAAATTCTTTTAATTTGTTTTTCAGTGTTGGCTGATATCTGTTAGACTTTTAATGCTATTTGGCAAATGACCAAAGATTTTTGTGGCAGCATAATTCATTCCTTTCTGTGCCAAAGTGAGATTTAATCGGGAATAGTGAATCTCATCCTTTCTTTTAGTGTTGTAGCTATGCACTTCATTGTTATTTTTGAATTGGGATGGGTTATTAATAACAGATTTCATAAGTGAATATATTTATTGCGAAGGTACTGTGAACAACCCGAGTTGCTTAAAAAAATATCTGCAAGGTGACCTTGCTGGGCTCCAGCTATTATTCTGATTACACCCTTTTGTGCAATGAATACTTTCTCTCTTAATGACGAATTGCCCCAAAATATGATGCCATATAAAAGCAGTGAATGAAAATAGGCACAGTAGGCTAATTTACTGATGTGTTTACCACCAAAATTTGCAATAACCCTAATAGCATAAGTAGCTGAGCCTAACCATTTCAGCAGATCACGTATGTGTTTCTTCCAATTCAATTTCTCATCAATGCACGCACTCAGAAATTTTGAATACACTGCCTTAGTCCAGGCATGGGCCCACTTGCTGTTTACAATGACATTACAGTACTACTCGTTCCATAGATCACGAAAAGTCATTTTTAATCATTTGGTATGTGTCGGCTTAACATAAGTTTTCTTTACACGATATAATTTTTTTCCTACTTCACATCAAAAAATTCGATTTTCAAAACTATTGCTTAATATCTAAAAATTGATCTGTGGAGTAGAAGGAGTTGTCATTCAGATTTTTTTAAAACTTGTTTTTAAATGCTGGTTGGCTATCTGCACACTGTCCGCCCCCAGTAGCTGAATGGTCACCATGGCAGACTGTCAATCCTAAGGGCCTGGGTTCGATTCCCGGCTGGGTCGAAGATTTTCTCCGCTCAGGGACTGAGTGTTGTGTTGTCCTGATCATCATCATTTCATCCCCATCGATGCGCAGGTCTCCGAAGTGGCGTCAACTCGAAAGACCTTCACCAGGCGAACAGTCTACCCGACGGGAGGCCCTAGCCACACAACATTTCATTTTTTTTTCATAGCAGCACAATTCACCCCTTTCTGTGCCAAGGTCAGATTTAACCCAGAATAGTGAAGATCATCTTTTTTCTAGTGTTGTAGGTATGCACATTGCTAATATTTTTGATCTGGGGTGGGTTATTGATGAAAGATTTCATAAGTGAATATTTGTGTTGTGAAGGTACTATGAATATACTGATTACCTTAAATAAATGTCTGCAAGGTGATCTTCGGTAGGCTCTAGCTACTATTCTGATTACATACTTTTGTGCAATGAATACTTTCTCTCCTAAATATGAATTACCCTAAAATATGATGTGATATGCCAGTAGTAAATTAAAATAGTCATAGTAGGTTATTTTCTGATATGTTCATTACCTGAATTTGCAATAACAGTAATAGCGTAAGTATCGGAACCTAACCGTTTCAGCAGATCATTGATGCGTTTCCTCCAGTTCAATTTCTCATCAATGCACACGCCCAGAAGTTTGTTAATATTCTCCATTAGCAACAGACTTCCATTCAAAGTTTATATTTATCAATGGGTTAATGCCATTTACTGCGCACAAATCTATATATTGTGTTTTCGCAAAATTTAGTGAGAGTCCATTTGCAGAATTCAATAATTTTCTGAAAGACATTGTTTACAATTTCCTCAGCTAGTTCTTGTTTGTTGGATGTGATTACTATACTTGTATCATCAGCAAAAAGAACTAGCTTTGCATCTTCATCAATATAGAGTAGCAAGACGTTAATATGTATTAAGAACAACAAGAGATCCAAGACTGAACCCTGTGGGAGACCATTCTCTGTATCTCCCCAGTTTGAGGACTCCGCAGATTTTTGTAGACTGTCTATACCGGTAATTTCAACATTCTGCAGTCTTACAGTTAAATATGAATTAAAACATTTTTGATCTGTCCCACTCATACCAAGATACTTAAGCTTATCTAGAAGAATTCCATGATTTGCACTGTCAAAATCCTTTGAAAGATCACAAAAAATCTCAATGGGTAATTTGCAGTTATTCAGAACATTTAATATTTGATCAATGAAAGCATATATAGCACTTTTTGTCAAAAAGCCTTTCTGAAAACCAAACCGACATTTTGTTAGTATTTAATTTTTACAAATATGTGAAGCTACTCTTGAAAATATTGCTTTTTTAAGAATTTAGCATAAATCTGTCAGAAGTGAGATTGGGTGGTAGTTGTCAGCATCAGATCTATCCATTTTTTATATTCATTGGTTTAAGAATTGCATATTTTAGTCTACCCAGAAAAATGCTCTGTTTCAGTGAGCCACTATATGTGTAGCTGAGAATCCTACTTATCTGTTGAGTACAAGCTTTTTGTACTCTGTTGGAAATTCCATTAATTTCATGTCATCTTTTCCTTTTGAATGAATTTATTATTTTCCTAATTTCAATAGGAGAGATGGACTGAATTTCGATTTTATCAAATTGCATAGGAATTTCCTCTTCCACACACAACGTTGCATTTTCTACCATACAACTGCATCCTATTTTCTCTACATCATTCAAAAAATGATTACACAAATATATTTTACTTCTGACTTTTCATTTACAAACTTTTCATTAAGGCTGATACAAATACAGTCTTCCTGTGCTCTCGCTTGCTGTGTTTCCTTTTTAACAATATTCCAAATTGTTTTAATTTTGAACAACTTTTCTTAATACAGTGCAGTAGTTTTTATAATGTTTGACTGTTTCTGGATCATTACTCATTCTAGCTATAAGATACATTTCCGTTTTCTGTTGGCAATATACTTTTATCCCTTTAGTAAGCTTTGGCTTTTTAGATTGTTTCTTAAAATTGTGTGTCACTGTTTTCTTAGGAAATTGTTTGCAAATATACTCACAAGGGTATCATAAAATAGGTTAAATTTTAAATTAGCATCAGGTTCCCTGTACACCTCGTCCCACTATAACAGTTGCAAGCTTTCCCTAAAATTTGCAATTCTTAAATCATTAATTGAGTGCAGTACTTTGGAGGACCATTTTGCATAACTGTATGTTGCTATGTCACATACTGTAACTAGCTATGCATCATCATCAGAAAGACCATTCTTAACAGGAAAAGTTTTCATTTCATTAAATTTATCTTGCTCTATAAAAACATAACCTATCAGTGTGCTGCTTCCCTGTACTACCTGAGTTGGAATGTCAATAACTGGTGTCAAATTGAAAGGCTCAAGTAATACTTCAAGGTCATACCTTCTATCAGACTCTGTCAGAAAATCTACACTGAAATCCCCATAAGCAATAATTTTCTTCCCTCTGTCTGACAGATAGCACAACAAATAATCCGCGTTTTTCAGAAATAGCTGAAAATTTCCCAATGGGGACCTATACACAGCTACAATTATAAAAGTTGCATTACTTAGTTTAAACTCACAGTCACATCCCTTTGTATGTTGCTCTACACAAAATTTTTTAGTATCTCAATTTTTCACACTGTGATAAATTTTAACTTAAATGACAACTCCTCCTCTCTCCATAGTGTCTTTACTTACAAGTGCTAAAAGCTCATATCCAATTAAATTTACCTTTTCCATATCTGTGACTATATGATGTTCAGACAGGCATAGTGCATCTGTCCAATTCTCAGTTTCTAAATCTTTAAACAAACAAGAAGCTCATCTATTTTGTTTTTAATCCCTCCTCTGATATTCGGATGCAATATACTAACATTATTTTTCACTGTTCTTTTATGAGAATCTTGTGATATTTTAATATCCCTAGTACCAGCCTGTCTGAGCTTCTCATTAAGCTTAATTTCTTTCAATGTTGAATCACTGGGTACTAATCTTATCGTAAAAAAGAGGAACTTCCATGGGTTTCAGTGCCCCTCCCCCACCTTAAAAATCTTGCTATCATCACAGCCAATTTATCCTTTCCTTTCCTACAGAGATGCAGGCTGTGTCTTGTGAAGTCCCACCTACCAACTGCGTCAACAGGAACCAAACCTATGCCTGACAAAGTAGCTGCCCGGAGCAGTTATCTAACTCCATATTGACCTTCCTGACAGAGCTGTTCAGTTGGGGCTGATCAGACTGTATGGAGGCAGGAACCAAACCAACATTTGTATGTTTCGTTGCAGGTGATGCGTTTACCAGGACACACTCAACATTGTAATCGTGATCGCTTTCAATACTCTTTTGAGCTCTATCCACTATCACAACATGATCCTGCTTTGTGAAACAGTTGCACAATGATCCAGCATCCTCCATCACTTGCTTAAGACATGCACTGGGCTTGAAAAAAGTTGTGATGTAGTACCTGTCACCTAATTTTTCCTGCAAGGTCTGGCCCACACCTATCCACAGCTGATACCTAACAACAGGAGTTTCCTGCTACTTTCTACTTTTTTTGAAACTGTTGGTTTCCTGGTGAAAGTCTGTTGAGTATTAACTACAATTACATCTACCTGAGCCTCTTCCTTAATTAACTATGTTTGCATGGTAAATCTGCTGTCTGTGCCAGTGACAAAACTGTCAGATGCTGTTCTCTTTCTGTGCCCAACGTTCCTTGCTACCATTTCCCAACTGTCTTCACCCTTCTCCCCTCTTAGCCTCATTAGTTCCTCCCTATCACTGTCCATTTCAGCCGTAAAGGCTCTAACCTTCCATCCCTGTTCAGCTATTTTCCTATCCCTTGAATACACTTTGCAATATCACGGAAGAGATCCATTTACTTCCTCACTTCCCATGCCACTACATTCCTCCTAATGTAATTATCTGTCACAACAGCTGCATAAAATCCCAGAACTAACATTCCTATGGCAGCTCAAACACTTCTCGCTCATGGTTGTTTACAATCTTTTTACAATATTTATACAGACAATAACAGTAATGTTCTGTTAACCACAGATCACAATAGTCACTGAAGTTGTATTGTACACTAATATATGTGTCTACCATTAATATAGCAAACGTAATGCACTTAAAATAACGTTAAAACTCAAAACTTGTATACCCGAAAAATTATGTCTAAGAGTGGGAATGCTGAATAAGGACTTTAGAAAAGAACAACTTCAACAAAAGACACAAACTCAATAAAAGACAATAACACTCCAAATACGCTAAGCACTATGCAGGTTAAACTGCACCGTTCCAAGATCATGTGTTTTGAGCTGCACATGTGCATTTCTGTACTAATCGGAGTATACAGGAAAATAATTACCTTTCATAAAACACCTACTGTTCCCCAACCTAGCAAAGAATTATTAAAACGTTAAGTTCAAATGTTAAATCCACTTATTAAATAAATGGTCATGCATTTGCTTAATGGTTTAACTAAGTGCAACGTTACACTGCTCAGAGCTGAAACCATTATGCACAACCTACCATATTAATCATAGCATACAAACTAATGCTAATAGCTTTCAGTAGATAAAGGAAAATATTTCTAACTTCTCAAGTAACCGGACTCCACTGTATGATTGAAGAAGCAGAATCATAAGAGATACAATTTTGAGTAAACACAACTGTACCAGTCCTATTAGGAATTTCATTTAACACTTCCTATCTGTCACTGTAACAGGAATGATTAACAGAGATTCATTCTTTAGCAAGGGCCCATTACGATACGAATTTTCGTGGAAATCCTAGCTACTTGAGAGAGAGAGAGACAATACAATACGCCAGTGTAGTCAGTTCCTGACCAAGTAAACGTACTCCTAGTAGAAATCTCAAACTAAGCAGAAACTGCACATTAAGATACAAATAAAAAAAGAAGTTCTATTCAAGATATTATTTAAATACTACTCATTATTGAGCGTGTTCAGTAGCGCTTCACTGAAATTATGGCGAGAACTGCCGTACATTTTGTAGCTGCAATCACGGTATGAGGATCTGAGCATCTAAAAGTAACTATGCATAACCAGCTTATCAATCTGCAGTATTTCAAGTCGTATCCTTACTTCACAAAACGTAACTGAAGTAAATTACGAGTTTTGCATATGTAACGATAACAGAAAACTGTCGAGTATTACAAATCGATATTAATTCTACCACTGTGCCAACAAGCCAGATACATTTTCCAACGTTTCTCAGCTGCCCGAGCAAGCCACTGAGGCATGCTCGTTACCGACAGGACACCAGATCCTGGTGGCTATAATACATATCACTGGTATCACACTGTAGCTACTGCGCCAAGCCTCACTTAGATACAGCATCCAGCACCTTTACATCAAGTAGTTAAAAAACTTTGGAATACCGCCTCGATCTCCCCTTTCCTCATCAAAACACTGTAATGATTTCACTAAACACAGTTATTCATGACCTTACAAAATACATAGGAAAATTCGTACTACAAATGAGGAAAACGCCGATTTTGAAGATACAGTTTTCTACGACACTGTAATGCTGGATGGAGATCAACAGCCATTCAGCCCCAAGCTCCTCCTATGTGAAGGGGCCATCTGTTAATTGTCTGACATCATTTACCAGATCCAAACTTGCGTCCAAAACACGCAACTTTTAGTTCTGAAGTACTGGTTTTGTAGCCACATGGGAACATGAAATGACTATTTCAAGATGCCAGATGCATCAAGCTACATTCGAGACCCTACGGTCGCAGGTTCGAATCCTGGCTCGGGCATGGATGTGTGTGAGGTCCTTAAGTTAGTTAGGTTTAAGTAGTTCTAAGTTCTAGGGGACTGATGACCTCAGATGTTAAGCCCCATAGTGCTCTGAGCCATTTGAACCATTTGACCCAAGCTACATTCTTCGATTTACCACGCTACTTGCAGCTTCCAGACTTCGAGGTAAGTTCGTTGCTGAAACTTTGTTCTTTTGAAAATAGCAATTGAGGCCATATCTCCTTATCTAAACATTGTAAATAATTATAATTATTTACAATATATGCTCTCACTGAGAGACGTGTACACAGTGCACTTTACGCAACAAATACTTTTCGTGCTGAACAACATAATTTAGCTACAGCAGCAATCTCCAAGGTAAAATGGGCGATAGAAAAAGATTAGACCATGAGAATTGGTAGTAGTTACCTGCACTAGCATACGTTCAGAACCATTGTCACTAACAGTGAGGCCACAAGCTCTATTGCATATGCCAAAATAAGGCACACCGATCAGCGAAGAACTCTCTTAGTGGCCATGCCTCTACGCCCTTAGGTAAACAGAAACTCTGAAACGCGTAATTTATCGACTGACACGAGACTAGGCACCTGTTGATTTCTGTGGTAGACCGAGTAAGCTGTGATCGATTCTGGCGACGCGATTTTTAGGCTACTGACATGCGTTCAATCTGCTGGAATTGCCAGTAGGCGCCCATGACTGCATGTTTCTAGTTACGCTATTACCTTGTTGTCAGCTCTACTTTGTATTCTGTATTTCTTTCTACCATCAATGAAAAGCTAACTGGATTAATCGGGAGTATGCCCTCCAACAGTACCAAGAGTATCACGTTCTTTTCTAACCACATTATACCAAGGTATTGCTTCTCTCTTGTTGTAGTGATCTGTCTCATTCCACTCAGGTCTTGTCGTAAGGCGTTAATAGCGTCCTAATTAATTAACCAAGCATGTCACTAAGATGTTAGAAAGAAAAGCCATAGATAACTAATGCTTCCCACTTTGGAACGTGTGCCTAACGTTAAGGGATATAAAGGTAATTTCACTACTTGTCAGTTGTCTCGAAACTATGCTCCTTCGTCACTCCGTTCTGAACATTACCATCTTCTGACAACCTACAGTGATTACGTGTGGGTAATGTCTGATGAGTCACACTATTTCACAGGGGTGGCCCTCCCAAGAGGTTAAGCTACAGTTTTGTGTAACTGTATAGTCAAGTTTCATGTAAACTTGTTAAAAACAGTATTATGGGAAAGTACTTTTCAGATGCCAGGAGTAAAAACAAACTAATGTTTGATACCTAATTTGTTTAGCTGGGGATGATGTCTCTTATAGGCTCATTCTATATTTGTATCTATTTCCTATTGTTAGTTTTTGCATTGGTATTGTGTCACTTAAGCCTCTATTGACTGGATTGTCACCTGCTAGTGTTGCAGTCGCTGGTACCCGATACACTCTCATTCAGCCAACCGACCCTCTAGCCACCTCAACTCTGGGACCATATTACGATGCCCGGGTGATCATGCACTTCAGCTCTGCTGCAGCCCAGCTGGTCGTTGCCACTGTGTCCACCTCCACCTTGGGTCCATGCATGCAGCCGACTGCTGGCTGCTGCACCAACTCCAATGGCTTTACAAAGACATAAAAGACATTATGCCAGCAGAGACTTCCGATTACGAACGACTCAAGTGACACCAATGGACAACTATATCATAAAGAAAAAACCTCAAACTTTGTACCCCCTGACCCTACTGCACATTTCATAAGCAGTTTTTTTAATGTAAATTCAACCCACCACTAGTTTTAAGATGCCTCTTCTTAAAAAAAAACACTAGTTGTCAGATATACATTCCATGTACATTAAAAGAAAAATTGTTTTTGTGTTTTGAATTGGTCATTAAGAATGATTAGTGTCAGCCATTGTAAGAATCACAGACCTGAAACCGGCTGTCATGGAAGAGGGAAGGAATTGTACATGGTAATGGGTAATAATGATTATATTTTTATTGTGTTCTATTTCCATCATTTTAACTTCCATACAGTGTTACACTACATACAAATACTTTCAGAAAAGACTTCCTCACACTTCAATCTACACTCAATGTTGACAAATTTCTCTTCTTCAGAAACGCTTTTCTTGCCATTGCCAGTCTACATTTTACATCTTCCCTATTTTGACCATCATCAGTTATTTTGCTTCCCAAACAGCAAAACTCATCTGCTACTTTAAGTGTTTAATTTCCTAATGTAATTCCCACAGCATCACGTGATTTAATTGGACTACATTCCATTATTCTTGTTTTGCTTTTGTTGATGGTCATCTTATAGCCTCTTTTAAGACACTATCCATTCTGTTCAACTGCTCTTCCAGGTCGTTTGCTGTCTGTGACAGAATTACAATGTCATTAGCGAACCTCAAAGTTTTTATTTCTTTTCCAAGATTTTAATTCCTACTCCGAATTTTTCTTTTGTTTTCTTTACTGCTTGCTCAATATACAGATTAAATAACATGAGAGATAGGCTACAACCCTGTCTCACTCCCTTCCCAACCACTGCTTCCCTTTCATGCCTCTTGATTCTTATAAATCCAATCTGGTTTCTGTACAGATTGTAAATAGCCTTCTGCTCCCTGTATTTACCCCTTCCACCTTCAAAATTTGAAAGAGAGTGTTCCAGTCAACATTGTCAAAAGCTAACTCTAAGTCAACAAATGCCAGAAAAGTAGGTTTGCCTTTCCTTAATCTATCTTCTAAGATAAAACATATGGTCAGTATTTCCTCACGTGTTCCAACATTTCTATGGAATCCAATCTGATCTTCCCCAACGTCGGCTTCTACCAGTTTTTTCATTTGTCTGTAAATAATTCGCATTAGTATTTTGCAGCCATGACTTATTAAACTGATAGTTCGGTAATTTTCACTTCTGCCAACACCTGCTTTCTTTGGGATTGGAATTATTATATTCTTCTTGAAGTCTGATGGCATTTCGCCTGTCTCATACATCTTGCTCACCAGATGGTAGAGTTTTGTCAGGGCTGGCCCTCCCAATGCTATCAGTAGTTCTAATGGAATTTTGTCTACTCCCAGGATCTTGTTTCGACTTAGGTCTTTGAGTGCTCTGTCAAATTCTTCACGCAGTATCATATCTCCCATTTCATCTTCGTCTACATCCTCTTCCATTTCCATAATATTGTCCTCAAGTACATCGCCCTTGTATAGAACCTCTACATACTCCTTCCACCTTTCTGCTTTCCCTTCTTTGCTTAGAACTGGATTTCCATCTGAGCTCTTGATTTTCATACAAGTGGTTCTCTTTTCTCCAAAGTTCACTTTAATTTTCCTGTAGGCAGTATCTATCTTACTCCTAGCGAGATAAGCCTCTACATCCTTACATTTGTCCTCTAGTCATCGCTGTTTAGCCATTTTGCACTTCCTGGCGATCTCATTTTTTAAGACGTTTGTATTCCTTTTTGCCTGCTTCATTTACTGCATTTTTATATTGTCTCCTTCATTGATTAAATTCAATATAACTTCTGTTCCCAAGGATTTCTACTAGCCCTTGTCTTTCTACCTACTTTATCCTCTGTTGCCTTGACTATTTCATCCCTCAATGCTACCCATTCTTCTTCAACTGTATTTCTTTCCCCATTCCTGTCAATCGTTCCCTAATGCTCTCCCTGAAACTCCCTACATCCTCTGGTTTAGTCAGTTTATCCAGGTCCTATCCCCTTAAATTCACACCTTTATACAGTTTCTTCAGTTTTAATCTACAGTTCATAACCAATAGATTGTAGTCAGAGTCAATCACCTCTAGTATTAATTGTGAGCGCCAGGCAGATAGCAATAGGAACAGCATTACAGCAACTGGTAAATAGAGTGTGGCATTCTCTGGTAAATGATCACGCTGGTGTAACAACAGTGGAGTTCGATAGACAGAGAAGTGTACACAATCTATATTGTGATACAACACTTCAAAGACTCCATGGGAAGGCAAGGATTTCGCAGTCTCCACAGACCGTGCTCCTTTAACCACTTTCTTTTCGAAGGTCACAGCACACAATTCATCTAGACAATATTGACAGGCTTAGTACATCTTGTATAATAATAATAATAATAATAATAATAAATGATGATATAATTAAAATGCAAATAATTAAATGGTAGTACAGTTGCATTATTAGTAAATGTTCTGCGTGTATGAAATTGTGCTCATACATATTTCAAATATATTTGTCATCTTCTGCAAGGTCTTATAGTTCTGTTAATCTTATGAAATAGGACCGTGGACTTCCTTTCATACATTTTATTTGTAGATGCAGGCAGCTGACTACAAGGACACCAGTGTCTTTCAAGATGAAGGAAAGTCTCCCAACTTGACTCCACTTCAATAAAAATACTTAATACTGTTATTAAGTCTTCTCTTATTCAGAATCACATACAATACAAAACGCTCGTAGTACGTCATACTTCGAGCAATACATCTTAACCATCCTTCTACATACGAGAGAGTGAAACAAAAACCATGTCCACAGAACATAAATGATGTTTTTCGTTCATTTGTCTGCACCTTGATTTGATTTGATTTGATTTTAACAGGAGAGCTGAAACAGCTTAGGTCTAACCCGCCACCGCCCGCACCGAAACTAGGTTTATTGTGCGGTATTGCTCCCTGTATATCTAGTAAAGCCAACCAGTGCCCTTGAATAGTGCAAGGTGTCCCTCTACCAGTTTTTTGTTAGACACAATTTCTTCAGGTCTAGTTGTCCTGAAGATTCTGTATCTTTTACTCTCCAATACCATGCATTCAAAGATTAGGTGTGATGCAGTTTCTTCACCCATATCACAGATCATACATTAAGGGTCCTCTTCCATTATACCCATTGTGTGTAGGTGTTTTTTGAAGTTCCCATGGCCAGTCATCAGTCCAGTCATGAGTTTGATCTCTTTCCTGTTCAATCTAACAATCACAGAACTTCTTTTAAAACATGGCTTGGGCATCATTACCTTACCATGTTTTTCTTTGTGGACCTTGGTCCAATATCCTACATGCTGTTTCCTAAGCCAGTTCCGTAGTTCTAATTTGATCATAGCCTTGCTGATTGTCAAGACAGGTTCTGGTCCAATAAATGGAGTTGTTGCCCCCATCCTAGTCAATCTATCGGTTTGTTCATTGCCACAGATCCCTGAGTGGCCAGGGCCCCACACTAGGTACACCGTATTGCTTCCCCCTAATTCCACCAGAGCACTGTGGCAATCTGCAACAATCTTAGATCTTGTTGCAGGCGCTGCTGATGATTTCAGAGCTGCCTGGCTGTCTGAATAGATGTAGATGCTACGATCATTGTAGCACCTACTCATATTCTCTTCTACACATGTCCTGATGGCCGTAATTTCGGCTTGGAATACAGAGGCCAGTTTCCCTAGAGAGATGCTGCTCTCCAGTCTTGGCTGAACCCCGTACAACCCTGCCCCAACGCCATGATCTGTTTTCGACCCAACGGTGAACCAAACGATGCCCCCATACGGTGTTGTTGTTGTGGTCTTCAGTCCTGAGACTGGTTTGATGCAGCTCTCCATGCTACCCTATCTTGTGCAAGTTTCTTCATCTCCCAGTACCTACTGCAACCTACATCCTTCTGAATCTTCTTGGTGTATTCATCTCTTGGTCTCCCTCTACGATTTTTACCCTCCAGGCTGCCCTCCAATGCTAAGTTTAGATCCCTTGATGCCTCAGAACATGTCCTACCAACCGGTATCTTCTTCTCGTCAAATTGTGCCACAAACTCCTCTTCTCCCCAATTCTATTCAATACCTCCTCGTTAGTTATGTGATCTACCCATCTAATCTTCAGCATTCTTCTGTAACACCACATTTCAAAAGCTTCTATTCTCTTCCTGTCCAAACTATTTATCGTCCATGTTTCACTTCCATAGATGGCTACACTCCATACGAATACTTTCAGAAACTTCCTAATCTAATTCCCTCAGCATCACCCGACTTAATTCGACTACATTCCATTATCCTCGTTTTGCTTTTGTTGATGTTCATATTATATCCTCCTTTCAAGACACTGTCCATTCCGTTCAACTGCTCTTCCAAGCCCTTTGCTGTCTCTGACAGAATTACAACCTCATCCGCGAATCTCAAAGTTTTTATTTCTTCTCCATGGATTTTAACACCTACTCCGAATTTTTCTTTTGTTTCCTTTACTGCTTGCTCAATATACAGATTGAATAACATTGGGGAGAGGCTACAACCCTGTCTCATTCCCTTCCCAACCACTGCTTCCCTTTCATGCCCCTCGACTCTTACAACTGCCATCTGGTTTCTGTACAAATTGTAAATAGCCTTTCGCTGCCTGTATTTTACCCTTACCACCTTTAGAATTTGAAAGAGAGTATTCCAGCCAACATTTTCAAAGGCTTTCTCTAAGTCTACAAATGCTAGAAACGTAGGTTTGCCTTTCTTTAATCTTTCTTCTAAGATAAGTCGTAAGGTCAGTATTGCCTCACGTGTTCCAATATTTCTGCGGAATCCAAACTGATCTTCCCCGAGGTCGGCTTCTACCAGTTTTTCCATTCGTCTGTAAAGAATTCGTGTTAGTATTTTGCAGCTGTGATTTATTAAACTGATAATTCGGTAATTTTCACATGTGTCAACACCTGCTTTCTTTGGGATTGGAATTATTATATTCTTCTTGAAGTCTGAGGGTATTCCGCCTGTCTCATACATCTTGCTCACCAGATGGTAGAGTTTTGTCAGGACTGGCTCTCCCAAGGCCTTCAGTAGTTCTAATGGAATGTTATCTACTCCCGGGGCCTATTTTCGACTTAGGTCTTTCAGTGCTCTGTCAAACTCTTCACGCAGTATCGTATCTCCCATTTCATCTTCATCTACATTCTCTTCCATTTCCATAATATTGTCCTCAAGTACATCGCCCTTGTATAGACCCTCTATATACTCCTTCCACCTTTCTGCTTTCCCTTCTTTGGTTAGAACTGGGTTTCCATCTGAGCTCTTGATATTCATACAAGTGGTTCTCTTTTCTCCAAAGGTCTCTTTAATTTTCCTGTAGGCAGTATCTATCTTACCCCTAGTGACATAAGCCTCTACATGCTTACATTTATCCTCTAGCCATCCCTGTTTAGCCATTTTGCACTTCTTGTCTGTGGTGTCACCGCCAGACACCACACTTGCTAGGTGGTAGCCTTTAAATCGGCCGCGGTCCGTTAGTATACGTGGGACCCGCGTGTCGCCACTATCAGTGATTGCAGACCGAGCGCCGCGACACTGCAGGTCTAGAGAGACTTCCTAGCACTCGCCCCAGTTGTACAACCGACTTTGCTAGCGATGGTTCACTGACAAAATACATCCTCATTTGCCGAGAAGATAGTTAGTATAGCCTTCAGCTACGTCATTTGCTACGACCTATCAAGGCGCCATTATCAGTTGCTATTGATCTTGTTAATCATGGACCATCAGACCGACGTTCACCATTTATGGATTAAAGTTAAGTATTCCACCAGCTACGTCCGTTTTTTTTCTAAAGTCTAAATTCCTTGTCCTGTTCCAGACCTCACGCCAGCCTGCGTGAGCTAAAACGCGTGCCTTTCGGGTTCCTCTAGATTCCTGGGTTGGCTCTCCTGCCAATCCACAACACTGTCGATCTCATTTTTGAGGCGTTTGTATTCCTTTTTGCCTGGTTCATTTACTGTATTCTTATATTTTCTCCTTTCATCCATTAAATTCAATATTTCTTCTGTTACCCAAGGAGTTCTGCTAGCCCTCGTCTTTTTACCTACTTGATCCTCTGCTGTCTTCACTACTTCATCCCTCAGAGCTACCCATTCTTCTTCTACTGTACTTCTTTCTCCCATTGCTCTCAATTGTTCCCTTATGCTCTCCCTGAAACTCTGGTTTAGTCAGTTTATCCAGGTCCCATCTCCTTAAATTCCCACCTTTTCGCAGTTTCTTCAGTTTTAATCTACAGTTCATAACCAATAGATTGTGGTCAGAATCCACATCTGCCCCTGGAAATGTCTTACAATTTAAAACCTGGTTCCTAAATCTCTGTCTTACCATTATACAATCTATCTGATACCTTTTAGTATCTCCAGGGTTCTTCCATGTATACAACCTTCTTTTATGATTCTTGAACCAAGTGTTAGCTATGATTAAGTTATGCTCCGTGCAATATTCTACCTCTTTCATTTCTTTCCCCCAGTCCATATTCACCTACTATGTTTCCTTCTCTCCCTTTTCCTACTACCGAATTCCAGTCACCCATGACTATTAAATTTTCGTCTCCCTTCACTGCATGAATAATTTCTTTTATCTCATCATACATTTCATCAATTTCTTCATCATCTGCAGAGCTAGTTGGCATATAAACTTGTACTACTGTAGTAGGCGTGGACTCCGTGTCTATCTTGGCCACAATAATGCGTTCACTATGCTGTTTGTAGTTAGTAGCTTACCCGCACTCCCATTTTTTATTAATTATTAAACCTGCTCCTGCATTACGCCTATTTGATTTTGTATTTATAACCCTGTATTCACCTGACCAAAAGTCTTGTTCCTCCTGCCACTGAACTCCGCTAATTCCCACTATATCTAACTTTAACCTATCCATTTCCCTTTTTAAATTTTCTAACCTACCTGCTCGATTTAGGGATCTGACATTCCACGCTCCGATCTGTAGAACGCCAGTTTTCTTTCTTCTGGTAACGACGTCCTCTTGAGTAGTCCCCGCCCGGAGATCCGAATGGGGGACTATTTTACCTCCGGAATATTTTACCCAAGAGGACGCCATCATCAGTTAACCATACAGTAAAGCTGTATGGTCTCGGGAAAAATTACGGCTGTAGTTTCCCCTTGCTTTCAGCCGTTCGCAGTACCAGCACAGCAAGGCCGTTTTGTTTAATGTTACAAGGCCAGATCAGTCAATCATCCAGACTGTTGCCCCTGCAACTACTGAAAAGGCTGCTGTCCCTCTTCAGGAACCACACGTTTGTCTGGCCTCTCAACAGATACCACTCCGTTGTGGTTGCACCTACGGTACAGCCATCTGTATCGCTGAGGCACGCAAGCCTCACCACCAACGGCAAGGTCCATGGTTCACGGGGGACTTCCAATTATTATGTTTTAAGGCTTGTCGAAGCAGTTAGGAGCTATTATACAGTCAGCGGGCATTTCCCCCACCATACTTATATTTACTTCACTCACTATGTTAGTGTGTGATTCTGGATATCAAATGAAACTCAGTTTTGGCCAGTTTTAAGTCTGTACGCCCCAGCTGCTGCCTCCATCTTAACCCAAAGGTGAAGTGGAGGCATGTCCAGCATGGCTTTTATTCCAGCGGTTAGTGTGCTGCTAATTCCGCCCGTTATGGCTAAGCAGGCCAATCTCTGCACCTTAGCAAGCTCTTTAGCAGCAACCTACTGTTCTACCTTCTTCCACCACACTACGGCCCCATAGGAAATCCAAGGTCTAGCCACTGTGCTGTATATCCAGTGCATACTGCTGGGGCTTAGGCCCCAGTTTTTGCCACATGCCATCCTAGTACTCACTAAAGTGCTTTTTGCCTTGGAGCAGATACTCTTAATATGAGTGGTCAAAGTTAGCTTCTCATCCAAGGTTACCCCTAGATATTTCACTGTACCCTTCACAGGTAGAGTTTCATCAAAGAGCTTTAGATTCCAACTTGCATGCTGAATATGTCTCTTCGTAAATGGCACCACAACAGTTTTCCTAGGATTAACTCTCAGATCCTGTTTAATGCACCATTTTTGCACAATGTCCAACCCTCCTTGTGCCATATTCCTGACTGTGTCAGTGAATTTGCCAAGTATTACTATGACAAGGTCATCTGCGTATCCTTGGCAGAAGCATTGTCTGGAATTTAGTTCCTCACTGAGTTCGTTCGCCACTAGATTCCAATAAGAGGAGACAAAACTCCTCCTTGTGGGCAGCCTCTAGTGGTCTTAATTACCATCTTTTCATTCATCATGGTAGCCTCTACCTTCCTTCCACTAAGTATGGCTCTGTTCAACCTACATATAGTGGTCCCCAGATCATGCACCTCTGCTGCCCTTACCCTGAAACAGAAGGTCGTGTTACTAAAGGCCCCTTCGATATCCAGGAAGATGCAGAGGGCTATTTCTTGGAAGTCAAGTGCTTTTTCCACCTTCCCAATGAGTTGGTGGAGACCTGTTTCACATGATTTACCTGGTTGGTATGCTTGTTGGTTCAGGTATAGAGGGACCCTACATAGCCTCCTCTCCCGCACGTGTACATTAACCAGTTTTTCCAGTGTTTTGAGAGTGAAGGAAGACAAACTGATTGGTCTCATATCCTTGGCCTTGGTATGATCAATTCTCTCTGGCTTTGGAATGAAGACAACCTTCACTGCCCTCCAAACATTGGGAATGATTCCTACTGCTAAGCTAACCCTAAATAGCCTGCATAGGATTCTTATAAGCTTTCCTCCTGCCTGTTGCAGGAGAGCTGGAAGAATTTCATCTGGGCCAGCTACTTGAACAGCTGGAATGTTCCCACCTCCCACTCGATTTTGTTGAAGTTCACATACTCATTGGACGATTCCCAGTCCTCTCTTCGAGTGTCTGAGAACCGTTGTCTCTCTTGGGTCACATACTGGTCTGTGTTATCCGGCAGAGCATATTGAGGAAAGTGAGTTCTGAGGAGCAATTCCACCATCTCATGTGCTGTCTTTGTATATTCCCCATCCTCCTTCCTCAACGTACCTGCTGGATTAGTTGGTACTCTAGTGAGAATCTTGTGAAGTTGGGTTTGTGCAGCCGTGCCTTCCACTTCCTCACAGAATGCCTTCCAGGATGCCTCCTTTGCTTGTCTTATTGCAAGGTTGTAACTGACAAGAGCCTCACGATAATAAGCCCATTGTCCTTTGCGTCTCGCAATATTAAACAGTCTCCGTACCTGTTTTCTTTGCGTTTCCAATTTGTATTCCACCAAGGAACAGTCCTATTTGTCCACTTTCTGGAGATTTTGCAGTTGTCTTGATATGGTGTCACTATGGCGAGGTAACAGCCTCTGCTACTTCCTCAAATTATACTGGCTTCCTTATCGTAGTTTTAATTTCTGATAAGCCTAAGTCAAGGTCCCTCCTATATGTCTCCCAGTCTGTTTTCCTGGGATTTCTATAAGTCATGGTCTGTCTGATTCCCATTTCAACCTTGAATTTAATGTGCATGTGGTCCGATGAGGATGGCTCCAACACCACATGCCATTGTTGGTCATAGCTACCCATCGTCATGGAACCAAATGTTATGTCAATTACTTCTTCCCTTCTGCTATTCCTGAATGTAGGTTCATTGCCCCTATTCAGGACCTCTAAGTTGTTAGCTAAAAGGAATTCAAGAAGGTACTCACCTCTACTGTTGGTGTCCTTGCTGCCCCACGCTAGCTTGTGGGCATTGGCGTCGCACCCCACCAGCAGTTGGTCACCTTGCCGATGGCAAGTCTCTACAAGTCTCCTCACCTCCAAGGGAGGGGGAGAACTGTCTTTGTAGGGAAGGTATGCTGAGGCCAAGACAATTTCCCTCGTGATACCTTTCTCACATTGCTGTATTTTGATGGTCACTAAGTCCCTAGAGCAGAAATCCATCATTGGCATGAAAGAAATGCTGTTTCTAACATAGATGCATGTTCTGGAGTTTCTTAGATTTCTAGCATTCATCAGCCTACCTCCAGTGCCTCTGAGGCCCGATACACCCCCTTTGTAAAAATAGGGTTCTTGTATCAGGGCCACGTCCACTTCCTATCGCCCCAGGCAGCAGCTCAGGGCAGGAGAGGCCCCTTTACTGTGCTCAGATTAATCTGCACCACCTCCAGGCTCTGTCTTGCTGCCATCTTTGAGGTCTTTGAGAACCCTGATAGTGACCTGCGAGAACCCTAAAAACAGTTTCAGATCCTGCTCCCGCATCGTCTTCAGGGACTTCTCACCAACCTCCACCACCAGGGTTCGTCCTTCCGGAGCAACCTTCTGGTTAATCACTCTCCAGTCTTCTGTCGGGACTTTTGGGTTCTGGGCCCCTATTTTCCTGAACAGAGTCTTGGGAGAGACTTCCTTAAGAATCTTGGGTACCCATAATGATATCTTTGCGGTCTTAAGAAGCTCCACTGCCATCTTGACCAGCAGCTTTGCATCTTCTCACGGGGATATCATGGGCACCTTGTCCTTGAGCCATTCTACTGTGTGCACCCCCTCACAGAAAAAATGAGTGCACCATGGTCTAGATACACCCTCCTGAAGCTGGGACCTGGGCCAGCGTCCCCCCCAATCTTTTCAAAGAGGGCCATCTGTACTAGTTCCACCTGCTGCGAGGTAATGGCCACCAGTGGATAACCTTCCTGGATAACTGCCATCCTAAAACCCGAGACTGCAGTACGATAGGTCTATTTCCCAATTTCCTGCCTCAGTTTTTTCTGGACTCGCTTATCCAGGGAGGAGGGAGTCTTTAATTATTCCCTTATCCACTTGCTACCTGTCTTTGACGTTGTGGGGATCTGCATGTCCCCTTCAACCTGAGACAGTTTTTTCCTGGGGGGTCTTGGGTTCTAGTCCCTTTACTTCCTTCCTTTTCCATATGTTCCCTGAGTAGCTTCCTCCTTTGGGCACCAGACAAGCCTTTGATCTTAATCTGGTCTAGCTTCTCGGTTACAGTTCCCACTTCTGGCTCATGTCTAGACCCTGATTCAGTAGTGGAAGTGCCTTCCATCGGCTCAGTTCCCGATGTTTGGGTGTCTGAGATCACAGTTTGACCCTCAGTTTCTTTTTCATTTTATGTAATCGTGTCCATGTTGGTCCCATGAGATTTGGGGATCTAGAAGGTCCACACGACGAATAACCCGCACGGTGTAAGGCTAATTACTCAGGGAGGTCCCCTGGTATCCCTGAGGCTCTGTTTGCGACACATCTTCCCATGTGCCACGCACCCCTCAGCATGGATCACATCACAACTTGGGTTGTTTCAGGGAATAGGATAGGACTAGGAGTGGATAGGGAAGAGGGGACGTTGTGTGATACTCTTATTCTGATCCATCGGCTGAGGCCTTTCCGGCAGTAGGTCCTCTACCTTCAGCATAGCCCTCAGCTTCCCGTGGATACGCAAGCCTCTCCACCCGCACGGACAGTGCTTCATCAAGGTGGTGTCCCCCGGAGAGGTATCTGCACCTTACTGCACATTTATAATTAATGTCTTTGCCGACACTTGTGGTTGGTCCTTGCTTCTGTCATTATCGCTGTTTCATTTTTTAAAATAAATTTTAACGTTGACATGTCCGGGGGACTTTCACTATGTACCTACACAATTGCCCCCACACTGTACGTTGACATGGTATGAAGACATACAGAGTTTATGAATGTACATATTTGTATATACATTTGCCAATGGGGGCCGAAACCCTTTATTTGTCAGCTTCTCTTTTATTTAATGGAATGGATATGTCAGTTTATCCTATGTATGTTAAGGTTCTACAAGAAATAGAAAGGTTATATACATGATATGATAGTTCATTACAAATTTAGATTTAGTGTGCTGACAATAATGTTCAGTTTGCTACGGCCTCGCTACCGGGTTTCGAGCTTGCGCACTAGTAGATTGGGCGACTAAGCATGAGTCGCTAACAGTCAAGGGGTCAGGGATTTTCTCTGCCTTGTGATGACTGGGTGTTGTGTGATGTCCTTAGTTAGGTTTAAGTAGTTCTAAGTTCTAGGGGACTGATGACCATAGATGTTAAGTCCCATAGTGCTCAGAGCCATTTTTTGAACTAACGGTCAACATGCTAGTTGCTACCGTTGCACGTGCGTGCACTCGTTTTCTTAGTGTTAATTTCACATTGAGTATCACACTTTCACCTGAGTATTACTTATTAAAGAATTGCCGTGGTGTTTGCCTTCATTCTGGGTGCGGTGTGTGCTTATTGTTCAAAATTCGACGATGTGGCAGAAGATCTCCATTCTTAAGGCCCGGGCGTCATTATTACCCGTCGCACTCGCATTTTCAGTGGAGAGAAACCTGGCCAATAGCATCTGTCGACGAGGTAAGTACTGGCTCGAACAACTGTAGTTCACTTATTAATGTATCAGGCGTTGAGAGACACGATACTCAGAGATTACTTCATTGCACATGTATACTAATGTCACCACACTTCATGGTCCACTTTGTTGAAAGACACATACAGCCGACTAAAACATTGTATAAGTGACATTCAAAAAGAAATGAGGCGTCAAAAGAAGAGCAAAAAGGTGTTGCTCGTTTCCTGACAACGGAAGGAGAAAGAGAAACGGTCAGTCATCGACGAATGTCACAAGTGTACAGTGAACACTGCATATTCCATGCAAGGGTCAAGGTGTGGCGTAAGCGCTTCATGGAAGGGCGGGTTTGTTAGCCGATGATGCACGGTCTGGAGCACCACACTACATTACCGATGACATCGTCCAGCTGGTGGATGCACTCATTACCCAGGACCGCCGTGTGTCAGTGAAAGCCATAGCCTCCGTGGTCGGATTGAGCGTTGGAAGTGTTCACACCAGCATGAAGGAACGACTGCACAGGCGCTAAGTGTGAGCCCAATGGGTTCTCCACAGTCTTCAACCACACCAGGAAGCATGTCGAATGGTCCACTGACTTGCTCATCTGCAGCACTATGCTTGGGAAGGGAATACGTTCCTGGTACGAGTCGTGGCTGGAGATGAGTCATGGTGTCATCACTTTGAACCAGAATCAAAACGACAAAGTCTCCAGTGGGAGCATCCAGGGTCACCACCACCAAAAAAAGACAAGGCCATTCACAAGAGTGCAGGAAAGGTTATGCTAACATTCTTCTTTGAACAAGATGGCCCCTTTCTGATTCACTTCCTGCAGTATGGGACTTATGCTGACATTCTTCTTTGAACAAGATGGCCTCTTTCTGATTCACTTCCTGCAGTATGGGACAACAGTGAATGCCCAGCGTAACTCACAAACCTTGACCACTCTTCGCCAAGGGATCAAATCAAAACGACCAGGCAATCTCACCCGTGGGGTCATTCTGTTCCACAACAATGCAAAGCCTCATACGGCCAACACAATTGCGGCACTCCTGCAGAAATTCAAATGGAAGGTTCTCGGCCACCCTCTATATGGCCCAGACCTCTCTCCCTGTGACTACGCCATTTTTAGTCCCCTTAAAAAGTCTATGCGGGGCAAACGATTCACCTTGGACGACGACGTCCAGCTGTACGTGCGGAACTAGTTAACATCGCAGCTCAGGGAATTTTATGAGACAGCCATTCACTGCCTTGTGTCACAATGAGACAAGTGTCTCAACGTCCAGGGTCAATATTTCTAACATAGAGGTACTGGTTTCTGTAATTATGTCACCGGCTCATTTCTTTTTGAATGCCCCATATAAATTGCTTCTCTTTAGAAATTCATTCCTCTACATGGAGTTTGGTTTCCAATGAAAATTCATACATGTATTGAGTTACAACAAAATGTAACTTGTTAGCTTATACCTAGGACTGACATTCCATCCATTGCTTATATGACGAACATAAATTTCTTAAGTTTTAAAACGTTATAAATTTTTCATTAACTGGGCTCTGTTAATACAGTTTGTTGGTTTTAACTTCATTCACATCACATATACAAATTAATTTCATAACACATAACTATGGTACAATACAAGCACATGATACATTTGCACTTAATTTATGGATAAGCTTTTGTCACTTATGAGAGTTCATTTATTCCTTGGCTAGAGGAGAGAGGAAAATATCCAAAATGTTTCAAATGGCTCTGAGCTCTATGGGACTTAACATCTGAGGTCATCATTCTCCTTGAACTTAGAACTACTTAAACCTAACTAACCTAAGGACATCACACACACCCATGCTCGATGCAGGATTCGAACTTGCGACCGTAGCGGTCGCGCGGTTCCAAACTGCGCCTAGAAACGCTCGGCCACCCCAGCCGGCAGAAAATATCCAAAACAGGACTAAAACATTACGCATTGCTGCCCTAACTGTTCTTGGCATTGCCTCCTTTGTTTGAGAAGGAAGAGAGGAACAAAGGAAATACTCATCTACTGGTTGATTTATCAGGAAATGTTACTTGTACAATCATGGACTATAGTTCAGTTCTTTTATCTTGGCGGCTCGCGCATGCCCGCCCAGACGCGGGAGATTGCTTAGTTGCCAGTTGCACGTGACGCACGCGCCAAGAGAAGCAGCGCCATAGTATAGCATAGTTCGCAAGCTTACGTTTGGGGGGGGGGGGGGGGCGCAGTTCATGAAGTAAAGCCACCAGGGCCTCATTAACCCTTTCGCTGTTACAGAGACGTGCTCCCCGCATTCCGCGCTGTACGCGATTTTGTCACTGCACTGCTCGCCTGTGCTGACACATGGTGTTCCGACTGCTTTGACACTCTTATCATTTCGATTACACAAAAACTATTTGGCCCAAAAATTAGAGTTTTTCACATCTTCTTGACTGATACCTTCCCCCCATAAATGACTTAATTTTGTTTTGATATTCAACTTTAAAACAAAGCCAAACGCGCCCGGTGTAAATAAAACTTTTATTACAGTCGCAAAAGACGGAATATTTCTCAATATTGCATACGACACCTATGTGGTACTTAAAATAAATAAGATATTGTTATACAGTAAATTTTATATGAAATTTAGGTATCTTGTCCACATTTCATTCTCAACATTGTGGCAACTAAAATCGACCACACGGAAAGTATACTCTGTGGACTTTTACCTCTGCAAACTCTTCAAAATTTCGTGACATGGTTTACTACATTTAATGCTGCACAATAACTGGGTTGAACATCGAAACAAAATTAAGTCATTTATGGGGGGAAGGTATCAGTCAAGAAGATGTGTAAAAATCTAATTTTTGGGCCAAATAGTTTTTGTGAAATCGAATGATAAGTGTGTCAAACCAGTGGGAACACCATGTGTCTGCACAGGCGAGCAGTGCAGTATTGACAAAATTGCGCACAGCGCGGAATGCGGGGAGCATGTGTCTGCAGCAGCGAAAGGGTTAATGAAGAGACAAAGCACTAGAAATTGCAAAAAATTGCTTTCAAACGAATAAAATTTGTGAAGTAAGGCACTTCGATATTGTTTTTAAATAAGGAAAATATTAAGCACCACAGAAGGCTTGAACTCATTACCTTTCAACGTTACACTAACGCAGCTCGTCCTACAATGTAACTCTATGAGGACTCTAACAGGTCACGCAAAATACTGGCAAGCACTGTTGGTATGACTATGAATTACTCACACTTCGTCGAAATACAATAGGAAATAAACAATTACCACTGTTCTTTATTGGGAAAAGGCTGTTCGTGAGATTGATACAAACACCTTTCCTTGCTATCGCCTGAATTAGAAGTCTTATTGCTTGATTGGTTTAATTAATTAATAGAATATGAAGCAATTGGTATAAAGAATGCCTTTTCCAAACTTTCTAGAAAAGAAAGTCTGCTATCAAGACATTACTTTTGTTCTATTACTTTATTTATGACTGAACGTTTCTAAAACTGAAGACACTCGTCCGTGCTCTGCTCTGCAGTCGAGATCTGGCAAAGCCGTTCTCTGTTCATTGGCTGACTGTGTTTTGTGACGTCAGATGCGCAGAACGAACCTAAACTCGGCCACCAACATAAGTGACACGCACTTTAGTTCGAACCCTCAGCCCCGACTTACTTAGATCACACCAAAGGCTTTGTTCCCAGCATAGATTGGCGTGAGCCTGCATTTTTCTGATTGGCTGATATCACTAACAGCATATCAGGTTGCAGTATTATCCCGCGCTAACCCGCCATTTACTTCAGTGACCAACCATAGTAAAACATTTCTTTCTATGGCAATTGCTAAATAAATAAATTTAGAAAAGCATCAAATATAAAATTACTCCTTCCGAAGTTACCGATTAATTTGTGTTCTACTTACGATTTATTAGTACCATAAACTGCCTGCACATTTAATTACACTAAATCCCCTGTATAGTTTAACTGGTACTTCGTGAATAAACAAAACAATTTTCATTTACTTCTGTTCTTCTTCACTCATACAACACTCACACTGCTAATTACTACACATATAAAACAATTATAATTATGCAAATACATAAAAAAACCATTGTTTTGACTATGACTGCTAGCACTGTCCGTCAACTGCTGACCTCTGCCGCCTACTAGTACAACTACATGCAGCTCTGTAAATCAGGTCCATGTTAGCTGGTGATATCTGTCGATGACTCATGCCTATAACGATATCGTCTTAACAAGTGACAGGAGCGATGCGAAGATGCTATGCCTCACATTGACATTATAAAAATTAATTGGTTATTGTAAAATCACATGCTTAAATATTTATGTGTACTTTGCAGCCAATAGGTACTGGTAAATGTCATGGAGCTATACTGCGATGATGCATATTTTTATTTTTCATTGCCTTATGATCTTTGTATAAATATCCTTATAACTAAATTGTTTACTCAAGGTGCAGCCCGTCTCTTCATTTGGCACCTGTTACTCTCAACGTAATTATCTTCTTCTGTGCCGTGATAATGCACTGGTCGCTGAAAAAAAAAAACAACTTAAAACTAATTGCCTCACCTAGCTCAATGGCCACTGATACATTTGGTCATTACATATGTCCACAGATATTTCCATACTTTGTTTAAATTCATAGATAGTAATTTATTCTGTTACCCTGTATGGTCATTTGCACTGCAAAGAGAATTATTTGACATTTCCTACGGTAGTTTATCATTTCCTCTTAGCTTACAAGTGTCATATATTTCTTCATAATGCTTCCTCCTGCTTGTAAATATGTTGTATATACCTTAATATTTAATTAAATCTCTATATACATATATCAACATACTCCTTAGTTCTTAGACATTAGATGTAATTGCTTAGTATATCTGTTTAATTTGTATTTAAGTTATGTACTTGTACATATCACATTCCTATTTCGTTGCGACTTCTGCCAGCCTGTCACACATGTGCACAGGTCAAAGCCTCCTCTCCTACTACTGACGTCAGCGTGTATTGTTGAGCATGCACAGCTGAGCCATAAGCTAATTTTGTTTATACTTTCGCTTTGCGTGAAGAGGTGTATTACTTATCATTCCTGTTGATAACATTGGAAGTTCTCTGAGGCTTTTTGCGGATGATGCTGTGGTATATCGAGAGGTTGTAACAATGGAAAATTGTACTTAAATGCAGGAGGATCTGCAACGAATTGACACATGGTGCAGGGAATGGCAATTGAATCTCAATGTAGACAAGTGTGATGTGCTGCGAATACATAGAAAGAAAGATCCTTTATCATTTAGCTACAATATAGCAGGTCAGCAACTGGAAGCAGTTAATTCCATAAATTATCTGGGAGTACGCATTAGGAGTGATTTAAAATGGAATGATCATATAAAGTTGATAGTCGGTGAAGCAGATGCCAGTCTGAGATTCATTGGAAGAATCGTAAGGAAATGCTATCCGAAAACAAAGGAAGTAGGTTACAGTACACTTGTTCACCCACTGCTTGAATATTGCTCGCCAGTGTGGGATCTGATACCAGATAGGGTTGATAGAAGAGATAGAGAAGATCCAAAGGAGAGCAGCGCGCTTTGTTACAGTATCATTTAGTAATCGCGAAAGCTCTACGGAGATGATAGATAAACTCCAGTGGAAGACTCTGCAGAAGAGACGCTCAGTAGCTCGGTACTGGCTTTTGTTGAAGTTTCGAGAACATACCCTCAACGAGGAATCAAGCAGTATATTGCTCCCTCCCACGTATATCTCACAAAGAGACCATGAGGATAAAATCAGAGAGATTAGAGCTCACACAGAGCCATACCGACAATCTTTCTTTCCACGAACAATACGAGACTGGAATAGAAGGGAGAACCGATAGAGGTACTGAAAGTACCCTCCGCCACACACCGTCAGGTGGCTTGTGGAGTATGGATGTAGATGTAGATGTAGATGATTTTATGCTTATGTGCACCTACAGATTACTTTATCCTAAAATACACTCCAGAAGAAAAAAATTACATCTTCAGTTAGGTGCATTATGTACAATTATCTTGTGATAGAAAGAAAAGTGTTACCTAGCTTCATCATTCTATAAAAGATTTTATATCTTTGTGAAACTGAAGACCATTGTCTCTCCCTGTTTTCTCATAGACTAATATGTACGTGTCCTAATAAGGTATTTTGAAAATTATGTACGGTCCTGAATAGAGTAATTGCCATTTCTTATTCAGTTTGCCAATTTTTGTCGATTTAGGGTGCGTCTGTAAGAGGACTCATTGCCCTTCAAAAATCTGTGTAAGACGTTCTAGTTTCTTATTGTAATTTTTTTTCTGTACTCTTGCCTGTTTTCGTGTGTAATCATGGCTTGTTTGATTTTGTCGTGTACTGTCATTTCTGTAGTGGGTGCTTCTAGTATTTGCGACTCCCTCTCATTTGTTTATTTTGTCCAGAACATCAAATCGTTAGGTGTGAAACCTGTTGAAGAATGTGGAAGGTAACTGACAATTTGCATGAAAGGGGTTATGTATTCTACCCATCGAGTGTGTTTGTGAGGAGTGTATGTCCTAATGAACTGGTTAAATTCTTAAAGATTTGTTCTACTGCGCTTGCTTCTGGATGAAAACAGTTTGCTAATACATGTTTTATGCACTGTGAGGCCATAAATTGTTTCCATTTTTGCCTGACGAAATATGAAGCATTATCAGTAAGTAGTACCTTTGGTTTACTTATTCTACTCAAATAGCCATCCTCAATTGTTTTTCTGATATTTGCGGCTGTTGCATTTTTAATTACATACGTTTTGATATGTTTTGCGAAAATATCGTATAGTGCTACTACGTATCTTACTCCTCCTTTACTTCTTGGATATGGACCAGCTATGTCCAGGTATACTATATCTAGAGGGTTTCTTGTGAGTATTGGGTGTAGCTCAGTATATTTTGTCAAATTGGACTGTTTTGGTTTTTGACATATTGTACAATTTCTTAATACCTGTAGGACTCACGTTCCCAAACTTGGAAAATAACGAAGTGTTGCAATTTCTTCAGCACATTTGCCTTATCCATAATGTCCCCATACTTATGTGTGTGTCTTATAAATTCGTCGATATAATATTCAGGAATACACAAACACCATTGATCAGATTTTTCGTGTTTCCTATGAAACAAAACGCCCTTGTACTCCTGATACCATTTACTTACCTTTCTACCTTCTCCTTGCTTAAGGTTTTGCATGACTTTACGCTATTTACGATCTTGCTGTTGTATAATTTTCATTTGCTTACAAAACTTATGGCAATCAGACTGTTATATTGTACCTTGCATTAAAAACGTTTTGATTTCTACATCTTGCTCTTTTATCTCACTAAATTCCTCTAAACCTTGTGGTAACCTAGACAAGGCATCTGCAATAACATTCTGACTTCCTTTAATATTGAATTCTTGTAAATTTAGACATCACCTAGCTAATCTACAGTGCAATAGTTTACATGTTAAAAGAAATGACAGTGACTGATGGTCATAGTAAACTTTGGTATTCTCACCCCACAAAAATATTCAAAGTTTTTAAATGTCCATATTACAGATAAACTTTCCAATTTTGACACATGGTAAGATTTTTCTGCTTCTGATAATGTGCGACTAGCAAAACGCATGAGGCATCTGCGCATCGACAAAAATTCTTGGACGTGTCAGGGTGGCTAAGAATGTTTGCATTAACGAGTGCCTCTTTTTGACACTTATCATCTCATAACCAAGGCCTATTTTTTCGAAACAAGTTGAGTAATGCATCACTGTTCGTCAGTTGCTGTGGTACGAATTTACGAAAAAAGGATGCTAGTCCTAAATAAACTTTTAGTTGTTTTTTATTCCTTGGACCTGGACAGTTGCATATGGCATCAAGTTTTTTTGGCTTAGGTAATATACCTTGTTCTGCAAATCATTGAAGTACCTGTTCAATCAGCCTGATATGTTCTAACCAAGTGGGTGTGGCTATTAGCATGTCGTCTACATAAACAGTGACTTTGTTAAGCAATTATGGTCCTAAGATTTTGTTTAGTGCAAATATAAACACGCTTGCACTAATGTTCAGTCCAAAAGGTAGAACACGGAATTCTTAACTTCTACCACCACAAACAAATGGTGTATATTTTCGACTTTCTTCATGGAGCTTTATTTGCCAGTAGGACTCTTGAGATCTAGTATACTTAAGTATTTTGTATTTTAAAACTTTAAAAGCTGTTCGTCGAAGTTGTCTGGTCTTATGTGTACTGGTACTAAAGTCTTATTGAGACCTCTACCATTGAGAACTAATCTTACAGATCCATCTGGTTTACTTACTGGTAATAGAAGACTGCAGCAGTGTGAAAATGAAGGTTGTATAATTCCCCATTTAATCATATGCATGATCTCTACCCTTATTGCCACTCGTTTTCCCCAAGGAATAGGATATGGTTCAAATGGCTCTGAGCATTCCCCTAGAACTTAGAACTACCTAAACATAACTAACCAAAGAACATCACACACATCCATTCCTGAGTCAGGATTCGAACCTGCAACTGTAGCAGTCGTGCGGTTCTGGACTGAAGCGCCTAGAACCGCTCGGCCACAACGGCTGGCGAATAGGATATGACATTACAAAAAATGTTTCATATGGATGAACTTCAAAATTAAATTCATAGTCTTTGATTACTCCTGGCTCCTTACTGAACACATTTGCATACTTAAATAACAAGTTAGAAAGTTCTCGTAGTTGCATATCATTTAGTATTTGTGATAACTTAGTTTCTGCTCTATCATTTCGTAACTAAGATCAGTGACTGCTTCTTGTTCAGTATCAAATTTGTGAAATATACAGTTGGAAAGAAATATTGTACTATTAAATTTGACTCTGGTTCATTTTTTGTTACTTTTATCAGGTGTTTTGACTAAATCAACAGAAAAATTCTGATTCTTTATATAAAAGTGGCATTTACCATTACCTATGTCAATCTGTGTTTTGCGTGCTCTGAACGTGTCCATGCCAATAAGACAATTAACTGTAAGTTTGTGAATTATAATAAAATTGTCCGCCCCAGGTAGCCAAGTGGTCAGCGCGACAGACTAATTGCCCGGGTTCGATTCCTGGCTGGGTCGGAGATTTTCTCCTCTCAGTGACTGGGTGATGTGTTGTCTTTATCATCATCATTTCATCCCCTTCGATACGCAAGAACTCGAAAGACTTGCACAAGGCGAATGGTCTACCAGACTAGAGACCCTAGCCACATGGCATTACCATAATAAAATTGCACTTCACTGTAAAATGTTCAATGGAATAAATGCCTTGTGTCTCACCAATTTAGTCTTACTGCCTGTAGCAGTTTGCACCTTGCAATTTTGGACAGGAAATGTTGACACTGGATTGGCATTCAGGAGGACGACGGTTAAATCCCGCGTCCAGCCATCCTGATTTAGATTTTCCGTGATTTCCCTAAATCGCTCCAGGCAAATGTCGGGATGGTTCCTTTCAAAGGGCACGCCGTCTTCCTTCCCTGTCCTTCCCTAATCTGATGAGACCGATAACCTTGGTGTTTGGTCTCTTCCGCCAAACAACCCAACCCAACAGGAAATGTTGGAAATTTGCCTCTCTTCTTCAATTCACAGAAAAATGCATATGACGTTAGGTTGGCAGTTGAACTTGTATCTAAAATTAACTGCGTGTCAATATTAAATATTTTCACCCTAATGATTGCTTGTACTTGTTCTTCCTTGATATTATTCGTTGTATCTAACACATGCTGATACAGATCATCCTTGATGTCACCTTGTTTGTCAAATCTTATGAAACAAGTTTGTAGTTTTGCTTCGTTCCCAATCCCAGAGAGGTTTACTTCGACCGGTTGGGGTTTTCCAGCGGTATAGTGGGACTTAATTCATAACCTGGCGTAATTTCAGTTGGTCGCACAGTGAAGGCACTTCGCTAATTTGTGTTGTTGGCTCCTCGAGACATTACTTCGCGAGCGCTCGTGTTGTTATTAGCAAAAACTGCTGTGCTGTTACTGTGCTGCCCAAAAGTTGGCTGCTGTACAGTGTAAGGCAAAGCATTCATGCCGCCGCGTCGACCACTGGTGCGTCTGACTTTTTCTGTTTATATTGCGCATATGGCCTTGTGATGGTGGATTGTAATTCGATCGTGAATTGAAATTACTCCTGTTGTTTTGAAAATTTATTTTAAATCGTTTGTTTTTTCCTTTTGCGTTACCTTTCTCGTTACCTCTGGGTATGTAACTTTTCTTTGTTTAGATCACCTTTTACTGACTGACTTACATAATTATGTTGTTGTTGTGCCTGATTTTCTGTTGCTCTATTCGGTATAGGTCTTTTCTCATAGATTAAGTCGATAGAATCAAGCACGGACAGAAAATATTCAGTGTCGTGCTCTGGCGTTGTGACTAATTTTTCTCTCATGTGCGGTGGTAAACGACTTTTCAAAATTTTTGTTGCGTCTACCTGTGATATTGGATTCGTCCAGTAGCGTGTCTTGTTCAGGTATTTTTCAAAATATCCGCGTAGACTACAGTATTTGCCACCGAACGGTGCGGGGTTGAAAACCTCGCGTTTGAGTCCTTCTTGCAGTGCCAGTATTTGTCGAGGAAAGCTCGTTCAAATTGTACGTAAGTGCTGCAAGGTTGAGCCCACGACAAACCCGATTTTCTGTGCTTCCGCCCAGTTTCGTGGAAATACATGACGAAAAGCACTAATAAATACTACTGGGTTCATTCTCTTACCTTCCATAGAGAATGTATGAAACTGACGAAGTCTCAGCAAACCATCGTCTCCAAAAATAGTTGACAGACACGTGGCATTTTCGGTTGTATTTATGTGGTTATTGTAGTTACCTGCAATTCCGGTTGGTAATTGCTCAGGTGTTGGAGTTGTGGGTAAGTTTACATTTTGCACTCTACAACCATCACTGGTACCTACTGTAGGACTCGTAACAATTTGTGGATAAATACCGACAGGTTGTGGTTTGTTCATTGTAGCCTGTGTATTACTTATATTCATATTTCGAGATCTGGTTATATTTTCTTCTAAAAGATTGTGGGTCCTACCTTCCGTGGCTTGTAGGTTAATGTTTACCTTTTTCACTATTTCATTTTCTTTTTTCTGAATAGCTTTTTCTACTACATCTGTGCATAACTTACAATCGAACCAACTTCTCTACAATGGTATTACCCTTATCTAACATATCTGCTTCTGCTTGACCAATTATATCCCTTAGATTTTCATTGATCTCCTCTCTCTCCTTCTTAGCACACGGTGAGTCAATTTCTAATATTGGAACCCTTAAAATAAGCTCTTCTACAGCTAGAGGTACACCTTCATAGTCTTTGATTAGTTTGTTAACGACAGTGATTACATTTTTTACTGTCGACCACAACTCGTTTTGAGTGGCTTCAATATTTGTGTTTGCGTCTGTCATTTTCTTTATCTGTTGCTCTACTACATCATGATGATCGTTAAAAGAATCTACATTCTGCTGTAACTGCGTAATGTTACTGTTAACTTTAGAAAGTACTTCATGTTTTACTTGTTTTTTCATATCATTCAATTTTTCGTCGATTACAGTGCGAAAATTTTTGGCTAAGTCATTCAACTTCTGTGAGACCGCGTCTTGCAAGTCTTTGAATACGTGTTTTTGTTCTTATTTCATTGTATTTAGATCTTGTGTTTTGTTGCTGTTTTACTATGTTCATATCTTGTGTCAAATTATCAATTTTGGTATTCATATCTTGTTTCATATCACTAAAATTGCTGTTCATATTATCTAATTCCGCGGTTATGTTAGACAATAACTGCCGTAGCAGTGTATCAGTTATATTGCTGTGGTTGCTGTCAGCTGTATTTTCCAGGTTATTGTTTTTGTTGTAACCAGGTGGTGTTTGTAAAGTGCTGTCAAGACTCATATTTGTATCACTCTCCAACATTTCATTAATGAGGGATATGTCACTCCGGGAGATGCGTGACATTGTCTCAGTTGTAAAAATTGTGTCATCAAAGTTATTCTGCTGTGGAGCGTCGCTATCATTTGTCGCACCTGACCTACTTAAAATTTCTGCAGTAGCCGTACATGCCGCCTGAACTTCAATTGTTTGATCGCGCAATTCCACACCATCTTTGCTGATTGTGTTTGTTCGCTATTGCTATCAACAATGGACATACATTTTTCTGCCATGTTGTATGAATATGCAAAAGTAAAAATTTCACAAAAAATAGCAAAATTTCGTCTGCTAATTATTACATGTGATAGTTGTAATTTACGCGATGTCAAAGCCTGTTTTATGTCTCCTATGATAAGCAAATTACTGTGTCGCAATTCTTTATGTTTCACTGGCAAAGCGTAACACAGAAAAATTCCTGTAAATTTTCCACAAAAAACTCAAGGAAGGGAATAATGAGGAAATGGTTTATATCTACATCAAAAGAGGCGCTGCCAAGCGTAAACATGCAAGCAACTTGCATAGCCGTCCTACCTTTGCTGTGCTGAACAAAACAGTTTACTATGGAAAATTTTCATAACTTGGGTCCAATTCTTATTTATTTCCAAAATTTTCTCCTCAATTTTTTCCTTTTGCTTTACTTACTCCCCACTGTGATTCATATAAACAGAAAATATGTACAATTAGTGTTTATGACTAATAAAATTGTCATAGAAATTTCTTAATATAACAATAGTTAACAAACCCTACTTGCAAACAGTGCCCTGAAGTCGTGGCACTTAGGTCGCCAGTTGTATAATACTAATAATAATAATGATAATAATAGTAATAATAATAAATTATGATATAATTAAAATGGAAATAATTTCATTACTAGTAAATGTACTGCATGTACGAAACTCATCTATACTTCATTCACTTTACTTTGTGTCATTTCTTTTGTGTGTGTGTGTGTGTGTCCATTACTATATATATATTTTAATTATATTTGTGATCTCCTGAAAGCTCTTACACTTCTGTTAATCTTACAAAATAGGACCGTGGACTTCCTTTCACACATTTCAATTGTAGATGCAGGCAGCTGACTCCAAGGACACCATTCTCTTTCAAGATGAAGGAAAGTCTCCCAACTTGGCTCCACTTCACTTCAATAAAAATACTTAACGCTGTTATTAAGTCTTCTCTTACTCAGAATCACATATAATACAAAATACTCGTAGCACATCACACTTCGAGCAATACATCTTAACCATCCTTCTACATATGAGAGAGTGAAACAAAATCATGTACAAAGAAAAGTGAATGATGTTTTTTGTTCATTTGTTTGCATCTTACTGCACATTTATAATTAGTGGCTTTGCCGATGCTTATGGTCTGTCCTTGGTTTTGTCATTATCGCTGTTTCATTTTCTCAAAATAAATTTTAACTTTACTATATCTGGGGAGGTCTTTCAATATTTAGCTACACAATCTCGTTTCGTGGCCAATGTGAGATGTGTTAGCGGCATTAAAAACGTTGTGGCTGGCTTCTTACGCTGCTGTGCAAATGTGAAGGCTACTTCTTGGAAAAACGTAGGGGAGTAATAGTAGGATAACAGCGACGAACACCTGCTGCTGGCACAGCAAACATGCAGCCTCAACCCCTCACATGTTTATCAGGCAGGACTTCAGATTTCATTGTGGTGTGACACATACCGCAACCTACAGTAAGCTTATACACACAAAAACAGTTCCAGCGCCATGTCTTTGAGGGTTTCCATAATGTCCCATATCTGGGAGCGAGAGCTACTCTTCATGTTGCTCAAAAAGAAAGTGATTTGGTTGCGCATTAAAAAAGATTGCCAGAACTGGGCTCAGTCATGCGAGAGATGTCAACAGTGCAAAATTGGCAGGCTCACATCGGCGCCATTAGGCACCACAAGACTCCAACAGCACGTTTCACGCATGTACATTTGGACCTGCTGCGACCATTTCCAAGTTCCGTACAGTATAATTACTTGTCGGCAATGATTGGAAGGTTTCCTCACAACCTGGAATTCATTACCACCGCAGATATGAGAGCAGAAACAGAGGCCAAAGATTTTATCAGCTGCAGTATTTCGTTATTTGGGGTGCCTCAGACGATAACAACAGATAGTGGAAGAATATTCGAATCACTATTGTTTCATGAGCTTTCTATGCCTACGTGGTTGGTAACATATCAGAATTTTGAAGGCAGCTGTAATGTGCAGGGAGAGCAGTGGACGATTACCATTGATGCTGTTATGACTGCAAACAGCTTTTAAAGAGGATTTGGACTGCTGCACAGTACAATTGATATATGGAGCACATTTCCGACCGAGCACATTTCCGACAAATAAAAAATTCTGCTTACTGAAGAAGCCGCAATGGACTTCAGCAAAGATCTGCAGGGAAGAATGGTTTAAATTCAACCAACATCACCAAAAATACGCGGAAATAAATCAATCGTTGTCCACAAGGACCTGTTGACGACCACACACGTCTGGCTAAGGCCATTTCACACTGGCTGTTATGGCACCGTCACGTCAAGGTGTATTCACATCGTCCATCACGCTATGGCACATCAAGTCAGTTCAGGTCACATGTTCTAAACTCGCATAGCTGTCTTCAACTGTTTTTTCGTGGGAATTGCGTTTTCGAAGTACGATTTTCAGTATTCTTTATACATGAATTGTCCATACACAATGTGGCAGTTTATATATGTGGATTCCGGGGCCACATTTATACGAGTATAACTTTTATTGGACTCAAATGGTTTGCAGCTTGCAGAGATAACTTGTATATTAGACAAGGAAGGCAGATGTGCAAAACAACGCGAAAAAAGAGCGTGGTTCCGAAAAATGTTATTATGTGGTACAGAAAGGGAATTTCACATAATATACAAGGAGCTTGAGGAAGAGGAATCGGCATATTGTAAGTATTTTAGGAACTCGAAGCACCAGGTTGTTTATTTGTTACGTCAAGTTATACCAAGAGTTATTAAAAGGAACACAGTGTTATGAAATGCCATCACATCCTATAAAAAACTGGTATGTTAAAGGTTAATCCAGTTGCCAAACCAGGGAAAATTTTTTCCATATCTCACGTCTCCCTCAAACCTTTCCTTTCGAGATTTGTAGTTTTTTTATTCATCTTGTATTTGGCTTTCAGTAGTTCAACTGCCTTATTTGTATTGGGCTTAGCTAGTGAAACCACACAAATACTGACCAGTGATGGTTGCAAAACTGTTACACAGGCAATCCAGACAGCTACTTATCAATAAATAAGCCTGCCACCAACAAATATTTTAACAAACAACTCTAGTACATTACTTGATGCACATTTCACAAAAGAGATTTTGCCAGTGTTGCAGGTTTTGAAGATTTCGGTTCTTTTCTTTATGAAACATTACAAATGCTTGACAACTTAATAATAAATTCCAGTTACCAATCAATCTGATTTTATCCACAATACTCTTTTCACTTCAAGTTACAGTCATTCTGCAATACATTTCACTGTAAAATTTTAAATCAGTACTGGTGTATTACAATCCAGTCTATAGATGTAGGAAAGAGTAAGTTTAGTACACTCATGTCGTGCAATTCAGACTACTGCCTCATAGCTCCAATTAATCTTTCATCATGTATTGTAAAATTGTAAATTTAAAAAAAGAAGTAATGAAACCAAAGAATTTATAACAAAAACAACAAACAACTGATATCAATCACGAAACCATGATGAGACTAAGTATGAAGATCTGCGCGTGGCTGCCTATCAGGAGGAAATGAGCTTGGGGGTCATATGATCAACAATCGATGGATGACGTCAGCTGTCAACACCTTAATGGTGCCGTGACATGATGGTACCATCAGTGTGGTTGCTAACATTTGAAGTGCACAGCAGAATGTTATGACGTGACATGATGAGATGTGACGTGAGAGACAGTGTGAACTGGCCTTGAGGGACGAGGTATATGACCACCTTTGTGACCTCCATATACAGGATCTTGCAAGGCTCTCCAACGAGGTGCCACCATATTCAAAACAGAGTAGGATGGTAAGACTACACTGTTTCCATTGAATGCATGGAACTGGTTTGCTCTGAAAAGGACATGATGGCTTAATGGCCACAAGTCAATGTCTCCTCTCTGCCTTACAGGGTGGCAGCCACCGAAGATCTGGAGGGCACTTCATCCTCTGTTTAATCCTTTCAGTGGATACAGATGCCATCTACTCTGCAACCAGTGGTGATTACAAGAGCTGGAAGGGCTGTGAGACACCTGTTCACTGATATCCCTTGTATTTCCCAACTTAAAAAAAGGGGGAGGATGGGATTTGTAGCAACCTCATCAGTTGGCCTATCAGTCATAGACAATGAAATGTAATTAGTGTGTGATATATTTAAGACAAATTCTTTAGTTATAGCTACTTGGCACAACTATCTCTGCTATGACGTGCTTGGGGTAGGTTTTAAATTATTGTAATAAATGTGAGTGATTCAAGTCAGTATTTGATTCAGTTAAAGTAGGTGTCTATCTACCCTGCAAGCAAACAGCCCTACAAATGCTACCGATGTGGCAAGGATGACCTCTTTATGTACTTTGACTGTGTTCATACAGTAGACTTCACTTGAATAGTAAAGGAAAGTGCATGTTAGGAAAGTTGGTAAGTGAAGCAATTAAAGGTAAATCCCAAAAGACAGCCAGTGGACTGGGGTGGTATGAACCATATGCAGAACATGGTACTGAACCAACGGCAGTAACCACTTCAAAACACTGCAACAGACCCACAGACACAGCCACATTAGTGGCCAAGAGGACGAGTAGTACTGCCACTAGTTCATCTACCAGAAGCAGGGATGTGAGTAGTTGCAGTGATGATTTTTCATGAATTACCAAGCCCCAGCCATGCTACCATAATTTTAAATATAGATGCATTAAGTTATTTACCTCTTTCAACAAATTTGCAGACCACTATTCCCTCTATGACCAACCTGACAAAACAAAGTATCACCCTGCACTCACTGGACAAGTACCATCAAAATAGTGTTCAAAAATAAAGTTACATATAGCTCCCAGAGGAATAGAGATAGAGGGAAACTACTCACCTTTCTACAAATTTAAGTATATTGCCTTAGAAGTAAGGTTTTAGAATGAGAACGCTTGTGTAACAATCAGCATGTCGATATTATATGTGTATCTGAGCACTAGTTAACCCAAGAGCAAGTAAATATATTCGTTCCCCAAGACATATCGTGTAGAAGACAGAGGAAGAATGGTCAGAGAAGACCTGATTTATCTATTATTACTCAGAAGTGGATGGGGATTTTGGTTGTGTAAAGATAGAAAGTGATAGTATAGTTGTAATTAGTCTGCATAAGTCTCCAGATGGAGATGTGAACTTGTTTATTGGAAAATGTGAGTTAGCAGTTAAAATCTTGAAGAATAAGTCAAGAATTGCTATAGGTGGTGATTTTCACATAGAAATGGCAAACACAGTGACAAGTCACAAGCACATTTCTGAATATGCCACGATCAGTTGACCTGTATTGTACAAGTAACTGTGCTACAATATTATAGTGAGTATTCATAGGGAAGACTTGACAGTCAGACTTTCAGGAGAAGGACGGGCAGATCATGAGGTGTTACTTCTCACACTGTATAAGAGGTAACCAATCAAAACTGAAGAACCTAAAGTGCCACTATTAAAAGAGCAAAAGTAAGAGCACATAAGAGTGTTTATTGGGAGACTAGGTTGTGGAAATTGAGACTTTATATATAATTGCCAGTCGGGAAAAGGGGAACTGAAATCGCCTTTGATAACTTTTTTACGAAATATACAGATTTATGGAATTCTAGTTCTTTGGTAAAAAATTAGATCTCTAACAGCACTTAAAAATAAAAGGCTGAAATGATTTTCTAAAGAACTTGTGGAAATCAGAGAAATAAGATCCTATCGTACCAGATACAGAAGCATGGCTGTACCCAAAGGACAGGACAGAGAGAAAGAACATTTATAACTCATATCTTAAATGCAAAAAACTCTATAAAGCTAAGCTTATTTAGCAAAAATCTGGCAGTGGAAAAATATGTAGAAAGGCTTCCTAATAAATGCATAGCAGCATGGCAAATAATAATATAGAGGAGACATCAAAATACACACAAGCAGCTCTGCTAGATCCCAAGAAATTAAATCACAACTTTTCAAACTCAGTTAAAGAAATAGATAATAGTATTAAAGCAACAAGTTCATCAGCAGTGGATCTGACTGGGGCCCCACTGCCCAATGACCAGGTATTTCAGTGGAGTAACATAAGAGCTGCTAATACTGTAAAAGCTTCCAGAATGAGATTTCCACTCTACAGCGGAGTGTGCGCTGATATGAAAATTCCTGGCAGATTAAAACTGTGCGCCGAACCGAGACTCGAACTCGGGACCTTTGGCTTTCGCGGGCAAGTGCTCTACCAACTGAGCTACCCGAGCACGACTCACGCCCCGTCCTCACAGCCTTACTTCTGCCAGTACCTCGTCTCCTACCTTCCAAACTTAACAGAAGCTCTCCTGCGAACCTTGCAGAACTAGCACTCTTGAAAGAAAGGATATTGCGGAGACATGGCTTAGCCACAGCCTGGGGGATGTTTCCAGAATGAGATTTTCACTCTGCAGCGGACTGTGCGCTGATAGGAAACTTCCTGGCAGATTAAAACTGTGTGCTGGACCGAGACTCGAACTCGGGACCTTTGCCTTTCGCGGGCAAGTGCTCTACCAACTGAGCTACCCAAGCACGACTCACGCGAAAGGCAAAGGTCCCGAGATCGAGTCTCGGTCCGGCACACAGTTTTAATCTGCCAGGAAGTTTCATATCAGCGCACACTCCGCTGCAGAGTGAAAACCTCATTCTGGAAACATCCCCCAGGCTGTGGCTAAGCCATGTCTCCGCAATATCCTTTCTTTCAGGAGTGCTAGTTCTGCAAGGTTCGCAGGAGAGCTTCTGTTAAGTTTGGAAGGTAGGAGACGAGGTACTGGCAGAAGTAAGGCTGTGAGGATGGGGCGTGAGTCGTTCTTCGGTAGCTCAGTTGGTAGAGCACTTGCCCGCGAAAGGCAAAGGTCCCGAGTTCGAGTCTCGGTCTGGCACACAGTTTTAATCTGCCAGGAAGTTCCACTGTAGAAGCTGTTTCCAAATTTTCAAATTCTGTAAATTTGCATTTCCAATGGCCTTGCTGCAGTGGTAACACCAGTTCCTGTCAGATCACCAAAGTTTAACACTGTCAAGCTTGGCTGGCACTTGGATAGGTAATTGCCAGGATCTGCCTAGTGCTGTTGGCAAGTGGGTGCACTCAGTCCTCGTGAGGCCAATTGAGGAGTTACTTGATTGAGAAGTGGCGGCACCGGTCACGAAAACTGACAATGTCCAGAAGAGCGGTGTGCTGACCATGTGCACCTCCTTATCTGCATCCAGTGACACCTAAGGGCTAAGGATGACCGGTCAGTACTGTTGGGACTTCAAGGCCTCTTTGGACGATGTTTGTTTCTGATAAGTGAGGACTGCCACTGGCTGTCAAATTACATCGTTAAAAAGACAATACACTCAGTATCTATACCATCACTTTTATTTTTCATAAATATGTAGAATTTGGAGTATTTCTGGAATCAGTCAAGCTATCAAAAGTTATACCAGTTTTTAAAATAGGGGATAAACAACTTCTGCAAAACTACAGAGCAGTCTCAATTGTGACAATATTTTCAAAGACATTTGAGGTACTGCTACACACTAAAATAAGCAGCTACTTTGAAAAATTCTATGTCCTATGTACCCATCAGTTTGGTCTTTGCAAGGGGGTGAAAACAACAGCAGCTGCTTTGGAAATTGTGTACCAGATTTTAACAGCTCTTGAAGAGAAAACGTGGTATCACTGCTATCATATGACCACAGCAAAGCATTCAATTGCATTCCTGTTGACACACAAATAAGGAAGCTAGAGCTTTACAGGATGTGTGGGAGCACATTAGCTGTGATGCATTCTTATTTAAGCAACAGAAAACAATTTGTCTCAGTCAGAAACGTAATCTAATCCTTAATGGAAATAAGCATAGGTGTTCCACAAGGATCTATTCTTGGGCCCTTCTTCTTTATTGCAGCAATCAATGATTTGCCCTACAACATAGCTCATTCTGTCAGAAGCTATGCAGATGATACAACACTACTTACCTCACATCAGAGAATCTCAAATCTGATCAGAGTAACAAAAGAAACTCTTGATACTGCCTTGGACTGGTTTGCAGCTAATAAACCCCTGTGTAATCCCAATAAAACCCAACAATTCCTAATGGGAATGTCTAATGAAATAGAAAATACGTCAGTAAGACACTTAGGCATTTACATTGACTCTGGACTCCACTGGGAGAAACATGTCAACGTCATATGTCAAAAAATATCTTTGATGTCTTACCTCATTTTGAAGCTAAGGGATCTACTGAACTTAGATTACCTGAGGGTGACATACTTTGGAATATTCAAGTCATATATATGGTATGGTCTGATTGTATAGGGACACTCTCCCTGCATCAAGAATATTTTAAAAGTACAGAAAAGGTCCTACATATAATGTGTAAAACAGGACACATGGAACATTGTCGTCCTCTTTTTCCAGGCTCAGAATACTCACACTTATAAATTTAGACTTCTATGTGTCTGTGCTCTATGTTAAAAGTAATATTTCAGAATTTTCTGCTAGAGGAGAAACTCATGAAGACATCACCAGAGCTAAGGCTAATTTAGATATACTAAGTCACAGGTTAGCAAGAACAGGAAATTCTCTCAAAGTGATCCTACTCAAAATTTTCAACAAATTACGAATCTATGTTTGGTCTATGGAGCTAAAAATTTTTAATATTACATGGTACAGCTGGCTATCAGATCACCCATTTTACCAGGTTATTAGCACATAACAGATTTTCTTGTAGTCTAATGTATCATTATGTGGTATGTTTATGCTTTGTTTAATTATGCTTCTGTATTTTGTATAATTATGACCTATATATGCCATCCAATTATTATTGCACAGCATTTGTACCACTCTACATCGTATTATAACTGATGAACACTAGCTCTTAGGAGTCGTCCTGTAGCATATATTATTATCATGGTACTTAATATGTATACTACAGTTAATTGACATTATTTTACTACTATATATCTGTATGTATTTATACAGCCTGTGTTGTACAACAATGTCGAAGACTATTTCATTGCACAATGATCAATGGTGAATAAAAATAATGATTCTTTATTCTAGGCCTACATATACCCTCTCATGAAAGTAGTTTTATATAACATATGTACGAGGTGCGACAATAAAGTAATGAGACTGATTTTCTTTCCAAGATGTGGCAACCCTGCAGGCTTGCATAGGCACAATATCTTTGACCTTGGTCTGTAAGGTGCTTCTAGTCCAAGTGGCACATTGATGCAACTGCTCAGTCGTGAGTTGTGCTGTAATAAGTTAACACATGTTTGTGTCTCTTGTCACGGAAATGGTACCGCATAATATCGCGCAACGGTATACCATTTCTTTTTGCGTTAAATTGGGTGAAAACGCGACGACAACTTATGGTAAGCTTCAGAAGGCTTTTGGAGAGGAGGTTATGTCAAGAGCTCAAGTTTTTCGTTGGCATAAAATGTTTAGTGAAGGTAGAACGAATGTTGAAGATGAAGACCACAGTGGACGACCATCAACCTCATGGACAGGTGTCAACTTTGCCAGGGTGCGTTATCTCGTACGATCTGATCGAAGATTATCCGTGAAAATGATTGCACAAGAACTGAACATCAATCGAGAAACGGTTCGTCTAATAATAACTGAAGATCTTGGTATGAGAAAAATTTGTGCAAAAATGGTCCCCAAAACTCTCACACCACAACAGCGAGAAACACGGAAAGATGTGGCAGCCGATCTGTTAGAGCAAACGGAAATCAATCCAGAGTTGTTGAGCTGTGTTATCACTGGTAATGAAAGTTGCTTTTTCTGTACGATCCAGAGACAAAACGCCAAAGTTCGCAATGGTGCTCAAAGGAATCACCCAGACCAAAAAAAGCTCGCATGTCAAAGTCAAAAGTGAAATGCATGCTTGTGTGCTTCTTTGATTCCAAGGGAATTGTTCATATGGAGTGGGTGCCTCCTGGACAAACAGTTAACCAATATTACTACAAAGAAATTTTAGATAAGACTTTGTAAAACACTTCTTTGTGTCCCGGCCAACATTGCATCATGATAAAGCGCCATCCCATACAGCCATTTTTAACCTCAAAACAAATTTCAGTACAACCACCTTATTCACCAGATATCGCTCTGTGCGACTTTTTTCTATTTCCAAGAGTCAAAACAGCGGTCCAGGGACACCATTTCCAAACAACACAAGATGTCCAAAAAGCTGTGACGATGGCCTTGGAGAATATTACAGAAGATGAGTTCCAGAAATGTTACCATCAATGGCAGAAGCGCTGGAAAAAGTGTATGCAATCAGAAGGGAACTACTTTGCAGGAGACAACACTAAACTAGACTAAAACGGTAAGTAACATTTTCTTCACATCAGTCTCATTACTTTATTGTCGAACCTCATAATTCAGAAAAAACGACCTCCTTTGTCTTCAACAAATAATATCTAGAAGGTGTTTTGTTTCAGACACCGAAATCTGGTTTCAGTCAAAGGTGATGTCAGTGATCAAGTATATCACAGGATGTGCGTCTCACGGGCCCCGAGGAATCGCTTCATGACGTCATTAGAAAGGCTGAAATCATCACAGAGCTGCCTGGTGACTAGACCCGTAAGCAACTCTGTTGACAAAATCGACATCAATGTCATGATATGACATCATGATTCCTCGGGCCTGCGAGCCGCTTCCTATCACAGGCGAAGGCTCCTGGTTTATAGGAGCTCTATCACAGGTCATCGTTAACATAGACTGCGCGTGACGTCATTACCCTGAAAGCAATATATAAGTCACGTGACTGGGGGCAGCACGCCGAGTGTCTGTTATTATGCACTGTGTGGAATGGAGCTGACAGCTACAGTTTTGCTCATTTATGGCTGAACATAAGAATTGATTTCATCAAGAAAACAATTTGTATTATTGCTGTGACACATGTAGTAGTGCAGTTAACGTGACTTCACCGAAATTCCTAATATTAATGCAATGGTAATCGCTTTTAAATGCGGGAAGGTGAAACGTAGCGAGAATTCTGTTTACATCTACATCTACATGGTTACTCTGCAATTCACACTTAAGTACCTGGCAGAGGGTTCATCGAACCATTTTCATACTAGTTCTCTACCATTACACTCTCGAGTGGGGCGTGGGAAAAAGGAACGCCTAAATCTTTCCATTCGAGCTCTGATTTCTCTTATTTTATTATGATGATCATTTCTCCCTATGTAGGTGGGGCTCAAGAAAATATTTTCGCATTCGGAAGAGAAAACTGGTGATTGAAATTTCGTAAATAGATCTCGCCGAAAAGAAAACCGCCTTTGTTGCAGTGACTGCCACCCCAACTCGCGTATCATATCAGTGACACTCTCACCCCTATTGCGCGATAACACGAAACGGGAGCCCTTCTTTGTACTTTTTCGATGTCCTCCGTCAATCCTACCTGGTAAGGATCCCACATTGCACAGCAATATTCCAGCAGATGAAGGACAAGTATAATGTAGGCTGTCTCTTTAGTGGGTTTGTTGAATCTTCTAAGTGCAGTCTTTGTTTCGCCTTCCACACAATATTGTCTATGTGGTCTTTCCAGTTTAAGTTGCTCGTAATTGTAATTTCTAGATTCGAATTGACAGCCCTTATATTTTTGAGATTTATCGTATACCGAAAATTTATTGGATTTCTTTTAGTACCCATGTGGATGACCTTGCATTTTTCTTTGTTTAGTGCTAATTGCCATTTTTCGCACCATACAGAAATTATCTCTAGATCGTTTTGTAATTGGAATTGATCGTCTGATGATTTTACTAGACAGTAAATTACAGCATCGTCTGCAAACAATCTAAGGGGGCTGCTCAGATTATCACCTAGATCATTTATGTAAATCAGGATCAGCAGTGGGCCTATGACACTACCTTACGGAACACCAGATATCACTTCTGTTCTACTCGATGATTTACTGTCTGTCACTACAAACTGTGATCTCTCTGAGAGGAAATCACGAATCCAGTCACACAACTGAGACGATACTCTATATGCACACAATATGATTAATAGTCGCTTGTGAGGAACGGAATCACAAGCCTTCTGGAAATCTAGGAATATGGAATCGATCTGAGATCCCTCTTCGACAGCACTCATTACTTTATGGGAATAAAGAGCTAGCTGTGTTGCACAAGAACGATATTTTCTGAATCTGTGTTGGCTATGTATCAATTAGTAATTCAAGCAACAAAAGTACAGTACTTCAGCGAATACTCGTTTTTGTTGCACTGTTAGTCTTTTAGTCCACCATTTACACAGGAGTGGAACACAAAATATCAGTTTGGCAGGCAAAATTACTTTTCTGACGATTCCTCAACAAAATGTGTGAAGTGTTTTGTTGTGCTTTTGAAAGAAAGGTCCAGTTTTATTCGAAATAAGCGTTTATATTTTATGACTTTTGCCACTTAGTGATGCCAGTGTGTAAAACAAGGAAAAGATTGCTACTTTGCATTAAAATAATCTCCTGAAGAAGCTTAACTGGTTCACTCAACAAGAACAGATTTCATAGGTATCATGAAGACTCCACATTCAACTTTAGCTGTTTATGACGCTGTCAGAGGCAGATCTGCACCACAAAGGACTTTTGTACTGGCATACAAACTCATTCAAGACCTGATGGAAGTGTTCGTTTAATGTTGTGGTAAGTTGTGGAGGAGCAGATTATCAATCCAGCAGTCTGAAGCTGCTTTCTAGAGATTTTTGGTACACATTCAGACTGGTAAACCTGTTATTGGCAACTGCTCTGTCCCTGTAATAAATAACGAGTATGATTACATACCTCAACAAGTTTCTTACACTTTATATTTGGCTAGGAAACTGAACAAAAAACTGGAGTGTCACATTTGGCAAATTTCATACTTCCGGTATCCTGAACAGAAGAAACAGAAGTGCTTATCTACTATATCCAACTATCATGCAAAATTAGCCAGAAAGTATTAGACAAATGTCCATTTTTAATGTGGAATACTCTCTTAAAAAATTGGTGGCCTCAGCATTGCAGGACAGCCCAAGGAATCAGATTTTTCTTCCGCTGAATGAACATTTTTCATACAATGCTGCCCTTGATAATCACATCAATCAACTGGAAAAAAGCTGTACTCCTTCAGTATTGTAAAATAAGGCTACATGGTGAAGTGAGACTCCACAGCAAGAAGCTTCACCATGCTCTTCTTAGGAGTGTCAACACAAAAATAGTTTTGGCGACTTTGTGATTGATTTGAAAAAAAAAAATTGCATACACATGTGGTGGCAACTTCAGTACTACCTAAACAGCTAGCTCCCAATATCATATCTTTTTATTTTTTTCTCATTATTAATTTGTATGAATGTTTTCTTTTCCTCATTAGTGACAAGAAATTTGTACAATGCAGCAGGAGCTGGCAAAGATAGGCTTTTAAAATTATCTCTGTAAGAGAAGGACAATGTCCAGAGAATATTGAGTTTTTTTAATAACTTTTGTTTCAATCTCACTTGAGATCTCACATAAAAAGGACAAGCAATTTTTACTTGTGTGCCAACAATGTGTGTAGTAAATACTATGCAAGTATAAAAATGCAAGAAAATATATGTATTAAAAATCATCATAGCCACAAGAATATTTTTATTACAGCAGAGTATTCCAATACTTTTGCCTGCAATCATGAGAACGTGCAGTAATTTCTTCCATCCTCTGCAAGACATCATAAAATACATATATGCTAATCATCAAGATTTAGTGAATGGTCTATATGATCATCAACCACAGAAAATTAGAGGTAAATTAATGATATCAGTGCCACCTAATATATATATATATATATATATATATAATGTGTGTGTAATAATCGAACAATTGACATTTCGTTAAGCATCAAGTGTGCTGCAAAGTCAGACATTCCAAAAATCTCCATGGACAGAGTAAGAAAAATTATCCCATATACATTATTGTGACTAGAGTATTTGTACATTGCATTGTATTTGTCTTATGCTATGAGGGAGATTGCTCATGGCACCAATTTAGTTTCAACAAGAATCCATGCTTTAATTCCAGTACTCTAAGTAGTAATTATCTCTCATTACTTAAATTTCATGCCGATTCATACTCTTTGTGTTAGCTGTTGGGCTGCCTCCCAGAACGCTTATTTTAAAACCGACCAATAGACTAACACAACCTAGAGCTGCAGAAGTAAACTCACCTAATGATGAACTGTAGTTTTTGTGTTTTTTTATTCTGTGAAATAAATTAATGAATTTGAGTTCCACTCTGTAAACCTTCTCTGTACTTTTCTTAAATTTTGTTACTGATAGTTGATTGTAAGGCTGTTTTTCTATTATAAATTAGGTGCTTGTATTATTACCGTCACTACTTTCATTTTTCTTTTGTGTTAACTGCTGATTTTGGGATTCTGTTCAACTTTTTTGTGCCAGGGCAGGGTGTGAAAATGTTGTAATCAGAAATGTATTCCCTCCCCCCTGTCACTTTACTACAAAACGCTGGAACCTAAACACATGTAATACAGCCTATTGCAGATTCTAAAGAATTTATGAAATTGATAATGATCCTGATAAAAGATGCTGTTTACCTTATTCTTCGAAGAGAGCAGTTCATTTATGAGAAATATACAATAATATTAAGGCAAACACAATGGTATCAAGCTTCCTTAATGTATGTATAAAGTGTGTAGTGGGTACAGTATTATCCATGTAAATGATGTTTTTCTTTGGGAGAGGGGCGGGCAGACGAGCTGTTGGGCACTGGAGTTGGTGTATTTTCACTCTGCTGTAAATGAATCCTCTTTGGCAGGCGACTTTGAGTAAATAAAGTGTTTGGGTGTGTGTAGTAAACAGAAGTGTACAGCAAGATTATTGTGTAAAGCATATAGCCACATAATGTGCAAATTGCTTTTTAACACTCTTGGAGCTTTTAGTCCCCAATACTTATACTCCTCAATGGTTTCTCTTGCTGACATCAAATACAAGTTTCAGATGAACAGTGATGTACTTAACACAACACAAGGTAATCAAAATCATTTTCATGTGTACTTTCCATTCTTACCCAGTGTTCAGAGAGGACTAATGGATTCTGCTGCAAAGAAATGGCATTCAGCAAACTCCCAACTAACACAAAGTAAGAAATTGGGAATTGCTGCTAATTCAAAAGAAAACTATACCTAAATTCATCACTATTTTTGTTACTTGACAATCTATATTCAATAATTAAAAAGTTCTTTTGGTTACTTGGTAATATGAATATGTGTTGTAAAGCTATACGCACTGCAAGCAAGATTCAGTTTTTGGAGATATAAGTAACTATTTTGTTTAAGAAAGTCAAGTGTAATGAAGTTAGTATTAAGCAACCAGTAGGAGGAAAACAGCGATTATTTAGTGTAACTGTGGATGCAGTAACTTTTTTCAAAGTTGCAGCTTTCTTTTTACTGCAATTAATTATATGCTGTAGGTACAAATGTAACTGCACAGTATAGAGATAGGTACATTAATATTGATACAGATTGTTTACAATTTGCTTGTTGTTACAGTAGATCTTGACTCATTACACATCCATTAGGATTCTCCACCTACAGTGTAATTTCATTACAGTTCAAATTTTAGCAGCATAATTCATGACCTTCATATATGCCAGAGAAGACTTCTTTTGACCCTACACATTTCACAAACGGATGAAAATCTCAGTTGTGAAAGGGAACTATTTCAAAATCTTTGCAGAGGTATTTCCATAAGTTGAAAGTTAAGCTGGATCTTGGTTCTTGGACGTAAAACTCGATGAATGACTTAAGATTTTGAGATGATGTATTGTTAATATCTAGCTCACTCCACAATTATAATCAACGTTTTGTAATACATGACACTTTGTTTCCTGATATCGTTTCTGTATCTATATTGTACTAGGCAAAAGTCAGAAAATATGTGCGTTTATTTTGTGTAAATATCTGACATTATGCAATAAACAAATTAGATTGCTTACAAAATGATACTAAAACATTTCATACATATTCTTGTGGAGTCGTTAGAAAACTAAAGCTGTGTGCGAAATTGTTGTTGCGTCTTCCGCTCTTGTGGAAGCGGTGAACTACAAGAATTCACAGTGAAAAAAAAGTGTTCACTAAAGAACAGTCATTCTGTAGCTGGTTAAAAGACCTGTCAATACGCTTCAACTTGACCGCATGTAAAAAAACGATAACCATTGCTTTATCATCAGGAATTTTGGAGATACTAGGTTAACTGCTCTATTACATGTGCAACAGCACTACTACAGTTCGTTGAATTGTAAAAATCAATGTTTGATTACAGCTATATATAGGAAAACCATTAACTGTCAGCTCCACTTCACACAGCATGTAATGATAGGAACTCGACTTTCTGCCCTGAGTCACGTGTCTTAGATGTTGGTTTCAAGCACAGTCTAACATAACAGTCGCGACACTCACTGCTGTAAAATTTGTTACCGTTTGACATCTGGAACGACACAAGCGTTCCAACCAGCGAGAAAAGAGAACATCAGATGCGGCCTAAGCATAACGTATGCTTTACGTTCCTTTCCTATGTGATTTACTAAATATTTTAATTATTTTTTTGCCTCCAAGAGTTTGTGTAATATCAGAAAACATAGACGCTTCTACAAATGATTCTAAAATAAGCGTAAGAAGGGATAAAAATCATGAATTCAGTTATTATTATTATTTATCATATGGAAATACAGACACATAAGAAAGAAACAGAGAAATCACTAATATAACAAACGTTAATAACTGCAAACAGACATCACTGATATAACAAAGTTTAAGGATTACAAATAAACATCAAGTCTATTAATATAATCTGACTCTCGAGTTGCAAGCAGGAAGTAGTTGGGGCTCCCATTATAGGCTCTTCTGGAACACTCTTCAACAATGTGGCTGAAGGTCTAATTTTCTCCGCAGTCACACTGAGGGGATGGTATATGATTATAAGACAGTTTCAGAAATCATGAATTCAGTGGAAAGATACAACACATTCGTGAAGAAACGCTTTTGATGTTGAATAGAACTGCAGCTTACCACGTTCATATCAAAGGAATATAAACACATACACTCCTGGAAATGGAAAAAAGAACACATTGACACCGGTGTGTCAGACCCACCATACTTGCTCCGGACACTGCGAGAGGGCCGTACAAGCAATGATCACACGCACGGCACAGCGGACACACCACGAACCGCGGTGTTGGCCGTCGAATGGCGCTAGCTGCGCAGCATTTGTGCACCGCCGCCGTCAGTGTCAGCCAGTTTGCCGTGGCATACGGAGCTCCATCGCAGTCTTTAACACTGGTAGCATGCCGCGACAGTGTGGACGTGAACCGTATGTGCAGTTGACGGACTTTGAGCGAGGGCGTATAGTGGGCATGCGGGAGGCCGGGTGGACGTACCGCCGAATTGCTCAACACGTGGGGCGTGAGGTCTCCACAGTACATCGATGTTGTCGCCAGTGGTCGGCGGAAGATGCACGTGCCCGTCGACCTGGGACCGGACAGCAGCGACGCACGGATGCACGCCAAGACTGTAGGATCCTACGCAGTGCCGTAGGGGACTGCACCGCCACTTCCCAGCAAATTAGGGACACTGTTGCTCCTGGGGTATCGGCGAGGACCATTCGCAACCGTCTCCATGAAGCTGGGCTACGGTCCCGCACACCGTTAGGCCGTCTTCCGCTCACGCCCCAACATCGTGCAGCCCGCCTCCAGTGGTGTCGCGACAGGCGTGAATGGAGGGACGAATGGAGACGTGTCGTCTTCAGCGATGAGAGTCGCTTCTGCCTTGGTGCCAATGATGGTCGTATGCGTGTTTGGCGCCGTGCAGGTGAGCGCCACAATCAGGACTGCATACGACCGAGGCACACAGGGCCAACACCCGGCATCATGGTGTGGGGAGCGATCTCCTACACTGGGCGTACACCACTGGTAATCGTCGAGGGGACACTGAATAGTGCACGGTACATCCAAACCGTCATCGAACCCATCGTTCTACCATTCCTAGACCGGCAAGGGAACTTGCTGTTCCAACAGGACAATGCACGTCCGCATGTATCCCGTGCCACCCAACGTGCTCTAGAAGGTGTAAGTCAACTACCTTGGCCAGCAAGATCTCCGGATCTGTCCCCCATTGAGCATGTTTGGGACTGGATGAAGCGTCGTCTCACGCGGTCTGCACGTCCAGCACGAACACTGGTCCAACTGAGGCGCCAGGTGGAAATGGCATGGCAAGCCGTTCCACATCCAGCATCTCTACGATCGTCTGCATGGGAGAATAGCAGCCTGCATTGCTGCGAAAGGTGGATATACACTGTACTGGTGCCGACATTGTGCATGCTCTGTTGCCTGTGTCTATGTGCCTGTGGTTCTGTCAGTGTGATCATGTGATGTATCTGGCCCCAGGAATGTGTCAATAAAGTTTCCCCTTCCTGGGACAATGAATTCACGGTGTTCTTATTTCAATTTCCAGGAGTGTAGATTCACAGGTAAGAAGCACGAACATGTACCTCTACATGCAAAAGGCGCCGACGACCCATTTGTCGTTCTGTAAGCCTACGGTGTTTTCGTCATCGTCGCCTGTTGCCACAAATACGACTTTCATCTTTATATTATTCCAAGTGGGACAAGCAACTGGTAAATAATGGGGAAAATATGCTGTGTGTGTAAACACTAAGTCCTCGAAGCCAATAAGACTGCCAGAAGTACTGTCATATGTTAAATTTGGTGTTAGAGACATTTCACCCAATGACACAGTCACTAGTTTATCAATATCGGTGAAATGCTGTACCTTCTGCTTTAAAGGTGGAATATATTGCCACTTATTCCATATTTTATTTATATGCCTTCCCCATACCTCTGAAATGTACACTCTGATGGAAACATAAAACATTCTGACAAAACCTCTATGCATGAGTGCTGTAATATAATAGATTTAGAGCAGACAGCTTATATGCGTCTTTCCATCTTACAGCGCGTTTCTCACTCAACGGCATGCTAATCTGGCTTAACAACAAGTTGAGTGCATTATTTTTGTAATATTGGGATCCTATGGTCTTCAAAATTTGGTTGTCCTTACTCTCTTGATTCCTCTGATACACTTTCTGTTGCTGCCTGTACTTAAAATGATGGGCATTTTCTCGTCCTGTAATAGTTTTTCACGCAGACTAGCGATCTGCATATTTTTACACTTCACACACTTTTGCAAGACATGAATAACTGCACTTAACCTAACCACTTCGTCGTCAAAGCAGGTTTCTGTTGACGATTCAGATGAATCTGGCACTGATGCATGGAGAGTTGAACTGGCTGCCTCTGTGTCATAGGAGTGTTTTACAGCTTTAGACGAATTGTCGAATCTTTGTGGCAGCTTCCTCTTTGTCGTCAGTTGAGGTGGCTTATTAGGGATGTCAAACAGTGTGGGTGCTGCATTCCACACGAGTTTATTATTGTTTGTTTCGAATCGTAGCGAAAAAAACTTAACATTATTATAAAGGTAAACAGGTCTTTTTTATAAGATCTTCTCGTCTACTATTCACTAGCCATCTTCTGCTCCTAAAATGGAACATTAATACACATGTAGTTTGCACGCGAATCCTGACAATACAGTTTAGTAACATGACGGTGTGGGGTCTTTCTAGTATGCCCGAACGATAGAATAACTCACAGTTGTTCAGAATAACTTTTATTACTTTAACACTCGAAAAAAACAAAGATAAACATACACAACTCTAAGTCACTATGCCAACAGCGGCAAAGATTATGCTTTAATACGTCAGCGATATGATCACACTAAACTCAGGTGGCAAAGAATGTCAAAGTGTTGCCACATCAGCCCCCCCCCCCCCCTTTTTTTTTAAACCGGATGCTCCCGGTATGTCAGGGAATTTACACTTCACTTGTCTACCTGCTCTTGTAACCACTGTTGGAACCCGATCCTGTTCTTCCTGTTCCTCTGTGTGTGTTTCTGGGTTTTCGTCCATGTTCTCTGGCATCACTATGATGGGTTCCTCGTCGGGTGAACTTGAGACCATGGGTTGAATGCTAGGAGTGTCCGCGTCGATGTACGCGGGTTTGAGGCGCTCAATGGACACTGTTTCTTCATTGCCGTTCTTCTCGATTCTGAACCATTGTTCACTTCTCTCTAACACTCAATAGGACCACAGTATGGAGAAACGATTGGTGGGCGCACTGCATCGTCTCTGAGCCACACATGAGATGTTTGCGTCAAGTCTTTATGCAAAAACACCATTCGTTCCCCATGCCTGACAGGGCTGGTAGGCTGGAATTTTTGCATTTTGCTGCTAAGTTGTTGTGCAAACTGCGTGTAAAGCTCTGAAGTGGCCAATCGAGAGGATTATGGCGGGATTAATTGCGCTGGGACTATCAACACGTCGCCATAAACTAACTGTGCGGGCTAGCACTATAAATCTTCTTTCACGATTGTTCGTAATCCGAGAAGGACCAGAGGCAGTGCTTTGTGCCAGTCAGACGTACTACACCTTAGAGCAGTTTTGAGAGTGCGGTGAAACCACTTCACCATCCCGTTGCTAGCTGGATGATAACTAGTTGTACGAAAATGGCTGCAGCCGCATAATCGCAAACGTTCCTTAAAAAGCTGGCTCTCGAACTGTCTGCCCCGATCCGTGGTAATGTCGTGTGGTACACCGAACCGAGAGAACCACAAGCATATCAGTGCTTTTGCTACTGACTCGGCTGAGATGGCTCTTATGATGTAGGCCTCTGGCCATCTAGTGAAACGGTCGATGACCGTAAGTAAATACTGGTGGCCTCCAGCATGTGGAAGTGGCCCCACAACGTCGGCATGAATGTGCATAAACCTTGCTGACGGTATTGCAAATTGAGCTCCTGGTGCAAAAACATGACTGCCGATTTTATTGCGCTGACACGCTAAGCATGCACATGCCCAGTCGCGGCAGTCTTTCTGTATCCCTGGCCACACTACTTTGGCGGATACTCGTCTTGCTGTTGCTCGGATTCGAGGGTGAGAAAGATCGTGTAAGGCCTTGAAAATCTCTCGACGGTATTCTTCTGGTATGTAAGGTCTTTGTCTTCCTTTCTTCACATCACACCAAATTCCTTATGCCGCATTCGGAATCGAAATACGTTTAAGATGTAATCCCGTTGACTGACCCTCTAGGAGACGGCACAGGAAAGGATCATGTTGTTGTGCTGTTGCTATATCTGACCATTGTACGGCGTTCAAACTAGCATAGTTGCGTGATAAGCAGTCTGCTACCAGGTTGTTCTTCCCCGCCATGTGACGTATATCCGATGTGAACTGCGTCTACATTGCCGTGGTGAAGTGGGGTCTGTGTCACGCTCGAAGGTGGCCACTAGCGGTTTATGGTCTGTGAAAATTGTGAAATTTTGCCCCTCTATCAATGAACGGAAGTGCTTGACTGCAAGGTACATAACTGACAGTTCGCAGTCGATAGCCCTCCACTTTTGCTGCCTTTGGTCCAAGGTTTTTGAAAAAAAAAAAAAAGCGAGTGGCTGCCATTCACCACTAAGTTCCTGTTGCAGTACCGCTCCTACTGCTGTCTGGCTTGCATCGACCATAATCGCCAAGGACGAATGTGCTCTCGGGTGAGCCGGCAAGGTCGCTTGTGACAAATGTTCCTTTAATCTATGAACGCTGATTCAGCCTCTGATGTCCATGGTATTACACGGTTTCCTGTAGTATTTTTTCCTATGAGTAGAGCCGTGAGTGGTTCTTGGGCTGTCGCTAGATGAGGTAAATGGCGGCGGTAGTAGTTGAGCATATGTTATTGGGAGGGGCATCCGTTGAACTGCCTCCACACGTCCAGGCAGCGGTGACAGACCTGCTGCCGAGACCACATACCCGAGAAATTTGACTGCCTGTTTCCCCAACGCACACTTTGCCTCGTTGACTAAGATGCCATAGCGTTCCAAACGCTGTAAAAGCAGCTGAAGGTGTTTTTTGTGTTCTTCCATTGATGAGGAGAAAACTAAAACTTCGTTCATGTGGCAAATAACGAATGGCAGCTCTCGTAGCACTTCATGCATAAACCACTGCCAAGTTTGGGCCGCGTTTCTAAGACCAAATGGCATAAAGTTGTATTCAAACAGGCCAAACGGTGTGATCACTGCAGATTTTTGAACATCTGCTGCTGCCACTGGAATTCGTAAGTACGCTTTCGCACAGTCTATCACACCGAAGATGGTAGCAATGCCGATATTATAACTGAAATCCATCACATTGGGAACAGGATACCGATCAAGAAATGTTCGAGAATTGAGTGCCCTATAATCACCACGTATCCTCCAAGAATTGTCTTTTTTGCGAACCATGTGGATGGGTGAAGCCCACACAGTGTCTGACCTAGTTACTATACCTGTCGCCAAAAGTCGATCAAACTGCGCTTGCGCCGCAAGTAGATTCTCTGGAGAGAGTCTTGGACGGAATGCAACTGGTTGGCCGGACTTCGTGCGGATGTGATGCTATGCCTTGTGTGAGCACTTCCTGGTGGCGTTCACCAGGCGAGTGATTGCTGAAAAGCGTTGAAGTATGCTGCGAAAATATGCGTCCTCCTTTGTTGTTGTCATATTACCTACAACAAACGAACCGTTGCATTTGAGAAACTTCTTCTTTCGTGGCTCACACATGTGCGTCCCGCATTGTTGTAAGCACGAATTAAGGTCGGGACACATATGTCCGGACCGTGTCCGTGCCGAGACACGTCCGAATATCGGCCGTCACACGGACAACGAAATACATCATTGAAACAAATGTAGCGGGCCCCATTTGACCGGGCCGTGCACGGGGAACGTCAATGGGCCGGGGCCGGGCTGGGCGGGATTCGCCGTGTTTAATTTTTCACGTGACGGACACGGCCTGATGGTAGAATTGTCTCGTGAGCTGTGCAACTGCGCAAGACTGTTCTGTGTACAAAACATGGATGTGGAACGACTAATAGAAGAAGTTTGTAAGTTTCCTGTTCTTTACGATCCGGGAAGTGAAAACTACAGGAATATCGAGTACAAAGACAGAGTTTGGAAGACAATTGCAACAGATCTACAAGCCAAAGGTAAGATAAAAACTATACAAGTTTTAATACCCGAAAGATATTTATTTACTTTTTATTTTACAAACAGATGTTTGGTTTATGTCATCGTTATATCGGCAAGGCGACATGTTCTTGCCATTCCACAGTCCCTTATGGAGAATTTAGGAATTTTTTGAGTTGGTCTTGTACAGCAAATGCAGCATCTGTTGATCTCCCACGAATTCGAGGTAGGTTTCGAAGATTTGATGATCTTCCAGATCCCTCAGCAGTTTCCTTTTGATCCATCCTCTGTTCGGGCACCCTATAATCTTCCATTTTTCGAATAAAGTTGTACTGTACACAAGCAGCCGTCACAATCATTGTAAGGTTATTAGGATCTCCCTGAAGGATTCTTCTAAATATTCGAAATTTCTGTTGCAATATACCGAATGCATTTTCCGATATTCTTCTTGCCCTACTCAAACGATAATTAAATATAGCCTTGTCATTTGTTAACTTCCTGCCAGGATATGGTCGCATCAAGTATGTTTTGAGAGGAAAAGCTTCATCACCTACAATTACCATTGGAAGTTCAACATCATTTCTGGGTAAAGTTTTACTCTTTGGGACGCTAAGTGTATTGTTTTCCAAAGACTCTCCAAGGTTTGAATTTACTAGAATGTTCTATCAGAGTTTTTTCCGTACACTACCACGTCTATTGCAATAAAATTATAACATGGGTCAACCAGAGCAAGAAGCACAATGGGATGTGTTTTTTTGTAATTCCAATAGAGGCTTCCTGAGTTGTTTGGAGCATGTATTGTTATGTGCTTTCCATCTAAAGATCCAATGCAGTTTGGAAACTGCCATTTTGTCCAAAACTCCTCAGCTATAGCATTCCATTTTTTTTCATTCAGCACAGGCATCACCTCTTCTAACAATAAATCGATAACTGCTCTAGAGGTATCATGGACGATAGCTCCAGCTGTGGATTTTCCAAACCTGTAGCGGAAGGAAATAGTTTTAAAGGAATCTCCTGTAGGAAGCAACCTGAAAAAAACTTAACTGTATAAGATGAGAAATACTGTATAATCTATAAAATATTTGCAGCATTTTAAACCTTGTAATATAAATACGCAATTTAAAGTATTTTTGCTCAGGTGAAATAGAGGAACGCAAAAAAAAAAAAAAAGGGCATCTGTTAGTGACCAACTAAGGAAGACTCTGCAGAAAAGGAAACCTTTTTCAGGACAAGCTGCTATTCATCAACATAAATATAAGTATGAAGATCTCTTAAAGTTCGTGTTACCTTACATGGTAGAACGAGAAGTTTCCAATGTTCCTTACACGCAAGACAATAATGAGCATAAACAAGAATCAAATACAGATTCCCAAGAGGAGCAGTCTATAGTTGAAAACGAAAAAGAGTCTACACAAGAAGACATTGCAGATGAAGAATCGATCATTAAAACCCAGGGTAGTGAAACAGAGAATTTGATAGAACGCACTCGGCATTTCCAGACGTCCTAAGCCCATTCGTCCGTCACTTCAAATAAGAACAAGTTTATGAAACCACCACTGAAACGAAAATTTCAGCGTGAGGTTAAACCACAAGAACTGCATCAAGCCAGCTCATGGCTTACATTTTGGCAGAAAAAAAGGTGAAAAACAGAGAGAAATACAAAACCCAGTTGATGCTTTTATGACTGGTATAGCACCAGCCCTAAATCGTTGCATCCACTACTTTTTCATCAAGCTAAAAGTAGGATGTTTTCAATTGTACAAGACTTTGAACTGAAGCAACTCATGAATGACGTATCAGTCCATCAATTGACTCCATCATCCTCCAATTCCTCAGCAAACTCTGTTTCAACACCATATCCTTCACCTGTGGAAAACGAATCAACAGAACCTAGACAGCAGATTTTGGATCTGCAAAGGGATTCCCACAATTCGTATATAAATAACCAAAGCCATCATCCTCCAAGTTCCCTTGCATCCTCATCAGCTTCAGAAACTAATTCACTGAATAGTCCTCATTTGTTTTTCTTAGGGTAGTAGAAATTTAACTGTATTGTTTACTAACTTATGTATTTATCTTTCAATTACTAAAGTAATAAAATAAAAATGCTGTCATTAAAACTTCTTATTTATTTGTGTTCTGTGTACTTTTCTTTAACCTACCTTAAAAAAACAGCCAGTCGTTCTGATACTCTCCAGTTTTTTCTCAGCCTTGGTTCTAGTTTCTTTAAAAGTTCACAGAAGGTGTACTGCATCATCCTAAAATATTCATAAAACTTAGTCTCATCATCTATGAGATGAGAAAATAATGTTCGAAACTCTCCCTGTACTGGTCCTGTTTTCCAGGCACTGTGGATCCATAATTTTCTTCTTCTTGTTTGCCTTCGTTCTTTTTCCTCTTCGTCTAAAGCAAGTGCTATAAGTCCTAATTCACTATTACGAAAATTAGTGGACATGTTTTACAGCTTTCTCAAACAGAAACACAGATCACCGCGTCCGAGTCACTACAAGGAACAACAAAGACACGGACGTGCCCCGGTCATGTGTGGCCCCTGCAGGAACAGACTGGAGCACGGCCGTCACTCATCCGACGCTCGGCCCTGACACGGCCTGGACGTGTGTGTCCCGACCTTTAGTAGCGACCGCTCCAGGGGCTCAGCATTCATTTGCTGAGTACGGGCTTGGCGACCCCGGGGTCCTGAGCTGGGGACTGGTCAGCGCCGCCAGTCTCCTGTCACCGTAAACCCCGGACATGCTTCAGCGACCACCGCATGGCGCGGCGGTGGAATGTTGTGTGCTGCGGGGAATGGTAATCTTGGCTTGACCGCCTGGATTGCGAGGAAGGTAAACCTCTATAAAAACGCCTCAATCTTACGGTGTGCTGCGCACCTATAAGATGCATGGCTGTTGGGGTGGAACAGTTGCAAGCAGGCATCCTCTGGGGCACCTGCCGCACCCCAGTTGTATAAGGCTTACTCAGGCACGCGGGGCTCTGTCTGAGCGGACCTTCAGTGCCCAGTCAATAAAGCGACTTCGTGCTGGGAGTCCTCCAGCGCCTGCTGTTACTAGAGATTTATCAGTCTGTCGTAACAGAGCACATGCTGATAACCAGAATGTGTTTTTGATTGTCAAACGGAAGGAAGGTAGCTTTGAGAGAGTTTCTCCCTTTTACATCCACAAGGGTCTTGAGGGAATTGCAGGAACACTGAAATCTGCTAAGCGGCTGCGCAATGGGACTCTGTTAGTTGAAACTTCTAGTTCCCGTCAAGTCACTTCTCTTCGGAAAGCAACCTGTCTCAGAGAGTACGCTATCGAGACCGAGCTCCACTCCACTTTGAACTATAGTAAGGGTGTTGTGACATGTAGGGACTTGGTGGATATCCCCAAGGACGAGTTGAAATCTGAGTGGGCTGACGAAGGTATTGTCGACGTGCAGCATATTATGAAACGAGTCGATGGGGACCTAGTCAAATCCGACTCGTTTATTCTCACGTTCAATTGCCCGAGACGCCCAGAGCATGTTAAAGCGGGTTTCTTACGTTTGCCTGTACGGCCATATTTCCCCAACACAATGCGCTGTTTTAAATGTCAGCGTTTTGGGCATACTACTTTGGGGTGCAATGGGATAGCCACTTGTGGTAAATGTGGTCAGCCTGCCCATGAAGGAGCCGATTGTTCATCACCTGTGAAGTGCGTGAATTGCTCTGGGACTCACCCTGTCTGGAGCCGGATCTGCCCCATCTATCTCGAGGAACGGAAGATACAGGAGATCAAAACATCTAAGCACATCCCCTATGGTGAGGCCAAGAAGCTCTTTAAGGCCATGCAGCCTCCTGTGTTTACAACATCTTTCGCTTCCACTCTGCAGAAACCGGTACAGTTGGCCACTGTTGCTACACAAACGGAGGTTGCTAGTGTCAACATTAATACCTGCATTTGCCAGTGCACTTGTGCTGCTGCAGTTGTTTTGCAACCTGCAGCTCTCCCCGCAACGTCGGACAAGGCCGTGGTTGCTGACACTGGGGTACTTCCTGCCCCTCCCCATATGGCACCTTCTGCCCAGGCGAGTAAAGCTCCAACTGTTGACAAGGTTCTGCATTCTAAGCCCCCCAAGACGAAGACGCCGAAGGTGAAGGTTTTGCCACCTGAGGAGACTAGTCTGGGTTAGTCCGATGACGATGCCATCGTACTGTCTGACATCTCCCTTGGGTCTCCATCGGAGCTGATGGACATTGATGTCGACCGGGGGCGATATTCTCGCCCCAGGAATAAATCTCTGTCTAGTACAGGCTCTCCTCCAAAGCACAGAGGCAGGGTGAAAATTCAGCCACCCTGATGACTGGCTCCCATATTACAGTGGAACCTGAATGGGTTCAGGAAGCATGTGGCCGAATTACAACTCCTTGTATGAGAGCGCCCCTTGTGCTTATGTCTCCAAGAGACACATTTCCGGGCCACTGATGCTCCTTCTCTACGGGGCTATACTGTGTATCGAAAAGATGATCTGATGGGGGAAAGGGCAAAGGGTGGTGTTGCGGTTTTTGTCCATGACATGCACCACTCATCTGAGCTCCCTCTCGTTACGGACTTGCAAGCAGTTGCAGTTGACCTTCTTGTTGGGTGGAGGCTCACAATCTGTTCCGTTTACTTACGGCCTCAGGATGCAATAGACTCTGAGGCTCTCACAGACCTTATTAGCCAACTCCCCCGCCCATTTCTCCTTCTGGGGGACTTCAATGCTCATAATGTCTTATGGGGCTCTACAACTACTTGCCCCAGGGGTCGCATTCTGGAAAGCCTCATGGCATCCGAAGAACTGTGCATCCTCAACTCTGGTGCTCCCACTCATTTCTGTACTGCTTCTGGGTCGTCGTCAGCTATTGACCTTTCCTTTTGCTCTCCAGCACTCACGGATTCTGCTCTGTGGGAGGTTGTCGCTGACCTCCATTCTAGTGACCACTTCCCCCTTTGGATTCGCCTCCTGGATGAGACTGTGGCATTACCAGTGCCGCCCAGGTGGCACCTCTGCAGAGCTGACTGGACACTTTTCAGCAATTTAGCTGTTTTGGAGCACCGTGCCAGCGTCCACGAATGGGTCGACCATGTTACAGCCGTGATCTCCCATGCTGCTCAATTGTCGATCCCACGGTCCTCAAGTCATCCCAAGAGGCGTCCTGTCCCTTGGTGGACCACTGAGTGCCGCTCAGCCATCCGAGCCCGCTGTGCAGCTCTGCGCCGCTTCAAGTGCCGTCCCTCAGCTGACAATCTTGCGGCCTTTCGGGTGGCAAGGGCCAAGGCGCGGCGAGTGATTAAAGAGAGCAAACGACGGTCATGGCAATCGTTCCTGAACTCCATCTCCCGCTGCACTAGTTCTACAAAAGTATGGGAAGCCATCAGGAGGATTTCCGGGAAATGCAGCCAACGACCTGTCACGTCATTGCTGCATCAGGGTTGTCTACTCACGGCGCCGAGAGACATTGCCCAGACACTGGCCATGTATTTTGCCGGATCTACTGCCACTATTAACTGTGATCCAGATTTCTGCCGCTACCGCACTGCCATCGAGAGGGATCACTTGGACTTCTGGTCTCCAAATTCTGAACCCTACAACTGCCCCTTCACAATATGGGAACTGGATTCGGCGCTGTCTGTGGCTCATGATACTGCGCCAGGTGATGATCAAATCCTGTACAGCATGCTGCAGCACTTGTTGCTGCCATCCAAGGAAGTTCTCCTGAATTGTTTTAATATGATATGGTCATCCGGCATGTTCCCTGACTCATGGAGGGAGGCGATTGTGATTCCCCTGCTCAAACCGGGGAAGGGCTGAATGCATCCCAGTAGTTATCGGAGTATTGCTTTGACGAGCTGTGTCGGGAAGACATTGGAACGCATAGTCAACGGTCGCCTGGTTTGGCTGCTCGAGACCAGGCAGCTCCTTAGCCACTCTCAGTGTGGCTTTCGGAGATGTCGTTCAACTATAGACAACTCGACCCTGCTTGAGGCGGCCATCCAGCAGGCCTTCCTACGTAACCAGCATTGTCTAGGTGTATTCTTTGACATTAATAAGGCGTATGACACTACTTGGCGCCGCCTTATCCTCAATCAACTCCATCAGTGGGGCTTTCGTGGCCATCTCCCCATCTTCATTTGGTCCTTTCTTTCCCGCCGCCTCTTTCGATATCGGGTTGATAATGTGCTATCTGATTTGTACGTGCAGGAGAATGGTGTTCCTCAGGGAAGCGTTTTAAGTGTCACCCTATTTGCCATCGCCATTAACAGTATCACGTCCACTATCTGGAGTCCTGCCCAGTGCTCCTTGTTTGTGGACGATTTTGCTGTTTTCTGTTCTTCCTCCAGTCTTGTCACTGCTAGTCGGCAGCTGCAGCTTATGATAAAGCGATTAGAGGCATGGACTGCGAAGACGGGTTTTACCTTTTCTGCAGACAAATGTGTGTGTGTTCATTTTAATCGTTCTCGACGTGCTTTTACCTCCCCTGAATTGCGTCTGAGGGACACCATTCTTCCTTATAGAGACACTGTGAGGTTCCTGGGCCTCACTTTTGATTCCAAGTTGTTGTGGTTGCCGCACCTTAAAGACCTCAATGTGCGGGCCCTGAAGGCGCTGAATATTTTGAAGTGTCTGAGCCATCGGTCCTGGGGAGCAGATTGGGTGCGTCTGCTGCAGTTTTATAGGGCTTTCGTCCGGTCGCGTCTTGACTATGTATGCACTGTGTATGGGTCAGCGAAGCCTTCGTATCTGAAGATTCTTGACACAGTACACCATGAGGGTATCAGGCTGGCCACTGGTGCCTTCCGTACCAGTCCCATCCCCAGCCTGTGTGCTGAGGCAGGGGAACCGCCGCTCGCCATCCGGCGGAAACTCCTCATGGTGCGACGGGTGTGTCAATTCCTTGCCTGTCCTACCTCCCCTGCATACCCTACTGTTGCCCGACCGCCTATGGAACGTCTCTTTTCCAGTCGTCCAAGGGCAACGAGACCATTTGGGATTCGTGCCAAGCATTTGCTTGAGTCCCTTGGTGTGGAGCGTGTGGCACCCCAACTCCAGGGTTTTACCCGCCTGCCTCCCTGGTTGCTCCAGAGGCCCAGCGTCCTTTTAGACTTGTCAGAGTACCGGAGGAGCTGCACTCCTGCGTTTGTTTTTACCTCCTTATTTTACGATATTTTAAACCAGCATGCCGACCATGTACCAGTACTTACGGATGGCTCTAAACAGGGGGACTCTGTCGGTTGTGCTGTTGTTTTCCCTGATCGAGTCGTCAAGTTACGGCTTCCTGCGGCGTTTACCATCTTTGATGCCGAATTGTTTGCGATCTTGTGGGCATTGGAACAGATGAGATGTGTTCCCAGTCTTAAGTTTCTCATCTGTTCTGACTCCCTGAGTGACCTTCAGCTTATGAAACACTTGTACCCAGCGGATACGGTCGTCCAGAACATCCATGATGCCCTACTCCACCTGCAACAGCAGGGGAAGGAGCTTTCTTTCTGCTGGGTGCCGGGGCACGTGGGTATTAGGGGAAACGAACTGGCAGATGTGGCTGCCAAAGATGCATGTTCCCTCTCTCACGTTGTTGAATGTGCCGTCCCCCTCCATGCTGTTACCTCCTTTTTGCGTTTTCGTGTTATGCGTCAATGGGAAGAGCGGTGGCTGGCAGTCGGTGAAAATAAGCTGCGTTTGGTCAAGGCCACCACGAGGCCATGGCGTACATCCTACCAGTCGTGCAGGCGGGATGAGGTTCTCCCCACTCGCCTCCGCATCAGGCACAGTCCCTTAACGCATGGTTTCTTACTCCGGCGGGAGGACCCCCCCAATCTGCAGTGCTTGTGGCGTCCAGATTACTGTCCGCCACATTTTACTTGACTGTCCTTTATTCTCTGACCAGAGGGCGGTGGTTTCCTTGCCACCGGATTTTCCCTCTATTTTGCAAGACGACGCAATGGCTGTGGTTAAGGTCTTACGGTTTTGTGTCCTGTCCAATTTGTTGGCTCGGATTTTAGGGAGAGGATTTTAATGTGCTGCTGGGTGACTGGCTCACCCAGGCTTTAGGTAAGAGGTTCGCCAGTCACGATTACCTACTTGTTTCACTTCGATTTCTGTTCTCTTTTCCTTGTGTTTCCTTTCCTTTTTTAGTGCGTTTCTTTTCCTCTTGTTTTGCCTCTGTAAGTGAGGATTTGTAACTGCGTCAGGTCTGTGTCTTTTAGCCGTTCTCCTTGTTCGCTGTCCGTCTTCGTCCCTTCACCGCATGTGTTCCTGTTTCTATGCGTTTGGGCGCTGATGACCAAGCTGTTTAGCGCCCGAAAACCTCAAATCACACACACACACTTTAGTAGACACGTTCTGGCACGGAGGAAGTGTTAGAATGACTGGGCACTTCGCATTGCATTTGCCCCGATGCCGAAGTGAGGGGAGACAATGTCTTTTCCTTGTGTATCGGAACCAATCGTCGATTGACAAGGTCTGGCATAAGGTGATATTTGCACAAGAAATCTGCACCAATAATAGGGTCCGGTACATCTGCTATTATGAAAGTCCATACCAGTTTGTAATCAGGTTCGAGATGTAACGCCAATCGTTTCTCACTGTAAGTGGGAATTGCAGAGCTGCTGGCGGCAGTGAGCACGTGATGTGACGTAGTTCTTTGGATGTCACTATTTCTTCTAGGATACACACTAACCTCTGAACCTGTATAAGTCAGAAACTTCTCTCTGGATGTAAGGCACTGGATGTATAGTCTGTCCGATTTGCTAACCATAGATATCGTTTTCTTAGCACCGTTTCGTTTTCCTCCTGTCTACGGGCGCCAAAAAGATTGATGACGAACATTTACACCCATTAATGTCCGTCTCCGAAGTTTGGGAAGCTGCAAGGTTGGGTACATTGACGAGCAGAATCGCGGAAGCGTTTGTGGTACAAGGACCGATGTTCTGACTGGCTCTGAGGAATGTTATTCCTGCGTCTTTTCCAGCGTCTGCTTTGTAAATGTTATTGGCGCTTCGCGACTTGGACGTTATATTTTGCCACTTGTGCTAACAACTGTTCCATGGCGGATTCTTGCGATGTGTGCTGGTGATGAGAGGAAGTAATGCCTGAACCGGAATACACAGTGTCTGACTCTACATTTCTGTATACTCCCGTGCTTCTATTGTGGTTTGTATTGACCGTTGCACAAGCACAAGATTCTCTTAAATTATTTGCTATGGTGTCTGCCTTCTTTGCTAATGTCGTTAACGGTACGTCTGTTTGTGCCGCGATGATGGCTCGGATGTTGGCTGGCAGTTTATGTAGCCACAGTACCCGTAAAGATTGTTCTGGCAGCAAATCAGGGCCCACCAATGTGCGTAATGACCTGAGGACTTGCGGCGGAAGCTTGTGTTCCACATTTTGTTCAGTGAAGAGGTTTTGAAGACATAGTTCTGTCGGTAAAGTGTAGTGTTGTATTAGAGCCTCTTTTAACGCTGCGTAACTGCGTTGTCACAAGGTATCTTCCACTTCTTCTATCACTTCCAAGTCTAGATGTGAAACCAGAATGTTGAACTTATCAGTATCACAGGCTACGTTGCATTGTTGAAATACACATTACGCCTGTGTGGACCACAGTTGTGGCCTCGTTGCCCAGAAAGCAAGGAGTTTGACATTTCCTTGCCTATAGGCGTACTTCTATGTTCTCCTGTGGAAGAGCTTGCGGCAGGTGACGTACTTTGTTCCTCCTCGAAACTGTTTTCCGCCACTATTGTCGCTGTAGTCATTATTCCGACTTGGTGTGTCCGCTGTTGCGTCTTCTTCGTGGGGTCACCACTGTGGGGTCTTTCTAGTATGCCCGAACTATAGAATAATACGCAGTTGTTCAGAATAACTTTTATTACTTTAACACTCGAAAAACCAACGATAAACATAAACAACTCTAAGTCACTATGCCAACAGCGGCAAAGATTATGCTCTAATACGTCAGCGATACGATCGCGCTAAACTCACGTGACAAAGAATGTCAAAATGTTTCCACAATGGTATATACTTCTTAGGAGCCTTAGGAAACCTAAAATTGTTGCTGCAATTTATTGCGCTGCAGAGGCTCCCATTTGTAAAAAGCACTGTACAAACCAATGTAAACAACTACTTTTTGTTTTCACGATAGCGCTGAACTCAACAGTTTTATTTACTGGCCGCTTAGCGCGCTGTTGGCGCTGTAGGCAAAAAAATCGAGGCAAAGTGTCGCGACTGTGGTTTCAACTTTCAAGCCTTAACACGGCAGAGATAGGGACATGCGCAATCTATGAAGTATATAGTAACATCTTTAAAGGGAGAATCTTACACATGCGGGGGTAGTGTGACTTCTGTGACAACCATTGTTGATATCTTTGACCATTCGATCAGCTGTTTGCTTTGGCAATAGAAACAAACGTCTTGTATTTGTCTATAAATTCAGATGGCTTCGCGGGCCAAGTGTTTGTCATGCCACAGGCTAGTAGCGATCACCTGTGAACTCTGCGCGTTTACGGTGGTATCAACATAACACAATAAATTATTAGTTACGTTATTAAATAAAAAATTGTTGTTAGAAAAATGATTGCCATTCATAATCACACCACAGAAGAAGAGGACTATGCAATAGATTGGGCCTTACCGTTAGCATTTGTTAAAAAGCGTCACATAGAGTCAATTGAAGGAGGGAGCGAAATAACTCAAACATGGAGAATGAAAGAAAGGGTAAGTGGAATTGCGTATAATGTTATCATATTGATGTATAACGCCTCAGCTTTACAATTGACACTGCTAGAATTGCTGCCGTTAGTGGTTGCTGCCGTTAGTGGTATTTAATAAGCTGACACTCACTCTGTGTTTCTGCCATTATGACACGAATCTAATAAAGTGTTTGTCGGCAAGAAAGTATGAAAGTTTATTTGTATTTCTTGATTTGCGAGTTACTGATATAAAAATTAAATACATCATGATTAAAAATAAGGAGCTATAATGGAAAAGAAAAAAAATAATGGTTGTCGTGGTTGGTCACTATCCTTCAAAGTCTAATCTCTTATGGTCTCGTCATATGAGGGAGTTCAGAATGCTGGCTTCGAGGAAATAATGTCATCATGGCATTTGGAGTAATCATTAATAATTAACGTAAATGGGATGCAGAGGACAATGTGTCACCATGTTAAAGACTAATTTGACTATTTTCTTTCTTGTGAAGATAGTACATACAAGCTTGCCAAGGAATCTTGGTGTCTGCCTTGAGTCATTTGTGATACTGAAGGCTGCTGTGACTAATGCTCTGCTGATAGGGCTGTGTAAAGTTACTACCTCAGTTCAGATCATGAAATCATTAGAGATACAAGTTAAATTTAATTCTGTAAGAGTGATACAAAATATCTAACATCAGATGTCTATAGGATGTTTATCACAATGATGATATGTGGAATAACAGGGACACAAAATGGTGCAAATAGAAAGCTAAAGCATCATTTGAACCATGTGACCAAACAACGAACAGTGATAAATTTTTTTCTCATAGTGGAAACTGAATGTGCAACAGACACACTGGAGATTTAAGTGGCTATCATTGAAACAGAATTTATTCATTTTGGATGAATGCTTCACCTTTGGATATTCATTCCATTAGTTTTGTCCAAATTTGAAAATCTGGATGTTGGTATGTGGCTGAGCACCTGAGAACATCTCAAAATCACCACACTCTGAAACTATCCTAGAATAGTAATTATGTAGTGAAGTAAGAGAAAGCAATGATTACATATAAATGGCTAGTAAATTTTCTTTTAATAACTTTTTCGACCACTTAATGTAATACTAAAGGGCATGCCAAATACATTACAGACATATTTACACATACATAGATTTACACAAAAAAAGCATGAAACTGTCAGATTGGACAAGGATTGAACAGAACATTGGTCATGGTTTTTTAATGCAAACTTCTTAGCATTCATTTTAGTAACTTAAGGTACCTCAAAGTGTGGACAGTAGAATGAATCTGACTCCACAAGAATGTCATAAGTTTGTGCCATTTCTCTGTGTTTTATTTGTAAAAGAAACAACAAGTAATGCCACATACATCTAGATGTTTCAGATAGCTCACATTTTGCACAAGAGGCCTCAACAGTTACATTAGTGGGACATGAAAACTATTATTCTCTACACTTTCGAACGTAATCATTGAACTGCCTTCACTACTTCGTACAAAGCACTTTATTACTCTTCTTATGTCAGTCTCATTTTTTTAAGTTGATACATATGCAGATATGTTCCTGTATAAAGACATCCACGTGAGATACAGTACACTGTTATCAATTTAAAAAAATACTCAGCTGTGTCACAAGTTAGAGCCAAAATATTCACATAAATCATCTCAAGTAACATTTTTTGAAATTGTTCTAAAACCCCTTTCCTCTTCCAACTCCTTGACGTATGCTGGCAGTGCATTATGAAGTGTGTCAACAATGTGGTTAACATGTCTTTGGGTATGATGTGTCCTTACTTGCCCTACCTGTGGAGACCCACAGTTTGTATTGTTTCTATTAATTTGTGTATCTCGAGGTTAAATTCTAACCATCGGTGTACATTTGTATATGCACAGGAAAGGTGTTGATCATTGACTTTATAATGTAAATAGAGCTGTTCAGTGTCAGAAAAAATATTAATTCTACAATACTGCTGCATCTTGTTCCCAGAAAATATATATAATTGAATTGTATTACTAATCAGATGATTAATAAGTGTATGTTATGGAATCAATTAATTGTTTTTCACTATTGTAAGTATAAATAACTTTTTAAACAGAACTTTGCAGTGTCACTCGCATAGGTATTTAACATGAATTAGATAGCCCCTTTATGTGATATAATAATTTCTTTTAAATGACTGGTAATTTTATTCCAAAATTCTTTTCTTTAAGCTGCTATGGACTGAAAATTCCGAAACTATTTGTTTGGTGAAATATTTTGCAATGTGTCTCAGTGTAAAACATGTTGAACTGAATCTCTGCAAAAAAATCAAAATAATTTATTCCCTATCGAATTACATTGTGTAACTGCTCCTTTAAATTAAGTCTCACATGGCTGAATAAATAATAATCAAATGTCATTCATCTTTCATATTGTACTCTTCTGCACCATCCTTTTTGTTTTGCAACATGGAGTTCTTTTTTCATGTAGTGTGTTAGCTGTTTTCCTCACTTTTTTCCCTTGTGACCATTCACAGATTCTTGTAGGGCATCTTTTGTTACACAATCCATTCTTATCAAATGCTCCAGCCACTTCCTTTCCCTATTCTTGATTTTAATACCTTCATATTTTGTCTTTCTGGTTGGTTCTGTCTTCCTTTAGACCCAAAATTGTGATGGCTTCTCACTGTTACTATTTGAAGGTTTGGAGTATTTTTACTGTTGTTACACAGTCTTAAGTCATAGTTTATTTTCTTGTTTCAGTACAAAGCATTTAGGAGCTACAACTCCATTGGAGGGAAGTTTGCACTTTAATAACAAAAATACTCATAACATATAAGTTATAGTAACGAGCAAGCCCCTACAAAATGTCTGTTAATGATGTTGCTTTGGATGTTACCACATTTCAAATTTCAGCACAATACAAGTTGATGCTCCAATCAAAATACTTCTTCAGCGTCCCTAAGATGATTATCCAAGGGCTCACAAATATTATTTTTTCTGGCTCTTTAAATTCTTTTTCATTATGTAGGTGGTTCAGAAATAAACTTATTTTTGTTGGTTCATCTAGTCAACACCCTACTTTTTAAAATTGTCATTTTATATTCATTATTCCCTCTCCCCCATGGACTGTGGAGCTTGCTGTGGTGCGGTGGCTTGTATACCAGAATGATATAGATAGCCCACTGTAGATGCAGCAGTCCCCCATTCAGATCTCCAGCCAGGTACTGCTCAGGAGGATATCGTCATCAGGAAAGCCAAAACTCACACTCTACAGGTCATAGTGTGGGGTGTTAGATTCCTTAATCGGCTAGAACATTTAAAAAGGGAAATGAATAGGTTGAAGTTAAATATAATGGGGATTAGTGAAGTTTGGCACTAGGATGAATATAAATTCTGGTCAGTTGTTCAGGGTCGTAAATATAAAATAAAATAGGAGTAATGTGGGAGTAGGTCTAATCTATACCAGTAAAAATGTAAATGTTTATTTGTTCAGAATGTAAATCTCTTAACAGTTCTTCACCAGTTTCTGTGAAATTTTGTCACAACATTGATTTTGAATATACATGTGTTTTTATATACCTGATTGAGCACCATATGCTATATAAATATATCAAGATTTTAAACATGGCTGCAGCAGCAACTGTTAAAATTCTTCACAACAAAGGATGGCAGCCAAAAACAGTTGCAGGATAGAATTTTTTTTTTTTTATTAATATATTTTATATATGTGATGAATAAAAATGTAATTTGTATATTTATGTACTGTACGACACTCCAGCAGATACATAAAACTGTGCGCGTATTCGAATGAGCATTGTGTCAAAATTTGAAAGTAATTGGGCCCAAACTCTTTGCCTTTGCAAATGTCTGCTTGTGTCTGTGTATGTGCGGATGGATATGTGTGTGTGTGCGAGTGTATACCTGTCCTTTCCAGAAGTTCTTCACTGCTTCAACATTTTGATGCAATGTTGCATTATTAAAGGGAAAATCTCAAAAAGTTCTTGACTGAACAGGGCTCAAGGTCAGAGAGAGAGAGAGAGAGAGAGAGAGAGAGGGGGGGGGGGTGGAGGACATGGACAGAAGGGTGGAAGGAAATGGACATAGGGGGGGGGGGGCAAGAGGAGATGGAGGAAATGGACGTATAGGTGGGGGGAGGAGGTGATAGATAGAGAGGGGGAGTAGAAGATGGACAGAGAAAGGGGGGAAGGTGATGGACTGAGATTGGGGGGTGGGAGAAGTATATGAGGAGGACATATAACTGATTCTAATACGTATTGGTTATATGTGTGCTTTCTCTTCTATTTATTTCCCATTTAATTAGCCTGAGCCACAGCCCATGTGCCACATTGGACCACTTTGGTCAATATTATGAACTAGGTTCTTCTGTTTTTTTTTTTTTTTTTTTTTTTTTTTTTTTGTTGAGCCATTACTTTTTCATTCTTTCAGATCATTCACTTCCTTCCCTCATCTGAAGCCACCCTTCCCATTCTCTATTTGGTAATTTTTATTGGTTGTGTGATATGTTTCTCCTGAATTACCTTCAGTGCGTCTGTCTTGCCTTTCAAACCCTCCATCGTAATCTGTAATTTGATCATGTCCTTCTTGATCTCTGCGATCCGTCTAATTCCGGTCTTACTATTCCGTAACTCCTCAATTGTTCTGCTGATAATTTTATTCTCTGTTGTCCTTGTCAGATGTCCTAGGGAAGAGATCTGTTTCTGTTTCATTGTACTTGTCACTGGTGCTATTTCTTTATAAACTCTTTCTTTTTCTGCTTTTCTCCAAACTCCGTCTTTTTCTTATTTTTTTTATTTGTTTATTTTTATTTATGCATGTTCTGACGATCGTTCTTTCTATTTTTAGTAATCTATGTATTGGTACAGTTTTGGTTGTTGTAAATATAGTTTTGCCAGTATATGTTATTTGTGGCTGTGTCACTATTTTGTAGCGTTTCAGTTTTGTGGCTATTGAGAGGCATTTTTTGTTACGTATTCTTGGCAACATGATGCATTTTAATCAATTTGTTTATTCTACTGTAACACAATGGTTTCTCATTTGGGTTGTGTGTTGTTATTGCTCCCGAGTATTTAAACTTTTCAACAGTTCTTATGTCATGTTCTCCAATCCTAATTTTTTTTGCCAGTGGCAGTTCCATTTGCATTATTTCTGTTTTTTCAAAAGAAATTTTAAGGCCAAAACTCTAGGCTATTTCCTGCAATGATTGTATTTGTTATTTGGTTTCTTCAATGTTGTTGGTGAGAAGAGTGAGGTCATCAGCAAATCCTAAACAGTTCAACTTTATGGTGCCTTTTTGTGTTCCAGTCTTAATGTTCTTCAGATTGTTCTTGTACCATTCCCTCATTATGTATTCAAGGGCACAACTAAAAAGAAGTGGTGACAGGCCATATCTCTGCCTTAAACCAGTTTCTATCAAGAATGATTAAGAAAGTTTCCCTCTGAACTTAATTTTCGAATTCGTATTTGTTAAGGTAAGCGCTATCAGTTTCATTAATTTTGTTGGAGTCTGAAATGTCTCAAATTTTTTAACAGTGAGGGTCTGATAAACATATCAGTAAATTAATCTACTCTGCCTATTTTCATTCATTGCTTTCATATGGCATCATATTTTGGGGCAATACGTCATTAGGAGAGAAAGTATTCATTGAACAAAAGTGTGTAACCAGAATAATAGCTGGAGACCACCCAATATCACCTTGCAGACATTTGTTTAAGCAACTCGGGATATTCACAGTACGTTTGCAGTACATATATTCACTTATGAAATTTGTCATAAATAACCCATCAAAATTAAAAAATAACAGTGAAGTGCATAGCTACAACACTAGAAGAAAGGATGATCTTCACTATTCTGGATTAAATCTCACTTTGGCACAGAAAGGGGTGAATTATACTGCCACAAAAATCTTTGGTCATTTGCCAAATAGTATTAAAAGTCTGACAGACAGCCAACCAGCATTTAAAAGCAAATTAAAAGAATTTCTGAATGACAACTCCTCCTAGTCAATAGATGACATCTCAGATATGAGGTAGTAACTGGAAAAAAAAGAAAAAAAAATAATTTAATTAGTTATTTTGTGTAAAGAAAACTTATGTTAAAGTGAGACTTTCCACATCATTACGAATTGGTGTATTCATGATCTGTGGAACAAGGATTAATGAATGTAATTGAGAAAGGCTTGTTTCATTTGTGATAATAAGCCATGATTAATTTCAGAGTAATTATTTGTTCAGGACAGCTTCTCCAAGGTCTGAAGCCTCCTTGGTATTCCCCCAGTTCCTTATCCAGTTCTTCTTTGATCCTATTGCGTAAAATCTTGAAAAAATCTTGTAGGTGCAGTTCAGGAGTGAGATTCCTCTGTAGTTATCTGATACTTTTGTCTCCTTTCTTATAAAGTGGGTAATTATAGCTGTGATCCATTCTTCAGGCAATTTTTCTATTGCCCAAATAATTTGTAAAATAACATGTAAAGATGTCTGAGTTATTTTACAAGCATACTTCTACATTTCTGCAAACACTTGATTTTCCCCCACATGCTTTGTAGTTTCTCATTTCTTTAAGTCCAGTTTTTATTTCTTGTACTGTAGGTGGCTTCATATTTTCTGGTTTGGTTTGTAGAGGGGTGCTTGTGTCTACTGTTAAAAGCTTTTCAAGTTCATCACAGTTCAAGAGCTTGTTGAGTACTGCTGCCATTATTTTTGTGTTTTACTTGTTGTTATGCTCTATTCTTCCATCTTTATTTATCAGCAGTAATGTGGGAGGGTTGTAATTACACAATTATTTATTGGTTGCTTTGAAATATTCTCTGGAATTGGTTTTGTAGAAGATTTCTTCAGTACAGCCTTTTGATATTGCCACTTTGTTTTTCTGATAATTTGAGAGAACTTTTTACTGATGTTTTGGAGGTTAGTTGCAATTTTTTGTTTTGTGAGTTTGAAATTTTGTCAGAGCTTGATGTCTTTCATCATGAATTTTATCACATTCTGTAGTCCACCATGCATGTCTTTTAGTTGATTTACTGTGGCCAATTCTTCAGCATGCTGTTTTAAAATTGGTATTAGTTCCTCAAGATTATTGCTTACTATTGTATTTTGAGTGTTTTGCTGATATTTGTCATTTTTCATTACTGTATGTGGGTATTACTTTGTTTTGTCTCCAAATGTTCTGTCTTTTTTCCTTTAGTGAGGTGAATCTGATTTTGATTTTGACCTAATAATGATCTGTTCCTCTGAGTACTTTAACATTTTAAAACATTTTGAATTTCTTCATGAAAGAATTTTTCCATGTAGACATCGTCCAGATGCCACTCTCCTCTTCTCCAGTCAGGATGTTTCCACATCATAAGTTTGCTTGGTTTTCTTTTAAAATATGTAGATCTAGAGATGAGCCCTTGTGTTCTGCAAATTTCAGCAAGTCGTTGTCCATTTCTATTAGTTTATTTATGTGGAGCCCATTTCCAATTATATCTCCCTACTTCTTTTCCTTTCCCAGTTGGGCATTAAAAATTAATTAAAAAGCAATAATGAAGAAGAAAGTAGGAATGCTGGTAAACTACTATGTACAGCATAGTGAACGCTTTATTGTAGCCAAGATACACACAAAGCCTATGCCTAAAACAGTAGTTGAGTTTATATGTCAACTAGTTCTGCAGATGATGAACAGATTTAAAAAAATGTTTTATAATGATATGAAAGAAATCATTCAGATAGGTAAGGGAGAGGAATTGTGATGGGGTCTGAAATTCAGTTGTAGGAAAAGGAAGAGAAGGAAAAAATAGTAGCTGAATATGGACTTCGGGAAAGGAATGAAAGAGGAAGCCACCTGGTAGAATTTTGTGTATAGCATAGTTTAATCATTGTTAAAGAGTTATGAAAGAACATTGTATATGTGGAAGAAACTTGGAGACACTGGAAGGTTTCAGATTGATTTTATAATGGTAAGACAGGCATTCTATTTCTGGGGGCAGATGTGGACTCTGATCATAATTTATTGGGTACAAGCTGTAGATTAAAACTGAAGAAACTGCAAAAAGGTCAAAAATTAAGGAGATGGGTTCTGGTTAAGTTGAAAAAACCGAAGATTGTTGAGAGTTACAAAGGGAGCATTAGGCCATGATGACTGAAACAGGGGAAAGGAATACAGTAGATGATGAATGGGTGGCTTTGATTGATGATATAATGAAGGCAGCAGAGGATCAAATAGAAGGATAAGGCATATTGGAAATGAAATTGACAGGAAATACAAAAAACTAAGCAGGAATGGCTAGAGGACAAATGTAAGGATATAAAAGCATATATAATTGGGAGAAAGATAGATTCCACCAATAGGAAAACTGAAAAGACATTTGGAGAAGATAAAAGCAGCTGTATGAATGTCAAGAGCTCAGATGGAAAACCAGTACTAAGCAAGAAAGGGGAAGCTGAAAGGTGGATGGAGTGTACAGAAGGACTATAGGAGTGAACTCGAAGGAAATGTTATAGAAAGGGAAAAGGGAAGAGGACATAGATGAAGATAAGACAGGAGATGTGATACTGCGAGAAGAATTCGACAGAGCACTGGAAGAGCATAGTTATAAAGGCCCCAAAAATAGATGACATTCCCTCAGAACTACTGATATCCTTGGGAGAGCCAGCCGTAACGAAACCATTATACCTGGTATGCAAGAAGAATGTAACAATTCCAATAAAAAAAAAAAAAAACAAAAAAAAAAAAAAAAAAACAGGTGCTGACAAGTGTGAATATTCCCTAACTATCAGTTTAGTATGTGATGGTTGCAAAATACTTACACAAATTATTTACAAAAGAATGGAAGAACTGTTCAAAGTGCACCTTGGTGAGGATCTGTTTAGATTCTGGAGAAATATAAGAACACACAAGGCAATACTGACTCTGTGACTTATTTTAGAAAATAAGTGAAGGAACGGCAAACCTACATTTATAGCTCTTTTAGATTTGGGGAGAGCTTTTGATGAGGTAAACTAGAATACGCTCTTTGAAATTCTAAAGGGAGTGTGGATAAAACACAGGGAGTGAAAGGGTATACACATCTTGTACAGAAATCAGACAGCAGTTATGAGAGTTCAGGGGCATGAAAGGGAAGCAGTGCTTGAGAAAGGAGTGGGACAGAGCTTTAGCCTATCCTTGATGTTATTCAATCTGGACATTGAGCAAAAAGTAATGGCAACAAAAGGAAAATTTGGAGAAGGAATTAAAGTTCAAGAGAAGAAATAAAAACTTTGATGTTTGCCGTCGACGTTTTAATTCTGTCACAGACAGCAAAAGTCTTGGAAGAGCAGTTGTATGGAATGGACACAGTCTTGAAAGGACGATATAAGATGAACATCAACAAAAACAAAGCAAGGATAGTGGAATGTATTTGAATTAAATCAGATGATGCTAAGGAAATTAGATTAGAAAATGAGACATTTAAAGTAGTGGATGAGTTTTTCTGTATGGGCAGTAAAATAACTGTTGATGACCAAAGCAGAGAGGATATAAAATGTAGACTGGCAATGGCAAGAAAAGGGTTCCTGAAAAAGGGAAATGTGTTCCATTGAATATAAATTTGTCTCAGGAAGTCCTTTCTGAAAGTATTTATATATAGTGTAGCCATGTGTGGAAGTGAAACATGGACAATAAACAGTCTAGACAGGGAGAGGCAAAAGCTTTTGAAATGTGGTGCTACAGCAGAATGCTGAAGATTGATGGGTGGATCATGTAACTAATGATGTGGTACTGAATAAAATTGGGGAGAAACAAAATTTGCAACACAATGTGACTAGAAGAAGGGACAGTTGATAGCCTGGTAGGACACATTCTGAGACATCAAGAGATTACCAATTTAGTAGTGGAGGGAAGTGCTGAGGATAAAAACTGTAGAGGGATACCAAGAGGTGAAAACAGTCAGTGATTGGGGAAGGGAGGTGAGAAAGGCAGGAAATGCATAAGATAGAATATGGCACACCTACACCACTACTCCGCAATCCACCTTAACTGCATGTGGCGGAGGGTGACCCGTACCACCACAAGTAATTTCTTTTCGTGTTCCACTCATGAATAGACAAGGGAAAAACAACAGTCTAATTGCCTCAGTATGAGCCCTAATTTCTTGTATCTTATCTTCTTGTTCCTTGTGCACAATGTGTGTTGGAGGCAACAGAACAATTTTTAGTCAGCTTCAAACACCAGTTCTTTAAATTTTCTCAATAGTGTTCCTGAAAAAGAATGTCACCTTCCTTCCAGAGATTCCCATTTGAGTTCCTGAAGCATCTCTGTAGTAATACTTGTGTGGTGTTTGAATCTAGTTCTGGCTGCAGGCAGAGGAAGTTGTGTGCAGTGCTTGATGATGTGGAGGAGTGGGTGGGGAGGGTAAGATGGAACAGAGGAAGCATGAATCCTTAGAGAATTCTTGGGTGTGGGATGAGTGAAGTTAGGGTCATAAGGCAGAATTGGAGGTGTGTGAGGGTGGGGATAATGGAGATTGAGACCAGAAAAGATTGGAAAAGATGAATGTGTTGCAAGGACAACTCCAGTCTACATAATTAAGATAAGTTGGTGTTGTGGGGAAAGATCCAGATGGCTCAACTTATGGAGCAGCCATTGAAATCAACCCTGTTGTGACCATCAGTGTGTTTTGCTACTGGGTGGTTAACTCTGCTGTTGGCCACAGTTTGGCAGTCACCATTTGTTCAGGTGGACAACTAATTAGTGGTCATGCCCATGTAAAATGCTGAGCACAAATTACTGCATAGGTAGTAATCATACAACTGCTTTTTTAGGTTACCCCCTGTCCTTGATAGGATAGGATGAGCTTGTTACAGGACTGGATTAGCATGTGCTGGGTGAAGTATGTGTGTTGTAAGAATGGACTAGAATATTACATAAATTGGTTCATCTGAAACTTAATCAGAGTCAAACCATTATTTAGAAATGTTCCTGCAGTATTTCCTATTGGTCAGTTTGGATTCCGTAGAAACACTGGAACACGTGAGGCAATACTGACCTTACGACTTATCTTAGAAGAAAGATTAAGGAAAGGCAAACCTACGTTTCTAGCATTTGTAGACTTAGAGAAAGCTTTTGACAATGTTGACTGGAATACTCTCTTTCAAATTCTAAAGGTGGCAGGGGTAAAATACAGGGAGCGAAAGGCTATTTACAATTTGTACAGAAACCAGATGGCAGTTATAAGAGTCGAGGGACATGAAAGGGAAGCAGTGGTTGGGAAGGGAGTAAGACAGGGTTGTAGCCTCTCCCCAATGTTGTTCAAACTGTATATTGAGCGAGCAGTAAAGGAAACAAAAGAAAAATTCGGAGTAGGTATTAAAATCCATGGAGAAGAAATAAAAACTTTGAGGTTCGCCAATGACATTGTAATTCTGTCAGAGACGGCAAAGGACTTGGAAGAGCAGTTGAATGGAATGGACAGTATCTTGAAAGGAGGATATAAGATGAATATCAACAAAAGCAAAACGAGGATAATGGAATGTAGTCAAATTAACTCGAGTGATGCTGAGGGAATTAGATTAGGAAATGAGACACTTAAGGTAGTAAAGGAGTTTTGCTATTTGGGGAGCAAAATAACTGATGATGGTCGAAGTAGAGAGGATATAAAATGTAGACTGGCAATGGCAAGGAAAGCTTTTCTGAAGAAGAGAAATTTGTTAACATCGAGTATAGATTTAAGTGTCAGGAAGTCATTTCTGAAAGTATTTGTATGGAGTGTAGCCATGTATGGAAGTGAAACATGGACGATAAATAGTTTGGACAAGAAGAGAATAGAAGCATTTGAAATGTGGTGCTACAGAAGAATGCTGAAGATTAGATGGGTAGATCACATAACTAATGAGGAAGTATTGAATAGGATTGGGGAGAAGAGAAGTTTGTGGCACAACTTGACCAGAAGACGGGATCGGTTGGTAGGACATGTTCTGAGGCATCAAGGGATCACCAATTTAGTATTGGAGGGCAGCGTAGAGGGTAAAAATCGTAGAGGGAGACCAAGAGATGAATACACTAAGCAGATTCAGAAGGATGTAGGTTGCAGTAGGTACTGGGAGATGAAGAAGCTTGCACAGGATAGAGTAGCATGGAGAGCTGCATCAAACCAGTCTCAGGACTGAAGACCACAACAACAACAAACCCCTTTCATTATTTATATTGCTCCTTTTTTTAAATTTTGAGTGATTGTTTTGCAAAACTTTCATTTTCCCATCATATTGCACAGTACTGCAACAGGTGGTGCACATGTCCATAGTAAGAAATAGCATTCTTAAGACACAATGTATTTACATAGCCATTGGTCAATAGTTAAAAATGTCCCCTAATAAATGACCACCTAACCAAAGTTATAAACTCCATGTAAGATATTTGTTCAGTGCTACGGTCCCTAATTCTAGGATTATATTACTTCCAGGTTTCTCTCTTACACCTCTAAATCCTGTCCATATAGTTTTTTTTTTCTTATTTACCACGTAGAACAATCACTAAACCATCTTTCTAATTTTTCTGTTGCCACCAAGACCTTCTGCTGTAAATCAGCAATCTTGTATCCATTAATAAAAATACTAGTATCATCTGCAAACAACCCTGGCTTTGCTGCTGACAAGTGGTGCTGTAAATTATCATCAAAGAATTACAGAGAGCCCATCACAGGTCTTGAGGTACTCTAAAGTTAACTTCCCTTCTCCCAAAAAGTAAGTTTTATTTTCATTTCATGTTTATACCATCTGCTGCCTACCAGAAATACAAGACTTAAGTAAGATGTAGGCATTTCCACAGATACTACATTTTTATAACTCTCGAATTTGTAGATCATGATAGATACGATCAAATGCTTTAGAGAGATCTAGAAATAGTTCACACTTTAATTCAGATTGGTCTGTAGCATTCAAGACTTGCTTCAAGAAGTCAAAGTCAGCTGTTTAAATAGCTGTACTTTCCTGAAACCATTTTCCAGTATTAACTAGTACTTTATTTTTGTCCAGAAAGTTACATCTTTTATGGATTACTCATTCAGTTGCCTAGAAAAGCAAGGCAGTAGTGAGATTGATCTATAGAGTGGTGTCTCTTATGTTCAATCCTTGCTGTGAAGTGCCTGTATTATTGACTGTTTTAGGTTTGTTGAAAATGTTTCTGCACTAAATGGCAGTTATATCAGTTAGCTAAGAGAGTATTTTACATGAACTTAGTTTAATGGCCTTTTTTGGGATACCACTAGAATTTAGAAGGATTTAATGTTACTGATTGAATTTATGAAGTCAGTTGTTGTCACTTGATACACAAATGTGGATTTTCCTTTTTTAAAAAAAATCATTATTTGAATTTCATTGGCTTTTAATTAAATTTTGTGCAATAGTTCTGTAAAGTTCATTAAATGTATTAGAAATCTACATTTATTTATTTTATTTATTTATTCATCCATTGATCACTTGGCACAACAGTATGGGACATGTCAGGTACACCACAGACATAATAAATACATACATACACATACACGCAATAAGATAGTATTAGGCAAGGACAGGGCAGGAAGTTGCGCATGGCCTTATCAAAGGAACCATCCCAGTGTTCACTTTATTCACTTGGGAAAACTATGGAAAACCCAAGTCAGGATGGCCATATTCTTCCGAATATGAGTCCAGTATATTATCACCACCTTACCCAACTCCCTCATTTTTTTGATTTGGAAAGAGAACTGTATGTACCTAGTCTTCAAAGAGCTTACATCGTGCGTGAGAAGGATAATCAGTCATATCTCTAAACATGAAACACTCCTGAATTATACAAACACATGAACACGTTGTATTACATTTTTGTGGAAAAAAAAGAACTAAACACATAAACCCCCACAATCATTATACCCATCACAACTTTTCTCGCAAATGGTCCCCTTCTCTGCATCTGAAACAGAAAAAACAAGAAACCAACAGCAGAAACCTTCTTGTGCAAAGACACAACAGCATATATGGTAAATCAGATATCAGTAAAAAGTTCACAACAGTAAACAAGGCCTAGAATATCTGCAAGCTAACGTATACATCTACAATGTGGAAACACTTCTCAACAATAAAGGTATTTGACTCTTCTCTAAAAGCTGTCTTCTTCACCAACCTCTATATATGTTGGCAGTGCATGACACCAAAGTGGCTCACACGTTTTTGAGTACAAATTGTTCTTACTGTTTCTACATGGAGGGAGCCACAGCTACAGAGTGTTACAACTACAGTAACTGTTATTGTTTTCAGGTCTCCAAATTTAGCTTTTGTCATCAGCACACATTTCTATATTGTAGGGAGGATAGAGTGAGTGTACACAAATTTTCAAAAATGGGCTTGCAATGAGCCCTTGTAGAGCTGTGTGACAGGATTTGAATAGCCCTTTCCCTTAATGTAAAAATTTCATTTAAGGGCTATTAGTTTTTCCTCAAAACACTATTTCATAAGTTACAAAGGACTATAAGTAACCAAAACAAGCCAGTGTAGCACCTTCTGGTGAGCATACTTTTCAAATGATTCTCAGAGCAAAACATACTCGACTGAGTGTCTGGTAGAGTTTTGTTACATGGTCTTTTCAGTTTGTCTTTATCAACATACAGTCCTAAAAGTCTTGTATATCAAACTCTTTCTAACTCATTTCTATCCAGTATCAGTTGGAGATCTTGGTTTTGATTCATTTTTACAAATCGAATATAATCTGTTTCCTTCACATCAAGGGTCAGCCTGTTGGCAGTGAACCATGACTATATGGACTTGAGGGATTGATTGTTGTCATGAACAGAGATTATTTAACAGCACTTACTATTGCCCTAGGTGGATGTGAACTCCTGTGAGAACTTGGTACAGGGTTTGTACTGAAGAAATGTTTAGTACTTCTGTTGGTGGAACTAGAGATAATAAGCAAAAGAATGTTGTACCTGGCACTGAAACACAACATTCATCATTTTGTAGTTGACTTTCAGACCCCAACTGAGACCAATGTTGTGACTTAAAACATAGTGAGAATGAAGTGCAACCTGTTAGCTTAGCCATCAACTGTGTGTAAGTCAACAATGTTCCTGCACAACTGGGTTGATGTAGAAATGTGAAATCAGTAGCTTGACAATATGTAAAAGTATAATTCATACAATGAAAGAAGAGCCCTGTTAGCTGGCAGTGCTCTTGCCAGCTTTCAACCGCGAAGCACAAAAGGTTGCTGGTGGCAGCAAAACTATGTGACTGAAAACAATATTACCTTGCAGAGCTGCAGTGACACCGAGGCATTACCGTGGGCAAATACATACAAAATCATGTTACATTACCAGTTGTGGCTGGCCCACGAAATGGCCACATCACAACCACTTTAAATGTCAGGGCTCTTCTTCTGCTATATGTACTATAAGAAGGGATCTTCAGAGCTGTTAGATAACAGATAAAAATAGAGATAATGGACAAAGAAAGAGATTTATGAAATGGCTTTATACACAGGATTTAGTTTAGTTTTTGTGTTCACGTGCTTCTGTGAATAAGTGAATTGTGTCTGCATATTTTACTGCATTGACTAGTGAGTACTAATTTATTTAGAAGTTTTTGCAAAAAATTTAGTGCATCTTCGTTGTGTGAGCTGAATTTGGAGTGTAGTAAAAACCAAAAACAGTGTAGCAGCACGATGTAGACTGCACCCAGATATTCCTTGGATTTGTGTTAGATTATTTGTAGTATCTTGGATTAGTGTTAGATTACTTGCAGTATTGAAGAAAATTGATTAAAAACAGATAGGGACTCCACCTGTTGTGGGCAGATGCTGGGGAATTTGAGTGATGTCTGTAAACAGCTGGAAGCTCAGTTGACCATGGTCTACAGGCTTCAGATTGCTGCCCTAGGCTGCAGTGGCAATGGGGTACCTGAGATGAATGCATTGAAACTTCTGGAGCCTGTAGTGTCACCTGGAGTCCTTAATGCCACAGCACCCAGATTCACGGGATGCATCTAGTCGACACATATTTGACAACTATTGGCAAACATTGGTAGGGTTGCAAATCTCTGGGCAGAAGTCGAAAATGGGTATCGACTTGACGGCTGCCCCTACTTTTTAAAAACAAGTTTGAGGTATTGCTCATTGCTGAAAATACATCTGAGACAGCATGGGACACCTCACCTGGAACGGAGGCCGATTGTTCTGAATGATGTGAACAAGAATGGGAGGGGATGCTTGTCATTGGGAGCTCCAGTGGTGGGTGGGTGATGGTTTCCCTTACAGAAATAGTGGGCATGCTTGGAAGGGAGGCCAGTATTCACTCTATTTGCTTGCCGGAGGTCGTGTTTGAGATGTGGAGGAGGCTCTGCCGGCAGCAGTTGAGTGCACAGGATGCACCTGGCTGCATATTGTGGCTTGAATAATGTGTGCTGCCTAGGTTCAGGAGCCATTCTCACTTCCTACAAGTGGCTGGCTGATGGGGTGAAGACAGCTAGCCTTTGCTCATGGGGTGGAAGCAGAGCTAGAATTTTGCCACATTGTTCTCGGAACCGATTACAGTCCTCTGTTTTGGAGCTGAGTGGAGACTGAAATCAGGGGTCAGACAATTCTATGATCATCTTGGATGCAGACCTCCACTATTTGGTGGAAAATTTTAGAAACCCCTTAAGAGATAAGCATGCTTTATAGGTAGGTAGCGAGAACTAGGATAGCGAAGTACATGTGACATGCACATTTGGGTTTTTTTAGGATAGAAAAACCCCTAAACATACCTAATAAGATGTATTGATTTCAGCCAGAGAAGAATAGTATCTCCATTAACTGAAGAAGTAAAGTTCATCATCACAGATTGGAGAAAGCTTGTTGTTGTAGTGTTAGTTAACTGCAGGAACACACATGGAAAGGTCCCAGAACTTGTCTCGTCTATAATCAGTAACAGTGCCCTCATAGTACTAGGAGCAGAAAGCTGAATGAAACCAGATATTAATGGCAATGAAGTTTTAAATTCCGATTGGATATATATTGGAAAAATAGGTTGAATGCCAGCAGTGGAGGCATGTTTATAGCCGAAAAAAATATGATAGTACTAGTGAGGTTAATACATATTCAAAATGGAAAATAATTTGGGTAAAGATAAGTGGTTGAAGATGGATCAAACATGGTCATTGGATGCTTTCATAGATCTTCTGCCTCAGGAGCAATAGTGATAGAACATTTGAGGGGAAACTTGGAGAATATTTTGTGTATAGACTGAGAGATTCAAGTGATTAGGGCAGTCTACAAGGACAGGGACTCATCTGAAATTGTTCTGAATGCTTTATCCAAAAATTTCCATCAGCAATTAATAAAGAGCTGACTCATGAAGGACATCTTTAATCTGGTGGTGACAAACAGACCTGAATTTTGGAATCAGTTAGGTTAGAAAAGGAAATCTGTGATCATTAGTCTGCTACAGTGTCAGTGAATATGAGTGTGAATAGGATACAAAGAAAGGTAGGAAGATCCTACTGCTTAGCAAGAGTGACAAGAAACAGATTTCAGATTACCTGGGTGATCAACATTAAAATTTTATTCAACAGCTGTGTTAGAAAGCTGCTACAAAAGTAACGAGAGTTCACTGCAAATTTAAAAGCAGCCAAAGCCTCACAGACAAACAAAAGCTGAATGAAGCCAAAATTAGCTAAGGAGAGCCAAACCAACTGGACAGGAAACCCTGAGAAGACTTGGTTTTAGGTTAAATCAGTAAACGAATTGATGCCATCTGTCCAGACACTCTGTGATCGTAATGGCATTGAGATGGAGGATGGCACAGCAAAGGCCAAAATAGTAAATGTCTTTTGGGAAAGCAGTTCGCTGAGGAAGATTCCACTATAATTCCTCCTCTAATTGTTCCACGAATTTCAGGTTGACAAACGTCAGAAATGTGACCATGGGATAGCAAAATAATTGAAATCACTCAAAAGAGGAAATGCCACTAGACTTGATGGGATACCAATACGATTCTGCATAGAGTAAGTGCCACAACTTGCTCCTTTCCCAGCAGTGATGTACCGCAGGTCACTAGGGAAGGAAAGCATTCTTAATGGCTGAATAAAAGTGTGTGCTGTTACTGTTTTCAAGGAGGGTCATCAGACAGATGCACAAAACTATAAGTTTATATCTCTGATGTCAGTCTGTTGTAGAATTTTGGAACATTTTTTACACTCAAGTATTATGACTGTTCTGGAGAATAAAAATCTCCTCTATAGGAATAAACAAGGGTTCTGAAAAGAATGATCATGTGAAACCCTGCTCATTCTGTTCATCTTCAATACCCAGAAAGCAATAGGTACCAGCACTTAAGCCGATGTCATATTGCTTGATTTCCAGAAGGCATCATTCAACACAGTTCTACACTGCTGTCTAATGAATTAAATTCAAGCGTACAAGATATCAGACCAGTTGTGTGATTGGACTGTAGAGTTTCTAACAAACAGAGCATAGCGTGACATCCTCAATGGAGGGAAATCTTCAGACATAAAAGTGACTTTGGGCATATCCCAAAGGAGTGTCGAAGGATCAGGTTTTTTTCACAATGTATAAAAATGATGTAGTGGAGAACATTGTACATTCTGTGAGTCTTTTCACAAATTATGCTGTTGTATGCAGAAAAGTCATAACGCTATAAAATTGTTGCAAAATGCAGGAACACTGTAGAAGATTGATACTCGGCACAGGGAGTGGCAATTGACCCAGAACATAAGTGAATACACTGTTAGACAAAAAAGTGACACACCATGAAGGAATTATTTGCATGGGCCAGAAATTAGTAAGTGTGATCTACATATACAGAGAAACAAATGATTACAATTGCAGAAAATTTGGATGATTTATTCAAGAAAAAGAACGTCACAAATTGAGCAAATCAGTAACACAGTGAACCACCTGTAGCCCTTATGCAAGCAGTTATTCAGCTTGGCATTGATTTATAAGTTGTTGGACATCCTTCTGAGGGATATCGTGCCAAATTCTGTCCTACTGATGCACTGGATTGTCCAGATCTGAAACTGGTTGGAAGGCCCTACTCAAAACGTTACCAATTAGGGGATAGAAGTTCGGCACCCCTCTTGATGCTGTTGGAAAGTAGCAGGCTACGTGCTGGTACTGTGTTTCACCCTCTCCCTTCTTTTTATCCATAACTACAGCAGGTAGATTGTACATGCACTCATTACAGTTATCTACACAACACAGACACACTCAACACTTGATAATAGGTTGTGGAAAGACAATGATAAACCACCTCCACTTTGGCATAATTTAGAACAGCTATGCAGGATTTCTCCATCTCCACCTCTATACCCTTTCCCTAAGAGTGGGACAACTTTGACTTTAACTTGTAACTTGTGTTCATAACATCTCCATAGTGGCAATTTTTGGTTTGATGAACCGTTTCTTATAAGTCTGTTTACTAAATACCTACTACTTTTTCAAAATGCAGTTGAAATGCTTTTTGCAAAGTTTTTGTTAGTGGTTAAGGAGTCTTTCAATACTTTTCTTCAAAGTGGAGCTGTGGCAGCTAATAAATACATACTTTGACGTATAAAAATATTGATTGCAGATGAAAACAGTGAGTGTGGCTCTTGTGCTTTGCCTTAATGTGGGTGTCGATCCACCGGACGTAGTAAAGACACAACCATGTGCCCGTCTTGAATGCTGGATAGGTAAGTAATGATTGAGCTCAAATCTATTACATTCTGTTTTTACTGAATACAAGTTTCATGTATAATAATTAGTAAGTCACTGCTGAAAGAAAACTGTATGCTTGAATTAAACAGTGGAAAGTCCAGTTTGAAATATCAACAATATTGTGAATAGGAACCATTGCTACTCGTCATAAAGGTGACACATTGAGCTGCAGATGGAAAAAACTTTTGCGCTTTGAGCTTCTGGCCAAAGCCTTCTTCAGAAAGGAAAACATGCACATATTCACACAAAAAAGCACATCTCACACACACATGGCACCTATCGTTGGTTCATCTGGCCAGAATGCAACTGTGCCATGTTGAACTGAAGCAGCAATCTGGAGTGGGGTGGCAAGAGGAACTGATAGCAAGGTACAGATTAGGGGGGGGGGGGGGGGGGGGGAGGGACAGAAGTCAGCGCAACCTGGTAGTGTGTATAGGGGCTAGATGGTGACAGGATGAGGCTGTCAGGTGCAGTGTCAGCAGGCTATAGGGAGGGAGAGTGATGGGTGGGGGGAATGGATAAATGGAAGGAGAGGAGCAGAGAAGGGGAAAAGACCAGTGTGTTCATTGGCAGAGAGCATTGCCCAATGAGGATGAGAGGACTGAATAGGCAAGAGGTGATAGGACAGGGGGGGGGAGGGGGGGCTGGAAAAGTTGGGTGGCTAGTGTAGGGGTAGTAGATTACCATCGGTTGAGGCCAGGATGATTTTGGGAGTGGAGAATGTTTTGTGATAAGTCCCACCTGCTTGGCTCAGAAAAGCTGACCCCCTGCGGGTCCGGGGTAAGAATAGGCCCGAGGTATTCCTGCCTGTCGTAAGAGGCGACTAAAAGGAGTTTCAACCGTTTCGGCCTTCTATGTGTTGGTCCCCCTTGGGGTTTGACCTCCATTTTTCAAAATTCTACAGAAGTACGAGCCTTTTGGGGAAGGACACCTTACATGGTGTACCACTGGTCCTAAGTGCACTAAGACCTTGGCACTCAGCATTGCACCGGCGTTGTCACCATACCCATTATTCCTCAAATTGGGCCTAAACGCCTGATGTGTTGTCCAAGTTACGCCCATAGTGCATCTCCATCTGCACCAGCGATCATGATGGACTTTCCATGGCACCAGAAATCCAGCACGGTAGCCAGCCCGTTGTGGTGGGGTCATCATGTACCCTCTAGGTTGTAGCCCCCTGACAACACAGGGATCGTACTGCCGATACCTGAGCTGCACCCTCCCCACGTTGGCCAAGGAGTAGATGCCCGTCTCCTTGGGGCATCAGGACTCCCGGCAATGGTCATCCTGCCAGGTGGCCCTTGCTGCGGCTGGGTGGCGCCCGTGGGGAGAGCCCCTGGTCGGAGTGGGTGGTATCGGGGCGGACGTTTCGCACATGAAACGTCAACACGTATCAGGTCGCTCAGCGGCCGAGTCTTCCAAAAGAAAAGGTACTGTTTCTAGTTCTGGTTCTCCTGCCCTTTCCCCCTTGGCCACTCCATGGGAGGAGGGACAGGCCCGCCGGCTTGGGGCGAAGTACTTCCCCCGCTATTTGGTCTGTTCTCGAACAGATGGGGGGACGTTCGCCACCTCCAAGCCCATGTTCTTTGTTCAGCACATTGAGGACGTCTTCGGGGAAATCGAGGCTCTCAGCAAGATGCGATCAGGGTCCGTTCTTATCAAGACCACCTCTGCCACACAGTCGGCGGCACTCCAGGCGTGCGACCGCCTAGGGGACATCCCAGTCTCCATTGCCCCACATCTGGCACTAAATAGGACGCAGGGGGTTATTTTTCATCGTGACCTCCTGCTACAATCTGATGAGGAGCTCAGGGCCAACCTGGAGCGCCGCGGCGTGCATTTCGTCCGGCGAGTGCAGCGCGGCCCCAAAGACCGACGCATCGACACCGGGGCCTTTATCCTCGCCTTCGAGGGGGACGTTCTCCCGGAGAAGGTAAAGGTGATGTGCTACCGGTGCGACGTGCGACCTTACGTCCCGCCTCCTATGCGCTGTTTTAGGTGTTTGCGCTTTGGGCACATGTCGTCCCGGTGTGAGGCTGAGCCCCTTTGTGGCGACTGTGGACGTCCTCTTCGTGAGGAACATACTTGCACCCCACCACCTCGGTGCCCTAATTGTCCTGGCGTCCACTTGCCTAGGTCCCCAGACTGCCCCGCCTATCAGAAGGAGAAAAAGATACAAGAAATCAAAACTTTGGATCGGCTCTCTTATTCTGAGGCCAGGAAGAAGTTTGACCGCCTTCATCCCGTGTCACTGGCCACTTCGTTTGCCTCAGTTGTGTCCACTCCTTCCGCTGTATCCTCACCTCTATCCTGTCCCCCCTCCGCCTCCTCTGCCCATCAGGGGGCTCTGCCTCCGCCTCCCAAATCCCTCCCTTCCAACTCCTCCTCCCCCGCGGCCCCCACCCCCCCCTGCCCCAGGGGCCACCCTTCCTCCTCCTCCTCCCCCCACGCCACCTGAGAAGCGATCCTCTTCTCAGGCGTCCATCGGGGAAACGTTCCGGACCCCAGCTTCCGAGGTCCGGCGTTCCAAAACGGACCCCGCGCGTGAGGACCTTCTTCGGGTCCAGCCCACCATCCCTGTGCCTCCTCGGCCTTCCAAGAAGGCCTCCAAGAAGAAGTCTCTATCCCCCTCTCCACCCCGGCGCGTTTCATCTGACGCTTCATCCGTGAGTCGCTGCTCCCGGCCGTCCTCAGTTTCGCCGGGACGCTCTGCTGCCAGGCGTTCCGCCGGCCTTTTGTCGGCAAATGCTGCGGCCCCTCCTACACAATCAGGGACAGCGGCCACAGCTGGCGACGAGTCGATGGAACCGGATCCGCCTGCCGTCAGTTGTAGCGTTGTTGCCTCGCAACCTGGCCCTCCGCGGCCATCGAGGTGACCAGCTCTTCCCCGTCTCGTTCCTCCAACTTTTTGACTAGCAATGGCGTTGTTTCATTGGAACATAAGAGGTATTCGATCTAATCGGGAGGAATTACAACTGCTCCTCCGCCTGCACTGTCCGCTCGTCCTTGGTCTCCAGGAAACCAAGTTGCGCCCGACTGACCGTATTGCCTTTTCCCACTATACCTCGGAGCGGTATGACCTTGCCCCTGTGGACGGTATCCCAGCTCATGGTGGGGTCATGTTGCTCGTTCGGGACGATGTCTATTACCATCCCATCCCATTGACCACCCCACTCCAAGCAATAGCTATCCGCATTACTCTTTCTGCTTTTACTTTTTCAGTTTGTACCGTCTACACTCCACCGTCATCTGCTGTTAGTCGGGCTGACATGATGCACCTGATCGATCAGCTTCCCCCGCCGTTCTTATTGTTTGGCGACTTCAATGCCCATCATCCCCTTTGGGGCTCTCCTGCATCCTGTCAAAGAGGCTCACTCTTGGCGGATGTCTTCAACCATCTCAGTCTTGTCTGCCTCAATACCGGCGCCTCGACTTTCCCCTCGGACTCTACTCATACCTACTCCCACTTGGACCTCTCGATCTGTTCTACCACTCTTGCCCGTCGGTTCGAGTGGTATGTCCTTTCTGACACCTATTCGAGCGACCACTTCCCCTGTGTCGTTCGTCTCCTGCACCACACCCCATCCCCACGTCCTTCGCGCTGGAACATACTGAAAGCTGACTGGGGACTTTACTCCTCCCTGGCGACCTTTCCGGACCACGATTTTCCCAGTTGTGACAGTCAGGTCGAATACCTCACGGCTGTTATTATCCATGCTGCCGAACGTTCCATACCTCATACTACTTCTTCTTCACGTCGCGTTTCCGTCCCCTGGTGGAACGAGGCTTGTAGGGACGCTATCCGTGCTCGACGACTTGCTTTACGCACCTTTCGCCGCCATCCTACGTTGGCGAATTGTATTGAATACAAACGACTCCGAGCGCAATGCCGTAGAGTCATCAAAGACAGCAAAAAAGCTTGCTGGGCCTCTTTCACGAGCTCCTTTACCAGCTATACTCCCTCTTCCGTTGTTTGGGGTAGCCTGCGCCGGCTGTCGGGCATTAAGGCCCACTCCTCAGTACCTGGCCTGACCTCAGGTAATGAGGTCCTTGTTGATCCTGTGGCTGTCTCCAACGCCTTTGGCTGCTTTTTCGCGGAGGTTTCAAGCTCCGCCCATTACCATCCTGCCTTCCTTCCCAGGAAAGAGGCAGACGAGGCTCGGCGACCTTCCTTCCACTCGCTGAATCTGGAAACTTACAATGCCCCCTTTACTATGCGGGAACTCGAACGTGCGCTTGCACTGTCCCGGTCCTCTGCTCCGGGGCCAGATGCCATTCACGTTCAGATGCTGGCACACCTTTCTCCGGTGGGCAAAAGCTTCCTTCTTCGTACCTACAATCGCGTCTGGACCGAAGGTCAGGTCCCCATGCGTTGGCGTGACGCCGTTGTTCCTATACCCAAACCCGGGAAGGATAGATACCTTCCTTCTAGTTACCGCCCCATTTCTCTTACAAGCTGTGTCTGTAAGGTGATGGAGCGCATGGTTAATGCTCGGTTAGTTTGGATTCTTGAATCTCGACGACTACTTACTAATGTCCAATGCGGCTTTCGTCGCCGCCGCTCCGCTGTTGACCACCTTGTGACCTTGTCGACATTCATCATGGACAACTTTTTGCGAAGGCGCCAAACGGTAGCCGTGTTCTTCGACTTGGAGAAGGCTTATGATACCTGTTGGAGAGGAGGTATCCTCCGCACTATGCACATGTGGGGCCTACGCGGCCGTCTGCCCCTTTTTATTGATTCCTTTTTAACGGATCGAAAGTTTAGGGTACGTGTGGGTTCCGTATTGTCCGACGTCTTCCTCCAGGAGAACGGAGTGCCTCAGGGCTCCGTCTTGAGCGTAGCCCTTTTTGCCATCGCGATCAATCCAATTATGGATTGCATTCCACCTAATGTCTCAGGCTCTCTCTTTGTCGATGACTTCGCGATCTACTGCAGTGCCCAGAGAACATGCCTCCTGGAGCGCTGCCTCCAGCGTTGTCTAGACAGCCTCTACTCATGGAGCGTGGCAAATGGCTTCTGGTTCTCTGAAGAGAAGACGGTTTGTATCAACTTTTGGCGATATAAAGCGTTCCTTCCGCCATCCTTACATCTCGGTCCCATTGTTCTCCCATTCGTGGACACAACTAAGTTTCTAGGGCTCACGTTGGACCGGAAACTGTGTTGGTCTCCACATGTCTCTTATTTGGCGGCCCGTTGTACACGTTCCCTTAATGTCCTCAGAGTTCTTAGCGGTTCATCTTGGGGAGCGGATCGCACTGTCCTGCTTCGCTTGTATCGGTCCATAGTCCGATCGAAGCTGGATTATGGGAGCTTCGTCTACTCGTCCGCTCGGCCATCCCTCTTACGCCGGCTCAACTCCATCCACCATCGGGGGATACGTCTTGCGACCGGAGCCTTCTACACTAGTCCTGTCGAGAGTCTTTATGCTGAAGCTGCCGAGTTACCATTGACCTACCGGCGCGACATACTGCTGTGTCGGTATGCCTGCCGGCTGTTGTCTGTGCCCGAACACCCCTCTTACAAGTCCTTCTTCGCCGATTCTCTCGACCGTCAGTACGGGTTGTATGTGTCTGCCCTGCTGCCCCCCGGAGTCCGCTTCCGTCGCCTGCTTCGACAATTGGATTTTGCCCTCCCTACCACCTTCAGAGAGGGTGTGAGCCCGACACCACCTTGGCTCCAGGCTCCGGTTCGTATTTATCTCGACCTCAGCTCACTCCCAAAGGAGGGTACTCCGGCTGCAGTGTATTGCTCACGGTTTGTCGAACTTCGTGCTCGACTTGCTGGTCACACCTTTATTTACACCGATGGCTCCAAAACTGACGATGGTGTCGGCTGTGCCTTTGTCGTCGGGACCGCCACCTTTAAATACCGGCTCCTTGACCAATGTTCCAGCTTTACGGCCGAGCTTTTTGCTCTCCATCAGGCCATTCAGTATGCCCGCCGCCACCGCCATTCATCGTATGTACTCTGCACTGACTCACTCAGTGCTCTTCAGAGCCTTGGGGCTCCCTATCCGGTCCATCCCTTGATTCAACGAATACAGCAGTCCCTCCATTCTTTCGCTGATAATGGCGGTTCTGTCAGCTTTCTGTGGGTCCCCAGACATGTGGGAGTACCTGGGAATGAGGCTGCGGATGCTGCAGCCAAGGCTGCAGTCCTCCAGCCTCGGCCAGCCTCCCATTGTGTCCCGTCATCTGACGTTTGTGGGGATGTATGTAAGAGGCTTGTGTCCTTGTGGTGGGATGCTTGGTCATCCCTCCAAGGAAACAAGCTCCAGGCAGTCAAACCGCTCCCAACTGCTTGGACAACTTCCTCCCGACCATCTCGGCGCGAGGAAGTCCTTCTGACCAGGTTGCGGATTGGGCATTGCCGGTTTAGCCACCGCTACCTGCTCTCTGGTGACCCAGCCCCGCAGTGCCCTTGTGGTCAGGCATTAACGGTGCGCCATGTTTTATTGTCGTGTCCCCGTTTTAGTCAATTTCGTGTTGTCCTGTCCCTGCCATCAACCTTACCGGATGTTTTAGCTGATGACGCTCGAGCAGCTGCTCGTCTTCTGCGTTTTATAACTTTAACTGGCTTGACCAAAGACATTTAACCTTTTTACTTATTTCATCTGCATCTTTGTCAGGTCCTTTTGATGTCCCCCCATCCCCTTGAGTTTTAGCAGGTTCCTTGTGCTCTAACACCAGTGACTGGGCGCTAATGACTTCAGCAGTTGAGCGCCCTTAAACCCTAACAAAAAAAAAAAAAAAAAAAAAAAAAAAAAAATCAGAAAAGCTGGTGGTGGAGGGGAGGATCCAGATGGTAGACAGATGGCTGGTAATCATACCAATATAAAAAAACTGGGCAATGTTTGCAATAAAGCTGGTATATGACATGGTTGCTTTCACAGGTGGCTGAGCCTCTGGTGGGGTAGGATAAACCTGTGATAAGACTGGAATAGGAAATGCTGGGTGGGTTGATTTGGCAGGTCTTATACTTGGGACTTCACAGGGATATGATCCCTGTGGCCAAGGTTTGGGGTTGGGAGTGGCATAGGGATGGACTATGATGATGCGGGGTTTGTGTGGGCAATGAACACCACTTTAGTATGGGTGGGAAGGATTTTGGGTAAGATGTCCCTCATTTTAGGACATTATAATAGATAGTCAAATCTCTGATGAAGGACATGGTTCAGTTGTTCCAGTCTAGGTTGGTACTGCTTGACAGTGGGGGTGCTTCTTTGGGAGGATTGTGGGTATGTGGGGATATGGAATGGGAAATCTGTTGGTGGACTATGTTTAGGGAGATACTGCCTGTGTGTGAAGGCCTACAAGAGACCTTCAGCATACAGAGCAATGGAGTTCTTGTCACTGCAGATATGCTTTCCCAGGGTGGCCAATCTGTACGGGAAGAATTTTTTGGTGTGGAAGGGATGGCAGCTGTTGAAACGCAGGTAATCTTGGTGGGTTTAATGTGGACAGAGATGTGGATGGCATCATCAGAGAGGAAGGTGGCATGCTGTGTTGTGGAGAATCTGGTGAAGGGGATGGGAGAGGAGAGGTGGTGTTGGGGTTGTGAAGGAATGAGGACAGGGTGTTTGGCCGAGTCCAGATCGTGAGGATATCACCAATGAACCTGAACCAGATCAGGGTTCAGTGTTGTGGGAGGCTAGGAACGTTTCTTCTAAATGGCCTAGAAGCAGGTTGACATACAAGGGTGCTATGCAAGTGGCCATGGCTGTACTGCAGATTTGTTGGGCTGTGCTGTTTCTTCTCCCACCTGTACCCTGCTATCCCTCCCTCTTCGCTGTTGCGCTCTGGATTGCTGTTTCCTTTCAACATGGCACAGTTACATTCTGGTTGGAGCAGCCAGAGGTAACAGTTATATGTGCGTGAGGGGTGCTTAGTTGTGTGTGTGTGTGTGTGTGTGTGTGTGTGTGTGTGTGTGTATTTTATATTACCCTTCTGAAGAAGGCTTTGAGTGAGAGCTCATGCAACAGTCTTTTCATTTTACTTATCTGCTACTGAGTGAGCAGCAATCTGTCCTATTCATAATATTTTTGTATGATTGAATTTTGTTTTTAACAAACCTTTGTAGAAATATTTGTTGAAAAGCAACACATAAAAGACAATGTTGTTGAACAATAAAAAGTGCACAATCAAGGTTTGTAGAGAGAGGGAGAGAGAGAGAGAGAGAGAGAGAGAGAGAGAGAGAGAGAGAGTGAGTGAGTGAGTGAGTGAGTGAGTGAGTGAGTGAGTGTGCGTGTGAGGGGGGGGGGGGGGAGAGGGAGGGGGAGAGAGAGAGAGAGAGAGAGAGAGAGAGAGAGAGAGAGAGAGAGAGATGTATGTATTTTGCATGTGTCTCACATTTTCAGTTTCAGATTATTGGCTGTATAGCAAATGAGTAAGCTGTAGGATTTGTAGTGTTGATAAATCAGGCACCGGTTATGGAAATAAACATATGCAGTGTAATGTGAACTAAATAATATATTATTCAAAAAAGAAAAGAAAAACTGTGTAGAATTTTTCACTAGATGATGGCTTGATATCTGATACAGCAATTGGGAGAGTAAGACTTTTAGGTATTATTAGCAGTTGTCACATAACTTTTGGGAGTACTTGCAATACGTCATTCCTCCAGCTATGATAATGTTACTTCAATGATTGAGCGGTGTTCTGAGTGTATTTGGCTGCAGTTCAGAGCAGTTCTGGGGCGAAAACATTGCTAGAAGACCACAGAGAATTAAATGTCACAGTACAAGTACTTTAAAACATATATAGCTGTGGCAAATTCATTGTTGCTATTTTGAATCTGATGACTACATCCAAAGCAGCACGCATTTGTCATCTGCTTAGGAAAAATAATTATGTATATATTTATGAATCACTTTAGGGGAACAGAAGTTTATTACATAAAATCACTTTTGAGTGACGCAGATTAGAGTATGGCTGTCCCTTGTGAACACCGTAATTACACTACCACACAAACACTTGAGGTTACACTCATCTGGTATGAGACGCTCCCAGGGAGGGGGAGTCCACTGGGGTCTGAACCGCACAATAACCCTGGGTTCAGTGTGGGGCGGCAGTGGGGTGGGAGGACTGTTGTGGGGTTGTGAACCACTGAGGACTACGGCGGGATGAAGCCTCTCCGTTGTTTTTAGGTCCTGGTTTAATACACAATGGCTGTCCCTACAGAAGGGAAAAAATGCTTCTCATCAAAAAACACTTTTCTTTACCATATCTTTTGTTGTGGTTGGCAGGAGAGCCAACACCGTTTTACTAGAGGAGGCCGAAAGGCACACGTTTTAGCTCACGCAGGCTGGCATGAGGTCTGGAACAGGACAAGGAAATTAGAATTTAGAAAAACGGACGTAGCTGGTGGAATACTTAACTTTAATCCATTAATGATGAACGTCGCTCTTGACGGTACATGATTCACAATATCAATAGTAACTGAATATGGCGCCTTGTTAGGTCGTAGCAAATGACGTACCTGAAGGCTATGCTAAACTATCGTCTCAGCAAATGAGAACGTAAGAAGGCGGTGAACCATTGCTAGCAAAGTCGGCTGTACAACTGGGGCGAGTGCTAGGAAGTCTCTCTAGACCTGCCGTGTGGCGGCACTCGGTCTGCAATCACTGATAGTGGCGACACGCGGGTCCGACGTATACTAACGGACCGTGGCCGATTTAAAGGCTACCACCTAGCAAGTGTGGTGTCTGGCGGTGACACCACATCTTTAACAAAAGTAAAGAACACTACAACACTGAGAAGTAGCTTATGATTCAATGAAGTGAAACATTCTGTATTGTATGCTACTTAGTTTTAGTTGCTATTGTTATTGCTGTTGTTATGAAAATCAACAAGATTGTTTACACACTTTAGGACAAACATAAATATTCTGAGGTAGAAAGTTCTGAGAAGTTGAAACAACCGTTGTGATAACCATGTTAAAAAAGTTACAGGATGAATCCAAATTCCACCGTCAAAATTTTGGATGTTTTCCAGGGATATTTCCTGAGTGATTTGTTACAATGGACCCATGGTTTTCAGTAGCTCGTTATAGAGTAGTTGCATTTTGTTTGATTTCTTACCCCCACTTATCTTTTTATCTCTTTTGAACCGAAAATTTCTGCACAACAGCCAAATGTCAACTTGTTTGGAAACAAACTTCTTTTATCCACTCGCAGAACTTGCTTTTGATAATAGTAATGCACACTCTTTTTCTCTTTGTCCTCAGCGTTCATGATTCAGTCTCAGGCTTGTTTGTTTTAAAAGTTCATTTGTATGCTAACAGTGTAACACAGAGCTGTGGATAGGTTTACTGATCGTGAGTTGTCCATTATACACCTTATGTCTGGATTCATTGAGTGCAATGGAAGGCCAGCTCAATAACGCTATGCATGGATGTACCCTATGCAGTGCACTAATTTTGTATATATCTGAAGTTTATTGAACTACTACTTTGTTTTGCATTCTTTGTTTTGGTGATTGTGTATTAGAGGCTTTTTCACCATTGTAAGATATTTTCACAGAAACAAAGGTAAAAGACAAAAAAACATAATTGTACTATTACTTTGTAATGAGCCACTGAAGACAATGAGTCCCTTGTTCCAAAGTAATCAGGAAATACTCATGAATGCTCTGGAGTTAAGGTTCACCCTGTGGACATTAGCAAAGAATTCATTATGTGGATTCCAGATTATTAATGCCCTCAGTGGCTACAATAATTCCATGGAGACTCATGATATATGAGACCAGCTTTGAATGTGACCACTACTAGATATGATTTAAAAAGAAGCATCCATCAGTGAGTAGGAAGAAAATTGATAGGAAGGAAACCCTGAAATATGGAATACATGGTTTATTATTCAACCAATAAGTCTCAAACGAATACAAAAACAGGTTGCACTGATCAGCAGCCATAACAACACTGATACAACAAGCAGCAGAACAAACATCAAGTATGAAAAAATGAATTGTGATGGGATGAAGTCTGTCAGGAAGCATTATAGAGAAAAACTGAAGCTTAGAATGGATGGAACTCAACTCATTGAAAGTACAAACAAAATCAGCATCCAAAAATATATGTGATAACTGAATAAACTTTGGCACTCATACGTAAAGAAAAAAGTGAAGTTTACAAATTCAGCGTATGTAGCTACCTCAAATGTCTAAACATTACTCAAATGTTACCCATTGACTTTGTTATTTATGGGCATAAGATAAGTCTCAATAGCAGTGGACAAAATTACCAACAATTAGCAAATTATTTCCATTGATTGCAACAGTTCCATAAAGAAGATAATTGATTCGGAACTACCTAATAAGGATGAAATCAGGAGAATAATAATTTGGATGAAGAACCATATGGCATTGGGTAAAGACTTCATAGTTACAGAGGTACTCAGGTATGTAAGAAAGTACTTCATTCGTAAGCTGGCTCAACTGTCTACTTTGACTGACAGCTTTCATTGCTATTTCATTCGTGGCATGAAGTACTGGACACCTGTCTCACACCTGGTTACAGTTCAGATTACAAAATCAGCTGGCTTCTTTTTAAGATGCTCTGAGCATTTATGAGAGATTTATTTTTGGATTTGAGTTTGGTTAACATTCAACCAGTGTGAGATCCATTTTGTTCACTGTCTGGTACTTAACCCTCAAGTACTTTATCTTCCAGATAGCTGTTGAGTTTTATACAACTTTAATTGGTGATGATCCAGTACCATATGATGCACCTTTGTGAATTACTTCTTTAAAATAAAATGGGACCTTAATTAAATTCAACTGCCAATTTCCTCACTGTTGAAAATGAGAAAGCAGCTTTGTCGTGAACCTTCAGAAACGTTCAGTTTCCATTGATGCTAAGTCATCCAAGGTTGGCTAGGTGTTTTATGTGAACAAAACACATACAACAGAAGTTCTTTCAAAAAGCTGTATGAGCAAAACTATTCTTCATATGAAGTTGGCATTTTATACATGGAAAATCTCTAGTGACTATTGTGGGTAGATTGTATCAAAGCATCTTCCACAACTCCAGTTACATAGATTTCTTATAGAACACTTTTTCAAGACAATAAGAGCTAATGGATCTATTTAACATTAATATAAAGGAAATTGAGGCAATAATAAAGTGTATGAAGTGTAAGAATTCATGTACTTATGATTGTATACTGCTCAAAAGAATTAGGGAAACGTGACTTTAGGTGTCTGCCACACTCTGCTGAGGAATAATTGAGGGCTGGATGTGTTACGAAGTTATACTTTTGCCTTTTACAAATTAAGTTCACTACAAAACATTATTACATCCTTGTTCACTTACATAACAAGTACTGAACTGTCCAACAAGTGTACAAAAACAAAGTGGAAACAATCTTTCACCCCTCATTCTTGATGATTTTCATTGGACTCTGAGAGCTTCAATAACATGTATGCCTTCCTTGGGCATTTATCAATGCCTGACTGCTTCCTGGCATGCTCAGTGCAAGTCTACAGAGGCCACCCTGTGTTATCCATTTCCATTCTTCAATGAGTGCCTTGAGAGTTTTTGAAGAGTCTGTGGTGGAATAGGACAACCATGAACATGTCTCTGTCAAGCATGTCCCACACGTGCTTGATGAGGTTTATATCAGAACTTACTGCTGGCCTGCCATTACTTCAATATCCAGATTTTGCAAGACATCACTGGCGATGTGTGTAACATGGGCCCTGGCATTATTGTGGATGAGAAGAAATTCAGGGCCACTACCATATGCAACAGCCACAACATTTTCCAGCAGGATATGTTCAATGTACTGCCTGACAGTAAGGCGATTATGGGCAACAACAAGATCTGTATGGCTGCCAACACTGATGCCTCCTCTCACCATCACACAACCTTGGCTGAATCTGGCAATTTCCTGGACACCGTTTGACATGTAACACTCGACAAGGTGTCTTCACACACGTACATGGCCATCACTTTGCATCAGAGGAAATCTGGAATGTCTGTGAATAACACGTTTCACCAGTGACAAAGTTGCCACTTGATGTGTGAATGACAGAACTGAATGCAAATTGCAGGTTGTTGCCATGTCAAGTGAGGCACTCAGACATGATTTATGGGTCATAAGGTCCTTTCTCATAACCTGTTCTGTACAGTCTGGTTGGACGCAGCAGCTCCAGTGGCCTTTCAGAGATCATCTTGCAGTGCTCTGATGGTAACTATACAGTGCTGCAATGCACAGATGGCCAGATATGGGTCTTCACAAGTGGTTGTAATACATCCTTGACCTTATCCAACTCACCTTGTGTACTGACTTGTCTCCCTTAGCTTGCTAGCAACCTATGGATGACAGATGGAGAGATGCTGGCATCTGGAGCAACACAATGGATAGTCCATCCTTCGTGGATCAGACTGCCCTGCAACTTGCACTGCGTTAAGATGCCGCATTGCATGTGCTTGACTGAACACAGTGAGTACAAATGACAACTGTCTCCTGTGTACCTCATTAGAGAACAAAGGGACACCAGTACACAGTTCCTTTTGAGGTATCAATGATACTGTAATGCATAAAACAGTCAATAGATGGTGAATTACTTTATTTGTTGCATACATTGAAAGTGCACCTCTTTTGCTATGCAGTAAGACCACAGGTACTGTCTGTATCAAAATAGAGTTTACATACTGGATGTTGATACACTTGTTCCCTAATTATTTTTGAGCAGTGTATTTGTTCAGCCCATGTTTGCGGTATACTTAAGTTATTTGTGTGTCATAACTTTTCATCAGTGTTTGCCCAGATAAACTTCTTCAGGAAAAAAGTACTTGTTACCCACAGGCACACAGCATTGAAAAGGCTATTTGTAATGGAGGAATTGTCTATTTCTGTGAGCACAGTGGTTGGACATATTCACATTGCTATTTTAGAAATGGCTATTCAGTTGACCAGACGCTATTTCTCGTACAAGAAGGTATTGATAAAACACAGCAACAGTCGAGTATCTTCTGTTTTGATATAAAGGGTTTTGAATATGGTGACTGTAGTACGTTGCAAAATAAATTAAAACATCATGAAATTAGAGGGAAGGCATTCAGTTTCTTGCAGATGTATCAGGGTGCTTTGGCTTATTTCTTTACAAAGTGTTTTTTTAGTGTTTTGCAGTTAACAATGTTACTTTTTACGATAACAGTATTATGAAAAGGATAGTTACTATACACCATATAGCAGAGGTGCTGAGCTGCATATAGGCACAACACTGTCATGCAACTCACACCCACATGACCATATTCCCTTGGTTGCCAAGGCCTTGGCAACTAGAGAATGTGGTTGTTTGCTGTTGTTATGTGTGACTTATAGGCAGCTTATCAGCTGTTCTTGTGAAGATCTCATACTTTCTCCACAAAATAAAAGCAGCACCAAAAGGAAATTATTATTAAGTATGGAATTTCATGAGTGGATATCTGTTGGTGATTGCCAGTTTTGTTTATCTAGTGGTCATTTCTGCATAACTTAATACTTTTTGTGGTGTAACCAACATTTAATATCCCACCAGGTAACTTGCCACTCTTTGGTGGATTCGTGCTTGGCTACCACGGGGCCCCAACCTTTGCAGCATTTTTTCCCTTCCGTGCTGCATGTCTCTCCTCTTGCTCTTCTTTTCCCGCTCCCTTTGGGAACTTGTCTGGGATATTGTTGGGAATGTTCTGCATTCTGTCGCTGATGTGTGACTGGTCTCACCTTTGTTTTTCGCTCCCTTTTCCTTTCTTTGTTTCCATTCTCCTCTTGTTCCTCCGCTTCGGCATTTGAGGATCCTCTTTTTTTCTTCTTCCTCCCTGTGCACTCCTGAAGGGTGACTCACATCTGACGCATAACAGGTGACTGGGTAACGCGTAGTTCCTAGCTGCAGCTTGACAGGTAGGGTTCGCATGTACCCCCTGGTACAGGCCAGGCCCAGGGAGAGGTGATTGCCTGAGCTGTAACATTCCCAAATTGCCGATTGGTCCCTCTGTCAGGTATTCGGGAAGTGGAAACAGTCACCTAAGGCGGGTGCACCCCCCTTGTAAAGGGGCCCCCAGTTGGAAGGAGCGCGCCATCGGAGATGCTGGCAATCATAGGGGATTTCCTCACGATGAGTCAGTCATCTTCCCACTCAAGGTCTACAAAACGTAAACATAATGAGGCTATTGATTTGAAGGCTCTTCTCACTGCCCTACGGTTCCTTTTGGTCTCACGTACTGTATATGGTCAGTCCTTCGCCACTGTCAATCCGTTAATTATTCAGAAAGGTGTTGATGCAATTGCTGGCCCTGTGAAATCCTGCTCTCATCCCTGTGAAATCCTGCTCTCATTTACGGAATGGCACTTTGCTTTTGGAGACAGATTCTGATTCTCGAACACAACTACTGCTTGCTGCCTCACTTTTCCACGGCTACCCTGTTCGTGTCGAGGGCGACAGAACTTTGAATTCTTCCCATGGTGTAATTTACACCAGGCTGCTTGACAGTCTAACTGAGGCCAAAATACAGTCTTAACTCTGTGATCAGGGTGTCATTGCCATCCATCATGTAATGAAAAAGGTGGATTCCCCCTTAGTGCCCACCCGCACTCTTTTCCTCACCTTTGATAGGGTGGTGCTGCTGTCCAAGCTCAAAGCAGGCTACGAAATTATCACAGTTTGACCATACATTCTGAACCCGATGCGCAGCTACCAGTGTCATTGTTGTAACCACACTTACATAACTTAACATCTTGTCGACACCCAGCCAAATGTATAACCTGTTACAGGGATGCACATGAGGGTGATTGTTCGCCTCCTTCTCCTGACTGTATCAACTGCAATGGCGGCCATGCCACCTCCTCTCGGGATTGTCCCATGTATCTAGATGAGCAGGCTGTCCAAGAGATTCGGGTAAAGGAAAAAGTGCCTTACCCAGTAGCTCACAAGTTACTGGCTAGTCGCAAACCCTATGTTCTCCCATCTGGCACCTGTAGTTCTGTTCTTGTTACCCCTCACTCCATAAAGGACATGGCCACGCAGACATGTGACCTCAAATTTGGCTCTGAGGTTGTGAAATCGCCCAGTGTCAAGGTAGCATCACCATCCCCCTGTCCCGCTGTGCAACAAACTGTCAAACTCTCACTTCAAGGGGCGAAGCCACCAACTACGCAACCATTAGGCAGGATAGGACAGGAGAAGCACTCCTGTGAAGACTTCCTCCAGCCAAACAACACCCGAGTCTTCCTCTACCAGGAAAGGCTCGAAGTAGTCTGTTAAAGGCAAACAGTCTTCACCTTCACCAACTCAAAGATCCTGTTCGACAGTGTCACCACGTGGTATCTTAGCCCGGCTGGTCTCTGTCTCACTGGTGCGCACCACCAACCGTTTTTCAGTGCTGAACTTTACAGACCGATCACACAAGCAAGCCGATGATTGTGTGGACCCCATGGAGCAGGATCCTTCTGCTCCTGTGCCCTGTAGTAGTGACTCTACACCAGCTGTCACTCGGCGGCCCCTGAGTTGACACCCCTCCATTTCTTCCTCCTCATGACTGTCCACCAATGGAATGTTCACCGCCTTCGGTCCTACAATGTGGATTTATGGCTGCTTTTAGCATTGCAGCATCCCCTTGTACTTTGTCTTCAGGAAACGAAATTGCACCCTCATGACCGCTTTGAGTTTTCACAGTACTTACCGATTCGTTTTGACCTTCCCCCTGAGGTCAGCATTCCATCTCATGGAGGCGTCATGCTGCTCATACAGGATGACATTCATAGTCAACCCATCTTCCTGACTACCCATCTTCAAGCTGCTGCAGTTCACCTTTTCCTTCCCCTGACTTTCTCCCTCGGTACCATTTATGTACCGCCATCCTTTGATGTCACTAGGGCAGACTTTCTTCACCTTATTGGGCAGCTACCTCCCCCATCTTTGCTACTCGGTGACTTTAATTAGCATCATCCCCTCTGGGGTTCACCCAGGACCTGTCAGAGAGGCGCCCTCTTGGCTGACCTTCTGAATCAACTTAACCTCTTCTGCCTTAATGCTGACGCATCCACTTTCCTTTCCGACTCCTTGCACACCTTTTCCCATTTGGACTATTTGCACTGCCCAGCTTGCAAATCATCTTGAGTGGTCCATTCTTTGTGACACCTACTTGAGCGACCATTTCCCGTGTGCTCTCCGTTTGCTGCCTCCTACCCCATCCTGCATGCACACCCAAATGGCAACTTACTAAGGCTGACTGGCAGCTTTACTCCTTCCTGGTGGCCTTCGCATAGCAAGATTGCCCCAGTTGTGATGACCAGGTGGACTATCTCACCAGCGTTATCCTTACTTTTGCAGAACATTCCATTCCTCGCACTTCCTCTTTACCACATCGTTTTCCAGTCCCTTGGTGGACTGAGGCATGCCGCGATGCAATTCGCGCATGGAGATGTGCTCTCTGCGCTTTCAACTGTCATCCTACGATAGCAAACTGCATTCATTATAAACAGATGCATGCAAAGTGCTGTCGTGTTCTTCAGGAAAGCAAACGAGCTAGATGGCTTTCCTTCACTATTTCTTTTAACAGTTCCACCCCATCCTCTGTCTTGTGGGCCAACCTCCGACGGTTCTCTGGGACCAAGATCCATTCCCCAATTCCCTGCCTGATACTAGCAGACGATGTTATCGTGGACTCTATTGCTATCTCCAACACCTTGGGCCACCATTTTGTGAAAGTTTTTGAGCTCTTCGCACTATCACCCTGCCTCCCTCCATCAGAAACGAGCAGGGGAGGCTCAGTTCTACAATGCTGCTTTTACTAGGAGGGAGCTCAATCATGCTCTCAGTTCATCCTGATCCTCTGCCCCAGGGCCGGACACCATCAGCATTCAGATGTTGCAGCACCTTTCTCTTGCATACAAGCACTTTGTGCTAAACACATACAATCACATATGGGCAGAGGGCACATTTTCCGGATGCTGGCGTGAAGCCACCATCAGACCCATACCTAAGCCTGGCAAGGACTTACTTCTAGCTACTGCCCTATCTCTCTTACCAGTTGCATTTGCAAGGTGATGGAACATATGATTCATGCCCAGCTGGTATGGTGGCTCGAGTCTCACATTTTACTGACGAATGCACAGTGTGGATTTTGAGCACGGCGTTCTGCAGTTGACCATCTTGTTACTGTGTCTATCCATGTCATGAAAGGCTTTCTGTGGAAATCACAGACTGTGGCTGTGTTTTTCGTTATGGCGAAGGCCTACGACACCTGCTGGAGAACTGGTATCCTCCATACTCTTTACACATGGGGCTTCTGTGGCCGCCTGCCCTGTTCCCTTCAGACATTTTTACTAGATCCGAATTTTCAAGATGCATGTGAGTTCTACCTTGTCGGACACCTTTATCCAGGAAAACTGTGTGCCTCAGAGTTCTGCCCTGAGTGTCGTCCTTTTTGCTATCACCATTAACCCTGTCATAGCCTGTCTCCCACTGGGCATCTCCGGCTCCCTTTTTGTTTACAATTTTTCCATCTATTGCAGCTCTCCACAGTCTTGTCTCACCGAGCAGCATCTTCAGCACTGTCTTGATGAATTTCTGGCGACACAAATGGTTTCTTCCACCTTCTATAGATCTTGGGCATGTTGCCCTTCCATTCATTGAAATTACTAAATTCCTGGGGCTCATGCTCGATAGGAAACTATCTTGGTCTTCCCATGCGTCTTACCTGGCAGCCCATTGTATGCGGTCCCTCAATCTCCTACGTGTCCTCAATGGTACTTCCTGGCGTGCCGATCGAACCACCCTCCTCCATTTGTACCGGTCCCCAATCCATTCGAAACTCTACTACGGGTGCTTTGTTTATGCATCTGCACGCCATCCCTCTTATGCCGTCTCAACACTATCCACCATCACGGAATCCGTAGGGCCACGGGCGCCTTTTACACCAGCCCAGTTGAGAGTCTGTATGCTGAAACTGCTGAACTGCCACTGCCCTACCACTGTGACTTTCTACTCAGCAGGTATGCATGCCATTTGTCTGTCATGCGTGGCCACCCCTCCTATGCCTCCTTCTTTGATGATTCCTTTGATGATCAGTATGGAGCTCGTTCATCTTCTCTGTTACCTCCTGGAGTCTGCTTTCGCCACTTGCTACAGCAGCTTAACTTCACACTACCTGCAACTTTCCTAGTGAGTGTGAACCCTTCACCACCTTGGCTTCATGAAGCAGCCCATGTTAACCTTGGCCTTCATTTGCTTCCTAAGGACACTACTCCAGCCTCAGTCTATCACGTCCAATTTCATGACCTTCGCATGGGACTTGGCGATAGTACCTTTGTCTACACTGATGGCTCTCGCACTGACTGTGGGGTTGGGTATGCATTCGTCATTGGCACCCATGTCTTTCGATATCAGCTTCCGGCACACTCCTCAGTATTTACAGCCGAGTTCTTCGCCTTTTATCATGCCACGGTGTACATCCGGTGACACAGGCTTTTCAATTGTGTCCTCTGCTCAGACTCACTGAGTGCTTTCCAAAGTCTATGTGCGCTGTTCACTGTTCATCCCTTAGTGCAGTGGTTTCAGGAAAACTGTCACTCACTCACTCATTGTGGAGCCAGTGTCATGTTTATTTGGGTCCTTGGTCATGTCGGTCTGCCAGGAAATGAGAAAGCTGACGCTGCTGCCAAGGCTGCAGTCATCTTACCTCAGCCCGCGAGTACCTGGAGTAACTGTATTCCCTCCAATGATCTCTCCATTGCCGTTTGTCAGGAGGTGGTGTCCCTTTGGCATCGCCAATGGTCCTCCCTTCATGGGAATAAGCTTCGGCTTATTAAGCCTCTCCCGGCGCCTTGGACGACCTCCTCTCAACCCTCCCATCGGGAGGAGATTATTTTAACTCTGCTGCATATTGGGCACTGCCTTTTTAGCCATCGTCATTTGCTAAGTGGCACTGCCCCACCACTTGTACACTTTGCACCCAAGTTTTAACTGTCCGCCACTTCCTGCTGGAGTGCCCTTTTTTTAACAATTTATGTTCCAGCTCGGGTTTGCCGTCTGATTTATCAGCCGTTTTAGCGAATGATGCGCGGGCTGTTGACCACGTTTTACTTTTTGTCCGTCGAAGCAATTTGGCGAAGGCCGTTTAATTTTTAGTTTTGGACCTCCATTTCTGTGTGGTGTTTTTTTAGCCCCCTTTCCACCTGCCTGTTTTTAGCTGTCTCCTGTTCTGTCCATTGGGACTTATGTATAGTCGTTTAACTCCTCTCTGTGCTCAAGTTCTATAATTTTTACTTGCGTGCGTATGACCCCAGTTGTTCTTTGCACCCTAAAGCAAAACAAAACAAACATTTAATATTATTAGTGCAACAGAACTACATGGCATACATTTATGCATCTGTTTTGTGGAGATTTGTGTGTTAACAACATTCATAAATTCGTATTGTGTATAGACAGATAAAGAAGGGAATAAAAAATAAATGAAATATATTGTGTTTTGTCTTTCAGGCTGTAGATGTGCATATTGGGGGGGGGATTAGTTCTGGAAGCCTTACACTTTGAATAAATAAATTTTTATTGTTTAAAAAATTTGCTTCATTTTTCATGTTTTCTGAATCATGCTGGAATCTTGAAACAACATTTTCATTTACTGCCCACATACTTGGCGTCTCCTAAGGAGAAGAGTTACCATGGTTTGTTTGTTTTATTGTGTACATCTTATTCCACAAGTGGGATTCAATTATCTGAAATGTTTTGTGTTCATGCAAGTAACAATAGCCTAACGGTGACTTTTTTGTGAGTTAAACTTTTGCAGAAACTGTACATGCATTTCTTTATTTTTTTAAAGTCTTATACCTTCCAGAAAATAAAATATTTTTGAAACTGATGGTAGAATCAACTAAAGTAAAGAAAGGTGACTCCTGCACCTAAACAGATGCAACTAGTAGTTTCACCACAAGGGCCGATTAGTAAAAGAGATACTTTTGAAATTAATGTGTTTGACTGTGAATTCCTTGACATCGGCTTATTGGGTATAGATTTACTACCTAACATTGATATATGAAAATTTGTGCTGGACTGGGATTCGAATCCGGATTTCCTGCTTAGTGTCAGCAGTTGCCTTAACTGCTTTGGCTATCTGTGCACAGCCCCAGACCGACCCAAACCTCTGTATATCACACTGTCTACATCATTATATAGTCGTCAGTATTAGGTAGTAAATCTATATCTAATACAGCTGATGTCAAGGAAGCCACAGTCAGTGAATTACTTTTGAAAATATTTCATACAGCTGTGCATTGTCAATGGTGTCTGTTCTTTCAGATATGAATGTAAGTAGCAAAAGAGACATTGGGTAACAAAGGAACTGTTAGCGGCATCTTCCTCTTGACTGGAACAGTCCTAGTCCTTGGAGGAGGAGGAGGACAGCTTTCTTCATCATGTCTACATATTTATTTCTCAATACCCTGGTAGCAAACACATTCCTTCTAACGAAAGACTAGTTTGTTGATACCGTCACTGTAGAATGACTGACTTCATTGACGGAGCCACATCCTCACCTCTGCTTCCATTCCTTCATCAGTATCACAGTGAAGTCCTCGAAGCTGCTCTTTAAGTTTTGGAAACGGATGGGACGAATGAAAATCAAATGGGATGAAGTCAGGACTATATGGAGGATGATCCATGACAGTGAACCCAAGGTGGCAGATTGTTGCAGATGTCGCAATGCTTGTGTGTGGTCTGGCATTGTCATGTTGAAGAAGAGAGTGTGGATGAACTCTTCGAATTTGAAATTCTATTACAGCACACTGTTTCTCATGCACCAACATAGTTATGTTACACAACACCATATTACGCACTACAATTCAGAATCTTCTAGTAGCAGAGGCTGCAAATATGTAGACATGAAGAATAAAAATGTTGAACATTAATAACATTTGTTTTATTTTTTTGATGAAAAATTTGGAGGCATTACTTTTGAGCACACACTCATACTTGTCATGTCTGCTTTATGTCACCTATAATAAACATGGCAATGTCTCAGCACCTTTGTGATACCTAAAATACCAGGAAATTCAACACTAAATGTCCTATGTGCATCCTGAAGTACATACTACAGACAGACATATGGCAGAGTGATGCTATTTGCTCATGAGTCACATGATACACTGCTCCTTGCCAAGGCACATCACTCTGCCACCCACTTTCTTACATGCACACTACCATTGTCATGTAAGGAAATGTCTAAAGACCTCAGGTTTTGATGATGACACATTTTCAGCAGTTTTTCATATAAGTGGTATATTTTGATTCCATCACTGCAGCTGTTTACAACTTTTTGCTTTTCAGCAGATATGTTTGCCTGTCTGTTGAAAAATAGTTATAAATTTTATTGTTACATTATTTTAGTGTGCAGCTGTTGAAATATTCTGCCTCAAAGATGTTAATTTTGTGCAGATCCTCTGTCAATGAGCCCACAGAAGGCCCTGGAAACTATTGGGTCAAATCTTCAGAAACAGTATGAGCGCTGGCAACCTCGAGCACGGTACAAGCAGAGCCTCGATCCTACTGCAGAAGAAGTGAAAAAGCTGTGTACCTCACTACGTCGAAATGCAAAAGAGGAGCGTGTTCTCTTCCATTACAATGGACATGGAGTGCCCAAACCTACCTCAAATGGAGAAATCTGGGTTTTCAATCGGGTTAGTATACTGTCATTTCTTTTTCTTTCCACCATTGAATCACTGTGTTGCATAAATTTTACCTTTTTTTGTACGGTGGCGAAAAGGGTAATTTCTCTACTTAGAGAATTTTTTATGATATTGGCTGGTAATTTTCAGGGCACTTTAGACTATGTTTAAAGAAAATGGTTTCCATTACACAAAAACAAGGAGGAAAGTAACTAAAAAATACCATGAAAGGTGCCTAAAAACGTAATATGAAAATTTAGATTCACATTTAGTACATTCAGAGTTGGTAGACAGTGGTGACGCATATAATAAAAAAAGATTCTACAAGTGACCTTCCACCTCATAATAAGGAATAATGTAGCAGTTAGAACTACTATAACTCTGAAAGATGATGGACAACTGTAATAACTGATGTTGAAGTAATTACAGTGTTTAATGTTTTCAGATTGTTTTGCAGAATCATGGTCATGATATTAACATACATTACAGTGAACATTGATTTTTCTTCTAAGAAATAATTTGAACACTATGTTTATGGTATTAACCAACAGAGAAACATCATAGAGCATGTAAATTTAGAATAAAAACCATGTTTAGAAATTGGTTTGGAAGAAATGGGTGATCAAAATTACCCCTAAAGCTAAAAATTTTGAATGAGACAGGAGACGAATGGGCAGCCGTTGCAACAAATACTGTAGGTTTTGCAACAGACTGTACTGATGTATTCTTTAAGTGAAGACAAATAAGAAGAAGAAACTTTGCTCTCTGTGGTGGCATAACCACTCTTGCTGCTTTGTGGTGAATCCTGCATGTTTGAGCCAAAGTATCACCCTTAACAGTTCTACCACTTTGCTGTTAACATAACTGTTGCATCAGTCACTACAGCTGCACTTAGTTCTGCTATAAACCCAGCTGCTAAATTTATCCCACAGTCAATGCTTCTGTCACTGAAATCGACTATGGCTACTTCCTGAGAGTTCTCATACTCCTTTTCTCTCATTACTATCTTATTTTTGAGGAAGAACTGTTTGATTCTAAATGCTGTAAATCATTTAAATTTTAAAGCTATTGACTTGGTTACTGTCAAGACTTCGAAGAATTTCTGTTTCTTGGTTTGTGTTCTTTATAGCTTGTAATTTGTATTTACGTATCTGGAGCAGAATGACAAACATTTCAGATTATTATATGCTTTACAAGTCCACTTGTGTATCTTATGCATAGATATATGTAGATCTTTATTAATTTAAGTGATGAAATGCTGCACCAGTTGTGTTTTTCGTGCATAGCACAGTGTGTTTTAGGAATTTATTTCCATTTTCAAGAACCAACCATCCAACCATTATTGATTATAACATTTAAACAGCATTTCCCATCAATATTCTCTTAAAATACCTGTTACTTTTATGTAATTAAAGCTTAAAAACCATTAAATATCAAGATCTCATCACGTGATCGAAAATGCTCTGTTATTGGCTGATGCTCTGGTGATAAGACTAGGATAAGATGAAGCTATGTGTATGTTCTAGGAGCATTAGCCAAAGTTACGAGGTTTTTACATACTTTTTCTGCAAGCAGTTTGGCTGTTTAGTGATGGAAAATGGAATTACAACTTTTAAGTAACAGTAGAAAGGAATTTTGTGAACAGTGATTGTGAAAGCCTTGCAAAAGTTGATACCTTTAATCTCCTCCCATTCAGAACGGCAGTAAGTGCAAGGATGGACATTCTTTTCCCTGCTCCCTGCAACATCATTAAACTTGCTCAAAAGTGAGGAATTGTAGAACTTTAGCAAATGGGTCCCTATATTATAACTAGACTGTGAACTATCAGTCATGAGCTACAGCCCAAAACACAATAAAATTATTCCTGGCTAAACTTGATGCTGATTTCCTTTCTAGAAGACGCTCAGCAGAGATCTTGCACACTGCAGGTGTTTGGGGGCCTAACAGGTAGTGCATCCAACAGCAGATCAAGAGATCACATGTTGAATCCAGGAAGGGTCATATATTTTAAAAAGTTTTATATAAAATATGAAAATAATGTTAGCAAGAACTGTTTGTGCAGTTGTTTCGATTGTGGGCTTTAGTATATACAGCTGCACATTAGTCTTAGTCTGAGAAATTGACAACAGAGGATAAATGCATTTACTTTGTGAACAAACAATTCAGTTTTTTGGAAAGCATTGCTAGTAGTGAAGATGCCACCATATGCCCCCATTACAAAGAGTTGTAGGACGATGGGTTATATGGAGAGATATAAAGTGTGTACAACATGCAGGTGACACAAACATAAGGGCTGTGATATTTGTGAGTGTAAATTAATGTTAGCATCTGAAGTATACTTATTTCATCTTTATGTGAAATGATGAAACTGCAAAATTTTAAACAATAAAGATCCTAGCTGGACAGTAAAAAGATAAAAACCTTATTTCTAATAAAGTAAAAAGTGTGTGGTCACATAAACTAGAAAATATCTTGTTGAAAGTGATGTGTGTGAACAGTGACTGAAAAAGTAAGTGTGTGTAAACAGCAAGGAAAACACAATAATATTCTGTTTCTGATTAGTGTGGTGAAGTTTTGAAATTGTGATTTGGTTTTCTTATGAGAGGACTGTCAAGTCATTTTACAAATAAGTTAAAATGTGCTTTTGCGTTAGATTTGGACCAGCAATCTATGGTCATCATCTTATAACATTTGACCATCTATTGCTCTAACAACTGAGGTACTGAATAATTTGCATGTGCTTTGGTAAAATAACAGTTTTCACTAGGAGTTTAATTTTGTTGAATGGTGCTGTATTTCGTTGTGACAGCGAGAGAACATATTTGGGAGGTGAGTTAATGTTAACTTCACAGTGCAACACATTTGTAATTAAGTTGGTGAACTTGTGCATCAACATGGTGGCAATTTTTCAGTACAGTGCAACTACATTTTACACATCTTTTCATTCTCTGGAATACTCAAAAACAACTTTTCAGGAGTTTTTATAGATATATTTGTATGATATGGCAGTACATGCTATTTGTAACCTATTGTCCGAAACGTAAATTACAAAACTCAACATTACTGTGGATTAGCATTATGACAGTAGGAGCAGCAAGCTAGTTAGTGATGTCACATCCATCACATGACTTGAATAGAGCTTTTAGTGGGCTTCTAAATTATTTGAATTTTGTTTCCATTTTTGTAAAAGAATACTGTAATTCAAGAGGGGGAAAAGCACCTTAGGAGCATAAAATGACATAAGTAATCATAAAATACAACTTCCAGAAAACAGTCAAATACCCTATGCTAATGTAAACCTCTACAGTCCTTTAAAATGAACCTTAGTTCTGAAACATGTTGTGTTAAGCATAAAAAAAATGTAACTGGTGTAGCATTTTATTATTTAAATCATTACTGACACAGTTACAGGCTTTGGAAAACATTGTTTATGATGAATGAAATTACATCCTTGTCATATAAATTTCAACTACTACAGCATATGCAAGTGAGATTACCATGGCATTGTACTGCTCTTGTGTACCTATTACTATGGACCTTTTCTTTTGTTTTTGATTCTCAAATTTGCAGCCCAAAGTAACAGCAATGTTTTCAGTAAATATCATATTTGAATCACCTGCTGCTAGTTGGGAAGTACTTTAATGCTTTAGAAGTTATAGTCCCAGTGTTGAACCTGTTAATTTTGAACAACAATCAGAAATTAGGAAAGGCAGTCACTCATCAATAGATGAGGGATGAGGTGCACATAGATAAGTAATGAATCATAAAATTTTAATACTGTTTGAGCAGCAGTATCAATCTTTTTTTGGTTCAACTCTTTCTCTCTCTGTAAGAAAGTTCTGTCTTTCATTAGATTAACACTTACATTATTCATGTCAGTCTGAATCTTTACAGATAACTGTGCCTTGTGAAGCACAGTGTGTCCCATTTCTCTTGTTGTTGAAATGGAACTTCCCCTTCCCACTTCCCCATCCTGTGCATTCTGCACTGAAGTATGGAGCTCCCTCTCTCCATTCCTTTCCCCAATACTCAAGTGATAAAGAGCCTCTTTTTATCAGAGGTATTTTTTCTGAACACAACATAACATTGTGGTTCTCTTCCACCGTAGAGTTCTGCTCTGCATTCCTAACAGATATTGCTTGGTGAGGACTGTAGGATTTACATTTTAGAGATCCCTCTCAAGCCTGCTCTCATCTTCTTTGCAGAGTAGGCCAAAATCTAATCTACCGAGGTGAACTCTGAGCAATACAGTGCAGATTCTGTATGCCTTTGAAGTCTGTTGTTGAACATTGTGATAGCCTTTGAAGTTTGAGTGGACCCCCTTCTCTGCATTCAAGGAAATCCATTCTATCAGTTTTTATAAAATTTGGTGTGATGGGCATTAATCCAGTACTCGAATTAAAAGTTTTGAAACTTGAAAAATATTTGTAGTACCTGAGTAGTTGGAATAATATAGTCTTCATGAACAGCAATAAAAGACCTTCGAATATTTGGTTAACTGTCAAGTTGTTTGGGTCTTGGAAATCAGAGATGTCAGCCAGCCACTCTAGGTTCAGAAACCACTGATTACTAACCATAGCTGACACTACTAGGATTTTTTTTTTTTAAATGATTTGATCTCACTTTCGGCTGTTAGTAAGATGAAGTCCTTTAAAAATTATAGATGATGTGGACCCATACTACACGAAAATAATTGACTACTGGGGATGCAGTGCAGGCTTTCAAAGCCAGTATTAACTTCCTTGCTGATTTTAGTTACGTAGGCATTGGACTGTGATCTAAGGCACATAAACGTACCTTAGATTATGAGCTAATGCCTATGCAACTAAAATCTCTAAGGGAAAACTACTGGGAGTAGATCATAAGACTTGTTACTGCCAGACGTTAACTTACAAGAGTCTTTGTTGACATTTAAAAGGCAGATTCTATGCTAACTGAGTGTGATCCTTCCTTTCAAGATGCTATTTTAGATATTTTAGAAAGTCAGAAATTTCCCTCAGAGCATGTTATTCCAAAGGAGTCTCAACTTTGTTTGCTATAGTTTCAAGTAGTATCTTGTCCACAGTCAGAAGTCCTCTCCAGTACTTGATTTTTGTGGCCATTTTCAATTTTCTGTCCACACTCTAGCCCCACAACTAAAATCTGTCTCCCGTAATTAGCACGTAGGACGCTGAAAGAATCAACAAAGAAAACTGGTTATGCCTTTTCTCATCTTAAAAAACTGTATATATTTCTTTTAATCATCGCCGACTTGTTTTTAATCTGCCACAGTTACGACTGAGGGAGACAATTCTCAGTTTTAAGGAACCTGTGAGGTTCCTGGGCCTTGTATTCGATGGCAAAGTGACACGGCTACCACATCCTGAGCACTTTAAAGGTAAGAAGTCTCAAATCCATGTGTATTTTTAAATGTCTGAATGAGAAAGGGGGAATGGGGGCAGCAAACAGATCCTGCTAACTGCAATGTTGCTGGAGTCGTGTTACATTCCAGTTGAACTGCAGATGTTTAGGGCATTAGCAAATCAGTATCAGATAGATCTGAGACTGGTAAACATGAAGGTCCTGACACAAGGTTGGAACAAATTTCCATCTTGGTTGTTGCTAGTGTCTAAATTTCCTAGAATGCAGTAAGTCCTGCACTTCAGACTGCATTTCAAGCTGACATTTTATAGGATTTATGGTAATCACCTCAGGGTATACAATTGACTGTCTATTATAATCCACAGTTTTGTACTTGGCAGTCACTTACTTAATGAACACATTGTATTTAATGGCAAACTTTTTGCTTTTTTGAGGGCAATGGGATGTCATAGGATTCGAGAGTTTCTTATCTGATGCAGTTTCTGAAACATTTTGTGAGCCTTTCAGTAGCTAAACTTAGCAAATGAAATAACCCAAAACATTACCAGATGCAGTTCTCATATTGCAGTGATGAAGTTAGTCATTGTGCATAGTGAGAGTGTGTAATGTTTTGGTAGGTAATACTACCAGGGCATACCTATAGTAATATGTACAATGTTATTGTTTACCCCCAACACATTATAGTACTGTTTTTGAGTAGATGTGTTGTGTGTTAGTAGCAGACTCAGTGGCTGGAGGTGATTAATAACCAGTCAGCAACACATCTGTGGTATACCTCCTACCAACCAAAGAGATGTGAAGAAGTAGTGCTTTCCAGACTTTGAATGGTGCATGCCTCTTTAAGACGTAACTTCATCCTCTATGGAGAGAACACATCGGTATGAGGTGCCTGTGATATATCAGTAACAGTTTGTCATGTATTAGTTTGCTGTAATTTATTTGTTTTACAAGAGGTCATTTTTACAAGTACATAGAGATATGTTCTCTGTTTTTAGAGATTCCTGGGCAAATATAATGCAGGTTTTAAAATTCTGTACTTTGTCTGAACTCCTCCATAATTTATTAAGCTCGAAGTTTTGTGTGTATCGTACTGGTTGATTCTATATCTCAGCGAGCCACAGATGTATACAAATAAAAATTTCATTACTTTTATTAAACTCTTTCTGATTTAGTTAAGAAGCATTTTACTTTGTGATTATAATTGTTTTATGAAACAAGGAGAGCCTGTTTGTGTATGCACATGCATAATAAACACATGTATGTGGTGAGACCTCACAGTATCATAAACTGTTATAATTGTGACACAAAATGTACACAATCACATGTGTTTTTTTTTTTACTATTTTAATTTTTAGATTAGATTGTTTGTGGTTTTAAGCTCATCATCATTATTTTATGGATTGTAGTAAGCTAGTTATTGGGCACACAAATCCCAAAACCAACTAACCAATTATCTTCTTTAAATAACAATGTGATGATTGTTGTACGAGTTGGATAGTTTGTGTGTCATCTAGAATCTTCCTCAAAATACTAGAGGTTTTAATGTTTTGCAAAGTTCATTGTCCATCTGAATTTTGCCAGTGGTTGACTAGTAACCTAGCTCTGTGGTTTACTGTTGGCTTACATCAATAACTTTATTGTGTATAAATGTTTAATAGGAAGGCACATTTACTTATTCTTCATAAGTTCACATAGTTTTATAATTTTTGGATTCTGTTTATAACTTAGTTTAATTGTTTATCTTCTTAACATCACTTGTTCCTCAAAATAAATATCTCAACTATGTAAAGTAATGCAGTGGAATAACCCCAACTGGCGAAAACAGTAACATGAGGTAGTTTAGAGATTGGTGATAGTAGGAAGGTTAATTCTCTCCTTAGGCTTAACCTTTAGGAGTAGAAACACTTGATAATCACAAAAGTGAGCTGTGTGCTCATGTTAATGTCTCCTGTGTGGTCAGAAATATGATTTTCTCAGGTGCAGATACTTTGTCATCTTCAGCCTGTAGATTTATATAATCTTCAATGGGTTATTTGAATCCTTCAGTAGCCGGTCATTGCTGCATGGATATCTTGTTGTATGGGTGCCCTTGTCACATTAGTATTGATTGAGATCCAAGGCTTTGTGGGTTACTAAATACCCATGTTCAAGTTAAGCAAGGCTGTTGATAACCACACATTAGGTGTCATGAAATCATAATGAAAACAACAACAACAACAACAACCACCACGACCACCATTATTATCATCACTACATTTTCTTTTAATTTGCTGCTTCTTCTTCTCCTTCTCCTCTATATTTCCACCCCCTCTGTTCCCCTCTAGAAGTGACAAAGAAAAAGTGACTGGGTAGTGAATTTTCTGTGCACCTCAAACCTTTACTGCATTGTGAAATTGACTTTTGTTTTATATCAAAGAATATTGACTTTTATTATGGACTTTGTCAAAATGAATGCTCTTTGATGTTCCTCTAGACAATGAGGTAAGTGCCATATTAATTGTTAGAAATAGAACTGCTCTTGCACATGATAAGAGGATGACAGATGAGGACAGGATAAATGCATTTTAGTAGAATGCAGGCCCAATCGTTGGGGAAAAACAGCAGCACTGACATCTGAGTTCAATCATGATGTGCAATTGCTAATCAAGGTTTTGGCAACTTAATTTGTGTGTATTTATATTGATCTGTGGTTATCAGCTACCTCGAGGGAGTGAACTCGTGTGCTGTGAATTATGTTGTGTGTATTTGTATTACACCTGGTTGTGATTTGTATTTGTATTTTTTAACTGTTTGTGTATTCTTGGTATATTGTGGAAAACTACTTTAGAGATGCACTTAGTCTCGACTGTGTGCTAGACGGCGGTCTTTAAACATAGTCTGGGTTATCTCACTGTCTCGCATGTTAGGTCACTGCATGTGAAGCTACTTGTATACAAGTATAAATAACAGAAGAATTTTATTACTTTGTAGTGAGAAAATTGAAAAGCTAGAAAACTAAATGTAGACATTCATGCAAAACATGTCTGGATGTAGAAATACTTACAAAGTATTTTAATGAAAATAATCAATTTTTGAAAACATAATGTAAGTGGATGGATAAAAAATCTACACACCAAGTGACAGCAGGAAAATGCACATATAAAAGGTATTAGGTATGCAAGCTTTCGGAGCCAGTGGCTCCTCCTCCTAGCAGAGGGGCTGAAGGAGGAGGAAGGGTGTGAAGGAAAACGACTGGTGAGGTTTAGGAAAAGGGGCAGAGTTTGGAAAAGTCACCCAGAACCCTGGGTCAGGCTAGATTTACTGTACGGGAAGAGAAGGAAAGACAGATTGTCGTGGACTGCACCAGGCGAGATTTGAAAACTTGAGAGCTTAAACGTGGAAGAAAGGGTAATATGCGATACAGAGATTGGTGCTAAAACATCATGCATGACTTAATAAGAGTGAAAAGCTAAGTGCATTGTATGTGATAGAGATGGGGAGGGCGGATGACAAAAAATACACAGGTCAGAAAACAAAAGATATGGAAAACTAAAACAGTGTGAAAAAAGGAATAATTGTTACTGCGGAAAAATACTGAGACCAAAGAAATTAATGTAAATTAAGGGCAGATGGGTGGTGAGAACCAAGGACACATTATAGTGCTAGTTCCCACCTGTGGAGTTCTGAGACACAGGTGTCTGGCGGAAGAATCCAGATTGCACATGTGGTCCTGACTGTCATGCTGTAGTGCGTGCTCTGCAACAGAATATTGTGCGTTACCAGTATACATCCTCTACCAGTACCTGTTCATCCTAACTGATTATTTGGTAGTAGTCATGCCGATGTAAAAGATGTGTTTACATAACAGTTGGTGTAAGACATGTGTCGTTTCACAGTGGCTCTCCCTTTGATAGTATGTGTTTTGCCACTACAGGGCTGGTACATGTGTTGGTAGGAGGGTGCGTAGGGCAGGCCTTGCAGTGGGGCAGTCAGAGGGGTAGTAGCCATAGGGCACGGAGATGGGTGCAGGAGGAGCATAGGGCCTGACAAGGACATTGTGGAGATTGGGAGAGTGATGAAATGGGACCTACCACTGTGGTACTTGACCGACAGAAGTATGTAAATGAAAGCCTATGCCAGCTGTCTGACACCTCTGCATACAGCATCTGCCATCAAGATCCCACCCCTGTGATTCAAACTGACCTCCAGTTCCTCCTTAAAACATCAGGCCCCTCACAAAGACGAACACCTGAATCCATAGAACTTCTTACCCCACCCAAACCACACACCCTCACCTTTTACCGTGTTCCTAAGATCCACAAACCATATCATCCTGGCTGTCCCATAGTTGTTAGATTCAAAACGCCCACTGAACATATATCTGCCTTAGTTGATCAATACCTGCAACCCATAGTACAAAGACTTCCCTCCTATATAAAAGTCACCAACCATTTTGGTTGTCTGAAATCAAACATTCCCCACGTATGTAGTCTGTCTGCTGCTGAACATTTCCTCAGTCAGTGCCCACCTGATTTCAAGCCTGTGTCATCATTCCTGCTCACCATAATCAACTTTATACCTACCACATTTGAGGGGCAGACATACAGACAGGCCGTGGGAACCAGGGTGTCTCCTCCTTATGCTAACCTTTTCATGGGTCACTTGGACGGGACTTTCCTGAGATCCATAAGCCTTCACCTGCTGGTTAGGTTTAGATATGTTGATGACATCTTTGCCATATGGACTCACGGAGAGGCTGACATGTTAAAATTCCTGGAATCTCTAAATACATTCTCCCAACTAAATTTCACATGGTCTTGTTCTGAATCCCATGCCACTTTCCTTGATGTTGATCTCATCCTCACAGAAGACCAGTTACATGATTCCATCCACACTAAACCTACTAACCAACAAGAGTACTTACATTTTGATGATTGCCATCCTTTCTATGTCAAATATTCCCTCCCATAAAGCCTTGATATTTGAGGCGAACATATTTGTTCAGATGCAGACTCTTTTCAGCAATACACCACCGTTCTCACCTCAGCCTTCACTGGACATGATTACCCCACCAGCCTAGTTCAAAAATGGATTCCTGTGTTATCACATCCAATCCTGGTACTGCTGATCCCTCCAAAAAACAGCTTACAAGTACACCACTTGTCACCCAGCATTATCCTGCTGCAATGTATTAAACATCTGACAAGGCCATGACTTCCTAAAATCATGTCCTTAAATGAGGTCCATTCTGTCTGAGGTTTTGCCCACCGCACCTAGAATGGCTTTTTATCACCCTCCTGATCTCCACAGTGTCCATGTCAGACCCTATGCTCCTTCTGCACCCATCTCCCTACCCTATGGCTCCTACCTCTGTCCCTGTCTTCAGTGAAAGACCTGCCCTATGCACCCTCCTGCCACTACCTGTTATGTAAACATTGATTGGCCTTTTACGTCAGCATGACTACCAACAAATTATCAGTTAGAATGAACAGGTACAGGCAGAGGGTGTGTACTGGCAACACAAAATATTCTGTTGCAGAGCATGCTCCACAACATGACAGTCATGACCTTGGTGCCTGTTTCACCACTCATGCAATCTAGATTCTTCCCCCCGAAACCTGTGTCTTAAAACTCTGCAGGTGAGAACTGGCATTAAAATGTGTCTTTGGTTCTCACCACCCACCTAGCCTTAATTTATGTTAATTTCTTTGGTCTCAGTATTTCTTCACAGTTACAATTTCTTTCTTCATACAGTTTTAGTTTTCTACATCCTTCGTTTTCTGACCTGTGTGTTTTTTGTCATCCCTCTTCCACCTCTGACACATACAGTGCCCTTAGCTTTTCACTCTTGTTAACTCATACATGATATTTTAGCAGTAATCTCTGTCTTGCATGTTACCCTTTCTTCCACCTTTAAGCTCCAAAGTTTTCAAATCTCGCCCTGTGCAGTCCACAACAATCTATCTTTCCTTCTCACCCATCCAGTAAGTCTAGCCTGACACAGGTTTCGGGGTGACTTTCCGAAACTCTATCCCTTTTCCTAAACCTCACCAGTACTTTTTCTTCACCCCTCTTCCTTCCCATTCATCCCTTCTGCCAGAAGAAGGAGCAACTGGTTCCAAAAGCTTGCGTATGTAATACTGTTTACAAAGTCTATGATATGCTTTTTATGCAGCTCATACAAGGTTTCTATGTTTTCAGACCTATACTCAGTACATTCCTCTGTCAGTTTATGATCTTCAGACATGGATGGGAGCACCATCTATTTACATCTATGATTGCTCAAATGCAGGAATCATAGTTGACTCGTTTAAACAGTTTGCTGATCAGCATGAAAAGGAATACAAGGTAAGTTGACTCCACATTATTTTTTAATTCAGTTTACTGAAAAATACTGTTGCTAGTACAGCTCTCTGATAAAGTGAAGCAGTCTTTCTGTCTCATTCCCAGAATTACTGCGCCCTTACTGCTGCAAGTGCAGTTTTAGGAAGTTAAAGTGGTGAGGTGAAGGTAAATATTTAGCATGGGCTAGTCATGTAGCCAGTTCCTCTCCAGATTTGCTTTATATCATAAAAGCCATGTATTATAGGGAAACTGCTGGGCATAATGTTGGGAAAGGGAGGAATGAGAAGGGAGTGAGAGTTAAGATATATCATGCCAGGGTGTAAAATGTACCTACCTTCAGGAATGACTATAATCCCACAGTGTGGAACAGAAAGGGGAAAAAAATTACAGGTGGAATGTGGAGAATCCAGAGTAGAAAGAGGTAAGGATGGGTTACACAGAATGAATTAGGAATTTAACAGGGAGCAAAAGACTGAATGGGAAGGGAGAGGTAGACATAAAATGGGGCAGTGGTTGGTGTGAATGAAGTATACAGACTAGTGAATGGTTGAGGCTTGTAAGAAAAGACATTGATGTTGCATAGGTTGAAAAGGCAGTAGAATACCACTTTGAAAGGGATAGAAAATATAGTGGAGAAAATACCCCTCATTTCAGGACAAGATGATAGGCAGTTGTTGGAGAATGTAATTCCATTCTTTCAGCTAGTATTGAGTAATATAACCAGACGTTTTTTGTGACAGTTGCCAGATGCACAAAAATATTATAATCATAAAACACCAGTTGACGATTGAAGTGCAAGATCGTTCTGTAACTACACTCATCATCTTCTCCTCAAGACTCAGCTCCCATTACCGAGTCTATCAAAGACAAACCCATTTCTGAAATCAGTCACATCTATACCAAATTCACTGTAACAATTGCATAGTGCTTTATGTGGTTGTGACCCTGCATGAGGTATCCACCCGCATGAATGACAACTACAAATTGCATAGCATGCTGTTCTATTTGATGTGGTTGGTTTCAGCCACTGCTTTATAACCTGGTTCAACCTGAGTCACCTCCGCTGATCCAAGCATTTCTCAGTTTGAAATGTGTAGGTGGGAACCATGAATCATGGACCTTGCCCTTGGTGGGGAGGCTTGCATGCCTCAGCGATACAGATAGCCGTACCGCAGATGCAACCACAACGGAGGGGTATCTGTTGAGAGGCCAGACAAACGTGTAGTTCCTGAAGAGGGGCAGTAGCCTTTTCAGTAGTTGCAGGGCCAACGTTCTGGATGATTGACTGATCTGGCCTTGTAGCATTAACCCAAACGGCCATGCTGTGATGGTACTGCTGAAATATGGTCTCCCGACAGAGACACAAAGTTGAAATATGCTCACTATTTTTTATTTACTTAAATTTGGCATATTTCGTGACAGTACCTTTTCCATTAGATGTTTACAAGGCGATATTGGTCTTGGCTTCAGTTGTCTAGTGGAAGTATGATTCCACAATGCATCTTATTACAACTGCTCCCCAGGGCTTTTGCTGTTATGGACATATACAACAAAATCCCGACCACTCTCAGTAATGGATCTGTATTACACAATTAGTACATTAATGATGCAGTCTGATAACCTCTTCCAAATTTGGACTCTTTGAATCTGTGGATTTGTTACTGGCTGTTGTTGCAATGATTCTTCCCCATCAATCTCATACACAAAAAATTCAAGTAAAGAAATTATTTGACATGACAAATATACACGGTATAAAACATACATGAGAAATATTCTAACATACAGCATACAGATTGAAAATAATAGAAAGGTAAAACTCATTTCCTAGAATAAGATTTAAATTTTTTTTATATTAATGTTAATTTCATTATGCTTACATATTGTACAGTAAAAATGATACTGGACATATGTAGTGTAGTGTTTTTTTTTCTATATATTTGCCTTATATATATATATATATATATATATATATATATATATATATATATATATATATATATATATATATATATATATATATATAAAAAAAAAGGAATGACTCCTTACCCTCTCCCTTAAAACCCACATCCTTTCGTCTTTCCCTCTCCTTCCCTCTTTCCTGATGAGGCAACAGTTTGTTGCGAAAGCTTGAATTTTGTGTGTATGTTTGTGTTTGTTTGTGTGTCTATCGACGTGCCAGCGCTTTCGTTTGGTAAGTCACATCATCTTTGTTTTTAGATATATTTTTCCCACGTGGAATGTTTCCCTCTATATATATATATATATAATGGAAGGAAACATTCCACGTGGGAAAAATTATATATAAAAACAAAGATGAGGTGACTTACCGAACAAAAGCGCTGGCAGGTCGATAGACACACAAACACACACACAAAATTCAAGCTTTCGCAACAAACTGTTGCCTCATCAGGAAAGAGGGAAGGAGAGGGGAAGACGAAAGGAAGTGGGTTTTAAAGGAGAGGGTAAGGAGTCATTCCAATCCCGGGAGCGGAAAGACTTACCTTGGGGGAAAAAAGGACAGGTATACACTCGCACACACGCACATATCCATCCACACATACAGACACAAGCAGACATATTTAAAGACCCAAGGTAAGTCTTTCCGCTCCCGGGATTGGAATGACTCCTTATATATATATATATATATATATATATATATATATATATATATATATATAAAAATTGAAGCGATTTCACAGGTCTACAATAACTTTATTATTTGAGATATTTTCACAATGCTTTGCACACACATACAAAAACTCATAAAGTTTTTTTAGGCATTCACAAATGTTCGATATGTGCCCCTTTAGTGATTCGGCAGACATCAAGCCGATAATCAAGTTCCTCCCGCACTCAGCGCAGCATGTCCCCATCAATGAGTTCGAAAGCATCGTTGATGCGAGCTCGCAGTTCTGGCATGTTTCTTGGTAGAGGTGGTTTAAACACTGAATCTTTCACATAACCCCACAGAAAGAAATCGCATGGGGTTACGTTGGGAGAGTGTGGAGGCCATGACATGAATTGCTGATCATGATCTCCACCACGACCGATCCATCGGTTTTCCAATCTCCTGTTTAAGAAATGCCGAACATCGTGATGGAAGTGCAGTGGAGCACCATCCTGTTGAAAGATGAAGTCGGCGCTGTCGGTCTCCAGTTGTGGCATGAGCCAATTTTCCAGCATGTCCAGATACACGTATCCTGTAACGTTTTTTTCGCAGAAGAAAAAGGGGCGGTAAACTTTAAACCGTGAGATTGCACAAAACACGTTAACTTTTGGTGAATTGCGAATTTGCTGCACGAATGCGTGAGGATTCTCTACCGCCCAGATTCGCACGTTGTGTCTGTTCACTTCACCATTAACAAGAAATGTTGCTTCATCACTGAAAACAAGTTTCGCACTGAACGCATCCTCTTCCATGAGCTGTTGCAACCGCGCCGAAAATTCAAAGCGTTTGACTTTGTCATCGGGTGTCAGGGCTTGTAGCAATTGCAAACGGTAAGGCTTCTGCTTTAGCCTTTTCCGTAAGATTTTCCAAACCGTTGACTGTGGTACGTTTAGCTCCCTGCTTGCTTTATTCGTCGACTTCCGCGGGCTACGTGTGAAACTTGCCCGCACGCGTTCAACCGTTTCTTCGCTCACTGCAGGCCGACCCGTTGATTTCCCGTTACAGAGGCCTCCAGAAGCTTTAGACTGCGCATACCATCGCCGAATGGAGTTAGCAGTTGGTGGATCTTTGTTGAACTTCGTCCTGAAGTGTCGTTGCACTGTTATGACTGACTGATGTGAGTGCATTTCAAGCACGACATACGCTTTCTCGGCTCCTGTTGCCATTTTGTCTCACTGCGCTCTCGAGCGCTCTGGCGGCAGAAACCTGAAGAGCGGCTTCAGCCGAACATAACTTTGAGTTTTTCTACGTATCTGTAGTGTTTCGTGACCATATGTCAATGAATGGAACTACAGTGAATTTATGAAATCGCTTCAATCATTTGTAATAGCCCTGTGTGTGTGTGTGTGTGTGTGTGTGTGTGTGTGTGTATATATATATATATATAACTTCTGATTTTTAAAATTTTTTTTTACTCATGGTTTTTTTTGTATATTTTTTTTGCTTATGATTTTCTTTTTAAAATTTTTTTTACTCATGTTTTTTTTATTTTGTATTTTTTTTGCTTATGGTTTTCTTTTTTCTTTTTTTTTTTTGTACAGCTAAAGATACATCAGTATTATCTAAATTTTTGCAATTATTTATGTACACATGCCTCTCTACTACAATATTACTACAAGTCACATTCTTGTGAAGAGTAATTTCGCTCCCCAGATCAGTATAAAGAACAATAAATTGCTCATATATCATGAGGCTTTATCTAAAATTGGTTTTGAAACTTATACCTTTGCATGCATGTCCTCACATGCGTGCCTTCACCCACAGGAAAGACTTAGCTTCCAAAAATTAGAAAAATTCAGAAATGCTCACTAGGGAGACTTTTTTTTTGTAAAAAAGTAAAAATAAATCTTTCTCTCATTCTTTGTTACAACAGTGTTTTTTCATCAGTTTCAATTAACACATGACTTCAAATTATTAATTTATACGTGCAAATACACTCCTGGAAATTGAAATAAGAACACCGTGAATTCATTGTCCCAGGAAGGGGAAACTTTATTGACACATTCCTGGGGTCAGATACATCACATGGTCACACTGACAGAACCACAGGCACATAGACACAGGCAACAGAGCATGCACAATGTCGGCACTAGTACAGTGTATATCCACCTTTCGCAGCAATGCAGGCTGCTGTTCTCCCATGGAGACGATCGTAGAGATGCTGGATGTAGTCCTGTGGAACGGCTTGCCATGCCATTTCCACCTGGCGCCTCAGTTGGACCAGCGTTCGTGCTGGACGTGCAGACCGCGTGAGACGACGCTTCATCCAGTCCCAAACATGCTCAATGGGGGACAGATCCGGAGATCTTGCTGGCCCGGGTAGTTGACTTACACCTTCTAGAGCACGTTGGGTGGCACGGGATACATGCGGACGTGCATTGTCCTGTTGGAACAGCAAGTTCCCTTGCCGGTCTAGGAATGGTAGAACGATGGGTTCGATGGCGGTTTGGATGTACCGTGCACTATTCAGTGTCCCCTCGACGATCACCAGTGGTGTACGGCCAGTGTAGGAGATCGCTCCCCACACCATGATGCCGGGTGTTGGCCCTGTGTGCCTCGGTCGTATGCAGTCCTGATTGTGGCGCTCACCTGCATGGCGCCAAACACGCATACGACCATCATTGGCACCAAGGCAGAAGCGACTCTCATCGCTGAAGATGACACGTCTCCATTCGTCCCTCCATTCACGCCTGTCGCGACACCACTGGAGGCGGGCTGCACGATGTTGGGGCGTGAGCGGAAGACGGCCTAACGGTGTGCGGGACCGTAGCCCAGCTTCATGGAGACGGTTGCGAATGGTCCTCGCCGATACCCCAGGAGCAACAGTGTCCCTAATTTGCTGGGAAGTGGCGGTGCGGTCCCCTACGGCACTGCGAAGGATCCTACGGTCTTGGCGTGCATCCGTGCGTCGCTGCGGTCCGGTCCCAGGTCGACGGGCACGTGCACCTTCCGCCGACCACTGGCGACAACATCCATATACTGTGGAGACCTCACGCCCCACGTGTTGAGCAATTCGGCGGTACGTCCACCCGGCCTCCCGCATGCCTACTATACGCCCTCTCCCAACGTCCGTCAACTGCACATACGGTTCACGTCCACGCTGTCGCGGCATGCTACCAGTATTAAAGACTGCGATGGAGCTCCGTATGCCACGGCAAACTGGCTGACACTGACGGCGGCGGTGCACAAATGCTGCGCAGCTAGCGCCATTCGACGGCCAACACCGTGGTTCCTGGTGTGTCCGTTGTGCCGTGCGTGTGATCATTGCTTGTACAGCCCTCTTGCAGTGTCCGGAGCAAGTATGGTGGGTCTGACACACCGGTGTCAATGTGTTCTTTTTTCCATTTCCAGGAGTGTATACATACTTGGTTGTACAGGTAGTTTTGTTCTAACAAGCATATTCCAGTGGAGGACTTTTGTTTTAGATGATAATAGGTTATTTAAATTTTGAAATTATGATTTCTGTTTATATAGTTTCAAAGAGACAACATTCCTGAGACCAAATAATTTCTTTGACTTAGGATACACCAAACGATACGCATTAGGGTGTGGATTTTCTATGACTTCAAAAGGCCCAATATAGATATCAAAGAATTTTTTAATTTCTGAAGTTAACATTTTTGATTTTTCATGAGATTTGACCAGAACAAGATCCCCAATTTTGAAAGTGGTTAATTTTACCCTATTGTTATGTCTTTTATTCCTCTTTTTCCCCTTGTTTCGTCATAGTTTCCCTGACAATATCTTCTCTCTCTTGCATAGTTACAGGTGCACATTTAGGAAATTCAATAAGTTCTGATATACGATTTGGAGGTCTAATATTAAACATAATCTCATACGGTGAAAATCCTGTGGAACTATGTTGTAGGCTATTCATAATATCTTCAAAATTTCGAATGTGCTCAATCCAGGTTGGATGTTTATGGCTACAGTAGGTTCTACAAAGTCTCCCAATTTCCCTCATATATCTTTCTGCAGGATTGGTGGATGGAGAATAAACAGATATAAGTATATGCTTCAATTTTGATCTTTCAATAAACTTTTTCCAAATTTTAGAGGTGAACTGTGGACCATTATCTGATAATATAGCTTTTGGTTTACCCACCTGTGCGAAATAATCTCTTTCAATTTTTATTATAATTTCATGGCTAGTAGCTTTTTTCACTGGATATAGTTTAATTAATTTTGAAAATACATCTACCATAACAAATATGTAACAGTGACCACCTTTGGTAACATTCCATATAAGTCCACTGCGATAAGATCTAAAAGTTTTTCCGGATTGCTCACTTTAACTCTCTGACATTTGTCACAGGTTGCCAATTCTTTTCTTAACTTCTTTCCAATATTGTAAAAATAAACATTTTCTTGTATCTTTTGAATGCACTTCTGTATCCTACAATGACCAAAACTTTGATGTATGTAAATGATCAGCATCTGCCTCTGGCCAATACAGTTTCCAGTTATCAGAATCTAAGTTTCTCATACCCCTTCTTGCCTAAACATTCTTTGATTAATTTCCAACTCTGATCCAAATTTTGATTTTTTCTAATTTTGTTACACATAGCTCTAATTGTTTTCTCATTTTCCACCCTTTTCAGGTATCTAATTTTAAATTGCTTTTCCTCCTCTTGTTCAAAAATCTCCTTTTCTCCCCCTGTTGGTAACCTTGAAAGTGAATCAGCTACGACATTCTCAGAACCTTTTATGTGTTTGATTACAAAGTCAAACTGTTGCAGAAATATTGCCCATCTGGTCAATCTACTGTGGTATAATTTACACTCTTGTAAGTGACTCAAAGCTTTGTGATCCGAAAATACTATGGTTTTATGTCCAATAAGGTAAATTCTAAATTTTGTAAAAGCCCAATGAATTGTCAAAAGTTCCTTCTCTGTGACTGTATAATTTTTTTCATGCTTGAGCAACATTCTGCTTGCAAATGCTATGGTACAATGTATCTTAACTCCATTCTCTACGCTTTCTTGAAATAACTCTGCTCCAAGCCCATAATTACTGCTATCAGTGGTCAAACAAAATGGTAAATTAAAATCAGGTCTGTGTAATAAGTGTTGCTTCCTCAACTCGTGCTTAATTTTATCAAATTCTTCCTGACAACTTTTATCCCAAACCCAAACAGTGTTTTTCTTAAGTATCTGACTTAAACATGGTGCATTCAGACTCTGATCACTTATATGTTTTCGGTAATAACCGCATAACCCAAAGAACGACTTTAATTGTTTTTTAGTCTTAGGAATAGGAATTTCTGAAATTGCTTTAATTTTTTCTGGATCTGCCAAAATTCCCTTGTCTGTGACAACATGACCCAAAAATTTTAATTCAGAAACTGCAAATTTACATTTCTCTAATTTCAGTGTCATCCCCCCTTTTCTAAGTTTTTCACAAACTGACTTCAAAATCGAAAAATGTTCCTCCCAATTTTGCCCTGTAACCAAAATGTCATCTACATAAATTATCAGTTTAGATGCAAGTTCTTGCCCCAGTACATGATCCAAAGCTCTTATAAATTCAGAAACAGAAGAATTTAACCCAAATGGCACAACACAATATTGGTAACTCTTACCATTGTACAAGAAAGCAGTATATTTCCTAGAATTAACCGAAAGTGGTACCTGACGAAAACCCGAAGTTAGAGCCAAACTTGACATATATTTTATATCTGTAAATTTATAGAGTAACTCATCAATATTTTCGGGATGGTCTGTCTGTATGAACAAAATTTTGTTTAAGTGTCTAGAGTCCAAAACCAATCTTACTCCACCATCTTTTTTCGAAACTACTACTAGAGGATTATTATATGCACTGATACTCCTTTCTATTATATTACATCCTTCCATCTTTTTCAGCTCTTTCTCAACAGCAGGTCTTTTTGATATTGCAGTACTGTATGGTTTTATGAAAAATGGTTCATGAGGTTTTACCTGAAGCTCACACTGATATCCCTTTACCCTACCAGGTATGTCACTGAAAACATCACTGTATTCCCACAGCAGATTTTCTAACTGTTGTTTTTGCTCCCCAGATAAATTTTGTGTTTCTGAAATTTTCAAATTTACTAAATTCCCAAATTCAACTTCATCAGTATCAAATCTATGAGTTTCAATATTCTCCAATCTATTTTCTTTTAGTAAATTGATACTGTCAAAATTTCCATTACTCTGATCACCAAGTGTGTTTACAAAATTTGTCTGAATGTATTTCCTTTCACTAGTCTCTATCAAAAGTTTTCTTCCAACCCAATCAAATGCTGTATTTACTTTTACTATCCAGTTCATACCCAAAAGAAAATCCTCATTAAATTCCTGAATTACAAAACATCCATGTGTGAACAACTTGCCTTCAACTAAAAATGTCACTAAAGCCTGGCTTTTTACCAATTTACTGCTCTTCCCAGTAGCACCTTTTATCTTTACCCCAACAACTGGCATTTCAACAAAGTCTTTCCCCACTTTAAATTTCTTGCTTAACCTTTCAGATATTCCCGAGATCTCACTTCATGTATCAAATAAACATTTACCAATCCATGACCCAATTTGAACTTTTATATAAGGACTGCAAAATTGATCACTTTTCTCAGAACCTGTATCTTCATGTAATAAATCACTTTCAATTTCACTAAACCTATACTTCTCAGAATCATATGGTATATCATTACACGTATTATTTGTCACAGTTATAAAATTTGCCCAAGATACAAAATTGTCATTAGTACTCTCTATTATCTCAAATAGCCAAGAATTTTCATGCAAATCACATTGTATACTATTGAAGTAGTTGTTGTTGTTGTTGTTGTTGTTGTTGTTGTTGTGGTCTTCAGTCCTGAGACTGGTTTGATGCAGCTCTCCATGCTACTCTGTCCTGTGCAAGCTTTTTCATCTCCCAGTACCTACTGCAACCTACATCCTTCTGAATCTGCTTAATGTATTCATCTCTTGGTCTCCTTATACGATTTTTACCCTCCACACTGCCCTCCAATACTAAATTGGTGATCCCTTGATGCCTCAGAACATGTCCTGCCAACCGATCCCTTCTTCTGGTCAAGTTGTACCACAAGCTCCTCTTCTCCCCAATTCTATTCAATACCTCCTCATTAGTTATGTGATCTACCCATCTAATCTTCAGCATTCTTCTGTAGCACCACATTTCGAAAGCTTCTATTCTCTTCTTGTCCAAACTATTTATCGTCCATGTTTCACTTCCATACATGGTTACACTCCATATGAATACTTTCAGAAATGACTTCCTGACACTTAAATCAATACTGGATGTTAACAAAGTTCTCTTCTTCAGAAACGCTTTCCTTGCCATTGCCAGCCTACATTTTATATCCTCTCTACTTCGACCATCATCAGTTATTTTGCTCCCCAAATAGCGAAACTCCTTTACTACTTTAAGTGCCTCATTTCCTAATCTAATTCCCTCAGAATCACCCGACTTAATTAGACTACATTCCATTATCCTTGTTTTGCTTTTGTTGATGTTCATCTTATATCCTCCTTTCAAGACACTGTCCATTCCATTCAACTGCTCTTCCAAGTCCTTTGCTGTCTCTGACAGAATTACAATGTCATCGGTGAATCTCAAAGTTTTTATTTCTTCTCCATGAATTTTAATACCTACTCCGAATTTTTCTTTTGTTTCCTTTACTGCTTGCTCAATATACAGATTGAACAACATCGGGGAGAGGCTACAACCCTGTCTCACTCCCTTCCCAACCACTGCTTCCCTTTCATGTCCCTCGACTCTTATAACTGCCATCTGGTTTCTGTACAAATTGTAAATAGCCTTTCGCTCCCTGTATTTTACCCCTGCCACCTTCAGAATTTGAAAGAGAGTATTCCAGTCAACATTGTCAAAAGCTTTCTCTAAGTCTACAAATGCTAGAAACGTAGGTTTGCCTGTCCTTAATCTTTCTTCTAAGATAAGTCGTAAGGTCAGTATTGCCTCACGTGTTCCAGTGTTTCTGCGGAATCCAAACTGATCTTCCCCGAGGTTGGCTTCTACTAGTTTTTCCATTCGTCTGTAAAGAATTCGTGTTAGTATTTTGCAGCTGTGACTTATTAAACTGATAGTTCGGTAATTTTCACATCTGTCAACACCTGCTTTCTTTGGGATTGGAATTATTATATTCTTCTTGAAGTCTGAGGGTATTTCGCCTGTTTCATACATCTTGCTCACCAGATGGTAGAGTTTTGTCAGGACTGGCTCTCCCAAGGCCGTCAGTAGTTCCAATGGAATGTTGTCTACTCCCGGGGCATTGTTTTGACTCAGGTCTTTCAGTGCTCTGTCAAACTCTTCACACAGTATCATATCTCCCATTTCATCTTCATCTACATCCTCTTCCATTTCCATAATATTCTCCTCAAGTACATCGCCCTTGTATAGACCCTCTATATACTCCTTCCACCTTTCTGCTTTCCCTTCTTTGCTTAGAACTGGGTGTCCATCTGAGCTCTTGATATTCATACAAGTCGTTCTCTTATCTCCAAAGGTCTCTTTAATTTTCCTGTAGGCAGTATCTATCTTACCCCTAGTGAGATAAGCCTCTACATCCTTACATTTGTCCTATAGCCATCCCTGCTTAGCGATTTTGCATTTCCTGTCGATCTCATTTTTGAGACGTTTGTATTCCTTTTTGCCTGCTTCATTTACTGCATTTTTGTATTTTCTCCTTTCATCAATTAAATTCAATATTTCTTCTGTTACCCAAGGATTTCTACTAGCCCTCGTCTTTTTACCTACTTGATCCTCTGCTGCCTTCGCTACTTCGTCCCTCAAAGTTACCCATTCTTCTTCTACTGTATTTCTTTCCCCCATTCCTGTCAATTGTTCCCTTATGCTGTCCCTGAAACTCTGTACAACCTCTGGTTTAGTCAGTATATCCAGGTCCCATCTCCTTAAATTCCCACCTTTTTGCAGTTTCTTCAGTTTTAATCGACAGTTCATAACCAATAGATTGTGGTCAGAGTCCACATGTGCCCCTGGAAATGTCTTACAATTTAAAACCTGCTTCCTAAATCTCTGTCTTACCATTATATAATCTATCTGATACCTTTTAGTATCTCCAGGGTTCTTCCATGTATACAACCTTCTTTCATGATTCTTAAACCAAGTGTTAGTTATGATTATGTTGTGCTCTGTGCAAAATTCCAATCACCCATGACTATTAAATTTTCGTCTCCCTTCACAATCTGAATAATTTCTTTTATTTCATCATAAATTTCTTCAATTTCTTCGTCATCTGCAGAGCTAGTTGGCATATAAACTTGTACTACTGTAGTAGGTGTGGGCTTCGTATCTATCTTGGCCACAATAATGTGTTCACTATGCTGTTTGTAGTAGCTTACCCACATTCCCATTTTCCTATTCATTATTAAACCTACTCCTGAATTACCCCTATTTGATTTTGTGTTTATAACCCTGTAGTCACCTGACCAGAAGTCTTGTTCCTCCTGCCACCGAACTTCACTAATTCCCACTATATCTAACTTCAACCTATCCATTTCCTTTTTTAAATTTTCTAACCTACCTGCCCGATTAAGGGATCTGACATTCCACGCTCCGATCCGTAGAACGCCAGTTTTCTTTCTCCTGATAACGACATCCTCTTGAGTAGTCCCCGCCCGGAGATCCGAATGGGGGACTATTTTACCTCCGGAATATTTTCCCCAAGAGGACGCCATCATCATTTTATCATACAGTAAAGCTGCATGCCCTCGGGAAAAATTACGGCTGTAGTTTCCCCTTGCTTTCAGCCGTTCGCAGTACCAGCACAGCAAGGCCGTTTTGGTTATTGTTACAAGGCCAGATCAGTCAATAATCCAGACTGTTGCCCTTGCAACTACTGAAGAGGCTGCTGCCCCTCTTCAGGAACCACACGTTTGTTTGGCCTCTCAACAGATACCCCTCCGTTGTGGTTGCACCTACGGTACGGCTATCTGTATCGCTGAGGCACGCAAGCCTCCCCACCAACGGCAAGGTCCATGGTTCACGGTTGGGGGGGGGGGGGGGGGGTACTTGTCCTTCAGCTTTTCAAAAATAAAATATCTCATCTTTTTCCACCACTCAGGACATACAGTTTCACATACATTAATAAGCATCTTTCTAAAGTTCTTGTCAAAAATAATAGTTTCACTGTTCAGCCATAGATTCATAAGAAATGTGTGTGTGTCATTAGTATCTGTAAAAGTTTCACTTAGGCTAGAAGTTATACATGTGTCATCATTATTTGTGGAGTCAGATTCTTTACCAACAACATCGAAATTCACACTATTACATACACCCAGCTTGTGAGCCTTATTCATCCTGGTAACATCCCTGGGAATTTCTATAAGATTTTCACTATTTAATCCATTTTCAACCATGTGTATACCCAACTCCCTATTTAAACTAATGAAATACCTTTCCTCAACATCATCATCAATACCATTACTATCATAATCAACTTTATCATCAACATCATTATCATTATACATATTCAGGTCATACACATTCAAGTTATTCCCCAAAATATAATTTCCCCTTCCTAAAGTTACCAGATCCCTTTCACCAATATTTTCATTCTCACAGCATGCATTCTCTCTTTCATTCACACACGTCTCTGAACTACTACAAATTACATCATCTGACAAAGTGTTGTTCTTTTCTGCCCAAGTGTAAAACTCTGTTAAATTAAATGAATCACAATTACTTTTATCTACTGTATATTCTTGTGTACTGAAAATTGTATCTTTATCAATATCATCATTATTTTCCTCTTGAAATTTCTTCAATAAGTAACAACTAATGACCTCATGTGATAGCTTAGGTTTGGAACTGTCATGTTTGGGTTTATGATAGTCACATACATTGGTCCTTTCGTCATGCTCACCTTCTGCCTCAACCTTGCGGACCTTCAAGGGGGCGTCTACTTGTTTTTTATTTCCTGAATTTCAACTTGTTCCTGCTTGAACTGCTGATTGTGGTTCTGCCAATGTCTCTGATCAACGTTTCTGTTCCCATTCCTATGCCAAACATTACCTGATTGTTGGTAGTTTCTGTTGTACTGATATCTAGCAAAATTTCTGTGATTTTGATCCCTAAAGTGTTCTCTATTTTGTTGATTATTTCCGCGAGAATGTTGTTCTTGTTTTGGATAAAAATTATGGTCCTTCTTTTGAAAATTGTTATATCCCCGTGAATTTTGACTGACACCATGATAATTGTTTTGTTCCCTTTTTTGAAAGTTGTCATTTCCCCAATTTTGACCATTACCTTTCTGAGTAAACCCACTAAGTGTTCTTGTTGTTACCCTATCCAACTTTTCAATATAATTGAGAAACTGCTCTACATTACTATCAGGACAATGAACTAAACTCAACTGCATTGATGATGGCAATCTTCTCTTTAAGGTATCAATTTTGATCAAGTCATCGAAAGGTTTTGTTAAATGAATAAGTTTTCGAAGTTCACTTTTGCAAAATTGTTTCATGTTCCCATCTGATTCTCTATAGTTTCTCCCATTCAAAAATTCACTTTTGATTCTAGTTTGTTTAAGATCATCCCAAAAATTTTCCAGAAATTTTGATTCAAATTCTGAAAAGGTCATCCCCAAAGTTACAATCTGGTTTGCCCAAGTCAAAGCTTCCCCTTCCAAGAATTTTTTCACAAATTTAATTTTCATATCATCTGGCGAGTGAAAAAAAAAAAAAAAAAAAAAAAAAAAAAAAAAAAAAAAAAATCCTTGCAATACTTTATAAAATCAACGGGATGTAAGGGTCCATCTACCGAAAAGTGCTTCACTGGAATATTAGATACAAGATTGCATGCGTTGATATTGTGAGTTTTACTTTGAAAGTCAGTGTCAAACCTTTCAATTTTTTCGCTAAGTTCTTTGACAGATTTTTTGTTTTCTAAATCATTGCACTCTACTTTTTTTCTAGAGTAACCAAACGATTGTCAGTTTCTTGTTGTACATTTTTTACTAAAACTTTTGTGTTCTCATCCAAATTTTTAATTTCCCCTTTTATCTCATTAAAATCAATTAAATTTCTTTCCGTATCTGCCAGTAACTCATTTTTTACAGTATTAATTTCATCGCTCAATTTAGCATCAATTTCATTTACTTTTGCTTCCACAGATTCAATTTTTTTCCTCAACACTGCCAACTCTGTTCGAAAGATCACCCACTTGGGTATTGACTGCTTGGACTTGCAACAAAATGTTATCAATTTTTTCATCCCAGTAAGTCTTATTGTCGTCAACTGATTGTTTAATTTCTTTCGTGAAATTTACAAGAAAACTTTTTAAACAAAATTGATCGGTTCTTTCTGTTTCATTTGACCTGTCCTGATTTTCGAAGTCTATTAAATTACTACTTTCTACTTTAGGCACAATACTCTCGAAAATCTCATAAGTCATTGTGAAGAAAAAAAAAATTCATACACAACAATACAAAACAAGATAAAAATATTGTTTTAACAAAATACAAGGGTTTCGTGACTTATCTGGAACACTCTTCTACTGTTGCAAATCCACGTTTTCCATCCATGTGATTGTTGACCAAAATTCTTAAAATTACTTCTTCTGTCGTGAACTACATTTTTTGCTGAAACATTACTTCTCCAAAACTTTTACTTCCCGATGAACACAAATACTGTAACACACATTCTGAAAAAACTGGTATTAACACACAAAAATTTTCTTCCTCGTAGCACTGTTGCAGATCTCGTGAACACAATATCCCGGCTACAGTCCCCAGTTGAAATGTGGTATCCCGGCTGAGCCCCCAGTTGAAATATGGTCTCCCGACGGAGACACAAAGTTGAAATATGCTCACTATTTTTTATTTACTTAAATTTGGCATATTTCGTGACAGTACCTTTTCCGTTAGATGTTTACAAGGCGATATTGGTCTTGGCTTCAGTTGTCTAGTGGAAGTACGATTCCACAATGCATCTTTGTCGGCTGCAGAAATGACCTGGTTCAATGTGTTTACCTCATTTTTGGTGCTTCAGATACCATTTCTTTGAATGTAGTTTCTTCTTAAAGTTTATATAAAAAAAATAGTAACATAATTCAAAATTATTTATGACGGCGACCTGCACATTGTTCTACCGTCAACACACACCAAGAGTTAACTGCCGACTGACTATAGTCAAAGACGACTCCAGCGTCAATGACATTTTACACAACACACAAGCTTCCACTTGTAATCAGTCTCTTTGCTATTCTTCGACACATTTACTAATAGTAATCAATATGCTTTCACTCTCAAAAATATAAGTAAATTAACATATAATAAGGCAAATTATAATAAAAAAATTCTGACAAAAAATATAAGAAAACATTCACAATCTCCCAGATCCATTACACTGCGAATGGCTGAAAGCAAGGGGAAACTACAGCTGTAACTTTTCCCAAGGGCATGCAGCTTTACTGTATGGTTAAATGATGATGGTGTACTCTTGGGTAAAATATTCTGGAGATAAAATAGTCCCCCATTCGGATCTCCGGGCAGGGACTACTCAGGAGGACATCGCTATCAGGAGAAAGAAAACTGGTGTTCATGGATCAAATCATGGAATGTCAGATCCCTTAATCAGGTAGGTAGGTTAGAAAATTTAAAATGGGAACTGGATGGGTTAAAGTTAGATATAGTGGGAATTAGTGAAGCTCGGTGGCAGGAGAAACAAGACTTCTGGTCAGGTGATTACAGGGTTATAAATACAAAATCAAATAGGGGTAATGCAGGAGTAGGTTTACTAATGAATAAAAAAATAAAAACATGGGTAAGCTACTACAAACAGCATAGTGAACACATTATTGTAGCCAAGATAGACACAAAGCCCTTACCTACCACAATAGTACAAATTTATATGCCAGCTAGCTCCGCAGATGGCAAAGAGATTGAAGAAATGTATGATGAGATAAAAGAAATTATTCAGGTAGTGAAAGGAGACGAAAATTTAATAGTTATGGGGGACTGGAATTAGATAGTAGAAAAAGGAAGAGAAGGAAAAGTAGTGGGTGAATATGGAATGGGGATAAGGAATGAAAGAGGAAGCGGCCTGGTAGAATTTTGCACAGAGCATAACTAAATCATAGCTAACTCGTGGTTTAAGAATCATGAAAGAAGGTTATATACATGGAAGAAGCCTGGAGACACTTGAGGGTTTCAGATAGATTACATAATGGTAAGACAGAGATTTAGGAACCAAGTTTTAAATTGTAAGACATTTCCAGGGGCAGATGTGGACTCTGACCACAATCTGTTGGTTTTTAGCTGTAGATTAAAACTGAAGAAACTGCTAGAAGGTGGGAATTTAAGGAGATGGGTTCTGGATAAACTGAGAGAACCAGAGGTTGTATATAGTTTCAGAGAGAGCATTAGGGAACAATTGACAGGAATGGGGGAAAGAAATACAGTTGAAGAAGAATGGGTAGCTTTGAGAGGTGAAATAGTGAAGGCAGCAGAGGATCAAGTAGGAAAAAAAAAGAAGGCTAGTAGAAATCTTTGGGAAACAGAAGATATATTGAATTTAATTGATGAAAGGAGAAAATATAAAAATGGAGTAAATGAAACACGCAAAATGGAGTACAAATGTCTCAAAAATGAGATCGACAGGAAGCGCAAAATGGCTAAGCAGGGATGGCTAGAGGACAAATGTAAGGATGTAGAGGCTTATCTCACTAGGGGTAAGATAGATACTGCCTGTAGAAAAATTAAAGAGACCTTTGGAGAAAAGAGAACCACCTGTATGAATATCAAGAGCTCAGACAGAAAACCAGTTGTAAGCAAAGAAGGGAAAGTAGAAAGGTGGAAGGAGTATATAGAGGGTTTATGTACTTGAGTGCAATATTATGAAAATGGAAGAGGATGTAGATGAAGATGAAATGGGAGATATGATACTGCGTGAAGAGTTTGACAGAGCACTGAAAGACCTAAGTTGAAACAAGGCCCCGTGAGTAGACAACATTCCCTTAGAGCTACTGATAGCATTGGGAGAGCCAGCCATAACAAAACTCTTCAATCTGGTGAGCAGGGTGTATGAGACAGGTGAAATACCCTCAGACTTCAAGAAGAATATAATAATTCCAATCCCAAAGACAGCAGCTGTTGACAGGTGTGAAAATTACCAAACTGTCAGTATAGTAAGTCATGGCTGCAAAATACTAACAGGAATTCTTTACAGACATATGGAAAAACTGGAGGAAGCCGACTTCGGGGAAGATCAGTTTGGATTCTGTACAAATGTTGGAACACGTGAGGCAATACTGACTCTACGACTTATCTTAGAAGATAGATTAAGGAAAGGCAAACCTACGTTTCTAGCATTTGTAGACTTAGAGAAAGTTTTTGACAATTTTGATTGGAATACTCTCTTTCAAATTCTGAAGGTGGCAGGGGTGAAACACAGGGAGTGAAAGGCGATTTACAATTTGTTCAGAAACCAGATGGCAGTTACAAGAGTCGAGGGGCACGAAAGGAAAGTAGTGGTTGGGAAGGGAGTGAGGCGTGGTTGAACCCTATCCCCGATGTTATTCAATCTGTATGGACAGAATGGACAGTGTCTTGAAAGGAAGATATGAGATGAACATCAACAAAAGCAAAATGAGGATAATGGAATGTAATCGAATTAAAGCAGGTGATGGTGTGTGAATTAGAGTAGGAAATGAAAAACTTAATGTAGTAGATGAGTTTTGCTATTTGGGGAGCAAAATAACTGATGATGGTCAAAATAGGGAAGATGTAAAATGTAGACTGGCAAAGGGATGAAAAGCTCTTCTGAAGAAGAGAAATTTGATAACATCGAGTGTAGATTCAAGTGTGAGGAAGTCTTTTCTGAAAGTATTTGTATGGAGTGTAACGCTGAATGGAAGTGAAACATGGACGATAAGTAGTTTAGACGAGAAGAGAAGCTTTCAAAATGTGGTGCTACAGAAGAATGCTGAAGATTAGATGAGGCATTGAATAGAATTGGAGAGAAGAGAACCTTCTGGCACAACTTGACTAGAAGAAGGGATCGGTTGATAGGACATGTTCTGAGGCATCAAGGGGTCACCAGTTTAGTGTTGGAGGGCAGTGTGGAGGGTAAAAATCGTAGAGGGAGACCAAGAGATGAAAGCACTAAGCAGATTCAGAAGGATGTAGGTTGCAGTAGGCACTTGGAGATGAAAAAGCTTGCACAGGATAGAGTAGCATGGAGAGCTGCATCAACCCAGTCTCTGCATTGAAGACCACAACAACAACAACAACAACAACAACAGAAGGTGGGAACACTCAGTATTACGAACCTTGGGCCCAGAAACAGCCTGGCTTCAGTGTCATCTGTGATTAACCTGCATCAAGATGTCTGCAGTTTCCTGCCCTCTGCCTCCCCCTAAATCACAACAAGATCCAGTGTTACACCTGCCTCCAAATTTCTGTTAATCCCTGTCTTCCAGCTGCTTCCAAAGTTCAGCTAGTCCTTGTCCTCCCCCAGCCTCCAGAGTTCAGCTAGTCCCTGTCCACCTCACGCCTCCAAAGTTCAGCTCATCCCTTTTCAAGACTACCTTCAAAGCTTTTTTTCTTTACTACTGAACAGGATTCGTACAGCCATCATTATGTTACAAGTCTTTAACATTTAATAATAAACATAAAATTACGGAAGAATTATATTGTGGTATTTTTGTATCTGCACAGGCGTGACAATTCTGTGAAACCATCCTATCAGCACAAACATCGTTACTCTAGTTGATGTTGGTTACTCAATCCAGAAGTCAGGGAGCTGGGCCCCAGAAGAGAAAAAATTGACATGTGGTCAATCTGTGGGGAAGCAGAGTGTCATGATAATCTATGTATGGATGTACCACAGCACAATACAGTCTTACTCCAATGCACAAGCCCACTCCCCAGCTTACGCCCGTGATAGCTCGCAATATATTGTGAGCTTTTCACAGTTTGTGACAGCCTCTATAATATGTGTGTTCCACTGACATATTTTGTGATCGTTGTGGAGTCTGAGGTATTTGATTACTGTCTTCACTGGTATTTCTTATGGCCCATGCTTCAGCATCTGTGCGGGAGGAATCCTGTGCCTGGTGAAGAATAGAACTGAAGACTTGCTTGGTGATATATTGAAACATTCTTTGCCATGTACACATGTAGACTAGACACCACTTGATCCATCTTGTGTGTCACTTGCTAATATATACACAGGTCATCAGTGTACTATAAAATTGTTGCATTTTGTGGCAAACTACTTTGTCATTCAAATGTTAATATATTTAAAAGCAGAGGAGAGAGAATTGATCCTTGGGGTAGCCCTGCAACTGTCATTCTCGGCCCCACAGTGCCATTTCCTTTTTTTTTCTACCAGTGATAACTGGGAAAGTAAGAGGATAAGTTTGCTTGCGAAGCTAGTGAGAATATTCTGCCTCCACACTTTGACAGCCAGCATTGAGAAGGTGACATTATTATGAGCATTGTTTATGTCAGTTAAAGCACATCTGTTGGGGCTGAGACATATGTGGATGTTGGTTACTAACACAGCACTCAGGAATGTTACGGGCCTGTATGAGGTTGCTTCATCTGTTAGTTAACTGTGTTGTTCTTCCACTACTACTCATGACATCTTCCATTCAAGGATACAAACTTTTTTGTTCCAAATATTATTAAAAATATGACAATGGTGGTTCCTTCATTTTTGTATTACGGAAGAGTGCATGCGATAATGTATATTTTCCATCCCTGGGGCATTACTTCCCCTAAATAATGGGGCACCATTGAGTTTCACAACAGTAAAGCAGTCAGTCAGGAAATGGATTTCCTCCTCATCTTCCTCATCAGTGCACTGCTCAACTAGAGTCTGGTGCCAAATGTTTCAAGAAGTCATCCACTAATTTATATGGAAGAATTGTCATTCTGTTGTTGTTCCAGCTTCTATGTATATGCTTAATTTGTTGCCAAAGTGCTAAGCTGGGTAAACCCTTGTTTAAGATTGTTACAGAAGCTTTCCAATTTTTCCATTTGTACGTTGGCCATATGGCACCATGAATCACACCTGTAAGACATCTGAGAATGGTGGTAGATGATGAGATCCAAGGGATTCTGCAGCTACCTCCTGTATGAAGTCTAATGTTAAACATGTTAACACCAAAATCACTGAATCCTTGGTTTGGTGGAGTTACCCACATCAGGGAAACACCATTTAAAATGATCAACTTATTCTAGTCTGCAATCTCCTCTATCATTTTGCCGATGTTATTTCCTTGGTCTGAACCCCAAGCAGGGTGATGAGAATTAAAATCATCTAATATTATCCTTGGGTGTGCTGCCAAATTAAACAGTGTATTGAGTTGTTGTTTTGTTACAGTCTCCCTTTGTGACCTGTAAACTGACATTACATTTATGTCATTCCCATTCATATACAGCCTCTGACAATAAAGTTCGGTGAATGAAGTCAGAATGGTTGATCAGACAACATGCGATTCACAATGCTGCAACTTCGTAGAGGCCGGTGTTGACAACCTGCCCCCATCATAGTTCATCTGAGCATTGTGTGTTTTCCTGTGTTAGACCTATTGGACAAGTGCTTGTTTAGTGTGTTTGTTCTGAACTGAGAACAGGGCAATGAATGAGCAAAGAATCAATTTAAAGTTTTGTTTTAAGCTTGGCAAGACACCAAAAGAAATGCATGCAATACTGGAATGTGCTTCGGGGGATCAAGCACTGTCCATGAAGTGTGTGTAAGAGTGGTTTGCCCGTTTTCCAGGAGGTTGGGAAAGCCTTCCTGACAATCCCCATAGCGGATGACCACTGACCACTGTCAGTGATGAAAACATTAAGAAAGTTAGGTCATTAATCACAAATGATGGTTGATTAACTGTGTGCATGATAGTGGATGAACTGCAGATGAACCGTGAATCTGTGCTACAAATCCTTACCCAGGAGTTTGGGAAGAGGAAAACATGTTGTCATCTTGTGCCACATCACTTGACTGTCAATCAGAAGCAGGCAAGTTTAGAGGCTTCACAGGCTTTCGTTGAAACAGTGGGTGTGACACCCAATTTCTTGAACTGTATTGTCACTGAGGATGAAACCTGGTGTCTCCGGTAGACTCTGATATGAAACAGCAAAGCATGGAATGGCGTTCTCCGACATCACCTCATTGGAAAAAGGTCAGAGTCGAAAAATAATGCATCAAAACAATGCTTCTACCCCAGGGAACGACAGTGAATGCTGCACGGTACGTTGAAATTTTGACCTGTTTTATGCAATGTCTGTGCTTGGTACGACCCCAGTAAGCACAACCAGGTTCCTGGTTTTTTTGTTCACGACAACGCTCGCCCACACACCATCGATATCATCAAACAGTTCCTGGCAAAAAAGGGGTTGGTGCAACTTGAAGATCCACCATATTCGCTGGATATCAATCCTCCAGACTTCTTCCCATTCCTTGACTCAAACTCACTTTGAAAGGAAATAGATTTGATGATATCCTGACATCCAATGAAACATGACACTGCTTTTGAACACCATCCCAAAGGAAGACATTGTGCAAAGTTTTCAGGACATGTATTGCAGAGCTCGGTGGTGCACAGTTATGGGAGGTGACTATTTCGAAGGACAGTAAGGTAACTGTAGTTCATCTACATTAATGTTACAGGACTATTCACCAAACTTTGTCAGAGGTTGTGAAAAGTAGCTGCAGCAACTGAAAGTTGTATCTCTCATGTGTTATCTTCTTGACTTTTAGGTGGGATTCCTTTTATGAGAAACACACTCCTTCCATATTCATTCTCTCTGTCAGCTCTGTTACATTAAACCCAGGAAACAGAAATGGTTCATTTGGCAGCAACCATGTTTCAGGTATCACACATACTGATACCTGTTTGGAGTATAAAGAATGTGAGAGGGTGCATTCGTTTTTTTAAATTAAATCAGCATTCCATTCCATTATATTCTTAATGTATCTCACCATTGTTGATGCTCAGACTCAGTAGCACTTCTGTAATATTTTATGTTACTGTTGTTTGATCATGCATATGAGCTACCTATTAACTGTCTTAGTAAATTTGTTACTATATTATAAATTGCTTTAAGACATTCTGAACAATTGGGCCCTCCTCAAGCATATGGGACTGCAGTGGATATGGATTGTTTCCCACTGGAATTGTGTGAACTCTGTTTGGCATCCATAAATTTTTGTGCATATTATCTGGTACTGATTGTACCCTTTCTTGTGTAGTTGCACTGATACTGTCTCCACCTGCTTGCTTCATTATTGCCTCTTGCTTTTCACTGGTAGATTTAGCAAACATTGGTAAAACAAGTGGTGTCTGTTGAAGCAGCTGACTTGTGGAAGAATTGTTCTTTTCATTTAGTGGTTTCATGGTGTGCGATGTATCAGGTAACAAGCTGCATGAGAGTGAGAGCATACAAATGGTGGGGAAGGTGCCAAGTTCCCTGTGACTAAGTCTGCATATGTTCCAAAATTTAGTTGTGTAGCTGCCTGCCAATGTGCTATGTCTTTTAGCCATGCACTGGTAAATTTTCCTTTGCTGGACGTACCCTGGGCACACTCTATAACTGGACAGATGCCCTCTTGAGAAGTAGACATCAGGATTTTTTTTTTCCTAATGTCGTGTGGCCCAGAGCACCGAGTGTAGCATTTCATACTACGAGGGCAGTTCAATAAGTAATGCAACACATTTTTTTTCTGAAACAGGGGTTGTTTTATTCAGCATTGAAATACACCAGGTTATTCCCCAATCTTTTAGCTACACAACACTATTTTTCAACGTAATCTCCATTCAGTGCTACGGCCTTACGCCACCTTGAAATGAGGGCCTGTATCAATAACTTCTTCATCATCCGCGTAGTGCCTCCCACGGATTGCGTCCTTCATTGGGCCAAACATATGGAAATCCGACGGTGCGAGATCGGGGCTGTAGGGTGCATGAGGAAGAACAGTCCACTGAAGTTTTGTGAGCTCCTCTCGGGTGCGAAGACTTGTGTGAGGTCTTGCGTTGTCATGAAGAAGGAGAAGTTCGTTCAGATTTTTGTGCCTACAAACACGCTGAAGTCGTTTCTTCAATTTCTGAAGAGTATCACAATACACTTCAGAGTTGATCGTTTGACCATGGGGAAGGACATCGAACAGAATAACCCCTTCAGCATCCCAGAAGACTGTAACCATGACTTTATCGGCTGAGGGTATGGCTTTAAACTTTTTCTTGGTAGGGGAGTGGGTGTGGCGCCACTCCATTGATTGCCGTTTTGTTTCAGGTTCGAAGTGATGAACCCATGTTTCATCGCCTGTAACAATCTTTGACAAGAAATTGTCACCCTCAGCCACATGACGAGCAAGCAATTCCGCACAGATGGTTCTCCTTTGCTCTTTATGGTGTTCGGTTAGACAACGAGGGACCCAGCGGGAACAAATCTTTGAATATCCCTACTGGTGAACAATTGTGACAGCAGTACCAACAGAGATGTCAAGTTGAGCACTGAGTTGTTTGATGGTGATCCGTCGATCATCTCGAACGAGTGTGTTCGCACGCTCCGCCATTGCAGGAGTCACAGCTGTGCACGGCCGGCCCGCACGCGGGAGATCAGACAGTCTTGCTTGACCTTGCGGCGATGATGACACACGCTTTGCCTAACAACTCAACGTGCTTTTGTCCACTGCCAGATCACCGTAGACATTCTGCAAGCGCCTATGAATATCTGAGATGCCCTGGTTTTCCGCCAAAAGAAACTCGATCACTGCCCGTTGTTTGCAACGCACATCCGTTACAGATGCCATTTTAACAGCTCCGTACAGCGCTGCCACGTGTCGGATGTCAATGAAACTATACGAGACGAAGCGGGAATGTTTGAAAATATTCCACAAGAAATTTCCGGTTTTTTCAACCAAAATGGGCCGAGAAAAAAAATGTGTTGCATTACTTATTGAACTGCCCTCGTATTACATTGTTTACTGTGGGCGTAATTCTATGAAAAGTGAAGGCTTTGTTACATCTGTAACACTTCCTGTCCCTTTGTTTGGTGGCAAATTAACAAAGGTCGAAGCTCACACCATTGAACCTTCACTGTGTATTGATCATATTCAGGTCTATCAGTTTTTTATATTCCTGTTAATACTTCAAAGTATTAACAGATGTAACGATGGAATAACCCTAGGGTAACCGTGTGATAGGCAATTTGAGCAATGTGACCTATAGCCTTTGGGGTCCGCTGCTCATAGTCTTGCGGTCGCGTTCTTGCTTCTTGAGCATGGGGTCCCAGGTTTGATTCCTGGTGGGGTCAGGGATTTACACCTGTCTCAAGATGATTGGGTGTTTGTGCTGTCCTCATCATTTCTTCATCATTCATGAAAGTCATGAGATTGGACTGAGCAAAGGTTGGGAATTTGTACGGGTCCGATAACCGCACAGTTGAGTGCCCCACAAACCAAACATAATTATAGCCTTTGGGTGTTATCTCCCAATGCTCTCTTTATGTACACTTTCAATGTACACAGTCTAACTGTGTACTGTTCACAGATATTTTCAGCAATGCTACCTACCTTCTGCTGGTGATGTTGTTGATTTTCAGTAATGCTTGTAACTATCGATGTGCTCACTGCTTGTTGAAGCTGCCTCAGGACCATCTTTCACTGGGGCAAATTTATTCGCCTTGATGAGCAGCTGTTGTTCCTCCCCATGTTGCTGTTTCGTAGGTGGTTTCATGTCACACATCTCTCGGTTGTCAGCTAAGTTGACCTCACCGGTGGATTCATCCGTATTGTTTTTGTCAGTGCTCAGGAGCTGAAGAGCACTATAAATGGTGCTACTGACAAATCATTCAGAGTGGTTGCCTCCTCTGACTGCACCCTACTGTTCACTATATATCTTGCACTTGTAACATGATGCACACATGGAAAAACAGCTAACGCATCGTTAAGTTGTCACCAGGAAACGAAAAAAATATATCTGAATAAGTTAAAATCCGAAGAGCAAATATGAGTGCAACCTCTGCAGAATTGTTGTTATGAGATAACACTCTGCCTGCAAAGTTCAGCTTGTCGTTGTCCACACTCTACTTCCAAAGTTCAGCTAGCCCCTGCCCACTCTCTGCTCAAAGTTTGGCTAGTCCCTCCCAACCTCCTGCCTCCAAAGTACAGCTAGTACCTGTCCAACCTGCACCTGTTGTTGTTGTGGTCTTCAGTCCTGAGACTGGTTTGATGCAGCTCTCCATGCTACTCTATCCTGTGCAAGGTTCTTCGTCTCCCAGTACCTACTGTAATCTACATCCTTCTGAATCTGTTTAGTGTATTCATCTCTTAGTCTCCCTCTGCGATTTTTACCCTCCACGCTGCCCTCCAATGATAAATTTGTGATCCCTTGATGCCTCACAGTATGCCCTACCAACTGATTCCTTCTTCTAGTCAAGTTGTGCCACAAATTTCTCTTCTCTCCAATTCTATTCAGTACCTCCTCAATAGTTATGTGATCTACCCATCTAATCTTCAGCATTCTTCTGTAGCACCACATTTCGAAAGCTTCTATTCTCTTCTTGTCGAAACTATTTATCATCCATGTTTCACTTCCATACATGGCTACACTCCATACAAACACTTTCAGAAATGACTTCTTGACACTTAAATCTATACCTGCTTAAAATACTATGCTATACTTAAATCTATACCTATAAAACAAAGATGCTGTGACTTACCAAACAAGAAAGCGCTGGTGGACAGACACAATAAAAAACACACACACACAAATTTCAAGCATTCGCAACCGAAGGTTGCTTCATCAGGAAAGAGGTAAGGAGAGGGAAAGACGAAAGGATGTGGGTTTTACGGGAGAGGGCAAGGAGTCATTCCAATCCTGGGAGCGGAAAGACTTACCTTAGGGGGGAAAAAAGGACAGGTATACACTCGCGCACACGCACATGCGCGCGCGCGCGCACACACACACACACACACACACACACACACACACACACACACACACACACACAGACACAGACACAGACACAGGCAGACATATGTAAATGCCCTTTCTCGTTTGATAAGTCACAGAATCTTTGTTTTTTATATATATTTTTCCCACATGGAATGTTTCCCTCTATTATATATGCTATACTTAAATCTATACCTGCACCTAAGTTCATGTAATTCTTACCCAAATCCTGCCCCCCAAAGTTCTGCTAGTTGCTGTCCATCCCCTGTCCATTTATAAAGACTCTACATCCTCCATTGTATTCGTGCTTATAATGTTCTCTAATAGCCTTTTTTTATTTGTGCCTGGTCACACTTGTTAAGTTGCCTGTATTGCTGGAATGTTGGCTGTCTGTCATAAAGTATAATTTCAGACTCACTACCGAAAACAGTAATAACGCTTTAAACACTGTTTTAAAGTAAACTGAATACTCTCACTAATGTTAACTGCTTTTCTACCTGTCCGAATATTAATTCGTTTATCTTACTTCTTCCAGAGCATTTAGGGTGCAAAGTACCGTGTCACCGTATCCAGAAACAAAGTATACATTTCACTTCATTATTACCTGTAATTATTATTGTGATGATTAATGTTTCCAATACCAACTCACCTTGTGAATGTTTCTACTGAAAATCCGAATTCTGTTTGCTAATTTGTGAAGGGACAAATTTTGAAAGTACATTTACTCAACTTAGAGGAAATGATGAATTTAAGTTCCAGAGATGAAATTACAGTTTCCTATACCAGAATGAAACTGAGAAGTTCATAAATGACTTCCTTTTCAAATATTACTTTACGAACTTTGCAAAGACAAAATGAAGTTAGTACTTGTCAGGAGACTTTAGTCTTGAGATTTTTGCTAAATGAATTTAAACAAATGAACTTTAATAAAGTGCTCTAAAAGTGTAATCCATCAAAGTTGTGTGTCCCGACTAATTTCAGTGGCATTCATTGTTGTTAATTTTTGACCCAGTTAATGGTTATTTTAAGATGGAATTTAGGCAAATTAATGCTAGGTACTTGAAATAAGATGGTAAGCTTGTAATAATTAACTGTCAAAATATTGAACAAACAGCACTTTTTATTACAGATTTTATTAACACACTTGTAACTAGAATGAGATTTTCACTCTGCAGCGGAGTGTGTGTTGACATGAAACTTCCTGGCAGATTAAAACTGTGTGCCGAACCGAGATTCGAACTCGGGACCTTTGCCTTTCACGGGCAAGTGCCTTACCAACTGAGCTACCCAAGCACGACTCACACCCTGTCACGAGGTACTGGCAGAAGTAAGGCTGTGAGGACGGGGCGTGAGTCATGCTTGGGTAGCTCAGGTGGTAAAGCACTTGCCCGCGAAAGGCATGGGTCCCGAGTTCGAGTCTTGGTCTGGCACATAGTTTTAAACTGCCAGAAAGTTTCACACTTGTAACTTCCTGTACATGAATAAGGAAATAAAAATTGTCTGTGGCTTCCTCGTCAGAAGCAGTTCATTTGAGCATGTGGTGCAAATAATATTTTAGCAGATTCTTTACGTCTCTTATTAATTAGAGAGACAAAAAATGCCATGATGGCTGCTTTTGATAGGCATTCATGAAGTAAGATAGCATTATCCTTGCCTCGTGATATTTTGGCCAGGAAAAGCCTTGCATCCATGACTATAATTGATGTGAGATGACTTATTATTGCACAAGTGCTAATTATTGCCTTTGCCTTTGAATTGTACCATTGTTAACACCAAATATTTAATATCTTCATAAGTGCACCAATATATGCCCTCACTCAACCACTGCCCAAGGGCTCCTTCCCAGGGTTCACTTTGTCTGTGGTCTACTTTGTTCCACATTAAAGTCATTCAAAAAACTGAAATGGCAAGTCACACCTGTCAAACCCATCTTGATGCTGTCCAATGGGGGGGCCTGCTACACATTTTCCCTTGTAGAAAAGGCATTCACAAAACAGAACAATAAGGGAAAGCTTGACCATCCACAGGCCTAGTGGCTTTGTGTCTTTGGCAGAATATTATCCATTTTGAAATAATAAAATATAGTATCCACAGGAAGAGCTCAGACTTTACAAATACAATTTTTTTAAATCATTAAGTATATTACACTGAAATCAAAGGGCAGTTACTAATAACAGTTTACTTTTACTATGGTTTGATAACATTTCCTTCCCACCATCAACATTAAATAATCATTACTAAATCATTTCAAATATTAACAACACACTACATGAATCTAAAATTAATACTGTTCCATTACACACTAGCTGCCTTCAGAGTTCAGCTAGTCCCAGTCCACCCCCTGCCCCCACAGTTTAGCTAGTCCCCATCCACCCCCTGGCTCCAAAGTTCAGCTAGGCCTTGCACATTTCCTCTATTTGTTTATGTAAGCATGCATTAGTTTTGTAGAATGACTGACAGTAACAAATATTCATTGTCTTTGTATTATTGCTTGTTCTCAGAAACAAAATGGCCTTCAAAGGCCATTAGATCATAGCAGAAAAAGCAATAATTACCCACAGTTTGATTTTACTTTTAACTTTTTCAGTGCAGATGAATAAACTGCATTTTTGAGGGCGGGGTAATGACAATGTTTGACAGTCTTGTAAAGCCTTCATTGGGAAGTGCCATATAGAAATCCACTTAAAGCAAGTCTTATTTTTCCACAGTTTTGTATATCAATGATTCTCATGTATTCACTTTGAAGGAGAGCTTGGGAAATGTACCATATGCTATCTATGAAAATGTGAATCTGATGATTTTGTAGATTATCTTATTGTTGTTATTTTTGCGAGGCAAAGATTTATAGCTTATAAAAATAGTTGAAAAATTATGGTTGCACACAGTTAGTAAATTTATCATATGGTTGTATGATAAATTTATTAAAACAACTATGTGCAACCATAATTTTTCAGTCAGTAACAGACAACCTGCCAGTGTATTGTGTGAGCACTCATAACTCCTGGTTGTATAAAAAATTGACTTATACAGCTGTGTGCAACCATGATTTTTCAACAGTCTTAGTTGTGTTTCTGTCATGTGTTGTAACCTTACACATATGGCTTCTAGTATATAACAGGTCTAAGTCAGTCATAAGGAGACAATTCCTGCTATAAGAGTTATAGAGCAATAGTCTTAGGTATGAAGTGCTAAGTGGGGAACCAGGTGCTTAGATTAACAGTTCATTCTAAATATCTTGGTAAAAATGACCAGCAGTACAGTCACAGATCTCTTCTCTACTGATGTTTGATCTTCGCTTTTCCTATTTTGTAGACTAGAATAAGAGACTCAGTCCTTAACATCTAGATTTGATTCATGCATCACTTTTCTGGATGCTTTACTGTACTTTTGAGAGACTTACAGTTTCACATGAAATTTTTATAGTGCCGTGACTTGGCTTTTATCAGATATAGCGTGTGATAAAGGTCAAATTTACATAAATAATTAAAAATAGTTAAAAATAATGTTCAAGTACCAACTGCAGTTTGAATTTGAGATCTTCCACATTATATTATGATATCTTAACTACTTGGTGTGCTTAGTATACCTTTTAATATGTGCTGCTATTAATGTCGTGGTGACTAAACTTTATCTTCTTATTCCAGTCTAATTATGAATGTCTGTGAAGCAAATTTTCCTTATGGTATTTGTTATAAACATTAGTTTCAATCAGAAGTGTTCACAACTCGTATTTGTAAATAATAAAATTATACCATATTTCCTTGTAAGGTAGAGTTATATTTACCAATGCTCATTTGAGTGCAGCTTCATCTACAAAGCCCACATAAAAACTTTACATATCTTATACTCTAATAGTGTCATTGCAGTGTCAGCAGATGAGCAGTTTGTGTTGTAATCCTTTTTCGTGTCTTATTTTCTGAACAGCAATATATATTTTTTTAAAATTAAAACCTGTAACAATACATATATTAGATAAATACTAGCAAATATTAATGCAAATAAGCCTTATGCTATCTTGCCTTACATTATGAGCAAGTCCACTCCAACCTCTCTAAAACTTTATAACTCTTTTTAATACTATTTAAGTTATGTACAACTAAAATTTTTACCTTTAAAAAGTATGTGTAGCAGATTTTGCTAGTCTTGAGTGAGTGAGTGAGTGTGTGTGTGTGTGTGTGTGTGTGTGTGTGTGTGTGTGTGTGTGTGTGTGTTTTGTGCTATTAACATAAGGTATGTGATTTTACTGCAGGTTGCTGCACAAAGCCATGGAACAGTGAACACTCCTCCATCATTCAAAAACTGCATTCAGTTGGCAGCATGCAGTGCAAATCAGATATTGCCAATGAATCCAGATCTGCCAGCTGATGTCTTCACATCTTGCCTCACAACTCCTATTAAAATTGCTCTTCGATGGTTTGTAAAAGAAAATTCCTAATTTTTTGTCTCTTGTGTATGACAGAGTGTGTACAAGATTGCACTGTCTGCATTAGATAATAGGTTAGATAGCCTTCATGTTTGACAACTAAATATGAATGATGATAATTTGAAAACTGATAATTCCTTAACATTTTGTTTTGTCACTGATGTGTAGCACAAAAAGAAAAACCTCTGCTGATAAAGGTACATCTGTCTTGACATGGGTGATGCAGAGGCTCTCAATCATTTGTTCTTGCATTTCCTTTTGAACTTATGGAAAGCCATCCACACCACTCCTCTTCATCACAAGCTTTCATCAACTTTGTAATGTAAGGAATAAAGGTAAAAACTCACTGAATAGTTGAGGTGTTCAATCATTGGCTTCCACATAAAGATTGTTTCTAGCTTTTGGATGTTTTTGCATTCCAAGATTGAATAATACATTGTTAACATTGGTTGAGCGATACAAATTTCTGAGTCTTTCATTTGATCACAAGTTTATACAGCTTTCACACATATGTCAACTGAAAACCAACTGTATCATAAAACTTAACATTCTCTAATTCTTCGGGGACACCAGCTGGAGGGCTGATAGCAGTGATCTTCTTCAATCTTGTGCTAATCACCGTAGTGCTGAGACTTTGGTGGCTGGGAGTGTTACACTTGTGCTATCAACAACTTTCTCTCAGTAGCTGGCTTCTCATCACTGCAGTTTTAATGTTGACACTGAACCTCTTTTCAAGCTCAAAGCTTGTTGATATTTTATAACAGCAGGAGTCAAAATCTTGTAATAAATAAAGACCTTTCCGGTCGGTATCTTGTTTGGTGTCTGGTTCAGTTGAGTGCAGGCAGGTCAGTGTGTTGGTCAGGATGTGGCATTGCATTGGATCGACATCAATTCTGAGAGCAGAACGGCGCCAAAGACTGAGCAGCAGCTGGCATTGAGCCCAGAGTGAGAGTGGTTGTTGCTGGCTAGTCATTGTGCTGCATCTTAAGTAATCCATGAGAATGAGTTCCGTGCATGTCATGAGGCATGTGAACAAACTCTAGAGCCACATTTGCAGCACCGTGGTCAGCTGCACACACTGCTGGTGGGCTTTACTGGTACGACACATGGCGCCCGCTGGAGTCTGGTGTGTGCACAGAGTGATGTTTGTGTTGCTGTTGCCCTCCAGCATGTACACAGTGGGATTTGATGCTGTTGACATCCGGTGTGTACAACCAGAGTTGGGATTGCCATGCGTAACTGGTTTCACCGGAGGATACCGAGGACACGGCAACCCACTGGCCGCATGTGCATTCCATGGTGGTGTGTTGCCAGGCAAGTGGCCAGATACCACAAGAGGCAACTTCTCCTCGAATCAGGAAAGGATGAAAAGTGTCCCAGTAGTTACAAGAGTGTTGTCTGAATGAACTATGTAGCAAAGACTTTGGAGCAAATGGTGTATTGTCATGTGATCTGGGTATTAGAGACCGTGCAGCTCGTAGCTGCTCTCAGTGTGGATTCATGAGATTTTAGTCTCCTGTCGACAACCTGACCCTACTAGAGGCAGCTATCCATCAAGCTTTTCTATGTTGGCAGCATTGTATATGAATATTTTTTATATCAGCAAGGTGTGTGGTACTACTTGGAGGCACAGCATTCTAGGACACTCTCAACAGTGGGGCTTTCATGGCCACCTACCCACATTTATTTGGCCCTTGTAAAAATACTTTTTTTAGGTACTGAGTTGGTGAATGCTGTCAAATAGTTTTGAGCTGGAGAATGGTGTTCTGCATGGAAGTGTTTGAAGTGATACCTTCTTTGCCTTAGCCATAAACAGCCTAATGTCTATGGCAAAGAGTCCTGTGCAGTGTTCCTCATTGGTGGATGATTTCACGGTTTTCTTGTTTACTTCAATTCTACAACAGGGACTCATCAATTACAGCTAACAGTGATGAGGTTGAATGAGTGGGTTGCAAAGATGAGTTTTACATTTTCTGCAGTTAGGTGTGTTGTGATAATTTTAATCATTCTCATATTTTTAGTTTACCTCGTTTGCTTATAAGGGTCACCATTTTATGTTCTGAAGGCTTAGTGAGATTACTGGACCACCTTTTTGATTCAAAACGGTGATGGTTACCACATCTAAATGACCCAAAAGCAAGAACCCAGAAAGCACTTCATATCTTAAAGTGCCTTAGCCACAGGCCGTAGGCAGCAGACAGGGCACACCTGTTCCTGCTTTATAGGGCTTCCCTGTAATCATTGCTAGACTCTGTGTGCACGGTATACAGATCTGTGAGTCATTTCATCTGAAAGTCATTGACGTTAGCCATCAAAGGGGACTCAGACTACCCAGGGCTGCTAACAGGACCAACTCCATAACCAGTCTCAGTACTGACATGGGAGACCACCGCTCACCATCAGGCGGCAACTCCTGATGGTGGTCTACACTGTCATATAATACAGTTGCTCATCCAGCTATGGAACATCTTCTGTTCAAATTTTCCATGAGCAACCAAGACCATTTGGGGTCTATGTGAAGCATGAGCTGGAGACACTTGGTGCAGGCCAAATACAAACCAGAATCCAGGGTTGGACCAATTTAACCCTACTTACTACAGAGGTCCAGATTAATTTTAGATTTAGTGTAATACAGAAGAGGAGTCATTCCTGCCCCTCCTTTAAAATAGTATTTTATGACATTTTAAATGAGCACCACCACTATGTAGCCGTATTTGTGGATGAGTTTAATCAGAGTGACTCCCTTGGATATGTTGTCACAGAATGGTGTGTGTTTGTCACAGGGTGGTGGGTGGTGTGTGTGCCACCTTTCCATCTGTGCACTCTTCCCTTTAATAAAGCAATACACACAAAACCAGCACAGTAGCCATCCCTTTGTGGAGGGATCATCAAGAACCTGCATGGTGGTAGTCTCCTGACCAAGCAGGGATCACATTGTTGCTGCCTGAGCTGAAAACTCCCCATGTACGCCAAGGAGTATGTGCTTGTCATGACTGGGGTATGGGGACACTGAGCAATGGATTACTGACCAGGTAGCCTTTGCTAAGGTTGGGTGGCACCCACGGGGAGAGCCCTTGTTCGGAGTGAGTGGCACCATGGCAGATCAGCTGCAAATGAAGCAGGTGAAGTTATCTCCTGCTGGTGGCCTTACGGCCCCTGCTGCCTCTATGAAAGGATAGTCCTCTTTCAATGCAGGAAGATATGACCCTAAAATGTTCCCTTCCTTCGCTATGGTATGGGAGGAACTGAGGGCTTAGCAGAAAGCAGAGCAATACTCCCCACAATACAGTATAACTCCCCTTTTATGTTCCCTGAATGAACATTTCCTATGTTTACAATGTTAATTTTCACTCTATTTTGTGTTAACATATAATTTTCCCATGATTTACACATTACAAAAAAGTTTTTATTGAGAAATAATGATACTGGCATAATGTTGGTCATGCAGTAGTGTTTACAAATATTATGTGGTTAAGTTTTTTGACACCAGGGTGCTATTTTCAGTAAATGTGTAAAAGCTGTTAACATTTTTTTGAAGTCCCTTGAAAAGTGTAAAGCGGGATTTCACTGTACTTGGTTTGTACAAGGGCTGATGGTGATCCATTCTTGTCCGCAAAGCTCTTGTTCTTTTTGCAGGACGTAGATGACAAGATTGGGGAAGTGGCAGCCATCTCTAAAATGAAATGTAATATACGCATGTTGTTGGGCCGATATTTACATATATAAATTTTTGTGAGAGCCAAGATCATTTGATTTTAAGACCTTTATCCCAGTTACTAGTTTTGACAGAGTCCTGCTGTCAGCTTCAGTTTGGCATTACACTATATGAAAAGAAAATAGGTAATTAGTAATCTGCACAAGATAAAACAATCATTTTTTGGGATGATCCAAATTTTACAAAAACTTTTACTTACCTTTGCGTGTATGTTCACGTACGTGTCATTGACATTTTGAGAACAAAGTGTAAATGCATTGAGAAACTCCACACGGTTTGTCATTTATAAAACAGAATGCTCCGAGATGGGTTGTCAAATCAATAAAAGGTAGAAGTACAACATCCATAGTGCCAATAGAGTTAAAACTACATGCTATTTTGACAATCTCACTTGGACTAAATTGAGACGCCGCAGAGCCCTTGTTGATTGTTGTGTAAACATCAGGCAGCACCATCTTATTAACCAGTGATATATTGAAATATTTTGAAATTAATCTCATGAAAATTTTTACACAACTTAAAAAAAGCATGTTACAGTGCTCAATATACCACGACAGCTGATGAGCTCGCCCACTACATGTCGACCTTTTTATTTATACCCTATACGTACCATTCACTAATCTATCCAAGCTTGGTCATCCTCCTCACTCCCCCTTCCCTCTCGCAATCATTGAAATCCTCTAAGGAGATGAAAGACAGGAAAAAGTCATCCAAAAGGGAGGACATTTGATGTCACCCATGCCACCAGATCTCACCTGTTCCACTCCAGTAGCTGAGGTGGAGATTCCAGCAACTCCTGAGACCCCAGGTCGCACTATACAAAGGAACCCAGAACCTATGTATATTGATGCCATAACCCCTCAACCAGTGGTAGCAGGTGACCCTAAGGCATAACTTGCTGCCTTGGTCCCTTGTACATTGACAACATTATCCTCCTCTGGCACTGTAATGGCTTTTTCCACTACTTGGCAGAGCTACAACATCTTTTAAGCACTTCACTTGCCTTCTGCATTGCCCTTCAGGAGGCTTGGTTTCCAGCAACACAGAACCAAGCCATTCATGTAGACCTGGGATATTATAAGAATTGTACCATCTGTGACAGGGTATCAGGCAGAGTTTGCACACATGTTCTAGACACCACCATGTAGTGAACTTGTGCCTCTTAATACATGTTTGGAGGCTGTGGCTGTTCAGGTAAGGGCATTTCAGGATATTACCATCTGCAGCGTTTGCTTCTCTTCTGATTGTGAAGTGTCTCAGGAAATACTGTTTGCATTGGTTTCTCAACAGCCCCTACCTTTCCTAATCTTTGGCGATTTCAACATCCATAACTCTTTGTGGGGTGAAACCATTGGCTGCAGTAAAGACCTCAAAAATGTACTGGGACAACTTAACCTTTGCCTCCTGAATACTGGTATCACCACACGTTTCAGTGTGGCACATGGAACTTTCTCAGCCATTGATATTTCCATTTGCAGTCTGTCCACTGGAGAGTCCACGATGATCTGTTTGGTAGTGACCACTTCCTGATCTTCCTGTCACCCCTACAGTTTCACTCCCCAGACACTTGCCCAGATGGGCTCTCAACAGTGCCGAATGGGATGCTTTTGCCTCTGCTGTTGACCTTGGCTGCCTGCCATATGGAGATATCTATGAGGCAATCCAGAGTACGACTATAGCCATTCTTTCGCCAGCTGATTTAGTGATCCCCTGTGCCTTGGGCCCACCCCAATGGAAGACAGTACTTTGGTGGTCCTTGGAAATCACAGAGGCCGTTCGAGATTAAAGGTGGGATCTCCAACGCCATAAGCAGCACCCATCGTTGGAGCACCTTATTGCCTTTAAGCGGTTCCATCTGCCATCTAATAAACTGATGGAAGTGAGAATTCTGGGAACGGTATGTTTCAACCATTGGACCACGTACCTCTCCTTTGCAGGTTTGGGCTAAGACAGGCATCTCTATGGATACCAGAAAAAAGCAGGCGTACCTGGTGTTACCTCAAATGGCACTCTCTACACTGACCCAGATACGGTTGTCAAACATTTTGCTCTGCACTATGCTCAAACCTCAGTGTCTGAGAATTATCAAGCACCCTGTCGTGTCCTAAAACAGCAGTTGGAGCAAAAGCTGTTCCCTTTTACTGTATGCCACCTGGTGCCATATAATGCTCCATTCAGTGTGTGGGAAATCTTCAGGGTCCTAGCCCACTGCCCTGATACAGCCTGTGGGCCAGACCGCATCAAAAACCAAATGATCAAGCTCCTACAGATGGATTGTCAGCATTGTATCCTTGCCATCTTCAACTGCATCTGGAGCGAGAGTGAGTCCCCATCACACTGGTGAGAAAGCATCATTGTCCCAGTACTGAAACCGGGCAATCACCCTTTAGAGATGGACAGTTACTGCCCAATAAGTCTCACCAATATTCCCTGTAAGTTGCTTGAATGCACGGTTAGCCAGCGGCTGTGTTGGCTCCTTGAGTCTTGGGAACTTCTGGCTCCATCTCTGGGTGGTTTTCACCAAGGCCGTTCCACTACTGATAATCTGGTTTACCTGGAGTCTGCCATCCGAACAGTTTTTGCCTGACATTGACACCTTATAGCCCTTTTTTTTTTGAACTGCAAAAGGTCTATGACACGACATGGTGATACCACTTCCTTGCTACCTTACACAAGTGGGGTCTCTGGGGCTTGCTTGTGATTTTCATCCAGAACTTCCTGTCACACCATATGTTCCGGGTTCAAGTTGGTGCTTGCCACAGTATCCCCATATCCAAGTGACTGGGGTCCCACAGGGTATTGTACTGAGTGTTCCACTCTTTCTAGTAGCCATCAATAGTCTAGCAGCAGCTGTGGGATCCTCACTATCATCCATCTTGTTTGGTGATGACTTTTTCCTGTATTATTGCTCCTCTAGTGTGGGTGTCACTGTTCATTGACTGCAAGGCGCTGTACGAAATGTGCAGGCAAGTGGGTTATGTCATGCACTTCTGTTGATGTCGTACCATTCACCCACAACCAGAACTTTACATCTACAACCAACTACTCAATGTGGTGGAGGATTATCACTTTTTAGTACTGGTCTTCAGTTATTGGTTGATGCAGATTCCCCACTTTCGCCAGCTTCAGGGAAAGTTCTGCTGCACTGTAATACATTTTACTGCCTGAGTAACACCAGCTGGGGTACAGATCGCACTACCCTTCTGCAACTGTACAAAGCCCTGATACAATCCCACCTTGATTATGGGGTCTGGCATACAGTTTGGCATCGCCCTCAGCATTGTGGATACTGGATCCGACACACCACTGTGAGGTTTGACTTGCGACAGGAGCTCCATTGTGGATCAGGTGCCAGCAACAGCTTGTCAGTTGTGCTACCCACATTCACAGCTCCCCAAAGCATCCAAATTACTGTCCCCCCTTTCCAAACATGGTAATCTGTCTCCCACAACAGAGGTCCCGATCAGGAATTTTGATGGCAATCTACAACTTGTTTCTCCTCTCTGAACTTCAGTTGTTTCCTGTTTCACCTCTCCTCTGGACCCACTTCTGTACATCTCCCATGGTACATCCCTCAGCCACAGCTTCATGCTGACCTATTACGAGGTCCAAAAGACTCGGTTTGTCCAGATGCCCTCTGCCGCCAGTTTTTCTCCATCCATGGTGCATCCTGGAATTCAAAAGTAGTCTACACTGGTGGCTTGATGGTTTCTGGCCAGTAGGTTTTGCGTATACTCATGCGGAACATACTGAACTGCTCTCCTTGCCGGCTGGCTGTAGTGTTTTCACTGTGAAGTTGGTAGCCATCTCTCGTGGCCTTGAGCATATCTGGTTCCTACACTGGTGGGTACTTTTCCATCTGCAGCAACTCCTTGCGAGCAGTTTAAAAGCTGTAGACCAGTGCTACCCTCACCATCCCTTGGTCATTGCTATCCATTCTGACCTTTGTATGGACCCCAGGCCACGTCGTGATCCCAAGAAACGAACTCACTGATAGCCTTTTGAGACCAGTATTTCAGAAACAGATGTCTGATCGGTATTACGCTTCAAGGTTTAGGTGCATGGAATATGGAATAGCTCACTCTGACTTCACCAAACAAATGACGGGTGATAAAGGAGACTGCAGACCTGTGGAGGTCCTCACTGCAGGCCTCTTGCAAGGACTCTACTGTCCTTATCCGGCTTCTCATCGGTCATAGTTGGATGACTCGTGGTCTTCTTCTCTGTAGCAAGGACCCATCCCACTGTTATTGTGGTTCCCGTTTGACGGTGGTCCACATTTTGCTAAACAGTCCCAACCTACCTGCCCTGTGGCAGATTCTTAATCTCCCTGACATGGTGTTAAGAGACTATGCTCCAGCAACTGACTTAGTTTTATGTTTTATTCGTGAAGTGGGCTTTCACCACTCTCTTTAAGGGAGGGCCCCTTGACCTTATCGGCCCATTGGGGGGTTGACAGAACACTCTGTTGCCTCCTTTGCCCAGACCAGGCTGCAGCTGTCTGTGCTTGGTGGTCCAGCATGATTCTCACTCTGAGTAGAATTTCTGTGGTAAGTGGCAGAGGCTGAGGGGATGTATTTCCCCTTATTGCACTCTGCTTTCGGGTTACTCCCTAGATGAAGCACCTTGCTTGCCTTACTTCCCTTGTCTATCTCTCTTCTTTTTGTGCATTACCTCAACTTCACTGATATTGGTAGACCTTTGGGTTTTCTTCCCCTGGATTTTGCATGGTAGGCTATCTCTGATCTACAGTCATATAGACACATCTGTTCGAGGAAAAGGGGACTGATGACCTAATAGTTTGGTCCCTTTATCCAACCAACCAATCTGTGGCACATAACATCTTGCTCTGACAGGAGGACCCTACATTGTGTGGTGCTTGTGGCATGCAGATCACAGTGGGCCACATTTTTGTTGACTATGTTTAATATTCAGACAAGAGGACAGCAGCTAATTTACTACAGATTTGCCCTTATTTTAACTGACAGTCGTATGAATGTGGTTCAGCATTGAAGGTTCTGTGAAATACCCAAATTGTTCCCTAAAATTTTGGGGAGAAGTTTTTAATGTGTTGTCTGGGTGGGTGGTTCATCCATGTTTGTTCCAAGTAATGAGCCAGAAACATATCCCTGTGTAATTATTTTATATTTCCTCTTGTATTACTTATGCTCTGATTTTTATGCTATCTTAGCAGTTGTGAGATAGTGTGATTGTGCAGGTGACTGTGGATGGGATTTAGAGAGATGGAGTGCAGTTTTGTGTCAAATTGCCTCTTGCTTCTTTTCTAACATTTTTGATACTTTAACCACATATGTTTCCATTACTTTTTGTAACCTCGCCATTGGGAACTCCTAGAACACACACACACACACACACACACACACACACACACACACACACACACAGTTTTGAAGATAAGATATGTGAAGGCAGGGTTATTGAGTATTTACGTTTAAAAGGTTGTGGTGAAGAGATGACTTGCATCCAGAGAGAGTTATTTTTAAGAATTGGGAGTCTGGGCATGATTAAAGTAACAAGCAGTTGTGGAAGCACTTGGGTTTCATATCATCACATCCTATCAGCCCATAAGTCTCTGTTGGGTTGGGATTGAGAGTAATTCTTGTGCATTTCTCTTTCCATTTTTTCCTGTTTTGAAAGCTTGTAAGTATCTCACATTGTGTGCGATTATTGTTTTGCTGTCATCTTTCATTCTTATAAATAGGCAGTTTTTGTCTTTATTTGCTCAAAATTTTGTGGGCATGAATAAAATAGACTAAGGTTTGTATTTCCTAGAAAATTGTTTTTATTTAACTTGGCTTTTGTGGTCTTATTTGGATTCATCAATAGTAAATTGGATAGAGAATGGAGAAATACATGCACAGAAGAAGGGTAAAATGAAGACTGAAAAATTGGTATTGAAATTAAAAAATGAATTTTCACTATGCACACTGTTCCTAAATTCTACTTGCACACATGTAGAGTGTGTGGAAGATACTGGGTAGATAATGATTTGAATATGGTCCAGTGTCCACGGATGTACAATATTCAGTCTACAACAACTAAGAACTCCACTTTCTCCATGTCTGTTGGGTGAAAGAGCAATAGCTCTTTGCTTTAAGTGTGGTAGTTATTGCTTTTATAAAGAGATATCTAACATGGTAATAACACCCAGTGCTAAGGTGTACCTGCAACATATCCATGTGTTGTATTATGCTGTATATCTTCTTCCACTAAAGCTATTATCCCATTCCAGTCCAGTGACACCGGTTGATGTTTGGTGTTTTTATTGCATTAGGTTATTGTCTACAAACATAATAATTAGTAGAGTTGAAATAACTGATTGCCACTCTTTGAACCAGTAGACATTGTAGACTGGTCTCAGTAAAAGAAACTTAATGTTAAATGCAGCAATTGCTTCATGTTACTATGCATCATGTTACAAGTGGCTGTTGGTCCCCTTATTTTGAAGAAATGTTTTGAACTGCATCTCTCTGTGAAAGGTTGAAATGCGTTGAATGTATACCTGCACACAATAATGTGATTTACATTAATAATAATAATAATAATAATAATAATAATATGAAACATGAGCTGCCGTGATTCCTGCAGGATTAGTAGTATCAAGAAACTTAAATAATGTGAAGAATACCGTAGAAGTGTTTTGACATCTTTAACCACAAGCAGAAGGCATTCTACTACAGATGTACATCATAATTAGTCAGTTCATGCTTAAGGTTCTTAAAGTAATAGTAATAATAATAATAATAATAATAATAATAATAATAATAATAATCATACATGGATGATCTAAAACTACTGGCAGCAACAAATCAACAACTCAACCAATTACTAAAGATAACAGAAGTATTCAGCAATGATATAAATATGGCTTTTGGAACAGACAAATGTAAGAAAAATAGCATAGTCAAGGGAAAACACACTAAACAGGAAGATTACATATTGGATAACCACAGCGACTGCATAGAAGCGATGGAAAAAACAGATGCCTATAAATATCTAGGATACAGACAAAAAATAGGAATAGATAATACAAATATTAAAGAAGAACTAAAAGAAAAAATAGACAAAGACTAACAAAAATGCTGAAAACAGAATTGACAGCAAGAAACAAGACAAAAGCTATAAATACTTATGCTATACCAATATTGACCTACTCATTTGGAGTAGTGAAATGGAGTAACACAGACCTAGAAGCACTCAATACACTTACACGATCACAATGCCACAAACATAGAATACATCGCATACATTCAGTAACTGAAAGATTCACATTAAGCAGAAAGGAAGGAGGAAGGGGATTTATCAACATAAAAAACGTACATTATGGACAGGTAGACAATTTAAGAAAATTCTTTCTAGAATGAGCAGAAACTAGCAAAATACACAAAGCAATCACTCATATAAATACATCGGCTACACCACTGCAATTTCATAACCACTTCTACAACCCTTTAGATCACATAACAACAGATATGAAGAAAGTAAATTGGAAGAAGAAAACACTACATGGCAAGCACCCGTATCATCTAACACAGCCACACATCGATCAAGACGCAGCCAACACATGGCTAAGAAAAGGCAATATATACAGTGAGAGGGAAGGATTCATGATTGCAATAAAGGATCAAACAATAAACACCAGATATTACAGCAAGCATATTATTAAAGATCCCAATACCACAACAGATAAATGCAGACTTTGCAAACAACCAATAGAAGCAGATCACATCACAAGTGGATGTAAAATACTAGCAAATCCAGAATACACCAGAAGACATGACAATGTAGCAAAAATAATACATTAACAACTTGCCATACAACATAAACTAATAAAACAACACATTCCCACATACAAGTATGCACCACAAAATGTACTGGAGAATGATGAATACAAATTATACTGGAACAGAACCATTATAACAGATAAAACACCACCACATAACAAACCTGACATCATACTCACCAATAAAAAGAAGAAATAATCACAGCTAATCGAAATATCCATACCCAATACAACAAATATACAAAAGAAAACAGGAGAAAAAATTGAAAAATACATCCTACTGGCTGAGGAAGTCAAGGACATGTGGCATCAGGATAAAGTTAACATTATACAAATTATACTATCAACTACAGGAGTCATACCACACAATATCCACCAGTACATCAATGCAATACAGTTACATCCAAACTTATATATACAACTACAGAAATCCGTAATTATTGATACATGTTCAGTTACCCGAAAGTTCCTAAATGCAATATAACATATACCGTACAGTTAAAAGGAAGTCACGCTTGATCAAGGTCCGCATCACATTCCATTTTTGATCAGACATAACGTCTGAGAAAAGAAAGAAAGAATAATAATAATAATTTCTTTTCATTTATTAAGTGTGGAAAAAGTTGTGTATTGACAGTAACATCATAGATGTTTCATTTCTGTTTCAGGTTTGTCATACAAAACTCTTCTAAATTAGTGTCAAAACTTTCCTTGGATATAATTGACAAGTGAGTAGCTCATGGTTTGTCATTTTTGCTGATAAAATGTTTTTCCCTGGTAGTAATCACAAAAAATCTTTAGAATTCCAGGCCAGCTGAATGATCGCAGAACCATGCTTGGAGAGTTAAACTGGATCTTCACAGCTATTACTGACACAATTGCATGGAATACATTACCACGAGGTGATGTTTGGCTTTTATTTCCACATTTATTTTATTTCCACTTCTTTTTGTTATTATTATTATTTATTATTATTATTGGCTTCATAATCAGCCATACATAGTTTATACATATTAAAAATAATTTAAGGAGTAAAAGTAACAACTCACCAAATCATAAAGGCATGGCATTGTCAAAAGGGGCATAATCAAGACTGAAAACTTCACTAGGTTTAGGATGATTCCTTTTTTGAGCTATGAGTTGTTACCTGTACTCCTTGCATTATTTAAGTTCCACCAGGACTTTCCATCCATACATATTAACAAAAGCCCACCCCTGCGCGTGCGCACTCGCACACGCGCGCGCACACACACACACACACACACACACACACACACACACACACACACAAGCAACACTACTTCTGTTATAGAAGTTAATTATATATTTAGTGTTCAATAACATGGTTTATGAAAACCATATTGTGAAATAAAATACATCCATAGTTTATATATATTAACAATAATTTGAGGTGTAAAATGGTTGAAAAATAAGATACCAAAATCAGATGTATCTTTACTGTCTGGGTCAAAATCGATGTATTGCCATAAATTGGGAATGAAATTTCTTCTGGACACTGACTGGTACATGTTCTTGCTAAACAAATTTACATAATTAAGTTTAGGAGCGCCAGCCTCGCAGGCAGCCAAGACAAACAAAACTTCCAGTTTCACTTACTTCCAAACAAGTCACTTTGCCAGTAGATTTTCTTGTCGAAGCTGACCCCACAGTGGACAATACAGTTGAGCTAGAATCTTTTCACACTTTGAATTTACAACTCATAAAACAGTAAAACAACTAAAATGCAACTTGCACAAGGGTTTTTCAGGCAACTACCTATGAAAGACTTGGGTTTCAACCTAGCAGCCAGTGGAGTCAAAGAAGCTGAAGATTATGTTGTGGCCAACACCAGCAAGGAAATGATGCTTGATACTGCATCTAATGCTTGCTGTGGTCTTCTAGTAACTTACAAGGCCATCCCAACTGAAGGTCACACCTGAAAGAATAGCTTCACAGCTGCTCATCATCACATCCTCTTGGACTTTTGGCATTCGCTACCAGTACATATCGAGGCTTCTTCTTTGCAGATGGTCACAACAGTGTGGGTCCACTAGCTCAGATGGCACCCAATGTGGATCCAAGATCTCTGCTTGACATGGGTCTGTGGTGTATCCCATGGCCTCAACCCTTGGAATTCTGTGGCATCACCAATATCAACTTTGCCTCTGTCATCCTGCTCAATGGCCACCAATTTCTCCTCCAGTAACGAATTCTCCAGTTCCAGGGTAACCTACACAACTGACATTGAGTATTGTCTAGCAGTGTCTTTTCATAGCAATGTAGATGGACATAGATCCACTGTCTTCGAAGGTGACGACTTCTTGCATCCCACGAACCCCACACCACCGAGGTTCACCTCCAGCAGTCACTAATGGGTTGCAGGGAGGGGGGAGAGGGAGTGGGGGAGTTTGATAGGATGTACTGGCACTGTCCAATGTTACCATGGAAACCAAGTAGGTGTCACAACATTACTATTGACCACTGTATTGGCACCAATCAGGGCACTGATCCTCATGTGTGTCCTTGGGCACGATCCTGTCAGACTCTAACTAATAAGTTTGCACAGGGGTGGTCTGTCTCCCTTCACTCTGTTTGTTGATGTTGACAGTGTAGTGTGTGGTGCGAGTGTGATTATCTGGACATGGTGATATTCTGGTGGATTGTGTTCGTAATAGATGGAACTTTGATATGGCTTGGGATGGAATTTGCTGGAATACGGACTTAAGGTAGCTTGCAGTGCTTCTGAATCGTAACTTCTACTCATATCTCTTTTTGTGAATAAATTGTTAGGAGAGCTTTGTATAAATAAGTTAATGCAGACTGTTCAGTATTTGTAAACATAAACTGGCAATCCTCACACCATATACAGCAGTGCTGTCAGTGTCCAGACATGTCTCACATGACATAGTTCAAGCGTCCAAATATCTAAGCAATAGAAATATATAAGTTTTACAGATTACCTACAAGCAATATCCTTAACATATTAATTGCAGTTGCTTCACTACCATGCCAGTATTGTGAAATGTGCCATGTGTTCAAACTTGCTGGCAAATTATACCTTGCACTGGACAGGACTCAAAACCAGAACCTTTTCTCTTCATGAGAAATGAGTCACATTTGGATACCTCAGTTGGTTGAGCAGTTGCTCTCAAAAGGCAACGGTTGTGGATTTGAGTCTTAGTTTGGCACTCAGTTTTAATCTTCCAGTTTTAGTATCAGTGTTTTAACCTTTTTCTGTTACCTCCAAATAACATAATAATCACCATATATTACTTTTTTAACATACTGCATAGCAGGTAACAGTTAATTGTTTAACAGTTTCAACATGCCATACATGATATTCAAGTAACTTTATTTGATTTTAACAGGGAAGCAAGAACAGCTTAAGTCTAACCCACCACGGCCCACACCAAAACTGGGTTTATTGTGCAGTATCACTCCCTATACATCTAGTAAAGCCAACCAATGCCCTTGAATAGTGCAAGGAGTCCCTTTACCAGTTTTTTGTTAGATACAATTTCTTCATGTCTACTTGTCCTGAAGATTCTGCATCTTTTGCTCTCCATTGCTATGCATTCGAAGATTAGGTGTGATGCAGTTTCTTCACCATCATCACAGATCCTACATTTAGGGTCTTCTTCCGTTATACCCATTGTGTGTAGGTGTTTTTTTGAAATTCCCATGGCCTGTCATGAGTTTGATCTCTTTTCTGTTCAACACCAAGATTACAGAGCTTCTTAAATGGGATGGGCATCATTACCTTACCATGTTTTTGTTTATGGACCTTGGTCCGATATTCTACACGCTGTTTCCTAAGCCAGTTTTGTAGTTCTAGTTTGATCATAGCCTTAGTGATTGTCAGGACAGGTTCCGGTCCAATAAATGGAGTCATTACCACCATCCTAGCCAATCTGTCGGCTTGTTCATTGTCACAGATCCCAGAGTGGCCAGGGACCCACACTAGGTTTACCCTATTGCTTCCCCCTAGCTCCAACAGAGCCCTGTGGCATTCTGCAACAATCTTAGATCTTGTTGCAGGAGCTGCCAATGATTTCAGGGCTGCTTGGCTGTCTGAATAGATGTTGATGCTATGGTCATTGTAGCACCTATGCATATTCTCCTCCACACATGCCCTGATTGCCGTAATTTCAGCTTGGAATACAGAGGCCAGTTTTCCTAGAGAGATGATGCCCTTGAGTCTTAGCTGAATCCTGTACACCCCTGCTCCAACTCCTTGGTCTGATTTCGACCCATCGATGAACCAAATGATGTCTCCCGTACAGTGTTGAACTGTTTTTTCCCCACTGTTCCCTGCTACTAATTATTATATTGTAAGGCTTGTTGAAGCAGTTGGGAGTTATTATATAGTCGGCAGGCATTTCTCCAGCCATTCCTATATTTACCTCACTCATTATGTTAGTGTGTTCTGGATATCCGAATGAGACCCAGTTTTTGCCAGTTTTAGGTCTGTATGCCCCAGCTGCTGCCTCCATCTTGATCCAAAGGTGTAGTGGAGGTATGTCCAGCATGGCTTCCATTCCAGCAGTGCTGCTAATTCCATCTGTTATGGCTAAGCAGGCCAGTCTCTGCACCTTAGCAAGCTCCTTAGCTGCAACCCACTGTTCTACCTTCTTCCACCACACTACGGCCCTGTAGGAAATCCTAGGTCTTACCACTGTGGTGTATATCCAGTGCATACCCCTGGGGCGTAGGCCCCAGTTTTTGCCACAAGCCCTTCTGGTACTCACTAGAGTACTTTTTGCCTTGGAGCAGATGCTCTTAATGTGAGGGGTCCACGTTAGTTTCTCATCCAAGGTTACCCCTAGGTATTTTACTATCACCTTCACAGGTAGAGTTTCATTGAAGAGCCTTAGAGTCGAACTTTGTATATGGAACCACACCAGTCTTCTTAGGATTACCCCTCAGATCCAGTTTGATGCACCAATTTTGCACAATGTCCAATCCTCCTTGTACCGTATTTATAACTGTGTCAGTAAATTTGCCAAGTATTACTATGACAAGGTCATCTGCGTATCCTTGGCAGAAGCATTTTCTGGAATTTAGTTCCTCAATGAGTTCGTTCACCACTAGATTCCACAATAAAGGGACAGAACTCCTCCTTGTGGGCAGCCTCTAGTGATGTTAATTACCATCTTTTCATTCATGATGGTAGTCTCAACCTTTCTTCCACTAAGCATGGTCCTGGTTCACCTACATATAGTGGTCCCTAGGTCATGCACCTCTGCTGCCCTTACCATGGAATCGAGTGTCATGTTACTGAAGGCCCCCTTGATATCCAGGAAGATGCAGAGGGCTATTTCTTTGAAGTGAAGTGTTTTCTCCACCCTCCCAACGAGTTGGTGGAGAGCTGTCTCACATGATTTACCTGGTTGATATGTGTGTTGGTTTGAATGTAGAAGGGCCTAATTAGCCTCCTCTCCCCGATGTACACATTAACCAGTTTTCCAATGTTTTGAGAATGAAGGACAGACTGATTGGTCTCATATCCTTGGCCTTGGTATGATCAGTTCTCCCTGGCTTTGGAATGAAGACAACCTTTACTGCCCTCCAAGCATTGGGAATGATTCCTACTGCTAGGCTAACCCTGAATAAACTGCATAGGACTCTTATGGGCTTCTCTCCTGCCTGTTGCAGATGAGCTGGAAAAATTCCATCTGGGGCAGGTGACTTGAACGGTTGGAATGTTCCCACCGCCCATTGGATTTTATTAAAGTTCACACACTCTTTGGCCAATTCCCAGTCCTCTCTTCGAGTGCCTGAGAACCATTGTCTCTCCGGTATCACATTCTGGTCTGTGTTGTCCAGCAGAACATATTGAGGAAAGTGAGTTTTGAGGAGCAGTTCCAGCATTTCATGTGCTGTCTTTGTATATTCCCCATCCTCCTTCCTCAATGTACCTGCTGTATTGGTTGGTACTCTAGTGAGAATTCTGTGAAGTCTGGCTTGAGCAGCCGTGCTCTCCACTTCCTCACAGAATGCCTTCTTTGCTTGTCTGATTGCACGGTTGTAATTGACAAGGGCCTCATGATATTTAGCCCATTGTACTTTGCTTCTCACAATGTTAAACAGTCTCCGTACCAGTTTTCTTTGCATTTCCAAGTTGCTGTTCCACCAAGGGACACTCCTATTTGTGCACTTCTTGGTGATTGTGCAGTTGTCCTGATATGAGGTCCCTATAGCTGAGGTAACAGCCTCTGCTACTTCCTAAATTTCTTATCGAGGATTTAATTTCCGATAAGCCCGAGTCAAGGTCCCTCCCATATGTCCCCCAGTCTGTTTTCCTGGTATTCCTATAGGTCATGGTCTGTCTGATTCCCATCTCAACCTTGAATTTAATGTACATGTAGTCCGATGAAGATGGCTCTAACACCACATGTCGTTGTTTGATATTGCTGCCCATCATCATGGTACCAAAGGTTATGTCAATTACTTCTTCTCTTCTGCTATTCCTGAGTGTAGGTTCATTGCCCCCTATTCAGGACCTCCAAGTTGTTAGCTAAAAGAAATTAAAGAAGGTACTCACCTCTACTGTTGGTGTCCTTGCTGCCCCACACTAGGTTGTGGGTATTGGCATTGTATCCCACCTGCAGTTGGTCACCTGGCCGATGGCAAGCCTCTACCAGTCTCCAAACCTCCAAAGGAGGAGAAGAGCTGTCTTCATAAGGAAGATATGCTGAGGCCAAAATAATTTCCATCGTGATACCTTTCTCACATTGCTGCATTTTAATGGTCACTAAGTCCCTGGAGCAGAAATCCATCATTGGCATGAAAGAAATTCCATTTCTTACATAGATGCATGTTCTGTAGTTCCTTAGATTTCTAGCATAAATCAGCTTACCTCCAGTGCCACCAAGACCTGATACACCCCCTTTATATAAAGAGGATTCTTGTATCAGGGCCACATCCACTTCCTGCCTCACCAGCCAGTGACTCAGGGCAGCACAGGCCCCTTTACTGTGCTGCAGATTAATCTGAAGTACCTTCAGTCTCTGTCTTGCTGCCATCTTTGAGGCCTTTGAGAGCCCTGACGGTGACCTGCGAGAACCCTGACGGTGACCTGCGAGAACCCTAAAATCAATTTCAAGTCCTGCTTCCACATTGTCTTCAGGGATTTCTCCCAACGTCCACCACTAGGGTTCGTCCTTCCGGTACAACCTTCTGGTCGGTCACACTCCAGTCTCCTGTCGAGACTTTTGGGTTCTGGGCCCCTATTTTCTCGAACAGAGTCTTAGGAGACACTTCCTTAAGGATCTTTGGTACCCATATTGACACCTTTGCTGTCTTAAGAAGCTCCACTGGCATCTTGACCAGCAGGTTCGCATCTTCCCACGGGAATATTATGGGCACCTTGTCCTTAAGGCTTTCCACTGTGTACACACCCCCCCCCCCCCCCCCCCCCCAAGACAAAAATGAGGGCACAATGATCTAGATAGACCCTCTGGAAGTTGGGTCCTGGGCCAGTGTCTTCCCCAATCTTTTCAAAGAGGGCCATATGTACCAATTCCTCCTGCTGCCAGGTGATGGCCACCAGTGGATAGCCTTTCTGGATAACTGCCATCCTAAAAACCGAGGCTGCATTACTATAGGTCTGTTTCCCTGTTTATTGCCTTGGTTTTTTTCTGGACTCACTTATCCAGGGAGGAGGGAGTCTTAGATTCCTCCCTTATCCTTTTGCTACCTGTCTTCGATGTTGTGGGGGTCTGCGTATTCCCTTCAATCTGAGACAGTTTTTTTCTGGGGGTCTTAGGTTCAAGTCCCTTTAATTCCCTCCAATTGTCTTTAGGAAGCCATTCTTTCTTTCTTTTTTCCTCTGTTCCCTGAGTAGTTTTCTCCTCTAGGCCCCAGACAAGGCTTTGATCTTAATCTGTTCTAACTTCTCGGTTACAGTTCCCATTTCTGTCTCAGGTCTAGACCCTGATTCAGTAGTGGGAATGACTTCCATCGGTCCTGACCCTGATGTTTGGGTGTCTGAGGTCTCAATTTACCCCTCAATTTTTTTTGTTATTTTCTTCAGTCTTGTCCATATTGGTCCCACGAGATTTGGGGATCTGCACGGTCCACACCAGGAATACCCCGCTCGGTGTAAGGCTACTTACTCAGGGAGGTCGGCCGGTATCCGTGAGGCTCCATTTGGGACACATCTTCCCATGTGCCACGCACCTCTCAGCATGGATCGCATCACACCTTGAGTTGGGAAAGGGAATTGGGTAGGAAAAGTAGTGGATAGGGAAGATGGGACGTTGTGGGCCACCCTTAGTCTGATCCGTCGGCTGGGGCCTTTCCGGCAGTAGGTCCTCCACCTTCAGCTTAGCCCTCAGCATCACACGGATACACGAGTCTCTCCACCTGTACAGACAGTGCTTTGTCAAGGTGTTGTCCCCTGGAGAGGTTCAAGTAACTTTATAACCTAAGCACTGATATTCTCTGATGGCTGCTTCGGTCTCAGACCACCGAAGTAGGGTTTTCCAGTGGGATGGTCCTGAGAAGGACCTCTTCTTTCAGTTGATGTTGAGATTTTATTGTGTACAGAGGGGCATCAGACAGGATGTTATTTTCAGATTTGATTAACTAAGAAATAGTGAAGATTAGTTTTTAATGTTCCATCAATAGTTAAGTCATTTGAGATATAACATAAGCACAAATTGGAAAAGGTTGGAGCAGAAAACGAGTTGTGACCTTTCCGCAGAAATAATCCTTGCAGTTACGTCAAATGATTTTGTGAAAGCTTGAGAAACCCAAATCTGAACTGTCGGTCTTGGATTTGTGCCCTGTTCCTAGGTGGCCACGGATATTTTTCTCAAACCAGTGTTTACTGAACTTTATTTCTTTTGTGGTTATGGTTTGTTGGGATCAGGACCGTTTCTCACTGATAGTGAGAATGGGAGAATGGTGAAACTAATTTAATTAAAGAAAGGAGACAGGGGAGGCAGAGAATGGCGACAGGGGGGTGGGGAGGGTGTAAGTGTGAAAGAGGAAGGAGATAGGGCATGGTGAGAATGCTTGAATAGGCTTAGTGATGAGAAGTGTATCACTCACAGTGCATCACTTACAGTGCTGAGATAATATTCATAAGAAAGCACTATCTAGGTAAAGTGATGGATTATAATTTTTTCTGCAGGTGAAAGTGCTTGAACCTTGTACAGTTTTGGTGAATAGAAATTGCATCATACTTAACATGCTGTCACTGTTCATGGCCTGTGGCGAAAAACCAATTTTAATTCCTAGAAATGAACACTACAACAGAACTGTCACGTTCTCATTTGATGTTTTCATATACCATTATATTAGAATGTTGCACAGACCGTAATTTGGGTGCATGACACATTCTTAGCAGGGGAAGATGTAGCATAGCCAATGTGCTAACTACTTCTGCTCTGCAATGCATGCTTTAATTGTTCTTTCCACTGACAATCAACAGTTCTAACAGAATGCTCCAAATCAAAGCGCCACTGCTGCTTCTGACTCTTGCTCTTTAAAATTTAGGTACTGAGAAAATTATCACTATTGATTGGTAATGTAATACCTATTGTGTTTGCATTATGTCACCCATAATGATCACTTAATGGACAAACTGCTTGTAACATAAAGCATATGCTGGTGAGCAATCAAATAAGTAAAAACTATTGAGCTGTGGAATTGTAAGCACTGGTTTGGCGGGTGAGGGCAAGTTGTGGCACGACAACTGGGCTGTCATGGCAAACTACATGGTCGCCAGTGAGTGAGTGCCCAGTGAAAGGTAATCAGTGGTTTTCCCAAGGCCTCAGGAGTTGGGGGATGGCTGTCAGCCTTGTGAAAGCCTGGTCTGTGTGTGAATAGGTCCTAAGATGGCATTGCTCACAACATGGCAGGATTTCAAAATTCTATAGTAATTCACAGTTTCATTGTAAAACCAATAACATCAGCACATTTAGAGCACGGAGATGAATGTTTTGGGACTTTAATATTATGAATACTATGAAAACTAAGAAAGTTAAGTAGTATATTGAATACATGATCTCAAAAAAAAAAAAAAAAAGTTAACAACTGTTGAACGCTTGACAAACAAAACAAAATGTCGGATGATAGTCTAAGACGCTAGCTATCATTGCTGAAAGCCACACATTTATACAAAATATTATTTGTTGAACTGTCACATACTTTCATACTTTACACTTTGTTAGTTATTTAAATGTGTTGGATCATCGTATTCTCCACAGCTACATGACAAATGACTGCAGCAAGGCTTTCCTTATACCTATCCCTACCTAACCATGTAACATGTCTTTAGATTATTACCTGATTTCTAGTTTATTTAATCAAATGTTAATTCATCGTATATTAAAGACGCTCATCATTTGAAAATGTTAATTTACATATAAGGTTTGATAACACTACTAAATAGAAAGTAAAAACACACATCTATTTAGCAAGCCAACTTTATTGTTTTACATATTCTAAAAACTTTTTCTTTGTTATTTATCATAAGTATGCATGCATGAAATTCATGTTTTAATTGATTCTGCTTTTACTTTTTGATAAAGAAAATGTGTATGACCTGAGGGTGACTGACATTTCATTTAACATATAGTTCATATTATAGGTAATTAATCATATTATAATCATAATAATTAATAATCATATAATTAATCATATTATAGCTAACACTTGGTTCAAGAATCATAAAAGAAGCTTGTATACATGGAAGAATCCTGGAGATACTAAAAGGTATCAGATAGATTATATAATGGTAAGACAGAGATTTAGGAACCAGGTTTTAAATTGTAAGACATTTCCAGGGGCAGATGTGGACTCTGTCCACAATCTATTGGTTATGAACTGTAGATTAAAACTGAAGAAATTGCAAAAAGGTGGGAATTTAAGGAGATGGGACCTGGATATACTGACTAAACCAGAGGTTGTACAGAGTTTCAGGGACAGCATAAGGGAACAATTGACAGGAATGGGGGAAAGAAATACAGTAGAAGACGAATGGGCAGCTCTGAGGGATGAAGTAGTGAAGGCAGCAGAGGATCAAGTAGGTAAAAAGACAAGGGCTAGTAGAAATCCTTGGGTAACAGAAGAAATATTGAATTTAATTGATGAAAGGAGAAAAAATAAAAATGGAGTAAATGAAACACGCAAAATGGAGTACAAATGTCTCAAAAATGAGATCGACAGGAAATGCAAAATGGCTAAGCAGGGATGGCTAGAGGACAAATGTAAGGATGTAGAGGCCTATCTCACTAGGGGTAAGATAGATACAGCCTACAGGAAAATTAAAGAGACCTTTGGAGAAAAGAGAGCAACTTGTATGAATATCAAGAGCTCAGATGGAAACCCAGTTCTAAGCAAAGAGGGGAAAGCAGAAAGGTGGAAGGAGTATATAGAGGGTCTATACAAGGGCGATGTACTTGAGGACAATATTATGGAAATGGGAGAGGATGTAGATGAAGATGAAATGGGAGATGCGATACTGCGTGAAGAGTTTGACAGAGCACTGAAAGACCTGAGTCGAAACAAGGCCCCGGGAATAGACAACATTCCATTAGAACTACTGACGGCCTTGGGAGAGCCAGTCCTGACAAAACTCTACCATCTGGTGAGTAAGATGTTCAAGACAGGCGAAATACCCTCAGATTTAAAGGAGAATATAATAATTCCAATCCCAAAGAAAGCAGGTGTTGACAGATGTGAAAATTACCGAGCTATCAGTTTAATAAGCCACTGCTGCAAAATAATAACGCGAATTATTTACAGACGAAAGGAAAAACTGGTAGAAGCCGACCTTGGGGAAGATCAGTTTAGGTTCCGTAGAAATGTTGGAACACGTGAGGCAATACTGACCTTACGACTTATCTTGGAAGAAAGATTAAGGAAAGGCAAACCTACGTTTCTAGCATTTGTAGACTTAGAGAAAGCTTTTGACAATGTTGACTGGAATACTCTCTTTCGAATTCTAAAGGTGGTAGGGGTAAAATACAGGGAGCGAAAGGCTATTTACAATTTGTACAGAAACCAGATGGCAGTTACAAGAGTCGAGGGGCATGAAAGGGAGGCAGTGGTTGGGAAGGGAGTGAGACAGGGTTGTAGCCTATCCCCGATGTTATTCAATCTGTATATTGAGCAAGCAGTAAAGGAAACAAAAGAAAAATTCGGAGTAGGTATTAAAATCCAGGGAGAAGAAATAAAAACTTTGAGGTTCACCAATGACAGAGACAGCAAAGGACTTGGAAGAGCAGTTGAACGGAATGGACTGTGTCTTGAAAGGAGGATATAAGATGAACATAAACAAAAGTAAAACGAGGATAATGGAATGTAGTCGAATTAAGTCGGGTGATGCTGAGGGAATTAGATTAGGAAATGAGACACTTAAAGTAGTAAAGGAGTTTAGCTATTTGGGGAGGAAAATAACTGATCATGGTCAAAGTAGAGAGGATATAAAATGTAGACTGGCAATGGCAAGGAAAGCGTTTCTGAAGAAGAGGAATTTGTTAACATCGAGTATAGATTTAAGTGTCAGGAAGCCTTTTCTGAAAGTATTTGTATGCAGTGTAGCCATGTATGGAAGTGAGACATGGATGATAAATAGTTTGGACAAGAAGAGAATAGAAGCTTTTGAAATGTGGTGCTACAGAAAAATGTTGAAGATTAGGTGGGTAGATCACGTAACTAATTAGGAGGTATTGAATAGGATTGGGGAGAAGAGAAGTTTGTGGCACAACTTGACTAGAAGAAGGGATCGGTTGGTAGGAAATGTTCTGAGGCATCAAGGGATCACAAATTTAGCATTGGAGGGCAGCGTGGAGGGTAAAAATCGTAGAGGGGGACCAAAGAGAGATATATATATATATATATATATATATATATATATATATATATATATATATATATATATATATATATGATGGAACATTAAACACTAATCTTTCCACTGGACTCGCGTTCGGGAGGACGACGGTTCAATCCCGCGTCCGGCCATCCTGATTTAGGTTTTCCGTGATTTCCCTAAATCGCTCCAGGCAAATGCCGGGATGGTTCCTCTGAAAGGGCACGGCCGACTTCCTTCCCTGTCCTTCTCTAATCCGATGAGACCGATGACCTCGCTGTTTGGTCTCTTTCCCAAAAACCAACCAACCAACTAATCTTTCTTCCTTTCTACGATCCCCTATCATAGTTGTATTTCTTGGATAATCAAATCTGACAATAATATCATTCTGATGCTCTTCTGTGCATAATAAAACCCCAACATCAACTGAAAGAAGAGGTCCTTCTTATGACGTTCCCACTGGATAACCTTGCTATGGTTGTCTGATCGCAGCAGCCATCAGACAATACGAAGTGATTAGCAGCAGAAAGTTACTTGAATATCGTATATGGGATGTTGAAATTAAACTGCGCTTACCTGCTAGTTAGGATATTTAAAAAAAAGTAGTATGTCAGTATTGTGTCATTGGGAGGTATCAAAAAGGGTTAAATTGTTAATATTTTTAGGGGTGGAAAGAAGAGTGAGTACATATCATAGGAACTTGGATTAACTGTGATAACACACAACACTCAGAATGACTTTTCACTCTGCAAGATTGAAACTGAGTGGTGACCACAGACTTGAACCCAAAATCTTTTGCCTTTTCTGGGCAAATTCTCAATGAACTCATCTATCCAGGTATGACTCACTACTTGTGAAGAGCAAAGCCCCTGGTTTTGATTCCTGGTCCAGCTCAAAGTTTTAATTTTCCACTATGTTTCCATGCAGGACACATTTCGCAATATTGTTGTTGTAGTGAAGCAAGTGCAATTAATATGTTAAGGATATTGCTTGTAGGCATCCTGTACAACTTGTACATTTTTGTTGCCTAGATATTTGGGTGCCTGTAATATGTCAGTTGAGACATTTTTGGATATAGATAACATTGCTATCTATGATGTGTGTATTACCGTTGTATGTTTATAAATATTGAAGTCTGCATTAACTTATTTTTGTAAAAGGTGTTCTACACATGCTACTAGCAGAGCTTGCTCACAGCAAGAGATATTAATACAAGATACTATTCATAAGCACTGCAAGTTATTGTAAGCCTGTATTCCAAGCAAAATTCCATTCAAGCCACATCAGCATTTCATCTATTACTAATAAGAGTCCACCAGAGAGCACCATAACCAAATCTGGCTGGGTTGGAATTTTCTGTGCGTGGGAACTGGTTGTTTGTGTTAGCCGCCTACTCCTCCTCCACCTCATCATCATTATCATCATCGTTTGTGACAGTGGTTAGATTGGATTGTGTTAAAATTGGACTGTGTAAAAACTGGGTCTTTGTACAGGCGCTGATTACCGCGCAGTCGAGTGCCCCACAAACAAAACATCATCATCACAACCAAACTATTACACTTGTACCACACACTCCACTGCTAGGACCAACACAGACAGAGAAGAGAGTCAGATTGGTCCTGCACAAGCTTATATGTTGGAGTCTGACGTGATCCTATCTGAGGGCATATCTGAGGATCAGTGCCCTGACTAGTGCCGCTACAGTGGTCAGTAGTAATGTTCTGACAACTACTTGGTTTCCATGGTAGCATTTCCCTGCAACCCGTTAGTTACCATCGTAGGTGAACATTGGTGGTGTGGTGTTGATGGGATGCAGAGGAGCTGCCACCTTTGAAGGCAGTGGATCTATGTCCATCAGCATTGACATGAAAAGACACTGCAAGACAAACTCGATGGCAGTTGTGTAGGTTACCGTGGAACCAGAGATTTCGTTATTGGAGAAGAAATTGGTGGCCATTGAACAGGATGGCAGAGGCAAAGTTGATATCAGTGATGCCACAGAAATCCAAGGGTTGAGGCCATGGGATACACCACAGACCCTTGTCAGGCAGAGATCTTGGAACCATGTTGGGTGCTGTCTGAGCTAGTGGACCCACACTGTTGTGACCATCTGCAAAGAAGAAGCCTTGATATGTACTGGTGGTGGATGCCAAATTTCCAAGAGGATATGGTGATGAGCAGCTGTGAAGCTACTCTTTCAAGTGTGACCTTCAGTTGGGATGGCCTTGTAAGTTACTAGAAGACCACAGCAAGCATTAGATGCAGTATCAAGCATCATTTCCTTGCTGGTGTTGGCCACAACATAATCTTCAGCTTCTTTGACTCCACTGGCTGCTAGTTTGAAACCCAAGTCTTTCATAGGCAGTTGCCTGAAAAACCCTTGTGCAAGTTCCATTTTAGTTGTTTTGCTGTTTTATGAATTGTAAATTCAAAGTGTGAAAAGATTCTTGCTCAAATGTATTGTACACTGTGGGGTCAGCTATGACAAGAAAATCGAATGGTGAAGTGACTTGTTTGTAAGTGAAACTGGAAGTTTTTCCAGCTTGACCACCTGCTGGCGTACATCAGTCCATGGGTTTGTCTTGGCTGCCTGCAAGAGTGACACCCCAAAACAAACACACACACACACACACACACACACACACACACACACACACACACACACACGACCATCAGCTCCACCATCTCTGGCCCAAGATGCTGGAGTTAGCAGTTGTCTGTGCATGACGTGTGCTTGCTTTGTGTGTATATGTGTGTGGTGCTAGTCTGCAACTTGACATGTCTTCTTTCGGTAAGAAGCAATCTATCTTTTCCTTACATTGTTTCTGGAGCCAGTGGCTCCTTCTTCAGGCAGAAGGGTTGAAGAGGAATGAAGAGGTGTGAAGGAAAAGGAGTGGAGGGGTTTAGGAAAGGGTGTTGATTTCGGGAAAGTCATGCAGAACCACGGGTCGGGGGAGACCTACCGCACAGGATAAGAAGGTCTTTCTTTCTCATTCCCTGTGGTAAATCTCCCATAACCCGCAGCTCTAGGTGACTTCCCAAAATCCACCCCTTTTCTTAGACCTCTCCAGTCCTTTTCCGTCACCCCTGTTCCTTCCCTTTCAACCCTTCTGCCTGAAGAGGGAGCCACTGGCTCTGAAATCTTGCATAATTACAACCCTCTTTTATGTGTGTATTCTGCCACCACTCGGTGAATAGATTTTTTTTATTGATCCAGTTAAATTATTTTGTGAAAAATTGACTGTTTTAATTGTTATTTTTCTACATTACTGATATTCCCATCTAGATATCTGATTTCCTGACATAACACAATTAAAATAAACAGTTTTTATTTTTTTATTTTTCTGAGGAACAGTCATACAATAATTTTTAAATGAACACAGAGCTATTTGACTGTATTGTTCTTTATTTAATTATGACCCAGTTTTGGCCTTTTATGCCATTTTAAAGTGACTGAGTTTATGTCATTAACACATACTGCAGGACATCAACACAAAATTGGTCGTACATTAAGGAAATATTTGTTCCCCACAAAATGCCTGATGTAAAATCATCATTTTGTAAAAAGATCAGGAAATAATAGTGGGAACACATCATGTTTAATCAAAACAGGTGTACTTTGGTATATAAAAGATGAACACATGTACTTGAGTCTCATGTGTTTATCTTTTATATGTTAAAGTGAACCTGTTTTTATTAAATACGACATGCTCCCACTATTATTTCCTGATATTTTTACAAGATGATGATTTTACATCTGGCATTTTGAGGAGAACAAATATTTTCTGAATTTATGGCCAATTTTGAGCTTGATGTCCTGCAATGTGTTAATGACGTAAACCCAGTCACTTGAAAATGGCATAAATAAAGAACAACACAGTCAAGTGATGATGTGTTAATTTAAAAACAGTTAAGATATATGTGCTTATAATTTACTTTTTTCAAATTTCCAGATGTGTTTCAAAAACTGTTTCGGCAAGATCTCCTAGTCGCTAGCTTGTTTAGAAATTTTTTGCTAGCTGAAAGAATTATGCGTTCTTATGACTGCACTCCTGTATCATCTCCAAAGTTACCTCCAACCTATCAGGTAAATTTCTCCACCTGCCTGTTGTTTTTTTGTAATGCTTTTATTGATGTAGTGTGTGCGTGTGTGCTAGTGGTAAAGTTCTCTCACTCTACAACCAATGGCTATTTCCATGTTATACTCACTGTCAGGTGTAGAACAGTGTTTACAAATAGTTTGTTATGTGATGTTACTGTATTTTCATTTCCTGTACACAAAAGTGGTCGAATTAAAGAATATGTAGTCAATAAATGTACATAATGTGCGTGTATAATACTTGGGGTGGCAGGTAAGGAAGTTCAGGACTGATTGGAGGGCTACTATTTGAAACATGTGTGTATAATATTTCTTTTTTTTCTAAATCATGCTGAGCAGCTAATAGGTTACTTATGCAATACACACACATGTGATCCTATCAGACCTTCAGTAATGACTTTCTTGCCAAATTAAAGTCGTGTGCCAGCTTACGATGTTCTCCGTAACTGTATATTTGTCAGAGAAAGCTGCTCCACATAAGAAAGGCAAGTATTCCGATTCAAGACCTGCTGTGGCACATTGTCAGTCAGTCTGATAGGATGATTCCTTTCAGTGACAGTCTGCTACAAAGTGAAGGTTTTATCCTGAAACCAGCCCCTAAAACATTCTCTGCCTCTCTCCCAGTTGTGATGGTATAGCTAAGTGTTTGAGAGAAGATCTGAGTGATTTGAAGAAAATAAAAAAAAAAGGTATTTCCACTTAAGAGCTGTGAGTCTATCTGTGAGCATGTTAAGATATCTCGTTAAGGCTTGTCATTATTGTGTAGTGGCACTGCAGAACTGAGCTGTAAAGAGTTATGGGAACGTAACACAGTCATGCTTCAAATTCAGCTGTAGTGGGCATGAGAACAGCCTATAACACACATCTAAATACTATTGAAACTGTTCATCAAGCAGAAAGACTCATTCTCCACAGTTAGTTACATAGTGCTGACAACTATTGGTATCAAAGCATAGATATACTTAGAAAACAATTCTGTCAGAGTCTACAGCTTGCATCAATGTGTATCAAAGAGAAACTTAAAAACATTGTCCATCCATCTACTCAGTGTCAACTGCCAAAAAAATTCAGAGTTTCTTAATTTGTTCTTTGCTTATTTCAAGATAAATATTGACAAATACTTTAGGAAGTCAGTCCCCCCCCCCCCCCCCTTTAACCACATCTTACAAAATATGAGACACAGTGTAAAACATACATTGCGTAACTTTGATTGTAATCCATTTAGCCTTGAGGAATAATCAACAAGTAGGCATTTGTCTAAAATGACCAGATAATTCTGGTACAATGTTTGAAATCTATAAATATTTTTATTCATTGCTACAGATGCCAACAGCAAGTTCATTGTAATTGGTATAGGAGGGTATGGACATTGAGGCATTGAAGTGTTTGTACATTTCAATCTTGGTGTTTATTTCACTATATGCAAGGAGGGAAGCTTAATGTACCACCAGACTCTGTACTACCACAGCCATCAGTCATATTACTGTAAGGGTACATTTGTAGATCAGTAGTATTCTTCGTTAAGACATTTCTTCAAATGTAGATCCCTACAGAGTCTGGAAAGATACATAAGTCACACCAAAACCCAAGAAAGGAAATAGTAGTAATCTGCAGAATTACGGACCCATATCAGTAATGTCAATTGACAGTAAGATTTTGGAAATATACTGTTCTTGAACATTATGTATGGCCTCGAAGAAAATGATTCATTGACAAGTAGCTAACATGGATTCAGAAAATATTCTTGTGAAGCAAAACTAGCTTTTTATTCACACAAAGTAATGAGTGCTATTGACAGGGAATGTCAAATTGATTCCATATTTTCAGATTTCCAGAACGCTTTTGACACTGTTCCTCACAAGCAACTTCTAATTGAATTACGTGACTAAGGTCTGTTGTCTTGGCTGTGTGTCTGGATTTGCGATTTTCTGTCAGAAAGCTTACAGTTCATAATAACCGACAGAAAGTCACTGAGTAAAACGGAAGTAATATCTGGTGTTTCCCGAGACAATCTGAGCAGGCCTCTTAGGTTGTTTGCAGATGATGCTGTCATTGACTGTCATGTAATGTCATGAGAAGATTCAAGTGAATTGGAAAATTATTTAGACAAGATATCTGTATGGTGCAAAAAGTGGCAGTTGACTCTAAATCTTGAAATGTGTGGAAGCATCCACATGGGCACTAAAAAGAACTTACTAAATTTCAGTTACATGATAAAACACAGAAATCTAATGCCTGTAAACTCAGCTAAATACTTAGGGATTGCAATTACAAATAACATAAATTGGAACAATCACATAGATAATGTTGTGGGTAAATCAAACCAAATACTGTGATTTATTGTCAGAGTACTTAGAAAATGTAACAGGTTTACTGAAGAGACTGTTTACACTATGGTTGTCTGTCCTCTTCTGGAGTATTGTTGTGTGGTGTAGGATCAGCTTCATATACGATTGACGGAGAAGAATGAAAAATTCAAAAAAGGGCAACTCATTTTGCATTATCATGAAATAGTGGAGAGAGTGCCAAGGATAAGATACTCGAATTGTAGTGGCTCTCGTTAAAACAAAGGCAGTTTTTCACTGTGGCAGGACCTTCTCATGAAATTTCAATCACCAACATTCTCTTCAGAGTGTGAAAATATTTTGTTGGTGCCCTCCTCCATATGGAAAAATGATCATAAAAACATAATAAAGAGAAATCATAGCTCACACAAAAAGAGGTGAGTGTTTGTTTTTCCCACACGCTGTTTGATAGTGGAACAGTACTGAAGTAGCTTAAAGGTAGTTTGATGAACCCTCTGTCAGGTGAATAATTGTAAATTGCTGAGTAATCATGTAGGTGTAGATGCGGAACCTTACAGTCAATGGGTTCTAGATTCAGAGAGAGAATATTTCAACAAATTTCTTTCCAGAACACAGTAAGTAAAACAATTTTCTGACACTATTTTTAAATGTATATATGTTCTGCACAACACTATTGTTGACTTAGAGGTATCTCTGAACATCTAATAACGAAATCAAGCATTGTAAGCAAGGTACAGGGCTGGACTTATTTGTTGCATCACTTTCTATATTCAATACTTGTGTCATAATTGTTGAATATTTTAGGTAAATCGACTTGATTTCCCTCTGTTTCTGTAGGGAACCAATATACACAATAATTTGTATCAGTTTCATTGTACTGTCATGATTTATTTCTGTAAAATGAGTTGTTATTCACATTTTAACAGTTTCTTAACAAATCACATGGAAGTGTATATGCCATCTTATCTGTTTGTTCTTATGAACTATGGTTGTTAATTTCAGAAGAAATGCTAATATTAATTTTATGACATAACATTGATAGTTTTTAGTGTTTGTACCTGCACAGTTACCTCGTCTGAATGCACGATTGCCATTTAGTACTTGGTCATTCCTCTTCATGCCTTAATAACCACTTTCTATTATGTAAACAGTGAGAGAATTAAATTTTTAGTGTGTTCCTCAACCAGTTCACAAGTGTCACTAATAGTTTCTTCTATTCGTGGCTTCTTTTTTGTGACTGTATTTCCTGTAACCTCTCAAAAGTTGGCAATAGGATTTAAATCAGGCCTGTTTTTTGGCCATTCTAATATTTGAACTCTATTTTGTGTAAGGAAAGTTTTTACAAAAAATAGAAATATGTAACAAATAATTTGGAACATCATCTGCTTCGTACTTGATACAAACAATGACCACAGGACATACTTTCAAAGCTCTGTGGCAAGGAGCACAATCATCCTGGAAAATGCAACTGGAAACATCTCCAAACTGGTCTCTTATTGTGGTCATAAACTTTCTTTCAGGGATTCTGAGGTATATGTTTGCATTGACTGTGCCATTTATGAAGTACAGATGATCTACTCCAAATACATCCCTAGATCATCTGTCCTGTTGGATGTTTGACTATTTGTGTTATACACGAAGGCAAAAAATCTTCACTTACTCTGTGATGTACAAATACTTTGCCATCAGTGCCATGCAGATTAAATTTAGACCCATCTGGAAAGATTACTCTGTTCTACATCTCTGAAGTATGCATCTCATGACTTTATCCTATTTTAGCTGCTGTTATCACATTGTTTTTGTCAGTAAAGGCTTATTTCTAGGCTGATGGGCAGCAAGTCCACCTTCCATCAATCTCTTTCTAATAGTTATAATCTTTACTGAGACAGTACAGATTTCTTCCAGTATCACAGCAGTTCAATTGATGATCCATGAGAGAAAATCTGTCCTGTTTGACTGTTGACACCCTTCTTGTGCCTCTTCCTTCCTCACAATCACCATTTCGTTCTCTCTGTACATATTTAGTAATCTTGAAATTGTAAACTAGAGAATCTCTGTCTTGTGCTGAGACCAAATAGTGCATAAGCAAGTGTAGCAGCTTCCTGGTTTGGTATTAATTCCTCTGACCTGCACATATTTCCACTTCAATGTGTCAACACAAGATGACTGTATGGACACTGCTTCATTGTAGATGACAACAGTGGCAACAAGGAGTTGGATATTGTTGGAAAAAATGTGACAGGAAGTAAAACAATAAAGGCAAAAATGTGTAACCATGACTAACATTCTTGTTACCAACAGTTTGATCTCTTGCGCATGAACAAGCAACTGACCCTGCGATTGGCTGAAAGTTTTTCAGCTGAAATACTGGGATAAGAGTTAATAATATCCCAGAATTACTCCCAAAAATGATGAAATAAGACAAGACTTTTATGTTTGCTATGATGCAAAATGCTATTTTTCAAACCAAGCATACAAGTATCCTGGCAAATAATAATAATACACTCCTGGAAATTGAAATAAGAACACCGTGAATTCATTGTCCCAGGAAGGGGAAACTTTATTGACACATTCCTGGGGTCAGATACATCACATGGTCACACTGACAGAACCACAGGCACATAGACACAGGCAACAGAGTATGCACAATGTCGGCACTAGTACAGTGTATATCCACCTTTCGCAGCAATGCAGGCTGCTATTCTCCCATGGAGACGATCGTAGAGATGCTGGATGTAGTCCTGTGGAACGGCTTGCCATGCCATTTCCACCTGGCGCCTCAGTTGGACCAGCGTTCGTGCTGGACATGCAGACCGCGTGAGACGACGATTCATCCAGTCCCAAACATGCTCAATGGGGGACAGATCCGGAGATCTTGCTGGCCAGGGTAGTTGACTTACACCTTCTAGAGCACGTTGGGTGGCACGGGATACATGCGGACGTGCATTGTCCTGTTGGAACAGCAAGTTCCCTTGCCGGTCTAGGAATGGTAGAACGATGGGTTCGATGACGGTTTGGATGTACCGTGCACTATTCAGTGTCCCCTCGACGATCACCAGTGGTGTACGGCCAGTGTAGGAGATCGCTCCCCACACCATGATGCCGGGTGTTGGCCCTGTGTGCCTCGGTCGTATGCAGTCCTGATTGTGGCGCTCACCTGCACGGCGCCAAACACGCATACGACCATCATTGTCACCAAGGCAGAAGCGACTCTCATCGCTGAAGACGACACGTCTCCATTCGTCCCTCCATTCACGCCTGTCGCGACACCACTAGAGGCGGGCTGCACGATGTTGGGGCGTGAGCGGAAGACGGCCTAACGGTGTGCGGGACCGTAGCCCAGCTTCATGGAGACGGTTGCGAATGGTCCTCGCCGATACCCCAGGAGCAACAGTGTCCCTAATTTGCTGGGAAGTGGCGGTGCGGTCCCCTACGGCACTGCGTAGGATCCTACGGTCTTGGCGTGCATCCGTGCGTCGCTGCGGTCCGGTCCCAGGTCGACGGGCACGTGCACCTTCCGCCGACCACTGGCGACAACATCGATGTACTGTGGAGACCTCACGCCCCACGTGTTGAGCAATTCGGCGGTACGTCCACCCGGCCTCCCGCATGCCCACTATACGCCCTCACTCAAAGTCCGTCAACTGCACATACGGTTCACGTCCACGCTGTCGCGGCATGCTACCAGTGTTAAAGACTGCGATGGAGCTCCGTATGCCACGGCAAACTGGCTGACACTGACGGCGGCGGTGCACAAATGCTGCGCAGCTAGCGCCATTCGACGGCCAACACCGCGGTTCCTGGTGTGTCTGCTGTGCCGTGCGTGTGATCATTGCTTGTACAGCCCTCTCGCAGTGTCCGGAGCAAGTATGGTGGGTCTGACACACCGGTGTCAATGTGTTCTTTTTTCCATTTCCAGGAGTGTAAAAATACGCCACTGACAATGGTGAAACACTGCCAAAATACATAAGACAGGTAACATTATTTTCCATCAAGGGAGACCTACAAATCCTATAATAACTATTACCTCTTTCCAAGATAGGGTATCACTAGGGCAGAGTGTCAAAGGTAAGCAGAACTCTTGATATTGCCTTATGTGCTCACCATATCTCTGCAACAATATTTTTGTTTTATGTCTCATTAACATGTCATGATGATGTGTACTGTAAGAATACATCAGATGTAGATAGTAACTTCACTCTGCTTAGAAAGTCTGTTATAAAGAAGTTATGTGATACATCAGAACGGAGTACTAGAATATCAGATCAGAACTTCAGCCCACATCTTTGCCTTAGGCTGCTGTTATAGTGGAGCAATGCTGAGCCACCACAGGTGTATGTCAGTCGGAAAAGAACAGCACTGGTGAAACAAAATCATCATTGCAGCCGGCACACAATTGTAGTGGTGCTGGTAGCAGAATGGCACAAAAGAGAGCAGCAGAGAGCAGTGCTGAAGGGATCAAACATGTTCGTCTGCTGATCTCCAACCAGAGTGTTGGTGTAACTTTAGCTATACTGAGTGAGGTGGCACAGTGGTTAGCACACTGGACTCACATTCAGGACGACGACGATTCAAACCCGTGTCCAGCCGTCCTGAATTAGGTTTCCTATGATTTTCCTAAATCACTTGAGTCCAATGCCAGAATGGTTCCTTTGGAAGGGCACAGCCAACTTCCTTAGAGATTTATATTTTCCGTAGATTTTATTTCTTTCGTTGTCTTAATATGAGAGCCAATAATGAAATTCAAAGTACATAGCTGACACACACACACAAATCCTATTTTATCACAGTCAGTTCACAAAACCATCTCTTATATGGACAGCCTCATCTGAAGCTCTATTGAAGTTTCATCCTGTTCGATAACTACAATTGTAGAATTACATATTGTATCATCAAATGTTACTTCATAATTTTGTCTTTGGCCTCTGTTTGCTTCAGGTTATACCAGTAAAACTAAAGAAGTGCAGAGTCAGCTAATCCAAAGTGCTTGTGAAGTATTTGGTTGAGTCTTATGGACAGCATATGTTAGAGTGCTAGGCAGCGAAGACTTAAAACATTATTTTATCTGAGAGCACGGATGTTAAATAAGGGGTTTCCAAGATGTGTCATCTGAAAACCCTTGTTTTGGTTGAGGAGGTTATATGCTAATTGTGTTTTCCTTGACCACTGAATCTCAGTAGGATGAGACTGTGGCCAGTATTTTAACTTTCTCATAATCCATGGAATGGATTTTTTATTTATCTATGACTGACTTTCTTGTTATTAACAGTGTTAACTCCGACACACTCATGTTTACTCCACAGTGTGAAGTACTTTAAAACTCTTGCAAGTTACTCTCCTTGAGAATAGCTGAAAGATTGTCAGCCAAAATGTCGTTACAAGAGCTATTAACATCCCAGATGCGCTCCTGAAAAATGATGGAAAATTCGACCTGCTGGGAAAACTTCAAGAAACACTACTCGTGTGTTGTGTTTTGCAGACAGAACCAGTAAAGATAGCTGACAGTGTATGTGATCCATACTATTTAATTTCTTCCTTTCAGAAATTTTATTTGACTGTAGGAAAAAAAATTCCTCAAGCGGTAACTGGAGATGGTTATAGTAAAGGTTTTCATGTAACAAGTATTTTTTTTAATCTTCCCAAAATACTTGGCTAACAAAAAGCCATAGTTAGCAGCAACCCGTGAAGTAACAAAACTATTGATAAACCTATGTGTTACCCAGTATTTACCTAGGTGACAAATGATGGTCACCATAGTGAAAGTATTTTCGTTAGCTAATTGCTTTAGATTGCAAATGGTTTGAACATTTGTTATTATTTGTGCTTTTGCACTGGTATGGATGGATGCAGCATTTCTTCGAGGTAGGATGAAGGTGGCAGCTTGGCTACGCATAGCTGTACCTGCTAACTTGGCAATTATTCTGTGCTATGATGTCCCGACTCGGAGAATAAAGGGAGTGCCTTGACAGTGGTGCTGATATCATGGAGGACATAGGAAGATCTATGAGAATTGTTACTAATGTAATACAAAGTACACATAATATCCTATGAGCATGAACATTTTATGAAGTGTCGTATTGTAACTGAAGGAACAATGTAATTGTATTTCAGAGGAAGTGCTTTCTGTTATTTAGTAGAAAATTGAAGATAGGTAAAAGCTTCCAGAATCTAGCACAGAAACATCTGCAGTGGTAAATAAGCCCAAGTTAAGTAGAAAATGCACAGTTTGAACGTTTAATTAAGAGGCAGTAGCCAAAAGTTTTAGGGTAACAGCGATCTGAACGTACACTATTTCAGAATTGGTGACATTTCGAAGCATTCTAAGATATTTGTCACAAAAGATATGAGTTCATTGTAAAATATAGGAAATAAATAATTTGGAGGTCTGGAGGTCTGGGAATGTTCAACAATAGAATTCTACTCACCCCATAGATGGTGGCTTGAATCACAGCCAGTCACAATGAAAAGACTGCTAAACTTTTGAACAGTGAAAAATCAAGGATGAATTATAACAATATTGTTACTGCTCACCACATAGCGAAGATGCTGAGTCACAGATAAGCACAACAAAAACGCTGTCACAAATATGCTTCAGGCCAGTAAGGCCTTTGTCAAACTTAGATGACAAACACACACATACACATACACATACACATACACATACACATACACACTCACGCAAATGCAATTCACGCACACACGTGACTGAAGTCTCAGCCAAAGCAGCAGCACCAATGCATGGTGGGAGTGGCGACTAGGTAGGGGTAAGGAGGAGGCTGGGGTGGGGTGGGGGAAAGATAGTAGGGCAGGGATAGTGGACAGTGATGTGCTGCTGGGGAGCATGCAAGGATGAGGTGGAAAGAGGGTAGGGCAGCTACGTGCATTCGGGAAGTTACACGGAGGGCAGCGGAGAGGTGGGGATGGGAATGGGGGGATAGCGGAAAAGGAGAGAAGTAAAAAGACTGGGTGCAATGGAGAAATGAGGGCTGTGTAGTGCTGGAATGGGAACATAGAAGGGGCTGGATGGGAGATGACATTGACTAATGAAGGCTGGGGCCAGGAGGGTTATGGGAATGTAGGATATATTGCAGGGAAAGTTCCCACATTCACAGTTCAGAAAAGCTGGTGTTGGTATGAAGGATCCATATGGCACAGGCTGTGAAGCTGTCGTTGAAATGTAGGATGTCAAGATTTGTGACAGTTTTTTTTTGTTGTGCTTATATATGACTCAGCATCTCCACTATATGGTGAGTACCAACTTTCCTTTTCACTGGTAAACTTTTATCATTTGGACAGAAAAGTCTTGCTTTGTGTGTGTGTGTGAGTGTGTGTGTGTGTGTGTGTGTGTGTTTGTTTGTTGTCTAATTCCGATGAAGGCCTTTTTGGCTGAAAACTTACTTGTTTGATAGTATGTCAAACTGCCTATGCTAGCCAAAATTGGGCTTTTTTGTCAACCGTAAAATCAAAACTGTAACTATTTTTGTATACGTAATGTAATGTTTGCATTTTTTTAAGCAAATCCTGATCTTTGTTAATTGTAAGGAATAAGTCTCAGAATTTCAAAACTCTCTTGTTGTTTCTTCATCACACAATTTCTGCTTTGGATCTTATATTCCTAGAAGATAATTTATGCATGGATTTACAAAGGAAATGTGGCCTGAAATACGGTAATACAAAACTTCATGTCACTCTGACAGGATGTATCCATTGTCATTTATTTTTGCCTAACATTTCTTTTGTAGCATCCTATGTGGCAAGCGTGGGATATGGCCCTAGACTTGTGCCTTTCACAGTTGCCTGCCATAATGGAAAATGAAGAGCAGTTTGTTCATTCACCATTCTTTGAAGAACAGTTGACAGCTTTTGAAGTGTGGCTTGGACTCGGTTCAGACAGACGAAGTCCACCAGAACAGCTTCCAATTGTACTACAGGTATGACAGTATTTCAGTTTTTCTTGCGAAGCCATATTGTTACAGGAAAAGATGGGTGAATATCTAGAGAGCATAACAGTTATGTTGCATGTGTCTAATGGTGTTAAACTAAATGAAGCTGATGCCTTATAACATTTACTGCAACCACAACTTGGAATTGTATATTTTGCACATCGTGGCATTCAGAGATGGGCACTGTTCAGATTAATTTTCTATATAGATTATTATTCTGATACAAACAATGGAAAATCCTGCATGAAATAGCAATATGAATATTAGGATAGACAGCTGCTCACTACAAAGAGAAGACATTGAAAAGCAGACAGGAACATTTAACAGTAGACTGTTAAGGTTTAGAAAAAAATTATTTGCTTTAGTTTGTAGTTGCCATTTTATTTTATCTACTGCCTATTGGTCTTGGTATTAGTGCCATCATCAGGCCGTCCCCAGGTGAGCAGTTGTCAGATTCAGTTCCCTAAGAAAGTGTGAGCATATGACACACCTTGTTGGGGAAGTGTGCTTGATGATTACATGCAAGGATATTTGTGTTGGCTGTTGTACCAACTGGCAGTACACTGAGGTGACAAAAGTCATGGCCTATCTCCTTTTGCATGGTGTAGAGCAGCAGCTTGACATGGCATGGACTCAACAATTCGTTAGAAGTCCCCTGCAGAAACATTGAGCCATGCTGTCTCTATAGCTGTCCATAATTGTGAAAATGTTGCTGGTGCAGGATTTTGTGTGTGACCTGACCTTTTGATTACGTCCCATAAAGAGATATTTAAGATAATTCTCATTTATTGTTCTGTCTCAGTTGCATACTGAGGCAGAATTATAAATGAGAATTATCTTAAATATCTGCTTGTATACAGTTGCTGAATGCTCTGAAGAAGATTATGTTGACTGTTATGTTTGATGCGATCTATGTTATGTGATCTGGGTGGCCAAATCATTCGCTCGAATTGTCCAGAATGTTCTTTGGACCAGTCGCAAATAATTGTGGTCCAGTGACATGATGCATTGTCATCCATAAAAATTAGGTCTTTTTTTTGGGGGACGTGAAGTCTATGAATGTTGGCAAATGGTCTCCAAATAGCTGAAGGTAATGATTTTCAGTCAGTGATCAGTTCAGTTGAACCAGCCGACCCAGTCCATTCCATGTAAACACAGCCCACACCATTATGGAACCACCACTGGTTTACACAGTGCTTTGTAGACAACCTGGGTCTGTGGTTTTGTGGGATCTGTGCCACACTTTAACCCTCTTCAGCACTTACTAATGAAGTTGGGACTCATTTGACCAGACAGTGGTTTTCCAGTCATGCTATGCAGTGCTTCCTCTAAATAGTGAGTAGCATTCTGTTCGAATATTCATATTGTTTGTTGTTCAAATAAATAGATAAAAATAGTTACATGTTAACTGCTGTTTGTAACTTGCTAATGAATAACAAATGATATCATTGTATTAGCCAATGAATATGAATATCGTGAGGTTTGATCCCCAGTTAATCTTGTAATATTTTCTGTAATTTTTTGCTTTTTTTGTCATTAGCCGTGATCTGTTAATTAGCAAACTACCAAGTTGCGCATGGTTCAGAGTCCACATCAAACAGTAGGTTTGCCTGGAACTGGTCACAGAAATCATTTCAGAGGCCAGAAGAGGGCAAGGGCATACCACAAACAATAATGTCATGACACAGAACTTGTCTATGGTGTATTGGGCGGTACATATGGTAGGAAGTGAAGAAACACATTTTTGACCATAATTCTGCTGCTATTTGAGCCAAGAGGTTATGAACCACACAGCACTGATACTCATGGAGTTTGCTGTTTGTGTATCAAGTTTGGTGGAAATGGAACCAGGGCTTTGGGAGGAGATCACAGATATACAAAGATATGTGCTGATTTATACCAGTCTTTTCCCACGGCTTTGCCTGTGTGCATGTAAGTCACATAATGTGCACATCTCTTGGGCCATCTCCTCATGCCCCCTCTCTACCCATCACCCCTGTCTGCTCAGAAGTCCCCATCTGCAGGTGTAGCCCCTGCAAGGCATTCCAATACTACCTGCACAACACACCTCCCCCCACACACTATATCTGTCTCCTCCTGCCCATGCTTTCTGTTAACTTCATCCTCCCCTTGTCTGTATCCAACCCCTCCCTCTGCCCATCATCTCTCTATCTGTCCACCACCTCCTCCCACCTTTCAGCCTGTCTCCTCTTCCCTTCCCTCTTTCTGACAATCTCCTCCTCCTACTCCCTCTGTCCGTCTCCTCCCTTTCTCTGTATCCATTCCCTCCCATTCTCTGTATCCATTCCCTCCCATTCTCTGTATCCATTCCCTCCCATTCTCTGTATCCATCCACTCCATCCCCCCCTCTCTCTGTCCACCTCTAACTCCCCTCACTCTGTCCTCCTCCTCCTCCTCCTCCTCCCCCACCCCCACATCTTTACCTTCCCCTCTCCCTGCCGATCACCTGATCTCCCCTCTATACCCATCGCTTCCTCCCCTTTTTTTCTTCTATTTCTTCCTCCTCATCTCTCATTATCTATTTTCTCCTCCCATCTCTCTGCTCAGCCATTCCCATCTGCACATTGTAGCCCCTGCAAAAAGAGGTCAATAAAACAGGCTGATGCTGTTGGCATAACATGCCTGATGTGCCAGACAGCCTACACAACTGGGGCTGCAAAACCATCCCCCTCCCCTCTTGCTAAGTGGATTGATAAGGCACGCCGAAATGATTCCCACACAATATGGCTGTTGTGTGCAGCAGCCTGTACAACAGGGACTGAAAAAACATCGGTGTGCCCATCTCTCCTCCTATTTTTTTTTTTTTTTTTCCGGAGCTCTTAGCTGCAGTTGTGTAGCCATGATTTTAGATGAAATTTCACAGAGTATTCAAGTTAGACCTGAAAAGAGTAATTGCAACAGAACTGACAACACAAACAATTTCATTAGAACATTCACGGAGTCGGAGGAAGATTATGCTGATGACTGTGGTGAAGGTGATAATTGAGAAGTGTCAGATGACTTCAAAATTTTATAATTGAAAGACTCTCAGTACATAAAATAGTATACAATATGTTCTGCCTTTTTGCTTGAAACTATGAATATACTTTAAGATGGGGGAAAATGTGTATTATACACTTATTAGCAAGCTTAATGGTTGTACATAAAAAATAAGAGAACTGGAGGGCAGACTCCATAAATAGTGCAGAAATTTGCAACTTCCTGTGGGGAGAATGTCAAGAGACAATTTTTAGACATTTTCCCCATTCTACACCAAAGGAAGAACATATAAGTATTGCAGCACTTCCTTTCTCACAATAAAAATTGTTCAACTTGTAGATTTTTCTCTGGGATGGGATAAAGGTAATGTGTGGTAACACTAAAATTACATATAACATGCACTTTATTACATAATCAACACATGATGAATACATGTCTAAGTTCATGGCAGGCATAAAGTGCACTGAATCATAGTTCCTTTGATATCCCACATGTGGCCCCTGTTGCTAGTCAGAGAGTTTCCCCTCTGTGGCAGCCGCTGTTACTGATGAGTTCCCACAACCTGTACTTGATCAAAGGAGTTTTTTTCCCCCTGTCGTAACTTCAGTTGAGTCTCATCACTCAGTTTCATTGACATTTCCTGTTGTTCTTTTTGTGTCACACAAAATTATACATAATGAGGTTTTTAAGAGTCCATTACAGCTAAATTGATTGAGGATATAATCAGTTTCACTGTTAGCCGATGTTTCCCAGCTGTTGTATCTACCAGGAGAGAAGCGTCTTCTGTAAAGAGGGTGAGCTTGTTCACTGTGGTGGAATGGAGTAGGGTATTATTTACAAATGTAAAAAACAGCAAGGGCCCCAGCACCAAGCCTTGTGGCACTCACGTTGACTGTGCTTCACTTAGATGGAGCTGGAAATCCATTACTATCAGTTAAGATATCCTGTGCTTCCTATTTGTTAGGTAATATTTAATCCAAGTCTCCATTATTCTGCTTAAGCCACAGACTTCTGTTTTATTTAGCAGAATGTGTTGGTTCACACATTCAAAATCCTTGGATAGGTTGCATAGGATTTTGACTGGTGTTGATTTGCTGTTAAGAGAGTTCAAATCTGATTGTAAAGGACAAAATAGTATCATCTGTTGATAGACCAATCCAGAAACCAAACTGTGTCATTGACTAAGAATGTTGTGTCTGTTATGGTGATCAACAGTTATGCTGAAAACAGTTTCTGTATGACCTTGGAAAAACTTGTTAGGAAGGATACTGATTGATCAGTTTTTCACCCTGTCATTGACTAAGAATATTGTGTCTGTTATGGTGATCAACAGTTATCCTAAAAACAGTTTCTGTATGACCTTGGAAAATCTTGTTAGGAAGGATACTGACTGATCAGTTTTTTCACCCTTCTAGAAAAGTGGTTTCATACACACACATTTTAATTGCAGTGGGACAACATCTCAAAGTAAGTATTTGCTGAATGTGTGGATCTCTTTTATTTTACTATTATCTCTTTATCTTGATCTCACTAAGTGTGATGGGAGTTACATGCTTCTGACTGAGTTTGGCACTGCTAGCTTGGGCTGTGGCATCACTCACTAACTGTTGCCAATTTTGACTGCAGATGTTAAAAAATTAGGTATTAGTAATTTCCTCATTGTTTTTTACAATATCTACATCATGATTTATTTATATATCATTTACACACTGTATGTTTTTTTCCCCACTCTCCTTTTTTATAACTTGCCAGATAGTTTTTGCCTTATTGTCATAGTTATCAATTTCAGATGTGATGTATATAGTTTTAATGCTCTTTTTAAAATATTAAAATATAATCTATAGTTGTCTTTTTATGGGATAATCGGATATCCTTAGTGATACATACAACTTCATTTTTTCTGCAGGAAGTTCTGATCCCTCTAATAAGCTAAGATTTCATTTTAGTAGGCCAAAGATTGTTTCTTACAATACATTTTTGCAATACAGCTTCAGTGACACAGACTCATTAGCATAATTCCAGGAACCGGACTAGAGTTTTCAGAAATCAGATATTCTAAATGCTTCAATGTGGACCAAACATGGGCAACCTTTAGGGACCTGCGGGCCTGATTCACATGCTTCCTTAAGCTCATGGGCCTCCTTGCTAAATGATGCGACAATAGCATTATAGCATTATTTGTGCATAAAGTCCGAACTATAGTGCCTGTGTCATTAATGTATGTGGGGTAACACACCGATTTGAATGGCACTACTTTTTTAAAACACTATGCCAACAAAATGTGCTTCAGAATAAGCATTTTTGAGTATATTCGTTTTATTTTCACCTCATCTTCAGATGTTTACATATATTTATGCATCAGAGCATTGTTTGTTTACCTACTTATGATGTTTTACAACAATTGTCTTAAAAACCTCTGTTGCAAAATTCTGCACTGCTGTTAGTGAAGAAACAATGTTCATGATATGTAAATAAATGTAAACATCTGAAGATAGGGTACCAAGTATCGTGAAATGCCTATAAAAGAAACTGATTGCAGCTACTTCATTATAAATTACCTTCAGTTTCAGCAGTTGTCTGTGTTCTAATAGGTCCACAATGAACAAGGATTATTTACTAATGTTAATACCAGAAAGCATAGAAACGCAAAATACGGCAATGCAATAAATAGGCAGTCCCAGTTGACAACTTTGTGATTTTTGGTAATGTGCAGATCATTGGAGTGTTTGAAATTTAGTGTGTTAATACCCACAAATATCATCAACAGTATTATGTAAAGAATAGTTGCTACTCACCATATAGTGGAGATGATGAGTTGCAGATAGGCACAACAAAAAGACTGTCACACGCGCTCGCGCGCGCGCGCTCACACACACACACACACACACACACACACACACACACACACACACATATATACATGTTTGCATGAGGGTTTGTGTGTACGTTGTCTATTTTCGACGAAGGCTTTGTTGTGCCTATATGTGACTCAGCATCTCTGCTATTTGGTGACTAGCAATGATCCTTTTCATAATATTGTTACATTCCATCCTGAATTTTCCATTGTTTAATACTATTAACAAGCATTTTTTAAATATTTGGCCAAAATACACTATTGGCTATTAAAATTGCTACACCGAGAAGAAATGCAAATGATAAATGGGTATTCATTGGACAAATATATTATATTAGAACTGACATGCGATTACATTTTCACGCAATTTGGATACTCAGAACAACCACTTCTGGCCGTAATAACGGCCTAGATACGACTGGGCATTGAGTCAAACAGAGCTTGGATGGCGTGTACAGGTGCAGCTGCCCATGCAGCTTCAACACAATACCACAGTTCATAAAGAGGAGAGCCAGTTGCTCAGCCACCATTGACCAGACGTTTTCAATTGGTGAGAGATCTGGAGAATTTGCTGGCCAGGGCAGCAGTCGAACATTTTCTGTATCCAGAAAGGCCCGTACAGGACCTGCAACATGCGGTTGTGCATTATCCTGCTGAAATGTAGGGTTTTGCAGGGATAGAATGAAGGCTAGAGCCATGGGTAGTAACACATCTGAAATGTAACGTCCACTGTTCAAAGTGCCGTCAGTGCGAACGAGAGTTGACCGAGACGTGTAACCAATGGCACCCCATACCATCACGCCGGGTGATACGCCAGTATGGCGATGACGAATACACGCTTACAATGTGCGTTCACCGCATTGTCGCCAAACACGGATGCGACCATCATGATGCTGTAAACAGAACCTGGATTCATCCAAAAAAATGACGTTTTGCCATTTGTGCACCCAGGTTCGTTATTGAGTACACCATCGCAGCTGCTCCTGTCTGTGATGCAGCGTCAAGGGTAACTGCAGCCATGGTCTCCGAGCTGATAGTCCATGCTGCTGCAAACGTCATCAAACTGTTCGTGCAGATGGTTGTTGTCTTGCAAACGTCCCCATCTGTTGACTCAGAGATCGAGATGTGGCTCCACGATCTGTACAGTCATACAGATAAGATGCTTGTCATCTCGACTGCTAGTGATACGAGGCCATTGGGATCCAGCACGGCATTCCATATTACCCTCCTGAACCCACCGATTCCATATTCTGCTAACAATCGTTGGATCTCGACCAACGCAAGCAGCAGTGTCATGATACGATAAACCGCAATTGCGATAGGCTACAATCTGACCTTTATCAAAGTCGGAAATGTGATGGTACGCATTTCTCCTCCTTACACGAGGCATCACAACAACGTTTCACCAGTCAACGCCGGTCAGCTGCTGTTTGTGTATGAGAAATCAGTTGGAAACTTTTGTCATGTCAGGACGTTGTAGGTGTCGCCACCAGTGCCAACCTTGTGTGAATGCTCTGAAAAGCTAATCATTTGCATATAACAGCATCTTCTTCCTGTCAGTTAAATTTCGCATCTGTAGCACGTCATCTTTGTGGTGCAGCAATTTTAGTGGCCAGTAGTGTATTTTTGTTGACAGATTGCACAAGCATGGGTTATTTCTTTAATGCAAAATAAATTAAACATTTTAAAATGTGTGATTCACTTGAACTTTGCTACATTATACAGAAGCCAAACAGGAAAAATATGAATAACAGTATGGCAAATTGTCAGACTGTAATACTTGCCCTCACATGCTCAGTGCTCATTGGGAATATTGACATTATTTTGATCGGCATCAATATTGTTCATCATTATATCTAGTATTGACACTATGACAACATTCACTCTCAGATGGCCATTGTGCTAACGTATTGATAATAATATTGAAAGTATGAGGCCCCCTTAACTTCTGTGTGACATTTCTACCATTGCAGATGATAGGCATGAGTCATATGTCGTTAGAATGAAATGGCTGAAACTGCTCAAACCCATGACAGCAGAGCAAAAAATGTGTTCAGGGCAGACTGCGATGAAAGTGCTTTGCTCTCTGTCTTACAAATTTCTTCTGTGGGCTGGGCTGAAACCAATTGCATGCCAGATCCAGCTTGTGGGCCAACAGTTCCCCACTGGTGATCTAGTTAATGACAATGAATATGACAGGAATGAAATCAGTATTGGAGCTTTTGTTTCATTGTAAAGAAATTTCAGCACTTGCTTCCTTCCCTGTACTGCAGTCTTTTCACTCTCACTATCCTTTCTGCTCTAGCCCTCTTTCACTTGGTCGCAGCCTTTGATGTCAACACAGCTATACTCTAGGTTCTGCCTTCCTTTGTTGGAATTTTCTTTCATTCACCATCTTTTGGTCGAAGTAATATTTAGTCCCCTTCTGGGTTTAACCTTCATTTTCTGAATTTTCCCATAGTGTGGCTCGAGTGCAGATCAGTATAACTCGTACTGTATGCAGTGTTAAAGAAAATGTGTGCGCAATACTACCTATGTAGTCTCTTATTTGTACTTCAGAGCCAGTGCAGAAGCCAGTCCAATGTGGTGGGGTTGCTATGTAACCTTTTGGATTGGAGTAGGTGGCATCAAAACAATAGCCGTTCTGATCTGGCTGCCTGTTAAGACAGGAGCCGAAACTTTAATGTGGACAGCTCTAACGCTACTGCTTTTCTTATCTTGGCTACCCTGTGGGAAGAGGAACAAGCTAGACGTCTAAGGGTGAAACAGATTACCAAGTACTAAGTATGTACTTGAACTGATGGGGATCTTTTACTGCAATGAAGCCATTATTTTTTGTGAAACATATAGAAGATAAATTTGGAGAAGTTGAGACATTGCGAAAAATGTGCAATGGATGGCTCTCGATTAAAGCCACCTCTGCTGCATAACCTACAGCTCTTCAAGCATGTAAATCTCTGGGTGATATACCTGTGACCATTGCCCCACCCAAGACTTTAAATACGGTCCAAGGCATTGTCTTCCACAGAGACCTTACACTCCAAACAGATTAGGAGCTACTGGCTAATATTGAGTGGCAAGGGGTACATTTTATCTGATGCAGCTAAAAAGGTTCAGCAGATAATAGAATAGATACAGGTGCCTTTGAAGGGAATGTCTTCCTAAAAAACATTAGTTGTGGTGTATAGGTGTGATGTGAACCTGTACGTCCCACTGCCCACGAAGTGCTTCCAACGCTTGCTTATTGGTCATGTCATCTCGCTGCATGGCAGACCCAAAATGTGGTAACTGCAGACTATCACTCGAAGAAGGTAGTCCTTGCAAAGAACCACCTTTATGTGTCAATTGCACGGAACACCATCCTCTATGTTCACTAGTTTGCCCAGTTTTCAAGAAAGAAAAGAAAATACAGGAATATAAATCTATCCTACAGATCAGAGACCTGATGCCAGCCAACTGCTGAGGGAATCATGAATTCCTTTATGCTTTATGGTTATTGTGCATTCTGTTGGAACTGTGCTGGTCCCAAGAGGGTGTTTGGAGGGGTCTGTACATTTGTCCACACAGATATGGTCAGTAAGTGGATTCCCTTTCATACCAAATTGGAAGCAATGGCAGAGTGAGTGTAAATGATCTCAGCAATCACCATTAACAACATTTACATACCTCCCGACAGGCCACTTACTTACCTTGAGTTGACCACCTTAATCCAACAGTCCCTACCCCATTTTTCTTCCATTTGGAGATTTTAATGCATGCCACCCTCTGTGGGAGAGTACCAGTTCATCTTGTATGGGTCTTCTATTTGATCAGTTTCTTATCAACCATATTTCATGCCTCCTCAGTGATGATACTCCTACCTACTTCAGTGTTGTCCTGGGCACCTTTTCAGCTATCGATCTAAGACTATCTTTCCCAATCTCACGGCTTCATTGCATTGATCACTATGTGACAACCTTTGTGACGGTGACCACTTCCTGGTGATCCCATTGCTTCTTTGTCATCGCTAAATGGACTGACTACCACATTGGATGCTTCAAAGAGCTGACGGGCTGTTATATACCTCTGCTGTTACCTTTGCCCCCTCTTTATCAGATTTCCTTGATGAGGTTGTGCAAGACATTTCAAGTGACATCATTTGCAGACCAATCGCATCACTTTTAAGCTACTTTGTGCTAAGGCCTTCTATCTAATTAAACATAGTAAGGAGGAATGCAGGGAGTGCTGCGTCTTCCCCTCGAGTGTGTATACCTCTTCATCCCAAGTGTGGATCACGTTCTGCAGTCTTCTGGTCTGCCAACAATCAACAACTGTCCTGGGTTTTGTCCTTTGGTGTAGTCTTTGTACTAGTGCATCAGGTTTTGCTGAACACCATCCAACCCACTTTGCAACAGCATCGGCATTCTCTTCTTATCTGGGTGCCTTTCTACTGCAGAAACAAGAAGTTGAAGACATCTCCCTTTAGTTCAACCCCCGCCAAGCCGAATTATAGAATGAACCCTTCACTGACTGGGAACTGCTTCAGGCTCATGCCTTGTCTCGTTGGTATGGTCCCAGGCCTGACTCAATAGCTGAATGTTACTCAAGGTCTTCAACTGTATTTGGCTTGGCAGTGTCTTCCCTTCACAATGACGAATGAGAGTTGTCCCAATCCTTAATCCAGGCAAAAACCCAGTGTCTCTCCACAGCTACCTACCTACGAGGGCTATCCACAAAGTACATTACGTTTTCGTTTGTGTCCGTTAGGGGCGGGGCTAGTGCGGCCATCTTGGTGTCGTGGCATTCCGCCGCTCAGTCGGCATCCTGCCGTGCTAGCGAGAGGTTCGTGCTGTACTCGGTTGAGTTACTGTGACAGTTTGAAATGTCAGCGTTAATTGAAAATGCCGCGAAGTGTGAAGTGCATGCCGTAATAAGGTTTCTGACTGCAAAAAACTGTACACCGATAGAAATCTATTGGCAGCTTTGTGAAGTGTATGGGGACAACATAATCACTGAAGGTGGAGTGTGTCAATGGGTCATAAAATTTAAAAATGGCTGAACTAACGTTCACAACGAAGAGCGAAGTGGAAGACCCAGCATAGTGACTGCCGAACTTGTCGAAAAAGTCGATGCCGCGGTCCGTGAAAACTGTAATTTCACAATAACGGAACTCTCTATGAGTTTTCCACAAATTTCACGAAGTTTGTTGCACGAAATCATTACTGAAAAGCTTGGTTACCACAAGTTTTGTGCAAGATGGATACCAAAAATCTTGATAGAGATTCACAAAAATCAGCAAATGGCTGCAGCGTTAACGTTTTTGGACGCTTACGAGAAATATGGCGACTCATTACTCAATCGCATCGTTACTGGTGACGAAACATGGGTTAAGCATGTGAACTGCGAGACAAAATTGCAGTCAATGCAGTGGGGGCACACAAATTCCCCCCAAAAACCCAAGAAATGCATGCAGACAATGTCGGCAAGGAAGGTGATGGTGACTGTCTTTTGGGACAGAAAAGGTGTGATTTTTGTGGATTTCCTGGAAAGAGGCACTACAATAAACTCTCAAAGGTATTGCCAAACTCTGCACAACCTCAGAAGAGCAATAGAAAACAAGCGCAGGGGAAAGTTGGGCTCAAAGATCTTGCTGATTCATGACAACGCCTGGGTCCACACGGCAAATGCCACTCGTGAAGTTCTCGAATCTTTTAAGTGGGAGCTGTTTCCTCATCCGCCATACAGTCCCGACCTGGCACCGAGAGACTTCCACTTATTCCCAGCAATGAAGAAGTGGTTGGCTATGCAGCGTTTTGATGATGATGCACAGCTTCAAGGAGAGGTAACCACGTGGTTGAAGGCGCAGGCGGCCGAATTTTACGACAAAGGAATTTCCAAGCTCATCCATCGCTACGATAAGTGCCTTAATTTAAATGGCAACTATGTAGAAAAGTAGTATTTAAGTGTGGCTTTCATCTGTATATAATAAAAAAATTCCAATACTTTATTTATTTTTAATTCAAAAACGTAATGTACTATGTGGATAGCCCTCGTATTACCCTCATTAATATCTGAAAGTATGAGTTTGTTTGCATTTTTATTTCCAAAATAAATATTGCTTGAAAGGATGGTTACCTGCAGGTTATGCCGGCTTCTTGAGTCTTGGGGCCATTTTTCCCTCTAGCAGTGTAGTTACCTGGAGTGACAATCCACAACTGAACATGTGGTCTGGTTGGAAACAGCTATCCGATAGGCTTTTTCAGTAACACGTGCTGCAGATCACAACATGTTGTCCACAGTTAAATTAAAAGATGTGGTGGTGGGAGAGGGAGGGGGGGGGGGGGGGGGGGCAGAGAGCACTGAGAAGGCTTCTCCATTTTAAATTCAAATGGATGTGTAGGGTACAGGAGGTACATTAAAATCTGTTAAGCAGTGGCACATGTGTCACTGTCGGTCGAAACCTTGAGTTCCCAACAGTGATAAACCTGCAGAAAATGAAAAGCCATGGGGAATATGCCATTGAAACTGAGCTACACATCACCTTGAATTACAGCAAAAGTGTTGTGAAACGCAGGGATCTTGTAGACTTTCCTAAAGAAGAATAGAAGTGGGTGGGCTCAAGAACGTATTGTAAACATGAAAAACATAAAGAATGTGGAGGGGCTCATGTGAAATCCAACTCCTTTATCCGTATCTTCAATACCACAAAACTCCGAGAACATGCCAAGGCTAGTTTCCTTGGCTTAAGTATGGAGCTCTGTCCCCAGCCCAATACACTGTTTTAAATATCAGTGCTTTCAGCACACGACTTTAGGATGTAAGGGAGCTGTCACTCATGGCAAACGTGGTAACTCCGCCCATGGAGGAGTTGGTTGTTCATCTCCTGTGAAGTATGGAAATTGCTTTGGGTATCATCCTCTCTTGAGAAGGGTCTTGAAGACTAGAAGATACAAGAGATTAAAACTATTAAGCTTATCCTGTATGGTGAGGCCAAAAAGATGTGTAAACCCATGCTACCCCTCTCAAGTATGCTATCTCACTTGCTTCAGCTCTCAAAAAACCTTTTTAGAAAGCCAATGCTGCTATACAAATGGTGGTTGCTAGTGTAAACACTAGTACCTGCATTTGTCAATGCATTTCTGTTGCTGCAATTGTTTCAAACACCATAACTCCCCCTAGAACATCAGAAAAAGCCATGGTTGCCAACATTTCAGAGCTCCCTGCCCCTCCAAAGTTCAGTCTCATCCACAATACTAGACTGCAACTACCACTGCTGAAGTTGTGGTTCTGAAGTTTCTCCAGGCCCAAAAATTCAAAGACAAAATGTCAGTCACTGACTGACACGGGAAGTAAACAGTCACATGATGGCACGTCCTTCTATCTGACATTTCTCATGTTTCGCCTTCCAAGCCGATGCACCTTGCTGACTTCCTCGGGCTCATCTCGCTCCATGAGTGAGGCTCCACCCATTGCGTGCTCTCCTCTATGGTGGAAAGACGAGATAAAAGTGTAACTGCCGTGATAAATAGCTTCCATACTACGGTGGAACATTAATGTGTTCAGGACATGTGGAGAAATTGAAGCGCCTAGCACAGGAATGCTCCCTGTGCTTGTGTTTTTTGCACAAAAAGTATTTTAAAGTGTCTGATGCCGTATACTATTTGGCTGTACTTTCCATTGCAAAGATGACCTGGCTGGGAAAAGAGTCTAGGGAAGGGTCACTGTGCTTGTCAATAATGTGCACCACTCCTCAGCTCTCCCCCTGACTACTGGGCTGCAAGCAGTTGCAGCTGAAGTTCATGTGTGTCAGAGGATCATTGTTTGTTCACTGTATTTACCTTCACAAAATGTGGTAGACTCTATGGCTCCAATAGATCTTATAGAACAACTCCCCTGACCATTTCTCCTACTGGGAGACTTCTATGCCTATCATGTATTATGGGACTCAACTTCTATTTACCCTCGAGGTCGGGTTTTGGAGAGCCTCATCTCATGAGCTGTGCAACTTCATCATAGGCACACCCACTTATTTCTGTGCTGCTATTGGTCATCTTCAGCCATCAACCACTTTTTCTGCTCTCCAGCCCGCGCAGACTCTGTTCAGTGGGAAGTCACTGACGAGTTTCATTTCAGTTACTACTTCCCACTCTGGATACAAATGCTGGATGGAGCTACTCTTGAGAGGACGCAACTATGATGGATGATCAGCAGAGATGATTGGATACTGTTTAGCCAGCTGGCTGTGTTTGAATGCCGTGAAAGCATCTAGGAGTGGGAGAATTACAACACAGAAATGATTCACCAGGCTGCTGATGCCTCCATCCCAAAGTCATCTAGTCATCTTCAGAGACAACCCGCCCTTTGGTGGACTGATGAGTTCCGTTCAGTAATTCAGTTCAGGCTTGTGACTCTTTAAGTGTTACCCAACGGCAGAAAATGTTGCAGCCTTTGGAGTGGCAAGGACCAGGGCTTGACGCATCGTCAAGGAGAGCAAGAAAAAGTCATGGCAAGTGTCCCTGGATTCTATCAACCATTCCACTTGTTCTACAAAAGTATGGGGAGCCATCAAGAGGATTTATGGTAAACAGTGTTGTTCACCGGTAGCAGGAGTGATGAAACGAGTATGTCTCCAAGCAACACTCAGAAACATCGCCCGGATGAAGGCAGTGCATTTTGCAATGACTACTGCCACTACCAATCAGGACCCAGCATTCCGCCGCTACCTTGTGACTATAGAGACAAGCCAGTTGGACTTCATATCCAACAATTCTGAGTCTTGCAACTGCCCTTTCTCCGTGTGGGAGATGGATTCTGCACTGTATGAGGCTTGTGATACAGCACCCGGTCATGAAAAATCCCATACGACATGCTTAGACATTTGCCAGCAGTGTCAAAGGACACCATCCTTGAATGTTTTAATTTGATGTGGCAGATAGGCCATTTTCCAACTCATGAAGAGAGGCAATTTTGATACCACTCCACAAACCAGGTGAGGACCGATCATGTCCCAGTAGTTACCATAGTGTCACTTTAATGAGCTGCATGGGAAAGACCTAGTCTGAATGGTTAAATGTCATATAGTCTGGATGTTTGAGACCTGGCAACTCCTTAGAGATTTAGATCCCCTGTCAACAACTTGACCCTGCTATAGGTGACTATCCAGCAGGCTTTCCTACGTAAACATCACTGTTTTGGAGACACAGTATTCTCAGGCAGCTTCAGCGTGGCTACCTCCATATCTTCATATGGTCTTTCCTACGTAATGCTTTTTTTTTTTGGTCCCGAGTTGATGTGCTGTCGGATCATTTTGAGCAGGAGAAAGGTGTTCCTCAGTACAGTGTTTGAAGTGTTACCCTCTTTGCCACACCCACAAACAGTATCACTTCTATGGTAAGGAGCCCTGTAGAATGCTCCTTATTTGTGGAAAATTTTGCAATTTTCTGTTCCTTCTCCAGTATTGCAACAGCGACTCTTCAGTTGAAACTTATTGAAGAGGTTGTAGGAGGGGGCTTGAAAGACTGTTTTACATTTTCTGCAGAGAAATATGTGTCCGTATTCACTTTAATTGTCCTTGACATATTTTAACTCACCTGAATTACATATGCGGGACACTATTCTCTGTTTTAAAGACACTCTGAGGTTTCTGGGCCTAATCTTTGACTCCCAGCTGTTGCCGTTACCCCACCTCAAGGCCAGGGCCCAGAAATCACTGACCATCTTGAAATGCCTTAGGCTCAGGTCCCCTGGGGGGTTGACAGGGTGCATCTGCTCCAGTTTTATAGGGCCTTCACACAATCACAGCTGGTTTATGGTCCACAGTCTAAGGATCAATGAGGTTTTCTCACCTGAAGATCATTTAGGCTCTACACCATGAAAGGATCAGGCTGGCTACAAGTGCTTACAGGACCAGCTCCATGCTCAGTCTCTGTACTGAGGCTACTGAACTGTCATTGCATCAGGTGTGTAGGTTCCTCGCTGTTTCTGCTTTCCCAACATACCATACCATTGCTCATTCAGCTATGAAATGCCTCATTTTTAACTGTCCATGAGCAATGAGGCCATTTGGGATCTGTGCGAAGTGTGTGCTGGAGCCCCTTGGTATGGGGCACATACAAACTCAAATCCATGGTTTTAACCAACTGCTAACCTGGTTACTGCAGAGCCCCACAGTGCTTTTAGATTTAGTGCAATATAGGATAGATTGCACTCCCATTTATGCTTTTAATAGATTATATTATCTGACATTTTAAATGAGCAGTTCATGGCCTGTTCGGGAGGAGTTAATTTAGTTTTTACCACACTATGTAGCTGTATCCATGGATGGGTCTAAACAGAAGGATTCCATTGGTTGCCCTTTTGTTCTCCCTGATATTGTTGTCAAGAGCTGTCTGCATTACAAGTTTATCACATTTGATGTGGAACTATACACGATCTTCTGGGTACTGGAACAGATGAGATGCATTATGGTTGATAAATTCCATGTCTGTTCAGATTCCCTGAGTTCCCTTCACTCTCTACAACACTTGTATTCAGCAGATAAAGTAGTCCAGAGTATTCAGGATGCTCTCCTCAGACAACAATGACTGAAGAAGGTGTCTTTCTGCTGGGTGTCCAGGTATATGGGTATTATAGGGAATGAAAGGGCAGTTGTAGCAGCCAAGGAGGTCTGTTGTGATCTTCAGTTACTTCAGTGTGCCACACCCCTCCATGCTATTGCCTCACTGATATGGTACAGAGTTACACGCCGAGGGGAGGAAGAGTGGCTAGAAGAGACAGAAAATAAGCTGCATCTTGTGAAGTCCACAATGTGGTGTGTGGCGTACCTCATTCCAGCCATGCAGGAGGAATGAGTTCCTCCTTACTCATCTTCACATAGGCCATAGCACTAGGATGCGTGGCTTCTTGCTCCAGGGAGAGGATGCTCCAGCATCTGGTGCTTGTGGTGTACAGATCGCTGTGTGTTACATTTTATTAGACTGCATTTAATTTTCAGACCAGAAGACAGCAGTAGATTTACTAACAGATCTGCCCTCTGTTTTAAGTGATGGTCAAATAAATGTGGTGAGAGTTTTAAGGATTTGTGAGGTGTCCAGTTAGTTTCCTAAAATTTTAGAGAGATGTTTTCAATATGTCAACAGGGAGAATGGCTCACTAATTTTTTTGTATGTGGTCAGCCAGTCACATTTCCCTGTTCCATTATTTTAGCTCCTCTGTCATTTTACTTATGTTTTCACCCCAGGTATATCACCTTTCACCCTTTCTCCATTGTCTTAGGGCATTGTGAGATGAGTGATTTTGTGGTTCAAAGCAAGTGAGGTGGCAGAATGTGTGTCATTTTGTAAGTTTACTCCTCACTGTGTGATAAAATTTTAACCATTTTATCCACATTACTTTCTTTTAATACTTGTAAAGGTGCTGATAACTGTGCTGTTGAGTGCCTGTAAACTCCAAACAGAACGTCATCTTGCTGAAGTGAGGATCATTCAGTCGGTACCAACCCTTGGTCTCCTATGCTACTGCCATTCAACAATTCACTGCTCATTCTGTGTGTCTCATTCTTTTTGCATATGAGGGACACTGACCTCCTGATACGTGCCCTCGGGTGGGATTACCAGTTGAAGTGTGCCTTGGAGCCCTCTGCTAGGATCTCTGCCTCACCTCCCTGGAATGTGCTCTACGTGTTTTCTCACCACCCCCCCTCCCCTTTTTGGTTCATGCCCAAGCCATGAAGTATCACCAAGCTGTTCAAGGCCCTAAAGTCTCAGTTGCCACCCATTACCTTTTGATGTTTGCTATGTTCAGTTCTTCACGAGTTTCAGTATGCTACCATCTTTTACACTGATCCTCTAAAATCATGGATAAGACTGGATACACTTTTACATCTCAGGCCAGTCAGGAATACCATTCATTACTGGGAACATGTGGTGCTTTTACAGTGGAGGTGATAGCCACTAACAAGACCTTTAATTTTATGAAATGGGCCTCCCATGACTACATTTTAATATGTAGTGACTCATTGAGCAGTCTTCTGGCCATTCACCAATGTTACTCTTATCACACTGTGGTCTCTGCTATTCATGACTATCTTGCTGAACTTAGTCGTACTGACTGCTTGGTTGTCTTTCTGTGTGTCCCAAGTCATGTGGGTATCCCAGGAATGAACTGGCAGACCTTTTGGCTAGGGCCACATTTCTCAAACTCTTTTCGTTTAGTGCATATGAATGTGCATTTCAAACTTTAATGGCAGAACTACATGTGATTTTTTTATAGATGCAAAAGAAAGCACACACATAAATTACACACAATAATTCTTTTAAATTATGAAATGACTGCGAGAGACAAATTTTACAAATTTATTACATAAGACTCTTGAATAGAAGCATATAAACATAAACATAAGACATACAGTAAAACAAACTTATCACTCTTAAGCAGGAACATAAAATTCTCATGACATGCCTGACATGTATTTGTGACACACCAGTGTGTTGCGACATGGTGGCTGAGAACTGTTGCGCTAGGGAAGCAATTACTCCCCCCACCCCATTCATTTTGTTTGCCTGTCCCAAATGTGGATTTGTGGGTGCAACTAACACCTCAACTCACTAAGAGATGGAATAACGTCTGTTTGGCTATTATCCCTTTTAACGAACTCCACACTACTGCTGCACGGTGCTCCTGCTTCTCTTTCTCCTGAAAGGAGGCCTCGGGGGCTCAGCATTCATCTGCCGGATAACAGGCTTGGCGACTGCGGGGTTCTGAGCTGGGAACTAGTAAGCGCTGGCAGTCTCCTGTTACTGTTAGCTCTGGGCATGCTTCAGTAACTCTAGCAAGGGTGTGGTTACATGCTGTGACGCTGTGGATATTGACATAGCTGAACTTAAACAGGAATGAGCATTACAGGGGATAGCGGACGTAGAGCAAAGGATGCGTAGGAATAATGGAGAAATGGTTACCTTTAATTTTCCAACGTTGCCTGACCATGTCATGGCAGGTTTGCTCCGACTTAGGGTAGGCCTTATGTACCTAGCACTTTGCGGTGCTACAATACCAGCATTTTGGTCACACAATGCTGAGTTGCGAGGGTGAAGCAACCTGTGGGATATGTGGAAAAACAGCCCATGAAGCTGGGGTTGACTGTGCATCACCATCAGTCTATGTTAACTCTTCTGGAAGCCACTCAGTCTGGAGCTGAGACTGCCCTGTTTTTGCAGAGGAATGAAAAATTCAGGAACTGAAAGTCACCAAACGGATCCTCTATGCTGTAGCCAAAAAGGAATATAAGGTGATGAAACCCCCTGTCTTTACCACTTCTTATGCTTCCATGGCACAGAAACCTCTTCCTAAGGTCGACACCTCGACCCAGACAGCTTCCAGTGAACAACCATCCACCGCCAGCACCTGTACTTGCATGTGTACATGCCAAGGCAAAATGAGTAAGGATAAAGCAATTGAAGAAGCCATAACAGAAAAGACCAGCAACAGTTTTGTAGTGAGTGTCAAGAAGGCACACAACAAGCAGAGTTCCTCTCAATGCACCCTTTCCCCTTCATCTTCAAAGGGACGAGGTGCAGGGAAAGGTTCACGGCGTATAGGGCAAAAGCTGTCCTGAGTGCCATCAAATGCAATTCTTTCACGTCTGACTGATGGGGAGGACGTCACGGAGTTAGATGCCTCCACTCTCCCATGCACCTCTGTGGTGCAAAGATAGGGGTAAATGAAAACCACATCAATGAAATGGCTACCATCCTACTGTGGAACTTGCAGAGATTCAGGACGCATGTGGAGAAACTCCATCTTTTATCTTAGGGTAGACCACTGTGACTGTGTCTGCAAGAGACTCGTTTCCATGAATCGTACAACCATGAGCTACGAGGCTATGTACTCCACAAAAAGGACGACCTGAGTGGAGAGAGAGCTAGATGAGGTGTAGGTATTTTTGCCAGTACCGACTACCGTTCCTCACCTCTCTCACTTATGACGGCTTTACAAGCAGTTACTGTATCAGTGCACGTGCATCATCCATTGACAATATGTTTCCTTTACATGCCCACACATGATGCACTTGATGAAGAGGTCCTAACTGACCTTATTACACAGCTCCCCCACCCCTTCATCATCTGTGGCAATTTAAATGCGCTTAATGTGCTTTGAGACTCTGCAACTACCTGCCTCAGGGTAGAGCAATTGGAGGCTTCTTGTGTCTCCATGCGCATACTTGCTAAATACAGGACAGAGCAACTGGATCTTTTTCTGCCATTGATCTCTTGCTTTGCTCTCCACCTCTTGCTCACACTGATCAAAGGGAAGTGGTCAGTGACTTGCACAGAAGTGATCACTTCCTCATCTGGAGTCACCTGCCAGATGGGGTGTAAATCGAAAGGAAACTGCCTCGATGGGTGCTCAGTAGAGCCGACTGGACACATTATAGTCAGTTGGCCCAGTTCGACATTGTGCGAATGTCGAGGCATGAGTGGATCGTATTACCAAATTGATCTACCATGCTGCTGCAGCATCCATTCCACAGTCCAAGGGGCAACATAAAAGGCAACCTATCTCTTGGTGGAGTGCCAAATGTCACTCTACAATCAGGACCCAAGCATGCAGCTCTGCGTAGATTCAAGTGTCAGCCAAATGCAGAGAATCTTGCAGCCTTTTAGGTGGTGAGGGCAAAGTGTTATTTGAGAGAGGAAGAAGAGTTCATAGCAACAGTTCCTGAACACCATTAATAATTCCACCAAAAGTTCTGTTATGTGGGAGACTACCATAAGAATTTCTGGGGGAGACATTTTCTACACTATAATGGCGTATTTTGCCACAGTTACTGCAACAGCCATTCAGAATCCATGTTTCCAGCATCATAGAGCAGTTGCTTAGAGGTGTAGTTTGGACTTCTGGTCCACCTCTGATGAAGATTACAACTGACCATTTTCCATGTGGGAGTTGGATTTTTCATTGTCTGCAGCTCATGACACATCCCCTGGTCATGACAGGATTGATTACAGTATGTTGCGGCATGTCACAAGGTGAAACAAAGATATCCTCCTCACACTTTTCAATGCCATTTTTGCATCAGGTCACTAGTGACGTAAGGCAATTTTCATTCCTCTTTTAAAACCTGGGAAGACGGTACATGCCCAAGTAGTTACCGTAGTGCTGCTCACACTAGCTGCATGGGGAAGACCTTGGAGCAGATGGCCAACTGCTGCCTTGTCTGGATCTTGGAATCCAGGCAACTCCTTAGTCACTTTCACTGTGGGTTCAGGAGGTATTGCTCCACCTTGCCGTCTTGGAGGCAGCTATACAACAGGCTTTCCTATACTGGCATCACCTTCTAGGTATATTTTTTTGATATTGAGAAGGCCTACAATACTACTTGGAGGCATATTATCCTGGACCAGCTTCACAAATGGGGTTTTTGTGGTTTTCTTCCAATTTTTGTTCAGTTCTTCCTCTTGCCACGATGTTTTAGATACAGAGTCAGTGATGTCCTGTCTGAACTCTTTGAGCAGGAGAATGGTGTTCCTCAAGGTAGTATTATAAGTGTGACTGTCTTTGCCATAGCTATTAATAGCATTACATTCATAGTGAAAAGTCCTCTCCAGTGTTCTCTGTTTGTGGGTGACTTCTCTGCGTTTTGCTCTTCTTCAGGCCTCGCAATGACAACACGTCAGTTGCAACTAACTCTTGGACGTTTGGATGAATGGGAACAGTGGTTTTAAGGTTTCCACCGAGAAGTTGGTGTATGTTCTTTTTAACTGTTCTCGTTCCATTTTAAACTTTCCTAAGTTGAGGATGAGAGACACTGTTCTTATTTTTAAAGTCACAGTGAGGTTTCTGGGCCTCATATTTGACTCTAAGCTTGTGTGGTCCTAAGGATCTGAAAAAACGGCCACTGAAGGCTTTAAGTATTTTAAAATGTCTTAGCCACATTTCATGGGGAGCAGACAGGACTGATCTGCTCTGGTTTTACAGGGCACTTGTCCGGTCTTGGCTTAATTATGGGTGCACAGTGTATGGTTCTGCGAGACTGTCTTATTTAAAGATGTTGGACGTGGTACACCTTGAAGGGTTTCGGTTGGCCGCTCGGGCATTCAGAACTAGTCCCATACCCAGCCTCTGTGGAGAGGCTGGTGGACTGCCACTTCACATCAGGCAATGGCTACTTGCGGTGCGCCAGACGTATAAAACAGTGTCCGCACCATACACACCCACCTACTGTACCATTGCTCGGCCTTCACTGGAAAGGCTTTTTCGTAACTGGCAACAAGCAATGATGCCCTTTGGGATTCCTGCACAGGATTGCCTTCTAGGGATGGGTGTGTCTGGTCTTCATGTTTTACATCGCGGTGGGAGCAGATTCCCACCTGGGCTTCTCCGGAGGCCCAGACTTATTTTAGACTTGACAAATTTTAAGAAAGATTGTACATCAAATTTTACATTCCAATCTCTGTTTTTAAACATTTTAGATGTGCATCATGGTTTCACAATAGTGTACACTGATGACTTGAAGCAAGGGAATTCCCTTGGCTGCTCTGTCATGTTCCTCGACCATGTCACCAGGATTCACCTTCCTGATAAGTATACCATTTTCTCAGCAGAGCTCCACACGGTCCTGAAGGCGCCGGAGCAGATGTGTCATATTTGTGGTTTCTCATTTCCTCTGATTTCTTTAGTGCTTTACAGTTGTTACAGAACCTGTACCCAGCTGAGGAGTTGGTCCAGCTGGTATATGGCCAATTGTAATTGCTCCAACGGCAGGGTAAGCAGGTGTCATTCTGCTGGGTGCCAGGTCATGTAGGGATATGGGGAAATGAACAGCCTAATTTGGCTGTCAAGGAGGTGTGCAGCGGACAGGATGTGACACAATATCCTATTCCCTTGCAGTCTTCGTTTCTGCTCTACACAGGAAGTACATGCAGTTGTGGGATGAGGAATGGCTGGCGGTGATGGCCAATAAGCTGTGGTTGGTGAAGTCAACAGCTTGCCAGTTGCTCAGGCGAGATGAAGCGACCTTCTTGCCTCTTCGAATTGGGCACTGTCCTCTCACAGGTAGCTTGTTACTACAGTGAGAGGATCCCCCATTCTGTGAAGCTTGTGGCATCTCTGTCCACCATTTTTTATATTGTGATACATTGGCAGAAGAAAATAGTGGTGGGGATCTGCCCTCTATTTCAGCTGATGGTGAGTTGAGTGTGACTAAGGTTTTAAAGTTTTTTGATGTGTCTGGACTCTGGTCTAAACTTTTAGTCTGGATGTTTTAGTGTTTTGCAGAGTGACTTTCTTCTCCTTTTTTTATTCTTGTGGTCAGCCAGCCACGTCCATTTGCGATATTGTTTAAGCTCCTTATATCACTATCTTCCTGTGTTGTTAATGTTTTATTGCTGATGCAATACTTTGTTTTGTGGCCCTGTGCGGGTACGCACATAGGTTTTCCAACAGCACTATGTTTTACCTGCTGTTTTATCTTACCGTTTTGTGTACTTCACAGACACACATCTCATTCTGTTTCCATGTGGGTGTTAAAGACCTTGCTTTCGTGCACCCATACAAACATGTCAGTGTCCGTGTACAATTTGAGGAAGGAGTCCACTGTCCTATGTCGCCTCTGCATTGGTTGTACCAGACTAACATATGCATAATGAGCCACCCCCACATTATAGTTGTGAAGCCTTACAGACAGTAGCTCGTATCCTGATGGAATGGCCCTTTCTTCTGGCCTTCTACGTTGACCATGGACTTCCGAATTCTTTGCCTACACTACCATTGGGTCAGCGGAGGGGTTTTCTATTTTAGATGTAACACTCAGGTGGGATGGCTGTGGGTGAGATGGCTCCCATCATAGGCAGAGCCCCAGGGTTACCCACCTGCTGCCTGACCAATTTGTCCCCTCTTATTTTTATTACTAATAGTTGAACTGTTGTTCATCACATTTTTAGCCTTCTCACTTTTACTGCTCTGAATCTGCCAGCTAGAAGACATTCTTTTCTATGTAACTGTTTTCGCTCATCATCAGCCTGGGGGTCAGATGCAGGGTGAGGTTTTTCTTGCCAGTGGATGACCTCTGAGTAACTCCTCATCTGCTCTGATCTAGGTACCGGTCTGATCTCTACACTTCTTCCTTTCTTCCTAAATTCCTTCTGAGCTCTTGGAGCAGTATTGCCTTCAATGCCTCTGTCTTACCACTCCTACATACTTTGATCATCAGAACATCCAGATGAGCTACTGAGGGACTGATGATCTTGCTGTTTAGTCCCTTAACCCAACCAACCAACCAACCAATGTATGTGACTGTGCTGAATGACCTCACCAAAAGTCATGTCTAAGTGTTGATTAGTGAGATCAGCATGAGTTTTAAAATTTAAGATCATTTCATTAGGTATGAAAGTGGTTGTCTCTTACTTGTGTACTGGTATAAGTCATCAGTCAGCAAGTCAAGTGTTTCCAAACTTTTAGTGCTGTTATCCATCCAATTCTTCTTTCATTGAGTAGAATTTTGTGTAAAGGCTATGATTGTATTTTGATGCAGAAATTTGTACATGAGCACGCATTGTGCACTGTACATTTTATTTAAACAGTGGCAAATCTAGGATGGAATGTAACAATATTATGAAAAGGAAAGTTGCTACCCACCATATAGTGGAGATGCTGAGTTGCAGAGAGGCACAACAAAAAGACTGTCTCAAATGTAACTTTTGGCCAATGAGGCCTTCTTCAGAATTAGATCACAAACACACACATACACACTCACGCAAATGCAGCTCTCTCACACATGCCTGCAGTTACAAGCAACTGAGACCACACTGCGAGCAGCGGCACCAGTGCATGATGGGAGTGGCGACTGGATGGTGGTAAGGAGGAGCCTGGGGTGGGGAAGGGGAGGGATAGTAGGGTAGGGGTGTCAGACAGTGACATATGGTTGGGGAGTGCGCAGGGACAAGATGAGAAGAGGGAAGGGCAGCTACGCGCAGTCAGGAGGTTTGAGGGAGGGCATCAGAGAGGTGGGGAGGTGTAGCAGAAAAGGAGAGGAGTAAAAAGACTTGGTGTGATGGAGGAATGAGGGCTATGTAGTGCTGGTATGGGAATAGAGGAGGAGCTGGACGGAAGAGGACAACGACTGTTCCTTTACCACATGGTGCCCTGCTTGTCACTATTGATGCCACCTCCCTTTACACAAACATCCCTAATGCCCATGGCGTTATCGCTGTTGAACACTGTCTTTCCCAACTCCTGACAGATTCCAAACCAACAATCTCATTCCTAGTCACCATGAGCAATTATATCCTCACCCACAATTACTTCTCCTCTGAAGGTATTACCTACAAACAAATCCATGGTACGATGATGGGCACCTGCGTGGCACGGCTGTGGATACCTGCATGGCACCATCCTATGCCAACCTCTTCATGGGCCAACTATAGGAATCCTTCCTAAACACCCAGAGTCCTAAACCCCTCACCTGATTCAGATTCATTGATGACACCTTTGTGATTTGGATCAAGGGTGAGGACATCCTATCCACATTCCTCCAGAATCTTAATAACTTCTCTCCCATTTACTTCACCTGGTCCTACTCAACCCAACAAGCCACCTTCCTAGAGGTTGACCTTCTAGTACCTCATGCCGCGGAAGTCGAACACGCGCCAGAACAAATGGACGTGGTCAGCCCATAGACGGCTCCGCGTCCGCGGCGGCTATTCCACGCAGCGGCTCTCGCGCAGCGAGGGCACCACCGCTACGCCACGTGCAGACAGCGGCCAATAGCCGCTCTCTCCGGTTTCGTATATAGGGACCCGCTCTGTCCTAGTCCAGCCAGTCTGGTACTCGCTCTGGATTGAGTTTCTATCTCGGCAGTACTGCGTTCTTGTCGTGGCTCGTTGTTGACTTTTGCCTGGCTCTGGTTCCGAGTGGATTTACTGTTGGTGTTTGGTGTTGTGGTTTCTACAAACCTCCGTTGTTTATCTCTTCCTTGGTGTGTCGGTCATAGTCTGTCGTGGTCGGTTGTCGTTGGTTGTCGTTGGTCTGTCGTCCGACTCGTCCTTGTGTTTACCCGGTGGTGCGTGCTACACTGCCGGTGGCTTCCCCGCCTGGCGGCTCCGATCCGCAGCCCATGGCGTTCCCGCAGTTGGTTGTGGTTACTACAGACCTCCACCTTAAAGGTGGCTATAACAGTACCTCCATCCATATCAAACCTGCTAACCACCTGCAATACCTCCACTTTGACAGCTGCCACCTATCCCGTACCAATAAGTCCCTTTCATACAGCCTAGCCACCCATGGTTGTCACACCTGCAATGATAAGCGATCCCTCTCAAAATATACAGAGGTTCTCACTGAAGCCTTCACAGACCGTAATTATCCTCTCAACTTTGTATGAAAACAAATCTCCCGTGTCTTATTTTTCCAGTCTCCCACCACCACACAAAGTCCCACCATCCAGCCACAGAGGAGCATTCCTGTCATAACTCAGTACCATCCAGGACTGGAGCAACTGAATTACATTCTCCGCCAAGGTTTCGACTACCTCTTGCCATGCCCTGAAATGAGAAATGTCCTGCCCACTATCCTTCCCTCCCCTCCCACAGTGGTATTCCATTGTCCACCAAACCTACACAATATACTCATCCATCCCTAAACATCCTCTGCTCCCAGTTCCTTGCCTCGTGGCTCATACCCCCGTAATAGACCTAGATGCAAGACCTGACATGTTCATCCTCCCACCAGTCCGGCCACAAACATCACCTATCCCATCAAAGGCAGGCTATTTGTGAAACCAGTCATGTGATCTACAAGCTAAGCAGCTAAGCTGCAACCACTGTGCTGCATTCTTTGTCGACATGACAATTAACAAGCCGTTTGTCCGCATGAATGGTCACCGACAAACTGTGGCCAAGAAACAAGTGGACCACCCTGTTGCTGAGCACGCTGCCAAATATGACATCCTTCATTTCAGTGACTGCTTCACAGCCTGTGCCACATGGATACTTCCCACTAGCACCATCTTTTCTGAGTTGTGTAGGTGGGAACTTTCCCTGCAATATTTCCTACATTCCCGTAACCCTCCTGGCCTCAACCTTCATTAGTCATTGTCTTCTCCCATGTAGCCCCTTCTCTGTTCCCATTCCATCACTACACAGCCCTCATTCCACCATCGCACCCAGTCTTTTTACTCCTCTCCTTTTCCAAACTCCCCCCACCTCCCCACCTCTCCACTGTTCTCCGTCTAACCTCCAGATGGCACATAGCTGCCCTGTCTTCTTTTATCCTTATGCGCTGCCCAACAGCACATCACTGTCCGCCACACCTACCCTACTATCCCTCCCCCTCCCCACACCAGCTGCAACTTACCGCCACCCAGTCATCAGTCCCATCATGCACTGGTGCTGCTGCTCGCAGTGTGGCCTCAGTTGCTTGAGACTCCCGTCAAGTGTGTGAGTTGTGTTTACATGAGAGTGTATTTGTGTGTTTGTTGTCTAATTTTGACAAATGCCTTACTAGCCGAGAGCTGTATTTGTGACAGTATTTTTGTTGTGCCTATCTGCTACTCAACAACTCTGCTCTGTGGTGATTAGCAACTTTCCTTTTCACAATACATTTTATTTGTCTACTTTAATATATTGATAAATATCCCTTTATGTACTTTATACTTATTTGTTCATTGTAATTTTATATAGACTCTGGTAAACTTTTTGGATACTTGAGTATGAATGTTGTAAGTGTTCCATGTGTGTATAATCTGGGTCCATCTTCACTTAGAACTCTGTCCTCCTAGCATCTCTGAAGCTGGGATAATGCTTACCAATGTACTATCTTTTATCTCCTGCTCTCTTTGATGCCATCCCTTGCATCTTTTGTCTTCCATCAAGGTCACAAGTGGACCCATCTCAGCTGGGGATTGAGCGATGTGTCCCTCCTTCCCAGCTGTTTCCAACCTACCCTTATTTCTTCCCTAATCAAGGAATATTCACATTTCAAAGATTAGATATAGTTTTTTTTGTACTTTTATGTATTTATATTGAAGATTTGAGTGTGTACATGTATTGCATGTTGGATGTATTTCTAAATGTAATTTACAGTTATATGTTACAGGTGCTGTTAAGCCAAGTTCATCGATTGCGTGCATTGGAACTTCTGGGTCGTTTTCTAGATCTTGGACCATGGGCTGTTAACTTAGCTCTGTCTGTTGGAATTTTTCCTTATGTACTGAAACTTCTTCAGAGTTCAGCACGAGAGTTACGTCCACTTTTGGTGTTCATATGGGCAAAAATACTAGCTGTTGACGGCGTAAGTTGGGTATTTTTCATAAACGTATTATTTCAGTCTGTCACCTGGTAAATATGTTGTCAGCTATATAACAGAGGATACAATACAGTGGTGATCCACTCTTGAATCATATTTAGAACAAGACAAAACAAAATTGATACACAACATTACTTCTTCAGTATGAGTCATCTGTTCCATTATTTTGCTATCAAAGAATATTTCATTCATAATAAGTCTCTGTTAACTTATTGTTGTTTCAGTCATGCCAAGCTGATCTGGTACGAGACAATGGTCACAAGTATTTCCTTTCTGTTCTGCAGGACACATCTATCCCTGTAAGTATGTCACCTCAGATAAAGCCATAAAATAAAACTCTTGCATATTACTCTAATAAAACAAAACATAAAAATAGTAGTAAAGATTTTGCATTGTGAATGTTTCATTCCTCACATATTGTATTCACATACCTTACTGTTAATACCCTAGAAACATATGCAACATGCAGTCACACCAAAACCCAAAAAAGTAAAAATGCCATAACTTAACACAGAAGTACTAGTAGCTTCCATGTAAAGTAAATTACAGTCAAATTTGTTCAGTTCTCTCTTCAGTGCAAATGGTATGTCAAAGTATTTGTCATTATGAGATAGATTAATAGAAAAATGGGAGCAATTCTCTTGTGGTGAGTAAACTGTTGTTACTGAAAGAGCCTGCTAAACACTCTGTGATGTGTGTGTGTGTGTGTGTGTGTGTGTGTGTGTGTGTGTGTGTGTGTGTGTCCATCTGCATTCGTACTCCATTCACAGCTGTGCTGTGCTGCGCTGAACTGTGCTGATCATATGGATTCTCCATTGCACTACATATTACAGTCTCTTTCACTTCCTTCCACATATTGTTCACAGAAAGAATGACTGGTTAAATTCCTCCATGCATACTGCATTTAGTGTGACTTGTCTTTGTGGTAATGCCTCTGTGCATGCTGGGTTTAATCTGATACTGTCTTTGTGGTGCCTTTGGGAACAATACCGAGGGAACTTTAGAATATTTCTAGATTTCTTACTTGATACTGGCTCCTGAAAAGTGATTTTTGCTGTATAGTTAACATATATCTTACAGTAACTGCCCATTAAGGGTTTCCAACATTCTTATGGCATTCTCTTGTATCAAACAGTGGAAGCTCCACGTAGAAATATCAACAATGTAGGCAAGGATAAATTAAATTGCAGACGGGCACAATTAAAAGACAGCCAAAGCTTTCAGTTATAGCCTTCATCAGCAAAACAGAAACACGCACCATTCATACACACATGCAGACAAGCACACATGATCACTATCTCTGGGAGTTCGGCCTGGAATGCCAGCATTCTGTCTTTTCCTGCACTCTCTCATGTGTCAAATCAGCCTCTGACCATTTATACTGCCTCCTTTGTATATGTTCAATATCCTTCATTTTTCATATTTGATATGGGTGCCAATCATGAGTGTTTTGTGAGCAGTCCCCTTTAAAGACTAATTATATTTACCCTGTAACCCACAAATGAACTAAAGTAGGTGAACTTACGATTGACAAAAAAATCTACTGACCAAGTGGTGACAAGAGAAAACACACATAAATATATTGAAATTTGCGAGCTTCTGGAGCCAGTTACTCCTTGTCCTGGCACAAGGATTGAAGGGAAGGGTAAAATTGATTGTTTTTGTTGATATATTAAAGTATGTGAACTGTTTTATCTGTGATTGAACCTTTGGTATCATTTCATATCATAACCCCAAAAATTGTTACACCCAAACATTTGCATCAGTTGACTGATCCCAGTTAGGACTCATTGGTGTTGTAGTCATAGGATACTTAGTTTCTGCATTTTGTGAATGACACATTTTTCCTTTCTGAACATCTAAAGCAAGTTGCTGAGTGTTGTACAGCACAGTTTTAGAGCCCATATCAAGATGTTTCTGGATATTTGTGCTGCTTTATTCAGATAGTATCTCATTATAGATAACTGTTTGCAGAATGTCTTATTAGTGATATTGTCTACCAGGTCACTAATTTAAGACATGAACAGCGAGCTTCCTAATAAACTTCCTGTGGCAACATCTATAATTGCTTGTACTTCTTTCTATGCCTTCCATCCAAGCTGTCATGCTGTGTCCTCCCTTCCAAGAAGTCGTTAATGCGCTCACAAATTCCATTTGATACCCAGATGGTATTGGTGTGAATCACACTTGTTGGAAGTCAAGAAATACTGCATCTGCCTGATTGCTTTTATACGCGGCTTTCAATATTTCATGTGAAAAAGTTGCAAATTAGGTTTTTGCATCACCAGTGTTTCAAAAATCCGTGCTGCTTGACGTGGACAAGGTCATTTTGTTTGGAGTAGCTCCTTAAGCTGAACTCGGAATATTTTCTAGGATTCTGCAACATGTGGTTACCAATGAGGTAGGACAGTTGTTCTGAGGATCTTCTGCTATCTTTCTTGCGTGACCTGTACTTTCTTCCAGCTGGTGGTGACAGTTTTTTGTTTGAAGGATCTAAAGAATATTATGTTTAACATGGGGGTGAATTGGCAATCAATTACATATAGAATCTGACAGGGAAACCATCAGACCTGAACCCTTATTTAATTTTAGAAATTTCAGTTGTGTCTCGATGCAACTGATACTAATATCTACATCACTAATAATTGTGAGAATTAAGCTAGGGATTTTCATTCTTTCTTTCTAAAGAAATATTGGAAAACAAAGCTTAGTATTTCCCTCTCACTTTGTTACCCTCAATTTCAGTTCATGTTGTATCCATGAGTGTTTGGACATTGACAATCACACCTCTGATAACCTTTTCATATGGCCAGAATTTCTTTGGGCTTTGTGAGAGAGCTTTCAACAAGATTCTGCTACGGTAGTAATTAAAAACTCACACACTGCTATCTAAACCGTCAAATGTGTTTCATTCAGCATCTCACTATCTATAGGCCTATACTTTGTTTTTCAGGACGTTTATAATTAAACTTTTGCTACTTAAGCCGGTGTAAATGGAAAACTATTTAGCATGTGGATACAAAACTTTATAGGAATGATATTCAGACTGTGCACTGTAGGATTTGCATTGTTAATGGTGTGTAATGTTATGACTTGCTGTTAGGTGCCAGTCTGGTACGATGACATAGGGTTGGAAAACAAGCATCAGTGTACTTGACAGTTGCAGACATGAATCAGGAAGAGGTGAGCAGGACTTTACTTGTAAAACTATTTTATCAAAACAACAGCAATAGTGCTGCTGCTTGTGGTGAGTATCAACACATTAAAGGAATATAAGGTGGTTCAGAAATTTGAATTAACTGGCAGTTTGGGAATTTGCTCCTGGGAGAGGCCGATAGCCAATTGCACCACAGATTGTTGAAGAAGTTACTGTTGCCATGGCTGACAGCGCACCACGTGAGCAGTCCACATGTGTCATGACAGCTGAACATTCTGTGGTCCACCATTGAAGAAGTGCACCAAACAATCTCTAGTGTAGTTAAAGGGCTGTCGCAAATGTAGATAGTCATCACATTGAGCAACATTTGTATCCTGGAACATAAACATGGTAAGCAATTAACAAATATTACTCTCTCATGTGCTCATTAAAATGTGTATTTTTCTATGGTTTACTCATTATTTCTACATCTACATGACTACTCTGCAATTCACATTTAAGTGCTTGGCAGAGGGTTCATCGAACCACAATCATACTATCTCTCTACCATTCCACTCCCTAACAGTGCACGGGAAAAACGAACACCTAAACCTTTCTGTTCGAGCTCTGATTTCTCTTATTTTATTTCGATGATCATTCATCCCTATGCAGGTTGGGCTCAACAAAATATTTTCGCATTCGGAAGAGAAAGTTGGTGACTGAAATTTCGTAAATAGATCTCGCCGCCCTCTTTGCTGTAATGACTTCCATCCCAATTCGCGTATCATATCTGCCACACTCTCTCCCGTATTACGCGATAATACAAAATGAGCTGCCCTTTTTTGCACCCTTTCGATGTCCTCCGTCAATCCCACCTGGTAAGGACCCCACACCGCGCAGCAATATTCTAACAGAGGACGAACGAATGTAGTGTAAGCTGTCTCTTTAGTGGACTTGTTGCATCTTCTAAGTGTCCTGCCAATGAAACGCAACCTTCGGCTCGCCTTCCCCACCATATTATCTATGTGGTCTTTCCAACTGAAGTTGTTCGTAATTTTAACACCCAGGTACTTAGTTGAATTGACAGCCTTGAGAATTGTAGTATTTATCGAGTAATTGAATTCCAACGGATTTCTTTTGGAACTCATGTGGATCACCTCACACTTTTCGTTATTTAGCATCAACTGCCACCTGCCACACCATACAGCAATCTTTTCTAAATCGCTTTGCAACTGATACTGGTCTTCGGATGACCTTACTAGACAGTAATTACAGCATCATCTGCGAACAACCTAAGAGAACTGCTCAGATTGTCACCCAGGTCATTTACATAGATCAGGAACAGCAGAGGTCCCAGGACGCTTCCCTGGGGAACACTTGATATCACTTCAGTTTTACTCGATGATTTGCCGTCTATTACTACGAACTGCGACCTTCCTGACAGGAAATCACGAATCCAGTCGCACAACTGAGACGATACCCCATAGGCCCGCAGCTTGATTAGAAGTCGCTTGTGAGGAATGGTGTCAAAAGCTTTCCGGAAATCTAGAAATACGGAATCAACTTGAGATCCCCTGTCGATAGCGGCCATTACTTTGTGCGAATAAAGAGCTAGCTGCGTTGCACAAGAACGATGTTTTCTGAAACCATGCTGATTACGTATCAATAGATCGTTCCCTTCGAGGTGATTCATAATGTTTGAATACAGTATATGCTCCAAAACCCTATTGCAAACCGACGTCAATGATATAGGTCTGTAGTTCGATGGATTACTCCTACTACCCTTCTTAAACACTGGTGCGACCTGCGCAATTTTCCAATCTGTAGGTGCAGATCTATCGGTGAGCGAGCGGTTGTGTATGATTGCTAAGTAGGGAGCTATTGTATCAGCGTAATCTGAAAGAAACCTAATCGGTATACAATCTGGACCTGAAGACTTGCCCGTATCAAGCAATTTGAGTTGCTTCGCAACCCCTAAGGTATCTACTTCTAAAAAACTCCTGCTAGCAGCTGTTCATGTTTCAAATTCTGGAATATTCCATTCGTCTTTCCTGGTGAAAGAATTTCGGAAAACTGCGTTCAATAACTCCGCTTTAGCGGCACAGTTGTCGGTAACAGTACCATCGGCATTGCACAGCGAAGGTATTGGCTGCGTCTTGCCGCTTGTGTACTTTACATATGACCAGAATTTCTTCAGATTTTCTACCAAATTTCGAGACAATGTTTCGTTGTGGATCCTATTAAAGGCATCTCGCATTGAAGTCCGTGCCAAATTTCGCGCGTCTGTAAATTTTAGCCAATCTTCGGGATTTCGCGTTCTTCTGAACTTCGCATGCTTTTTCCGTTGCCTCTGCAACAGCGTTCGGACCTGTTTTGTGTACCACGGGGGATCAGTTCCATCTCTTACCAATTTATGAGGTATGAATCTCTCAATTGCTGTTGCTACTATATCTTTGAATTTGAGCCACATCTCGTCTACATTTGCATAGTCAGTTCGGAAGGAATGGAGATTGTCTCTTAGGAAGGCTTCTAGTGACACTTTATCCGCATTTTTAACTAAAATTATTTTGCGTTTGTTTCTGGTGGATTTGGAAGAAACGGTATTGAGCCTAGCTCCAACGACCTTGTGATCACTAATCCCTGTATCAGTCATGATGCTCTCTATCAGCTCTGGATTGTTTGTGGCTAAGAGGTCAAGAGTGTTTTCGCAACCATTTACAATTCGCGTGGGTTCGTGGACTAACTGCTGGAAATAATTTTCAGAGAAAGCATTTAGGACAATCTCGGAAGATGTTTTCTGCCTACCACCGGTTTTGAACAAGTATTTTCGCCAACATATCGAGGGAAGATTGAAGTCCCCACCAACTGTAACCGTACGAGTGGGGTATTTATTTGTTACGAGACTCAAATTTTCTCTGAACTGTTCAGCAACTATATCATCGGAGTCTGGGGGTTGGTAGAAGGAGCCAATTATTAACTTAATTCGACTGTTAAGTATAACCTCCACCCATACCAATTCGCACGGAGTATCTACTTCTTCACTACAAGATAAACCACTACTGACAGAGACAAACACTCCACCACCAATTCTGCCTAATTTATCTTTCCTGAACACCGTCTGAGACTTCGTAAAAATTTCTGCAGACTGGCTTTAGCCAGCTTTCTGTACCTATAACGATTTCAGCTTCTGTGCTTTCTATTAGCACTTGAAGCTCAGGGACTTTCCCAGCACAACTGCAACAATTTACAACTACAATTCCGACTGTTCCTTGATCCAAGCACGTCCTGTATTTGCCATGCACCCTTTGAGATTGCAGCCCATCCCGTACTTTCCCGAGGCCTTCTAACCTAAAAAACCGCCCAGTCCACGCCACACAGCCTCCGCTACCCGTTTAGCCGCCAGCTGAGTGTAGTGAACTCCTGAGCTATTCAGCGGAACCCGAAACCCCACCACCCTATGGCGCAAGTCAAGGAATCTGCAGCCAACACGGTCGCAAAACCGTCTGAGCCTCTGATTCTCTGACTGAAAAGTTTATAAGAAAAACAATTACCTTGTCTTATCAGAAGCTTAAGGAAAGTTTAATTAAATTACATGTTCATATAATTATAAAAAGGGAAACAATTTAAGAGAATATATTTCTCTATCAGATTATGAATGGATGTGACTCGTACAAGAACTACAAGTTTTCAAAATATTAAAAGTTTGTTTAATTCAAAGATGGCAAATTCTTAAAGCTTAAGAATTTAAGCATTAAATAATCAGTTTGATAGACCTTTAGAGAGAAAAAATTTAACTCTGCTGATGCTCACCAATACAAATAAACAATATTCTGAAGCTGTTATCTTACATCATCCAAATGCAAAACCATATGGATAATAACTACTCACACACACACACACACACACACACACACACACACACACACACACACACACACACACACACACACACAATCTAAGTGCAACAAACAGAACTGATTTCTTTGAGGACGTCCATATTAAAACTGGTAACAATGTCCATGAGGCAGTTCTAGCAACAATGATTTCTCTTCCACATGTCCTTAAAAATGTTTCCACAAAGTTTCATTGTCCTATGATAACTCATTTTTCGTGAGGGCCTCTGAAGTAGTGGAAGTTTAATTATAACCAACCTGTGCATCCATTTTGCAGTAGTCGCTTCCCATCATGAATTGATCTGCTAGGTTCATATCTGTCGAGTGTTGGCCAGCTAATCTCATAAACATGAAACCACAGTTCCTTTGTAGGCACCTGCTTAGTGGTAAATGTTTTGAGTTTCTCTTTGTGATATGGCGAGACTTTTCCTTACCTAGATTACTGAACACACAGTGTTCCTACTTGTTTTAGCTGACCTTTGTTGTTTGTAATCATTGTTGCTAGAACTGCCTCATGGACATTGTTACCAGTTTTAATATGGACGTCCTCAAAGAAATCAGTTCTGTTTGTTGCACTTAGATTGTGTGTGTGTGTGTGTGTGTGTGTGTGTGTGTGTGTGTGTGTGTGTGTGGAGTAGTTATTATCCATATGGTTTTGCATTTGGATGATGTAAGATAACAGCTTCAGAATATTGTTTATTTGTATTGGTGAGCATCAGCAGAGTTAAATTTTTTCTCTCTAAAGGTCTATCAAACTGATTATTTAATGCTTAAATTCTTAAGCTTTAAGACTTTGCCATCTTTGAATTAAACAAACTTTTAATATTTTGAAAACTTGTAGTTCTTGTACGAGTCAGATCCATTCATATTCTGATAGAGAAATATATTCTCTTAAATTGTTTCCCTTTCTGTAATTATATGAACGTGTAATTTAGTTAAACTTTCCTTAAGCTTCTGATAAGACAAGGTATTTGTTTTTCTTATAAACTTTTCAGTCAGTATAGTTTAATCTTTACACACTTCCCAGAAAATGTTTATTTCTGCTACTCATAATTATCATCATAATCAAAAATCACAATTAACAGAAGTTTTGTTTAATCACAATTACATCATCTTCCTAGACAGACGATTTTTCTTTACAAGAAAACTGAATGTATCCAACGCCAAATTTAAACACGGTTTCATTTTTTACTTTTTACAATTAAAATAATAAATGACAAAGAAATTGTGAACAAAATTGTGATATCTTACAGTTGTGACTGGCTGATGGCTTACAGTGTGTCTCTTCATGTTATCCAAAGATGGAGAGACTTATCACAAATTTCGGCTGCTCTAAGTGTATGACGAATTACTGTTCTTCTTGTGATCGGTGTATCCAGTGGGTGATTAACAGTTCCCAACAGTTAGAAGGACCAGGAGCCATCGCTGAAATAGACATGTTGGAATTTGGGAAAAGGAATCATAGCACGGGCAGCAGGATCATTGGACAGTGGGTGTGTGGTAGAATTCAGAGATTTTTGAAAAAAGTCTTTTTTTGAACCTATTGAATTCCAGTCCAAGGAAGTCATGAGAATAAAAACCAAAGGAAAGCTCATTCTGGGATGACAATCATTAGTAGCTGCTTTAAGTCATACAAAATACTAAGTACTGAAGATTTTCAACACCTCGAAGTGCACCATACTGCGAACTTCATAGGTCCAACACATTGTTCTGATCACACACAGAACAGGGAGAGATAGTGCTGAAATGTCAGAAGTGCCATCCCACAATACAGCAGAAAGTCTGATCATTTCATGGGTTACATAGCCAAGTACATGTTCTGTTGATCACTTCACTCAAAAGAAATATTACATTACTTTTTTGTTTGGGGGAAAACTTTATTTGTCCATTGTAACTATGATACAATAGTTTTTTTGAAGAATGCTGCAAATACGTCTAGTGACTAAAATTCTGCACCTTTCAGGGGAAATGCAAATTCGGATTTCTCACCATTAAAAGTATGTGGAAGCATCACTTTGCTTTTTACAATACTGTTTGTATATTACTTTGGGACATTAATCATTCCTATTTTATTCGTACTTAGTGCTTAATGTCTTTTTTCACAGCATTTGTGTGTTCATATAATGAAGATATGATGTTGCGATTGGCTGACTAGATCTCACGTGCTGTACCCTAATTGTCTAACAAAAGCAAATAGGGGGACACAGTCTCATTTCTAGTGCATGTGAAACTAATGTGCCGGATTATGTGAATTTCTTATGTACTCTTGCTTATTACAAATTAAATGAGGTACCACATTAAAGATCACTCCAAAACATGATGTTTTTGGTACAGTCTATTTTTGTAAAAAGACAGCAAGTGTAGTACACGTATAAAGTAACATAACCAAATGTTTCAATGTAAACAGTTAAACTCTTTCTGTGCCAAATACATTGTAATGATTATAAGTTACAAATGATGTAATACTTCCTCCATCACTTTTAGGTTATATAAAACTTTCACAGTCATCTGCCTATATATAAGTTTCACACCTCAGTTTTACGCAAACAGCATTGGCCACGACTTACATTCACAAATTCAGTTGATTATCTAGTTGTTTTGCATGGCTGCAGTCTGTGTGTTGGTTCGGCTGTCCTCTCAGTTGTGTGCCATCAAACATGCACCCTTGCATTTTCAAAGCTTCAGTGAAGTCCCTCCGCACACTGCAAGATGTGTTGCTGATGATTTTAGGAGTGCTCTAATGCTCCAACACTCTCCTCATTCCCACCAGCAGTGTCCATCTCTGCAAATTAATCAAATCATCATCTTCTTCTTCTCCTCCTTGGATACAGCTTCTTCTTCTTCTTCTTCTTCTTCTTCTTGGATAGTATGGATAATGTTTTATTCTTTTATTATTTATTATTTTATGTTGTCCAATTCTGGATGTTTGCACATGTTCTGTATCTCACTAGCCACAATGTCATAATATACCCCGATTTATGTGTCTGTGGTAATATGCATATGCATAATATTTCTTCTGTGTATATGTTTAATTTGAAATTTGTCTAGCAAACAATGAAAAGTCCAGATTTTGATACCAATATTATTATTATTTAAAGGATATATTGCTACTCACTGTAAAGATGGCACACTGAGTTGCAGACAGGCAGCTTTTGGCTGAAGCTTTTTTTCAGGAAAGAAAACACACACACACGCGCACACACACACACACACACACACACACACACACACACACACAAACACAAACACACACACGCACACGCAAGCAAGCACACTTTATGCACATATGACCTCTGCTTATGGCAGCTTTAGTGGGGACGCAACTGTTATATTGAATGAAAGCTTCATTCTGGGAGAAGTGTACTGTTTGGTGGAGAATGGAGGGACTAGATGGTGGCATAACAAGGCTGCCAGGCTTAGCATTGGAAGGCCGTGGTGGAGGGAGGAATAAGGAGCAGAAAAGAAGAGGAGCAGAGAAGGTGAAAAGAAGAGTGGGTGCATTAGCAAAAAGAGGTACATAATGAGGATGAGGGCGTATGAATAAGGAGCAGACAATATTACAGAGTGGTCAGAATCTACTGAATGGAAGGGATGGGAACAGTTGATTACTGTAGCTTGAGACCGGGGTGATTTTGGGAGCAGAGAATGTTTGTAAGGATAACTCCCGTCTGCACAGTTAAGAAAAGCTGGTGGTGGAAGGAATGATCCAGATGGCTTGGGTTGAAGTCAAGCATGTTGTGACACGTAATAGTTATTTTTGCTCTTGGCTACAGTTTGGTGGTGCCAAGTCATCTTGGTGGACAGCTGGATGGTAGTCACATCAGTACAAAAATCTAAAAAAAGTCATATACCAGCTGTGCAATGATTGCACAGCTTTTTGTATTGGTATGACTGCCAACGAATTGTCACCCAGTATGAATGGCCACTGACAAACTATGGCCAAGAGCAAAGTAGACTACCCTGCTACAATATGTAGCAGCTTTTATGAACTATGGTGATGACAGTTATCCACACAACACATTTTCTGCTCATAAAATTATCCTGGCCTCAACCTACAGTAACCTGCTGTTCCCACACCGTCTGCCCAACAGTTTCCGCCCCCTCTGTCTTGTCACCCCCTTCCTATTCACGTATCCTCACCCTCGTTGTGCACCATTCTCTGCTAGTGCACCCACTGATTATTTTCGCTTCTCTGCTCCTCATCCCCCCCCCCCCTCCCCTTCTTTCCCTCCCCCACAGTCTCATGACGCTGTGCCTGGCAACCTGGTCTTGCTGCCATCTAGTCCCTGCATGCTTCGCCAGACATTTCTCTCCTTTACACTCCCCCCCCCCACCCCCCACCCCCACCCCATCCGTACCCTGCTATTCCTCCCCCCTTTCTCCACCCAACTGCGGAATGCTGCATTAGTTCAGTGTGACAGTTGCATTCCGGCCACAGCTGCCGGAGATAGCGGTCATGTGTGTATGAGGTGTGCTTGCTTGTACGAAGAGTGAATATATATATATATGTGTGTGTGTGTGTGTGTGTGTGTGTGTGTGTGTGTTTTCTTCTCTGAAGAAGGTGTTGGATGAAACTTCAAAGTGTAACAGTCTTTTAATTGTGCCTGTCTGCATCTCAATGCGTCATCTTCATGGTAAGTAGCAATAGACCCTTTTCATAAATTTGTCTATCAGTGTGATTTCACTTTGTGTGCAGGTTGTTTCAGGAATACTTTAGAGTTAATATTCAGATAGTTTTTGCATTTGGATTATGTAAGATAGCAGACTCAGAATATTGTGTATTTGTGTTGCTGTTGCGTCAGGCAGAGGTGATTAACACTTTGGCAGGATCACTTGCATTGCTCTTAGTATTTAGACTAGTGAATTTTAAGCAGATCAGAGTTATTTTGTGGAGTATGTCTCCAATATGAGCAGTTTCGACAGTAGTATCCTTTTCAAGACCAGATTTGTTACAGTATCTTTCTTATCATAAATATTAATTAATTCTGTTGTAACTTTACTTTGATGAAGCATAGAAATATCAGAGATCATATTATCTTTACCTTTTCTGTAGATACCACTTCTCTTTCCAAAGTATCCTGTCTTGGATTCAAATATAAAGTGTAGCATAATTGGTTGTAAAAGCTTCTGAATGCTCTTCTAAGCTCATACAAGTATATACAAGTGTGGACAAACGCAAACTAAGAGAATGATGCATGATTTTTCATAGTTTTCTTTTTTTTTTTTTTTTTTTACATAAATTAAAATAATAATCAGTAGAGGGAAAATGAACTGAATGGCAGTATCTTCTTATAGTCACTGGCTGTTGGTGAACATTGTCACTCTGCCTGTTAGCTGTGGTCTATTTTCAGTGAAGTATGCTCAGCTGTGTTGCTCTCTCCCCCGCTTGTTCAACATGAAGCGTGAAAAAATACACACTCTGTAATTATGCCACAAAATCATGACAGGAAAAGAAACACTTTAATTAGAATTTAAAATAAGTAAGTATTCTTACTTCATTTGGGCAACAAAGGCAGCAGTGTGCACAAAAATTGTCACGCAGCTCTTACAAAACTGGACTTAACCGAGTTGATTGCTTAATGAGTTAAGTCCCCTTCCACAGTAACAATGTGATTGGAGAATATAAGTATTAGCCAATTAAGGGTTCTCTTGATGTTTTTGCTTACATTTGGTGGTGAGAAGTCTGACAGTTGATAGAAAGACCCATCTGAATGCTTTTGCCATCCCTTGATACTGAGTATTGCCCAAACAGTATCACATTCAGCTTTAATTGCTATCTCGGTGGATTTTAGTTTTTGTCTAATGCGAAAAATTGCTTCAGTTTCCCATTACTCTGTCTTCTCTGTATACAGTTAGTATATAACCAAATAGTTTCACTGTTGTCTGTTTCGGGCATTAGACAGCTTTTCAGGGCTGCACCAAACTCTGGTGCATTGTTGTGAATATTCTACTATGTACTGTAACTGGTCTCCATACATTAACTGTCATCATTAACATTTTGAAAATAAGCAACAACACAACTAGTGTCTCTCTGTAGTAGCAATTCCCCCTCAGCCCGTGCTGACAGGGTGACACAAGTAGTGCTAAGGCAACAGGAAATGGTTGGTATCTTTGGTGTAGGAGAAGAGTCTTTGTATTACGGGTTGGAGGTATTGATTAACCAATGCAGATATATGTTTGGTGGGTGCTTTGAAGGCAGCAACTATAGGTTAACCAGGAAGATTGGGTTTGTTGGTCTTAGGAAAAAGGTAAAAGGTGGCCTGAGAACTTCTCAACCCACCCAAACTATGCACCCCCACCTTTTACCTTACCCTCGGGACATAGTGCTCGGCATTACACTGAGCATGATGAATTAAAGCTTCATACAAAATTATGAGATCACTTTATTCTGTTCATGGAACATGAATTGAAACAAAGTGCAGATGCACAGCATCAGAAGAAATAAATGTAGCAATTACATTCAAGAAAGCTGAATGACGCAGACAGAAGCATAACTATACAAAGAAACAAAATTACAAAACTCATCTTGAAATAAATCTCTTAATGTATCAAGAAAAATAAAGTAAAAAACCAGGAGAAAGCAGCTCAGGAAAAAAAAGGAAAAAGTATTATATGGTGTCATAGTGTTATCTTCATATGTTCCCCCATTTTATCATGTGATGTTGTTTATGATAAAATGTCTCCAACTCAAATGAAGTATGTTTATTGTGTATCGCTTGCGCTCACCTAATCCAACTCGACATAAAACACTGCAGTCATCCTTTGAACAAATACAAAATTAAATACGTATTGTCATTGCCATAAACCAACTCAAGAATGACCTCTCTGTCTCTTATAAATTCCTAAGTTATTCCTCCAACAACACAAATAATGTGACACATTGTGTGAAAGAAGAAATTTCAACTGTAGTGGCATACAACAGAATATAATGCAGTTGATGTTTTACATAGAACCCTGTAAATCACTTAGTGGCTCTGTTTTTAGCCCTTGCATGTAACTTTTTTTCTCTCAATTGTTTGAATAAAAAGTTTGTTTCTATACAGTCTTACCTTTAGCTACAAGTGTTGTGGGATTTAAGCTTGTTACTTTGTTTTATGATACAATTAGTCTTTCAACCTGTTCCTTATTACTAACCTGTGCAATCAGTTGAAAACTGCAGAATCTTACAATTTATAATTCTATTTACAACAAGATGTAACTCTTTTCTATTGCTGCATTTCACAGTGTTGTTTCTTCAGTTGCATGTTGTAGACAAATTTAGAAAAAAACATGAATTTCTAATAAATTAACACTCATCATTCCATGAAATATCCTCCACCTTGAATGGCCTTGCAAACTTAAGAAAAAAATTAATATCTGTATTTCAAAAACAAAATTATATACTCTACACTCAAGCCTCACACAGAAAAAATTCATTTCACTCATTACATTCAAGTTTTTGCTGGTGCCATTCTTGCTTTGTGTGGCTTCAAATCTACCACATTCTTGAGAGCATATTAGTTAGTTGACTTTGCATAAACCAGATAGAATGCATTTGGCAGACGTATACTGGCTTCTTCAAATGGATCTTTTCACATATAAAAAAAAACTTTTGATGTTGAACATGAGTTGATGTTAGTCAAGATTATCTTTAAGGTAGCAAAGAAACCATTATCAACGACTCATTGAGTTTGAATGAGGACATTTAATAGGCCTCTGAGAAGCTATATGGTCCTTCTCCAATATTGCAGAAAGTGGCAGGAAAGAAGCTGCTGTATATGATTGCTGGCAATAGCCATCACAAGAATGTATGGTTGCAAGAAGACTGGGCTCTGGACAGCCATGTGGCACTAATGAGGGTAAAGATGATTGTGTTCAGTGTGTGGCTCTGGTCCATCGTACTGCATCTGCTGCAGCTTTTTCAGTAGCAGTTGGCATCACAGTGATACAATGAACAGTTACAAATCAGTTACTTCCAGGACAGCTCCGAGCCAGTTGCCCTGTAGTGTGTATGTGCTGACCCCAAACCACTGCCATTTGTGACTTCAGTGGTGTCAAGTGAGACTCATTGGAGGGCAGGGTGGAGGTCTGTTATGTTGTCCAATAAAAGTTGTTTCTGCCTCAGTGCCAGTGATGGCCTTGTGTTAGTTAGGAGGAAGTCACCAGAGGGGCTGCAACCAACCTGTCTACATGCTAGACACACTGGACTTACAATTGGAGATATGGTCTGGGGTGCAATTTCATATGACAGCAGGAGCACTCTGTGTTATCTCATGCGCACTGACTGCAAATTTGTACATCAGTCTAGTGATTCAACCTGTTATGCTGCCATTCATTAACAGCATTCCAGTGGGTGTTTTCCAACAGGGTGACAAACACCCACACACTGCTGTTGTAACCCAATATGCTCAACAGTGTGTTGACATGTTGCCTTAGCCTGCTCGATCACCAGATCTGTCTCGAGCCGGGCACATATGGGACATCATCAGACGATAACTCCAGCATCATCCACAAACAGCTTTAACCATCCCTGTATTGACCAACCAAGTGCAACATACATGGAACTCAATTGTACAAACTGATATCCATCACCTGTAAAACACAGTGTATGTACATTTGCATTCTTGCAGCAGTCAACATTCAGGCAGTTAACACCAGTTATTACTCTATCAACATTTTGCATTTGCAATGGCTTGTTTTGTGCTTACATTAACCTGTGGTCTTGTAATGTTGTCACTTAAATATATTACATAGACAAATATATTTCCAAATTTTCATACTGCACATTAATTATGTTTCAGTGTTGCATTTTTTTTTCTGTCAGTGTATTTTCTCATCTACCAAATTTAAAGATCTCTCACCTTTCATAGTTTTATCAGGACTAAACCCTTTTACACCATGGACAACACTGTTTATTACAAGCTTTATGTCCTCCACATCATCTCCCCATGATCTATGGTTGTTACTGCAGTATGTGCTGCATAGCCTGGCAATTTCCCTCTTGTAACGTTCCACAGGATTTCACATCAGATGATAAGTTGAAGTGTACATAACTGTTAAACCCTGGTTGGCAAGACCGTCCTTCCATATTTTACATGTGGATTATGATATGTTCTCAGAAAGTATGGCTTTAGGTGTCCCAAATTTCACAAAGTAGTCATGTTCTAGTTTAGTCAAGCTTGCTTTGCCAGATTTCTTTAGCAAAAGATAAAGCTTTATAAATTTAGAAAACACCTCCAACACTACAAAAATAGAGGCAAAACTTCTTTTCGTCTTTGGCAATGGTCCATAAAAATCCATGGCTAACAATTCCATCAAAACATTTGGTTTAACACTTTGTATAGCATGTCTGTATGTTTGGTTGGTAACTTTGGCTCTTTTACATGTGTATGTTCAAATATGGTTATTCACCATCTTTACCATGTTGTCAAAAACTACACACTCTCTTAATTTCAGTACATATTTTTTAGCACCTGTGTATCCAAAACTCAAATGAATGTAATTACTGTATTTAATCGAATCTAAGCCGCACTCGAATCTAAGCCGCACCTGAAAAATGAGACTCGAAATAAAGGAAAAAAAAATTTCCCGAATCTAAGCCGCACCTGAAATTTGAGACTCGAAATTCAAGGGGAGAGAAAAGTTTTAGGCCGCACCTCCAAATCGAAACAAAGTTGGTCCATTGTAATATGAGACACAATTTAGGTGGAATGAATGACTATACAACCACAGTAGTTTGGTTCGAGTCGTAAGCTTAGCAGTTTTAAAGCTTTACCAGGTAGCCATTGCTATGCGTCAGGCACTCCGTCCGTATTATTACGGGTACCCTTCCTTTTTCACGTGCTTCGTCTGGTTTGAATCGATTGCTTATTTTGCTTTGATCTGATGAGTATCTTTTTTTTTTTAAATAGGTGTTTACGTCACTCTAAGCTGAAAATGCATTACTGTACTGTGTCATGCATTGTTTGTCGCATTCTGATAGTGCGTATTTACGGCCTGTCGCCGCTCGCGGCATGGCTTGCTTTTGTGCGCGCTGCCGCCGCTTACAATTTAAAAAAAAAAAAAAGAGAGGAATCATCTCATTAGTGAAACAATGGCAAGAGACTGCTATTTATTGTTACTTACACTGCTGCTTTCTTTGATAATGATCAACAAGAACCAAATACTAGACTGCGTATGATAGAACATGTTCTGAACGAGAGTTATGCAGAAATTTTTCTGCGTTTGAAAATCTTTGCGGCCGCTTCTTTAGTGCATCAAATTCTGCACAGAAATTAGAGTCATCTTAAATTTAAAATTCTAGTCAGTTGCCGTGCTTCATTTCTGACTGTACCACTATTAGCGTAAGAATAATACTAATATAAGCATGACACGATACCTATATTCTTACGCATTTGCTGTTGTCTCACTCTAGTTTCGTAGTTTATTAGGCAGACAGGATTTAAATGAGATAGCAGCAAACACGAAAGAATACATGGCAAAATGTTTGTATTCGTATTATTCTTATGGTGAAGAGAATACTGCATGTGATTCACAATTCATAAAAGTTCCTATTAGCAACCATCTCTTCTCACAGGTAGCAAAAAATTCAGAACGTAGAGTTGGCCATATTGACAAACATCCCAAACAGTCTTGCCAGTCGGATTTTCGTAGTACATTGAAATTCTGCTACATTCGAAGATGAACAATACGGAATTTGTATTTACTTCATTGGATAATGTATGAAAATACAGTGGTAGAAACTCGGGGCGAATAAAAAAAGCTTGTCTTCCACCTTTTTTTTGTTAAAATTTATTAACTGACGCAGAGGTTTTGGCGCCAGTATTTATCTTTGTGCCTACAAAGCATGCCTGTGTACCGCTACATATATTCGACGGCAGAAGTTAGTTGTGGCGGCACCTACCATGATTTTTCAGAGCTTCCGCTTGCTTTGCACTCGATTCTAGGCCGCAGGCGGTTTTTTTTATTACAAAAACCGGAAAAAAAGTGCGGCTTAGATTCGAGTAAATACGGTAATTACTTCAGCTATGTATCCATTGGGCCAACACACATTTCAGTCTTCCAAGTTTTCATTGGTTCACCTGAATAATATTCCAGTGTACACCCTGTAATATTTCAGCAATTATTTGCGATTTTCTTCTTACCCAAGTTCCTTTTTGATCTATATCTCACCCTGATACTGATATCTTCTCAGATTTTTACATGTATTTACCTTCTCCCCTTGAACTACCTTTGTGTAGGACAAATGATGGAACGTCCAGGATAGAATAACAACAGTATTATGAAGGGACATATTGCTCTTCACCGTATAGAAGAGATTTTGAGTTAGAGGCAGGCACAACAAAAATATTGCTATACATTTTAGGTTTCTGCCATAAGGCCTTCTTCTGAAATCGGAAACAAACACACACACACACACACACACACACACACACACACACACACACAGATATATTCACATAAGTACATCTCACACATACGTAACCACTGTCTCTGACTGCCTTGGCTGGTGTTTATATAAAACAGTTTCATGTGTTTGTCATCCACTTCATGCTGTACCCCATCACGATCCCCTCCTGACTTTCTGAATAAGGCCTCTACAACCTTGTTCTGGGCACTCTTACTTATTTGATTTGAAATTGAACTTGTTTTAAAAACAATGTTCAATTCATTAATTGTCCATGCATTAATCTAAGGGCTTTGTGATCAGTGTAAGTGATGGTTTTATTTCCGCATAGGTAAACTCTGAACATCTGAAATCCCCAAACTGTCACCAGCACTTCTAACTGTAGTTAATTATCTGCTTGCAAAAGTTACTGTTCTGTTGTCTTCGTTCTCCTCATATCTAAAATTCTTTAACAGTCCCACTCCTATGTCACACCCACTTGAGTCAGTCACCTAAAAAATGGCCAAGTGAGATCAGGATGGTGTAAAACCCTGTTCTCCTTCAAAGCCTCCTCAAGTTTGTCAAAGCTTCTGGACACTTGCTTTTCCAAATAAAAACTACTTTAACACGGGGGCATGTTGAAAAGTAATGCCTGTGAACTTTCAGTACTATTCTCAATATTGACTGAGATATTACATGTCATGCATATTACTTGGTCGACTCTTCTGCTTTACTCGTGCAAGTTGCAATCCTCTACCATGAGAGGGCTCTGAATTGTAGTGTGTAACATGGCTGTATGTAAAATAACTTTGCAAGTGAATGAGAAACACAATGCTGTAATCCCTCAAAAAACTGAAAGCATGAATTCAAAGAGTTTGTCCACACACAGAGCACCCTCTCTTCCATCATGACAATGCCAGACCACACATGAGCACTGCCACATCTACAACAGTCTGACATCTTGGAATCATTGTCATAATTTTTTTTCTAGTACAGTCTCGACTTGATCCCATCCAATTATTCTCTGTTTCCAAAACTTAAAGAACACCTTTGAAGACTTCACTTTGATAGTGATGAAGCAGTGCAAGCAGAGGTGAGCTTGTGGCTCTTGTCAACAAAGTCAGACAATCTACAGGGACGATATCAACGAACTGGTCTCTTGGGAGAAATGTGTTCATCACTAGGGTGACTATGTTGAGAAATAAATATGTAGACATGAAAAATAAAAATGTAGAATGTTAAAGTTTATTTGATTTAAAAACCTTTCAGAGTTTTCACGCAAAAAATTCAGAGAGATTGCCTTTGAGCACGCCCTCGTAACTCACAAGGAAAACACGGCAAATGCTGTGACCAAATTTCCCAGAAACTTCACTCAGTGGAAGAGGGGTCATAATAAGTGAACACTTGTTTCAGCTTGTCCGTAGATATTTGGCCATTTCTGAGACAACAGTGGTAGAAGTTTCTCAATATGTTCTATGTGCCTTTTAGTGAGTAAATGTTTCAATTGAAGTGGTGGCACAGTTGCTAGCATCATTGCTTCACTCATCTAAAAACACTAATGAATTTATTTTTTAAAAGCAAAAATCCAATAACAACATTAACAAAGTGCCTCTAGAACTGAAATAAGTTTCAATAACACAACTAATAGCAAACACCTCAAAATGGCCACAGTATAAAACCACTTCCTTTTAGTAAAGAATATTAAAATTTACATTACAAACAGCAAAACATATGATCAGATGAATATGTCAAAAAAATCAACCATTGGCTATTGCCAGTAATTATCAAAACACCATTGCCTTTGAATTAGCCAAAATGACTGACAACTGTGGTTCAAATTTATGATGATAGGGGTGGTGGCAGAGGCAACACCAGTAGCAATAATTCCTCCTCCTCTACTAACACAGGACGGCGGTTGCCGCTACCACAGTACTAGAAACCTTCATTAAAAATTTAAATCATGGTACACAGGCACCTTTAATTAGACCACAATGAACAAGAGATACAATCACTTATCCTGTAACACAGAGAGAACTCATTAATCGTTTAGTAAAAATTAAACATATTATAAATGCAGAAAAGTATGAACTTTATGCAGGAAACTTTGACTTGAGTACTGAGGCATAAAATTTTCCTTTAGGTTTTTTTTATATATTTTTTTTTAATGTGTGTGTGTGTGTGTGTGTGTGTGTGTGTGTGTGTGTGGATGCAAACAGTTTAGTAAACAGCTTAAGCTCATGATACTAGCCAACAGGTAACTATAGACATGCCTCAGAAATAAGGTAGACAGAGTAAACAGTTTTCACTGACTATAAAGTACATTTCGTAATTCGGAAGAATTACATCTGCATTCTATACCCTTAGACTCTAAAATCAGTTTTCATTAGTGACAGCCACAAGCCCACATACACTGACAGAACTGAACTCAAGTAGTACCAGGCAAAACTGTCATAAATAACACATTTATATATATAACAACGGGCAACCAGCATATAGAGTCAAAATAGCCCCTATGCGACACCAAGCGACATGCACACTAATCAGATACTCACTCCGATTTCTCATAAAATCCAGTGCCCACTGACAAATGCTTGCTCAGAGAGTGCCGAGAGAAGGATGTAATGTAGATTACTCGTAGTCGGAAATCCACGAGTATCATCGAGCAGACGCCACCATGTCTAGTACTTGCAAAGGTCAGATCGGTCTCCAACCCGGCACCACAATGGACACAAACTGCTTGTAACTTCAGTAGCAGAAGACATGCCAAATACTGTGCATCCTGACTAAGTAGCTTTTAACAAACAATGTTCACAGCTGCGAGCAACACCTGGCCCCGCCAAACCTGTAGTGGGCAAAGGCACAACTCTTGCCAACGGGCCATGGCTGATGCTTGGCCACAACAACACGCCACCTCACTTGTGCTCCTTGCCGTCCATGTCACACTCCCTTTTCTCCAGGTCACCGCAGCCCTTAACTACTTTCTCCTCCGACCAGCCCTATAATGGCAACAGTAATGCTCCATGCGCTCTTGCGGCCAGAGGGATTTCAAATCCGTTGGAATTACGCAAAATTAAATGTGGGTGCATGGCACACTACCCATGTCCATAGAAGACTATTACAAAAATGTTTCCCACTGAATGTTTAAATGACATTTCTCTACCTTGTCTACTAATTATATGCCTGGTGAATGAATTGAAAAATAAATAAATAAATAAATGTGAATGGAAAAGTTATTTGGAATTGTTTTCACTGAAATTTCAGTAAGTGTATCTTGATTCATAATCAGTTGCAAGTGCCAGTTTTTGGAAGAGTGGTCCATTATGCATGGTTTGCCACAAAATAATTGTCATTGCGTGAAATCTTCAGCAGCGTTAACAACATTTCTTTCTGGAGAGAGATTCATATGGAGAAATGTTGCTGTGGTAAACCTCTCTTCATGTGATGGCCATGGTGTTTGGCATTTCTGTATTTCGATTGTTCTTACAATCAGTATCATCCAAGGGAATACACCAAATCTTCCTGAAGAAGGAACATAAGAATAGACTATAAGAATTAAGAATCGATATAAAAATGAAATATAAGAATATTAGAACGTAAAAAGATTGTAACCCCTGAAAATACCAAAAACACATGTATTATATAATAAACGTATCACACTTATTGTGAAACCTAATTGTAATTTTGCAATTAATGTAACCCCTCATATCCTCTAACTTGATAAGAAATGTTTGTGTTGTAATGTTCTACAGGCATGAGCAGATAAATTAAAAAGATAAAATAAAATAAATAAAAACAATAATCGGGTTTTGAACATGGATTTCAAAAGTAAGATGCTACGATGGTAGACACTGTGTCACCAGTTGGGCTGAGGTTATCGCTCACAAAAAGGCTTCTAAGTTACTTTGAAAACTGTAAAGGCTGTTTTCTCAGAAATGGTTGAGTATCTACCAATAATCCAAGGCACGTGTTTGCGTATTTCAGCTCCTCTTCCACCAAATTGCAGAAACCTAGAATGGACTTCAGTTGCATCTGATTTTTTGGAGTTGGACATTCCTTAATTGCTTTTATTTTTTCAAGGTTAACTTTAAAACCCATAGCAGACAGGATTCTGCCCCAAAAAAATTTGTCTTTTCTAACAAATTTGCTATTTTTAAGCCTAAGGGCCATACCCCCTTTTCTTAAAGCTTGAACTTAAAGCTTGTTCAACAGGTTACCATGTTCTTCCCAAGATTTGGTGGTAACCAACAGGTGGTCCACATATATTGTTGATTTGGAATTAAATTCTGATCCGAAGACTAGGTCTAATGCTTGTATAAACACTAGCACACTAATATTAAACGCAGACGGGCCAATAGTATATTGGTAACAGTTCCCATCCGTGAAAAAGGATGTATACTTCCAAAACACTGCAGAAAGTGGCCCTTGTCAGTAACTATTTGTTAATTCAAGACTGGTCGTATAATTCACCATGTAATATTTTGTTGTATTCCCTCCATATTTGTTGAACAATCAGTCTTTCTCTTCACTATCATATTCAGTGTTCTAGATTCTGTGACAGCTCTCACACTACCATTTTTATTACCCATGACAATCCAAGGGCTATTATATTCACTCTTAGTTTTTCCTGTAACTCTTTATACACTGCCTCTCTTTGTGCACATGGCACAGAAAAAGTTTTTCTTGAAAAGGCTAATGTAGTTTTGTATCCAGTTTACACTCAAAGCTCTTAACTTTACCAGGTCCAGTACAGAATACTTCTCTGTTTACTCATAAAACTTCTCTGTTTCTTTCCATTGCCCTCTAAACATCAACTGTAGGCCTATTCATTTAGTTCTTTAATTCTTCTGTAACTCACTGTCATGTATATCACAACCACAGTCCAGTTTCAGCTTTAACTTCCCAAAATCAGTTTCTATTAGCCATCACTTTTACTTTAAAATGTCTCAATAAATTGTTATTGTCTACTAACAAATCATCAAAATGTGCACTCACTTTTGACACTTCACTATCAAAATTAACAAAACTGTCCCCTCATTTAATCTCTGATTTAAACTCTGTTAATCAGTTTGTACCCAAACTGATATCTACACTCAGACCAGGGGCCACAAAAGGTTGTATCGTGAACTTATGCCCCCAATTTCAGATTCCAAAATTATTTGTTGTTTAACAGCTTTACTTAATTTACCCATAGGGCTTACTATTTTTAATCCCATTACTGGCATAGCCATTAAGTCATTATGTTACTTTGTGTAATTAAAAACACTCTCAACAACTGTACTAATTTCACTGCAATTGTCCAAAAGGGCTTTCTCTTCTTTGCTGTGGATACCAGTTTTCACAAGAGATATTCATTTCTGATATCATCAGTATCATCTATGTCATTTATTAAGTCCCCCTCAATATCACTAAGTCCTGTCATTACAACTTAATTTTGGATTTATGTCTTCTTCTGATTCCTTTAGATTTGCACACACTTAGTTCCTCTTTATTACAGGTTGACAACCCTTTTTCCTTGCTGCTCCTCTCCAACATGTACATCTGTTTCGTGGTTCAAAGAAGACATGACAATTTCAGAAAATGATCCTTCTCCATCCTTCTCCTTCCTACAAACAGTTGTGTAAAAGCAATGCATCCTCTTGTGTCCTTTTGTGTTTCTCTTCACTACTACTACTACTACTACTACTACTACAATCACTAATATCTTCCTCATAACTATTACCACTCTCATTTCGCAATATATTCTTTGTCTTCCTCTGATCTCCTCATTGCTTGTCAAGTTCTGTAACTCCATTATACATTTGGGAAAACATTTCCGTACATGACCCCATTGATTCTGCATTACTCCTACAACTAACTTCAGGCACAGTTTCTTCAGTTATCAGGTTCTGACTTGCACACATTCTATTACCATAAGTAGTATTACTATCATTGTATACTACTAAGCTTTCTGTTTCACAATGGCAACTTGTAACATTGGTATGCCCGTATGTTTGACCCGCTTCAGCATGGGCCCTCATTGTTGTGAGTGTCCATTGGCCACTTGGGATGCTCCCATTTTGTAATGACCTTATAACTTCTCTGGGCTGTTATATTATGATAATTCTTGTTTACCTTTCTCCTTGAATTTAATAATTAACTGACTGCAACTGCTGATCATTGAGGGAAGCAGACGAAGACGGAATCGATTGTTCTCAATTATGGATACTCAAGAATTATAAACACTTTTAATTACACAGAGTTAAGCCACATTTCACATGCCATCTTATGTTAGCAGGAGCATTGACAGTGAAATTTACATGGTAACCTACTGCCGCATGAATAACCGTTTTAAGTACTCATTAGCAAACCAGCCTAAAAGTGTCCTCTAGTGCACTTCTTTGACTCAACTCACAGACTGCTCTGCTGCAACTACAACATGTATTCTTGTTTGAAGTGAGAACAGTTACTGTCCCCTGAAAAGCATTGTCTGCAATCACAGGTTATTTCGTACCTATGACCTTGACTAAACCAGAGTTAACTATATAATACACACTCTATGGTGTGGTGGAGTGATAACACTGCCATTTAAATTAATAACTGATGTCAACTGATCTTGCTGTGTGATGGTATCATACCCTCACACATCCTCTGATGTCAAATTATTTGCTTTTACAACCTCATTGGACCACTTTAGCCAATTATTTCCTGGCTTTCTTCAGTAAGTGCATGTTTCGTTCTTTCTTAACTGCCCAGTATCTTTTCATTCATTCTGATCTTTCCTTTCTTTCCTCATCTGTAAATACCCTTTTCATTGTGTGTCATTTGTCTAATTTTGGTTTAAATCTTATTTTCTTGTCTTTCACTTTCTTGAGATTTTTCTGTCTTGTTTTGCAGATCATTCAAGGTTCTACTGTTCATAACCATAGTTGTAACTCGGAGCTTGCTCCACATAAGATTGAATAATAATAATAATAATTTTTGCCTGGAAATTTATGGCAGCATAAAGCTTCAGTGTGAAATTCAAAGATTCACATTGCCACTCCATTGCATGTGGCAGTGTTGACAAGGAAACGCCTACCAGATTGTGTGTGTGTGTGTGTGTGTGTGTGTGTGTGTGTGTGTGTGTGTGTGTGTGTGCGCAGGGCGGGGGGGCGGGGGGGGGGGGGGGGGGGGGAGATGAGGAACAACTGCTTCGCAGCTAGCTGCATGCAGCAGTGGCCATGGCCATAGGGTGCATGTCTTGGCATGCAACTCCTTGGAAAGCTCATGAACTGCTGACGTCATGTGCCGTGACATTGTTCACCTCCCATGATTCACTTGATTGCATAGCCTGACATGACGATGACACAGCATCACTGGCCAGAACCTGAACACAGGACACAGAAAGAAAACACATCACAGAATCACTCTAAAACAAAACTTGTGCTGTTAAATTGCAAGATTAACAGTCACACACACACACACACACACACACACACATATATTATTTTTTAAAAAATGCAATGAAGTAAATTTAAATACTCACATTTTTCTACAAAAAGATTTACAAACTCCTATAAAAGTCAAGGTTTTGAACGTCATCACCACTTATTATCATTCAAAAGTAAATATAAAATTTCTTTCTCTTCCCTTTCCAGTCATTTTTTGTCTCTTTTCCTTCTTCAAAAAGTGAGCATACAAGTTTCTTGTTTTTTCAGTCGCTGTTCCATTTTAAATATTCTTCTTATCTGCAGTGAGGTTCTGAGGATGATTCTTTGCATGCTCGCCATGGCTTAATAAATTACGTACATTGTTCTGCCAATCCTTGGACAGTTATTAACTGTTTTGAACTGTGTAGAACATTTTCTGTGCAGAACATTTGCGCTGTGTAGTGCACAACATACATTTGTGTGCACAAAAGCCAATCTTATCTCTGTCACTTGGATTTCAGGAATATAAAACTTAAAACTGTCCATAGTATATCAACCTGTCTTCCACACTACTTTCATTACATGATCTTCGCATTTCAGCTATGGCATCATGACTTACTGCACTCAGTTCAGTAGACTGATGAATTTCTTGTTGCTGTAAGATTACTTGAGAATGAACTTCAGCCACTCCTTATTCTTTATCTTTGTCTTATTGCTTACCGTCATGAATGTCATCAGAATTTCCGGTTTTCTTCTGTCCTATAATCTTGAGTTTCAAATCTGTGAACAATCCATGCACATCATTGCGAATATCTACTACCTCTTAGTCCAACATTTTGTCCAGTTTTTGAGTATGTTCATAAAGTTTTTTGTTCAAATCCTCTACCAATTTTGAGTTCTCTGCACTTAAATCCCACTTAGTATTATCTAGTTGTTTGTTATTCTCAAGATTTTCTTTTAAAATTTGCTCCAAATTGTCAAGCTCTTTGTTTAAATTTTGCTGCTGATCATAAAATATTTTATTTAAATCTGCAAATTTCTTTTGTAAGAATTGCATTAATGCACCCTCCCTTCCTGCAGCACCAATCCAATTGTTGTCTGTTGCGACCTCACTTGATTCAGCACTTACATCCAAACTTGAATTTTCTGTTACTACATTTGTACTTAGAATTCTGTGACTTGTTTCTGATTCACGTGATCCATGGCAACACCATCCTGATCAACACTATCCTCTCTGTTGATTACGCCACTGTCCTCAGTTTGACCGGACATTGTTATTCATATCCATGCTACACACGTAAAGTAGTATCAACTTAATTTGTTCACTGTTTAATATTCCTTTTCTTATCAAACATTGCTTGAAAAGTCGAGGCATCACTAAAAATACCAAATTCACTCCCCATATGCTGATGATGGCCATTGGACTAGATTTGAATATTGCTGCAGGATTCAATGTCCTGTCACGGTTATCGTATGTAATGTATATGGGCTGTTACAATGTAAAAAATTCTTGTTACCTTTCTCCATGAATTTAGTAATTAATTGGCAGAAATTGCTGATCATTTAGAGAAGTAGACAATGGCGGAATTTATTGAGAAAAATGGTGTTACTGATCATGTTCACACTAAAATTTATACAGAAACCAACTTCAATGTGAACAACCATTTTAAAAACTCATTATCAAAATGGATGAACAGTGCCAGCTAGTGCACTGCTTCAACTCAATTCCCAGACTGCTCTACTGCAGCTATCATTCTTGCTCATGTCAAGACAACAGTTACCACCCACTTTCAGTATGGATACTGAGTACAGACAGACACAACTAAATAAAGCTTTTGGCCAGTAAGGCAGTCATCAGAAATAGGTGACACACACGCACACTGACACTTACACCCTCATACACGCAACTGCAGTCTCAGGCAACTGAAGCCCCACTGCGAGCAGCAGCAGCAGCAGTGCATGATGGGAGTGGCGACTGGGTGTGGGTAAGGAGGAGGCTATGGTGGGGACAGTGTCACCAACTTGACAAAGCATTCTGCATCTACATCTACACTCTGCAATCAACTGTGAGGTGCATGGCAGAGAGTATGTCCCATTGTACCAGTTATAAGGGTTTCTTTCCATTCATATTCATGTATCAAGCATGGAAAGAGTGATTGTTTGAATGCCTCTGTGCGTGTGGTAATTATTCTGACCTTATTCCCATGATCCCTATGTGAGTGATACATAGGGGTAGTAGTATATTCCAAGAGTTTTCATTTAAAGCTGGTTCTTTAAACTTCATTAATAGACTTTCTTTGGATAGTTTGTGTCTATTTTCAAGAGTCTTGCAGTTCAGTTCCTGTGTCACACTCACGTGGATCAAAAAAACCTGTGACCTTTCATGCTGCCCTTCTGTATACATTCTGGCTGTTTCCGGCGGCTAGAGGAAGCAATGTGGTGCTGGTGTGCAAGACTCACACATCCCCTTCATCATTGGAATTACTTGGAGGTGCTTTGCCAATCTTCTTTTCATTATAGTCAGCTGCGTCTATCTGCCCAACTCCTTCTCCGAAGATATGATGCTGTTTGCAGGAATTTTCTCTACTCTTAAAATGATTGCTTACACTCAAGATACTTTCAAATCAATCCTACTATATTTCACTTCCACAAACAGAACACCATGTAACAGTTTTCACATAAATGAATCACATTTCGTAAGCCCAATGACTCATGGTCCGTCAGAAACTATTACATACTTTTACAATAAATACAGTTCCAAAAACCTCTCCAGGCTCTCGCAAGTCCACCATCCGCAATTCTAGAGAGTCAGTAAGTAAGTAAAAAGTGTCTTTTCTTTTCTTTTACATAGTTCAACTGATCACAATAATGACTGACATAGCACCGTAATGGAGAAAGGTGCACTTGCTCCTTGTGCTGGGCATGTAACTTCTGTGACGAGTGTGGCAGCCACTTGCCTGCGTCAATCAATTGACCAGCTTGTAGCATTCTCTTGACACACGTCCACCCTGCACATACAGAAAACCGGCACGATGTAGACACTCTCCCGTCTCTCATGCTCGTACATAAAATATCGGGTGTTCGAGACGGTGGAAAGCTGAGGGTCTCTAGAATTTGCGTCAAAATTCTCGAGGCACTACAACATTCAGTATACCCTGTTACGGGTCCCAAACACTTGAGCAATACTCTAGAACCGATCGCGCAAGCGATTTGTAAGCAGTCTCCTTTGCAGACTCATGCACTTCCCCAGTGTTGTATTCTGCCAGTAAATGGAAGTGTCTCACCTGCTTTACCCACAACTGAGCCTGTATGATTGTTCCATTTCATACTCGTACAAAGTTTTACACCCAGGTATTTGTATGAGTTGGCTGATACAAACGACGACTCATCGATATTATAGTCATAGGATACTACATCTATTTGGTTTTGTGAAGTCAAAAATTTTACATTTCTGAACATTTAAAGCAAGTTGCCAATCTTTGCACCATTTTGAAATCTTATCAAGGTCTGACTTAATATTTATGCAGCTTCTTTCAGATGACACTTCATCATAGTTAACTGCAACACCTACAAATAGCCTGAGGTTATTATTAATATTGTCTGCAAGGTCATTAATATGCAACAGGATCAGCAAGGGTCCAGCACACTTCCCTGGGGCTCACCTGAAGTTTCTTCTACATCTGATGCTAACTCTCCATCCAAGATAACATGCTGCATCCTCCCTACCAAAAAGCCCTCAATCCAGTCACAAACTTCACTCAATACCCCAAATGATCATACTTTTGACAGTAAGTACAGATGTGGTACTGAGTCAAATGCTTTTCGGAAATCAAGAAATACTGCATCTACATGACTGCCTCGATCCAAAGCTTTCAGTATGTCATGTGAGGAAAGTGTGCACTGCATTTCATATGATTGATACTTTTGGAAGCCATGCTAGTTGGCATTGAGAAGGTCATTCTGTTCAAGATACCTCATCATGTTTGAACTTGGAATATGTTCCAAGACACGTCAACAAATCGATGTCAAGGATATTGGACGATAGTTTTGCAGATCACTTCTACGACCATGTTCTTTTTTTCCAAGAACTGGGCACAGTTTTTTGTTCAAGGAATCTACAATACACTGTAGTTAGAAGAGGGGCTAACTGGGCTGTAAATTCAGTATAGAATCTGATAGGGGTTCAGCTCGGCCCTGGAATTTTATTCAGTTTTAATTATTTCAGCTGTTTTTTAACACTACGGACACTAATACTTATTTCAGGATTAAATTGGGGCAGTTCTCCTCAGTTTTCCTTTAGGAGTTAAGTATTTTAGCTTTCTTAGGTTGTATTTTGAGAAGATAAGTGGTGACTGGGTAGCAAATTTTATCATACTGCCAACCATGGAAATGTACACAAAGTGCTTTGGCTAAAAGTGAACATCTGCCATGTGTAAACTCCAATTCACCTGAATCCAGTTGTATTTGAAACTGAACTTCCAGGGGATCAAATCATGGAAGGTTTTATTATTTGGAGCAGCTAGTTGCTCAGAATGTGTGACAGTACAGCAATGAAGGCTTCTGGATTCATGAGAAATTATCTGAACAAAGGCATTAAAGAGGAATTTTCCAGTGCCTTGTGTCACGGAATTCAGAGCAAGTACTGGATGGTGTGTGACGTTGATGAAGAGGGCGAAGGTTACATTATGACACAGAACCACACTAGGTCAGTGACTTCCCAAGAAGTTTTGCAAAGAACTAAGTGTTTATGCAGCAGTGTCATATAATCAGTCAAAGATAATGGTATGACTGTTTACTAAGCTTTATGAACAATGCCAGTGAGGTACCTGTTCATTTTGGTATGCCATCAAATACAGTATAACTATCAACAAGAATTTCTGGCAGTGAAAAGCCCATAACAACAGTAATTCTGAGGGTGTCATCAGAGGGAAGGGAGCTGCTCCCATTCTTTGTGGGAAAACCATACTAAAGGAAAAACTGCTTGCAGGGCTTGCCTTTAGCGGGCAAGAAATTGGACGAATGACAAATGACCCATCACTAGATATATTGAAGGTTATTCCATAAAATCAGGCAAACAGCTGGATGTCTGCAACTTCCTGTCACGTCATTTCGGTGCAGAACTGCTGGCCATCTTCAGATGAATAGTGACAAAAACGCATTGAGCTCTTGTTTTTAAAACTGCACCTTGGCAAAAGCTTGCTTTATCAACATCAGATCGATTGTCTTCCGTAGTAAAATTGTAGAACGATCCCGGCTACGCTGAGCACATAGTTTTTTTATGACAGACTTCCATACAGAATTTAACAGGAAGCCACCATTTCGATTGGTAAGGTACTCGGACAGTCATATTTCCACTGATTCAGTGATGATGGAGATCCAGAAGTTTGACATATGGGCCACAATCTTTTTTTCTTTTTCCTTCATTGTATTTGATCAAATGCCCACTAGAAATAAAGTGTTCAGCAATAGCGGACTTACTACCTCGTAGGAGGTAAGTATGCAGCTGATATTCTAGTGTGGTCCTGCACAGTGCACATCGTTTGCTGTATGTAAGATTTTCCTGATTCACAAGTAATCCTGCAATTGCCTACTTTATGCAGCTCTAAGTCATCTTTGACAGATCTAAAAAATGCCAACATTGTGGAAGGCAAATGAAAGATAACTTTCACTTTGTCTTCTTAATATTCTGCATATTTTCACTGAGACATTCCAAATATATGATAGATAAGCAACCATTCTAAAGGCCTCATTTTCTTCCTTGTTTTGCTGTTTGTTTGTTTGTAGTGCTCTCTATAATTGCTAAGATGAATATCCATTATTAGGGAAAAAAGTTTGCAGATGTTCGAGTTCCATTTGCAGGTTATCAACATCTGATATGGTATGGGCATATTGGATTAAGGTCTTAGAATGAGTGAAGGCAGCCAATTTGATACTGATGAGGTTAGCTTTCATCATGGATAGTGAACAGAAGTGCATATGCTCAAGCAGCCCATGTCTAATGCCAGCTGTGTGCCCCATGCATGTTACAGCAGGTCTTAAATATGGAAGCTTAGTGCGTTTTTGTTCACTACTTCCAGTAATGGATGTTGTTATGAATAGACCTTGTATGGCTCTCCTGCTGTAGCTTTACAGTGAGTAGCTTCTTTAAGGAGATCATGCTCTCACTCCAGGGATAAAGTTGAAAAAAACCCTCAATATCTATGCTGGGCCAGTGGATCCTTACTGCCAGGGTAGAATCTCAACCGAATTCTTAATGAAAGGATTTTAAAAGTGGTGCATATTCAATGCTATGGATGGTTCAGAAGATGACTTCATACAGAAGGAGCGCTTGGAAGAAAGAAATGGCAGTGAACATACAAATGAAGAAGAAGAAGACTACAGACTACTTGTTTAGATAGTAAGCAAAAAAGAAACTGAAGATAAAAAGTAATGTAAACTATTTTGTTATGCAAGCAGTGTAGGTTTATGCTTGCTTTTACGTATCACCTACTGCCACACTCACCCTCTGCTTCTATTTGCGCTAGGGTTCCCCACACCCACAGTATTTTTTTCGTGATAGTAAATAGTATGTGTATGAAGTCTGGTTAAATTTTCTCCAGGTGCTCTGGATCCATGCTCGAACAGTCTGGTTAAAATTCCTCCAGCTGTTCTGGAACTGCACTGGAGCAAACCCACAATCAACATACATATAAAAAATATATAAATAAAACTCTACAGATGTATCGGCTCCCTCGTCAATTCACAAATCAGCCAATGGGATAATAAAATGACCATTTTGTAGTGATGAATAAGACTATGAAACTAATCAATGAGTATAATATACCATTATGAGAAAGTTTTTTTTCCTCCATTTCAATAATATCTGTACTGACAGCCATTGGGAATCAAAGAATTGATTCAACCTTGGAAATTCATGTGAGAAAACTATAAAATCATGAGAGATATTTGTCTCCCATTGTCCCCACAGAGAAATAATCTCATATGCTTCAAGACCATGATATGATGTGTCATGTTTTTCTTCCTCTTTTTTCCCCTTCATTCTCAATAGGAAAGAACAGTTTGAAAGAAATCATCCATGTACATAATTTGGATTCCATGGAAATGATGGTCGGTGTGTGCAATGTTCTTAAACAATCTTTTTGAAGACTGAGCAATATAATAAAGGCTACTCACCATAAAGATGAAACAGTGAGTTGTAGACAGGTACAGTGAAAAAACCGTTACAATTTAGCTTTCAGTCAAAGCCTGCTTTAGAAAACAAAAAACAAACAAACACACACACACACACACACACACACACACACACACACACACACACACACACACAGTCTTTCACACAAGCAAGCATGCCTTATGCACTCAAGACTGCCATCTCCAGCAGATTGGACTGGCTTTGGCTGGAAGCTAAATTGTAACAGTCTTCTGAGTGTGCCTGTCTGCAACTCAGTGTATCGTTATTATGCTGAGGTTTTTTTTTCTTTCTTTCTTTTTTTTTTTTTTTTTTTTAAGGAATCATGTTATGGAGGTTTCTCTAATTTTTTTGTAAACATGCATTTATTCATACAACTTGAAGCAGAGTATCATGAAAAGAACTGAAGTTAAAATTTTGGAAAAATGGGAATTTGCATCACATTTTGAAACTTTCAGAATGATTCTCATATGAAACAGGTTTAGTCCACATTATAACTACTAAGTGTGCTGATATTTTACTGTAGGCATGCTCTTTTTCTCAGGGTGAAGATCGCACTCTTGCTGCATTTGTTCTTGCAAGCATGGTGAAAGACTACCCCCCTGGCCAGGAGGCTGCTCTTCAGGGCAGTCTGGTGTCCATATGCCTGGAGCAGCTTGGAGATGCCAGTGCCTTGCTACGACAGTGGCTTGCAATCTGTTTGGGACGCCTGTGGCACAAATATGAGAAAGCAAGATGGTGTGGAGTGCGTGACATTGCTCCTGAAAAACTGAACACACTTCTGCAGGATCCTGTACCTGAGGTAACAAGCTAAAAGGAGCAGTGAAATACATTGCATTCTAACTATTTATTGAAGTTTGAAGTTTTATGCTTGATGAATGATCAAAACCACATTTTTAAACCACTTATACACATTTCCTCAGTTCTGTAGATAGATTACTTTGACAGTAAACTAATATCAGAGACAGACTACTGATATTTATTCCCTCTTGTAAGAATATAAATTTCTTCAAACTAAAATTTGCATAAATATTCTGATGAGATGACTGAATTTTAATTACGCCAGCTTAAAACCAAATAGAAGCACTACCGTATAATTTGTTTTGTTTGTTGATTGTTTTTGGCCTGTATCTTTTCACAGTTTGTCAGTAGGTACAGAAAAAGATTTATCTAGTTTTGTCCATTCAAAATTATATTGATTCCCAGTACAACAGTATTCAGTAATTATATCAAGCCATGTAATAGTGAAACGTCAAACCAAATAATGATAGGCAAGTACAGGCTTAGTATATTTACCTAAGTAACTGGTGGAGGTAGAATGCAAAGAACATAAAAGATGATGACAAAGTGGATAAAAAGATTCTCTCTCTCTCTCTCTCTCTCTCTCTCTCTCTCTCGACACAGACACACACACACACACACACACACACACACACACACACACACACACACACACAGGGTGGTCCATTGATAGTGACCGGGCCAACTATCTCACAAAATAAGCATCAAACGAAAAAACTACAAAGAATGAAACTCGTCTAGCTTGAAGGGGGAAACCAGATGGCACTATGGTTGGCCCGCTAGATGGCGCTGCCATAGGTCAGACGGATATCAACTGCATTTTTTGAAATAGGAACCCCCATTTTTTATTACACATTCGTGTAGTACTTAAAGAAATATGAATGTTTTAGTTGCACCTCTTTTTTCGCTTTGTGATAGGTGGTGCTGTAATAGTCACAAATGTTTAAGTACATGGTTTCGCGTAACGTTCCGCCAGCGCGGACGGTATTTGCTTCGTGATACATTACCCGTGTTAAAATGGACCGTTTACCAATTGCGGAATAGGTCGATATCGTGTTGATGTATGGCTATTGTGATCAAAATGCCCAGCGGGCATGTGCTATGTATGCTGCTTGGCATCCTGGACGACATCATTCAAGTGTCCGGACCATTCGCCGGATAGTTACATTATTTAAGGAAACAGGAAGTGTTCAGCCACATGTGAAACATTCAACCATGACTTGCAACAAATTATGATACCCAAGTAGGTGTTTTAGCTGCTGTAGCAGCTAATCTGCACATCAGTAGCAGACAAATTGCGCGAAAATCGGGAATCTCAAAAACGTCAGTGTTGAGAATGCTACATCAACTTCAATTGCACCAGTACCATATTTCTATGCACCAGGAATTGCATGGCGATGGCTTTGAACCTCGTGTACAGTTCTGCCACTGGGCACAAGAGAAATTACGGAACGATGACAGATTTTTTTGCATGCCTTCTATTTAGCGACGAAGCATCATTCACCAACAGCAATAACGTAAACCGACATAATATGCACTATTGGGCAATGGAAAATCCACGATGGCTGTAACAAGTGGAACATCAGCGACCTTGGCGGGTTAAAGTATGGTGTGGCATTATGGGAGGAAGGATAATTGGCCTCTATTTTCTCGATGGCAATCTAAATGGTGCAATGTATGCTGATTTCCTACGTAATGTTCTGCCGATGTTACTACAAGATGTTTCACTGCATGACAGAATGGTGATGCACTTTCAACATGATGGATGTCTGGCACATAGCTCACGTGCAGTTGAAGCGGTATTGAATAGCATATTTCATGACAGGTGGATTGGTCGTCGAAGCACCATACCATGGCCCGCACATTCACCGGATCTGACGTCCCCGGATTTCTTTCTGTGGGGAAAGTTGAAGGATATTTGCTGTCATGATCCACCGACAAGACCTGACAACATGCATCAGCGCATTGTCAATGCATGTGCGAACATTATGGAAGGTGAACTAATTACTGTTGAGAGGAGTGTCGTTACACGTACTGCCGAATGCATTGAGATTGATGGACATCATTTTGAGCATTTATTGCATTAATGTGGTATTTACAGGTATCACACTGTAACAGCATGTGTTCTCAGAAATGATAAGTTCACAGAGGTACGTGTATCACATTGAAACAACCGAAATAAAATGTTCAAACGTATCTGCATTCTGTATTTTAATTTAAAAAACCGACCTGTTATCAACTGTTCGTCTAAAATTGTGAACCATATGTTTGTGACTATTACAGCGCCATCTATCACAAAGCGAAAAAAGTGATCCAACAAAAATATTCATATTTCTTTACATACTACACGAATATGTAATAAAAAATGGTGGTTCCTATTTAAAAAAACACAGTTGATATCCGTTTGACCCATGGCAGTGCCCTCTAGTGGGCCAAACATAGCGCCATCTGGTTTCTCCCTTCAAGCTAGACAAGTTTCATTCTTTGTAGTTTTTTCGTTTGACACTTATTTCGTGAGATATTTGGCCCGGTCCCGATCAAGGGACCACCCTGTATATATCACACACACACACACACACACACACACACAGGCACAAGTATTGAGTATCACCTTGAGAAAATCAAGCTGAGACCATGCAATTCTTCACTTGTGCGGCCATATTGTCTGTAGGTGCTTTACACTTCGTGAGGATATTTTTTGTTCCATTGTTACAACTGCAATAAAATGCATGTTTTTCTCACCAGATGCATTTTGCTTTAGTTAAATAAAGCATCATTAGTAGTCTTTAATTAAATATATGTACAATATGATGTGTTTTCTAGATCGAAAAACAGTTCATTAACAAATTTTTGATTTTTCACTTACAGTAATTTTTGCTTCATTTTTTGTGTAAATCAGGAAATGTCATCTGATAGCTTGTCTTTTGTTTCTTTATTCATTAGGTACCGATAACAGTGGTCTAATTTTACACTGCTTTGCAAAACCTATGCATTTTTTTGCATTTAACAAAGCACAATTTCATACGCCATTGTTCACTGTTTACTTGTATACTCCTAAGTATGTTTTGTGTTTGTAGTGTTGCCAGCATTGCCACTAATTTTTTTTTATCTGTATATTTTTCTTTCTTTCTCTGTAGTTCATTGTATGTGTGTTGTTCTGTTTAGTTATGTTACTGTATATTTAGTTACTGTATAAGAGTAGTGAAGGAGTTGGTGGGGGAGGAAGAAGCAAAGATGAGTGGACGTAAGTGTATAGTGGTATGCTGGAAAGTGAATTGGGGAGTGGGGTAAGGGGGGGGGGGGGGAGAGTTGAAGGATGGAAAAGGCCCTTTTCTTTTTCCTGTGATTTCTTCAGTTATTTTATGTAGTTTCTGATTTCCAATCTTTATTTGGTCATTGTGCAACTGTTTATTTTGTGTTAATGCTTTGTGTATATAGAAATTTTTGTGGAAAGATAGGAGGTTTCTGTCTTTACTGATTCTTATAATGATCATATCTTCATCAATAGTGTCCATTCTGTGATATTCCTGTTTAGATGGTCTTCTAATGCTGTTGAATGGTTTATACCATATTTCAGTGCTCTGATGTGTTCTTTATATCTTGTGGCAAATATCCTACCAGTCATCTCAATGTATATTTTTTCACAGTCACCACAACAGAGCTGATAGACACCAGATTGCTGATATCTGTCTGGTTTCGATTTCAGTTTTGGTATGTGTTTTTGTATTGAGTTTTTTGTTTTGTAAGCAATGGTTATGCTTCTTTTTGATTATGTTACCTATTTTATGTGTGAATTTGGTGTGGTAGGCCATTGTATGCCATTTTTTGTTGGTATGCAAGTTGTATGTGTTGATGTCATTTGATTAGTTTTTTCATTATTTGCGTATTATTTTTCTGTTTAGTTTTCTACCAGTGTTTACTGTGTCCATTTTTTTAAAGCTATTTGTTGCATAATGGCCACTTCCTTTTGGTAATCAGAATTGCTTTGGGGGCTCTGTTCAGTCTGTTTAACATGTTTTTTACTGTGGCCAATTTCTGATATTGCAGGTGGTTCGAGGTAGATTTAAGATAGTGTCACTTGTGAGTTTTCTGTTTATGTCTAATGTGTGGTTGTGGTTGTTTTTTCTTATGGTTATGTTTAGAATGTTGAGTTTGTTTTCTTGCTTTTCTTATGTTGTAAACTTCATGTCCATCTGCATCATATTTGTCTTTCTGTAGTTATTGTATCTTATTTTGGGGTTCGTCTGTCACGCATATTATGTTATTCATGTACCTGCACCAGTAAATAATGATGCAACTTTTCTTTGTTATTATGTCTTCAAGTAGTCATTTTTGTATATGATTCAAGAAAATGTTGGCTAGTGTTCCTGAAATAGGTGAACCCCTTCGGCAAACCTTCTTCTTGTATTTAGTATTTGTGATTGAATTCAAAATAATTTTGTTGTAGTATTAACTGTGGCAGTTTTATTATTTGTGTGTGTGTTTGTGAGGTAGCTGGTTTTGTATCTTCAGGTTTCCTTCAATTAGTTTTCTCATTCCATTAACAGGGATAACGCTGTGCATACTTTCTACATCAAATTAATTTTCGTGCCATCTGAAGGTGATACTTCATATAGCACAAAAATGAAATAATCCTGCTATTTTCATGTCCATCATGGAAAAAGTCAAATGCTGGATATGCAATACAACAAACAAAATGTAGCTAAAGCATAATAAGAAACATGTAAATCTCAAATTGCACCACACAAAACTTCATAACAACAAACACATTCACACACCATTCATATCCAAAGGCAGTCAGTCTTACAGATACAGTACTAAATGGAAATGAACAACTTCTCTTAAAAAAGATTTAAGACACAATGTTGACTCACCAGCAAATGAACAACAAATAGAAGATCTCATTATAGAATTTGAATATATTCTCACTGCAGAAGAAAACATGACAGCAGTAATGTACATGCAGAGCTAACTAAGGAATTAATAAAAGAAGAAATTAAAACAAACCAACACAGATTGAAAAAGATAAATTCAAATATAATTGTGACGAACAAAACTTAAAACTGTAAAGAAAAAACTGCAAGCAGAAAACAGCATTATAACAAAATCTGACATAGGCGTAGTGTTGGCCTCAAGACTTCATCACCAAAAGTGACACAAGAAAAGTTAAAATCAAGGCCAGCTGACAGATTTCGAACGTATGTTAAAAACATCCTCAAAAACATAGCAGCATACATGACTGTGTTCCTCACAGAATGAGCTGTAACATTGTCATGAAACAAAAACTCCGCCACGGATACTGTCCCGTGATACTTTGTCTTGACAACTTCTCAAGCCTCATCTGGGAATTTTGGTAGTAGGCTCACCTGATGGTTTGCCTCTTTTGAGTCTAATCTTTTAGCACTACACCATATCAGTCTCAAACACACTGAGCATCTCGTTTATTGGCAGTGGTGACTCTTCCTGTTCCCTCTGCTTGCTATGCCCCCTTGTCCTGGTATCATTGTTATATGCCCAGCACACATCCAAAGTGATTAAACAGCTAAAGAAGTCACCTAGATTTGTCTGACACAGCCACAACATTTTTCTGCTGCCTTTGTTTGGAGGGCTTTTTAATGGATGTTAGTACTTGTGGTGAACAATGAGCAACCTTTTAAATATTCAAAATGTCATGCAGGATGTGGAAATCTGATCCATGACTGATTTTAATTTTATCCACTGTTTTGCCTGATTGTGATACATTGGTCTTCGAGCACTAGGGCCTCCACGTCTCTTGTGATTCCTGGTTCTTCACAGTGAGATGGTCTGCTCCTCTATTCTTTATCATTCACACTTCACTGGAAGCAGCTGCACCACGTTAGAACTGTGTCGTATGAAGGTGCGTGCTTGCCATGCACTTCCGCCAACTCAGCATGGACTGTGTAACGGATCTGTGACCCCAAAAACATAGATATTAGTATCCAACATGCAGGTCGATAGCAGACAGGAGTCGATTGTCGAGCACTGCAGGAGGCAATGAGATGAGTGTCGAGTGAGCAGTGGTACTGGAGAGACAGGCAAGAATGGTGGTCGAGTGAGTAGTAAACGGTAAATTCACCGGAGTATGACAAATGAGCGTGTCCCCCTGATCGTCGTGGGGTGAGCCCTCATCAATACCAATTCGTGAGAGATATGAAACCAAAAGTGACAAGGGCCGAATAACGTGTTTCGCTCAACCGTGTCAGCCAGCAACAACCATGGATTGCAGTGAGTATTGTTGTGAATGTTAACCATCATCATTGCGTGTGATGAAGTACTTAAAATCAGCAACCAATAAAAGATATAACCATAATTAGACGTGTGAGGCAAAGGTAGCAACTGCCTCAGAATTTGTGTGTCCATAGAAAATACAATACAGTTTGTACATCGCAACCTGTATGGTCTTTAATAATAGACAACTTTCAGTCATTAACTATTCCGTCTCAGGACAGCTGCACTTGGTAGAAATACCACCGAAGCCACAGCAGGAAAACCGATAGCCTTACATCCATTAAGCACACGGTCATATAATTATAATAATTAACTGTTTGGTGGCTTTGGTAATCACGCAAAACCCAATAAAGGACATAATGGGGGTGTTTCAACTGTCACAGTCTTCTTCTCCTTCAAATGCATGAAATGAGTTTCCGCATAATGACCCACGTTATGAAACTTTCAGTGTATACTAGGGCGCCAGACATGTATCTGCAAATAAAAAAAATTAATTATGCAATTTTGTTTTTTCAAGGGTAAACTTTTTAACTGCCTCTTGTATATGATGATTGATTACTCTTATTCCTTCGGTTGTTTGTTAATGGTTTAACTTTTTTACAGTTAGACTCCATTACATCTTCCATACGTTTTATGATATTTACCATCATTTCTCTTGTTTTTGTGTCTATTTCTGTTCTGCCTCACCCTTTTATGGACTTCTTCTTAGTGTTAGACAATACTCTCTTCCTTATTCCTTTGTTGCTGCTTCACTTTTTGATCCAATTAAACCAATATACTGTGATTCTTTTCCAATCCTCAGAGTTTTGCATGTATTCTGTTATAACAGAAGTCATATTTTGCCAATCATCCTTTTCTTCCAGAAAAAAAGGCTAATCAACTGTAATGGTCTCACAGACATAACAAAGATTTGCTTACATCAAAAGCTCAAAATAGTGAAGTACTCGATATGTTTGTTCATTACTTCTAGCTCCCTTCATGATAGAATTAGTAACATATTTTCTTAAAATGTCATCTTCTACTCATTGAAATTACTGTTTTTCTCCCTTGCTAATATAATTGTATAATTTTTTTTCCGAACTTTCAGGTTAGAGCAGCAGCTGTGTATGCATTGGGAACTTTCATCAACTCTGTCACCGAAAGAAGTGAGCATGCCAACAATATCGATCACACCATTGCCATGACACTACTTAATACTGTATCATATGATATGAGTCCTCTTGTTCGCAAGGTATGCAGAATAATTCAGTTTTTCCATGCAGTAATTGAATTTCAGCAATTTATGTATTTAGATTTAACATCTACACTCAATTAAAAGAAACTAAATGTCCTATATTATTTTTTAATCTACTGCCAAAAGTGTATAGAAGAACTGAGAAAGGTGTTACTGTGCACATTACTTCCCATTCTCAAATCCTCTCGTGGAGGATGCTCCCTGCACCTACACGCAATCACATGGATGTCACTACAATAAATCAAAACAATAAGTAGCAGCTGCTACATGAAGGCCAGGCCGATTTCTTCAACAAGGCTGCAGCCAATATTTTTCTCCTTCTTTCTCCACCTAGCAATTTGGTTGTACATTAATAACCTGGACTTATGCAATATGTGGGACTGAGCGATAACCCTGTAAGTTGAACTCAAATCGTGTTCCAGGTTTGCATATAAATACAAATTATGTTAAACTGGGAGCAGAGACTAAAGAAAACAATGTGATGTAGAAGAAAACTATTTAATAAAATGTTCAGCAATACAACAAATTATATTGCAGTTCAGTATGATGCATTGCGTCATAAGTTATTGTAATGTAGAAGGCTTCATGAAATCTAACAATTCGTTTGATGAATCAGGTTTTTTTTCCCTCCTTCTTATGCAATATTTCCTCATAGCACACAAATGAATTTTTTATTCCTCATTTTGTAAGAAAAATGTGCATTTTGTTGAAATCTATTGTTTGTTAAATTTGTGACCATTTTTCAATTGAACTGAGGCCTTATTTCAAGTTTGCAACTGTCATTTAATCTTCTGATTGATCTAGGTATGAAGACTCAAGTTGTTGAATGTTTTGCACTTGCTCACACATTTCTGAAAGCTCACCCATAGTCAGCTTGTGTGCTAAATCTACAGAGCAAGAACCAACTCGTTTTGCCAACTTTTTTTGCTAAGGAAACTATAGTAAACCACCAACAGAAACACACTCTTCAGAACCAAAAAAACAATAATGATCCCTTCTGCAGATCAAGCAAATAACAACTAATTCATATAATCAGAGTTCCCTTCAACTCTATACCCGTATAACTGTTCCATGTGGAAATCAGCTGTTAGCAGCTGGTAGATAGCCTTACACGACGGAAGCGACGTCTCACAATCATTGTGGAAGAGAGGATGGTCGAGGTGGCACACCACTGTACTGGCCGATCCTATCCACACTTGACCGAGCGAGGTGGCGCAGTGGTTAGCACACTGGACTCGCATTCGGGAGGACGATGGTTCAATCCTGTCTCCGGCCATCCTGATTTAGGTTTTCCGTGATTTCCCTAAATCGCTTCAGGCAGATGCCGGGATGGTTCTGTTGAAAGGGCACGGCCGATTTCCTTCCCCATCCTTCCCTCACCCCAAGCTTGCGCTCCATCTCTAATGACCTCGTTGTCGACGGAACGTTAAACACTAATCTCCTCCTCCTCCTATCCACACTTGATGAGTCAAAGACCGCCTGCTGAACGGCCGGGCACCAGCTGTTCTAGCCCTGGGCGGAAGGATATTTCCAGGACTGTTTGCACCCATGATCACCAAAAAATAGTTCATTGATCGTTGCGCCCCTTTCCTCTGCTGCTGGTTGATGCCCTCTGATGGACATTGGCCATACCTATGTGTTTGTTGTCAACTGTGGTTCTTGCTTGTAAACACTCTTGCGTCGGCCAGACTTCACTGTGGAGTCGACAACCCGCACCACTGGTCTGCCAGCAGAGTTGCCACTGCAGTAGGCGTTTGTGGTGACTGCAGCAGTTCTCCCCACCACCCCTCCCACGGGCGAGGTGAATGCACATCTTGACATCAGTTTCAGTTTCCACTGGTGGAACGAGACCATGGGTGGTGGCGGAGGTGCCGGTGGCAAGGGGAGCCTCACTCATCAACATCCATAGCATCCATAGGCGAGGGACCCGCCCACAGGGACTCTGCGAAAGCTGGTGTTAGCAGCTGTGGTGGCAGCGGCTGCAACTGTGGTGGCTGTGACAGCGGCGGAGGCAAAGGCGAAGGGAAGTCCGATGAGCCCCTGGCCTCCAGCAAGACCCCAGACCGAAGGGCGTGGCCGGCAACGGTGCCATAGCTGGCCGAAATGCTTCTGACAGAGGGAACCATCGTTGAATGCGACAGTTGCCATGGTGCGACCAAGAAGTGTGGAGACCTGGGCAGGAACCCAGCGTGGGCAGCTCTTGGGAAACACCAATGCCCAGACTGGATCCTGGGGAAAGAAAAGCAGCTGCACCGAGACTGGAGCAGCTGCACGTGGGCAAGCAGGAAACAGGAGTGACAAGGGTGTCTGATGAGGGTGGCTGTGCAGTTTCTCCACCAGAGAGGACCCCTTGAGACCAGAGGAACGATAAGTAGACAGGAAGAGGTCGAGGGCAGCTGCCTGGGAGTGATGCTGACACAGTTTGGACACCTGCAATTTAAATGTGCAGACAAATCTTTCAGCCAACCCATTGGATGCAGGACAGAATGGTGTCATTTGGAGCAGCTGGATGCCCGATGTAGCACAAAAGGAAGTAAACTATGCCGATGTGAACTGCAGGCTGGTGGTCATCACAATCACTTCCTGCAGACCCTTGATGGTGAAAATATGAGAGAGGTCTTGAATAATGTGAGAGGTAGTTGTCGAGGGCATGCATGTGATGTACAGAAAACCACTGCTGGCATCCATCAAAATCAGCCAGTAGGATCCTAGGAATGGACTCGCAAAATTCAGGTGGAGCCAGGACCATGGGGCGGCAGTCGGAGGCCACAGAAGCAGGCATCGTGGCATTGCTGACTGCTGATGCTGACAGGAGGAGCAGGAACCTACCATTGGGTGATGTCACCATCCATTCCCCGCCAATAGACATGTTGCCGGGTGAGGCACTTTGTCAGGACGATCCCCCAGTGCCCAAAATGTTGGAGCACGAGGACCCGCTGATGGAGTGAGGATGGTATGACAACACGCCAATGATGAGCGTCCCCTAAGAGAAGAAGAACCCCATCACAGACGGAAAAGTCATTGCGGCGAGGCCAGTAAGCCCAAACCTCAGGGTCTGAGACCTGACGATGATCGGAGGGCCACCCAAGTTGAATGTGGCACAGAATTGTCCAAAGAACCGGGTCTGAAGACATGTGCTGTGGGATGAGCCGGGCGTTCATTGGCAGTGCGGCAATGGTGGAGTAGACGACGCTATATGGATGAAAACACGCAACCGGATCAACATCGAAGTTGGAATTGGCCCCCACAGGAAGTCAAGAAACAAAATCGGTGTTGGCATGGAGGCCCGTGGCCTGGTAACTGAAGATGTAGGTGTACCCTGCAAGGAACAATCCCCAGTGCTGCAGGTGGCGAGCGGCCCAGGAAGGGATGGTGGATGTGGCACCAAACATGGAGACCAAGGCAAGCTTGGCAAAGATCTTTCCACCCGCAACTTAGACAGAATATCATCGACCTTGGGGATGGGGTAAGAGTCAACAACAGACTGGGCAAAGACGGTGGCCTTAAAATTGCCACATACCCAGAGAGACCCATTCGGTTTTTCGAGGATAACATTGGGTTTAGCCCAGTGACTGTGGTGAACCGGTGTCAGAACTCCCGCCTCCTCGGGGTGACTCAGCTCCTTTTGTAGGGCATCCTGCAGGGCAAAAGGCACTGGACAAGCCTTGTGAAACTTCAGAACTGCTGAGGGGAGTAGTTCGATATGCACTTCAAAACCAGACACCCACGGAGGAGAATCAGAGAAGACATCACGGAAGGAATCAAAAAGCTCCTATAAAAGAGCATCACTGGGGCCAAATCGTGGATCTCAAGGCCAAGAGAATGAGAAAGATCATCCCTAACAGATTAGTGGCTGTGGAGGCAGCTAGGACCAAAATTCAGGCGGTGCCATCATGAGAGAGATACCGCACCTGCTCCAGGAACCACCCCTGCACGCGGATAATGTCATTACTATAGTTCTTCAAAGGGGTTGGGAATGGGTGGAGGAATGGAGCACCGAAGTGATGGTGAGAGTGGCCGTCAATAATTGTAGCCGAGGACCCTGCGTCCAGCTGGAAACAGAGAGGAGTCCTGTTGATCTGGACTGTCAGAATGATGGATCCCACTACTTGTGGGAGGACTGTCTGTACAAACGAGATGCTCAGCAGTTGGTCAGAATTCTCCAAGACCAAGTCTGGAGGGTATAACACTGTGAGATCCACCTCCATTGAAGAAGAGAAGCAGCAAACGTCGTCCCGCAGGTGGAACAGACCACCTGCCGGAAAAAACACTCACTGTGCTGGTGCGTAACAAAGCATTGATGACAGGAGGGCAACCTCTGACTTTGCTGAGCCCAAGAACCTGTAACCTGGTCTGGAAGACGAGGAGGAGGAGGAGGAGGAGGAGGCTGTGGTGGGGTGACTGCTGGCCGTCGGCATGGCTGCCACTCCGGTGACCGTGGTTCCGAGCGACGACAGGGCGTCCACGTGCCATAGACCTGCGGTGGGGCATGGGGCACTGCAGATGAATGGGAAGACTGTTCATTGGCACGAATGACCAACAGACACATGTCCAAGAAGGGATCCTTCAGCTTCAACAGATCCATTCGCAGGGCATCGTTAGGAGCATGGACCAGAATCGTGTTGCTAATGAGGTCTGCACAATATGACTGCTTACACCCCGGGTTGGTACAAGAGAACCGGCAGTCCTGGGAGAGCCCTTTAAGGCAAGAAATCCATTTCCTGTAAAACAGTAATGGATGCTTCTGCCAGCTGAAGAAGTTGTGGCAAGCTGCCGCGATGTAGACCTGGGCATCAAAATACTCTGTTAAACTGTCAGTCAGCTGTTCGTAAGGGAGGACATAGGGTTGTACATCCAGATGCAACTGCTGCAGTAAGCGATAAATGTCAGGACCCACATAGGGAAGAAAAAACTCACAACGCTGGCCAGTGTCGATGGTTCTATGGGCAAGGAAATGATGTTCCAAGCAAGCCGCATAATTACTCCATCGTTCAATAGACTTGTCAAATGGCAGGAACATGGCAGGAGCGCCGATGCCGGCACCCCCCCGGAGGAACACTAGTCAAAGCCTGCAGACACTGAATCAGAAGTTCAGTCATGTGTTGCATATGACCCAACAGCTCGAGGACATGAGCCATTGTGCATCTGAACCAGGAATACCTTCAGCCATGTCAACAAACAATGGAACAACGCAGGAATTTGAACAAAGTCATTACCACTGCTAAATCTATGGAGCAAAAACCAACTTATTTTTCCAACTTTTGGATTAACCCTCTGGTTCTAATTTTGCATATAAATACAAATTATGTTAAACTGGGACCAGAGACTAAAGGAAACAATGTGATGTAGGAGAAAACTATTCAATAAAATGTTCAGCAATACAACAAATTATATTACAGTTCAGTATGATGCATTGCATCATAAGCTATTGTAATGTAGAAGGCTTCATGAAATCTAACAATTCGTTCGATGAATCAGTTTTTTTTCCTCCTTCTTATGCAAAATTTTCTTATAGCACACTAATGAATTTTTTATTCCTCTTTTTGTAAGAAAAACGTGCATTTTGTTGAAATCTATTGTTTGTTAAATTTGTGACCATTTTTCAATTGAACTGAGGCCTTATTTCAAGTTTGGAACTGTCATTTAATCTTCTGGTTGAACTAGGTATGAAGACTCAAGTTGTTGAATGTTTTGCACTTGCTCACACATTTATGTAATATCATCAATAGTCAGCTCGTGTGCTAACTCTATAGAGCAAGAACCAACTCGTTTTGGCAACTTTTTTATTAAGGAAACTACAGTAAACTACCAACAGGAACACACTCTTCAGAACCAACAAAACAATAGTGATCCCTTCTGCAGATCAAGCAAATAACAACTAATTCATATAATCAGAGTTCCCTTCAACTCTATACCGTATAACTGTTCCATGTGGAAGTTGGCTGTTAGCAGCTGGTAGATAGCCTAACATGACGGAAGTGACATCTCACAGTTGTTGTGGAAGAGAGGATGGTGAAGCTGGCACACCACTGTACTGGCCGATCTTCTCCGTGCTCAATGAATCAAGAACTGCCTGCTGAACAGCTGGGCGCTGGCTTATCTAGCCCCAGGCGGAAAGTTATTTCTGGGACTATTTGCACCCACGTGATCGCCAAACAATTGTTCATTGATCATCGCGCCCCCTTCCTCTGCTGCTGGTTGATGCTCTCTGATGGACATTGGCCGTACCTACGTGTTTGTTTTCAACAGTGGTATTTGTTTCTAAACACTCTTGCATCGGCCAGACTTCGTAGTGGAGTCAGCTACTGGTGTCGCTGGTCTGCCTGTGGAGTTGCTGCTGCAGTGGGTGTCTGTGGTGACTGCAGCATCCTGATTGTGTGAACCCAGCAGTTCGTGATCATCACCACCATCCACCTCTAAATTTAATTGCGTGCCAGGACTGACCACATCTTCAATCACATTATGAGTTTGATTGGATTTGGTGCTGATTCTCCCTGGGTTACAATGGTGAAAAAAATGGACACAATTTTTTTCAGATGCCAATATAGTTTTTAGCAAAATTTCATTCCGAGATTGTCCAGTAATTCTCAAGGCATCTAAATCACTGAATTGCTTCCAAAAGTGCTAAACAGAGAGCTTGTTGTTTTGTTTCATTGCTGCACGTAGATGTACAAATGATCACCTTGTGTAGTAAGGTTGGAATGTTTTAATGTCTCCCTGGTAGTTGGAATGTTTTAATGACTCCCTGGTCAATTGGTTGAAGCAAGGTGGTTGTAATAGGTTGCAAAAATAAAACTTCCACACTTGGGTCAAAATTAGAGGAACAAGAGGGTGATGTGGTGTGTTGTCAATTAATAGTGTCACTTTAAATATGATTTGTTTTAATTGACAATAATGTTCAACTTTAGGTATGAAGTAATGACCAAACCAGTCCTCAAGGTGGGAAGTTGTCAGCCATGCTCCAGCACTCAACTTCCAAATTACAGGCAACCCAGCTTTAATTCTTGTATTTTCTGGATGGTAAGCTAAGAGAGTTTTTTGAGTCTCCAGCTGCATTTATGCCAACCATCACTGTCAGTCGATCTTTGGTGGCTGTGAAGCCTGGAAAGTTTTTCTCTCCTTGCACATCGAAAGTTCTTTTAGACAGCATCTTCCAGAACAGAACAGTTTCATCTACACTCAATATGGTTTGGCTGGTGTAGCCACTTTCTTCTGTAACTGCCTTGAGTTTCTCTAGATAAAGTGGAGAGATCTCTTTATCAGTGCTTGCTGCCTCTCCACTTTCTGTGATGCTATGTCAATTATAACGACTTGTCAGTTGGCTAAGTCAGCCATTACCAGCATTAAACATTTCATTTTGAGTTGCCTCCCCTGCTTCGTCTCTCAAAAATCAGCTTAGCTTGAGAGCACACCAAGTTCTCACCAATAGGACAATTTTTCACTCTTACTTGATTATCACATCGTAGGAATAAAATTTCAATGGCCAAGGTTGCATAAATTAGTCTCCATTGTTGACAACTGGTTTTGACTATTGTAACTGTCTTCTTCTGGCATTTGAAAATTTTTGTTATAAGATGTGTTCCATTGTGAGTTCATACTTCATGCCATGTCGCCATCATGATTGATAACATATAGCACATTATACACAGGTTTGCTGACAACAAAACCATTTACAGTTATGGTTCAAGTGGCTCTGAGCACTATGGGACGTAACTTCTGAGGTCATCAGTCCATTTACAGTTAAAAAGCACCTTGTGTACATAGGTATGTTTGCATACATAGTGGTCACAAAGGGTTGTTAATTCTTGAATTGAATGATATAAAGTGAAATGCACATATGCATGTCTCTTTATGTTTGCGTGACATGTTACATAGATTGCGGATCCACCTTAAATGAAATATACAATGCATCTGGTTTTTTCCCATGTAAAACATAGAATGCTCCTGCTGTCACATTATAATTTTAACATTGTTTACAATTGAGTGATAATACGATGACATTGACAAATGATACTTGACTCCAAAGAGTGTGCATATTTTACAGTTCCAAAAATTTTTTTCATTATCTGATACAGTCATATCAACTGCTGATTCTAGTAGATCAGACTTCTTTGCCAATCCACAAATTTTCATTTTTGCATTGAAATCCTTGATAATATTAAGTTTACATTCCAAAGGTAATGATTGTTTTTCCTTGATTGATGCAAATGAACCACTCCTGCTTCGTTTGGATGCCATAGTTAAGACTCTATCGATCAGTGCATGAAATGATTCCGCATGAAACGTCCAAACCTGTCGTAAGCCAAGCACTGTGTGGGTAGAGTGAGGAGGAGAGGTGTGCAGTGCTGAAACAGCCAAATCGCATAACACAAGATTTGCACGAAACAGAATAGCGTAAGTTAGGGTATTACTGTAATGATTCTTTTTCTGAGATCACCTTAGCTTTCTTGGACAATTTTGACTGTGTGTTATTCAGTTTCTGGCACTTTGTCTCTTACTTCTTGTCCTCTTTCCAAATTATCTTTCTGTTTTGATAGAAAGTATAATTTTCTATGCAATATTTTTACTACCTGGCGGGAGAAATTTTTATTGGAAAACCTTGATACTAACTTTTATGGGTTGATTGATCTTTTTAACTTGATTGTAGCTCAAGTAATTATTATCGATTCATTTTTTAGTAATTATTGTAAGATTTTACTTTGCATTTTGTATGTGAGTGGTATCACCACTTCATTAATACCAAATTTTAATTTTTGCAGGAGCTGGTTGTAGCACTGCAATGGATTGTCCTCATCTTTGAAAATTCCTTCCTCTCAGTATGTCTACAAGAAGAGAGCAGGCGAGGGGAGAGTACACTGAGTCCACAAACTGCAAATGTGCCAGGTTATTTTTTAAATAATTATTATTCCTTAAGTTTGTTATGCTCAGTGATGAAATCTTAGAAAACATTTCACCACCTATTCACTAAGTGCTGTGGTTCTTTGTTACTTCCTGACTTTGTACAAGGTATCGGTTTGGAGAAAATAGAAGTTAGCTATTTTTGTTTGCTTGAAAAACTGACTTTAGTTTGCATAAAACAGATGATTTGTTTTAAAGAAACAAAAATTATAACACCTGCTCCCATATAGTGAGGTTATGCTACACAAGTGGCTGTGAAAAATCTGTATGAAATCGGTATATTCAATAATGAATTATTGAGCAGTGAGTGTAAAGACACTTATTACTCTAAATAAGAAAAATTTAACTGAATTTGTAACCAGAGTGCCAGTTTCCATTGTGAGCCAGCTGTGACTTTATCTCAGGCAGAGAAAATGTGTGAACTCCTGTTTACCACATTTATTATGAAAAGTATAAATTGCTACTCACTATAAAGATGACACATTGAGTTGCTGACAGCCACACTGAAAAGGCTTTTGGTCAAAGCCTTCTTCAGAAAAGGAAGCACACACATTCATTCACACAAGCAAGCACACCCCACACACAGATGACCACCATCTTTAGCAGCTCAGACTGGACTGCAACTGCCACATTGAATGGAAGCAGTGACCTGCGGGGAGCAGGGAAAGGGAAGGGATAGCAGGATACAGGTGGGGAGAGAAAAGTGCCATCTGGCAGAGTGTACGCAGACTAGGAGGCACGACAAGACTGCTACCAGATGGTGGGAGGCTGTTGGACAGGGAGGTGGGCAGAAGGGGGCAGGGGAGGAAAAGGAGAGGAAGAGGGAACGGGAAAACTGGATGGGTGTGTTGACAGAGAGCAGCACACAAAAAGGGTGGGGGGACGGGGGGTGGTGGTGAATAGAAAGGTGATGGTACAGACGGGGTGAAAGCTAATATTGTGTGGAATGCGTGGGTGCAGTAGATTATTTTAGGTTGAGGCTGGGACAATTTCAGGAGCAGAGAATGTGTTGTAAGGATAACTCCCATCTGCACATTCCAGAAAATTTGGTGGTGGAGGGACCAATGTGAGCCTCAACCAGATGGCCTCAACCTAAGGTGACCTACTGTCCCCACACACCCCATCCAACAGTATTCATCCCTTCTGTCTTATCATCTCCTCACTTTTCACACCCACACACCCTGTTTTTCTGTGCCACCCTCCGTCAATGCAACTGCCTGTATTTTCCCTTCCCTTCCCTCCTCCTCTTCTTTTCCACTACCCATTCCCCCTCCCCCTTCCACCTCTCTACCTGACAGCCTCCTAACACCACACCTGGTGGCAGTCTTGTAGTGCATCCTTCTTGTCCCTGCACAGTCCGCCAGACAGAATTCTTCTCTGCCTCCACCCAAACCCTGCTACCCTGGTCCCTAACCCGTCCTCTTCAGATTGCGGCTTCTGTTCATTGTGACAGCTGCATTCTGGTCTGAGATGGTGGTCGTGTGTGCGTGAGGTTTGTTGTGTCTGTCTGCAGCTGAACGTGTCATCTTTGCAGTGAGCAGCAGTCTACCCTTTTCCGTATATTGTTCTTATCTAAAGTGATGACAACTTTATGCCTGCATTCAGAATTTTGAAATACTGTCTTCATAAATGTATGTTGTCAGTGTTCTCCTCTGTGCATGGATATTTTTTGTTTGCAGTCAGTTGCGTGGAGTGTAGTGTAGTGGAGTGAGTTTTGAAACCTGAGAAAACTTTTCTCACCACTATTTGAACGTAACACTTGTGTGCGCGCACACACACACACACACACACACACACACACACACACACACACACACATACACATTCATTCTGACCTAAATTAACAGTACTTTGATTTGCAGTTATATTTATTTCAGTCTAATGAAATAAATTTCTTTGGTTTTAAATGACTTTATGATTATGTGGCTTTTGTCTCATCCCACTCAGCATTTCTTTTCCGTACTGGTTTGGAGCTTCCAGATATCTCTCTTTGTTCACACCACTTCAATTTACTATCTATTAGCATTGAAACGAAATCGAGCTGACTTGACGAAAACAGTGGTACCATCTGATATCTCTTCGCTGTGGCCTGTACAATCTAGTGACAAATATACCACCTAATTATGGCTCAGACTACTAGATCACCCATCATATGAAACAGAATTTTCCCTTGCAACACTTTTTTTGTATGCATAGTACCTTTTCATCTTTATTATGCAGTTTTTAAGTTTGATGTTTTCTATATTGGTGAGTCCACTGGCCTACATAAATTTAGTTTTAAATACCTCTTCACCTACCTCCTTTGCTATCCTCTAACGACCCTGATGTGAACAGGACACTTCACTTTCCCTCTGAGTCTGAATTTTGGCCACTATGCTCTCCAGTTCAGTACCAAAATCTGTGGGCGTAAGTTATCCTCATCTCATGGAACTCTTTTATTCCTGTGTGATCAGTAATAGCCATTCCTTTTCCGCTGGACTGAAACTGTGATAATTATTGAATCTTGCAGCCTAAAAGTCATTGCCCCCATCTTGCCAACCATTATTACAGGGGTTTGCTCTCTCTACACCTACATCAACACTCTGCAAGTAGTTGTGAAATGCATGGCAGGGTGTACTTAGTGTGATACCACATGTTAGGGTTTCTTCCTGTTCAAATCATGTACGTAGTGTGGGAAGAAGGGCTGACTAAATGTATTTTGTGTGCTGTAATTAGCCTAATGTTGTCCCCATGAGCACCACATATTATTCTTACAGTACATTTTTTGGGCAATAAAGACTGCCTTTCTTAAAGATGAGTTACCCCAGAACATTATTCCATATGACATTATTGAATGAAAATATTCAGAATATGTCAACTTACTGATTTGTCTCTCACCAAGATTTGCAATGATTCAAAGTGAATATACGGCTGGACTAAGTTGTTTTAGGAGTTCTAAAATGTGCTTTTTCTAGTTTGAATTCTCATCAATAAAGATACCTAAAATTTTTCATGTTTCCACCTGATTTATTATTTCCTCACTGTGTGTTACACTTATCATTAGTATAATACCTCTGGATGTGCAGAACCGAATATGATGTCATTTTAAAATTGCAGCAAACCAGTCAATGACACTGTTAAGAATATTGATTTGTATTTCTTTATGTTGCTGTACGTACGTACATACATACATACGACGCATCATATAATTGATGCGTTGAGCTGTTGATAGGTATATAATCAAGATTTAATATGTTACTTCTATGGTAGATAATATACCAGAAAACGTACACATGGAATGAAGCTTTAAGCAATAATAACTAAGAACTAGTGGTCTGATTGCCTGCTGGTGGTTCACAACAGATACACAACACATTGACTTAAATGGCTGCTACAAAGTCTGTGCCATCTTGATCCCTCCTCCCCTTGCAATCCTTGTGGCCCCAATCTCTCTATTTTCTTCAATTTATAGTTTCTGTCTGTAGATATGGATTCCTTACAAAGCAGATTTATAAGCAAGCAATTGTTTGGAATGGAATAATATTCTCCATGTAGTTGTTGAATATATTCTTCATGTAGTTGTTTTGAACTTAATGTGCCTATATTAATTTTTACTTCTTTTTTTACATAAACTTGGGCATTACCCAAAATTTATAAGTGGTGTTGAGAACCGTCATGCAGAACTATCTTCTAACCTCAGGCACTGAACACAGTACAGTGTTAATGCAGGTAGTACCTACAAGGCCTTTGCAATAATTAAAGTGATATGCTGTAACAAATCAAATGTTTACATTTTATATTAATTGAAGTAAGAAGGAGACCTTGCAAGGAGAAAATGTGTTTTATGCAGCTCATATGGCATTAGCTTAATGTGGGTTGGTAGTATGCACAGTATTCTACCATTTTGTGTGAGACACATTTTATTCAAATAGATGAAAATCAGAAGGAAAGAAGTTGAAGTTCAGACCCAGACCCAGACTCAGGTCAGAAATTGGCCATATGTGTTTTATCTAGTTATGAAATAAAGTCCAGCAAGCAATCTAAATAGCAAAAAGATGAAATATGAGCTTTAGGAAATATGAGCTACCCAATAATCATGATGTGTTACAACTGGGTGTAAATAACCACCTACAGCAAATATGCCCTTTTTTTATTGCTGATTGCTCTGCAAATGTTGGTTGTTCTTCGCTGTACTTTCAGAAACTACTTCATAGTGTGAGTAATACATTCAGAAACTGTTGAAATTATGTCCATCTATATAAACATTATTGCTGCTCATACACAGGTGTGAACTAAATGTGAATGGCTTATATTTGTACTCGGAGCAACAACATTTTTGTGGCACTTGTGTGTAATGGCAGGTGTGTCACAGAGTCATCAGGCTTCATTGATGGATCTAAGTTCCTGGAGGATGAGCTGTCAATATGTTGTTATGATGGCATTCAAATCTATTTCACTTTAACACAATTAATGTTTAAAGCTAAGACCTCTATTAAAATCATAAAATACACTACACATTGCCCACTGTGACCTGTCACTTTCAATGAGAACAGCTGGGAGAGGAAAGAAACAAGCAACCCAGCCAGCCTTGTTCCACTCATAGACAGTCTCGGGGAGGTGAGTGGTGGAAAATTCCCACCTCATTGTTATTCTGCAGGCAGCATATACCTCCTTGTCCCTATATTTTTAAAGGAAGCTAAATGCAACAAAGCATGATGGAGTAAACATAATTTTACCAACAACTATTTCAGTATTATTGCTATGATCACTATATCATATCACCAGTTACCCAGCTTTTGCTTATTCTTCCATTCTCATCAGCCCCCATTAAAAATGCCAAGTTATAGTGTTCAGTATCCTTCCCATTTGGTGCAGATTCTGACAACAGTTTGTACATGATCAGTTTACTGCGTGGAACCCTAATTACAACACATGACAGTCATTCATGCTAATTAGTATCATAGGAGACAACCACAGAGAATTAAATTTTGTGTAGAATTCCACAGAATTGACGCCCGCCATCAGTATATCCTCCACACTGATCATTTATCCCTTATGCAAAGCATATATAACATCTTTTAATGCTTCTTGTTAGGTAAAGGCTGTGTGTTGTGAATGTGGACTGTTGCAGGCTTTACTCACAACTAGAATGAGGGATGCCATTAAGTAGAGTATATTTATTGTAAAAATATGCCTTGAAAATACTTGTATTGCATTGTGTTCTAACTTTTATGCTTTTTGACCATGCAGTTAAATTTTTTCTAAGTTTTAGGCACCATCTTACAGACACTTTAGTGACTACTACACAATACAGCACCAACTGTGATATGCTATCTTTGATTTTCAGTTTTTTAAATAATGATGGATAGATAGATTTAAAATTGTTGAGTGCTACACATCATGGTCATCAGTGCTCCGTCTCAAGATAGTTGTGTTGGTGTATGAGTAGTTACTTTTGTTACAGTGAATAAACAAAGACTGTACCACTAGAGCCACAGTAATAAAAGATTTCATATACAGTATCCAGTACATCCACTCATATCATTGTCATATAAAGTATTAATAAAACAGAGGATAGTATCAAATGGCTGGTTAATTGTGGAACTAATAGGATGAACCAGCCAGCCAGAAACACATTAGAACCGTCATTCAATTACTTGTTTCATCATCACATAAAATTGAGATTAAGTCCCTCAGCAGATGAAAACCTTCCCTCCTAGCAGTACTCAAAAAACTTGACATTAAAGCATTGCACACTTTGAGTGTGACACCAAAAATATTTTGATTGCTCTTCATGGCCACAAGAGATAAGCATGCATCATTGGAAAGTGTCTGATGTGCAAGTGAGTGAAGACTACATCAATCCTCCTTGGAATTCGAAAGGAAGTGCACCATGGTTGAACAGTTGACTGGCCGACCACAGCTTGTTGTTGGCCACTTTCAGCCACTGTGTTTCCCACTCAACCAACATGCTCTTTATCAACCATGACATTATAACCCTTAGGGAGACATCACAGTGAACTGTAGTTCATTTTTGGCAGGCTCTTTTCACTGCTCTGTCAGATTCCTCATTCCCTTCGATTACTGTGTGTCCAAGGACCTAACAGAAGGCTATCTCCATCTTTTCCTATACAAGAGGTGGATAATGTCCTGGACCAGCTGAACTATCCTATCTGCTGAATAACATGCAGAGTACTAAGTGTGTCCATGAAGACAGGAAACGTCCCTCTACCAAGAAGTATCATGTATTTAATAATGAAACAGTCCAGTCAATGAAGGAAAATTATGGTAAAAATTTCTGTAGTTGCAAACTTTGCACAGTGATAGCAAGGAGTGTCATGAACAACAAACAAACTAAAAATCCCCACTAGTGGAATGCGAGTGTGAGGGTAGGTGGTGCCTAAAGGTCATATTTTTATGTTTTTATTGGGTAATTCGAAAACCGTGACTTCAAGCAAATATGTTTTCCAGTACAAAACTGAACTGCTCTAACTTTCCTACAAAAAAGGTCTATTCATTTTTTTCTCTCAGACTAATAGTTTCCACATTGCAGGGGATGGAAAAATTGTAGATTATTAAAAAGTAGTGTTTTGATGGTAAAGAACTACAGTTTACTGTTAAAATGAAGTGGATTAAGAACAAATACTAAATGTGCATACCATGTCTAACGGCAGTAGAGCCATATTAAGGGATAAATTGCATTCTGGGGTAGTAACATGGTGTACAGGCTGGAATAAAGGATGGAAGCATTAGGGAAGCTAGATCACGGGATTGTGGTCTTGCTTTTCCCTCCTTTGTAGGTTTGAAGACTGAACAGTGAGCAGGCAAGTCCCACTCTCTGTACCGCACTACATAACTAGAAACAGCTACACGGTGTTTCACAAAGTAATAACACCCTGCAATGCACAGACATGCCAAGCGTGGTAGGGCTGGGGGCTGATAGTTTTTCAGCACTAGATGAAATACAAATATCAGTTACTAATAATACAAATGCAAGAAACACATGTGGGCAGAATGAACATTGTTCTACACTGCCAGAGGCTAAATGATTTTTAATCATTCTGTACGGCAGTTGTACCTATCTTCCAGAAAAGGCAACTTCCCACATTAAAAGTGCTGGGCACTTTTCATATTGCAGACTGACTGTACCTTCTACATTTCCTGTCCAGTTCTTGTATGCGAGTAGGCAAAATATCTTCACTGAGCTTGCATTTACATAGTGGAGTTATTTTCCATTTATTATATGAGTATTTATTTCCAGTTGTTAAGTGAGCTCTTATGTAAAATAAATTCCCACAAGCAGTAGCTGAGAAGTGTATAATGTGTAAGTGTAATATTGCCCATGACCTTTGTAGTATTGCTGGTAATGGGATAGGATTTGTAAATGTTGCACCTTGCTGCTGCCTGTTATTGACAGTGTATTTTAGAGCTGTGTATTTGTGTCACAGTCAGTGGTTGTGAATTAATGAGCGAACTGAAAGTTACAGCACTTTGCTCAGAATTAATTGTACTGCTGCTTTATTGCATATATCTCTTCCATCCAGGAACGGCTGGCACTTATAGACTGGGCTTCACTAAGTTGAGCCACTTACTACACATCCATAGTACATCTTCCAAGATGGGTGTGAATATGTCTGATGAATTGGATGTGATCATGTTCAAGTCTAGAACAGTAATCCCCTGCAATGCATTGTGCTGTAGCCACCAGAAAGATCGCGGGAGGTGCACATTGGCACAGCGCGTCACGGACGGTAGTTGCTGCAAGTAGAGTCCCGTCGACCAGAGGGCACGCGAGAATTCGGACACGACCTCTGCCGGCATAACAACAACAACAACAACTCCGGCAGCACGGGCCAGGCCCAGTGAGTACACATCGGGCAGGTCTAGCAGACAGTTCCCGGTCGACACTAGGTGAAATGCGACGGAAACGTGAATCGTGTTACTACACAATTGGTGACGAGTAGGGTCGTTCTTTCGCGTGTTGTGTCGTTGTTCTGGTTTCGCAGCTTCTCCACGGCATGGAGGATTTGGTGCGGGTTTTGGTTGCGCAGCAGACGGAGCTCATGGCCACCGTGAAACAAGTGCTTCCGGCATTGCTCTCCACGCCGTCTGCTCCGGCGCAGTTCCCTCCTCCCTTTCCCCCGATGACGAGACGGCGGAGGATTGGGACGCATATGAACATCGCCTTCGGCAGCATTTCCAGGCGTTTCATGTTGCCGATGCGGAGGTATGTCGTGCTCTCTTCTTGTCTTGGATATCTCCCTCGCTGTATCACGTTTTGCGGCAGCTAGCACCGTTGCAGGAACCCTCGTCCTTGTCTTTTGACGCATTGTGTTCCTTGCTGTCTTCGTATTATCGCCGCCGCACGCATGTTATGGCGGCTAGGGTCGAGTTCTATCAATGCAAGAAACAGCCCCATCAGTCTTACCGGGCGTGGGCAGCTACCCTGTACGGTCTTAGTCGCAAGTGTCATTTTGTCACGGAGCAGTCGCGAGAGTCGTATGCCCACGTTATGGTACGCGACGTCATTGTTCGTTCGGCCCCTGATAGGGAGGTCCGGCAATGGGCCCTGCAGTTAGAAGACCCTTCCCTCGAGGAAGTCCTGTCCATTGCTCAATCGTATGAAGTCTCTCACGCAGCAGGTCAACAGCTGGAAGCGTGGTGCGACGTCGCGGAAGTTCAGGGCGGCGCGGCCGCGTCCACTGTGTCCGGGGTAGACAACTTGCGAGCGGTACAATCCGGCCGTTACGGCCGCTCCCGCACGGCGCGTAAACAAAATTCCGGCCGCCGGCCCCTGTTGCCGTCCTGTGTGTCGTACTATATACATCATGATCGGTCAGAGTGCCCCCAGCGTTGGGCCGTTTGTCGCAAATGTAATAAAAAAGGTCACATTGCTAAAGTTTACCGCGCAGCCTCAAAAGACTCGAAGGAAGCAGGTGCAGAGGACATGGACGTTGACATTCAGGAAGTTTCATTGGGCCAGGCTCCCGACGCATCGGCACGCAAACTCTTTATCGAGGTGTCGGTTCGGTCGCGCCAGTTACAACTGCAAGTAGATACGGGTGCGGCAGTTTCGTTGTTGAATGCACAAACTTATTCCGACCTTGGATCGCCCCCGTTGGCGCCAGTTTACCCCCGCGTCTACGCGGTTATGGTAAACAGTTCATTCCCCTGTTGGGTCAATTCACTACCGACGTGACTTACAAATCAGTCACTCGACCTATTATTTTTATTGTTGTCAGTGATGCGAGCTCCGCTAACCTTTTTGGCTTGGATGCCTTTCAAGCTTTCGGTTTTTCTATTGCTGACACCATACAGTTGGTCTCCGAAGACGTTCCCTATCACTCATTGGAATCTTTGATCTCAGACCTTCCCGATATTTTTGAGGAGGGCCTGGGGCGTGTTTCAGATTTTGAAGCTCACTTCACGTTGAAGGTGTCGGCTCGCCCGCATTTTCTACGCACGAGGCAGATCCCCTTGGCTCTCCGCCCTCAAGTAAAGGAAGAGCTAGACCGGATGACAGCCCTAGGGGTCGTTCTTCCCATTTCTTCCAGTGAGTGGGCTTCGCCCCTCGTTATTGTAAGGAAGCCCTCAGGAAAATTACGTCTTTGTGGCGATTTCAAGGCCACCATTAATTCACAAGTGGTGGTGGACACCTATCCTTTGCCTCGTGCTGATGAATTGTTCTCCGCTGTGGCGGGAGGACAATATTTTTCGAAAATCGATCTGTCGGAGGCTTATCATCAGATACCACTTGATGAGGACTCCAAACGGCTGGCGGTCGTCAACACTCCATTTGGCCTTTACCAATACCAGTGGTTGGCCTTTGGAATATCCAGTGCCCCGGCGATATTCCAGCGTTATCTTGAGCATGTCATGTCGACAATCCCTCATTGTATTAATTACCTGGATGACATAATTGTCACAGGCCGCAGCACGAAGGAACACTTGCACAACCTTCGCACCCTCTTTCTCAAATTCAGGTCTGTGGGCTTGCGTTGCAACCTGCATAAGTCAACCTTCTTCCAACCGTCCATTGAGTATGTGGGCTACACCATATCTCGGCACGGCATCCAGCCACTAGGAAGTTTGGTCCAAGGTATCGTCAACCTTCCTCGGCCCGCTTCGCTGAAAGAGTTACAAGCTTTTTTAGGCAAGATAGCCTATTACCACCGGTTCATTCCCAGGGCTTCCACTATAGCCCACCCCCTGTACTGCCTTCTGCACAAGGGTGTTCCTTTTGATTGGTCGCCTGCATGCGAGCGAGCGTTCACCTCGTTGAAGGGCCTCCTCACGTCAGCCCCTTGTTTGGCTACTTTTGATCCCCATAAGCCGTTGGTCCTGGCTACAGACGCTTCGCAGTATGGGGTGGGAGCGGTCCTGGCCCATCGCAACGCAGATGGTTCCAAGCAACCACTGGTGTTAGCGTCTAAAACGCTTAGTCCCGCGCAGGCCCATTACGCCCAGGTGGAAAACGAGGCTTTGGCCATTGTCTACGCTGTTACCAAGTTTCACCCTTTCTTGTATGGCACGAAGTTTCAGTTAATCACTGACCATAAGCCGTTAATATTGTTATTTGGCCCCGCCTCTCAGATTCCGGATAGAGCGGCCTACAGACTACAGCGCTGGGCCTTGTTCCTCTCTAAGTACCAGTATGACATTCATTTTCGCCCTACAGGACAGCATGCCAACGCCAACGCTCTTTCCCGTCTTCCGGTGGGCCCGGATCCTATGTTCGATCGAGAGGAGATTATGTGTTTTCATTTGGTTGTGGCGTCCTGCCACGCGGTTGATGGCTTCCTGATCACTAGTTCTCGAGTCACCAGGGAAACGGCGGCTGACACGGTTCTCCGGCAAGTAGTTCACCTCATTCAGCAGGGGTGGTCTTCCCGCCCTCCGGGCCGGGCCTCGGACCCTCTTCGTAATTATTTTCTTCTACGAGATCGCCTCTCGGTCTTGGAAGGAGTTCTCCTTCTGGCTACCAATGATACAGCTCCTCGCGTGGTTGTTCCTGCAGGTTTACGAAGGGAGGTCCTCACGTTATTACATGCGGGGCACTGGGGTGTTTCCCGTACTAAAACCTTGGCTCGCAGACATGTGTACTGGCCCAGTATTGACAGAGAAATTGATCACTTGGTGGACGCCTGTTCCCAGTGTGTGAGCCAACAAGCATCTCCCAGGGCAGCGTTCTCTTCATGGCCGCCGGCAACCCAAGCATGGGAACGTGTTCACATCGATTTTGCGGGCCCGTTTCTCAATGGCTTTTGGCTCATTGTCATTGATGCTTATTCCCGATTCCCATATGTGGTTCGCTGCTCCTCAACCACTTCAGAAGTTGCAATCCAGGCACTAGCAAAAATCTTTTCTGTGGAAGGTCTGCCAATCACCCTGGTCTCGGACAATGGACCGCAGTTTATTTCGCAGACCTTCCAGGATTTTTGTAGGTGCTTCGGTATTCGGCACGTTTGCTCTCCCCCCTTCCATCCACAATTGAATGGGGAAGCCAAGCGCAGGGTGCGCACATTTAAGATGCAGATGAAAAAGTATGTGCACGAATTTCCTGCGGAGGACGCATTGACGTTTTTCTTGATGGCATACCAGACCACACCAATGGGAGAACGCAGCCCCGCAGAGCTCCTCCATGGGCGTCAACCTAGGACTCTGCTGCACCTCCTCCGGCCTGGTCCTCACCAGTCTTCACAAAACGGAGTGCCTGGCTTTCCACTGGGTATGTCAGTCTGGGCCCGTGGGTTTGGTCACAATCCACGTTGGATACCGGCGGTAGTCCTGCGCCGACATGGCCACCGGCTCTATACCTTGCAGGCGGGGGACCGGGTGGTATGTCGTCACCAAAATCAGCTGCGTCCACGTTCGGGCACCCACCCTCCGACCTCTCGGACACCGGCTTCCCCATTGCCGGCACCTGTGTTGGTTTCACAGGGGACGTTACCTCCTCTCCCCGCTGTGACTCTGCCGCACTGCGATGGTTCTCAGCCTTGGCAGCCTCCAGTAGCTCCAGCACCGGCATCACCATCGTTCGAGATGCCACAGTGAGAGCCGGCCCCCCTAGCAGGCCCAGTTTCTCAGGAGGCTGGTTCATCTGGGGTTGGCCCTTACCCTTCGTCCCCGCCACTGGGTCTTGCCCCTCCCGAGGTGGAACAGGATCCGGCGTTCGACAGCTTGTCGCCCGTTCTGTCCCGGGCTCCGGTTGTGGGACAACGGGGGCCTCTTCGTGTGGGTCACTTCCAGCCGTATTCGAAGGTTCCGGCTCGAGGGTTGGCAGATCCCCTCGACTCCGGCCATCCAATGGATGTGGAGGTCATCGCTCCGGCCCGACGCTCCACCTTCCGACGCAGCGGATCACAGTGGCTGCATCCCCCGAAGGAGGAGGAGTGCTGTAGCTACCAGAAAGATCGCGAGAGGCGCACATTGGCACGGCGCGTCACGGACGGTAGTTGCTGCAAGTAGAGTCCCGCCCACCAGAGGGCACGTGAGAATTCGGACGCGACCTCTGCCGGCATAACATAACACCTAGGAGGTCTACCTCTGTTCTAAAGTGAGACAATTTAAGCCTCTGAGCCTTTTCAGATGTTGGAAGAGCTGAGGCTGGAATGATGCCTTTGATTCCCCTCACCCTGTGAAAAGCACTCCAGCCAGTGACATCTGAGACAACTAAATTGATATTGTCAAATACGTATTGGCAGCATGTTACACTTGAAACAGGCTCTTCAGTGTGACACACAATTGACACTCCATTTGTTGAACTTTTTTACATAACAACTCATGTAACAACCACAAATAAGTACTCATTTAATAAATTGAAAATAACTCCAGTATGTAAACACAGGCTCTGTGAAGTTATTTTGCTTACTCACATATGGAAACTGGACAGGAAATGCTGGAGAGGTGTAGTCTGCTGTAAAATGAAAAGTGAGCAGCACTAGTGTAGTGGTATGGTAAGCTGCCTTTCTTGGAAGACAGCTACAACTGTCCTAGTGTGACTAAGCATCGGCTGCTCCTAAAGCAATGTAGAACAGTGTGCAGAGATTTATGTAAATTCTGTCCTTATGCATTTCTTGCATTAGGATTGTTAGTGACTCATATCGGTCTTCTATGCAGTGCTAAAGCACTTTGTGGAAAATGATCCCCCCCCAAGCATGTCTGCGCACTGTGTTACCTTGTAAGGTGTACTGTGGGGGTGTAACTTTGTGAAATGCACTCCAGTTGCTTCTCGTGATGTAGTGGGATAGAGAGAATGGTGAATCATCTACTCGCTCCTCAGTTTGCAGACCTGTGAAGGGGGAAAGAGCATGACCAGTATCCAGTGACCTACCTTCCCAGAATCCAGGAACCTTCTTTCCCTCACACTTCTGCCCTTCCACCTTTCCACTCTGTTATGCCCCAGAACACAATTTATCCCTTAATACAGCTATACTGCACTTAGAAGTGGTACACACATTTATTATTAGTTCGTAATCCACTTCATTTAACAGTAAACAGTAATTTTATATCATTAATAATCTGCGGTTCTTCCAACCCCTGCAATGTGGAGGGGGGGGGGAACAGACATCTTGAATGGCTGGAGATAGGACGTTCATATTCGTGGGACATGTACATTAGTACATTCTGCAGAAATGATTAGCTTTTCAGTCACCCCATTTGAGCATGTGTCCTGTTGCCTAGTAGATACAAGATCCACCATGGGCCCTGATAACATGTCCATGCGTGATGGCATCGACGCATATAATGTTCGAATGGTGTCCTGTGGTATAGCCATCCACGATGCATTCACCTGGTTCCAAAGTTCAGCTGTCATTGTTGGCATTGGGTCACAGTGCTGAAACTGTCATTTCACTGTCTCCTGCACATCTTCTATTGGTAACAAGTTTGGTGATCTGGTGGGGTCTAGGGCGAAAGGCTGACATTTGGTGACCCCAAGAATGCTCATGTTGATGCAGCAACATGTGGTTGTGCACTATTTTGCTGAAAAGTGACATCTGGGATGTTAAGCAGAAAGGGTATGGCTATGGGTCACAGGATGTCATTCACATAGGTCACACTGGTCACAGTGCCCTGAACACACACCAACTGTGATTTGTGGTTGTACCCAATAGCTTTCCACCCATCAGGCCCTAAGTTGGCACTGTATGTCTCTTGCAAATGCTGTCACTGTGATGCCACTCCTCCTTGGTGCAAAAAACCAAAATGTGGCCATCATTTTCAAACAAAGAGAACCTGGATTCATTCAAAAACACTATCTGATGCCATTTCTGTCCCCAGTGATGTTATTTCATATACTATTGCCATCTAGCACGTTTTTGCACATTCATCAAAGGTAGGCAGAGAAGTGGATGGCGAGCACGTAACCCAAGCTGTAATAAACGCCAACAGACTGTCACCACTGATAGTGTACAATGTGTTTCATTGTTCCACTGTGGCACCAGAGCCGAGGAGGACACAGATCTGTCCTGCTGTGTGCTGTGCCATTCAGATGACATGTTGATCTTGGTCAGAGTGGTGAGACTTGACCCATCTTGTCGTGTCTGACGGCCTTCCATGAACCATTTTGCACACATCCGTTCCACTGCCAAAACACCTCATCCCACAAGGGCAGCAATTTCCCAGATGGATGCATCACATTCTCTTGCCAATAATGCACTCCCTTTCAAACTCACTGGTTTGATGGTACTGTTTGCGCATACATCTGCGAGGCATTGTGCATGTCTGCTCAAGTCTCACTGATCCATTACCTTTGGTTTATAGTGACAATGGGAGCTGCATGCACATTTTACTGGTAGGTGGTGTTGCGCCCTGATAACATTGTTGACCTTGAACCACAGGCCGATGTGGTTCAAATGATAATCCTTTCTGCAGAACATATTAATGTACATGTCCTGTGAATGTGAACATACTGTTTTCTAGTTATTCATTATGTTGTTGTTCTCTCTCTCTCTCTCTCTCTCTCTCTCTCTCTCTCTATATATATATATATATATATATATATAACGAAAGCGCTGGCAGGTCGATAGAAACACAATCAGACACATACATACACACAAAATTCAAGCTTTCGCAACAAACTGTTGCCTCATCAGGAAAGAGGGAAGGAGAGGGAAAGACGAAAGCAAGTGGGTTTTAAGGGAGAGGGTAAGGAGTCATTCCAATCCCGGGAGCGGAAAGACTTACCTTAGGGGGAAAAAAGGACGGGTATACACTCGCGCGCGCGCACACACACACACACACACACACACACACACACACACACACACACACACACACACATCCATCCACACATATACAGACACAAGCAGACATATTTAAAGACAAAGAGTTTGGGCAGAGATGTCAGTCGAGGCGGAAGTGCAGAGGCAAAGATGATGTTGAATGACAGGTGAGGTGTGAGTGGCGGCAACTTGAAATTTGCGGAGATTGAGGCCTGGTGGGTAACAGGAAGAGAGGATATATTGAAGAGCAAGTTCCCATCTCCGGAGTTCGGATAGGTTGGTGTTGATGGGAAGTATCCAGATAACCCGGACGGTGTAACACTGTGCCAAGATGTGCTGGCCATGCACCAAGGCATGTTTAGCCACAGGGTGATCCTCATTACCAACAAACACTGTCTGCCTGTGTCCATTCATGCTGATGGACAGTTTGTTACTAGTCATTCCCACATAGAATGCATCACAGTGTAGGCAGGTCAGTTGGTAAATCACGTGGGTGCTTTCACATGTGGCTCTGCCTTTGATCGTGTACACCTTCCTGGTTACAGGACTGGAGTAGGTGGTGGTAGGAGGGTGCATGGGACAGGTTTTACACCGGGGGCGGTTATAAGGATAAGAGCCAGAGGGTAGGGAAGGTGGTTTGGGGATTTCATAGGGATGAACTAACAGGTTACGAAGGTTAGGTGTACGGCGGAAAGACACTCTTGGTGGAGTGGGGAGGATTTCATGAAGGATGGATCTCATTTCAGGGCAGGATTTGAGGAAGTCGTATCCCTGCTGGAGAGTCACATTCAGAGTCTGATCCAGTCCCGGAAAGTATCCTGTCACAAGTAGGGCACTTTTGTGGTTCTTCTGTGGGGGATTCTGGGTTTGAGGGGATGAGGAAGTGGCTCTGGTTATTTACTTCTGTACCAGGTTGGAAGGGTAGTTGCGTGATGCGAAAGCTGTTGTCAGGTTGTTGGTGTAATGGTTCAGGGATTCCGGACTGGAGCAGATTCGTTTGCCACGAAGACCTAGGCTGTAGGGTAGGGACCGTTTGATGTGGAATGGGTGGCAGCTGTCATAATGGAGGTACTGTTGCTTGTTGGTGGGTTTGATGTGGACGGACGTGTGAAGCTGCTTTCAGCACTACCGTCGCTATAAAATCCACCATTTCTAGTTCACAAACAGTTCCTTTCACCTTTTAAACAACCATTTCGGCTAGTTCTAATAACTTTCGCTTTATTTCCATTTCCGTTTTTCCCACATCACTGATAATTTTTAGCCGCTTCCCACAGGTTTTAACTTCATTATTTCTTCGTCAGACAATTGTTAGCCTCATTTTCATAATCTGCCACCACAAAACCACTCCTTTTAATATATTACACGCAGTTTTTTCGAAATTTTCCCTAATTTCTCCGTCCTCTAACGTGTTTTGGTGGCAACACAACCACCTAACCTTTGTGCACATCGTTGTCTACCAACCCAAGTCCAACATAGCCCATCTGTAACCAACACCTTTTCGCCTTTTTTCACAACAGATCTCCAGTTACTTTCCAGTCCACCTTTATCCCTCCTCATATATTTTTATTTTCATTTTCATTTCAGCCTCATGTTACCCTTTCCACCTTCTAATACCATGTCACCCTCACAACACCCCCACAACTACCCCATTAAGTTTTATTTACATTCCCTCCGCAAACATGCCTTCGCCCTAGCCAGATTACGCTCCCATATTCTATTTTCTCAGGCTTGTCTGACATTTGGCGTTACCCCCAAAGGCCTCAAACTTAAAGTTCCCATCTCTGGCTGCAACCCTTCTTTCCATCACTCCCTATACGTGTTCCAAACTGAATAATCCATTGCCCTCACCCACCTAATCCTTCACCTACACATCAACACAGCCAATGAACACACACGTCAACTCCTATCCTTAATAAAAGTCCTTAATCTTTCCTCTCCCACATCCACACCGGCTGTTCAGAGCATCCTCCTACAGGCCAACCGTAAATTAGAACAGCATGCCATCCTCCACCTCTAAAAACTATCCAATCTCCTGGTTTCCCACCTCCGGAAAGGCAACTCACTCACCCTTCACAACCTTTCCAGCAAACCTCAACCTCCTCTCATTGCACACAAACCCAGTCTCTCCCATCTACTCAATCTCCCACTTCCAGCTCCACTCCCTCCAAAACCTCAAAATTCCAATCAACGAAATCTGGAACCACAACACCCTAATTCAGTAGTTAACCTTTCCTCCAAACCTCTCTCCCAATCCGAAACCTCTGTCCTATCCAAAGGCCTCACTTTCAGCCCCACTCCCAGATTCAACCAAACAGCCCTTGTCAAAGATTTACTGCCCTACACTCATACTCTCTGCTGGAAATATCACTTTGCCACGAAGAAAATTGATCCTAATCCTACTCCTAATGATCCAACTCCCCCAGACACCATCCAAAATGAACCCTGCCTTTAATCCTACTCCCAACATCACCACTGCTGAAGCCCAAGCTATCTGTGATCTGAAGGCTGACCGATCCATCGTCATTCTTCCGGCGGACAAGGGTTCCACGACCGTGGTACTTGATCGTCGGGAGTATGTGGCTGAGGGACTGCGTCAGCTTTCAGACAACACCACATACAAAGTTTTCCAAGGTAATCCCATTCCTGATGTCCAGGCGGAGCTTCAAGGAATCCTCAGAACCTTAGGCCCCCTACAAAACCTTTCCCCTGACTCCATCAACCTCCTGACCCCACCGACACCCCGCACCCCTACCTTCTACCTTCTTCCTAAAATTCACAAACCCAATCATCCCGGCCACCCCATTGTAGCTGGTTAGCAAGCCCCCATAGAATGTATCTCTGCCTACGTAGATCAACACCTTCAACCCATTACAAGCAGTCTCCCATCCTTCATCAATGATACCAACCACTTTCTCGAACGCCTGGAATCCTTACCCAATCTATTACCCCCAGAAACCATCCTTGTAACCATTGATGCCACTTCCTTATACACGAATATTCCGCACGTCCAGGGCCTCGCTGCGATGGAGCACTTCCTTTCACGCTGATCATCTGCCACCCTACCTAAAACCTCTTTCCTCATTACCTTAGCCAGCTTCATCCTGACCCACAACTTCTTCACTTTTGAAGGCCAGACATACCAACAATTAAAGGGAACAGCCATGGGTACCAGGATGGCCCCCTCGTACGCCAACCTATTCATGGGTCGCTTAGAGGAAGCCTTCTTGGTTACCCAGGCGTGCCAACCCAAAGTTTGGTACAGATTTATTGATGACATCTTCATGATCTGAACTCACAGTGAAGAAGAACTCCAGAATTTGCTCTCCAACCTCAACTCCTTTGGTTCCATCAGATTGACCTGGTCCTACTCCAAATCCCATGCCACTTTCCTTGACGTTGATTTCCATCTGTCCAATGGCCAGCTTCACACGTCCGTCCACATCAAACCCACCAACAAGCAACAGTACCTCCATTATGACAGCTGCCACCCATTCCACATCAAACGGTCCGTTCCCTACAGCCTAGGTCTTCGTCGCAAACGAATCTGCTCCAGTCCGGAATCCCTGAACCATTACACCAACAACCTTGAAAACTGGTTTCGCATCCCGCAACTACCCTCCCGACCTGGTACAGAAGCAAATAACCAGAGCCACTTCCTCATCCCCTCAAACCCAGAACCTCCCACAGAAGAACCACAAAAGTGCCCCACTTGTGACAGGATACTTTCCGGGACTGGATCAGACTCTGAATGTGGCTCTCCAGCAGGGATACGACTTCCTCAAATCCTGCCCTGAAACGAGATCCATCCTTCATGAAATCCTCCCCACTCCACCAAGAGTGTCTTCCCGCCGTCCACCTAACCTTCGTAACCTCTTAGTTCATCCCTATGAAATCCCCAAACCATCTTCCTTACCCTCTGACTCCTACCCTTGTAACCGCCCCTGGTGTAAAACCTGTCCAATGCACCCTCCCACCACCACCTACTCCAGTCCTGTAACCCAGAAGGTGTACACGATCAAAGGCAGAGCCACGTGTGAAAGCACCCACGTGATTTACCAACTGACCTGCCTACACTGTGAAGCTCTCTATGTGGGAATGACCAGCAACAAACTGTCCATTCGCATGAAAGGACACAGGCAGACAGTGTTTGTTGGTAATGAGGATCACCCTGTGGCTAAATATGCCTTGGTGCACGGCCAGCACATCTTGGCACAGTGTTACACCGTCCGGGTTATCTGAATACTTCCCACTAACACCAACCTGTCAGAACTCCGGAGATGGGAACTTGCCCTTCAGTATATCCTCTCTTCTCGTTATCCGCCAGGCCTCAACCTCCGCTAATTTCAAGTTGCCGCCACTCATACCTCACCTGTCTTTCAACAACATCTTTGCCTCTGTATTTCCGCCTCGACTGACATCTCTGCCCAAACGCTTTGCCTTTACAAATGTCTGCTTATGTCTGTGTATGTGTAGATGGATATGTATGTGTGTGCGAGTGTATACCTGTCCCTTTTTCCTCCTAAGGTAAGTCTTTCTGCTCCCGGGATTGGAATGACTCCTTACCCTCTCCCTTAAAACCCACATCCTTTCGTCTTTCTCTCTCCTTCCCTCATTCCTGACGAAGCAACCATTGCTTGTGAAAGCTAGAATTTTGTGTGTAATTATGTGTTTGTTTGTGTTTCTATCGACCTGCCAGCGCTTTTGTATGGTAAGTCACATCATCTTTGTTTTTAAATATATATGTTGTTGTTGTGGTCTTCAGTCCTGAGACTGGTTTGATGCAGCTATCCATGCTACTCTATCTTGTGCAAGCTTCTTCATCTCCCAGTACCTACTGCAACCTACATCCTTCTGAATCTGCTTAGTGTATTCATCTCTTGGTCTCCCTCTACGATTTTTACCCTCTACGCTGCCCTCCAATACTAAATTGGTGATCCCTTGATGCCTCTGAACATGTCCTACCAACCGATCCCTTCTTCTGGTCAAGTTGTGTCACAAACTTCTCTTCTCCCCAATCCTATTCAATACCTCCTCGTTAGTTATGTGATCTACCCATCTAATCTTCAGCATTCTTCTGTAGCACCACATTTCATAAGCTTCTATTCTCTTCTTGTCCAAACTATTTATCGTCCATGTTTCACTTCCATACATGGCTACACTCCATACAAATACTTTCAGAAATGACTTCCTGACACTTAAATCTATACTCGATGTAAACAAATTTCTCTTCTTCAGAAAGGCTTTCCTTGCCATTGCCAGTCTACATTTTATATCCTCTCTACTTCGACCATCATCAGTTATTTTACTCCCCAAATAGCAAAACTCCTTTACTACTTTAAGTGTGTCATTTCCTAATCTAATTCTCTTAGCATCACCCGATTTAATTCGACTACATTCCATTATCCTCGTTTTGCTTTTGTTGATGTTCATCTTATATCCTCCTTTCAAGACACTGTCCGTTCCGTTCAACTGCTCTTCCAAGTCCTTTGCTGTCTCTGATAGAATTACAATGTCATCGGCGAACCTCAAAGTTTTTATTTCTTCTCCATGAATTTTAATACCTACTCTGAATTTTTCTTTTGTTTCCTTTACTGCTTGCTCAATATACAGATTGAACAATTTCGGGGAGAGGCTACAACCCTGTCTTACTCCCATCCCAACCCCTGCGTCCCTTTCATGTCCCTCGACTCTTATAACTGCCATCTGGTTTCTGTACAAATTGTAAATAGCCTTTCGCTCCCTGTATTTAACCCCTGCCACCTTTTGAATGTGAAAGAGAGTATTCCAGTCAACATTGTCAAAAGCTTTCTCTAAGTCTACAAATGCTAGAAACTATTATATATAAATGGGAAAAATATATATGTATATATGAGTGTATTAGTCCTAGAGAAAAGTACCGAGCGGGGTGGCGCAGTGGTTAGACACTGGACTCGCATTCGGGAGGACAACGGTTCAATCCCGCGTCCGGCCATCCTGATTTAGGTTTTCCGTGATTTCCCTAAATCACTCCAGGCAAATGCCGGGATGGTTCCTCTGAAAGGGCACGGCCGACTTCCTTCCCTAATCCGATGAGACCGATGACCACGCTGTCTGGTCTCCTTCCCTAAACCAACCAACCAACCAACCAACCAACCAACCTAGAGAAAAAATGTATAGGGACTTTTTTATAGAAAATTTAGTGTAGTTCAATTATGTGCTGGGAAATATGTATACTAGAAGTTGTGGTTTTCAAGTCATTCAAAAATAATATTAAAAAGTGACCATTAACCCCATCAAGTGGAATTATCAGTTTGTTGTTGGTGACACTCCCTTCTAACACTATACAAAAGTTGTCTTAATCGATCTTTTTTGGTCTTCATTGACTGGGCTAAAAGGGATAAAGGAAACTACTCACTGAATTCACATATCGAACACTTTTTCATAGTAATCAAAAAACTGAAACTAATTTGATGCCACTATAGGCAAGTTTTTATTTACAGTTATCATACATCAGCATTTTCAGTCAATACTAAATATTAACATGTCATTGTTTCCATTTACAGACATAAAATGGAGATATTAGAGGCATCACCTAAATTAAAAACTGCTTATTTGAATGTAGTTGTTATAACTTTAAGCAATCAGTATATTTTTTAAAGTTGATATCATTTTGAAAATGCAATAAATGTTAAGAAATTGATAGCTGTTCTTAAAAAATATAGCAATGTAGTAGAGAACTGCTATTTTTCAGTGCTAAGAAATTTATAGTAAAACATAAACAAAAGCTTTCAGCTCATTTAATGACTAACTTGCTCCTGTTGTAACACTGTCAGCTCAACTGTTTGGTTAACAGGACTGCATGTTTCCCATCCTGAAACCCATCATGAACAATTTATTTTTTTCCTTTGACAGATCTGAGCATGTCTCCTATTATGGGTATGAGACGTATAGCTTCACGAGACAGGCTCAAGACTGTCACTCCAGTGACAGTACTTAGCACCGATGGTGCTGTCTCACCAGCTGCTGTTGCCTCCTCTGACTTCATACATACAGAAAGAATCAAACGGGTTTCATCCTCATCCTCTATATGTAGTCTTGGTATGGTGTAATTACATATGCTTGCTTGACTTAGTGTTAGATGTATGTTACTATAGTTTGAAACATTTTAAGTGTAATTGCCATTTAACTGTTGGTAGTGAAGTTCGTGCTATAATATTTTAGCTAAGTTAAGACTTCATCATGCAATATTCCTAAACTATGGAGTAAGCTACATTTAAGTAGGTATGTTTTAACATAATCATTTCTCTGCTAGGCAGTAAAAGGTAAGTTGGTATGTAATTTCTGCTGATCATATTTTAGTGAAATAAATGATTAGCATTTCTTAAATGTAGGTTTTTTGGACAATCTGTATAGCCTATGAATTTATTTCTTCTTAGTAAAGTGTGTATCGTATGCAATGTTATATCTTTTCTGTCCACACTACTCTGTTGATCTTTGTATCCACACAAAACTGCACTCATGTCCTCACTGATAACTACATATTTTCATATCATATGTTATTGAGGATGACAAAATTTTTCATAGCGTTGAAACTGACAGTCATGAAGAAATCTGCCAAAGACTGAAAAAAATCATGTGATGAAGTGTTCAGATTTATTATCTGTTGCTATCCTTCAGTCATGGTCCAGTCTTCTCTTTTCTGATTTTGTTACTTTATTCTTCATTAGCAAAGCAGGTTGGAAACAAAAATCTCAATTTATTTTATATTTAGTTTTGTGTTTCTGTGCTTCTTGTTATGCTGTATGTCTAATTTGTTATGTTAAATAATGCAAGTTTGAGAAAACCTTGTAGAGTGCGGTTAATATTTCACACATTGTGTTATCATGTTAGAATTTTTAGGCACAAATTTTGGTTTTTTAGATCCTGGTTTTAAGGACAGACCAAGAGAGAAATACTCTGTGAGCAGAAATTAAGTCTTGACATATAAATTTGTTTCACAACATATCATGCCTTCTGAAATAGTTTCTTGTGACCACATACAATTGATTTATTACATTTTTGTTGAGAAAATCATGTAATATTATCACGCTTCTTAAATGTTACCGTAATGTTAGTGCATAATTGAAGTAGTTAAATTTTATGTTTTACTAGAGTGTTTACTCATGGTTTGGTAGTAATCGAACCTCCATTGCAGGCCATGGCAACCTGAGCAACTTGCCAACTCTCTCCTTTGGCAGTATCTATATGAAACTATGGCATGGTCTTACTGCACTGGACCATGATCCTCATCCTGGTGTTAGCCACCTGTCACACATGGTTACATCACACATAAGAGATCAGGTATAACTATAAGTATAAAAAGAAATCATAAATTGGTTATAGTTAACAAAAATTAATCTTAAATTTGTGTGTAGATTGATATCTGTTGTAATAATTTCAGAAAAACATGTAAGCTAATTAATTAATTACCTAATTTAAAATTTTATGCTCTGGGGAGAGTGAGATCTGCTTGATATGCAAATGAAAATTTGTTAATAATTAAAATAATGAAAATTGTGTTGGTATGTTTATGAAAATTGCATTGGTATGCTTCCATACCCACAAAGAACTGTGGAGAAGATGGGCATTTAATCAGTGAAGTTGGCTGACAATCTTATGATTAAGAATTGCAAACAGATGCCCCCTGCTTGGTTTACCACAGACATTCTAGTGATGAAAATTTGTGTAAACTTCAGGATTTGTACCAGTATCTCAGTAGCTTAGTAGTCATAAGTCTAAAATGACCACAACTTGGACTCGATTGCAGTCTCCAGTGCTGACAGTGATTTTTTTCCATAGAGGGCCAGTCAGCCATCCTTGTGAGCATAACTTGCATCTGCTTGCAGGAGAGATACAGGTCCAGTTTTCAAAGTTAATATCAGTAACCAGGTACTCACTTTACTAATAGCATGGCATTCAGTATTTGGTATCCAATGGTATTTGCAGAAAGGATACAGTAGTGGTGAGCTACGACTATACCATGGTCGTCTGGGTCTGCTCCCAACTGCGTCTCCCATTCCTTACCCCTGTCTGCCCATTGCCTCCACACCTCCCCCTCTCCCTCGCTCTCCCCCTCTCCCTCGCTCTCCCCCTCTCCCTCGCTCTCCCCCTCTCCCTCGCTCTCCCCCTCTCCCTCGCTCTCCCCCTCTCCCTCGCTCTCCCCCTCTCCCTCGCTCTCCCCCTCTCCCTCGCTCTCCCCCTCTCCCTCGCTCTCCCCCTCTCCCTCGCTCTCCCCCTCTACCTCCCTCGCTCTCCCCCTCTACCTCCCTCGCTCTCCCCCTCTACCTCCCTCGCTCTCCCCCTCTACCTCCCTCGCTCTCCCCCTCTACCTCCCTCGCTCTCCCCCTCTACCTCCCTCGCTCTCCCCCTCTACCTCCCTCGCTCTCCCCCTCTACCTCCCTCGCTCTCCCCCTCTACCTCTCTCGCTCTCCCCCTCTCCCTCGCTCGCTCTCCCCCTCTCCCTCTCTCGCTCTCCCCCTCTCCCTCGCTCGCTCTCCCCCTCTCCCTCGCTCGCTCTCCCCCTCTCCCTCGCTCGCTCTCCCCCTCTCCCTCCCTCGCTCTCCCCCTCTCCCTCCCTCGCTCTCCCCCTCTCCCTCCCTCGCTCTCCCCCTCTCCCTCCCTCGCTCTCCCCCTCTCCCTCCCTCGCTCTCCCCCTCTCCCTCCCTCGCTCTCCCCCTCTCCCTCTCCCTCCCCCTCGCTCTCCCCCTCCCCCTCGCTCTCCCCCTCCCCCTCGCTCTCCCCCTCCCCCTCGCTCCCCCCCTCCCCCTCGCTCTCCCGCTCCCCCTCGCTCTCCCGCTCCCCCTCGCTCTCCCCCTCCACCTCGCTCTCCCCCTCCCCCTCGCTCTCCCCCTCCCCCTCGCTCTCCCCCTCCCCCTCGCTCTCCCCCTCCCCCTCCCCCTCCCCCTCGCTCTCCCCCTCCCCCTCGCTCTCCCCCTCCCCCTCGCTCTCCCCCTCCCCCTCGCTCTCCCCCTCTCCCACGGTCTCCCCCTCCCCCTCCCTCTCCCCCTCTCCCTCACTCTCGCTCTCCCCCTCCCCCTCCCTCTCCCCCTCTCCCTCACTCTCGCTCTCCCCCACTCCATCGCTCGCCCCCCCTCTCCCTCGCTCGCCCCCCCTCTCCCTCGCTCGCCCCCCCTCTCCCTCGCTCGCCCCCCTCTCCCTCGCTCGCTCCCCTCTCCCTCGCTCGCTCCCCTCTCCCTCGCTCGCCCCCCTCTCCCTCGCTCGCCCCCCCTCTCCCTCGCTCGCCCCCCTCTCCCTCGGTCGCCCCCCCTCTCCCTCGGTCGCCCCCCCCTCCCTCTGTCGCCCCCCCTCTCCCTCGGTCGGCCCCCCCCCTCTCCCTCGGTCGGCCCCCCCTCTCCCTCGGTCGGCCCCCCTCTCCCTCGGTCGGCCCCCCCCTCTCCCTCGGTCGGCCCCCCCCTCTCCCTCGGTCGGCCCCCCCCTCTCCCTCGGTCGCCCCCCCCTCTGCCTCGGTCGCCCCCCCCCTCTGCCTCGGTCGCCCCACCCCTCTGCCTCGGTCGGCCCCCCCCCTCTGCCTCGGTCGCCCCCCCCTCTGCCTCGGTCGCCCCCCCCCTCTGCCTCGGTCGCCCCCCCCCTCTGCCTCGGTCGCCCCCCCCTCTGCCTCGGTCGCCCCCCCCCCTCTGCCTCGGTCGCCCCCCCCTCTGCCTCGGTCGCCCCCCCTCTGCCTCGGTCGCCCCCCCCCTCTGCCTCGGTCGCCCCCCCCCCTCTGCCTCGGTCGCCCCCCCTCTGCCTCGGTCGCCCCCCCCTCCGCCTCGGTCGCCCCCCCTCCGCCTCGGTCGCCCCCCCCCCTCTGCCTCGGTCGCCCCCCCCTCTGCCTCGGTCGCCCCCCCCCTCTGCCTCGGTCGCCCCCCCCCTCTGCCTCGGTCGCCCCCCCCCTCTGCCTCGGTCGCCCCCCCCCTCTGCCTCGGTCGCCCCCCCCCCCTCTGCCTCGGTCGCCCCCCCCCTCTGCCTCGGTCGCCCCCCCCCTCTCCCTCGGTCGCCCCCCCCCTCTCCCTCGGTCGCCCCCCCCTCTCCCTCGGTCGCCCCCCCCTCGCCCTCGGTCGCCCCCCCCCCTCTCCCTCGGTCGCCCCCCCCTCTCCCTCGGTCGCCCCGCCCCTCTCCCTCGGTCGCCCCGCCCCTCTGCCTCGGTCGCCCCCCCTCTGCCTCGGTCGCCCCCCCCTCTGCCTCGGTCGCCCCCCCCCTCTGCCTCGGTCGCCCCCCCTCTGACTCGGTCGCCCCCCCCTCTGCCTCGGTCGCCCCCCCTCTGCCTCGGTCGCCCCCCCTCTGCCTCGGTCGCCCCCCCTCTGCCTCGGTCGCCCCCCCTCTGCCTCGGTCGCCCCCCCTCTGCCTCGGTCGCCCCCCCTCTGCCTCGGTCGCCCCCCCTCTGCCTCGGTCGCCCCCCCTCTGCCTCGGTCGCCCCCCCCTCTGCCTCGGTCGCCCCCCCCCTCTGCCTCGGTCGCCCCCCCCCCTCTGCCTCGGTCGCCCCCCCCCCTCTGCCTCGGTCGCCCCCCCCCTCTGCCTCGGTCGCCCCCCCCTCTGCCTCGGTCGCCCCCCCCTCGCCCTCGGTCGCCCCCCCCCCTCTCCCTCGGTCGCCCCCTCTCTCCCTCGGTCGCCCCGCCCCTCTCCCTCGGTCGCCCCGCCCCTCTCCCTCGGTCGCCCCGCCCCTCTGCCTCGGTCGCCCCCCCCCTCTGCCTCGGTCGCCCCCCCCTCTGCCTCGGTCGCCCCCCCCTCTGCCTCGGTCGCCCCCCCCTCTGCCTCGGTCGCCCCCCCTCTGACTCGGTCGCCCCCCCTCTGCCTCGGTCGCCCCCCCTCTGCCTCGGTCGCCCCCCCTCTGCCTCGGTCGCCCCCCCTCTGCCTCGGTCGCCCCCCCTCTGCCTCGGTCGCCCCCCCTCTGCCTCGGTCGCCCCCCCTCTGCCTCGGTCGCCCCCCCTCTGCCTCGGTCGCCCCCCCTCTGCCTCGGTCGCCCCCCCTCTGCCTCGGTCGCCCCCCCTCTGCCTCGGTCGCCCCCCCTCTGCCTCGGTCGCCCCCCCTCTGCCTCGGTCGCCCCCCCTCTGCCTCGGTCGCCCCCCCTCTGCCTCGGTCGCCCCCCCTCTGCCTCGGTCGCCCCCCCTCTGCCTCGGTCGCCCCCCCTCTGCCTCGGTCGCCCCCCCTCTGCCTCGGTCGCCCCCCCTCTGCCTCGGTCGCCCCCCCTCTGCCTCGGTCGCCCCCCCTCTGCCTCGGTCGCGCCCCCACTCTCCCCCTCGGTCGCCCCCTCGGTCGCCCCCTCGGTCGCCCCCTCGGTCGCCCCCTCGCTCTCCCCCTCTCTCTCCCCCTCTCTCTCCCCCTCTCTCTCCCCCTCGCTCTCCCCCTCGGTCGCCCCCTCTCTCTCCCCCTCGCTCTCCCCCTCGGTCGCCCCCTCTCTCTCCCCCTCGGTCGCCCCCTCTCTCTCCCCCTCGGTCGGCCCCTCTCTCTCCCCCTCGGTCGGCCCCTCGCTCTCCCCCTCGCTCTCCCCCTCGGTCGCCGCCTCGCTCTCCCCCTCGGTCGCCGCCTCGCTCTCCCCTTCCCCCTCGCTCGCCGCCTCGCTCTCCCCTTCCCCCTCGCTCTCCCCCTCTCCCTCGCTCTCCCCCTCTCCCTCGCTCTCCCCCTCTCCCTCGCCAGCATGACAGTGACTCAAAAAACATGCATGTCTGTAGAGCTTGAGCATTATAAAGCCTCCGTTAAAGTCCTCTCAGGGCATGGTGTTTGTGTGTCAAATTAGGATCAGTGTAGACCAGGGGCTTGAGGAGTTTTTCACATACTATTTCACAAACATTGTTGGCATGTCCATCTTTTGCAAGTGCATCATTAGTGTTGTGACTTGGCGAGACAGCCAAGCCACTACGAGGTAGCCGAAAGGCACGCGTTTAAGCTCACGCAGGATGGCGTGAGGTCTGGAAAATGACAAGGTCTTTATAGTAGCAAAAATAGTACGTAGCTTCTGGAATACTTAACTTTAATCCATAATTGGTGAACATTGGTCTGACGGTACATGCATCACAAGATAAATAGCAGTTGATAATGGTGCCTTGCTAGGTCATAGCAAATGACGTAACTGAAGGCTATGCTAACTATCGTCTCGGCAAATGAGAGCGTAATTTGTCAGTGAACCATTGCTAGCAAAGTCGGCTGTACAACTGGGGCGAGTGCTAGGAAGTTTCTCTAGACCTGCCGTGTGGCGGCGCTCGGTCTGCAATCACTGACAATGGCGACACGCGGATCCGACATATACTAACGGACTGCGGCCGATTTAAAGGCTACCACCTAGCAAGTGTGGTGTCTGGCAGTGACACCACATTCCTCCCCCGCAAATCGGCGTGCGGTTGTGTTATAAGGCTTCCGCCCGCCGTGGGGAGGACCCCATGTTGACGTATGCGACGAGGTGGGGAGCCTAACAACAGGCGAGGCTGTGCCACCCGCACCCTGTCATTCGGTCTGAGGGGAGCTAGGAAACGCCTGAAAACCTAGTCCAGGGTGCACGCCAACATGCGGTGTATGCGCCCGTAAAGAGACACGAGGGGCCGAAGGGTCGACCTCCATCGGGTCGGGGCACCCGACTGGCGAAGACGCCATGTGGTCCGGAACGGGCAAGAAGTCCATGCCGGAGAACAACGGGTCACGGGAAGCGATTGGCGTCGCGTGACCCAGGGAGGCGGCCGGCGGTTGCAGCGATGCGTCCACTGCGGGCGTCGCCGGCGGGAGAACAGGCAGCAGCGGCGGCGCGTCGCCATGGGGCAAAATGGAAGGCAGCGTCGGTAACACCTGGGGATGAGGCGAGCCAGTAGATGGGTCCCCAGGGCACTGACCGGACGGCACCGTCGCTGAAATCAGACGGGGAGCGGCAGAACCCGTGCGACGACAGAGGCGCAGCTGATTGAGATGCCAACGCACCTCACCAGAGGCCCCCAAAACCAGATACATAGCGCGCCCGAGGCAGCGAAGAATGCGCCCTGCGAGCCAACGCCGTGAACCTCGATAGTTGTGATAGTATACAACGTCACCTGGGGCAAAAGCAGGTGTCTGCCGCTGCACAGGAACCTGATGCGGCGGATGTAGCAAAGACATCAAGGTGCGATGAGGGCGACCGTCCAACAACTCAGCCGGCGAGCGACCATCTCGTGGCTGAGAGCCATACGTGGACAAAAAGAGCAATAACGCGTCCTCCCAAGAATGAGACTCTTTCAACTTCAACATCTGTGACTTAGAATGAGACTCTTTCAACTTCAACATCTGTGACTTGAAAGTCCTGACCAAACGTTCAGTGGCACTGTTTGACTGTGGCGAAAACGGTGCGGATGTCAGATGTTGAATACCATTGGCCTTGCAGAATGACTGAAATTCTGCGGACATGAATTGTGGGCCATTGTCGGAAACAATAGTCTGTGGAAGACCTTCAATGCAGAAGATAGCGGATAACGCTTGGATGGTGGCAGATGACGTCGTGGAAGACATCCAGTCAACAAAAGGAAAATTACTGAATGAATCTACCACAACCAACCATTGAGCATTCCAGAAGGAACCAGCAAAATCGATGTGTAAGCGTTGCCAAGGGGTAGTGGCTTTCGGCCATGCAAAGAAATTCCGTGGCGGTGCGGATTGTTGTTCGGCACACGCCATGCAAGAAGAGCACAGTCTGGTTCACTGATAGGACCTGATTGACTATAGACAAGTTAAACAACTGAAATAAATCAAAACCAAACAAGTTCACTGCAGCAGAAGAACGAAGGACGTACAATGACACAAGTTTTGTTTGTCTCTTGTATGTTGCAAGCAGGCTGCACTGTTCCGTGCAGCGCGCCCGGGGGGCCGGTTACCCTGACACACGGCTGGCGAAGTTTCAAACGATTCCTGAGCAAAGTCAAGTGTGTCCTGCCGATCCAATATGTCTATCACTTGTTGAAGGGAGGGATTGACTAGTTTCAAAATCTGTTCCCTTATACGAACATCAGAAACGTTCTGTGCAATTGCATCACGTACCATAGTATCTGAATAAGGGAGTCCACATTCACACTCAAAAGCATAATCCCTAGTAAGACCTTGCAAGGTTGCAACCCACTCCCGATTAGTCTGACCGGCCGTACGTTTTGTACGAAAGAATGTATACCGTTTGGCAACTACATTGACTGATTCTTTGAAATAAGCATCTAATGCAGACAAATTTCTTCGTAGGACAGAGTTGCTACGTCACGTCGGGGAAACAATTTCACTATCACACGGTACGTCTGGACGCCTACGGCGGAAAGGAGAAAAGGCTGCCGCTCATTACCTTGAATTCTGTAGGCGGCGAGATGGAATCCAAATTGGCGTGACCACTCCGTCCAGCTTTACAGTGCAGCATCAAAAGGACGAAAAGGTGGTGCAACTGCGAGTTGTGGCTGCGGTAGCGGTGGAGCGGCGGCTGCCGCATCGTTTTGCATTGCACGTTGACCCTGGACGAGCTGTCCGAGGGCAGCCAATAAGGCCTGCGTCTGCTGATTCTGCAAGCAATAAAATTCGGACAGTACATCCAGAGATTGTGGCGAAGCCATGACACAAGTAAATCAATATAGGTACGAACGCAGAATTCTCGTCGCCAAATTGTTGTGACTTGGCGAGACAGCCAAGCCACTACGAGGTAGCCGAAAGGCACGCGTTTAAGCTCACGCAGGATGGCGTGAGGTCTGGAAAATGACAAGGTCTTTATAGTAGCAAAAATAGTACGTAGCTTCTGGAATACTTAACTTTAATCCATAATTGGTGAACATTGGTCTGACGGTACATGCATCACAAGATAAATAGCAGTTGATAATGGCGCCTTGCTAGGTCGTAGCAAATCACGTAGCTGAAGGCTATGCTAACAATCGTCTCGGCAAATGAGAGCGTAATTTGTCAGTGAACCATCGCTAGCAAAGTTGGCTGTACAACTGGGGCGAGTGCTAGGAAGTCTCTCTAGACCTGCCGTGTGGCGGCGCTCAGTCTGCAATCACTGACAGTGGCGACACGCGGGTCCGACGTATACTAACGGACCGCAGCCGATTTAAAGGCTACCACCTAGCAAGTGTGGTGTCTGGCGGTGACACCACACCTAGATTTACATAGTGTAAGACACATAAACACCATTGATGCTGGCATAGGTATTGGAGATGTGCAGTCTCAATTTTTGCATTCATGTCTACCAGAAATTGTTGCAATAATTAGTGCCAATTAAATAGGCAGTTGCAATAACAGTGTGAAGTGTAAGGTGGAACGCATAGGATTCCACTGTGGTCACCTTCCTTGGACTGCTCTCACCAGACAGTGGGTCAACATGCAAGTGGCCGGAATGGTACCTATCTTCTCTGTGGGGAAATATGAGAGGGTAACACATATAATCAGTGCAATTCAGGTATGCAAGTAACCCCTGCATTGCATCTGTGTAGAATGATGTCCCTGATGGTAGTTGTTTATCTGACTGTATAACTAATTTGTACCTCTCACTTGGAATATGTTCTAAGGCAGTTTTAAATTATACAATTAGTCTGTTGTTTGTGTGCAGCATTTTCTGTAATGTACACACAATCTCACACTGTGAGCCAGGGATACATTTGCATTATCTGTCTGCCTCGAGGACATCATTACCTAGGAAATACAGTTATAGGTATGTGGGTGCATTGCCTTCGTGTGTGAACACTAACCCTACCCCTTTATGCCCCTGGATCTTTAATACGGTGCCTACTGTGGTATGTGTGCACATGATGCTGTTGTACCAAACGTGTCATCTGGAACACTGTGTTATATTTTTGTGCATGCTGTATGAAATGTCTCAACTTCAATGTGTCCTTTGTGTTGATGCATGAAATTCAGCTGGTGGTGGACCAGGGTGTGGCAGTTTAACTTGCTAACTCATACAAAAGCATGTCAGGTAGTATGGCAGGAAACTGTTTTGTGCTGCAATGTGAGCGTAATGCTAACATTTCACCCACACAAACAATTAGTATCTCTGCAATGATAGGGCAGCATGGAGAGGTGTGGATGTTCCTCTGCCTGACGACCCCCCAGGGGGCTCATGTTTCTTTCGTAGGTTCGTGCGTGGTGCACACAGGCCCCGTGCTATTGCGGTCCATTTTCCCTTCCTGGGTTGCATTTCCTTCCCCTCTTCCCCCTCTCTTCGTCCTCACTCCTTTCCCTCTACCCCTTCCTCCCACCTGTCTCGATGTTCTTGCTGACATCGACCTGGCTATCTACCTTGATTATTGTATTCTTTCCAGTTTTTGTTCCACTTGCCTTTTCCTTCCTTTTTGTCATTTTTGACCCCTCTGTGGTGTTGAACCCCCACTTCTAAATTTTCTCTCCATAGTGTGACCTATTTGGGGAATAACACCCTCCCTAGTTCATATGGTGTGGATACCTCTCCCCTCCTTCTCTTCTTCCTTTCCTGCTGGAGCCTCCCACCACCCCGCTAGTTCAACAGCATGTGTAGCCAGTCCATGTGGTGGGGCTGTTATGTACCCATCTGGCTGAAACCCCCGACAACACACCAATCACACTTCTGATGCCTGAGTTGTCTCACCATGTATGTCTAGGAGTTGCTTGTCATTCTGCAACAATGGAACTCCCGGCAATGGCTTGCATTCCAGACAACCCTTGCTGTGGCTTGATGGTGCCCATGGGGGGAGCCCCTGATCGGAGTGAGTGGTATCATGGCATATGCTTTGTGTATTAAGCTCCAAAAAGTGGCCGTTCTTTTATGGCTGTCTCTTTAGTTGGTAGTGGATCATTTACTGCTGCTTCTTATAACCCTGTGGCCCTCCTTTCCCTGGCTATACTCTGAGAGGAAGGCCTCGCTTGCCAGCTACCTGGTCTGCACTAGGATTGTCGGGGACACTTTCACCATCACCAAGCCGTTATTTTTGCTGAAAATATCAAAGACAAGTTTGGCAAAGTGGAATCCTTCGGTAGAATACAGTCGGCTTCACTGTTGATCAAAACTTCTGCTGTCCAATGTGCAGCCTCCATGCTTGTGAGCATCTTGGCGACATCCTGGTGTCCATTACTCCTAACCAGTCCTTGAATATGGTCCAGGGAGTCATTTTTCATAGGGATCTTATCCTTCAAACTGATGAGAAACTCCGTGCCAATCTGGAACAACAGGGTGCTCATTTTGTTTGGCATTTTCAGAAAGGTCATAAGGACAATTGTGTTGATACCTGCACTTTTATTTTGGCATTTGAGGGAGACAGTCTCAGAAAAGGTCAAGGTTATGATTATCAATGTGATGTGAAGCCATACATCCCACCACCCACAGTGTGTTTTCAGTGCTTACATTTTGGGCACATTTTTTCCTGTCGTATGGCAGACCATATATGCTGTGAATGTGGATACCCACTCCATGAGGGGAGCCCCTGTGTTCTGCCGCCCATATGTTTTAATTATCACAACCATCACTCTCCATGCTCGCCAGGTTGCCTAGTTTATAAGAAGAAACAGAAGACACAGGAGTATAAGTCCATTGATTGTTTATCCTACACTGAGGCCCTTCACCCTGTGTTGATGACATCTAATCTAACTCTGCTCTGTTATGCCATTTCTCCCTCCTCTTTACATCAGTCCCACCCCCTCCCCTCTCCCCCACCTGTGCATTTCTCATGACCTTCTCTCTGGGTGACAATCCCCCAACCCACCCAAAGAAGTGTCTCCCTTCTTTGGCAACCCTGTGGTGGGGCTTCCTCCTGGGACCACTCCCTCTGGTGTCTTCCAGGCTGGAGGCCTGCTGCTGCAACTTGGCCACAGAACCCACATCCGTGCGTCCTCAGGACGAGGCCCACCTGTGTCCCCACAGGTACCATCTCCGTCCTCGCTACCTGAGCCTGACCTCTTACTTATGGACATCACCCCATCCTTCTTGATGACAGATGCGACCCAAAAGTGTCATTGGATCCAGCTCATTTGCCTTCCATTTGGATACCCGTTCCATGCTTATTCAATCCCTGGAGTTGCAATCCCTCATTTCCTTTTACTCAACAGCTTGTGTCATTTGCCAGGAATCTCATTTTATTGATTCTCGCTCACCAAACGTCCGCAGGCTCCAAGCTTTCTGCCAGAATTGAGTTGGTCCTTTGAGGTCATCCAGTGGTATTTGCATGTTGGCCCATATGGATGTTGTTAGTACATGGAACCCCCCCCCCCCTTTGGTACTACCGTATTTACTTGAATCCAAGCCGCACTTTTTTTCTGGTTTTTGTAATCCAAAAAACCGCCTGCGGCTTAGAATCGAGTGCAAAGTAAGCGGAATTTATGACATATGTTGGTAGGTGCCGCCACAACTAACTTCTGCCGTTCAATATATGTAGCGCTACACAGGCATGCTTTGCAGGCACAAAGATAAATACTGGCGCCAAAACCTCTGCATCAGTAAATAAGTTTTAAAAAAAAGGTGTAAGACGAGCTTTTTTCTCCGCCCCAAATTTCGACCACTGCATTTTCATACATTATCCAACGAAGTAAATACAAATTCCGTATTGTTCATCCTCGAATGTAGCAGCTTTTCAATGTACTATGAAAATCTGACTGGCAGGACTGTTTGCGATGTTTGTTAATATGGCCAATTCTATGTTCTGAATTTTTTCCTACCTGTAAGAAGAGATGGTTGCTAATGGGAACTTGTATGAATTGTGAATCACATGCAGTATTCTCTTCAGCGTAAGAATAATGTGAATATAAACATTTTGCCATGTATTCTTTCATGTTTGCTGCTATCTCATTTAAATCCTGTCTGCCTAATAAACTACGGACCTAGAGTGAGACAACAGCAAACGCGGGAGTAGACACATATCATGTCATGTTTATATTCGTATTATTCTTATGCCTAATAGTGATACAGTCAGAAATGAAGCACAGCAATTGACTAGATTTTTACATCTAAGATGACTCTAATTTCTGTGCAAAAAGTAATGTACTAAAGAGGCGTCTGAAAAGATTTTCAAATGGAGAAAAATTTTCGCTAAACTCTCTTTCAGAACATCTTCTATCATACGCAGTTTATTATTTGGTTCTTGTTGATCATTATCAAAGAAACCAGCAGTGTAAATAACAACAAATAGCAGTCTCTTGACATTGTTTCGCAACTGAGACAATTCCTCCCTTTTTTTTTTTTATTGTAAGTGGTGGTAGCACGCACAAAAGCAAACCATGCCGCGACCGGCGACAGGTCATAAACACTCATCATCAGAATGTGACAAACAATGCATGACACAGTACAGTAATGCATTTTCAGATAGTGACGTAAACACCTATAACAAAGAGAACGACACTTATCAGATCAAAAAAAAAAAAAAAAAAAAAAAAAAAGGCAATCAATTCAAACCAGACGAAGAACGTGAAAAACGAACGGTACCCGTATAAATACGGACAGAGCGCCTGACGCATAGCAGTGACTACCTGGTAAAGCTTAACTGCTAAGCTTACGGCTCGAACCAAACTACTGTAGCTGTATCGTCATTCATTCGACCTAAATTGTGTCTCGTATTACAATGGACCAACTTTGTTTCGATTTGGAGGTGTGGCCTAAAACTTTTCTCTCCCCTTGAATTTCGAGTCTCAAATTTCAGGTGCGGCTTAGATTCAGAAATTTTTTTTTTTCCTTTATTTCGAGTCTCATTTTTCAGGTGCGGCGTAGATTCGAGTGCGGCTTAGATTCGAGTAAATACGGTACATTGAAAGCAGTTGCCATCTGACTCCATTAGGATTTCATGGTCACTGTTTGCAATCTCTATCTCCCTCCTGAAATCCACTGCCCAAACTCTCCCAGCAACCCCTCCCTCCCTTCCTCCTCCTTGGGGATTTTAATACCCATCACCCTTTGTGAGACAGTGCTTTTTCGTGTAGTCGGGGACTCCTCATTGACCAATTTCTTGTGGACCACGACCTGTGCGTTCTTAATGATCATTCCCCAACTCTTTTTAGAGCTGCCTATGGCATTTTATCTGCCATTGATCTTTCACTAACTACCTGTCCCCTTCTTCCTTCCATAAACTGGTGGTTACCACACGATGACCTCTGTGATAGTGACCAATTCCCATTGATTCTGTTGTTCGGTCCCTGCCTCGTGATTGCTAAGTTATCCTGCTGGGCTTTCCATCTAGCTGATTGGCCTCTATGTACCTCCCAGATCCTGTTTACACCTTTTTTGTCAGTATTGAGGAAGTCATTCATCACATATCCGATTACATAATTTGCACTGACAGTATTTCTGTTCCCCACTCGACAGGCCCTGTTCATCACCATCCAGTTCAGTGGTGGAACATGGCCATTGCTACTGTCACTCGTGATCATTGTCGCACCTTGCAACATCTTAAGCAGCACCTATCCTCTGCCAGTCTTATTACCTTTAAATGTCTTCATGCCAAAGCCCATTACTTAATCAAACAGACCAAGTGGGTGTGTTGGGAACACTTTGTCTCCTCCCTAGGTTCTTCTGTCCCTTTTGTCACAGATGTGGATTACACTCCACATCCTCTGGGGTTATCTGAGGTCATCAACAACAGTTTTCTATTCCTGACCTTGCCCTTCCAGGCGGCCTTTAAAAAGATCCATCTCATGGAACGTCTCATGACCCATTTTGTGACAACATTGGCAGCAGCCTCGTATCCAGCCTCCTTTCTGGAAACAGCATGCTGAAGTTTCCCACTTGCATTTTACCCCTTGTCATGTAGATCCTACAATTAACCTTTTACTGGATGGGAACACCTTCTAGCCCTCTCTTCTTCACATGTTTCGCCCACTGGCCCTGAGTCCATCCATAACCAATTCCTTCAACATCTAAGTCCTCCACGATGACAGTATCTCCTCAAGGTGTTTAACCATATTTGGCTCCAAGGCATTTTCCCCTCTCAGTGCAGAGACAGTATTGTGGTTCCTGTCCTGAAGCATGGCAAGTATCTGTTGTCCCTTGATAGTTACCAGCTCATCAGCCTGACCTATAACCCCTGCAGGATACTTGAAGAGATGGTGGCCCATTGGCTCAGATGGATCCTCGAATCTTGGGACCTTTTATCTTTTTACCTGTCTGGCTGTCAGGAGGGACGGTTTCTGATCAGTCATCAGCTTCAGTGCCAAAGAACTCACCTTCGCTCCACATTTCATCAACCGCCACGCCACACTGTCTTAGCACGAGGAGAGGGAAGAAGGGAAAACTGCAAATGCACTGCATTTCAATGGCAGTGCAGTTGCACTGCATACTACATGGTTTTATATTTCAGTGTTCTCAACAAAGTAGGTCACAAAAGAAACAAATTTTTGGTATTATTTAATTATTTTTTGCATACTAAAGACATAATGTAATTTTTATCTGGTACAAACTGTCTGCTTACAGACAGTTGTAGATAATTTCACAGAGTTTTGCACACAAGTTGTCACATTATCGTGACTTACTTACTTATGTGATCGAAAAATGTCTTTCACACAAATAAGTCAGTCAAACGATTGTAGCACTAGTGCAGTCTCATTGTGGAGACATGGATACTCTACCTTAAAGAAATCGAAGTAGATGTCCAGGATAGTTAACATGAAAAGATTAGTCATTACAACTTGAATTACCTTGCAGGTCAGTCAGTTACATCTGCACATGCACAGTGGCACTTACAAATAAAACGCATATGGTCTTGTAAACAACTTGGAAACAAATGTGCGATTGACAGTGTCCTCGAAATATTTATAAAGCTATCCTTGTAGTTCTTTACAGGCCACAATGAATTCTTCAAACCTCACGTTTTCTTTAATGCCTGTAAGCTTAGGGAACTGGACTGTCTTTGTCAGAATGGGTCACTTCTATAACATGCATTGCTTTTTAAATGCAGCCCCATCAAATCAGAAAGAAGTTTGCCTCACAGTGTCTTACTGTGAGCTGTGTGCAGTCAAGGCCACTTAAAACAGGAAGTTTGTAATTCAGTCCAGATGATCTAATTTTCTTTCCTCTACTCCTCTTTCCTTCATAAATTCAACAACAGCGAGTTTTAAATTGAAAAATTGTTCCAGGCATATTCCTTCACTTAACCAACATACTTTGCAGTAATATATGATATCTACATACTCTTCATTCTGTTCCATTGAAAACTGTTGCATCTGACAATGGAATAATGTATGGACTTCAGAAATTTTACTATTCATACCACCAGTTTCTTCATGTTCTCCAGCTCTGCAAATTTAGCACAAAATGCTTTTTGGTGTACAGAGCAATGAATCCTGTCTGTCAGTCATTGTAATATCTGTTCTTTCATTGTCAACTAAATCTTTAAATTATTTCTGCATAGTTTTGTAATATCATTTCATAGCAGTTACGCCATATCTGTCACTTATGGAAATTGAGAATTCTCATCCCTCTCTTCTCTCGTTCCCATTAATTTTAAAAGATTGCGAAGGTAGATCATTAGACTGCCTCTTTTTGCGCAAACAGCCACTGGACCTGTGATTGTCCTTCATACCACAAACAAATAACGAAGGCTAAACAGTACCGACAGCAAGATTCTGCCAAACTCAGACAATTGTACAGAGCAAAAAATGCCACACAGCAACACTAAATGAAATGTTGCACTGTTCCCTGTACTTCCGAGAAGGACCAAGCAAAGCTGAGAGGCAGGCTGGGCTTGAGACCTGCATGCATCCCACCACACACTGCAAGTGTGAAGTTCAGCCCGGCGTGACTGACCCTAATCTGTCATTTCGAAGTCTACTTCTACATCTACAGCTATACTATGCAAACCACTGTGGAGTGGTGTTTCCCATTGTACTATGTGATAGTGCTTCTTCGTATGTCACTTATGTACAGAGCAGGGGAAGAATGACTGCTTAAATGCTCCCATGTATCTTCTTCATACCATCATTCTTAATATCTTAGTTTGAATGATATACATTCACCACAATTATTATATAAACATATACGTGTTATATAGTTGTGTTTTATTCATTTTTCTGCATCCTCACTGCTGAACTGTCTTTAATTCACTACAAGACATTGTTTTATATTTCAGATAAAAGATTCAACTGCCACTAAAGATGTTGGTGAGACGAGAATGACACCATCTCTTTCTCTGCCACCATCTCCATCCAGTCGTTCATCATTCTTAGCGTGAGTATTGGGGATGTCCTTTCATATATTAACTGTAATTCAGTACTCTACTTCATATCTCTCACCTTTCTGAGAGCACTGCTCAGGCCATGCAAGAGCACAGTGATGTTAGGGGCTTCTTACATGTTCCAGCTGTCATTGTAAGTCATTTGAGCATATACAATGGTTCCATTGTTAACTGTTTTCCAGAATTACAAATCTATCACTATGATACAAACACCAGTCCATAGATGATTGGTAAGACTGAAAAAATGCTGATAACTGAAAAATACTGCTCACCCACCTGTAAAATGGTTTACAGTGGAGAATTCTCACAGTGTACCCAAAGACTGAAGTGATCTCATAGTTATTCAGTTGAGTTAAGATCTAGGAAATTTGAGGACCAAGGAATTCATGATCATCCTGTTCCATCTGTTTTCAGACACTTGTAGCCAATAAGCGAGACACATATCATACTGAAATATCTCGTTTTTGCTGGGGAAGACAATTGGATATCAGGGAATATGATCTCTTAGGATGAAAATCAAACAATGGAAAATCCAGGATGGAATGTAACAATATTATGAAAAGGAAAGTTGCTACTCGCCATGTAGCAGAGATACTGAGTCGCAGATAGGCACAACAAAAAGACTGTCACAAATAAAACTTTCAGCCATTAACGCGTTCATCAACAATAGACAACAAACACACACACACACACACACACACACACACACACACACACACACACACGACTGCAGTCTCAGGCAGCTGAAACCACACTGCGAGCAGCAGCACCAGTGCCTGATGGGAGTGACGACCGGGTGTGGGTAAGGAGGAGGCTGAGACAGCGAGGGGGAGAGATAGTATGGTGGGAGAGGCAGACAGTGAAGTGCTGCAGGTTAGACGGAGGGCAGGGGTGTCGGAAAAGGAGAGAAATAAAAAGACTGGGTGTGATGGCTGTGTAGTGCTGGAATGGGAACAGGAAAGAGACTGGATGAGTGAGGACAATGACTAATGAAAGTTGAGGCCAGAAGGATTATGGGAACGTAGGATGTATTGCAGGGAAAGTTCCTACCTGTGCAATTCAGAAAAGCTGGTGTTGGTGGGAAGGATCCATATGGCAAAGGTTGTGAAGCAGTCGTTGCAATGAAGGATGTCATGTTTGGCAGAGTGTTCAGCGACAGGGTGGTCCACTTGTTTCTTGGCCACAGTTTGTCGGTGGCCATACATGCAGGCAGACAGTTTGTTGGTTATCATAGCCACATAGAATGCAGCACAGTGGTTGAAGCTCAGCTTGTAGATCACATGACTGGTTTCACAGGTAGCCTTGCCTTTGATGGGATAGGTAATGTTAGTGACTGGACTGGAGTAGGTGGTGGTGGGAAAGATGTATGGGACAGGTCTTGCATCTAGGTCTATTACAGTGGTATGAGCCATGAGGTAAGGGGCTGGGAGCAGAGGTTGTATAAGAATAGACAAGAATATTGTGTAGGTTCGGTGAACGATGGAATACCACTGTGGGAGGGGTGAGAAGGATAGTGGACAGGACATTTCTCATTTCCGGGCATGACAAGAGGTAGTGGAAACCCTGGTGGAGAATGTTATTCAGTTGCTCCAGTCTTGGGTGGTACTGAGTTACAAGGGGGATGCTCCTCTATAGCTGGACAGTGGGAGACTAGAAAGATATGGCACGGGAGATTTGTTTTTGTACAAGGTTGGGAGGATTATTATGGTCTGTGAAGGCTTCAGTGATACTCTTGGTGTATTTCGAGAGGGACCGCTTATCACTGCAGATGCAGTGACCACGGGTGGCTAGACTATATGGAATGGGTAGCAGCTGTCGAAGTGACGGTATTGCTGGTGGTTAGTAGGTTTGATATGGACAGTGGTACTGATGTAGCCATCTTTGAGGTGGAGGTTATCATCTAGGAAGGTGGCTTCTTGGGCTTAGTAGGGCCAGGTGAAGCAAATGGGAGAGAAGTTGTTGAGGTTCTGGAGGAATGTGGATAGGGTATCCTCAACCTCGATCCAAATCACAAAGATGTCATTAATGAAGGTGATGGGTTTAGGATTCTGGGTTTTTAGGAAGGATTCCTCTAGGTGGCCCATGAATATATTAGTGTAGGATGGTGCCATGCGGGTGCCCATAGCCATACCTCAGATTTGTTTGTAGGTAATGCCTTCAAAGAAGAAGTAATTGTGGGTGAGGACATAGTTGGTCTTGACGACTGGGAAAGAAGTCGTTGATTTGGAATCAGTCAGGTGGTAGGAAAGATAGTGTTCAATAGTGATAAGGACATGGGCATTAGGAATGTTGGTGGAAAGGGAATAGTGACTATCAGGGCATCGTGTGGTAAAAGGACAGGAACTGTGGAGAGTCAGTGGAGGAAATGGTTGGTATCTTTTATATAGGAGGGTAGGTTCCGAGTAATAGGTTGAAGGTGTTGGTCTACAAGAGCAGAGATTCTCTCTGTGGGGACACAGTAAATGGCCACACTGGGGTGTCCTGGGTGGTTAGGTTTATGGACTTTAGGAAACATGTAGAAGGTAAGAGTGCGGGGAGTGGTACAAGTGAGTAGCAAGATGGACTCCAGGGAGATGTCCTGGGATGGGCCTAAGGATTTGAGTCGTCACTTGAGATCCTGCTGGATTTCTGGAATGGGATCACTGTGGCAAGGTTTGTAGGTGGAAGTATCTGACAGCTGGTGGAGTCCTTCTGCCAGGTAATCCTTGCATTTCAAAACAACAGTGATGGAGCCTTTGTCCACAGGTGGGTATTAGAAATGAAATTTTTGTAGATGACACTGCACCATGTCACCGGGCCACAACTGTTTGTGGTTGGTTTGAAGAACATTTTGGACAATTCAAATGAATGATGTGGCCACCCAGGTTGCTCAACATCAGTCCCATTGAACATTTATGGGACATGATTGAGAGGTCAGTTCATGCACAAAATCCTGCACCAGCCATGCTTTCACAATTATGGATGGCTATAGAGGCAGCGTGGCTCACTTTTTCTGCAGGGGACTTCCAGCACATTTTTGAGTCCATAGCACATAGAGTTGTTGCACTATTCTGGACAAAAAGGAAGTCCAACATTATATTATAAGGTATCCCATACTTTTGTCACTTCAGTGTAATTCACATGGATGCCAATATAATTCATATGCTTTGAAGCCTCAGGTGAAACACAGTTTGATGAACTGTTGCTAGAGGCGTTTGCTTGGTTGCCCATATAGTTGATGGTAAGCTGTTCTGGTGTGGCATACACGCTCACCTTTGTACATCATCACAGCTTAGGCATTAATGGCCAGATGGACCTTAAATAGTTTTCGCCACAGACTGATACTGAAGCCATTTGTGCATTTGTGGTTTCATTACATGCATGCAAACAGTTCAGAAACTTCAGTTTCAGAAAGAAAAAGCAGTAGCTATAAATCAGTTTTGATTCACTAAGGCCCTGTATTCTGTAGGTCTGAAATATAATGACACTGATATTCCTCAATGAGTCTTTCACTCTTTGGCTGAGTACATGTCATAATGGAACATAATAACAGATTAAAATTATGTTTTATACTTTCTCCTACAGGTGCTAGTCTATGAAAATATACACAAACCATTAAAATTGCCTGGGTAACTCATGGCTGCTCAAAAGCAAAGTTATGTGTTTGAGTATCAGTTTGACATGTAGTTTTAATCTGTCTGAAAATTTCAATTCCCAGATTGTTTACCATGTTGTAACACCTTTGGAATATAGGACTGTCCAAATAGTAAATTAGTAAAACAGTTTTTGGGAGAAGATTTGTGTTAATGTAATATGTTAGTATGACCAACATGGAATATATGCCAGTAAAGGTGAGATAATTTTATTTATGTGTCTGTGATTTTAGTCCAGAAAATAGATATTCCAAATTTGTGTGTGAGATGCAAAATTATTGCAGGGTGGGTTAGGGAAACATAATATGATATTTATGTTTGACATAGTGTCAGGTGTTGGAGGTATTCTGAAGGTTATATTATTATTGAAGAATCAAAGTTGCCATGATAGCTAGTAATTCTTTTTATTCCTGTTACTGGCTTTGACTGCTCTACACAGCCGTCATTGAATCCGATGATGACAACATAGATCTATCGAAACCGGTAATATAATAAAAAGAATTACTAGCGATCTTGGCAAACTTGATTCTTCAAGAATAATATAATGTGATATGTCAAAGTTTAGAAGTTTTGCTTGTTAATTGGTTTGATGTGAACCAAATTTTAGATGTGACCCTCAACAAGACTAAGGTTAACAATGAGGAAGGTGGCTTGTGACCTGGAGAAGGATCAGTTGACCTGGCAAGTGAAGTAGTATGAGGGTTGATTCAAACGTAAGGTTCCCTTATTTTTTAGAAATAGAAATAAATGTTTATTTTTATTGATTTACATCATTCTAATGCATAAACATTGATATATTTTTCTATGTAATTTCCATTTCCATTCAAGCATTTTTGGAGATGGTGCCAGTTGTATCACCATGTCACAGAACTCCCCTGCCAACCCATTCAGGAAGCACATAAACTCTTGCATGACTTCATCGTCCACCCGAAAGCAGAGTCCACCAAGTGTTCCTTCTATTTTGGTAACAACTGGTAATCACTCGGGCCTAGGTCCAGCCTTCAGGTGGGGTGGAGAATTACAGTCCAATGAAATCCTTTGGTCCTGGGTTTCACGACAGGCTTGGGGTTAAGTGTTATCTTGAAGCAGCATCACCCCTTTGCTGAAGCAGTATCACTCCTTTGCCCAGTTTCCTCTCTGGCAGTTCTGGATCACCCGTCTGAATTTCTTTAGCATGTAGCAATACCTGTCTAAGTTTATTGTCATTCCAAGAGGCATAAATTCGGTCAGCAACATACTTTGTGGATCCAGAATACAATCATCATCACTTTGCCAGTAGACTCTGTTTGTTTAAACTTTTTTGGCATAGGCAAAGATGAATGTCCCCATCTTGATGATTGTTGTTTTGTTTCAGGTATGAAATGAAACACACATTTCATTGTCCATGAAGATTGAGTCCAACACTATCTCCCTCTTATCACTACGTTGTTGAAGAAATTGATGGGCACAGTTGACACGTTGCTACTTGTCATCTTCTGTAAGCATTTGTGAGGCCCACCATGCACACACCTTCTGATATGCCATTTTTTCCGACAACATTCTCTCACTGAGCTGACAGCAATCTCAGAAACCTGGAGACCTAGTTCATGGATGGTAATCTTCACTTTTCGACCAGTAGTCTCATGACCTTTTTGACAGTCTCATATGAAATGGACAGTCTTCCACTTGGTCTTCATTGTGAATGTCCATGCAACCAGCAGTGAACTCCCTACACCATTTGTGCACATGTTGAATGACCATACACTTTCACCATAAACTTTATGCAATTGACGATGAATGTCTATAGGTGGAACCCCTTTCGCATTTAAAAACCAAATAACTGCACAGATTTTACAACTGATGGCAGCGGCGATCAGGACTTCCATCACAGGCAGCTCCTAGGCAAACACTGAACGGTGGAGAAAAGGAGGAAAGGTTGGGATCAAGAGTGGGTGAGCTGCTGCACATCACAGTGTTGCCAGATTTTGCGTAACACCTCTCCCTGCAGGTTTACTGCTTTGGCAACCTTACTTTTGAATCAACCCTTATATTTCTTCACCATGATGTAAGATCATGGGAAGATTAGCCACCCATTTATAGGGGTACACATAGTTTGACATGGATTCCAAACCATGGTTTCAGAGTTTTTCATATCAACAAATTCTGTCAGCAGTGAAAAAAGTAATAAGTGACAGATAAAAACCCTAGGACTAATTGGAGTTTGAACCTGATACCTGTAGATCCATAGTCTGGCACTTAACAATTGAACCACCAAGCCACTTTTAGAAGTTATGAGTACAAATTAAATTAGCTCATGTGACAGTGAAAGATTTATTGATTTACTATAACAAAGAAAACAATCAATTTTTGGCAATATAATGTAACTGGATGGATAAAAAGTCTATTCACCAAACAGCAGCAGAGCACACACATAAGATAAAGTTATAATTAGTTAAGCTTTTGGAGCCTGTGCTGAAAGGGAAGGAAGAGGAATGAAGGAAAAGAACTGGAGAGGTCTAGGAAAAGGGATAGATTTTGCAAAAGTCACCCAAAACTGCTGATCAGGAGAGACTAACCTTCTCATCCTGTCCATAAGTCTCCCCTAACCTGCAGCTCTGGGTGACTTTTCCAAGATCTAGTCCTTTTCCTAAATCTCTCTGTCCCTTTTCCTAGAGCTCTCTAGCCCTTTTCCGTTATCCTTATACCTTCCCCTTCAAACCCTGTGCCTGAAGGAGGAGCCACTGGCTCCAAAAGCTTGCCTGGTTATAACATTCTTTTATGTGTGTGTTCTGCCACCACTTGGTGAGTAGATATTTTATCTATTGTATCATTATCTTTATCCTGATGTTAATGTCCACTTAATGTGTGCTACTTCCATAGAAGAAAACGTGATTGTTAAAGCTTGAAGTTCAATGATCATTTGCAAATATACCTACAACTAATATCAAACAATGGATAATCCAAGATGGACTAATGACAATATTATGGAAAAGAGATTGCTACTCACACATGGTGTAGATGTTGAGTCACAGACAGGCACAATGAAAAGACTGCTAAATGAGTAACCTATTGGCCAAAAGGCCTTCTTCTGTATTAGACAGCATACACACATACATTCATGCAAATACAACACACATACACATGACCACTGTCTCTGGCTGCCGAGATCAGACTGCGAGCAACAGTGCATGATGGGAGAAGAAATCCAGGTGGTAGGGGTAAGGAGGAGGCTGGGTTGGGGAGGGGGTGGTTAGCAGGGTGGGATTGGGGGATGGTAAAATGCTGCCTTTGAGAGCATATAGTGTGGTACCTCGTCCTATATGCTTCCTGAAACAGCACTTTAATGTCCTCCACCCCACCCTACATGCTGTCCCTGGTATCTTGTCCCTATATGTTCCCACAAACAAACACTTTACCATCTCCAGCCCTACCTTGCTATCCCTCCCCCTCCCCGCCCCAGCCTTCTCCTTACCCCCACCACTGTGGACTTAAATGCGAGATGCTTATAACACTTTCCACAACGAAACTTTGTCTCGAAACCTGACAGAAAATCCAAAAATATTCTGGTCGTATGTTAAGTATGTTAGCGGGCAAGAAACAATCAATGCCTTCTCTGCGCGATAGCAATGGAGATACTATCAAAGACAGTGCTGCCAAAGCAGAGTTACTAAACACAGCCTTCTGCAATGCCTTCACAAAAGAAGACGAAACAAATATTCCAGAATTTGAATCAAGAACAGCTGCCAACATGAGTAATGTAGAAGTAAATATCCTCGGAGTAGTGAAGCAACTTAAATCACTTAAGCAAGTCTTCTGATCCAGACTGTATACAGATTAGGTTCCTTTCCGAGAATGCTGATGCACATTATCTCCATACTTAACAATCATATACAACAGTTTGCTCGACGAAATATCCTTGCCCAAAGACTGGAAAGTTGCATAGGTCACACCAATATTCAAGAAAGGTGATAGGAGTAATCCACTTAATTATAGGCCCATATCGTTAATGTCGATATGCAGCAGGATTTTGGAACATATGATGTGTTTGAACATTATGAATTACCTCTAAGTAAACGGTCTATTGACACACAGTCAACATGGGTTTAGAAAATGTTGTTCTTGTGAAACACAACTAGCTCTTTATTCGCATGAAGTGTTGAGTGCTATTGACAAGGGGTTTCATATCAATTCCATATTTGTGGAAGGCTTTTGACACTGTACCACACAAGCGGCTTGTAGTGAAATTGTATGCTTATGGAATATCGTCTCAGTTATGTAACTGCATTTGTGATTCCCTGTCAGAGAGATCACAGTTCATAGTAATTGATGGAATGTCATTGAGTAAAACAGAAGTGATTTCTGGTGTTCCCTAAGGTAGTGTTGTAGGCCCTTTGCTGTTCCTTAAGTACATAAACGATTTGGGCGACAAAATGAGCAGCCGTCTTAGGTTGTTTGCAGATGATGCTGTCGTTTATTGACTAATTGCAAAATGATTTAGAAAAGATATCTGAATGGTGTGAAAATTGGCAGTTGACCCTAAATAACGAGAAGTGTGAGGTCATCCACATGATTGCTAAAAGGAATCCGTTAAACTTTAGTTACACAATAAAGCAGTCTAATCTAAAGGCTGTACATTCAACTAAATACCTAGGAATTACAATTACAAACAACTTAAATTGGAAGGAACACACAGAAAATGTTGTGGGGAAGGCTAACCAAAGACTGCGTTTTATTGGCAAGACACTTATAAAGTGTAACAGATCTACTAAGGAGACTGCCTACACTACACTTGTCCATCCTCTTTAAGAATACTGCTGTGCAGTGTGGGATCCTTACCAGATAGGACTGACGGAGTACATCAAAAAAGTTCAAAGAAGGGCAGCACATTTTGTATTATTGCGAAATATGGGAGAGGGTGTCACTGAAATGACATCATTAAAAGAAAGGAATTTTTCATTGCGATGGAATCTTCTCACGAAATTCCAATCACAATCTTTCTCCTCTGAATGCGAAAATATTTCGTTGACACCGACCTACATAGGGAGAAACGATCACCATGATAAAATAAGGGAAATCAGAGCACGTACGGAAAGATATAGGTGTTCGTTCTTTCTGCGTGCTATACGAGATTGGAATAATAGAGAATTGTGAAGGTGGTTAACCCTCTGCCAGACACTTAAATGTGATTTGTAGAGTATTGATGTAGATGTAGACATAGACATAGATGTAGATAGATGAGAGACAGTGGTCTTGTGTTTGAGTTGTTGTTGTGTGTGTGTGTGTGTGTGTGTGTGTGTGTGTGTGTGTGTGTGTGTGTGTCACACTATAAACCCAAAGGTACAGGGTTCACTACCAAGTTGGTCTTAAAATGTTTTTCTATCTCTTACTCTGACTTTCACATCTGCAGATCCTTTGTAAGTAAGAAAAAAATCAAGAAGGAACGTGATGCATGTAGCACTTATACTCTAGGAACTATAATAATTGACGTGGTTAGCAGGTTGAAGGAAGGAAGGTAGATGCTTACCATATGCCATAAAGTCATAGTTAACACAGTACTGTGATATTCGAACAAACCTTCAGATTGACTCATTCATGTAAAAATAGAAATTATTATTATTATTATTATTATTATTATTATTATTATTATTATTATTTAATTTTCTTGTTTGCCACATGAAAGATTGTGTGAATTGCATTAAACATGTGGAAATTTTATTGTAAAATTTGTATATTTTCTAACACAAAATTAAATTATTTCAGTGGAGAATCTCCACCTACATCAACAGCATCAACTACGTCAACTATTGAACTTCATAAATTTTCTAGTTCAAGAACACATACACCTCGACCTCGGAGGGTATTGCATAACACAGTGAGTAGTCTGTTGTAAGACAAATTATACAAGCTATGAAACTGATTGGAAAATTAAGAGTAACACTAAATTTTGTTAAAAATAATTTTACTCTAACGTATTACATTGTTGCCGCAAACTCTGATGCCATCATTTTGCTGTACTAGTTAGTGCCACTGGCATGCTATGGGTCATCGATTCAAAAAAAATTGTACTGAAACATTAAGTGAACGGGTGTGTGTGTGTAAACACTAACCATAAACTGATAGTGACAAGGCATATTTTAACTATTAGTATACACTGCCACAAAGATGGCATGCAACAAACATGAAACTGGTGTGAAGTGTACTGTGTGCTTGGATATGCAGATGATTAGCATTTCAGTGCAGTTGTGAAGTGTTGGTAGGAGTGATGCCATCTACATTTTGTACATAAGGAAAGATTACACAGTGGATTTCGCATTCAGAAATTGCATTTGAATATCACAAGATACTGTTATATCTCATGTAATGTAACAAAACAGAAAACCCTTTGAATATTAATCTAACGTGTTCAAGTAACAAAAGTGAAGGAACCCTGATATGTCTCACTGATATCTCAAGCATGTACGTTTAAAGGTAACTGAAACCAAGAATATTTAACTTTTCCCGTGATTCCTTGAGTATTATGCCAACACAGATCGCAATACCTATAAATCTTTACCACAAACACACTTGTTACTTGGGATTTCCTACTGCCTGCAAACTTAATGATGGCACTGCATAACATGCATACTTTCACAACTTATGGTAATAATCTACATGAGAAATGGCATAAAAAAGGCAATATACAAATGAAATGTTACACTAAGAAACAACAGAATTAGACTTATATGGCAGTGGCATTTTTCAACAAGGTAATGCACCATATCACAAGGCCAGGAGTGTGATGGAGTGGTTCAAGGAACACAGTGGCAAGTTCCAGTTGATGTGCTGGCCCTACAACTCACCACGTCCGAACCCAATCGTACCCATCTGGGATGTGATTCAATGTGCTGTCAGACCTTATTGCCTCAATCCCTGGAATGTATGGGAATTAGGTGCCTTGGGTGCAGGTGTGGTGCCAGCTCCCTCCAGCAATCTACCAAGGTCTCATTGCTTCCATCCTATGACACGTTGCCACAGTTATCCATGGCAAAGATGGACATGCCAGCTATTAGATAGGTGGTCAGAGTGTTCCGGCTGATCAGTGTATGCTCACAAAAATCATACTGTGACTGGCACATTATACATTCTGAAAATCACTTCATGGTGAGAAAGTGCATCAGTGTATTTCTAGTTCAGTTTGACAGTCGACAATATGCACAATACAGTCTGTGTGTTTCAGGCTAGATACTGAACACCACTTGCCTATCTGCACGTTGTAGTTCTGTTTAATGTCCTGAATATCAGTTCAGAATGAGAAGCAGTGCAACATGTTTGATTATTAGTTTCTTTGTCCATGGTACACACTGAAATCAAATCACCGATCACTAATAAAACTGTTTTTTAACATTGGCCAAGAAAACAACACACTTCCACTCAAGATGCACAACAGTCCTCTCCCTTTCTCACTCTACAGATTCTTTGTTGGTGTTCCTTTATCGACTTATTGACATATTTCTACAGCTCAACACATCTTGCTTTCCATTACACTGAGTACAGTGATGGAATCAAGTTATGCTATAAATCGAATTAAAATTTGCGAGAGTCTGTAATTTTCAATTGATTGCATAGATTAGTAATAAGAGATGGACTGAGTAATTACAGCACCTTAAAACAAAGTAACAAGCATAAATCCCACAACAATTGTAGCTAGAGGTATGGACGAATAGAAACGGAAACTTTGTATGCAAGGAGTTGAGAAAAGAAAAACATGCAGTAAGAGCAAGAAAGTGAACATTGGGGTTCTATGCAAAATGCCAACTATATAATATTTTGTTGTATAACAATGTAGGGTAGATGTATTTTCTTCTTTCATAGACTTTATCGTGTTATTTGTACTACTGGTGAAATAATTTCGGAGCAATAAGGTTATTCTTGTGTTTCTTCGTGGTAATGGAAATTTGTATTCGGTTTTGTGTGTGCTCCCATGATGACTACAATCTTTTAAGCTATGTTGAAGTACATGAATGCAAAGGGTACACAACATATTCCATTCCTGATACAAGACGACAGCCAGATTCGCAAATAAAATACATGTTTATTCAGTAGGTGACCGGTTTTAGGTTAATACCCATTTTCAAACCACCCAAGGCTTGCAAAGCTAAACATATGTCCAAAATAACATTAAAAATGCTGAAATATGGGTGTTAGCATATTCTATTTTATTTTGGATGTCCATTTAACTTGGCGACTTATGGTTGGTTCAAAAATGAGTATTAACCCAAAACCAATCGTCTACTGAATAAACATTTATTTTATTTGCAGCTCTGGATGTCTTTTGCATCATAATTCAATAACAGTTACTGTCCCATAACATCCGGCATGCTGAAATGGAGGATGGGGAGGGGATGTGAAGACAAAACTCTAGAATTATATAAATTTTTATTTTTTCCTTTTTCCATACTTTTCTCTTTCCTTGTATTATGCTTTCTTTTCTTAGTATGTTGGAAGATTCTTTATAGTATGGAATTTATTACTTTGTTTCTTTGAGCAATTCTGTTTCTGTATACACCATTAGTTGCTATGAATGGATTTGCAATTTTTATTTTTCTGATGTATGTTTGCACATTTATTAACGTGTTATTTAAAGTTATATTTCAGACGAATTTAGAAGAAAAATCAACTCTCTCTACATTTCAGTTCATTTCCATTGCTGGATCCCAAGAACACATTGGAAAAGACACTCCCCTCATCACATTCACTATTTTTGCTGGTGCCATTCTTGCTTTATATAGTTTCTCAAGGGTAAATTTCTTCATTGATTTTATTATAATCCACATAGAATAGCAGAAGATACTGGCTACTTCAAATAGACCTTTGTACACATCAAAAAACATTGTTATCTCATTATTTATTTGTTGGTTTTTCATACATCTTTACTAATACCAGATCCCTCATGTCAATATCAACACCTTTTATTTTATCACCACAACCTTTCCTCTTCTCTGGCAATTTCTTTTCTGTCAGTTTGATCACTCTCTTCTTTTTCTCATCCCTACTCAGCCCATCCCTAGGAGGAAGAGGGAGTTTCCTGTCCACAAAACTTACAGGTCTCTCACCTTTCATAATGTCATAAGGAGTAAACCATATTTTATCATGAACTACACTATTCATTACTTTCTCAGTGTTCTCTTCCACATTTTTCCAAGCACTATGGTTGTTGCTGCATTATATGCAGCATAGTTTGCCAATTTCTCTCATGTAACAGTCAACAGGATTTCCTGCCGAATGTTAAGTTGAAGTATATATCACTGTTACTCCCTCACTGGTAAGATTTTCTTTACATCTTTTACATGTATGTTGTGATCCATTCTTGAAAAATATGGCTTTTTCACAAAATGGTCATTTTATAGCTTATTCAAGATTGCTTTGCCAGGTACCTTTCACTGAGGGTAGGTCATCATAAAATGTAGCATGGAAGAAATTGTTGGTATGAATAATAAAATTTTTGAAGTTGCACACATTATTCCACTGTCAGATACAACAGTTTTTGATGGAGCTGAACAAAGAGTATGGAGACTTTATATATTACTGCAAACTATATTGGTTAAAATAGGAGCATGCCTTGAACAATTTTTGATTTAAAAATCACTATTGTTGAATTTATGAAGGAAAAAATAGTGCATAAACAAGAAAAAACTAGAATATCCAAAAAGGATTGTGAGCACATATTGTTAGGGGGTCCCCCCCCTCCATGAACCATAGACCTTGCCGTTGGTGGGGAGGCTTGCGTGCCTCAGCGATACAGATAGCCGTGCTGTAGGTGCAACCACAATGGAGGGGTATCTGTTGAGAGACCAGACAAATGTGTGGTTCCTTAAGAGGGGCAGCAGCCTTTTCAGTAGTTGCAGGGGCAAGAGTCTGGTTGATTAACTGATCTGGCCTTGTAACACTAACCAAAACAGCCTAGCTGTGCTGCTACTGCGAACGGCTGAAAGCAAGGGGAAACCACAGCCATAATTTTTCCCGAGGGCATGCAGCTTTACTGTATGGTTAAATGTTGATGACGTCCTCTTGGGTAAAATATTCCGGAGGTAAAATAGTCTCCCATTCAGATCTCCGGTTGGGGACTCCTCAGGAGGACATCGTTATCAGGAGAAAGAAAACTGGCATTCTACGGATCAGAGCGTGGAATGTCAGATCCCTTAACTGGGCAGGTAGGTTAGAAAATTTAAAAAGGGAAATGGATAGGTTAAAGTTAGATATAGTGGGAATTAGCGAAGTTCGGTGGCAGGAGGAACAAGACTTCTGGTCAGGTGAATACAGGGTTTTTTGTTGTTGTTGTGGTCTTCAGTCCTGAGACTGGTTTGATGCAGCTCTCCATGCTACTCTATCCTGTGCAAACTTCTTCATCTCCCAGTACCTACTGCAGCCTACACCCACCACGCTGCCCTCCAGTACTAAATTACTGGCTACACTCCATACAAATACTTTCAGAAACGACTTCCTAACACTTAAATCAATACTCGGTGTTAACAAATTTCTCTTCTTCAGAAACGGTTTCCTTGCCATTGCCAGTCTACATTTTATATCCTCTCTACTTCGACCATCATCAGTTATTTTGCTCCCCAAATAGCAAAACTCCTTTACTACTTTAAGCGTCTCATTTCCTAATCTAATTCCCTCAGCATCATCCTACTTAATTCGACTACATTCCATTATCCTTGTTTTGCTTTTGTTGATGTTCATCTTATACCCTCCTTTCAAGGCATTGTCCATTCCGTTCAACTGCTCTTCCAAGTCCTTTGCTGTTTCTGACAGAATTACAATGTCATCAGCGAACCTCAAAGTTTTTATTTCTTCTCCATGGATTTTAAAACCTACTCCAAACTTTTCTTTTGTTCCCTTTACTGCTTGCTCAATATACAGATTGAATAGCATCAGGGAGAGGCTAAAACCCTGTCTCACTCCCTTCCCAACTACTGATCCTGCTCTTGCTAAAATCGAAGTCATTTATACTCAACTGTAAGCCACTTGTTGTGCTGATGTGCTGTTTTCATTCACATTCTCAAAACAACAGTCACATATGGGTGTGGTAAGATATTGCCATTGTGGACACTGATTCATAATTTAGCGGATTCACAAGTACTGCAGATGAACACCTAGCCTTGATGAAGCAAGTGCCGTTCAGGCAACTGTTGCAGTGATGTTACAACTGTCATTGTGCCTATGCTGTTGCTACTGTTTTCTGTCACAGCACCCAAAATTTATTGAAGGCCCCCAGTTTTCATGGTTCCTTTTAAACTGCACATAAACCTACCTCCTCCTTATTATAAGTTACCAACCGTTTGCCTTTGTCAATGACGAAGAATTTTAACGTCCTTCCCAACACCTACATCTATTTCACTACTAATCGAATTTGTGGTAGTCACCACCACAACAATTTCAAAAAATGTTCCTTCTCCCCCTTATCTCCTACCTCCAAACCATTATGTGAAAGAAATGTATCCCCATTGTATACTTCCTTCTTCCTCTTCACTACTACTATCATCTTTGATATCTTCCTCGTCACTATTATCACTTTCATTTTCCAACACATTCTTTTCCTGCTTCTCATCTACTTTGATTCTGTCATACATCTGGAAAACATTTTGATACATCTCGCCACTGATTCCACATTACTTCTATAACTAACATCAGGTACATTCTCTTTAATCACCAGTTTTTGTCTTCCACATGTTATGTCACCAGAGTTGGTATTGCTACTATAAAGTCCCAAGTTTAATGTTTCATCATGGCATAGGTCAGAGTTCGATCCCCCCCCTCCTCCCCTCGCTCCAATATGGGACCTCACTGTTGGGGGTGTTCATTTCCCTTTGGGACTCACCCATTCTGTAATGACCTCTAGTGTTACCCCTACACTTCATCAAAGCTCTTCTTTCTCTACCTCTCACATTTATTTGGTTCACTGTGTTTGTCCAATCCCTGTTCTTGTGGTACCACACAGAATATTGTCTTCATGAAGCAAACAATTTGTTTGCCACCTACCTACATCTCTTACTGTTCAGAAAGTCTTTAATATTATTATTACGTCCTATCAGTCCACATCTCTTATTAGGAAGTGACTTCGCCATTGGTAACATATAGTATCCCTTAATTCCATGGGCTATCCAAATGTTTTAATTTACTGATCCAACTTTCACAGGACTCTCTCACATTCTCCCTATGTCTCCTGTCTTACCATGGAGCCTTCTTAAAAGCTTCTATAATATGACTTTGTTTTTCTTTAGACGAGCAATCACCCAGAAATGCTGATACGAAATCTTCAAAATACTCATATTTATCCAGGGCATCTGCTCCTCAATCAAGATGTTTTCCCTTTAAGCAAGCATTTGGTCTTCAAATTTGACATTCCCTATGCAATCTGCAGTAAATTGACTCCTTGAGCTATTTATAAAAGAAACTGGATGTGCATCTCCATTGGGATAAAAAAACTACATTATTAAAAGTATAAATACTAGCCTTCCTTTTCTGCAGTACCACTGGTGGTGCTGTAATTTTTTTTAATTTTTAACTGTCCTTTCTAAATTTTCTACCCTGTTCTTAATCCCAGGAGTGATCTCTTTAATTCCTTCTATTTCTGGCTTACTATTTTTGTTATAATCCTGTAAAATCTGTTTGCAGTAGTCCTTAATTTCAGTCTTCATTCTTTACAGTTGATATCTTGGGCTTGAATGTCTTTATCCAAGCAGTCTGCCCTTTTCTGTATGGCATTCTCAGATTTCTTTTGTTTTTATTTACTTTGAATTATGCCTCTTTAAACAGCTGATTAACTTCATCTTTAAATTTCTCAAAATCCCTTCAAGTTTGCTCATATTTTCTGCCTAGCTAGTTTCTCTCTTAATCCATCTCATTTTTAGATTCATCTACCTTTTTGCTAACAGTTTCTATCTGTCCACTCACTTTTTTCTGCCTGATCCCCATTTTCTTTTACCTTCCTTCCATTTTCTTCTGTTCTCGTTCCATTTTCTGCTTCTCTTTTAATATCTGGTTCTAATTTAATGATTGATCCTACTCCTATACTCTCCATAACATATTATGCAACTTTCTTTCCATTTTCCTGTGTTTGGAAGGTAGCTATCCATTTGTCTTTCCTTATCGTCATTTTGTTCATGGAAGAACAACAAAAGAAAGCAAAATGAAGTACACCAGCTGCTAAATTTCAAAAGTCAACCTGCAAAGTGCCATATTTCACCCACATAGCATTAAAACAACAGTGTCCTGTCACAACACTGCAACTTACGTGATGAAACAGGGCCCCCTTGAATATTATTCTAACTAGAAACGACCGTGTTCAAGTAACAAAATTGTAGGAAGCCTGAGATGCCTCGCCCACTATCACTTCCCAAGCGTATTTAACTTTTCCCAGGATTAATTGAATATTATGTCACCACAGATTGAAATAACTAGCAGTCTTTACCACACACACACACACAAGTGTTATTAGTGGCTGGCTGCTGCCTCCAAACTTAATAGTGAACACTGCACGATGCATGTATTTTCCCAACTTACAGCATTAATTCGCATGAGATTGGGCCCAAAAACAAGGCTATGTGCAAATGCATAAAATAACATTAGCAAACAAAACAAATATACATACATAGGCAATAAAAATGAATAATAAAAATAAAGACTTTGGGCTTTAGTACCACTAATAGTAATACATATTTGCAATAATGAAGATGGTATCTGAAGATGATGGCCTTGCAATAAAAAATGACATCAATGGTAGAAACTTAGTTAATGAATGGAATTAATTTCAAAGAATGAGTTTCTCTCTCTACAGAAGTGTGTGTGCACTGATATGAAACTTCCTGACAGATTAAAACTGTGTACCAGACTGAGAGTTGAATGTGGGATCTTTCTTCCAGGAGTGCCAGTCCTGCAAGTTCTGTGGGAGAACTTCTGTGAAGTTTGGAAGGTTGGAAATGAAGCAATGGTGGAAGTAAAGCTGCGAGGACAGGTCATCAATCATGCTGGGATAGCTGTTGCTAAAGCATTTGCCCTCAAAACACGAAGGTCCCGAGTTTGAGTCTTGGTTTGGCACACAGTCCTAACCTGCAAGGAAGTTTTGAACATAATTTTATTTTTAATTCTGTCATTTACTGAGAATGTTAATCAAAATTATTTAGATCTTCAAACAATGGAAAATCCAGGACGGAATAATGACAATATTATGAAAAGGATAGATTGCTACTTACTGTATAGCAGGGATGTTGAGTCACGTACAGGCACAAAAAAAGATGGTCAGACAACTTATTTGACTGTCTTTTTTTGTTGTGCTTATGTTCAACTCAACATCTCCACTATAATGTGAGTAGCAATCATATTATTGTCATTATTTAGATCTTCAGTTATTTCAAAGCAATAACAATGAGAAACAAAACAGCTTCAGTACAAAAGATTTTTGTTACCAAATGCTTTCCAGTAATAGTTTGCAAGACAGCTTTTTTAACTTTTTCAAGGCAATCTCCACTTAGCTGGTATTGTTGGCGTGTCATTGTCATTTGCATTATATTGGGTGTGGAGTCTGGTAATTATTGCCATTGTACTTATCCTGTTCATTGTGACCTTCTGTTCGTGGCTCAGCAGGACATCACAGTGTTTGTAGAATTGTCTTGCTTATCATATCCACTAATGGTGGGTTTTGAATTTGCTGCTATCCCTTCAACTGCAACTTGGAACATCTCAAGGTAGCACAGTTCACAGTAAGAAACAATATGTTTATAACTTGATTTATCAATCTGCGGCCCATGTCAAACAATCCTTACTATTCATAATACTTACTGTATACTCTCAGCAGTAATGCGGTGATTGCTCCTTGTACGAAGAGTGTGCACTAAAGTAATGCAACAGATTTTTTTCTCAGCCAATTTCAGTTGAAAAAATGTGGAATTTGTTTTGTGAGCTATTGTGGAATATTCCCACTTCAATCCCAGCAGTTTCATGAATTTCCAGCAGGTGGTGGTGCTATATGTAGCCTTCAAAATGGTGTCTGTTATGGAGGTGCATTGCAAGCAAAGCACTGTCATTGAGTGTCTTGGAGAACCAGAGCATTGCAGATATTCATAGGCACCTGCAGAATGCCAAAGAGACTTGGCAGTGACCAAAAGCATGGTGAGTCATTGAATGAGAGGTGTCTGTCATTATCGCAACAAGGTTGCACAATCTATCCGATCTCCTGTGTCTCAGCTGGCCACTGCACACAGCTGTGACTCCCGCAATTTTGGAAAATTTGAACATGTCATTCAAGGTGATTGATGGATCACAACAAATACCTCACAGCACAACTGGACATCCCCGTTGGTAGTCCTGACACAGTCGTCCAGCTGTTGGTGTACTAAAAGTTCTGTGCCTTATGGGTTCCTCATTGCCTAACAGAAGAACATAAAGAACAACAAAGGACTATCTGTGCAGAATTGCTTGTGCAGAATTGCTTGCATGTTTTGGGGCTGATCATGACAATTTTTTGTTGAACATCGTCACAGACAATGAAACATGGGCTTATCACTTCAACTGGAAACAAAACAGCAATCCACCTCTTCCCCAAAGAAAAAGTTCAAAGCCACACTCTCAGCAGATAAAGTCACGGTGATGACCTTCCGGGACTCTGAAGGGGTCACTAGTACAGCAAGATGCTGGCTCCGATGTCAACCAGTAGGAGTGTACCATGATGGAATACAGGCCCTCCCAGTAACATAGCTCAAGGCCATCACATTGAATGGAGATTATGTTGAAAAATATGGTTTTGTAGCCAAAAGAGTCAGGAATAACATGGTATATTGGAATCCTGGAACAAAACCAACCTGCTTTCAGCAAAAATTTGTGTTGCCTTACTTACTGAACACCACTCATACATTCAAGATCAAGTCTTTCAATATCAGCTCATGCTGCGATCACACATTGCGTATTCAAGATCACTGTTCTCAATATCAGTTCGTGCAAGAAAGTGCATCAGTGTATTTCTAGTTCAGTTTGACAGTCCACAGTATGCACTACACAGGCTGTGTGGTTCACGCTAGATCCTGTAAGTGCATAACATTCACTCTGAGCTGTCTGTGCATTGTAGTTCTGATTAATTTCCTGAATATCAGTTCAGAATGAGAAGCAGTGGAATGTTTTTGATTATTAGTTTCTTTTCCCATGATACACATGAAAATAAAAAGACCAGTTACTGATAAAACAATTTTTTAACCTTGGCCAAGGACACAGCACCCTTGCACTCAACACGATAATTGCCACCTGCTCTCACTCTAAAGACTCTTTGCTAATGTTCCATTATCAACCTATTGACATATTTCTACAGCTCAACACATCTTGCTTAGTGTTACACTGAGTACAACAATTTACAGTATAATTAATAATTTAAAATAACGTGTTAATAATTGTGCAAACACACATTAGAAAAAGAAAAATAGTGATTCCATTCATAGCAGCTCCATGATGTGTAAAGAAACAAAACTGCATTAAGAAACAAAGTTACAAAGTCCATATATACTATACCTTCCAACATACCAAGAAAAGAAAGCAGAAAACAAAGAAAGAAGAAAGCACAGGAAAAAAGAAAATTTTAAGCCACACTGTAGTGTTGTCTTCACAATATGGAGAAACCTCTGCCAGCATCTGTTGAAATTTGACTATGGCTTATCAAGACTATGGTTTATCAGTCTGCAGTGTTGCTGCATGAATTGGTAGATAATTATGACCATCATGCAACTATGTAATTGATGGGTTCAGGGAAAGCCATACTCTGTGTGATGTGGGACCTCGGTGACTCCATGTGACTGCTGCCTGAGAGAGCAGTCACATTGGTAACTCATCTGTGCAGGATCGTGCAGCCATATCACAGACCTTGACTCAGGAAATGGACACAATTAGTGTGACAATGTCTGGAGTGCCACAGACTGTCAGCACAGTAACTGATGTTGCTGCTTCTTTTGATGTGGCAGCAGTGAGAGGTGTATCCAATATGACACAGGAGTATCACCTCCTGGTCTTTTTTTTTTAGGCAAGTCTTGGTTCAGGATAAAGCATCACTGAAGACACATCTGTGTGTGGAGGTTGTGAGGGGAAGAAATGTTGCCAGCTTGCATTTGCCATTGTTATAGAGACTGGAATGTTTCCTTAGTCTTTATTGCCTAATGGGAAAACAGTCTAATGGTCAATCTGCACTTCTGTATCTTGCCAGGTTTTGTGCTTCTCTTTCTTTTTTCTCATGGTTGCTGTATGATATTAATGCTGCAAGGGTCGTTGTACTGTGACACAGCTTGCTCCCCCCCCCCCCCCCCCCCCCCTCCCTGCCCCCCCATGACTGGCTTCGATCTGTTGCGTCAGAGATGCTGAAAGAGACTTTTCTTGTTCCAGTGGAATAACATGCTCAGAGAAGTTGAACTCAATGTATTTCCTGTAATATATAACTCTATCTCCTCTTAATGAACTGACTACACGTGCCTTATATTCTAGCCAGATGTTGTCATGCATCCAATTCACACGAGACACTGAACAGTAGTACAGTAAAAACAGAACATCAGTGCCGTGATGGTTTCTTTGGTATCATGGAGATCACATGCACTCCATGCCTTTCATTTAGAGCCCCAAGGAGAAAATGACTCCACTCAGCAGGTAAAAGTGCCAGTCCGTGGCCTGCTTCACCAATAGTACAGGATCGGTACAATTCTGAGCTGCACAAACCGTTGAAAAACCTCCTGAAAGTGAGGTGCTTCCTGCTTACTGCCTTAACCCACAAACATCTCTCATTGACCAATGGATATCAAGCATGTGGAACATCTCATTCTATGAATCACATGTTACACCTCAAGACTCAACACCTGGTGTGTTGGTATGGGGTGCCATTGGGTACATAACACGATTACTTCTAGTTCACATAGCTGGTTGTCTGGACAGGAGCCTTTACATTTCTTATGTGCTAAGACCCATGGCTGTGCACTACCTTCGAGGTATCTGTGACATTATCATTCAACAAGATAATGCAAGAATACATATTGCCCTTGCTGTTCTGATCCACCTCATCACAGAGCGTGTTCAGCTGTTTCCCTGACCAGCATCTCATCCAGATCTCACGCCCTTTAAGAACATATAACCATAGCTTGCAGACAGACTGGCACATCGTCATGTGCCAGACACTACGCCTGATAAATGCTGGCATAGAGTTGAGCAGCATGAAAAGAATAAGCCCAATCTTCCATCCAAGCACCATTCATATCAGTGCCCATGATAGCTGTTGTTGCTGCAAGAGGTGGCAGCTTTGTGTGGTAAATTTTATAACTTTAGACTCCTAAATCAGCTTCATGTTTAATTATGTTTTCTTCCTTCTGTGTTGTATGTGCATACAATTAAAATTTCATTATTTACTGTCCTTCCTGATGTTGCAGGTGTAATGGCCAGAAGTGTATTTCCAGAAATAATCTTTCTTTCTACAAGAGACTATTGTTAGGAGACAGACTAGAATTGAGCTGGCTAGGATTCATACTCAGACCTAGGGCCTTGCCAGTTGCAGACATGTACCTCTGCTTTCTCCAGAACAACTTCAACAAACCTTACGAGACTAGCATTTTGTGTCAAGAAGTTTCAGAAAAGTGCATAGTCCACTGCAGCATAAAATATTAATTCTGGAAACAATCCCAAGGTGTAGTTAGGCTGTTCTCCACCATATCCTTTCCAATATGAGTGCTGGGAACCTGAAAAATCTTCTCACAGGAAGTTCATAAACACCCTTGCTTTTTGTGTACAGTGGCTCCATCCTGTTGCAACCACACTGCCAAATCAGCACAATGTCTCTACATAACACCCAGAAGTTTTTGTTCCTGCTCCTGCCTGCACCAACTACCCGGTCAACTGTGCACCAGTGAAACCAAAACTAGCAACAACAAGTGAAATAACAACACATTTAGTAAAGAGAGAATTATTAACTGCGCAATAGAAAAAGTTCTGGTTCTGTTCTTGGCATGGCAAATGAAAGCAAGTGTCATCACTTTTTTTGAGAAGTCAAAATAATAATATATAAAATAGTTTTATAGACAATGCCAGATGATTTGAATCAGTTAGCTTAATCAAGTTCCTGACTATTTCATCATGTTATAAGTTTAAGTTCAAATGTAAACTTCCTATTACACTGTGATTTGAAATATCCAGTTGTATGCCAAAGTGTTTAGAGACTGCACACTTGGCTGTCTCATTGTTTTCAACTTTATTTCATGTGTATTTTCCAATTGGCTGATGAGAAGGCTTTGTTTGTAACTGTGAAACTGTCCTTTTGAAAGCTTAACTTTGCAGCAAGATGGTTTCTTTTCCTCCCTTTTGGCAGAAGAGAGAATGTTAGCTTCTGAAATCTAGTTTTATGTTACTCTTTTTGTGCATCCCTTTGCTGTTGCTGGAGGAGTAGGAATATTTTTATGTGCATTGAATTATTTTAAAAACATTGAAACAATGCTATGTGTAAAAAGATTTTTTTACAAAGTGTTATAGTTAAGGATTGTTTCTGAAAGCACTGAATTTACAGATATCAGAAGAAGCAGATGACAACGCAAGGGGTCGCAGGCCATTAGTAAAAACCCAATTTGTAGAATGGAGTTCCAAGTACTTTGCACAGTCTGCAACACATGGCCAAGATGATAATGATGTAGAAAGTGATTTACACTACGAGCGAGAATGGAGGTATACTATCATGAATTAAATTCAACTTCAATTATTATTACATTAATTATTAAAATTAACCTCACTTAACAAATAATAAGTAAATGTAATGGTACACATTTTATGATATTGTAGATGCCATGTTTTCAATGTTAATATTTTTAATATTCTATAGAAGACATATGATTAAGAGGATGAGGTGACATGTGACTGCTGTTGCGCTCTCTCTCTCTCTCTCTCTCTCTCTCTCTCTCTCTCTCTCTCTCACACACACACACACACACACACACACACACACACACACACACACAAGTATTATTCATTTGTTAAATGTTTACTTCTGTTTATTCAGAAATGAGCATTTACATGTCACATGAATTTGCTGTGGTCTTTTGAATCAGCTGTTATCAAGAAGTAGAAAATCATGTTTAATGAGCTTCACTGTCCTCTGAGAGCTATCAGGTTGGCAATTTGAGCAAGACACTAAAACTGTGGAGATGGATTGTGAGTTGCACTTAGGTATCTCGGTCAGTTGAGCACTTGCCCACAGAATGAGCAAAGGTCCCACGTTTGAGACCCAGTCTAGCACACAGTTTTAATCCACCAGAAAGTTGTAGGTGAATTTTGGGCTCACAGAAGGAAACAGTCAGGATAGTATTCTCTGGCATGTAGCTTTCATTTGTGCCAGAGGCAAATGTTTATGATTGTACTCTTTGATATTATATTGAACAGTGTATCCTACTGAGTGATAACAAGAGGAAAGGTGGTAAAAAAATACCTGGCTCCAAAATGGCTCTTCGTGTAATGCAGATGGGTAGGTGAGCATCCATGGCCTATACTTCATAAAGAACTTTGACAAATATGTGACATGAGACAGGGGATTGGATTACGTTGTGGGAGCATGGAGGGTAGGGTGGGGGTGGGGTGGGGGTTGGGTGGGGGGTTGGGGGTGGGGGATAGAACAGAGCTGAAAAAGAGTGTTGTGTCAGAGTAGAATATTATCAGAGTTTATTGTTTAGTTGAGTTGTAATCTAATGTAAAATTTGATTTTGAGAAGAATTCTTGCAATTTTTACTATCATCTCAGGCCTGTGTTGTGTTGAGTAACAAGGGAAGCATTTTCTGTGTTGCTTAGTTAACAGTGTTCTGATGGTGAGAGGGTAGACATACAAGAGCATATTCTGTGAGAGATTTTTAGTGAATGAGAGAGACATTTTTCCAGTTTCTGAAGTCCTTCTGTATCCTCCAACACATTATACTGTATTAAGTATGCATGTGCATCACCACAAGCTTGTATTCATAATTGCCATTGGTGTTGAGAAGAGACAGTAAGTGCTATTAAAATGGGTGGTGAGTTCTAATGAGTATAGAGATATTTTTGGAAGTCATTTGACACAGGACCCCGTATGTAGAAGTTTTATTTAACACAGAGAAAAACCACATGAAATCAATATGGGAGTTACAGAGGTTTTCAGCAAGTGACAGTATACCATTCCTCTGTGTATCCATATCCTAAAGATGTCAATTGTAAATGTGAATTCAGTAAGTGATTTCAAATCCTGAGAAGAACTGAAGACTTCCTGTGCATGGTTACTCACAAACAAGGTATCAGAGACATATTTTCTGATTGTAATCCTAGATGGTATCATCTGTTTATACATTTATTGATCAGGGGATACTGCACATTTCTGTCACATGATTTTACTCATCTAATTGCCTCCAATTTGAAGTTGTAAAAATAAGTTGATAAACGACTCTTTGCTGGAAGTATATGATTGTTTATTGAACAGAAGATCTGCGAAAAAAGTAGCACATAATTATAACTCATGAAGATGAAGTAAATATACCAGTAATACACAGTCCAGTTACATTTATGTGACCGCCTACCAAAAGCCTGAGTAACCACCTTTTGCAGTGCAGGTTTGCTAGGAGAGAGTGAATGAGCTTCTGGAAGATATCAATAGGGATGTAGAGCCACACCAACTCTAGTGCCATACCCAGCTGTGCTAGATTTCTCAGTTGAGGATCCATGGCATGAACAGCCCAGTGGAGGTGGTCTCACAGTTTCTCGATTGGTTTTAAATCCTGGGAGTTTGCTGGGCAGGGGACTACTGTAAACTCATCTTAGCACTCTTCGAACCACACATGTAGACTGCAAGCAGTGTAAGATATTGCATTCTCCTGCTGGTAGATGGCATCATGCCGAGGAGAAAGAAACCACGTTTGTGGATGGGCATGGTCCCCGTGGACAGCTGTATACTTATGTTGATCTATTGTGCCTTTCAGAATGATGAGATCACCCAGAGAACGCCACGAGAACATTTCCCAGACTGTAATGCTCCCTCCTTCAGCAAGGTTGTTGTTGCAAGGTGTTTGCATTCAGATGTTTCACACCATCCACACTGATGGCCACCTGTCAGCTGAAAAGGGCACCTGTTGCCACTCAGTGGACATCTAGTAGCAGTGCTGGGGTGGAAATTTCAGCTTTAGTCACCGATGGACAGCAGTCAGTGTGGGTGCCTGAACCAAGTACCTGCTGGGGAGTGGGGAGGGGGGGGGGAGGGCATATGCAGCAGTGTTCACTGAATTGTCATGCAGGAGGCGCTGTTGGTAACCCCTTACTTCATCTGAGTGGTCAGTTGCTTAACACTCACATGTCCATTCACCTGTGCACATGTCTGCAGCTGTTGTTGACCCTTGTCATCTATAGTTGTGTCAACATCAGTTTTGGATTGTGCCATTTTGCCATGCACACTATTCTTTAACATTGGCAGCATGCGGACATTTTACCAACTTAACTGGTTTGGAAATCGTTCCAACCTTGACCCAAATACCAGTGATCATGCACTTTTGGATGTCAGATAAATTGCTCCATTTCTGCATCATGGCAATAACTGCACTGTTTTCCTTGTATCCCCAACATGATTTATATATTCTACATTGCTAGTGCTGCCACCTGCCATCTCTGAGTTGGCATTGCCGTCGAACATAGGCGGTGTTCTCATTTATGTAACTGGACCATGTAGAATGACACAGCTGGAAATATTATCTGAAGAAAGTCCGAAAACTTGACATATGTGCTTCTGTGGCACTCTATGTAAATGTGATGTGTCCATTAGTTTCCATGTATTGCTGAAATCAATGTCCTCTGATATTACACTTCCCACTGTAAAATAGGCATGTAGAGATGGAAGCACACCATTTTGTGGCTCCAAGGTAGTGCAGAGAATGCGACAATACGCTGAGTTCCCCACAAAGTCACAGCACAGTTCTCATTGTGGAAAATTTTGGCCATCCAGTCTGTACTGTCAGATTTGCAATTGTAGTGTCTATATCAGTGCATGCTAGCCTCAGTTGATTGGTGGCAGCCTCTGGCATTGTATTTTACTCTTGACTACTGGTGGTATGAAGGACTGAAGCACTGATTATGATGTCCCTGGCTGCAAATGTAGTGGGTGCCTGCAGTTACAATACCATTGTGTGAGACATGGCAGGATGACAAGTGCACCTCCTGGACACAACAGCAGTGGAGTTGAAGGTAACAGCATCAGTTGTCATGGCCACCATAGGCTTAGCTGGTTTTTGTGGTGTCAGAAAGCGCAAACCTTGTTGAAGGCTGGGAGAGAGCGCTTGCCAGAAGAAGGAGCTACCACAATGGCAGGCTTCCATATTGGGTGCCGTTGAAAGACCAAACCATCCAAGTCTGGCAGATGAAGACTGACAAAAATCTTGCAGAGTTTTTAGATGTCATGACTGTGACCACGTAGGTAATCAAGAAGAGTTTAACTTTTGCCTTGTCTCGAAGTTTCGCAGACTGTCTTGGTCATCGGTGTTTTTAAATATGTGCTCTAGAAATACCACATCCCTCTTACTCCGGGGAGAGGATTAGAGCAAAAGTAAAAGTGATAAAACCAGCAGTGTGTTAACATTTATGAGACTCTCTGCAATCTGTAAGATTTTTGGCTGTACTGTGATGCATTTAAGTAGTGACCTTAGTAGTTGTACTCCTTTTATTATTTCCAACATATTTTTGACATTGGTGTCCTTGATTTTACTGCAGAGATCTTATTTAACATTGTTTATAGTTATTTTTTCTGCAGAAACAGTAATTATATTAGATATATTCTGTCAGGTACGAATATTGCAATGTTAGAGATAATATTTAACTAGAAATTAATATTGACTTTTCAAATAAAACTGAGAGAGGAAGAGATCACATCTCAAATGGAGGCCAGCATTGTAATGGACAGATATTAGTATCATAGTTTACTCACTATAGACATAACAATGAAAATATTCAATTTTTGACAATATAATATATTTGGCAATATAATGTAATTGGATAGATAAAAACTCTACTCACCAAGTGGTAGCAGAGCACACACATTCTAACGTTCTCTGGGCGACATCAAGAGACAGTGTGTTGCTGGGTGCAAGAGTCACACATCTCTCAATTCAGTTAACTTGCCCATTGAGTGTAGCCAATCCTCTTCTCTAGTTAATCTGATACATCAATCTCCCGAAAGCTTCTTATCCGAAGATATGTTGCTGGTTAAAGGAATTTACTAACTGCTTTTCTATTCTTGAAATAATTTGTGTACTTGTAGGATACTTTTCAGTTCAATCACAATATATTTTCAGTGTTCATATACAATAACTTTGGCAAGCTAATTCATTCTTCAAACATTAGAATCATTTACACTTCTTCAAATTAGCATACATGTGTCTCGCTTCGATCACAACCAAGACATAGAGCAATTCGAGGATCTCTAGTCTCAAATGAGTCAAATTCATGAGTGTCCTTAGGAAACTACTTTCAACTGTCCCCAAGTCTTTTTATGATCATCACAGACATTAAAGAGCACAGAATACTACATAAACTTTTCTTGTTTTTCTTTGCCCATACACGAAACTCTGTGGACTGTACAGCAAGTACTTGTCTGCAGCCGCTCGTCCATCTCTTTCCTCATGGCTGTTCTTTTTGACCTGCACATACAAATAAACTATGCGCAGTCAGCTGATTCATTTCTCCTTTTACTTATGCAAGCTTTCAGAGCCAATGGCTCTTTCTTCCAGCAGAAGGGTTGAAGGGGAAGGAAGAGGGGTGAAGGAAAAGGAAATGGAGAGGTTTAGGAAAAGGGGTAGTGTTCAGTAAAGTTACCCAGCACGTCGGGTCAGGGGAGTCTTACCGGAAGGGATGAGAAGGAAAAACTGATTGTTGGGGACTGCACCAGACAAGATTTGAAAACCTGAGAGCTTAAAAGTGTCCTGCGTGTTGCACTGTTTTCCACTTTTAAGCTCTCAGGTTTTCAAATCTCATCAAGTGCAGTCCCCGACAATCAGTGTTTCCTTCTCATCCCGTCTGGTAAGTCTCCCCGACCCAGGTTTCTGGGTAACTTTTCCTAACACTACTCCTTTTCCTAAACATCTCCAGTTCCTTTCCCTTCACTCCTCTTCCTTCCCCTGCAATGCTTTTGCCAGAAGAAGGAGCCACTGGCTCTGAAAGCTTCCATAAGTAAAACTTTTTTTTTTATATATATGTGTGCTCTGCCACTAGTTGGTGAGTAGGTTTCATCTATCCTATTACGTTATGCTACTATAGACATAGGTAGTTATCAAAGGAACTCTGATGATAACCCCTGTTTAGTTTGGAGATAAGGTTGCTCAAATAAAACTAAACTCCTGTCAAACAGGCTTTGGAAGGCCCAACAGTACTAACTGATAGCCGTATCAGCATCATCTCAAAGGCATCATCGGATGCGGATGTGGAGGGGTGCTGTCAGCACAGTGCTCTCTCCCAGCTTTTATCAGTTTTTTTGACTATTGCTGTTACTTTTCATTTGAGTAGCTCCTCAATTGGCCTCTCAGGGGCTGAGTGCACCCAGCTTGCCAACAGTTCATGGCAGACCTGGAAGGTGTCACATCTAAGTGCTAGCCACACCCAACAGTGCTCACCTCGGATGATCTCATGGGAACTGATGTATACACTGTGGCAAGGCTGTTGGTGATGATGCTCAAATTTCTCACAATATTTTAATGCTAGCACAACAGTAAATAATAAACACCCACGTCCATGATATCTACAATTCTTTGCAACCTCCAGTATTATTATTTTTCTGTCCGCCTCCATAGCGCGGCGGTAGTGTTACTGCCTATCATTCAAGGGGGCCCGGGTTCGATTCCTGGCAGGGGACTGGGTGTTGTGTGTCCTTGATCTTCATTTTCATCATCATTGGGATGCAAGTCGCCAAAGTGGCGTCAACTAAAAAGACTTGCAATACGGCGGCTGAACCCTGAAGAGGGTATCCCTGCCAATAAGTGCCATACGATCATTTTATTTCATTATTTTTCTGTTACTTCTTATAGACTCTTCCATAGACCTCACAATAACCACTAAAATGTGTACATTTCTCTTGTTTCATTTTATGTACTTGAATGTTAAAATTACTTACTTGCTTCTGCAGTAGTTTTGCTCACTGAAACTTGAAACCATATTTTGTGGATTGTCAGGTATCAACGCAATCACCTGCTACGCATTGAAGCACGTGATGAACAACGCAGGATTTTAAGCAGCAAACTTGAGTCGCAGGTGTTCAATGCTCGTAATCCTAATGCTCCTTCAGTCATTGCTTTTCATCCATATGATACACACATTGCTGTTGCAGGAAAAGACTCATTTGGGTAAGTCTGTAGGTATAGAATGTTACATAATATGATGGGTTATGATAATTTTTTTATGTATTAATTGTACATTGAAATGCAATGAGGCCACTTGCCTAAAAATATTGTTAATACACTTCAAGACAAAAAAGGTCGACATATCACCAAGTACTTGCCCAAATGGGATGGAAATTGGTAGATGTAATGTACATGTACAGACAAATAAATGATTACAATTTCAGAAAAACTGGACAATTTATTCAAGAAAAAGATCTTCACAAATTGAGCACACATTTGTCCACCATTGGTCCTTCTGCAAGCAACTATTCAGTTTGGCATTGATTGATAGAGTTGTTGGATGTCCTCCTGATGGATATCTTGCCAAATTCTGTCCAACTGGTGTATTAGATGGTAGAAATCCAGAGGTGATTGGAATGCCCTGCCCATAATGCTCCAAACATTCTCAGTTGGGGAGAGATCTGGCAACCTTGCTGGTCAAGGTAGGGTTTGGTAAGCACAAAGACAAGCAGTCGAAACTCTAGTTTTGTGCAGGTGGGCCTTATCTTGCCGAAATGTAAGCCCAGGATGGCTTGCATGAAGGGCAACTAAAAGGGGCGTAGAATATTGTCAGTGTACTGCTGTGCTGTAGGGGTGCTGCAGATGACAACCAAAGGAGTCCTGCTATGAAAATAATTGGCACCCTGGACCATCACTCCTGGTTGTTGGGCCGTATGGTGTGCGACACGACAGTCAGGTTGCTATCTCACCATTGTTCGGGGCATCCCAAAACACGTCTTTGTACTGGAATCTCATTGACTGGACCAGAATTGTCTTCATTGGTGAGTTCCACATTGAATTGAGCCCCAATAGCCACTGAAGACGTGTCTGGAGATGCTCCAGACAGCAATGGGATACCAACCTGACAGTCGCCCATCATACGGCCCGAGAACCAGGAGGGGTTTTCAGGGGTGCCATTTCTTTTCACAGCAAGACGCCTTCAGTTATCATCCACAGCACCTTACAGCACAGTGTTACATCAAAGATATTCTATGCCTAATTTGTTGCCCTCCATGGCAAGCCATCCTTGGGCTTACATTTCAGCAAGGTAATGCCCACGTGCAAATAGTGAGAGTTTCTACTGCTTGTCTTCATGCTTTTCAAATCCTACCATGGCCAGCAAGATCACTGGATCTCTTCTGAATTGAGAACATGTAGAGCATTATGGGCCAGGCCCTTGAACCAGCACAGAATTTTGATGATCTAACAAGCCAATAGGACAGAATTTGACACGACATCCCTCAGGAGGACATCCAGCAATTCTATCAACCAGTGCCAAGCTGAATAATTGCTTACAAGAGGCCCATAGGTAGACTAATGTGTTATTAACTTGCTATTTCTGTTGAATAAATCAATTTTTCTGAAATTGTAATCATTTGTTTGTCTGTACGTATGCATCGTACTATTGATTTTTGTCGCATTTGGATAATTCCTTCGTGGTGCGGAATTTTTATTATTATTATTGTTATTATTATTAATATTCATGTATGGAAGTGAAACATGGACGATAACTAGTTTGGACAAGAAGAGAATAGAAGCTTTCGAAATGTGGTGCTACAGAAGAATGCTGAAGATAAGGTGAGTAGATCACGTAACTAATGAGGATTGGGGAGAAGAGAAGTTTGTGGCACAACTTGACTAGAAGAAGGGATCGGTTGGTAGGACATGTTTTGAGGCATCAAGGGATCACAAATTTAGCATTGGAGGGCAGCGTGGAGGGTAAAAATCGTAGAGGGAGACCAAGAGATGAATACACTAAGCAGATTCAGAAGGATGTAGGTTGCAGTAGGTACTGGGAGATGATGAACCTTCACAGGATAGAGTAGCATGGAGAGCTGCATCAAACCAGTCTCAGGACTGAAGACCACAACAACAACAACAACAATTATTCTCTCCCGTGGAGTGTAATTTGATAGGGTTACCCCTGCATAGTAGCTCATTTTAGTCCCACAAATAAGAGTGTGTGGGATGTTTTTTTGTTACATGAGGTTCGAAAGCATCTTTGTATCACCTTTATATTTGCTAATTCAATAATATTTTTGTCACTATTATGTTCCTGCTGTACCATTGTGTAAAATCATGGAGCATCTCATTATTTAATAGTCCTCATTGCTTTGTTATTTCTTTAAAAAGAAATGTCACATACAAATTGAGTTTGAAAAATCTTGGATTTTGTTATATACTTTGTATGGTTGCTGGTAGTCAAGGGGACTTTAAGGTACATAGTTCGTATCTGTGTACTTGCCGGTAGCAGACTGAGTATTTTGGGTGGTGCCCAACTATTTAATTAGACAGACATATGACCAGACTGTTGTTTCGGAAACCACATAATCATTTGAAAAAAGGCTAGGGTAGATTTTGCTACTCAGAATGAATTATAAGTATTGATAGTAATTTGATTTGTGAAAAATGTGGTGGTGTAGGAATTTAGAAAAGTTCATGAAATCACTTTATGCGTCCACTTTATGCATCCACATTGGGTATACCCTACATAAGAGTGTGGTTGCCATTCTGGAAAGTATTTTACATTATGATAAAATATGCAAAATCTTAAGTAGTGTCATAGTTAGCGAAGTAAGTCATCTTGATCATAAAAATTATGGCAACAAATGTGTAATGTCAAAGTTGGGGATCTAGTAAGAATAAAGTCACAAATCAGCAATGGAAAATTGTAGTCTGGAATTTAATCATTAATTATCTGTAAGTTAATTAAATAATTTAATTGGTTGGTGGGGAGGCTTGCGTGCCTCAACGATACAGATAGCCGTACCGTAGGTGCAACCACAATGGAGGGGTATCTGTTGAGAGGCCAGACAAACATGTGGTTCCTGAAGAGGGGCAGCAGCCTTTTCAGTAGTTGCAGCGGCAACAGTCTGAATGATTGACTGATCTGGCCTTGTAACACTAACCAAAACGGCCTTGCTGTTTTGGTACTGCGAACGGCTGAAAGCAAGGGGAAACTACAGCCGTAATTTTTCCCGAGGGCATGCAGCTTTACTGTATGATTAAATGATGATGGCGTCCTCTTGGGTAAAATATTCCGGAGGTAAAATAGTCCCCCATTTGGATCTCTAGGAGGGGACTATTCAAGAGGACATCGTTATCAGGAGAAAGAAAACTGGCGTTCTATGGATCGGAGCGTGGAATGTCAGATCCCTTAACCGGGCAGGTAGGTTAGAAAATTTAAAAAGGGAAATGAATAGGTTAAAGTTAGATATAGTAAGAATTAGTGAAGTTAGGTGGCAGGAGGAACAAGACTTTTGGTCAGGTGAATACCGGCTTATAAATACAAAATCAAATAGGGGCAATGCAGGAGTAGGTTTAATAATGAATTAAAAAAATAGGAGTACGGGTAAGCTACTACAAACAGCATAGTGAATGCATTATTGTGGCCAAGATAGACACGAAGCCCACACTTACTACAGTAGTACTAGTTTATATGCCAACTAGCTCTGCAGATGACAAAGAAATTGATGAAATGTATGATGAGATAAAAGAAATTATTCTGGTAGTGAAGGGTGACGAAAATTTAATAGTCATGGGTGACTGGAATTCGACAGTAGGAAAAGGAAGAGAAGGAAATGTAGTAGGTGAATATGGTTTGGGGCTAAGAAATGAAAGAGGAAGCTGCCTGGTAGAATTTTGCACAGTGCATAACTTAATCATAGCTAACACTTGGTTCAAGAATCATGAAAGAAGGTTGTATACATGGAAGAACCGTGGAGATACTAAAAGGTTTCAGATAGATTATATAATGATAAGACAGAGATTTAGGAACCAGGCTTTAAATTGTAAGACATTTCCAGGGGCAGATGTGGACTCTGACCACAATCTATTGGTTATGAACTGTCGATTAAAACTGAAGAAACTGCAAAAAGGTGGGAATTTAAGGAGATGGGACCTGGATATACTGACTAAACCAGAGGTTGTACAGAGTTTCAGGGACAGCATAAGGGAACAATTGACAGGAATGGGGGAAAGAAATACAGTAGAAGAAGAATAGGTAGCTTTGAGGAATGAAATAGTGAAGGCAGCAGAGGATCAAGTAGGTAAAAAGATGAGTGCTGGTAGAAATCCTTGGGTAACAGAAGAGATACTGAATTTAATTGATGAAAGGAGAAAATACAAAAATGCAGCAAGTGAAGCAGGCAAAAAGGGATACAAACATCTCAAAAATGAGATCGACAGGAAGTGCAAAATGGCTAAGCAGGGATGGCTAGAGGACAAATGTAAGGATGTAGAGGCTTATCTCACTAGGGGTAAGATAGATACTGCCTACAGGAAAATTAAAGAGACCTTTGGAGAAAAGAGAACCACTTGCATGAATATCAAGAGCTCAGATGGAAACCCAGTTCTAAGCAAAGAAGGGAAAGCAGAAAGGTGGAAGGAGTATATAGAGGGTCTATTCAGGGGCGATGTTCTTGAGGACAATATTATGGTAATGGAAGAGTATGTAGATGAAGATGAAATGGGAGATATGATACTGCGTTGGTAGGACATGTTCTGAGGCATCAAGGGATCACCAATTTAGTACTGGAGGGCAGCATGGAGGGTAAAAATCGTAGAGGGAGACCAAGAGAGGAATACACTAAGCAGATTCAGAAGGATGTAGGCTGCAGTAGGTATTGGGAGATGAAGAGGCTTGCACAGGATAGAGTAGCATGGAGAGCTGCATCAAACCAGTCTCAGGACTGAAGACAACAACAACAACAACAACAAGAAATTGAATAGATAAAAAATCAATTCACCAAGTGGTGGCAGAACACACATATAAAAAGAGGTTGTAGTTAGGCAAGCTTTTGTTGTTATAAGGTAATTAATAATATTATGAAAATTTGAATATGTCATTGTAATTTGTAATGTAAGCATTCCTAGTGGTGTATATTATCTAAATGTGTGGATTAACTTGTTAAATTTTTTCCTTGACAGACTGTGGTATTATTTTCAGTTAGTTCATATCTTCTAATTAATGAATATTCCAGTAAAACTAAATGTAGCATTAGAATTGGCACATTGAAAATATTACCTTGAGTAATGAATTGCAGTGGGGAAAAGCTTAGTTAATATTTTGAATTATTTGATTGCCTACTACCTAGAAAATGAATGAAAACTGAGAAGTAAGCAAAGAAAAAAATACTAGTTATTATATGGAGTCAAAGTTCATGACACATGGAGTCATTCCAACTTGCTATGTCTCTTCGTAGTTTGTAAGACTCCTTCAAAAAGCTATAAATTAAGGATGAGAAAACATTCTAGTTTATGATTCCACTTTATCATGTGTAAATATATTTCAGAATTTGGGACTGGGTGACTGGAGTCAAACAAAGCTACTGCTATAATCGTGCTTCAAAGCAGTCTCGCATCACATCTTTGGATTTTGTAAATGGCCATGACGTTTCTTTGCTGCTTGTTGGCTCAGATGATGGCACTGTACGTTTATGGGGAAACTACACACTAACCAAGGGCAAGGAGCCAGTTCTGGTGACTGCATGGCATGCCCTCTCCGACATTCAGAATCCTCGCCAAAATAGTGGTTTGTATTTTTTGTTTCCCTATGTTTGTTACAAGCTGTTTGCAGGTAATAAACATCTGTGTTATGTTTGTCATAGTCCATTCAGATTAATTAGTGGAGTACTTTACTGTATCTAGCTATAAATAAAAGGTCTGTGGACTGGCAAGTCAAGAACTGGCCTTTCTTTGTGTTAAAATATAGGTATATCTGTTTCCTAGGCAGAGAAGTGTAGTGTAGTATATTTATTTGCCAATGGATCGTTTAATGGAATATTGTTAAACATACCCAGTTTTACGGTAGCATACATATACGTATCCAATCTAATTACTATTGAGATAACATTACAATAATTTTTTTTTGTTTCATCAATGCAGTTTTTCTTGTCTGGAAAATGTTGCTTCCTAACTGTTGGCCTCAATAATATTCTTTTACATTGTATTGACAAAATGAGACTAACTGACCTTTCGGTTCTTTTCTAAGTGGAGTTCATATGCATGCTTCTTGTTTGGCATGGTAGTTAATTGTGTTAAATTCATTGAAAAAATTCATAATCTGTTCAGTTTCATTTCAGAAATTCCACGTTAAATTTATAATCATTATCATACTGTGCATTTTCTTTTATAATTAAGGAAATGCCTCAGTTCCTGAAATTTCCTGGCAGATTAAAACTGTGTGCTGGACCGAGTTGTTGATATCAAGTACATAATTTTTTCTTATACATATACTAAGGACATTAAATTTATTTCTGTCGTGCAGGGTCCATATTCTACATCTACATCGATACTCCGCAAGCCACCCAACGGTGTGTGGCGGAGGGCACTTTACGTGCCACTGTCATTACCTCCCTTTCCTGTTCCAGGTGTGGTTCCTTTTTTCTTTTCATTTTCAGCTAACCACTGTGATGTGTTTATCCTCATCAAAGAAATTCACCCTGAAGACTTTTATATTAGATGGGAAATTAGAAGAGAGACTAATAGAAAAGAAAGGAAGAGTAGGGTTTAAAGCCTCTTTTACAATGAGGTCATTAGAGACAGGGTAAAAGAGATTGGGGAAGGACGCGGAAAGGAAATGAGGTAGAATGAAATTTTCACTCTACAGCGGAGTGCGCGAATGATATGAAACTTCGTGGCAGATTAAAACTGTGTGCCGGACCGAGACTCGAACTTGGGACCTTTGCCTTTCGTGGGCAAGTGCTCTATCACTAGCACTACCACTGTAGCACTTGCCTGCAAAAGGCAAAGGTCCCAAGTTCGAGTCTTGGTCCGGAACACAGTTTTAATCTGCCAGGAAGTTTCAGGAAATTAGGTGTTTCCTTAATTATAAAACTAAATTCCGCCTGAACAGGCCATGAAGCCCCAATGGTACTGACCGGCCGCTGTGTCATCCAGTGCCCACAGACATCACTGGTTGCGGCATGGAGGGGCATGTGGTCAGCACACTGCTCTCCCAGCCGTAGGTCAGTTTACAAGACCAGCTAAATTGCAATTTAGTTAGGCGTTTAAGCTGTGGAGGTACAGGGACAATAGCACCATCAACTTTGAGATCCACTTTCAGCTTGTCGTTCTTATGTGCTGTACTTACTTTTGTCAGTTAACTTCATCTCCACAGGCAGAAATCTGTATGCTGAAAACTCACAAGTCCCTATTTCTCAACACTTTGAAATGAGATAGATTACTTCATCATAAAAATTCATATATTGATTCAAATATTACAGCCAGAAACCCTTTTCATAATGCTTTTCTGTAGTTAAAACCTTGACATTCAATGCATTAATGCATCAGTTTTGACATCACCATTCCTTATCATGACCCTCAGAATTCTCTGGTGGATAGCATGTCTCTGAGAAGGGTCACACCTCCATGGGACAACTGCTGACCCAGCATGTTTCGTAAAGTGGGAACCAATTACTGGGGTCTTGTAGAAACACAGTGTCCAGCCTCCCGATTACATGGACACACAATGGAATTCCTACACAATATGCATATTCATGTTTATTAACTACCTAATGAAATTTCTATCTGCAGCTGACGATCACAGTTTGTTGGTAACATAGGCATAGAGTACCCTATCACTTTCACGAAGCGATACATTACACTCCATATCCCACACCTCAGAGGAATGATGTCATCATCATTAGAAAATATAACTAACTAAACAATATTGGTAACAATGACATCATTCACCACATCTGTCTTTTCCACCCCAACTTATCTCTAATACATATTCTTGTCATCAAACTTCAAAAGCAAAATGGAAGCCACCAAGTCGTGGCATATATTATCTAACCATAGCTATATACCACTTCAGTTCTCCAGGATGTATACTACTATTAGTGCTAGTAATACCCCAACAGTCTGGGCAAGTTTACTTATATGTCTACTTACAGTTCTTTTATTTACTATTATAATTCATTGAGCTCATGCTTGCGTACATCTTGATACAGAGCTCCTCTTTAAAGCAATTATACTATCAGTTGATTAACCTTGTCAGTTTTATATGGCAGTCAGCAAACTATTTTCCAATTAATCATATTTATTTGATTTTTAGTGGGTAGTATTTCGAAGTGTTTCTCTTCCATTTTCATACACATTCCGGGGACTTTGTATATGCGTCCTTTTACCGTTCAGTGGTACCTCCAAAATTACAAAAGTCATTCTGACCTCTTACTTGCTTTTCATTTCTCACGAGTAAGACAGATAAATATGGACTGCTTATACTCCATTCCAGGTTATACTAACCACCACTATAAAATTATTTACCAACCCCACCATAGTGTTTAACCAATCGTCATTCCAGAATGTAAATATCTCTTTATAAAAATATTTATAATTATTCAACAAGAAAGTGCAAAAAATTTCTGCAAGTTTATGGTAGTACTCTTACTGACATTTTCTCGATAGAGGCCATAATTCAAACACAACAGCACATTCTATTTGGCTGATCTGGCTGCTCTGCATTGCTACTGTTAACTTGAGGAGTTACTGATCAATTAAAGCCAGCAGCCTTTTGTTGCTCCTTGCATCATATTGATGTATTAAATGCTCTTGTGATCAGTAATATTTCACATAGCTCAGACTGTTACTTCTTTATTGTTCATTTATTACACATGTACAACAGAACTACAAATCCATTTACCTGACAACTTTGGAGCAAAACTCATAGGACCACAATGGTATCCAAACTCTGGAAATACCATCCAGTACACAACATTCCACCGAAGACTACTCTTAGATACAAATATAAATTTTTATAGTGATAGTGTCCCAGTATATACCTATCTCCATTTCCCTTTTGGTGAGCATTACCTTCTCAATGGTACCATCACTTAAATAATTACACCTACTTATGTGTATGTCGTGGTTACAGTATCCTGTGTTATATCATACCTCTACTACTTCCTTACTTCCTTCCAGGTGACTCACTTCCAGTAGCTCTAGAATTCACATGCTTCTACATTTTTAAAATTCATTGATGTGCCAGATTTCTATATCATATTGTTGAATGAATATTGATTGACCATGATTCAATTTGCAAATCGTCAAGAAGGTTCAAAACTTATGGCCTGAAAAAATGATAGTTTTATGACCAAGCAGAAAATATTTGAAATTTTTAAGGCACCACACAATACGTAAAGCTTCCTTTCTGACATACTATAATTTCTTCCACCTTTGGATAGTACTCTGCTGGCAGATGAAATGGTTTGGTGTTCTATCCCATCACCTACTTTAATCTTTAATCACCTGGAAAAGCTCTGATGCAATTGCTTAAAAACTACTGTCAGTTAAAAGACAAAAAGAGTAATTGATATCCAATGAAATAATGTTCTTCCTTTCATTAAATTACTTTTTAACTTTATAAAAAGCCTCTTGACATTCATCTGTCCACTTCCATGTAAGGCAAGCCTCTGTCTTCAAAAAATATGGTCCAATGTTTCCAATGAACTGTCCAATAGCATACCAGATGACAACCTTTAGGGTGCCATGGGCCTTTTCATGAGTGAGGTGCATAGGATTGGGCCAAAATAATATTGGAAGTTTTGTTTAGAGACAAATCCATTCTGATGAAACTGCTTCTCATCAAACATCACAAAATTTGTCAGAAATGTGTCATCATGGTCAATTCAGTCCAATAATGTTGTGTAGAAATTGCGCCTAATCACTTTATCTTCCCACTGTAAGAGTTGAGCCACTTGCAGGTTATAGGAAAAAAATTTTGTATTTGTTTCACAGTCCTCTGCAGTGGATCTGTAATGTTCTGCAATGGTGATGGAGAGATCACTGTGGGATTTGTTGCAGAGCTGCACGAACTTCTTGGATATTTTCTAGCATTTGAACTGTTGTTGTAGGCCCCTTATGCTTCACACTGGCACAGAATCAATCTCATGTCATTGTTTTATCCACCTGGATATTGTCCTTCTGCCTGGAACACGGATATAGTGGTCTCTTCCATGGTGCATTGCATATTGGACAGCCACAGCACACCGCACAAGATAGATTTCGTCCACTGCCTTAATACACATGTTCCGTACTGAACTGAAAGGCATACTATGTGGGTCCAATTGAATGTGATAGATGGAGCGAGCACATCTACATCTTAGCAGGAGCACCAATTGAAAATATGCCATTTCCTGTGGGCCATCTTGGAAGCTCAGTGCTCTTTTATACAGTATAACCCCACTTTTACATTCCCGGAATTAACATTTTCCCACCGTTGACGACATTTTTTATCAGTTCCATCAAATTTCCTATGCCCACAATGTTAATTTGCACATGACTTTGCATCAACATATTTATAATTTTCCCGATTTATGCATGATGAAAAAAATGTTTGTGGAGAAAATATGATGGTGGTATAATGTTGGCCATCCAGTAGTGTTTACAAATATTAAGTGGTTAAGTTTCTTGACACCAGGACACTCTATTCAGCGGATTCGAATGGGTAAACGAGTAAAAACTGTAACAATTCATGCCGTATCTCCCGCCACTGCCTAGCTCTATGTGGTGTGGTGGTTGATGGGAGAAACTAGGTTCGTTTGAATGAAGATATCATGACCAATCACAACCATTTTCGAACTGTCTCTACTGTGCAAATGCAGTTTCATGATTGTTGTGATCATCGACGAACCATATTTAGCGTGTTTCAGTGTATGGCCATGTGGCGCACTAGTTGACACTATTAATCACTTTGTTTTACTCTAATGTTTTTAGTGTAAACACAGCACCGCTTACATATTGTATTCATGCTGAGCAAAACGTGTTTCAAGAATTTATTCTTGTTGTCAAGTGCAGCATTAATGTATGTATTTTTTGTGATGTTACACAAACAAACAATCTGTCTGTGTGTGTGTGTGTGTGTGTGTGTGTGTGTGTGTGTGTGTGTGTGTGTGGTTTTCTACATACCTGATAACCTCAAAAAGACGAGTACAGTTCAAGAGATGCAGATAACACATATTCAAACACTATACTAAATACTTATTTACATATTTGCACTTGACAACGAGAAAAAACTCTCGAAACGTGTCGTGCTAAGCATGAAAAAATACGTAACTAATGCAATATTTCATTATTTAAATAATGAATGACAGCTGCAGGCTTTTCAGAAATGTCGATTATGACATTTGAAATGTTTCCACTTCCCAGACAGTTATCAATTCCAGTTACATCAGTGGTTTTTATTAGATCATAAACCTTTATTAGATAATTAAAAAGTCCCTGACAAGTCTTTTGATGCCTGTTATGTACATGCATCATACATAAAGTGCATGGGGGTATCCTATACATAACTTTTACAGCTTAAAACATTATTTCCCACATTTTACATTTTCCTGCATTTTACACCATTTTTTGAAGTCCCTTCAAAAGTGTAAAAGTGGGGGTTCACTGTATAATATTCCAGTCTTAACTCCTCTGCATCTGCTATTCAGTTGCATTTTGTGTGGCTAGTCACACAGTATAAGGTTTCATTCTAAAAGATTTATGGCGGTTACCTTAAGAATACACTTTGTATTCATTACTTTCCCAGGCTTGATACGAAATACTTTCTTACACTTTAACAAGATGTCTGGCAGCTGTTGTTTCTGCTCCTCAGTAATACTTTGTCCTTCTGAAACTTTGCTCCTAATTTCTCTTCCTGTTTTCTGATCTTCCATGTCATATTCACTTCTCTGATTAAATTTTGGCTGTATATCTTCTCCAGTATTTTGGTTTTAATTTTTTAATTGCATTACTCTTCTCCATCTCCTTTCTTAATAATTCTGCACATATATTATCGGCACCTTTACCTGTGCTCACAGTCATTCTTTACAAAATATTTCTTTTTTAAAATCTTTTACTGAAATCATGTTTACATTTAGTTGTGGTATCACAAGAATCCTACTCCGATTTCTCTTCCTTGTACTTCAACAGTAGCCAGTACTTAATGTTTTACTAGTTCAGTTAACTTCCCTGTTGCCCCTCCAATTCTCACCCAGGTTATAGGCTTGATACTAATTTTTCTCCTCTTATTTCTTGTTTCTTCTTATCAGCTGGCTCCTTCTTTTTTCCTTTCACCACTCAAGATTCCTTGTTCCAGTTCATTTCATGCTCACCTTGCATAAATTTTAGGGTATCTTTCTTCTCACTGGCTTCTCAATATTCTGAATTATTGTCAACCTTTATTTCCTTTCTTATGTAGAAAATGCTGCCTTCGTCTTCATATTAATCTATTACTTTGGTGTCGTGCCCCTTAAGATTAACATCACCATCTTCACTCTTTCGCTACTTTATTCATCTTAAACATTGTTACTCTTTCCATCAGTAGGATTATCCAACTCTCTTTCATTTTCATGAACAATGTTCCACTCATGGGCATTCAGATTTTTACTCCTCTTTTCAGATCCTTCAGTATTACTTAGTTTTCCACTTATGCTTCCAGCTGACTGATAATTTTCTTCTTCTTCTTCTTCCAAGATTTCTTGAACTAGACATCTTATTCCTTGTATTTCCTCTGAATTTTCCAGATACTTCATTCCTTCCTTATTACTCACTGATTACTGTTATTCCTTGCCATTTCCCCCAGTTGAACCAGTACCTTCTAATTTATCCAGTCCCTTATCTTCTTCATCCCATTCATCAAATATATTTTCACCCAGTTTATTTGTACTAATTGGCTTTTCACTTTCTTTTAATTTACACATTAGTGTTACTATTTTTTACTGTCTGTATGAGGGGCAATCACGAAAGTTTATTTTCGAAGGCTGTACAGTCCAGAATTGGTATGCCAGTCAGGCAAAATTGCTGTGATCATTAAGACAATCATTCCACAGACACTACAGGTTGAAGATACCCATTTGGTAAAAAACTGTGTCCTGCTGTCTGATACACATCCTTGTCAAACAGGAATCATAGACCATTCAAGGCCTTTTTCATAAGGGACTGAATTCATGATAATTGCATGGGGAGAGATTAGAATATGTCAAACAGCATGGAACTCTGTGCACCATGGATCAAGACAGTCAGGTAGATGCAGTATTTCTCAAATTCCGAAAAGCTTTTGACTCACCTATGCTTATTATCAAAAGTACAATCATGTGGTAGGTATATCAGACAAAATATGTGACTCAATTGAGGATTTCTTGGTAGGGAGGATGCAGCATGTTAGCTGGGATGGAGAGGCATCAACAGATGTAGAAGTAACTTCGGGTGTACCCTAAGATAGTGTATTGGGGCCCTTGCTGTTCATGTTGTATATTAATGATCTTGTGGACAATATTGATAGTAACCTCAGACTTTTCGCAGATGATGCAGGTATCTACAATGAAGAACAGTCTGGATGAAGTTGTACAAATATTCAGTCAGATCATGATAAGCTTTTTTTGTGCACTTTACGAAAAAATGAATAAATCCTGTGAATATACAAGGTGTACAACTTTGCTTCCGCCGTTTGCCGATAGGTGGCGACAATGGTAAGTAGCGGTCGAAAGAAACAGATTGCAGATGTCTGTCAGTTAGTTTGGACCTCAGTCAACATGTTGTTGTTGTTGTGGTCTTCAGTCCTGAGACTGGTTTGATGCAGCTCTCCATGCTACTCTATCCTGTGCAAGCTTTTTCATCTCCCAGTACCTACTGCAACCTACATCCTTCTGAATCTGCTTAGTGTATTCATCTCTTGGTCTCCTTCTACGATTTTTACCCTCCACCCTGCCCTCCAATACTAAATTGGTGATCCCTTGATGCCTCTGAACATGTCCTACCAACCGATCCCTTCTTCTGGTCAAGTTGTGCCACAAACTTCTCTTCTCCCCAATCTTATTCAATACTTCCTCATTACTTATGTGATCTACCCATCTAATCTTCAGCATTCTTCTGTAGCACCACATTTCAAAAGCTTCTATTCTCTTCTTGTCCAAACTATTTATCGTCCATGTTTCACTTCCATACATGGCTACACTCCATACAAATACTTTCAGAAATGACTTCCTGACACTTAAATCTATACTCGATGTTAACAAATTTCTCTTCTTCAGAAACGCTTTCCTTGCCATTGCCAATCTACATTTCATATCCTCTCTACTTCGACCATCATCAGTTATTTTACTCCCCAAATAGCAAAACTCCTTTACTACTTTAAGTGTCTCATTTCCTAATCTAATTCCCTCAGCATCACCCGACTTAATTAGACTACATTCCATTATCCTTGTTTTGCTTTTGTTGATGTTCATCTTATATCCTCCTTTCAAGACACTGTCCATTCCATTCAACTGCTCTTCCAAGTCCTTTGCTGTCTCTGACAGAATTACAATGTCATTGGCGAACCTCAAAGTTTTTAATTCTTCTCCATGAATTTTAATACCTACTCTGAATTTTTCTTTTGTTTCCTTTACTGCTTGCTCAATATACAGATTGAACAACTTCGGGGAGAGGCTACAACCCTGTCTTACTCCCATCCCAACCACTGCTTCCCTTTCATGTCCCTCGACTCTTATAACTGCCATCTGGTTTCTGTACAAATTGTAAATAGCCTTTCGCTCCCTGTATTTTGCCCCTGCCACCTTTAGAATTTGAAAGAGAGTACTCCAGTCAACATTGTCAAAAGCTTTCTCTAAGTCTACAAATGCTAGAAACGTAGGTTTGCCTTTCCTTAATCTTTCTTCTAAGATAAGTCATAAGGTCAGTATTGCCTCACGTGTTCCAGTGTTTCTACGGAATCCAAACTGATCTTCCCCGAGGTTGGCTTCTACTAGTTTTTCCATTCGTCTGTAAAGAATTCGTGTTAGTATTTTGCAGCTGTGACTTATTAAACTGATAGCTCGGTAATTTTCACATCTGTCAACACCTGCTTTCTTTGGGATTGGAATTATTATATTCTTCTTGAAGTCTGAGAGTATTTCGCCTGTTTCATACATCTTGCTCACCAGATGGTAGAGTTTTGTCAGGACTGGCTCTCCCAAGGCCGTCAGTAGTTCCAATGGAATGTTGTCTACTCCGGGGGCCTTGTTTCGACTCAGGTCTTTCAGTGCTCTGTCAAACTATTCACGCAGTATCGTTATCTCCCATTTCATCTTCATCTACATCCTCTTCCATTTCCATAATATTGTCCTCAAGCACATCGCCCTTGTATAGACCCTCTATATACTCCTTCCACCTTTCTGCTTTACCTTCTTTGCTTAGAACTGGGTTTCCATCTGAGCTCTTGATATTCATACAAGTCGTTCTCTTATCTCCAAAGGTCTCTTTAATTTTCCTGTAGGCAGTATCTATCTTACCCTTAGTGAGATAAGCCTCTACATCCTTACATTTGTCCTCTAGCCATCCCTGCTTAGCCATTTTGCACTTCCTGTCGATCTCCTTTTTGAGACGTTTATATTCCTTTTTGCCTGCTTCATTTACTGCATTTTTATATTTTCTCCTTTCATCAATTAAATTCAATATTTCTTCTGTTACCCAAGGATTTCTACCAGCCCTCGTGTTTTTACCTACTTGATCCTCTGCTGCCTTCACTACTTCATCCCTCAAAGCTACCCATTCTTCTTCTACCGTATTTCTTTCCCCCATTCCTGTCAATTGCTCCCTTATGCTCTCCCTGAAACTCTCTACAACCTCTGGTTCTTTCAGGTTATCCAGGTCCCATCTCCTTAAATTCCCACCTTTTTGCAGTTTCTTCAGTTTTAGTCTACAGGTCATAACCAATAGATTGTGGTCAGAGTCCACATCTGCCCCTGGAAATGTCTTACAATTTAAAACCTGGTTCCTAAATCTCTGTCTTACCATTATATAATCTATCTGATACCTTTTAGTATCTCCAGGGTTCTTCCATGTATACAACCTTCTTTCATGATTCTTAAACCAAGTGTTAGCTATGATTATGTTGTGCTCTGTGCAAAATTCTACCAGGCGGCTTCCTCTTTCATTTCTTAGCCCCAATCCATATTCGCCGACTATGTTTCCTTCTCTTCCTTTTCCTACTGTCGAATTCCAGTCACCCATGACTATTAAATTTTCGTCTCACTTCACTATCTGAATAATTTCTTTTATTTGATCATACATTTCATCAATTTCTTCGTCATCTGCAGAGCTAGTTGGCATATAAACTTGTACTACTGTAGTAGGTGTGGACTTCGTATCTATCTTGGCCACAATAATGCGTTCACTATGCTGTTTGTAGTAGCTTACCCGCATTCCTATTTTCCTATTCATTATTAAACCTACTCCTGCATTACCCCTATTTGATTTTGTGTTTATAACCCTGTAGTCACCTGACCAGAAGTCTTGTTCCTCCTGCCACCGAACTTCACTAATTCCCACTATATCTAACTTCAACGTATCCATTTCCCTTTTTAAATTTTCTAACCTATCTGCCCGATTAAGGGATCTGACATTCCACACTCCGATCCATAGAACGCCAGTTTTCTTTCTCCTGATAACGGCATCCTCCTGAGTAGTCCCCGCCCGGAGATCCGAATGGGGGACTATTTTACCTCTGGAATATTTTACCCAAGAGGACGCCATCATCATTTAATCATACAGTAAAGCTGCATGCCCTCGGGAAAAATTACGGCTGTAGTTTCCCCTTGCTTTCAGCCGTTCGCAGTACCAGCACAGCAAGGCCGTTTTGGTTATTGTTACAAGGCCAGATCAGTCAATCATCCAGACTGTTGCCCTTGCAACTACTGAAAAGGCTGCTGCCCCTCTTCAGGAACCACACATTTGTCTGGCCTCTCAACAGATACCCCTCCATTGTGGTTGCACCTACGGTACGGTACGGCTATCTGTATCGCGGCTATCTGTATCGCTGAGGCACGCAAGCCTCCTCACCAACGGTAAGGTCCATGGTTCATGGGGGGGGGGGTGATAACCCTATCCAGCCTTTTATCAGTTTCTTCAGTTTTCTCCATTATGTTCTGCTTGTTATTAAGGCTCTCATTTCCCACCACAGGCTGCTGCGGATTTGCATTGTAAGTACCATTCCTTCTGCAGATTGCTCCTCACTTCTAAGGCTTGCTTTATTCAGATATAACCACTCCTTGACGAAATCTTCTCGGGTGATCACCCGAGAAGAGTTCATCAAAGGAATATGCTGAGAAAGCCTGCAATCTCATTTACCCACTCCTTTTCAGGGTTCCACTACTTCTGTTATTTTGATGTATTAAAGTGGTTGACTAAATTAGACTGTTTTAAATGATGATGTCCACGCCAGTTTTACAGGCCAAAACACTTTAATTGCACATTGGTATTAAATAACCTACTGTTTATGACCAGATTGAGTCTCATCTTCTTTAATTATGCACTGATAAATGATTAGCCACATACTGCACTAGAGTGATGATCTGTAACATGATTGTGGAAGTGCCGTAACCTAACACTGAACTAACAGTAGTTTGTGTAGCAGACATTTAGTTAACACAGTCTCTGATTAACATTCTTGTATCACTGTCCTTTCAAGTAGATAGTCACATCAAGATAAAAATGGTTCACAGTCTGATCTCATCGTCACAGTAAGAACTATTGAAGATGAACATTGTTCTCGAGATTAATTGCCAGATTATGGTAAATAATTAGAAACAGTCCTTGGATTACAGAAAGATCCCCCAGATCTGAAATTTGGATAAAACTTTGCACATTGTATGAATTGTGCTAACTCATCTGCGGTAAGTTTTTGGACACAGAACTTACTCGTTTTATAAACCTCCGCAGACTGACTAAAATGGCTTCCAGCAACCTCCCCTTTATAACGTTATAATAATTACAAATACATCCAGCTATTTTTGTTTACTGTAGTTTTACAAGTTAAATTAAGTATATATGCTTCTGAGCAAATGGATAGCAAAAGAAGATTTTTGTAAATGCAAACTTTCAGGTAAAACAATAATTGCTGTTGAATTATGCTGTATAATTTTCCAAAATATGGTATTTTACTTCAGAAACAATGGTTTAGATAAGAATGCTAATTACTCTGAAACTAAATGAGTGCAAAAAAATTATGTCCTCCATATGACCACCCAAGGCCATGTGGCAACAATCAATGCATTCACTGAAGTTCTCAATGATGTGTTTACAAACGTCTGGTGGTATGCCATTAATAACCTTTTTAATTTCATCCTTCAGCTGGTGTATTGTTTGTGGTTTGTTCAGTACACTTTTGATTTCGTAAATCTCCACAAAAAAAGTCACATGGTGTAAGATCACATGATCTGGTGGACTATTCCTGGTTGCCATGCAAAGAAATAATTTTTTGAGGAAACTATTCATTCAGCAGAGCAATCACTTCACAGGATGCGTGACATGCTGCATCATCTTGTTGAAACCAAAAATCACCATTTCTATCATCATCGTCATCAGCATCATCATCATCACCACCATCATCATTTAAGACTGATTATGCCTTTCAGCGTTCAGTCTGGAGCATAGCCTCCCTTATACAGTTCCTCCATGATCCCCTATTCAGTGCTAACATTGGTGCCTCTTCTGATATTAAACCTATTACTTCAAAATCATTCTTAACCGAATCCAGGTACCTTCTCCTCGGTCTGCCCCGACTCCTCCTACCCTCTACTGCTGAATCCATGAGTCTCTTCGGTACCCTTGCTTCTCTCATGCGTGTAACATGACCCCACCATCTAAGCCTGTTCGCCCTGACTGCTACATCTATAGAGTTCATTCCCAGTTTTTCTTTGATTTCCTCATTGTGGACACTCTCCTGCCATTGTTCCCATCTACTAGTACCTGCAATCATCCTAGCTACTTTCATATCCGTAACCTCAACCTTGTTGATAAGGTAACCTGAATCCACCCAGCTTTCGCTCCCATACAACAAAGTTGGTCGAAAGATTGAACGGTGCCCAGATAACTTAGTCCTGGTACTGACTTCCTTCTTGCAGAAGAGAGTAGATTGTAGCTGAGCGCTCACTGTATTAGCTTTGCTACACCTCGCTTCCAGTTCTTTCACTATGTTGCCATCCTGTGAGAGTATGCATCCTAAGTACTTGAAACCGTCCACGTGTTCTAACTTTGTTCCTCCTATTTGGCACTCAATCCGTTTATATTTCTTTCCCACTGACATTACTTTCATTTTGGAGATGCTAATCTTCATACCATAGTCTTTACATTTCTGATCTAGCTCTGAAATATTACTTTGCAGACTTTCAATCGAATCTGCCATCACAACTAAGTCATCCGCATATGCAAGACTGCTTATTTTGTGTTCACATATCTTAATCTCACCCAGCCAGTCTATTGTTTTCAACATATGATCCATAAATAATATGAACAACAGTGGAGACAGGTTGCAGCCTTGTCTTACCCCTGAAACTACTCTGAACCATGAACTCAGTTTACCGTCAACTCTAACTGCTGCCTGACTATCCATGTAAAGACCTTTAATTGCTTGCAAAAGTTTGCCTCCTATTCCATAATCTTGTAGAACAGACAATAACTTCCTCCTAGGAACCCGGTCATATGCCTTTTCTAGATCTATAAAGCATAGATACAATTCCCTGTTCCACTCATAACACTTCTCCATTATTTGCCGTAAGCTAAAGATCTGGTCCTGACAACCTCTAAGAGGCCTAAACCCACACTGATTTTCATCCAATTGGTCCTCAACTAATACTCGCACTTTCCTTTCAACAATACCTGCGAAGATTTTTCCCACAACGCTGATTAAAGAGATACCTCTGTAGTTGTTACAATCTTTTCTGTTTCCATGTTTAAAGATTGGTGTGATTACTGCTTTTGTCCAGTCTGATGGAACCTGTCCAGACTCCCAGGCCATTTCAATTATCCTGTGTAGCCATTTAAGACCTGACATTCCACTGTACTTGATGAGTTCCGACTTAATTTCATCCACCCCAGCTGCTTTATTGCACTGCAATCTATTGACCATTTTCTCCACTTCCTCAAACGTGATCCTATTTCCATCATCATTCCTATCCCATTCTACCTCGAAATCTGAAACATTACTGATCGCATTTTCACCTACATTGAGCAACTCTTCAAAATATTCCCTCCATCTGCCCAAGGCATCCACAGGATTCACCAGCAGTTTTCCTGACCTGTCCAAAATACTTGTCATTTCCTTCTTACCTCCCTTTCGAAGACTGCTAATTACACTCCAGAATGGTTTTCCAGCAGCTTGACCCATAGTCTCCAACCTGTTTCCAAAGTCTTCCCACGATTTCTTCTTCGATGCTGCAATTATCTGTTTGGCTTTGTTTCTTTCTTCAATATAACTTTCTCTATCTACCTGGGTTCTAGTATGTAGCCATTTTTTATACGCCTTCTTTTTCCTTTTACAGGCTGCCTTGACTGTGTCATTCCACCAAGCTGTTTGCTTCCTCCTACTTTTACACACTACTGTTCCAAGACATTCTTTAGCCACTTCTAGTACTGTGTCCCTGTTACCTTGTCCATTCCTTTTCCAACGACTGTAATTGACTACATTCAACTAACTGGTACCTTTCTGAGATCGCTGTTATGTACTTGTGCCTGATGTCCTTATCCTGAAGTTTCTCCACTCTTATCCTCCTACATATGGACCTGACCTCCTGCATTTTCGGCCTCACAATCCCAATTTCACTGCAGATTAAATAATGATCAGTGTCATCAAAGAATCCCCTGAATACACGTGTGTCCCTCACAGCCTTCCTGAATTCCTGATCTGTTATTATATAGTCAATGACAGATCTGGTTCCCCTGCCTTCCCAAGTATACCGGTGAATGTTCTTATGTTTAAAAAAGGAGTTTGTGATTACTAAGCCCATACTGGCACAGAAATCCAAGAGTTGTTTCCCGTTCCTGTTGGCCTCCATATCCTCTCCAAATTTACCCATACCCTTTTCATACCCTTCTGTTCGATTTCCAATCCTGGCGTTAAAATCACCCATGAGCAGAACACTGTCCTTGTCCTTTACTCTAACAACTACATCACTGAGTGCCTCATAAAAACTATCCATCTTATCTTGATCTGTCCCTTCACAATGCGAATATACTGACACAATCCTAATTTTCTTGCTAGACACTGTGTCAAATCTATCCACATCAGTCTTTCGTTTACATACCTTATTGCAACTACGCTGGGTTCCATTTCTTTCCTGATGTAAAGCCCTACACCCCATTGTGCTATTCCTGCTTTGACTCCTGACAGGTAGACCTTGTATTCTCCCACTTCCTCTTCTTTCTCACCCCTTACCCGAATGTCACTAACAGCTAAAACGTCCAGCCCCATCTTACTTGCAGCCTCTGCCAGCTCTACCTTCTTCCCAGAGTAGCCCCCATTGATATTAAGAGCTCCCCATCTCATTACCATTTGTTTGCCAAGTCGTATCTTAGGAGTCCCTGGTTTGTCAGTTAGAGGTGGGACTCCGTCACCTCCAAAGGTCCGAGGCATTTTGCTCTGATTATTGCCAGCATCATATTTAAAGTACCAGGGAAGCAGGTTGCTAGCCTTATTTCCCCCGAGTCCCATTGGGTTTTACCCCTAACGGCTGAGGGACTAACCGGTGGATTTGGTAGTCTTTGCCGTATGAGCACAAGGGTGACCACGACTCAGAATATGTCCGAGATGCCCAGCCTTATTCCAAAGTAACTGGTATCGCGACTGTCGGGACCACTTACTTGGCCACTCATACGTTGCCCGTGGTTCATGAACTAGGACATGACTATAGGAACCCACACCATGAACCACATTTTTATCAATAACAGGGAAAAACCAATCAGAAAGCATGTTTTGGTAATGGTTGCCATTCACAGTTACGGCAACTCCTTCATCATTTTCAAAAAAGTACAGGCTGATTACTCCTCCTGGTCAGAACCCACACCACAGTCGTGCATTGTGGATGCATCTCATCTTCCACAGTCGCCCACAGATTTTCATTACCTCAAATTCTGCAGTTGTGCTTATTGACATATCCACTGAGGTGGAACTGCACCTCATCTGAGAAAATTGTTCTTTTTGTGAAGCTCTTTTTCTCCTGTTGTCGAGCCAAGGCCCATCGAGCAAATTGATGTCTCTTTCAATGAGCTGCAGGCTTCAACTCTTTTGTAACTTGAATCTTCTATGCATGCATTTCCAAATCTTTTGAAAGGATCTCATGCAGTGAACTTGGTGGTAAATTCAATTGTTGAGCTCATTGGTGAACTGATTTTCTGGGGCTTACAGTCACATTGACATCCACAACCGCAATGTTTTCTTGTGTTTGAGCAGAACACGGTGTCCTGTGACTTTTGAAACAGAACCTGTGATCTCAAATGTCTGGATAAACTTCTGAACTGATGATTCACCTGGAGCAGCATTGCATCTGAGTGTCATACACAAGTCACAGATGGTTGCCATGGGACCATGACCGTTTTTATAATAACTTCTTATAACTTGGATGTACTGCTCCATGACAAAAATAAACATCAAACACCACCACTCACCACACAAAAGCTATCAGGTTACTAATGTGAAGGATCACAGTTAACAAACATGAAAAAACCATAGCTGCCTACTGTCATATGACAAAATGGCACAAAATTCAAATTCATCCTTACTTCCCAGACACGCGTTAGCCTACTTTATCTGAAAGTTAGCAATGGGATATATGTCTGCATATGAACAATGATGATGAAGTTTGCTGTTAATGGTATGTGTAATTAGCACAGTTTTTAAGTAAACTAATCGTGCTTATGAATTCCAGTCAAGTAAATGAATGTACTGGATAATAAAGACAAGTTGGCTATGTCCCAAGTTAATATTTGTGATTTTTGGCACTGTGCACACACCATATAAGTGATAATCTTGAAGATATTTGTGAAAAAAAAGTGAAAATTTTGAGAGGAAGGAAAACAGAATTGATGGAAAGAATCGAAGTGTTTCATTACAAAATCTAATCGTATACAACTGCCAACATGAGTAACTTAGAAGAAGTAGGTATCCTCGGTGTAGCGAAGCAGCTTAAATCGCTTAATAAAGGTAAGGCACTCCAGTCCAGATTGTATACCAGTTGGGTTCCTTTCAGAGTATGCTGATCCAGTAGCTCCATACGTGGCAATCATATACAACCACTTGCTCTCTGAAAAATCCATACGTAAAGACTGGCGGTTTGTCTAAGTCACACCAATACCCAGGAAAGAAAATAATAGTAATCTGTTGAATTACAGGCCCACATCACTGATGTTGAATTGCAGTAGGATTCTGTAACATATACAGCCTGCAAACATTATCAATTACCTCAAAAAAGATGATTTAATGAGAAACAGCCAATGCTGCTTCAGAAAATTTTGTCCTCATGAAACACAACTAGCTCTTAATTCACATAATTTAATAAGTGCTATTGACAAGGGAAGCCAAATTGATTGCATATTTTTAGATTTCCTGAAGGCTTATGAGACCACTCCACCCAGTTGATCCTTAATCAAATTGCTTGCAAATGGAGGATCGTCTCAGTTGTACTGTTGGTTTTGTGATTTCCTGTCAGAAAGGTCACAGTTCATAGTAACTTGCAGAAAGTCATGGAGCAAAGCAGAAGCGATGTCTGGCATTCCCCAAGGAAGTGTTATAGGTTCCCTGTTATTCTGATATACATAAACGATTTAGGAGACAGTTTGACCAGCCCTCTTACATTGTTTGCAGATGATGCTATCGTTTACCATCTCATAAAGTCATCAGATGATCAAAACCAATTACAAAATGATTTAGACAAGATATTTGTATGGTGTGGAAAATGGAAACTGACTCTAAATGATGAAAAGTGTAATTTCATCTACGTCATTACTAAAAGGAATCCTCTAATTTACACATAAATTACAAAATCTAAAGGCTATAAATTCAGTTAAATAATTAGGTATTGCAATTATGAATAACTTAAATTGGAATGACCACATAGATAATGTTGCGGGGAAAGCAAACCAGAGACTGCAATTTATCGGCAGGACACTTAGAAAATGCAACAGGACTACTAAAGTGATTGCTTACACTATGCTTATCTCCCTCTTCTGAAGTATTGCTGTTGTGATGTAGGATCCATATCAGGTAGGACTGACGGAGTACGTTAGGAAAGCCCAAATAAAGACAGCTCATTTTGTGTTATCACAAAATAGTATGTGCCATAGATATGATACTAGAATTGGGGTGACAATCATTAAAACAAAGGCATTTTTCATTACAGCAGGAGCTTTTAAAATTTCATTCGGCAACTTCCTCTCCAGAATGGGAAAATATTTTGACAGTGCCCGCTTACCGAGGGAGAAACGATCATCATAAGAGCATGCACAGAAAGATTTTAAGTGTTTGTTTTTTCCATGCACTGTTTGATAGTGGAATGGTAGAGAAATATTTTGAAAGTGGTTTGATGAACAATATGCCTGGTACTTAGTAATGGATTGGAAAATAATCATATAGATATAGATGAAGATAAGAAATGTTTGGCTTCTCTTCCTTAGTCGCAATCTCAACCCTATTCTTAGGTGTTCTTCATTTTGACTGCCTTACCCATTCTGTTTGATGATCTGAGTACCCTTTCCTTCAGAAGGGGTTTATTAGTGATTGGGAGCTCCAACGTTAGGCGGGTGATGGAGCCCCTTAGGGAAATAGCGGAAAGGTTGGGGAAGAAGGCCAGTGTTCACTCTGTCTGCTTGCCGGGGGGTCTCATCTGATATGTAGAGGAGGCCCTGCCGGCTGCGATGGAGAGCACTGAGTGCACCCGACTGCAAATTGTTGTTCATGTCGGCACCAATGACTCCTGCCGTCTGGGTTCAGAGGTCATCCTCAGTTCATGCAGGTGGTTGGCGGAGTTGGTGAGGGTGGAAAGCCTCGCTCATAGGGTGGAATCTGAGCTAACTATTTGTAGTATCGTTCCCAGAACCGATCGCGGTCCTCTGGTTTGGAGCCGAGTGGAAGGCTTAAACCAGAGGCTCAGATGATTCTGCGGAGATCTGGGGTGCAAATTTCTCGACCTCCGCTATCGGGTGGAGAAATTTAGGGTCCCCCTCAATAGGTCAGGTGTGCACTACACGCAGGAAGTGGCTACAAGGGTAGCGGAGTACGTGTGAAGTGCACATGTGGGTTTTTTAGGTTAGAAAATTCCCTCCCTATGCCCGACAAGACGCAGCAAGATGCGGCAAGGTAGGAGTAGACAAAATGCAACAGGGAATAAGAATATTAATTTGCTAATAGTAAACTGCAGGAGCATCTATAGAAAGGGTCCCAGAACTGCTCTCATTAATAAACGGTCACAATGCCCACATAGTACTAGGGACAGAAAGTTGGCTGAAACCAGATGTAAACAGTAATGAAATTCTAAACTCAGATTGGAATGTATACCGCAGAGACAGGCTGGACAGTGAAGGGGGAGGCGTGTTTATAGCAATAAGAAGTGCAATAGTATCGACGGAAATTGACAGAGATCCAAAATGTGAAATAATTTGGGCGAAAGTCACGGTTAAAACAGGCTCAGACATGGTAATTGGATGTCTCTATAGGCCCCCTGGCTCAGCAGCAGTTGTGGCTGAGCACCTGAAGGATAATTTGGAAAATATTTCGAGTAGATTTCCCCACCATGTTATAGTTCTGGGTGGAGATTTTAATTTGCCGGTTATAGACTGGGAGACTCAGACATTCATAACGGGTGGCAGGGACAAAGAATCCAGTGAAATTTTTAAAAGTGCTTTATCTAAAAACTACCTTGAGCAGTTAAACTGAGAACTGACTTGTGGCGATAACATATTAGACCTTCTGGTGACAAACAGACCCGAACTATTTGAAACAGTTGACGCAGAACCGGAAATCAGCGATCATAAAGCGGTTACTGCATCGATGATTTCATCCGTAAATAGACATATTAAAAAAGGTAGGAGGATTTTTCTGTTTAGCAAAAGTGACAAAAAGCAGATTTCAGAGTACCTGACGGTTCAACACAAAAGTTTTGTCTCAAGTACAGATAGTGTTGAGGATCGGTGGACACAGTTCAAAACCACCGTACAATATGCGTTAGATGAGTATATGCCAAGCAAGATCGTAAGAGATGGAAAAGAGCCACCGCGGTACAACAATCGAGTTAGAAAACTGCTGCGGAAGCAAAGGAAACTTCACAGCAAACATAAACATAGCCAAAGCTTGCGGACAAACAAAAATTACGCGAAGCAAAATGTAATGTGAGGAGGGCTATGCAAGAGGCATTCAGTGAATTCGAAAGTAAAGTTTTATGTACTGACTTGTCAGAAAATCCTAAGAAATTTTGGTTTTATGTCAAAGCGGTAGGTGGATCAAAACAAAATGTCCAGACACTCTGTGACCAAAATGGTACTGAAACAGAGGATGACAGACTAAAGGCCGAAATACTAAATGTCTTTTTCCAAAGCTGTTTCACAGAGGAAGAGTGCACTGTAGTTCCTTCTCTAAATTGTCGCACAGATGACAAAATGGTAGATATCGAAATAGACGACAGAGGGATAGAGAAACAATTAAAATCGCTCAAAAGAGGAAAGGCCGCTGGAGTTGATGGGATACCAGTTCAATTTTACACAGAGTACACGAAGGAACTTGCCCCTCTTCTTGCAGCGGTGTACCATAGGTCTCTAGAAGAGCGTAGCATTCCAAAGGATTGGAAAAGGGCCCAGGTCATCCCCGTTTTCAAGAAGGGACGTCAAACAGATGTGCAGAACTATAGACCTATATCTCTAACGTCGATCAGTTGTAGAATTTTGGAACACGTATTATGTTAGAGTATAATGACTTTTCAGGAGACTAGAAATCTACAATGTAGGAATCAGCATGGGTTTAGAAAAAGACGATTGTGTGAAACCCAGCTCGCGCTATTCATCCACGAGACTCAGAGGGCCATAGACACGGGTTCCCGGGTTGATGCCGTGTTTCTTGACTTCCACAAGACATTCGATACAGTTCCCCACAGTCATTTAATGAACAAAGTAAGAGCATATGGACTATCAGACCAATTGTGTGATTAGATTGAAGAGTTCCTAGATAACAGAACGCAGCATGTCATTCTCAATGGAGAGAAGTCTTCTGAAGTAAGAGTAATTTCAGGTGTGCCGCAGGGGAGTGTCATAGGACTGTTGCTATTCACAATATACATAAATGACCTTGTAGATGACATCGGAAGTTCACTGAGGCTTTTTGCGGATGATGCTGTAGTATATCGAGAGGTTGTAACAATGGAAAATTGTACTGAAACGCAGGAAGATTTGCAGCGAATTGACGCATGGTGCAGGAAATGGCAATTGAATCTCAATGTAGACAAGTGTAATGTGCTGTGAACACATAGAAAGAAAGATCCCTTATCATTTAGCTGCAATATAGCAGATCAGCAACTGGAAGCAGTTAATTCCACAAATTATCTGGGAGTACGCATTAGGAGTGATTTAAAATGGAATGATCATATAAAGTTGATTGTCGGTAAAGCAGATGCCAGACTGAGATTCATTGGAAGAATCCTAAGGAAATGCAATCCAAAAACAAAGGAAGGAGGTTACAGTACGCTTGTTCGCCCACTACTTGAATACTGCTCAGCAGTGTGGGATCTGTACCAGATAGGGTTGATAGAAGAGATAGAGAAGATCCAACGGAGAGCAGCGCACTACATTACAGGATCATTTAGTAATCGCGAAAGCGTTACAGAGATGATAGATCTCCAGTGGAAGACTCTGCAGGAGAGACGCTCAGTAGCTTGGTACGGGCTATTGTTGAAGTTTCGAGAACATACCTTCACCGAGGAGTCAAGCAGTATATTACTCCCTCCTTCGTATATCTCCTGAAGAGACCATGAGGATAAAATCAGAGGGATTAGAGCCCACACAGAGGCATATTGAAAATCCTTCTTTCCATGAACAATACGAGACTGGAATAGAAGGGAAAACTGATAGAGATACCCAAGGTACCCTCCGCCACACTCCATCAGGTGGCTTGCGGAGTATGGGACGTAGATGTAGATGTTGCCACACCATAAATGCATTGGCACTTTGACAGTTTCTCTACAGGCTTCATGGCAAACCTGTTTTACTACTTCCAGTTGGAAAGAAGTTACAACATGCAAAACAGAGCTGATGTAATGTGCTGTTGATAGCATTTCTGGAGTGAGTGTGAAATGTAGTTCTTTAGCAGGGATCATCACACCATCCACATCCTAGTGTTTAGACATTTTCAACTGCATTGATTCAGCTTGTGATTATTTCACATTGTCAACCCAGTCCTGGGAATTTACAGAGAGTTCAACCAACCCATAAAGGTGGAAATGAAAAAGCCCTTTTGAAGTGACATCTAGTATTCATTGGGCATCACTAATTCTCTCATACTAAAGACAGGCTTGCACAGTGCATAATCTTATTTTCCACTTGTGTGTTAATGTGAGGCCTGATTTTAGCAAATGAGGGTACAACTTGTTAATAGCAACACTTTCTTAGGGACATCAACGTACTGAGAAATCGATTTCTATGCTGCAAATTTTGCTGTTATGTTACTTGCTGCCTCGACTCTAACCAGATTGTGAACTATTGTTTGTCTCGCACCACTATTTATAGCCAAGTTCAAATCACGAACTCCACTATGTTCTTTTTTTAAAGATTTCACACTGATATTCTATGTAATGGAAACACTTTATGGCAAAAGCACTAGACTCTGCCAAGTTGAAACCAACACGTCTATGTTGGTTCATGGACAAAAAATTTATGGTTTCGTGACATGGAGCAGAAAAGGTTCAAAACTTTCTGGAACATTTAAACTCCATCCATTGTAATATAAAACTTACAATGGAGCTTGAAAAATATGGCAACTACCCTTCCTTGATATGTTAGTTCAGAGAAGAATGGACGTATCCCTGTATCACAGTGTATGTAGAAAACCCATGCACACTGACCTCTATCACCACGCCTCGAGCCATCACCATCTGTCACAAATAAATTTTGTGCTGAACACTCTGGTCAATAGAGCTAAGACACTTTCAGATGAGGAGAACCTCACCGAAGAATTACACCTATGAATACTATTCCGCAAGAAAAAGTACTCAGATCATGAAACTGAATGGGTGATGCAGTCAAAATCAAGACTGCTTGAGGGAGATGTTGAGACTGAGGAAGAGAAACCAAAAATTACTTGTCTATCTTATGCTGGCTTAATATCTGGAAAGAAACATAGCATCCAATGTATTTTGCAGTTTTCAGCTGAGATAAAAAGTGCTCTCCAAAATCTGAGTGTGTATCACATCCCATGAGAATGTGGCATGTCTTATGTGGGGCTGACTATCAGAATGGTCAAGGAGAGATGCAAGGAACATCAGTGACACACCTGACTAAAACAGGCAAATCAGGTGTCACCAAGCACAGCCTCAAGTATAATCATGAAATGAAATACATTGAGACCACTACCATGGTGCAATGCTTAGTTTCTGAGGTAGCATAATTAAGCAGTCCTTAGAAATAAAGATGTCAGAAAACCTAATAAACAGTGATAGAGGGTTAAATTTTAATAACACTTGGGGCTCAGCTCTCATTTTATCATAATCTCATTGGTCATCACATCCACCAGAGCTGGAAAACATTGAGAGTTTGCATTTCATGGAATATCAATGTGAGCTCTAAGAAACAAAAGAGCATAGTGGGTGTGGGGAATTTGATTTAGCTATAAATAGTGGCGTAAGAAGAACAACAATTTGCAGTCTGGTTGAAGTCCAGGGAATGAATACACGTAACAGCAAAACTCACAATGTGTGAAGAAGATGGCTGGCTCGGTTGTTGAAATATTGTGCAAAAAATGGAAACACTTTGGTAGAACTCCTGGAAACTCACCATTAACCAACCTCTGCATTTTATAGTGGAGCTTGTCCCTGACCAGTGTTTTCATTGATCAGTCATACAGACAGACAGCCAGTTTGTATGATGTTGCTGCTTTCTGAGTGGGGCCTATCCGTGATAGAAATTCTGACTGGTCACACACTGTTTCTGTCTTTTTCATGAACTTATTTGTGGCCAGCATCACTTGCATGTCACAATACAAGTCATCATTTGCACTACAGATGTCTGCTTCCACATCCTCTGTCACTGGTAACTACAGTATCAATCGGTTCCTCTCTCCTGCTAACATAAATCTATGCCACTGTCACTGTTATTAATATCTATTGTAAACAGGTTTAATTTATTCCTAAATATATTGTTTAATTCAAGGTTTAATAATGTAAGTCTCAATATCAGTAACTGTGTCTTGCCCTGAGGCGATCTTGCCTTCTAACTTCCACTTAGAGAGGGCATGTTAATACCACACACTGTAGATATCTTAAGCTATCTTTGTCATACTGTGCTGGTGATCTCTTTCCCATTCTGTGTAAATAGTGGGGGTAAAGACTATGTCCAGTCATAAAAATTACTGCACCCCTGCTGCAGTTGATGTGATTAACTGGCCAGCTGGTGTGGCCGAGCGATTCTAGGCGCTTCAGTCTGGAACCGCGCGACCGCTACGGTCCCAGGTTTGAATCCTGCCTCGGGCATGGATGTGTATGATGCCCTTAGTTTAGTTAGGTTTAAGTAGTTCTAAGTTCTAGGGGACTGATGGCCTCGGATGTTAAGTCCCATAGTGCTCATAGCCATTTGAACCATTTTTTGTAATAAACTTGTGATTTGTGTGCTGTGAGCACTGTGTGTTCAGTGTTCCTTATGTCCACTGTCCCAGTTATGCAGCAATTTATCTATCCAGTTTCAAAGACTTAACTAATTATGGAATCTGGAACCCGTTGGACTTTGTGTCAGTTATCTTGCAGTATACAATGTGTTGCAGTGAGGTATTCTGTTGTGATGACAGCTGGCCATATTCCCAGAATAATGAGGAGAGCCTCTGATGGTGTAGTTCTGAAGACCCTCATCAGCTGCAGAACAACTCCTTGTGCTTGTACCTTAGGGTGGCCATGTAGCATCACTTACATGATACACTCAAAATACCTACTAAACAAAGTTGGAGAACAGACAGACAGGAAGGAGGGGTAGTTTATAGACAAAACACACAACTTTTTTTAAACATCGTAAGAAAGTGGGCTGTAAGAAGTTAAGAAGTCCGAACACGTGGTCATTTCTGTTGACTTTAAAAATGCATGTGGCTCAATTGACTGGCAGAGATAATATAGCATCCTGGGGAGTCTTAGATTGGTAGGAAAGTGAGAGCAATCATTCAAACCAACCCTGACATACACTCTCACAAGTAAAGTTCGTTGGAATAGCCTTGTTCAAAATAAAGACAAGTGTCAAGTAAGGGCATGAACTGCCACTAATCCTTTTTAATATTGTCTTGGAGAATATTATGAGAACATGAAATCAGGTCTAGAAATACAAGAAATCTACTTTGGAAGGAAAGTTAAAAATGTAAAAATTAATTGGTTAGCATTAGCTGATGACCTCATCTTATTACTTCAAAACTGAGATGCTACTCTAAGCACACTGGATAATTTGTATGACCTTGCTGAAGAGATCTGGTCTTAAATTTTCTGAGTAAGGACAGAGTATGTGGGACATTAATCTCAGAGAGATAGATGCATTACAACAAGACTGAGAAATTAAGAAAATAGGGAAGTTCATATATGTGTGGAGATGGTAGAATAGAGCTAGAAAATTAGAGTTAGTGAACAATCTAATTCAGAATACAATATACAAGTACTATCTTAAAATGTCGAAATCGGATATTGCACAATGCATTAGTGAAACAGCAAGACCATGTGGCTCAATGTGTCTAATGTAAAAAAATATATGGTGTGGCAAAAACTTCATGACCAAAAAGCAAGTCACTGTGCACAGTTAAAAAATTTGAGACAAACATTGAAACGTTAATCCTAATATAAAATAATAGATTAAAAATTACCTAGCAGCACATAATATTGCAGTCATTACAGTGCTACCCTAAGGTATTCAACCTCAGCAGAAAGAAATGAATTTTTACATTGCTAAGGAATTTTTTGTCATAGCATATTCATGATTGACTATTTACCATAAGACTTGTCCTTACACTGCAATAAGTTTCAGCTATAAACAGTGTTGAAATCAAATCATCTGAATTACATTTAAAGAAAAGTGCCTGAACAGTCCATAGAGCATCGTAGGATCAACATTGCTCCTCATTTTAATATTAGTCTCCTTCATCCTACCTTTGATTGTATGTACTCTCAGTACAATGGATAAGTGCTGCTGCCAAGAGACTGTGTATCCTTTCAGTCATAAAAATGCTGGAAAGCATACTAAGATGACTATTCACTTATTATGATGGGCAGCAAGAGAGTGCTGATGCTCTAAGAAGTGAGAACTATTTGCCATGGTATATTAGTGAGTGTGTGTTTATAGACTTTGAAATTTGCTCTTGTACTGTGACAAATTTAATCGAAGTCACTCAACTCGAGGGTAAGCAATTGAATTAGATACCTGCTCTTGTAGTCCATTGGAAGACAGAAAATGACAGATTCCCAAAGCAATCTCAAAGAAAATGACATGGGAGTAGATGCAGATGTATCTACTCCCATGTCATTTTCTTTGAGATTGTTGAACTCTGTCATTTTCTCTCTTCAAACGGATTGCAAGAACAGGTATCTAGTGAACTGCTTACCCTAGAGTTGAGTGTTGCAGTACGATGACACAGTTCAGTGTCTAAAAACACACACTCACTAATATGCCATGGCAAGTAGTTCTCATTTCTTAGAGCATCAGCCCTCTCTTGCTGCCCGTCATAATTACTGAACAGTCATCTTAGTGTACTTTCTAGCATTTTTGTGATTGAATGTATACACAGTCTCTTGGAAGCTCATGTTAATAAATTGTCGAAGTGTCTGTAGCAAGATACCCGAGTTAATCTCCGAAATAAACAGTAGCAATGCCAATATTGTATTAGGTACCGAAAGGTGGTTGAAACCAGACATAAAAAGTAGTGAAATTTTGGACTCTGACTGGACAATGTTTAGGAAGGATAGGACTGATGCTATGGGAGGTGGTGCGTTCATTGCAGTTAAAAGCTGTTTGAACGCAGTTGAGATCAGTACTGCGTCGGACTGTGAAATAGTCTGGATAAAGCTGTCAGTCAGACAAGGATTGACCATTGTATTAGGATGTTTTTATAGGCCACCAGCATCCACAACAAACATCACAGTACGTTTCAGGGAAAGTCTTGAGTACGTAGGTAGTAAATATCCAAATTATCCATTAGTTATCGGTAGAGACTTTAATCTAGCATCCATTGACTGGGAAAATAACACGTTTATCACAGGGGGCAGAAGCAAAGATTTGTGTGAAGTTATTCTAGGAGCACTCTCAACACACAAGCTTGAGCATTAGGTTAGAAAACCAACTTGAGATGGGAACATATTAGATATCTTGGCGACAAACAGCCGTGATCTTTTTGAGGAAGTTAATCTAGAAGAAGGTATTAGTGACCATAATGTCATTGTGGCGTCTATGTCAGTGGAAGTTGGAGGGGGAAAAAAAAACAGTGTAGAGTTTTCTTGTTTTGGAAAGCAAATAAAAGTGTAAAAGTGCCATTAATGAATATCTTCATAGTCAGCTCCAAGCATTCACAGCACATTCTTCTATCCAGAGCTCTCCAGCATGGCCTATATATGCTTTATGTAATGTGGTGTCTACTTGCTCACTGTCTTTTTGAATATGGTCAAGCTAATGGGTCACAACGTTGGTACACATTTAAGCAAAGTATACAGAAGTGTCCTAAATGTTCACCTTAAAGACCATAAAAAAATAGAACTTACAACCCTGATTCTGAACAACAGACTGTACAGGATGGCCTGAGTAGAATGTGACTGCATGGAAGAAGTGGATTGTCAGGGCGAATGAAAGTCATAAAATCAAGAAAATGTCAGGTTATTATTACAAATATGGGTTACGAAAGACCCTCCATGAAGAATCTCTCATATGCCAGTTGCATGTGCAACAGGGTGGATAGCCAGGAGTTAAAAAGAACAGTGATATTTCAGGGTGACTGCAGAATAATAGAAAGAGATTGAGGCAGGGAAGACACCAGTTACAAGAGAGTACATCTGCCCTGGAGGAGAGCTGCAGTACAAGAGGCACAAAGACAGAGACAAGAGATCTAGAAAGAGAGAGAGCGAGACTCAGAAGTGTCTTTTGGCAGGCAGAGACAGGAGGCAGTCACATGGGTTCTTTCCCACACACTCTGATTGGTTTATTCAAAGTGTGCTGGACTGTGCACCATCTTGGACTTCAATCTCTCAATTCAGCCAGCATATAGCAGCACATTTATCTGGCTTGAATGACTGGGTACCGAATGCAAAATCTGAGCCTGATAGAACTGCAGTAAAATGATTAATTCCTTGTGCTCATGGTGTGACAAACAACTGGGGTTATACCTACAGTTACTGGATTGTACAGTATATTGACTTAGACTTTTTATCTCAAGATTTAATGTAACTATTTTGCAATTATATGTCATAGTTCATCAAAATTAACAATTTAATTACACTGATTTTTCATGTAGCAGTTTAATCAGTACAAAAAACTTGACACATGAAGCTGCTAGTGAAGTGATTGATAGTGGTAATGGGTTTAGGTTAATTAATGAGACCAGAATAACTCTTTGCTTTTAGGATCCAGCTGAAACTGCCCAATCTTCTTCACCTGCAAAACCATAATATTTTCATAGTGTACTGCAAAACTTAATAATTTTATAGTTTTATGGGATGAATGTATTCATTACTAGATCTGTACTGCTACAACTTTTTTATCTTTGTTTTTTGTACGATGGTGGTTTGAAAAGTTCTCACAACAGAATAGAAAAAAAGTACTTACATCACTGAAACTTTTTTTTATTTTTCAGTGTAGTCTCCTTGTAGATTAATGCACTTGCTCCAACAATGTTCCAGTGCCTTGATCCCATCTTGAAAATGAGTTTCCTCCATGCCTGCAAAATAGTTGTTAACTCCAGCTGTCAGTTCTTCGTTTGAAGTGAATCTTCATCCACCAAGAAAAATATTCAGTTTTGGGAAGAGATAGAAGTCTGATGGAGCCATATCAGGTGAACAAGGCGGGTGTGGCAATAGTTCATACCTTAGTTCATGTAATTTTGTCATGGCGACGGCACATGTGCGAGCCCACATTGTCTTGATGGAAGATGACTTTCTTCCTTGCAAAACCTGGCCTTTTTTCATGTATCTTTTGTTGCAGTTTGTCCAGGAGTTTAGCATAGTATTCTCCAGTAATTTTTTGCGCAGTGGGGAGATAATCTACAAACAGAATCCCCATCACATCCCAGAACACTGATGCCATGACCTTTCCTGCTGAAGGAATGGTCTTTGCTTTCTTTGGTGGCGGAGAATCAGCATGTGTCCACTGCTTTCATTGTTGTTTTGTCTCTGGGGTTTAGTAGTGCACCCATGCTCCATATGCCATTACAAAACAGCACAAAAAATCTTGTACATTTCTCCTAAAACTGGCCAAACATTGTTCTGATATGTCCATTCTCATACTCTGCAACTCTTGATACAGTATCAAGAGTTGCAGCACCCATCTTGTAGATAATTTTTTCATTTATAATTCTTCAGTTTAAATATAATAATAATATAATAATAAATAAAATAATATATAATATACATATAATAAAAGAAATTCAAAACATCAGAACCCGCAAAGGTGTCTTTGAATCAGATCATCATCTTCTCCAAATAAAAACAAAATTCCAAACCAACAGAATGCTAAAAAGGCCACCCAAAAGTACCAAACCAGATCCGGAATATCTGCAACTCAACAAAGAGAAAAATCATCATGCAAATTAATCAGGAAAAATCAACAGACTGGAAGAAACTAACAGAGAAAATTCAGGAAGCCCTCAAATTAGGACAACCCCCTCGCAACAGGAAACATCGCTGGTGGAATGCAACCTGTGATGAGGCAGTCGACAACCGAATAACTGCACGGAAAAAATTTAGCAGTCATAAAACTGAAGAAAACTGGGAGAACTTTCTTAAAACTCAAAAACAGACCTCAAAAATAATTAGAAAAGAAAAACGGGGATATGACAACAACAGACTCTCTGAAATCCAGCAGGATTTCATCAAAAATAATACAAGAAATTTTTGTAAGACTTTCAGAGAAAACTTACAGGGATACCAAGCGCCTAGCCTGTGCTTCAGGAAACCCGATGGCTCTTTGGAAACCAACACGAAAAATAACTGCAAAATCTTAGCCCAATATTTCAGTTCCCTCCTCAACTGCGAACCACCCCAAGAAAAACTTGTCTTCTCTTCTCCAGTATTCACACACCCAGACTCACATGCCCCGGATCTTGAAGAAATTATGGAGATAGTCAAGCAGTTGAAAAATAACAAAGCACCAGGAGAAGATGGGATCATTGCTGAGTTCTGGAAACTAAACGATCCTATACTTATGCAGAAATTGCACCATATAATGTCAGACATATGGATAAAGGAGCAGATACCAGAGGACTGGAAATGTGCTCTAATTCACCCGCTACACAAAAAGGGCGACAAGACAGACATGAACAATTACAGAGAAATTTCCCTGCTCCCAGTCGCTTACAAAATCCTTTCCAAAGCGCTTTTAAACAGGATAGAATCCCAAGCAGATACACTAATTGGTGAATACCAGGCCGGATTCAGAAAAGGACGCTCATGTGCGGAACAGATCTGGTGCTTAAAGACAATATTACAAATGAGGAAATGCAGAAACACAGTAGTTACATTCATCAACTTCAGAAAAGCATATGATTCAGTGGACCGTGGAACCCTGTTTAAAATCATGGAAGAATTTGGGATCGACCGAAAGACACGAAAAATCACAGAATAGACACTTACAGGAACAACGGCCAAAGTGAAATTCACGGGCGAAGTATCAGAACCCTTCGAAATCAAATCTGGAGTCCGACAGGGGGACGGACTATCCCCAATCCTTTTCAATATTGTTCTAGAAAAGATAATCAGGGAATGGGAACCTCACGTAAAGGGTATCCAAATTGGTATCAAGAAAGAGAACCGAATTAAAGTCAAGTGCCTTGCTTTCGCTGATGATATTGCAATCATCACCAATAACAGAACAGAACCGATTCACGCAGCGGAAGAACTACATGAAATTTCACAAAAAACCAGTCTACAGGTATCTTATGAAAAAACCCAATATATGGAAAGGCAGCCAGAAAATAAATCCCCTTTAATAACAAAATATGGTAAAATTGCACAAGTCTGCCATTTTAAATACCTCGGTGAAACTACACAGTCCTCTGGATTAAACCGAATTGCCAATGAACAAAGAATCACCAAGCTCCAGAAGGCCTACAAGCTAACATGGATGCATTACAACAAGAAGTGCATTTCGACAGACGCAAAATTAAGGCACTATACAACAGTGATTCTTCCAGAAGCAATCTATGCAGCTGAAACAATGGTGATTGATGGTCATTCAAAAATTAAGGAAATGGAAAAGCAGGAAAGAAAAATTCTCAGGTAGATTTACGGTCCAATCAACAAAAATGGCATTTGGATGAAGAGACCACAAGACGAACTCTATAGAAAGATCAACATAGTAACAAATCAACATAGTAAGATCAACATAGTAACAGATGAAATCAGAAAGCGCCGAGCCAAATTTTATACACACACCTACAGGATGGAAGACTCCAGAACAGCAAAGAAATTATTCAATATTATAACAAGGAGTAAATGTGGCACAGAATGGCTGAAAGAAGTCCAGAGGGATCTACAGCAGATCAACATAAAAAATCTCGAAGATCGCACCGAGTGCCGGCATAAAATCACAAGTGTGAAGTTTGGGGAAAGAACATCGCGTCAGCCTGGTAAAAAATGGACAGAGGAACGGAAGAAGGAGCATTCTGAGAGGATGAGGAGGTTTTTGGAAGCAAAGAAGAAAAACATCCGAAGATGAAATTATGAATTCAAGTCCAATCGCTCTCCTAAAGGGGAACAATCATAATAATAATAATATAATATATATTATAAAATATAATAATCTATAATTCTTCAATTAAAATGTGATATACCCTTCCAGATGACATCTGCCAAGTGTGAACAATTTTACGCACTTTTACACAGCGCTCCTCCATGACCATTTTGTGCACTTTTGCAATGAACTCTGGAGTAGTGACACATCTTGGCCGACCATTGCACGGATCATCATCTAAGTTCTCCCGACCAAATTTAAATTCATTTGTCCACTTGGCAACAGTTGAATATGAAGGAGCAGAGTCCCCCCCCCAGTGTATTCTGGAAATTGGCATGAATGTCCTATTCTTTCATACCTTTCTTTACAAAGTACTTAATCACTGCTCAAATCTCGATTTTTTTCCATCCTTGCAAATCACTATGTGGGAACAACAACAGAGCCACATCACCAGTTCAGCTCTCTTCCAAGAGCACTGACGTAGCACGCATTTGCAGGGAACAGTCCAATGAATATCCCGTGAACATCTCGTTGCGCTAGCGCTGACCTCTAGAGATGATTCCGAGAACTTTTTAAACAACCCTCGTACAAGCTGCTGCTGTTGCCAGCTTGTATCACTGTACATGTTAGCTTGCAACATATCCATTTGCATCTTCAAATGTTAACCAGAAGTGGTGGCAAAAAAAATCTTGTTATAAAATTTACTGTTTTGTTTTGACTCTTTAGGGGGTGAAATGACTGGTTAGTTCTTCACCAGTCGTAGCATTAAATCATGATTTGTTAAATGCATGCAGCTGGTTAGGCCAAATAAAAATCACAGTTTAAAGATGTACCTAACTTTATTCCATTTTTGACTACACTCCCAACAGTGCCCCAATGGAAAAGACACTGAGCAAGATGGGCCTGGGTCCCTCACCACCTGTGCTGCTTGCAATCCAGTCCCAATTTACAAAATATTCCCCTCCAAACTAACAATAATTTTTTTATGAATTTTACACATTCTGGCATTCTAGATATTCTTAAGTGTTAAATTTAGTTGTTCTCAATGAAACATAATTATGTGTTCTACTCATATGGAAAAATTAACCTTGATATGCAGTGCATGGATACAATCATGCTCATATTTCCACTTGGTGCATGAACACAATGCCCAAAAGCTCAGGCTCACAATGGGGCATGAATACAATGCCCAATAATACATATTTCTGGCAAAAACAATTGAAATGTACAAATATTATCTTTGAGTTACCTTCAGAGTATCTAGGATGTTGTCTGCTACTAATTACTCACGTTATTGTAACATTATAACCTCTGTAAAACAAATTTGTGTTCTCTTCAGTCTCATGTAAGAGTTGGTTTACATTCACACCCCAAACCTCTGCCTGCTTTTGGTGGTAGTATTGTCTTTATTATTATATGTTGTTTCTGTGGAACTGTTTTATTAGATCATTTAACTCATGGAGGCTGCTGTGTCGTAATTGTTTCTGCTTGTAGTAGAATAGTTGAAAATAAGTGAATGTTTAAATGAGCCATTTAGTTCACTCCTATACATTAATAAACCGGTACCTCAGTCCCAATTTCTGCTAAATATTTCCCTGTTCTACGTAATCTGTGCAATGTTTATGATTATCATTTAGGGGCTGGACTGGTGACACACTGGGAACAAAAATCACAACAATTAGTTGTGACCGGTGATGCCCGTGTCATCAGGCTGTGGGATGCAGAAAGTGAACTGAAGGTGCAAGACATTCCTACAGGTGCTGATTGCTGTATCACAAGTATTTCAAGCGATGATATGGGTAAGGAACATTTTTTATTTATTTATTTTAATGCTGTAGTTTGCTTAAAAATTCTTTCACTTTATTTCTATAATTTCTTGCACATTAAACGTGAGAAAATCATACATCAACTGTACATTTATGCATGAAATAATAACAAGCCTTAATTATTATACTTTAAAAAATTGAAACAATAAATCTACATTCACACACATCATCATTTACAGTTGTGATTTTTGCCCCAGTGGTTTTTATTTTAAGTCTTCAAGTAGTATGGGCATAGAAATGGAAAAGTCCCATTCCAACAGAATAATGCTATAGATTTTTTTTGTCAGAACCTGCAGTGCTGTAGAACGAACTGTTGGAAGATGGAAAAAAATGAACTTCCATTTAGGATGCAAACTTTTATGTGTGACCCAGTAGTTGCTAAACCATCTTCATGAATTCTGTATGACATGGTGAACAATGTGATCTACTATTTTAATTGAAACATGAGAGAGAACCACAGGTTGCAGGATGATTATGGCTCTTATCAGCAGTATATTTTTAAGTTAACAGTATTGAATAAATAACACAAAGAGAGCTGATATGCTAGTAACATTAAGCAAGTACTCTAACCAATGTTCTTGTTTGATTAACTTCTTATGGTTGGGATTCACAGTCATATAATATTTCTTAAAAGACGTCATAGTTGCCGTTGACTGTATAAAATATTTATTATTACGACTGCAATTTCAGCCTTAGGGCCATTTTCAAGTAACATTGCAAAAGTTACCTAAACACAAAAAAATACAAAAGTGAAGCACAGGGTGTATATACATAATTAAGCAAACATTTCATTAAGATAGTAGTGTAATTATAAAAATTGGTGAGAAATGTACATAACTTACATTCTGTCAGAATATAAGACTATCTGACATGAGTACATGTCGTCGTCAAAATGCAGCCTTTTGACTTTGAGAGTCCCACAAGATCCGATGAGTACGACACTTATTAAGTCATAAAATGCTGTTAAATATGTACTGAACTGTCAGTGTTACCATCGTTCTAATAATCTATCACACATACAAGCTCAGGTGCACTGACAACATGTGGAGCTTAGTCTGTTGGTGCGAAAATACATTTACCAAAGATACTGCCTGTGCACGTAGCAAAGATAGTGCACACCAAGGATACAACTTATAAGCTTTATATCATAAAGTCTTTTCATCTGTCAACACCGTACAGCTTTCTAAATAGTGCTATGATTGTAAGGGGCAGTAGGATAGGATGGGAATATTTATTTGTAACATAATAGAGGATAATAATGTCGACAAATGAAAAGAAATGTTCTTGTTGTTGGAGCGCTTCAATGGCGCATCACAGTGTTCTCTAAATTCTCTATTTCTGTCAAGATGCTAAGGTTAGTCAGGAAAATACAGATTCCATTCTGTCTCTTTGTCTCAGTGAATGACATCTTATGTGCACCAGATGGTTTTGGTTGTTGGCTTTATAGGCTGATGTGCCCAAACGTTATGACCAATGCCCACTGCAAGACTGAATGCCACCTGGTGGCATTGCAGCCGCATGACACAGTAAGGAAAGCACACAAATGCAGCAGAGACAAACAGGGAATTATTCTAGCAACAATACAGATCCACTAACATAATTGAATTTGACAAAGGGCAGTTTTTATGGCCCAGTGCCTGGAAGTAGTGAATCTCTTCTCTTGATACTGTCATGAACATGTATGGAAAATGGTCAAAGGGTAATGAAACCACAAGTAGATGGCAAAGTGTTGGACATCCACACTTCAACACAGAATGTGGTAATTGAAAGTTTGCTAACTCTGTAGAGCAGGACAGGTGTCTGATCTGATGGCAGAGTGAAATGGTGGTGCAGGCACAAAAGTTCCAGACAACACCATTCAACACACATTGTCAAACATGGGGCTCCACTGAAGGCGACCCTAGATGTTCCCACATTGGCCAAATGACATCACAAATTACAATTACATTGGTTATGGGATCATTGAGTTTGGGCCATGAATCAGTAGAAATGTGTCAACTGGTCAGATGAATTGCATTTGTTGGTGCGCAAGGTTGATGGTCGTGTCTGGGTATGCTATCATCCCGGCTAGCAACTATTCAAAACGTGCACAGTGCCAAGGACTTGGGGCAGTATTGTGATATAGGGACATTTACCTGGACTTTCATGGGACCTGTGGCAGTAATTGAAGGCACCTGTACTATGTGATCGTTATTGAAGGTTATCTGCATCACGTAATTCTCAATGTCTTCCTCAGTGACTATAGCACCTTCCATCAGGATAACTTTCCATGTCAAAAGGCCACAATTATGCTACAGTGGTTTGAGGAGCATGATAGCAAATTCACATTGATGCCTTGGCCACCAAACATGCCAGATCTGTACCTGATGAAACACATTTGATATGCTGTCGGGTGCCAGCTTTGTACTCACAAACCACCAGCCCTTAGTTTATGGGAATTGTGTGACCTGTACATAGTCATCTGTTGCCACATATCACCAAAAACTTACCAAGGACTTGTCAAATCCATGCCATGCAGAATTGCTGCATGTTGCATTATGCAGGTGGACATAATATGTTGCCTCATCGGGCCGCGCGGGGTAGCCATGCGATCTGAGGCATCTTGTCACGGTCTGCGCAGCTACTCCCATTGGAGGTTTGAGTCCTCCCTCGGGTGTGGGTGTGTGTGTGTGTGTGTGTGTGTGTGTGTGTGTGTGTGTGTGTGTGTCATCCTTAGTGTAAGTTAGTTTAAGTAGGGTGTCAGCTTATGGACTGATGACCTCAGCAGTTTGGTCCCATAAGACCTTACCACAAATTTCCAAATTTGTTGCCTCATCAGTATATTTTGCACAGCAAAAGCAGAGAATGGCAATGATCAAAGGTAAGTTATTGGGACTTAAGCAAATCAGATCTCCTCTTGTCCTTGTCTTGCAAATCAGATCTCCTCTTGTCCTTGTTTTTCCCATTTTCATATATCTTCCCCTTACCCCAACTCTTTATGGCTCTCTTGATCTTTCCCATACACTGTACAGCCTATCTCTGCACCTCCCAAACTTATTTCTTTCTCTTCTCCTGCCACTTCATCTCACAACTGCTCTCTGCCACTCCCAACCTGTGCTCTCTCACCACTTCTACTCCATGCTCCCTGCCCCCAGTTCCCCACTGCTCGTTCCCTCTGTTCCCACTGTTGCATCCCTCGTGTCACCAGTGTGTGCTGAGGGTGTTAAAACAGTCATGTGTGAAAATAGTTGTCTCAGTGAACAGTATGGATGAATTTAATAGGTGACTGATAAAATTAAATTATTGCTAAGCTACACTGCTTGTGTGAAGATGTGTCTCAGCTGTTGATGAAAAGGATTAAGCTGTTTTAGCTTAATATTTTCTATACTACTGCATGTGGAACACTGGTAAATGTCCTAAAATATCAGCGTATCAATTATAGAACTTTGTTTAGGTAACTGAAGAATGCTTTCCTTTTTGTCAATGTTGTGTTCAGTTGCATATTTAGTTGTAATACATGTATGGAGAAACTGTGTCAGTCTAATTTTCTTAGATTTTTCACAAGTAGTAAGAACATTTCCACTATAGAACCCATAAACAGATATCATTTCTGCATACTCAACAAGTGTAAACATGTTGCAGTAAGATCATTTCTACTACAGAACCCGTAAACAGATACCATTTCATTATATTCAGCATGTTTCATTGTTTCAAATACTTCTCTTATTACAGTCAGCTAGCTAGTAACTACAGTCTTATTCAATTCCAGTCTGTTATGACACACTCTGTAAACAGGATTAAACATTCCATATTTTTCCATGTGTACCTCTGAATTTACAGAGCCCATGTTGTAGTCCTGCAGTTAAATCTGTTACATTTTTCAGAACCAGCACTTATTGCTGCAGGCTGTGGTGATGGTTCTGTGCGTTTATTTGATCGAAGAAAAAGTTCTCAGGAGGCCAGAATCATGACTTGGCGTGAACACGCAACATGGGTGGTTAATGTACAACTTCGCAATCACAACAAAATCGTCAGTGGATGGTATGCTCCTAAATTATTTGCCATAATCTAAGAAATTGTTCTTGATGCTACCACAAGCAATATAAAATCATCCTTTTTATTACAGTGTTTCAGGTGATGTACGATTCTTTGACATAAGGAAAAATTCAGCTGTTGCTGTGCGACAAACAACACATGGAGTAACAGCAATGGCAATTCACAGAGTAGCTGACACGTTTGCCTGGTAAGCATTTCCCTTCATTTACAGCGATATTTGAACTTGAATTCTGACACTGGCAGGAACAAATAGCTAATCCTGTTTTACTTTATTAGAAAACACACACACACACACATTCGTATTGTCATATCACTGTTATTATTTCAGACAGATCGAAACTGAAAAACACAAAGAGCCTGGTACTTGTGTAATTGATCAACCACTAGTATATGGAGGTGTCTGTCTTGGAGCTGGTAAAATGCACGTCCAAGCCTAGGTACTGACTGCCAATCTAGTAAGGCACTGCTTACTCTTCCAACTATGTATTTCCTTTCCTTAGAAAGAATGATCATTTCATTCTATGTGTGCTTTAGAAATAACAGCCTATTGAACCTTATAGATTTCATCATACTGTTTCACAGCTGATTGTATTAAATTGTGGTAGTTGTGTTTCAAGTATCATAATGAATTTTATTACTACAAAAATTTGAACAATATGGCTCTGTTTGATGAACAAATCTGCTCTTGGAGTGTAAAATCCTGGAGCTGGATGAGCACTTCTGTGATGCACTTTTGTTGACTAAATAAATCCATGACAGTATACACAACTGTTCTTTGCATCTTTCCTCTTTTCTACTGGGTAGGAGTCATAGATTGATGAGCAACACTCAAGCATTGTCTGAACTAGGGTTCTGTATTCTACCTCCTTAGTGCACAAATTGCATTTCTTTATAATGAACTCCAGTGTGGGTCCTGCTGTTACTACAAGTAGTTGTATGTGATTGTTCCACCACAAATTAGTTTGGGCACATTGTACTCAATATTATCCAGATGTGACAGTAGACAATTATTGTACATCAATTATGTTATTAAACATAAATAATTTGTTTAGTGTAAGTGTAAATTGCAAGTTCATGATCCAAGCATGAATTCTCAACAGGTGAACAGTAATGATCCACAAACATTTTCTTGGGACAAACATTTGAGGATTTTCCTCATTGAAATTGACATACTGAATTCTATTTCATAGGAAGTCTTCAACCAAACCAAAGTGTTAATCTGAAATTCATAAGCTTGTATTTTTTGTTTGCAAAATGACAAGGTATTGAATGGCTTCTGAAAGTCAAGGAGCATGGTATCAACATGGGCTCTATTGTCTTCTGGATAACATGTCCAAATAGAACAAGCAGAGTTTCTTAGAACCTCTGGTTGCAGAATATCTTTTTATTATTTCAGAGATTTTCAATCCCAAAAAGGTCATAATAAAAGAACACAAAAATTATTCTTTCATTCTACAACATACTGAATTCAGCAGTTTAGGCCAGTAGTTGCATGCATCAGTGTGAAAACTCTTTTTGAGAATGGTAAGGCCTACCACCATTTTTCCTTTCATTTAATACTTTGTTGCTCCTGTGGCTCAGGATAAAATGCACCTACAGAAAGAAAAAGTTGTTTCATATAATCAGTATAGTTTCTCAAGGAGGTATCGTGGCAGTCTTTCTTCTATCAAGTTATATATTGCATTTCCTGTGTGGGCAGGCTTCCAAAACAACACTTACTCTGTCTGATACATATGCTGTGCTGTGAAAGAAACAAAATTTTTCTTTACCCTACAGAAATTGGTGTTGTCAAGCTGTATGTATAACATAGCAGAAAGGTGTGAGAATAAAGCAGTTTTTCTCTCACCATCTATCAGGAACTACTATGGATTGCCAGGAAATGAGCATTTTGGGCACACTCGTGTGATATGCTGAACAGCTTGTCATTCTGACATTGAGTCAGCACATCTTCCTTTATTTGTGCTTATTTTGTTGAACGCAGAACAGATCTTGTAGTGCTGTTCAAAACCTGGTGACCTGGATGAGATGCAGAGCATCTTAAGCTGTTCTGGAATAGCATTGTTCTACCATATTTCTGGTTTTATTCATGCAGAAACGTCATCAAGTACAGGGATCCCCAGGTATTTTTATAAACTCCTTATTGAGAGCAGATTCTCACTGCAAAAATGAGTGAGTTAAATGACTGTGAATAGGCGACCAGAAAGTTGGAATGTTTCAGATTGTTTCTGTGATAATGCACATAAACTGGTTGAGCTGCATGTCGACAAGTTTGGTGTATGGCTTGTTGATCCAGACTGCTGTGCAATATTCTTCCGCAGGGTACACCAACCCAAGAGCAGAAGTTCTTATTGCTGGAGCTGATGCACCCCAAGTCATACCACCACGTTTCTGCAAGATGTTATTTCTTCTCTTCATCTTAGTGACAATTTTCAGCAAATGCTCTTTTAAGCCAAGTGCCCTGTCAAGAGTGGCCCCTAGATAATGTGGCCTATATCTTACACAATATTGTCTGTCTGGATCATACTCTATTTCTTAAAATAGATAACATGTTAAACAAGACAAAACAAAATATAAGCAATGCTTTTGTATTTCTTGACATCTCTCTTGTCTTCTTTCCTGTGCAATGGGGCAGACAGGGGCTTATTTCCAGTCATCCAATATTTATTTTTCAAGCATTCTTTAATAATTCTGTATTAAAGCTTGCTGCTGCCAATTACCTGCCTTTTTCCACATCTCAGCTAATGCACCCCCCCCCCCCCTCCAAGTTTCCTTTTGGCACAATAATTTATTGATCTATTTGTTGCAGTGTTGGTACCTCACAGTTTAGAGGAACTCAGTTGGCAACCAATCCCCTTAAATGAATATTCATTGGTTTGAATCTTGAAAAAATATTTTGTAAAAAATCCTTATTATTCTTCTTTTTTAATTTGGTATGTTTCCTCCATTTTCTTGTTGAACTTCATAATTTTCTAAGAGTCTTTCCTGATAATGTTACTGTTTTCTTTTCTTGTCAATTGCGCCCCCCCCCCCCCCTTTTTTAGAATTCCATTTATTCCTGGGTGTTAATCCATGATGTGTCACTTCATTCACCATCTGTATCTTCTCCTTCTTCATGTTTTTTCTAGTTCCCTTGCCCTCTACTGTAGCTTTTCTGATCTCATTCCATCTCCCATCGTCCTTATGTCTTATTAACAATTTCTTTCATTAGCTGATGAAAGCCAGTTATAGGAATATTTTTTAATTTTTGGATTTAGTATTTTAGTTGACAGTTGTGTTTCATTTTGGCTAAAAAGTGACCCAAACCAATGTTGAGGTATCTTCTTACTCTTACAGGCATTATTTCGGTGAAGTTTTGGTCACTTACTGCCACATGGTCCAACTAATATTGGCCCAAAATTGTAGGGCAAAGACTTTATCCTCTTCGATAATTTTCTAAAAAGGTTTCATAAACCTCACTAGTCCTTTTGCTTCACCCCTCTTCCTTCCCATTCAATCATTCTGCCAGGAGAAGGACCCACTGGCTCCGAAAGATTGCAAATTTAAATATCCCTGTATGTGTGTTCTATTTTCATTGTTATGTTATTTGTTTTAGTATGTCATTGTTTTTAAAGTGATGTTGCGTGTTTGTAATTAATATTTTTGCTTAGGTCATACGCCAGACATTCTAGGAACTCCGACACTATATAAATTGATCTTTTGAGTTCCTTGTGGTCTGATGATACCCTAGTTGCACCACTGTTTCCAGTGCTGGAGGATTACCTGCCCCCAGGGGTACTTTTCAGTTTGGTGTTTACCATCATGTCTAAACTGAAATTATTTGGAAAAAATGCTTTAATCTGCTTTGTAGGATGTACATACCTGTGTGAATTGCACATTGTGAGGGAAAAAACTACTTTCATATTCAGCCACTTCGGTAACAAAAAACATTTCCGATTTGCTGAAGTTTATCAAACTATCAGACTGCTGGACTTAAATGTCTCTTCCACTTCCTCCAGCATGACCATCGTTTTCAACATTAGGCTGGATTACGTTAAGGTTTCTACCATCTGACCCAATCCTGGAAGACTTACATAAGGTAAATATTGACACTACATATTTACAGAAGAATGGAAAACTGATAGAAGCTGACATCAGTGAAGGTCACATTGGGTTCTGGAGAAATTAAGAAAAGCAAGGCAATACTGACCCTTACCTTAGTGATAGGTTAAAGAAAGGCAAACTTATGTTTATAGCAAGAACACATTTACAGTGTGTGACGTTCACCTGCTTTACTTCATCTTGATTGTCCTCTGTGTCGACGTACTGTGTTGCTATACTGTCGGAAAAATGGGGGTGGAAGTTCAACACTGATTACTTTAAATGATGTAGCTGACAAGTGCACTTTTGTTTTTCACAGTTCTTTACTTTCACTGTTGACTGTTATATGGCCAGTGCACTATTGTTTAACTTTCGATAATCCTCATCAATAGGTTCCAGGCAGACATCCACATACTGCTACAATAGTTTACTATTGAACATCTACAAGCAATAACTGCCTAACCACCCATTTCACAGTCTTTAAAATAAATTGAACAAACATTGTCATTGTTTTAACAGACGGCCTAATTGTGTTACACTTATTTCACAGTTAAGTTGGTGCATTATGGTTGTTCTAACCAACACTGGTTTCTTTTCTAAAACTCAGCCTTGGACTGACTGTCTCGAGACCAGAAATCGGGCCCTCATATACTCTCATAGTAATAGGCACTGAAACTACACATTGTTTGATGTTTGATTTACAGAAATTGCATTTAAAACTTAACTCCTTCAGTTAACTGCACACATTGACAAAATTACATATTTTTGACAGTTTATTCGGCTACAAGAGCTAGGCCGAATTATTTGTTTAAATGGTTAAATTAACAGATATCATTACACAAACAATACTTTTGACAAAACTGTTAATTACTTAGGAATTAATTAAGGGCTGGCTTTGCTAACATGTTTTCGAACAGAGCCAAAGAGATCCTTTAAGAATATTATTAGTTGTTCCTCCAAATGTTTATAATTAGTACAGAATTTATATTTGTTTATTCATCAACAATAGAATTTAAGTTACGAAAATTTCTGATTTCACCATATAACAAAAGTATTAACTAGGAATAGTCAAAATTAGATGTGGTGCTGTATTCTTTAAAACTTAGGGCCAACTTTTCCCTTTTACAAAAATGCAGATTTTATTCACGTATGTTAATGGTAATTAGTCGGATGTGAAAAAAATGAACTTTAAGGAGGCAGACGTCAAAACAAGAGGGGAAGTAAAAGTATCTCGGCTTGCTTGGCCACAAGTGTTGAAAACTTTGAGATTTGCCCATGACATTGTTATTGAGAGACATAAAAGGACCTGGAAGAGCAGTTGAACGGTATTGATAAGTGTCTTGAAAAGAGGTTGTAAAATGAGAATCAACAAAAGTAGAACAATGGTAATGAAATGTAGTCAAATCAAATCAGGGGATACTAAGGAATTAGATTAGAAAAAGAGACACTAAAAGTTGCAGATCAGTGTTGCTTTTTGGCACCAAAATAAATGATTGCTAAAACTGAGCTGGTATAGAATGCAGACTAGCTACAACAAGGAAAGCATTTTCGAAAGAGGAATTTCTTAATTTCAGATATAAATTTAAATGTTTGGAAGTCTTTTCTGAAGGCATTTCCCCGCAGTGTAGCCTTGTACGGAAGTGAAATACGAATAATAAGCAAATCAAACAAGAAGACAATAGAAGCTTTTGAAATGTAGTGTTATAGAAGTAGCTGAATATTAGATCGCTTCACCAATCAGGAGAAACTGAATCAAATTGGGCACTAAATTTGTGGTACAACTTGGCTACAGGGAGGGATTGGTTGATAGCACACATCTTGAGCCATCAGAGAATTGTCAGTTTGGTATTGTAGAGGAAGACAAAAGTATGAGTACACTAAGCAGGTTTAAATGGATGTAAGTTACAGTAGTTATTCAGAGATGAAGGGCCTTGCACAGGATAGATTAATGAGAGCTGCATCAAACCAGTTTTGGAGCTGAAGACCACAACATCTGATTTTATATTTGTTTAATATGTTCAATAGTAAGCTAAAATGTACAAACAGTTGAAAATGAAATTTTGATCATACCTAGTGAACTCAAAGGTAATATCAATGATTTTTTTCCCCTTTACAGTGGCTCCATGAACCAGTTTATCAATGTATATGGAATGGATGGAAATGCTCTTAACACAATCAAATATCATGAAGGCTTTATGGGTCCACGTATTGGTGCTGTTAGCTGCCTTGCATTTCACCCATATAGAGTTTGTTTGGCTGCTGGCTGTGTGGACACTTCAATTAGTGTGTATTCCATTGATCCAAAGAGATGACTTGCTTCAAATTTTCAGACTGCACATGTTTTCTCCTGTACTGTGATGGTACTAAATGTGAAACTCCAAAATATGTACAAGTATAATGGCGCTGTCACATTCTATTTGTTTTTATTATAGTTCATAGATTTTCAGGCCAGTTGATTTGAGAACTATGTAACATACTGAACGAGATCATACATGATAGTCAAATGTAGAAAATGATGCTCCAAGTAATTTTACCATGTACAGTAAAAAGTGTGCAAATATTTCTCAGGAATGATAAAAATTAATGATGATTGCTTGTGCAGGTATTCTAGCAGGAAAACGGGTATACACAGTAGGTAATCTTGAAGTTCCATTCCGTGAAACCACACAAAATGTTTTTTTCTAGTTATACTGAACACATTTTTGACTGTTAAAGCATTTCATTAGTCAGATGCTTTATAGAGCATAAGAAATGTGTAGTTTTATTATAGAACTGTACTTACACAAGCCATAAACCCCTACTAACCCCTGCCCCCCCCCCCCCCTCCCCTACATCGACACACACAAGCAGACACACCGTATAAAAAGCTGTAGAGTGGTTACAGAAAATACATCAACTGTTCCATCTCATGCTTTTATTGGATTATAGCATAATGCTTTGTATGAAATGCAGATGTGATGTGCAATATTATTTGTTACAACAGCAGACAAATTATGCAAAATAGATGATAAAGTACTTAATATTGCAGCAAGGAGCTTTGTGCTAACAGCAGTAGAAACCATGGACAAAAAAGTAACTATACAAACTAGTCTTAGAGCATATTACAATCATTCATATGTTTCAGCACTGAATTCAGCCATTAAATGTACAAATTTTCTTGATGGAAGTTTTACCAGTTGCAGATGTATTAAATAATCAAAGATGACATTTACTACATGTACATTTATTTGTGTATAAATTACGTTATTCAGATTCAGAAAGTGATAATTCCTAAATGTAATTTTCCTCTTCTGATGATGTTATTACTAACACAATTAACTTTCCCATTGTTGTTTCCCCTCAGAAATTGTTGTTGTGTAGTGCTTAATTGTCAAGTACTGCTGAATGACTGTATGTTCACAGTAACAGACAAAGTCCAAAGCACCAGACTTACTTGTAATAATGCAACATAATTTATGTAGACCATGTGCACTATTGTATAGCCACTTGTTAAACAATGCACAAATCAATCCTATTTTCACTGTATCATATAATTTTAGTTACCATAGATAACTACAGGAAAAGCTACTTGCAATTGCCTGATACATTAACGTAGAAAGTGAATTATGACTTACATAACACCCTAAAATTTTTCTACACTGAATGTTTCAATTGTTATTGTTGGCTTTTTAAAATAATTTTATTCCTAGTTTTGTAACACAGTCCAGTGTGCGATGTGACAACTGGAGTTGACCTGTAGTAATATGAAAGTACACAGTCTCCATAGTGTATTTTTGATTATTCTGTTATTTTCTTTTAAGTCAAGATAGAAATATAAAATCTACATTCATGGAAAAAAGTTCAAATATCATAATTATGTGTAAAAAGTAGAATTGGAAGATTGGGTGTTGTACCTGCATAAGATAATCCCTCTCTTTTTTTATAATTTTTTCTTTTTTTTAAGAACTTGTGAGTAAGCCATATTATCATCATGTTTTTTGACACAGAAATTTATTCACTGTTGACAATCCCCCCCTCCCCACTTAAGTGTAATAATGGTGAAAAGTTCAGAAGGAACTAGAAAAATATATTGCTCATTACTACTTAGTCTTCCTTGTGTACTGTTACTGATGTGTAAGTACTCTGCAGAATTATTTGCCACGGCCATCTTAAACAAACCATTCTCACTTGTGAAATTTAAATTCATTTATCTGAATTCTGTCACTTCTAATAACAATGCTGCTTCCAAACTTAATATGTGAATTTCCTGCATTGCGCAAGTAATGAACAAATCATTTTTGAAGTAAATTTATTCTCATTCATGTACCCACAAAAGTTTGCCCCATAAAAGCTGCATTTTTTTCTTTGTAAAAGAAAACCATACTTTAGAAACAGAATCCCTTCATTTCACCTTCTCTATTTTCAAAAATATCTATCTTTAGACATCCTTGTTCCAATTACAGAAAAATAGTTTCCATCACAACATTTTTTTAAATTTTTTTTATTTATGTTGCATATAATACAGAAGATGGAATCAACACACTATCTCGGTATTTGCTGTGCTACGCGATTACTACTTGCTTTCTGAAAACTAAGTTCGCAACTGTTTACAAATTATTTTAGGTTTCTTTCACTTTACAGTGAAACTATCAAGAGTCCACAGGGCCAGAGTCATAGTTCCTAGATTTTAATTCTAGGTCATTTATTTGCCTTATGCAGGTACAAGGTACTGGTGTGTGTCACCTCAGATTCCATAATCAATATATTTGTAACTTGTTAAGATAATTTTTCTGTCATCACTGTTTTTGAAATTTTAAAACAAGTTTATTATGTGCAAACAAGTGTTTACCTTCAATCATGATCCTGTGATAATTACAGTTAGAACTGTGATACTTAGTACTACTTCAGATAAGGACACAATTTTCATTTGCAGTAAACAAACAAAATCTTTTGCCTGCAAGTATGATAAGCAATTTAAGATATTTTTTGTTTGTGTAATGTAGAAATGTGGATACAAGTTTGAAGTTGTTAAGAAAATACATTAAATGGCTGATGAAACATCAGGAATCTGTGATAAAAACCCATGTTACTAATACAAAGTACTTATTTTTCTTAGACTAATTTAAAACATTTCTCTTTGGATATAACAATGTATCTTATCTGCCTTAGCTCATGGATCATTTTCTTCTTTTTTCAAAATATATTTTATTCAGATATTATCTCAATGACAGTTACATTTACAATGTGTCAAATGTAATATGTAATGTAAATACACAAATGACAAAATTATAAGGTTTTGCACTTCATACAAAAAAAATTTATTTTTTTATTAATGTCTACTTCCATTCCTCGTCAACCTTCAGGTGTGCTGATGCGTCACCATGTAAAATAATTGATGTTTGTCCCTAAGGACAGCCATTGCAACATGGCCAAAATGCCTGTTATTTTTGTATTTTACTTGATGACAATTACAGCTCTTTATTCTATTATTTCCATTTTATAGCGCAATCGGGCCATGTTGGCGAAACTGAATGTAAGCCATACTGTTTGCACCTGTTTTGTTATACCTGTAAATTATTTTATACTTTCGATGTATACTCTTCTGTTATTTCTGTGTCATTCTAGCAAGAGACAAATCTTATTGGAAACATCTCTTACTGTGTATATATCACATTTTATATTTTCTTCTTTAAGTTGCATTGAAACATCTACCAGACTCTGGCAATATCTACAAAAGCTTTAGTAGTTCTTGCACATAAAAACAGACTATCAATTGGTGACAAAGAAATTTTTACATTACAAAGGCAGTGAGCTGTTCCACTGAAAAACACATCGCAAGCATTCTTCTGTGAGAGATATTTGCAGATAACAAAGACCTTTCATTAATCGAATACTTTCACTTATGACAAAATATCATTTTGTGAAAAGCCAGATTGTTTGCATGGCACTGCAACTTATACGGACAAACTGCTGTAATTCTGTCCATTTATGTAAACCAGTAATAGTAATATGAAGGCAAAACCTTAGATTTTTATCATCTGATTATAATTTCAGGCTAAACTGTTTATGTAAGTGAACAATTTCTCCTGCTTACCGTTAATCAACTCCAGATCACAATGTGTAACTATAGTGTCAAATTGCTCAAAGTAAAGCCACAGCAAACAAATTGTACAAAAAGTTCATACTCTTATTATTTTCATTATTAGCCCTTATTGAATGGTAATATTGTAAATTGTATCCTTTAAACTCCAGTAGTGGTTGTGTGTCAAATGACCAACTCTGTGCCTATTAGTGACATCACAGGCTGCTTAAATATTGTCTTAGGGAAGAATCTTTTCTACACTTTCAGCCTTCATCATAAATTTTGCATCACACCCCCCCCCCCCCCCTACACACACACACACACACACACACACACACACACACACACACACCAGTCCAACACTGACATGCATGCATAAAAGTGCTTTCAACATAAAACGTTGAAATTCATAAGAAGTCCATTAATCACTTTTTATATTTTTGGATTCATCTTTCCTCAGCAAACTGTACATCCATTGAATCAACATGAGATTGTCGACAAGTTTTTGATATTATAAAACAATCTCCCTGACGTATTAGAATAAGTAGATCTACAGCATGATTTGTAATAAAACTATCATACAACTATTTCCTTAGTAGAAATCCGACTGACAACGGAGTCTAAAATATTAGATGAATAGCATTCACTGTCGTTGATTTTGTACGTTTTCTTGACAAGCATTACATCCGTAAATTTGCTTAGTTGGTCTATAGGGCATTCATCGCCTTGAATTTTTTCCAACACTTCCTCCGCTTTCTTTTCACCGCATTTCTCCAAAACACAAACAAGAATACGATCTTCTTTATCATCTATCCCAAATTTTATTAGCGACTGGGAAATCTGCTTAGTTGGCGATAAGTTATACAAAATTTCGGTATATATGTTCCTCGTACTCATTTTTCCGCGCCCCATTGATATCACTGCCTTGTTTGCGGCAACCACCACTTGAAACGGATTTACAATTAAACTTGGTTTTACGATACAACACTCCAAACCACCACTAATCACCAGCTTTCTGAGTTCCGGCGTATTTCGCACATTCTCCACGAGGAAAAGTACAATGCTGTAACCACTATCTTGATCCAGTTCTTCCCGAAACATTTTAGCCTTTTTAGTTAATTCAAACGGTACTTTAAAATAAAATCTGCCTTGTTTCTTGCCGTTTACGCAACAGTTCAACAAACTAAGTTTTTGTTTATAAACTCCACTCCCAAAGAGTTCCTGTATTCCACAGATGCACCTTATCGTACCGAATTTATTATTCAAAGTTTCAGACAATATCATTGCGACTAAATTAGTATAACAAGAATCCTGGGAGACGTTTTAAATTATTATAAGGTAAGTGAACAAAAACATACACACAAATGGCTTCTTTAGACAGAATTTTTATGAACTGAAATTTCCGCGCGGAATGTTGTCAGTCCGCTAGAGAGTATTCTGTGAGATAACAAATGAACCAACGTAGCTTGTGGCCTTGCCATTTGCCAAACGCAAACAGATGCCTTTCGGTAACGAGGAGGTCGGCTAATTGCTTGTCTTTCGTTTTTTATCCAGAAAAGATTGAGAACCCAAGTTGAACTGTAATAGCTAAACTAAATTTATTGTACACCGAGGGAGTAGCAATGAAACGTGTTTGGATACTTCTCATTTCTTTTGAGTGTTGCGACGTTAGCGTATACATTAATAAATTTTGTCTACTCCAAATCAGTACACAGTTTAACCAGAAACGTACGCACTTTCCTAAGATAAAATGGATTTGTAGCTATTTTTCATTTTAATACAGTTACGAATATTGGTTTTTGTTTCTGTAATGTCTTTACAACGCCGACGTTACAATTCCCGAAACTTTACTGAGATTTTTAATGCAGTGCACCAAGTAAACTGCATAGTTTCATTGTACAGAAAACTGGTGCGTATGTATGTGTAAATCTGAAAGCTACCAGCCGGCCGAGCGGTTCTAGGCGCTTCAGTCTGGAACCGCGCGACCGCTACGGTCGCAGATTCGAATCCTGCCTCGGGCATGGATGTGTGTGATGCCCTTAGGTTAGTTAGGTTTAAGTTGTTCTAAGTTCTAGGGCACTGATGACCTCAGAAGTTAAGTCCCATAGTGCTCAGAGCCATTTTTTTGAAAGCCACCAATTATATTCTTTCTAGCAAGTAAAATATCTGTACGAACACCACCAAATGCGGTTCACTGATGTACCTTAAAATACATGAAAAGAAAATACAAAAGAATAAAATGTTTAACATTATTTGTGGACACTAGGTTACTACAATATCATTTATAGTTTTAATTTGTTATAGCCTATGGAAACAAGTTAAAGTTACAGTGGAACATCATGGCTTGATAAAACGAGATAAAATAAAAATAAAGACAAATTCTGGAATGTCCTAAGAAAATTGCTCTCATCATTGCACTAAAATATAAATTAAGTGTACAAATAAAATATTTTTTGTTCAAACTGTCTTCTATAAATTAGTCTATGAAATAGGAGCTCATCTCTACTAAAAGGTGGTTGTACAGGCTTTGTTACAGTGAATTAAACTCATTACTAAATTTATTTTCTGCCTTTTAGTTTATGATAAAGTCTGAAGTCCCTTAGACAAGGTGTAACATAAAGGTATGGCCAGTGTGTCAGGAAGCATTTTTCACATACAGAGAAATGAAATGTAGTATATGGATGTAGGTCCAGAAATGCTTTATTTCCATGTTAGACCTCATTTTCTATTTCTTTTCGGGATCACTGTTGAGAGTTATATTTATGTGCATATTGCCAGTAAATTACTTCTGTAGAGAACACTAGTGAACATATTACTGTACACTTTATTAGACTACTTCAGGTTAAAAGGAACTTCCACACTGTATTGTACTGAATGATTCATGACATACTGTAAAAAGTCTTGACCTGTGAAGTTCATAAATTCATTATCTTTTTCTTTTCTAAAACACAATGTCATTTTGTCTGCTGACATATTACTTGTTTGTAAATACACTGCTTATACAACTTCTCTTATATAATGACATCTGTAATCAATTTGCTTTGACTTTTTATGGTTTGAAGAATCAAGCTTATTTATTGCACTGTGATTATCATTAAATGAAGTGACACACTTGTCATAGCCTCACATGTCTTTTGAGAAAACATAAAAATCATCAACACGTAAGCTGCCATAATAATTAAGCGTTTGTCCTTGAGTTTTAAAACAAACATCATCTTAGTGTAGACCTTTGTAACCCAAATAATTTAAAACATCATTTAGTCTTTGATTCCACACACTGTATGAACTATACACTGGGCTACTTCTTTTTAATTTAAAATTTTGCTTTATCATTACAAGGATTAAAACCTCCAGGTCGCTTTATAAAAACTTCCTATGTGATAATACTATTTTAAAAAGCTGACTTCAGACAAAGATGGGTGATGTTTAAACAACAGATAGACATTAGAAGTGTAGATTGCCTTACGACAGGTGAGAAGGTTTCGTCATAATCAGTTCCAGGTTTTTGAATGAAACCCCTTGCCATTAACATGGCATGATGCTGCACTTTACTTTCACTAGTGATTTTTCATTTCTTAACTACCCATTTCCACTGCACAACAGTAGCACTTTCTTTAAGATCTACCACTTCCCAAGTATTGTCAAAACCTTGTATCTTTTCATCAATAGCACATTTCCATTCTTCTGCATTAGATTTGGAAAGGATCTTCTCCACATTTGTTGGGTACTCCATCTGACATGTTGCTGTATCCCACTAAGATCTTTTCTTGTGCCTTTGTATCCTAGTTTGTCCTCATAACTTTACGAACATGCATCATGATCTTGCTTCCAATTATCATGAGACAACTAATGTTTAATACATATGATGATTTGTTCCCTAACCTGAACTTCCTGACCTATTGCACAAACATACTGCACTATTAACAGTTTCAGCCCAAAACCTTTTATCAAGTTTACCATCAAGTAGTGTACCTCTTGCTTTCTTTACCACCGTTCTGTTCAACCTCTCTGCTGAACCATTTTGTTCCAGTATATAACTATTAGTCAGTTGATGTATAATCCCATGCTTTTTCAACACAGGGCAAAAATTTCTATTATGCAAGTTTTGATACTATCTGTCCTCACTATTTTGATTTACCTTTCTTGTTGATTTTCTGCCATTTTTAGAAGTTCCTGAAAATTTTTGCAAGTTCCATCCTTTGTTTTTAGAAATACATAGATTTCATTTAGCTATGATTATCTTCCAAAAAGAGAAATTACTTTGTACCACCTAATGACATAAATGCCGTTGCTCCACAGTGATCTGTGTGTGTAACTTCAAGTGGGTTAGTAGTGTACTGCCTTATGTGGGGAAGGCTGTCTTGTTTGGTTTCCTTCATTAAACACCATGTAAATCTGCTTGCAATTATTAATTTTAATGTATTCACACACGACACCTTCAACAGAAGCATCTTTCATTTTTACGAAATCATTTGAATTTCATTATCATCAGTTTTCTGCTATATTATCAGGTCCTTTGCCTCTCCATTTTCTGCAATCCATTGCTTCCATCTTAAGGGTGCTGTATGTCGTACTGTCCATCACGTCATCCAGTATCTGAAATCTCTTCCTTCCTCACTTCCTTTTCCCTTCTACATAACCTTAAAAAGCTGTTTTTATCAGTCCACCACTCTTTCTTAATACATGCCCAATCCAACTTCTTTTTCTTGTTTTTATTACATCTAGTAACTGTCTTTTCTCTCCCACTCTTCTCAGTGCCTCTTCATTTTTTACTCCGCCCATCCAACTTATTCTTTCCATCCCCTACCATTTTCACATCTCAAAAGCCTCCAGCCTTTCTCTGTCTTTCTTCCCCAAAGTCCATGTTTCAGCACCACACAGGAAAACACTCCATACAAAACAGTTTATGAGTCTTTTCCTCACTCTTTTGATTTACCTTTCTTGTTGAATTTCTGCCATTTTTAGAAGTTCCTGAAAATTTTCACAAGTTTCATCCTTTGTCTTTAGAGAATACACAGATCTCATTTAGCTGTGATTATCTTCTGAAAAGAGAAAATACTTTGTACCATCTAATGACATAAATGCCGTTACTCCACAGTGATCTGTGTGTGTAACTTCAAGTAGGTTAGTAGCTGTACTGTCTAATGTGGGGAAAGCTGTCTTGTTTGGTTTCCCTCATTACACACCATGTAATTCTGCTTGCAAATATTAATATATTCACACACCACACCTTCAACAGTACCATCTTTCATTTTTATGAGATCGTTTGCGTTTCATCATCATCAGTTTTCTGCTATTTTAGCAGGTCCTTTGCATCTCCATTTTCTGCAATCCATTGCTTCCTTCTTAAGGCTGCTATATATTGTACCATCCATCTTCTGTATGCCAACTACATCATGCAGTAACCATTCTGGGAAAAAAAAGTCTCCTGTCAATGTTCAGCTTACAAGCACCATTAATAAGATCTGAAGTTGCAACCAATTCTTGGTTCTTGCTAAAAATATTACAGTGATCACTACTAAATTCAACTGAGATTCCTTGTTCAGTCAAACTGCTCACAGACAATAAATTTGTTATAACTTCTGGAGTGCACATAACATTTTTCACTGTGATAGCATAGCAAGTCTCTCCAACTACTGCTCCCCCTCTGCATGCCCGTGGGTTAGAGTAGGCCCGAGGTATTCCTGCCTGCCATAAGAGGCGACTAAAAGGAGTCTCACACCTTTATGTGATGGTCCCCTGTAGAGTTTGACCTCCATTTTTCAAAATTTTCCCGAAGAACAACCCAATTGGGGAAGGGTGCCTTACATGGTGCATTGTGTCCCTTGTGCATTGAGATCTTTTAGCCCACTTTCTCATTGTGGCGTTGCAGTCCCGCTCATCCTCCATCTCTTGAGCAAGGACACCTTCCTGGGTGCATTTTCCTCCACACACTATCCAGTGTCATTTTCTGCACCGACTAGGGCCACGAAATTCTTTGCACCTCATGTCCAGCACGGTAGCCAGTCCATGGTGGTGGGGCCGCCATGTTGGTTGTAGGCCCCTGACTACACAGGGATCGCTTTGCTGATGCCTGCGCTGTAAAGTCCCCATGTACGCCAAGGCGTAGATGCCTGTCACCCTGGGGCAAGGGGACTCCCAGCAATGGCCATCCTGCTGTGTGGAGGGGCCCTGGTCGGAGTGGGTGGCATCAGGGCGGATGACGTGCGATGAAGCGTACCACGTCATCACTTGCTGGTGATCAAACTCTAGCAGTCTCTAAGCATGCCAAGTCTTAGTACTATGCAAGGAAGTGTGATCCTAAATCGTTCCCCTCCATGGCCACACCATGGGAGGAACGCCAGGCTAATGATGGCAGCGAACCTTATTCGCCCTGGTACCTCGTATGTATGAGAGCTGATGGGGACCCCATTGTCTCGATGAAGCCTCAGTTTTTTTTTTAGAGCGTTTAGAGGAAAAGTTTGGGGAGGTGGACGGCTTATCAAAAATGCGGTCAAGGTCAGTCTCGATAAAAACACCATCCTCTGCCCAGTCACGGGCATTACTCGCTTGTTACAAGCTTGGGGATGTTTCTGTTACCATCACACCTCATAAGAGCTTAAATATGGTCCAGGGTATTATATTCCACAGGGACCTTCTCTTGCAGTCTGACAACGAGCTGCGTGCCGACTTAGAGTGATGAGGAGTTCATTTCGTCTGGTGTGTCTATAGGGGTCCGAGAGATAATCAGGTTGCCACCGGTGCCTTCATCTTGGCCTTCGAGGGTGACACATTACCCGAGAAGTTCAGGGGGATGGTCTACTGCTGCGATGTCAAGCCATATATCCCTCTCCCAATGCGGTGTTTTAAGTGCTGGAACTTTGGCCATAAGTCTTCCCGCTGTACTTCCAGCATCACACGTCGAGATTTTGAACGTCCTTCCCAATAATCTATGCCCCTCGCCTCCCATCTGTGCCAACTGCGGAGAGCATCATTCCCCTTGCTCACCAAACTGCAGCATTTTACAGCGAGAAAGGAAAATCATGGAATATAAGACCCTGGACCGACTGTCCTACACTGAGGCCAAGAGGAAATTTGAGCGACTACATCCTGTGGCTATGACCCCCTCTTATGCTGCCGCTACCAGAACAGTTGTAGCCCCACCAGTTCCGTGAGTTCCAATCGGCTCTCAGAGCCGGAAGACTACACGTGCCCCCTTGTTGGTAGGTGGCACTTCCCTCCCTGTTTCTCCTGCACCACCTACCTCGGGAGCACTGTCGTCCCCCCACCCCCCCCCCCCCACCACCCTCCAGCCATTGGAGATATCAGTCCCCACTTAACGCTTCTCCAGCTCCTCTCGCTAGGAAGGAGTCCCTTAGGTCACTCCCTTCCCAGGTTTCTGCTAGTGGGAAAGATGACACCCGCCAGTGGCTGAAGTGCCCAAAGGCAGCTGGTCGCAGGGCTTCACGATCATCCTCAGTCCCAGAGACTGAATCAGTGAAGCTCTCCCGCCCAGAGAAACCCAAGGATCAGTGAGAGAAATCCAGAAAGAAGACCTCCAAGACCAAGGGAATTGTGGTGCCACCCACACCCCCAGCTCTGCGTCTGAGGATGATGTGAAGATTCTGGCATCTGCTGAGGACCTAGATCTCGCCAGACCCTCAGACACAATGGGTATAGCCTGTTCAGGAAACAAGTCAGTGTGGCAGCAGGTGACCCTGAGGCGTAGACACCTCATTGAGTGTTTCATGCCTTCACACTCTCACGATCACTTCCAGTGGAATTGCGGCAGTTTTTTTTCCGCCACCTGCTTTCTGCATTGTCCTCCAGAAAACCTGGTTTCCGGCAATGCGGACCCCCCCCCCCCCCCCTTTGCGGCTACGGGGGATATTACAAGAACCGTAGCAGATATAATACAGTGTCAGGTGGAGGTTGTATTTATGTCCTGAACTTGGTATGTTGTGAACCTGTGTCCCTTCAAACTCCTCCTGAAGCTGTGGCTGTCAGGATACGGGCAACACAGAAAATAACTGTCTGCAATGTATATCTCCCTCCAGATGGTGCGGTACCCATGAACGTATTGGCTGCACTGATTGATTAACTCCCTAAACCTTTCCCACTTCTGGAAGGTTTTTAACATTCATAACCCCTTGTGGGGTAGCACCATGCTTACTGGCCGAGGCAGAGACATCGAAAATTTGCTGTCCCACCTCGACCTCTGCCTCTTAAATACTGGGGCCACCACAAATTTCAGTGTGGCTCATGGTAGTTACTCGGCCATTGATTTATCGATTTGGAGCCCAGGACTTCTCCCATCTGTCCAGTGGAGAGCACATGACAACCTGTGTGGTAGTAACCACTTCCCCACCTTCCTGTCACTCCACCAGCATCATGTCCACGGATGCCTACCCAGATAGGCTTTAAACAAGGCAGACAGGGTAGCCTTCACCTCTGCTGTCACTGTTGAATTCCCCCATGTGGTGCCATCAATGTTGTGATAGAGGAGGTCACTACAACGATAATTTCTGTGGCGGAATAGGTGATCCCTCATTCTGTAGGGTGCCCCTGGCGAAAGACAGTCCCTTGCTGGTCGCTGGAAGTCACTGAGGCAATTAAAGAGTGTTGGTGAACTCTACAGCAACATAAACGGCACCCTTCCCTAGAGCACCTAATAGCCTTTAAGCAGCTCTGTGCCGTGTTTGCCTGGTTATAAAATTATGGAAACAGGAGTGTTGGGAGAGGTATGTGCGACCATTGAGTGCCATATGTCATGGCGTATTCTCTACCAATGTAAATACAATTGCTGAGCACTACGCTCGAGCCTCCATGTCGGAGAACTACCCCCCAGCCTTTCGCACCCTCTAATGGCAGATGGAAAGGAAAGTCCTCTCGTTCTCTACGCGCTACAGTGAACCCTGTAACATCCCATTTAGAGAGTGGGAGCTCCTCAGCGCCCTTGCACATTGCCCTGAAACAGCTCCTGGGCCGGATCGAATCCACAGTTAGATGATTAAACATCTCTCATCTGACTACGAGCGTATCTTCTCATCATCTTCAACTGGATCGGGTGCGATGGTGTCTTACCATCCCAATGGCGGGAGAGAGCCATCATTCCTGTGCTAAAACCTGTAAAAACCTGCTTAATGTGGATAGCTATCGACCCATCAGCTTCACCAACATTCTCTGTAAGCTGCTGGAACATGTGGTGTGTCGGCAGTTGGGTTGGGTCCTGGAGTCACGTGACCTACTGGCTCCATGTCAGGGCGGCTTCTGCCAGGGTCACTCTACCACTGATAATCTAGTGTCCCTAGAGTCTGCCATCCGAACAGCCTATTCCAGATGCCAACATCTGATTGCCGTATTTCTTTTTACGTATGTAAAGCGGTACCACACGACCTGGTGACATCATATCCTTGACACACTGTATGAGTGGGGCCCACTCCCGATTTTTATCCAAAACTTCCTGTCACTCCGAACTTTCCGCGTCCAAGTTGGTGCCTCCAATAGTTCCCCCAGTATTCAGGAGAATGGCATTCCGCGGGGTTCTGTATTGAGTGTATCTCTAATTTTAGTGGCCATCAACAGCCTTGCAGCCGCTGTAGAGCCGTCGGCCTCCCCTTCTCTGTATGCAGATAACTTCTGCATTTCTTATTGCTCCTCCAGTACTGGTGTTGTTGAGCAGTGCCTACAGGGAGCCATTCACAAGGTGCAGTCATGAGTTCTAGCCCATGGCTTCCAGTTTTCAGCCACGAAGTTGTATGTTATGTACTTCTGTCAGCGTTGTACTGTTCATCTGGAACCTGAACTTTATCTTAATGATGATCCATGCACTGTAGTGGACACGTATCAATTCTTAGGATTGGTTTTCAATGCCCGATTGACTTGGCTACCTCACCTTTGTCAGCTTAAGCAGGAGTGCTGGCAGCACCTCAATGCTCTCCACTGCCTGAGCAACACCAACTGGGGTGCAGATCCCTCTACGCTGCAGCAGCTCTACAGAGTCCTTGTTCAATCCGGCCTTCACTACGGAAGTCTGGTTTACGTTTCAGCGTACCCTCAGCATTGCATTTCATCAACCCAGTGCACCACTGTGGCATTCACCTAGTGACGGGAGCTTTTAGAATGAGTCCAGTGACCAGTGTTCTGGTGGAGACCAGAGTCCTTCCATTTAGGATCCTACATGCAGAACTGCTCACCAGTCATGTTGCACACATTTGTAGTTCTCCTGAGCATCCGAATTACTGTCTCCTTTTCCCACCCGCAACAGTTCATCTCACACATTGGCGGCCCAGGTCAGCGCTCACGGTTGCAGTTCGGATGCGATTCCTTCTCTCCGAAGTGGAGTCCTTCCCTTTACCACTGCTACTTGATGTACATTCACGTACACCTCCATGGCGTACACCTCTGCCGAAGCTTCGTTTGGACCTTTTGCATGGCCCTAACGACTCTGTTAACCCCGCCGCTCTCTGCTGTCGCTTCCTCTCGATTCTTGATGTGTTCCAGGGCTTTATACTGACAGCTCGATGGCTGATGGTAATGTTGGCTTTGCCTATGTCCACAGAGGGTTTATTGAACAGCATCCCTTGCCCACTGACTGCAGTGTATTCGCTGCAGAGCTTGTGGACATATCTCATGCCCTTCAGTACATCTGTTCCTGTTCTGTTGAGTCGTTTCTTCTCTGTTCTTACTCCGTGAGCAGCTTACAAGCTATCAGCCAGTGCTAGCTTCCCCATCCTTCGGTAGTGAACATCCAGTAGTCCATCTCTGTCCTGCCCTGGAACAGTCTAGTCATTCAGTGGTGTTTGTGTGGACCCAAGGAAACATCAGAATCCCAGGCAATGAACTTGCTGACAGGCTGCCAAACAGGCTATGCGGAAACTGCTCTTGGAGATGGGCATCTCTGAAACAGACCTATGTTCTGTCTTACGCTGCAAGGTTTTTCGGCTTTTGGAGACAGAGTGACATAACAGTATACACAACAAACTGCATGTCATTAAGGAGACTGTGAATGTGTGGAAGTCTTCCCTGTGGGCTTCTCGCAGGGAATTAGTTGTCCGCATTGGCCACACATGGCTCACACCTGTTTACCTCCTCCGTTGTGAGGACCCACCTCAGTGCCACTGTGACTCTCAAATGACAGTGGTCCACTTCTTGCTGGACTGCTCACTTTTAGCCGCTCTGCAGTGGACTTTTAACTTTCCCAGCACCCTACCTTCAGTGTTGGGCGACAATGCCTCAACAGCAGCTTTAGTTTTACGTTTTATTTGTGACGGTGAGTTTTATCATTTGATCTGAGTTTTAGCATATGTCATTTGCCCCTCTGTGTCCTTCACCCTAGGGCTTTTAGGGTGGAGATTTTAATGTGTTGCAGAGTAGCTGGCTTCTCCTTTTTTATTCTCATGGTCAGCCAGCCATGGTAATGTGCTTTTCTGAGACAATACTCCATACGCACGCAATCTGATTAATAGTCACTTGTGAGGAACGCTATCAAAAGCCTTCTGGAAATCTGGGAATATGGAATCGATCTTAGATCCCTTGCTGACAGTACTCATTACCTCATGGGAATAAAGAGCTAGCTGTGTTGCACAAACATGATATTTTCTGAATCCGTGTTGGTTATGTATCAATAAGTCATTTTCTTCAAGGTGATTCATAATGTTCGAGTACAGTATATGCTCCAAAATCCTACTGCAAATTGAGGTCAGTGATATGGGTCTGTAATTCAATGGGTTACTCCTATTTCCTTTCTTGAATATTGGTGTGACCTGCACTAGTTTCCAGTCTTTAGGAACAGACCTCTCACCAAGTGAGCGGTTGTATATGATTGCTAAGAAAGGTGCTATTGTGTCTACATACTCTGAGAGGAACCTGATTGGTATTCTATCTGGACCGGAAGACTTGCCTTTCTTAAGTGATTTGAGTTGTTTCACAACACCTAAGATATCCACTTTTATGTCACTCATGCTAACAGCTGTTCTGGTTTCGAATTCTGGCATATTTACTTCATCTTCTTTCGTGATGGAATTATGGAAAACTGTATTTAGTAACTCAGCTTTAGTGGCACTATCATCGGTAACATTTCCAGCGTTATCACGCAGTGACGGTATTGACTGTTTTTTGCCACTGGTGTACTTTTCATATGGGTTTTCTACTATATTTTGAGACAATATTTCATTGTGGGAACTATTAAAAGCATCTCGCAATGACGTCTGCACTAAATTTCGAGCTACTGTGAAACTTAGCCAGTCTTGGGGATTTTGCGTTCTTCTGAATTTGGCATGCTTTTTTCGTTGCTTCTGCAACAGTGTTCTGACGTGTTTTGTGTACCATGGTGGATCGGTCCCATCTCTTATTAACTTATGCGGTATGAATCTAACTATTGCTGTCGATACTGTATCTTTGAATTTGAGCCATATCGGGTCTACACTTACATAATTAGCTTGGAAGGACAGGAGACTCTCTCTTAGGAAGGCAGCAAGTGAATTTTTGTCTGCTGTTTTAAATAGATATATTTTGGGTTTATTTTTAGTGGTTTTGGTTGATATGGTTTTGAGCCTCGCTACAATGACCTTGTGTTCACTAATCCCGGTATCCATCATGACACTCTCTATTAGATCAGGATTATTTATGGCTAAGAGGTCAAGTATGTTTTCGCAACCATTTACAATTTGTGTGGGCTCATGAACTAATTGTTCAAAGTATGTATTTTCACCAACAAATCAAGGGTAGATTGAAGTCTCCACCAATTATAACTGTATGAGTGAGGTACTTATTTGTAATGAGATTCAAGTTTTCTTTGAACCATTCAGCTAGTATATCATCTGAGTCGGGGGGTCGGTAGAAGGAGCCAATTATCATTTTGGTACGGCTGTTGAGTATAACCTCTACCCATAGTAATTCCCAGGACCTACCTATCTCAACTTCACTACAAGATAAACTTCTACCAACAGACACAAACACACCTCCATCTACTTTATTTGATCTATCCTTTCTGTACAAGTTTGCTCCTCTGTAAACATTTCGGCAGAATTTATCTCCGGCTTTAGCCAGCTTTCTGTTCTTATAACGATTTCAGCTTCAGTACTTTCTATCAGCACTTAGAGCTCTGGTACTTTTCCAACACAGGTACAACAATTTACAACTACAATACAGACTGTTGCTTGGTTGATTCTCATCGTTTCTTTGCACTGTACTCTTTGAGACTGGAGCCCTTTTTGATCTTTCCCAAGACTGTCTAACCTAAACCTTAGTCTGGAACTAAGAGATTTTCTTTCATGGGTAAACTTCAGTGAATGGTTGATTCAACAATCTGTTAACCCTCAATTTAGTACAGACGTGCTGTTCATGTATGAGACTTTGTTTCAGGGTGATCAGATTGTAAATTTTCAGTCATCACGTACGGACTGCCGAGAATACTCATGAAATTGTGTGATCCCATCATCAACAAAAACCTTCTGTCAACTTTTGGGCTAGCATTGTTGGTGACTGTTTGTTATGACATACCCCACCTGTTCTGTTAGAGCATATGCCTTTACAAGTGTGACAAAACATGCATTTAATACATGATGTATCTCCTGCTCATTTCAGTGCCAATGTTCCTGGGCTTCTAACCAACCAGATTCTGTGACAGATGGATAGGCTGAGATGGACTAGTTCCTTTGCATCCACATTCTGCAGACCTAAACCCACTAGACCTTTCTTCGTGCAGCATTTGAAAGCTCTTGTGCAGCTGGAAAAAAGGTTTTCATTAATACACAGAAAACATCATGTAAATATGAAGATATATTTGCACTGAACTGTCCATTGGCTGGTGTGCTGTACTGTACGTGTAAGATTTACTGGCCCAAATAATAAATAAATAAACCCTGGCACAAGATAGATGAAGTCTTCACACCTTTACTGGTGAAGGCTGTGAAGCAATATGTAATTCTCCAGTTGTACATCGGTGCATCAAAGACACAATGTAATGCATGTGTCCTTGCTAACAAGGGGAATTTTGAACATTTCATTTTGGAAAAATGTTTCATACTGTGCCGATACATTCTTTGTCCTTGTGCTTTGCATGATTAATGTGTTGAATAGTTGTAGAAACTGAGCTCTAACATGGAAATAAAGCATTTCTGGTCCCAGGTCCGTACAACATATTTCCTTCAAGTGCATTTAAGGAATGTTTCCTGTAGGTTTGGCCATACCTTTTTGTTGCACCCTGTGTACCAATGTCTGGGCATAAAGGTTTAATCAAAGCTGTGGAATTTTGAAATTTTCTTTGTTATAAATGCTGTAATTGTGCTTAAATGGTAATTTTCAAGTGTACTGTGGTTACTGTGTAGAAAAATCAAAATTTCATGAACATATTGAGAAGGAATAATTCATAGTTTTAAATTTTCAAATAGTAGCATACAAGCATCTCTGTTGTGTTATATACATTTCTCTGATGACTTTCTTTTGAAGCATTAATAGTCTAGTGTTGTTGGTTGAATTTCCCCAGAGGAGATCATGCTGTATCCAATAAAAGATTTGAAGCAGTTAGAATAAACTACCATTCATATGTTAATATGGAAAAGCTAGTCTATCCAGTTCATTAGCCAAGATGTCCATGTGTGCTTTCCAAATTAAATATTTGACTAGATTTATTCTTAAGAATTTGACACAACTTACTTCATTCATTTCCTCATCATTGTGAGTTATTTTTCTTCCTACTATTTATAGTGATTCAGCTCTAAACTGCATAATCTGGGTCTCTCTTATGTTCAGTTTGTCCATTTTGATGAGACCACAATTAAAGTTTTTCTAGAGTATTTTGTACACTATCTGTTTTTTTATAGGGCACCATTTTCAATTAGGACTGTGAATAAGACTGAATGAACATTAAAAATAAATGCCAAATCATTTTTACCCAACAGAAATAGCTGTGGACTCAGAATCGAACCATATGGAACCCCTTGGCAAATTGTCTTGCAGTCAGAAAAATAATTGCTTTCATTTGCTGTTAAAATCATTCTGTTTTCTTTCTGTTATGAAACCACTGCAACTCACTGCTCTGTCCTCACAACTCTGTTGTTTGTGAAGAAGCCAGGCAGCAGCAGCTGGCCGAAACACAAACAGCAACAGGAAAGTCATTGATTTTGTGACATTTTACGAGTTCCTAACCAGGCTCGAATTGTATAGTTTCATCAGTGTGCTTTGATAATTTAGTTTCTTGAGTTTCTGTATGTTAATTTAATTTTAATAGAAACAGTTCTCACATTTTCATTTGTGTCAGAAAGTATACTGACTGTGTGACCTATTGAAAGTTCATAAACAGCAGCAAATTATTTAATCTCACCTGAGTGCTTTGGCTGTCCAGTTTTTTAATCTCTGTGCGTTAATCTAATTTATTAGACAAAGTTCTTCTGTTTTCCTTATTATCTACAGTAGATTTCCATAAAACATGTCAATAGTCCTTTGTTTGTGTTGTGTAATTCTTCACAGTATGGATTGGGACTGTGATTGTTGTGCGTGAATGCAAACTAAGTTTGTGACACTTCGTTCTCAGCTTCAAGCTGTGATTGCTTTGGTTACACAGCTTGAACTTCAGTGGATGGGAATCACTGTTGTGGGCCAGCTGTGGGGATCCAATGGACTTCCAACATGTCTGAGTCCACCAGTCACTCCACACTGGTGGCCAGCCCAGTTACTGCTCTCACTGATGTTTACCCCTCACCTGTGGTCGAGTGAGAGGTTGCCTCGGGGCATGGCAGGTGCCAAAAGACATCCCAGGGGGCCGCATGTGCTCTGAAAAACAGGTTCCAGGTGCTGTATGTGGCTGACACTGACCCTCAGCCAGAAGCACTCACTTGTCCTGTTTCAGAGGAAACATCTCGGCCTGCAAGATCCAGGCAATCACAGGTGGTATGATTATTGGCATCTGGGAGCTCCAATGTTAGGTGCATTGTGTTGCCTGTTGGGGACATGGCTGCCAAGGAGAGGAATTTAAAACAGAGGGAAAACAAAACACAAAAGAGCTAAAAGAACAGCACAGGGAAATGTGACTGGCTGACACTTACAAAAAAAGTGGGTGAGCCAGCCACCCTGTTGACACAAAAACATCTCCCCAAAATCTTGTTAAAAACTTGGGACAATTCACAAAACTTTAAAACATAAACCACATTCATATGATCTTCGCATAAACAGACTGCAGATACATCAACAAATGCACTGCAGTCCGCTGGTCAGCAAATAAAATGCAGACCAATAAAATGTGGTGCACCGTGATCTGCATGCCACAAGCACCACACATCGGACGAGTAAAAACAATGTGCCATAGGGCTGTGGCCGGTGTGAAGATGAGTGAGGAGGACCTCGTCCCATCGATGTGGCTGGAAGGAAGTACGCCACGGCTGAGTTGTGGGCTTGACGACACAGAGCTTGTTGTCGGTCACTTCTAGCCACTCATGTTCCTAGCGACACAGGACTTTATACCTCAACAGTGAAGTGAAGGCATGCAGGGCGATAGCACACTGAAAGACCCGACGGTCATGACATGCCTCCTTGGCTGCTCAATCAGCCCTTTCATTCCCCAGAATTCCCGTGTGCCCTGGTACCCAGCAGAAAGACATCTCCTACCCCACTCGCTGTAGTTGGAGGAGGGCATCCTGGATAGTCTGAGTTACTTTATCTGCTGGGTAAAAACGCTGGAGAGAATAAAGAGCACTCAAAGAATCTGAACAGATGAGAAATCTAACACTGGGAAAAAGTATCACCTGCTCCAGTGCCCACAAGATTGCATATAATTCTGCATCAAAGATGGTAAATTCGGGAGGCAGTCTGACCTTGAGGACACAATCCGGTAAGGTGACAGAGCAACCAACGGAGTCACCCCGCTTAGACCCATCTGTAAAAACAGCCACATGGTCATGGTGCTCAGATAAAATGGCAGAAAAGACCTAATTAAAAACGGAAGCAGGAGTGCTATCCGACACACCTGCCCTCCATCTAACCTGCAGCACTTCACTGTCTGCCTCCCCAACCATACTATCCCTCCCCCTCCCTGCCCCAGCCTCCTCCTTACCCCCATACAGTCACCACTTCCATCATGCACTGGTGCTGCTGCTGACTGAGACTGCAGATGTGTGTGCGAGTTGCATTTCTGTGTCTATCTGTGACTCAGCATCTCTGTTATATTGTGAGTAGCAACTTTCCTTTTCACAACTGTTAAATTCCATCCTGAATTTTCCATTGTTTGTTTTTTACATTTGTGATAGATTTTGTAGTATGTATACATTTATTGCAGTTTTATCCCTATGCAGAAGATTCCTTTTGACATGCCAGTGTTTGCAGGAATAACATACATGTTATCTTCCTGTCTTGTACTATGATAGTGAATGTCTGATCTACCTCCCCTTGTTAGCCTCAGGTTTCTAAGTGAACAGTGAAACTTCCAAGGTTTACATGCAAGATAGTGGTGGAATGTTTAGTAATAGTGTTGTATTATTCATATTTCATGTAAAATATATGGATATAATAAGCAGCAAAATATTAGTGAGATTTGTTTACTATGTAAGCCTTTCTCTGTTTACTTTGCGGTATCTTATTTATGTGCATTAAATATTAAGTGAACATAGACCTCAGTCTACACTAAAGATCAGTCTGTTACCAGGCTTTGTTCCATATTCATTGATTTCATAAAATGAAAAGGAAATGTCAGCTTGCAACCTAAGCTAAACATTGAACTATGCTGCAGATCGGTCTGTCTCCAAGCCAGTATTTTAAGGGGGACTCTTATCATGCTCAAACCAAATATTTCATGAAACTTCCTGGCAGATTAAAACTGTGTGCTGGACCGAGACTCAAACTTGGGACCCTTGCCTTTCACGAGCAAGTGCTCTACCATCTGAGTTACCCAAGCACGACTCACGCCCCCTCCTCACAGGTTTACTTCTGCCAGTACCTCGTCTCCTACCTTCCAAATTACAGAAGTTCACAGGAGAACTTCTTGGAAGTTTGGAAAGTAGGAGACGAGGTACTGGCGGAAGTAAAGCTGTGAGGACAGGGCGTGAGTCGTGCTTGGGTAGCTCAGATGGTAGAGCACTTGCCCACGAAAGGCATAGGTCCCAAGTTCGAGTCTCGATCTGGCACACAGTTTTAATCTACCAGGAAGTTTCATATCAGCACACACTCTGCTGCAGAGTGAAAGTCTCATTCTGCAAATGTTTTATTTTCTTAAATAAAGATCTGTATGAACCTCTTATTGCTTTTCCCAGTAATTATTCTGATAGCTCTCTTTTGTATTCTGAAGTACCCATTTCTACAGAAGCAAGCAGTGTTCCAGACTATGACTCTATATTTTTTATGTGAATGATAATACCTGCTCATGAGTGCTGGCAAATTTGTGCAGATTTTCAAGATCCTTAGGCAAAAACCTTCACTCAGTTTTGAGGTAACTTTTGGCATACAATATCCAATTTCATTTTACCCTGAGACCACAGTGAAAATTTTTTTAATCTACTTACTGTATACTACACATTGATTATAAATGTTGGAGCTTTGTGTATTGTTCACTGTGAGAATTTACTGCTACTGTATGGTAACTATAATTAGGTGGGTTAACTGGAACTAGTCACAGAGTTCACGAGTATTATTGTTTATTTTCTCAATATAATAGAAGCAAACATTCCATGTGGGAAAAATTATATATAAAAACAAAGATGAGGTGACTTACCGAACGAAAGCGCTGGCAGGTCGATAGACACACAAACAAACACAAACATACACACAAAATTCAACCTTTCGCAACAAACTGTTGCCTCATCAGGAAAGAGGGAAGGAGAGGGGAAGACGAAAGGAAGTGGGTTTTAAGGGAGAGGGTAAGGAGTCATTCCAATCCCGGGAGCGGAGAGACTTACCTTAGGTGGAAAAAAGGACAGGTATACACTCGCACACACGCACATATCCATCCACACATACAGACACAAGCAGACATATTGGTCTTTAAATATGTCTGCTTGTGTCTGTATGTGTGGATGGATATGTGCATGTGTGTGAGTGTATACCTGTCCTTTTTTCCCCCTAAGGTAAGTCTTTCCGCTCCCGGGATTGGAATGACTCCTTACCCTCTCCCTTAAAACCCACTTCCTTTCGTCTTCCCCTCTCCTTCCCTATTTCCTGATGAGGCAACAGTTTGTTGCGAAAGCTTGAATTTTGTGTGTATGTTTGTGTTTGTTTGTGTGTCTATCGACCTGCCAGCGCTTTCGTTCGGTAAGTCACCTCATCTTTGTTTTTATATATAGTGTTTATTTTCTCACATTCACATACGCTAGTAGCAGGATACAGAGCACCTCTCCCCTGTGCAAAGAGGCCATCCAGGTGACAGAGAGGATGCCGGTAGTCCAATAAGAGACACATCCATCAGATATGGAGTGGCGGCAGCCAGTGCCGACAGTGGTAGTGGGATGGTGTGCCAGGCACACACTGGAGCATGGGGCTGGAATGTGCAGAGACACAGGTGTGTCTGAGGGCGGTGGCCCCATGTAGTGTCTGATGAGAGCACCTGGGAGGAGGGTACCATTGCCATTTCTACATTATCATCAGCAGGCAGGTCCCAGTGCAAAGGAGACTGGGCTGAACCCACCAGTGACAATGGCTGAGGCGATGATGGTGAGGGGGGCCAGTGGAGGTGGGCTGATCAGAGCAGCAGGCTGGGGCAATGAAGCCAAGGCCGGACACAGACCAGCACCCAGCACTGGAAACTGGAACCCCAGGGCACTGTACATGGAGGAAACAGCCAGTGGGACAGGGGTGTCTCCACAGCAGCCAATAGTGAGCTCATTGCGGCTACAGAGGCCACACCTGTGAACCGATAGTTTCCGGCACTGAGTGGAGGTGCTGCTGATCAAAATAGCATGCCACCAGCCTGCCAGCCATATGGACATCACAAAGGTGGTGTCCGTAGCAGCAGACTATAGTGGCAGGTATCCACTTGGGCCAGCAATGAAACCCACATGCTCACATCAGTGATCCTGTGGTGAAGCAGCTGAATGATCTCCACTGTGGCAGGCATGGTGCAGGCTGCAGAAAATGGAGGGGCGTGCGTGGCTGCCGGCCGTGAAGCAACTTAGCCAGGTTCTGCTGCCCCATGAGCGCAGAGTGATAGATACTCAGATGACAGAGAAGGGCATTGTTTGACGGAGAATCCACAGCAAAAAATTTTTATTTGGCCCTCAAACATGCCTCAAACACCTTGCCATTTGATTGAGGGTGGAATGGCGGAGCCGTAACATGACAGCTGCCCTGATGGGATTGAAACAATTGAAAATTATCAGAAGCCAAGGTACAAGTCAACCACTCAATAGAAAAAACCCTCTAAAGCATAGAAATTGTGACCTCAGGCTGCGTCGAGACGTACAGGAGAATATAAGAAAACCAGGGATACCAGTCACAACCAAACTCGATAGGAATTCAAGAAGGGACCAGCAGAGGTTACATGAATGCATTCCCATACCTGGTGTGAAGCAGCCAACAGGACACAGACACCCTGGGAGCTGCCTGTTGTCAGGCACACTACACAACAAAACTGACAATTTCACTATCAATCCCTGGACAAAAAACGTGTCTTCTGACTAACAGTTTAATGCATGAAACTCCAAAATGGCCCTGATGGAGAAGGTGTAGAACATCGTACCTTTACATAGTGGGAGCTGCTACTCTGGGAGAGAGGTCTAATGTGCACAATAGCAAAACACCATCCAAAACAGAGAGGTGATACCATAAGGAAAAATAGTTGTGCAGTGTGTCTGAAGCCCACCTGGCTGTTTATCTGGCCAGCCCTGTTGAACAAACTGAACCACATAGACTATGGCAAGAGCCTCTTTTTCCACCTGAGAGTAATACTGCTGGGCCAGAATGAGGGATTTAGAGGTGGAAGCAAGAAGTCATTCAGAGCCATTAGCATATTGGTGTGCAAGAACCGTACTGAGGCCCATACTGTGAGGTGTCATTTGAAAGAACTGTGCTGGTCCAGAGAGAACGTAGTTTAACAAGGACCCAAGAGTAAGCTGGATGTCAACATTTGAAAAGCACATTCACAATTCGGTCTCCAGCAAAAAAATTACATTCTTGCATAACAAGGTGTGCAACATGTGGGCCAGAGTGGCTGCTCCCAGTGAGAATTTATGATAGTTGGCTATCTTCCGTAGTAAGGCCTGAACCTCCTCCATGGGCAAGGGGTGAGGAATAGGTGTAACAATGGAGATGTGGTATGGGGGAGATTGAACCACATCCCACGAGACCTTGAACTCCAGATAAACAGTGCAAGGTTGAAAAAACTGAGATTTCATGCAGTTACACTGTAAGCCTGCAAACTGTAAGATCCAAAACAAAGCGTGTAAATTTTTCAAGTGTTCAACCATGGTGGAGCCTGTGACAACAATATCATCCACATAATTAATGCAGCCTGGGACAGGCATAGTCAGTTTCTCTACAAATCATTGGAAAATAGCAGGGTGCTATCCACACCAAAAGTAAGGTACAAATATTGATAAAGACCAAAAGGAGTACTCAAAACCAGAACTTGCCAAGACTCTTTGACTACTGGAATCTGCAGATATGCTTCAGACAAATCAGTTTTAGAAAAGTACTGGTCACCCAATATTTTCACCAACAATTCCTCCTGGTGAGGGAGAGGATACATAACCACAGTTGACTGCACATTGACAGTAGTCCTGAAGTCACCACAGAGGCAAATTTTCCCTGACAGCTTTCAAACTACAATCTCATGAGACAACCATTTACTACCATAACAGGTTGCACCACTCCTAGAGATTGAAGTCTGTCCAATTCTGCTTTCACTTGATCTTTCAGCATGACAGGAATATGACATACATTGCAAAAATGAGGCCAAGATGTGGATTTCAAAGAAACATGAGCAGAAAAATCCATAGCACACTCTATACCTTCTGAAAACAAGTCCATAAACTCCTCACACAGTGTTTCCAATTGAGAATACTGTACTTGATTTGACACAAGGTGAACTGAGTTGGTGATAGAGAATCCAAATGCTTGAAATGTGTCCATCCTGGACAAGTTCTCAAGACTGGCATCAGCAACCACCTAAATGTAATGGAATGAACCACTGACTTGTAAAAGGCAAATGCAGTAAATTTCCCCACAGCGCAGTGTTCTGTTTGTTATAACTGACCAGCTTCCGCATGACCAGTGCCAATAGCAGGGAGCCTAAACTCACATAATTTGTAGAATTCAATAACGTCACTGCAGCACCTGTGTTGATCTGTATCTGGAGCACTTGGGGGGGGAAGAAAAAAAAATATTGGAGGAAGTCACAAGCATTGGAGTGACACAGTTTACATCCATGTCCAAATCCTGAGGAATCTTTGGTGAATGATACATGGAGATGACGTGGCCTTTATTTTGGCAAGTATTACTAGCAGCCTAGCACTTAACGCATGCCAAACATTCATGCTGCACAAATCATAAAGGACGAGACAGAAACAGAGAATGTGGGCGCTGATGCTGTGGCAGTTACAGCTGACTGAGCTGGCCTTGGTCTATTCGGCACTGGGCCTGCAAGTTTACTGCTGCTATTGCTGCTTCCTTGTCATCTTAGTGAACATATTTTGTGACACTACTACCACATCCCCACATGCTTCTACCTGGCCACTTGCTGTCTGAATAACTTTAAAAGATTGTTGTGTTGCAAAACTTCTGACATGGAGGGGGGGGGGGGGGGGGGGGGGGGTGACAGAGTAATGCCTTCTGGTGCACTTCCTTGTCTGGAGCTAAACAGATAATTGTGTCATGCACCATAGAGTCTGCATAAAAGTAATTATCTGCATCACTAACAAACTGACACTTATGGCTAAGGACATGAAGTTGAGCTGCCCAGGTCCTTGTGATATGCATTCATTTGTTATGGTAGTTGGAAAATACACTGCACATGTGATCAAAAGTAAGAGCAGCTGGTTCTTGTGAAGGGGCAAGCTGACACAGTAACTGATACACCTTACATGGAATCCACAAGAGAAGTAAGTGTGTGCACAAATTCGAGTCTGTCACACCGAAAGCCAAAAAATGCTGTCTGAGTCTATTTTTGTAAGCTTTCCAATCCTCAGCTGAATCATCATACAGAGGAAAAATGGGTGGATAGACTGGTAGAGCAGTAACCTGTCTGTTAATAGAAGCTGACATAAAACTGCCAAAGTAAGCTGTTCAATCATGACCGAGAGCACAATGCCCATGACGAGTAAGCCTGATGAAACCACACTTAAAGTCTGCACATGTGGAGACCTTCCTCACTGCCAATTGTGTAATAACCAAGTAACACATGAAACCAATACAAGTAACACAAATATATCTTTATTCATAAACCTCTGAACAATAACTGAAATGAGCCTGTCGTGACTCCACACATAATAAGACAAAAGAATCGTAGAGAAGGTTCAACATAAGTGATACACAGAGCAACTGATGTGAGCAGTACAAAGTAAAAGAATGTAGTGAGAGTGAACATAGGCATGAGTCGCTGGTAGACAGCATGGCCGAGACTGTGCAGTTTGCATGCTTCCTACAGGTGGCCTCTAGTGACTGTCCTGCACTGATACAGTTGGCAGTTGACTTAAGTAGACACATGCAGCAATACTACACTCAGAGCATGCACACTCACACACACTAGTAGCAGGATACAGCAGAGTAAATTAGTGTGTTATTTTTGTTAATGTGCGAGATGCCTCCAACAAGTAAGTTCTAATCACGTCCAGAGATGACATGAGTAGTCAGACAGGAATGCACATGTGTGGGAGGAGAGATGAGGTATTTGAGAATAATGCAGTGTAGTTTGTCTTGTGATGGTAGTAGTTACTGCACACTGCTAGGATAATGTGCCTGCTCTGATATTGTCTCCCGCCAACTGGGAGGTTCATGCATTTATTTTATTTTCGCATGCTCAGAAGCCATCTCCAGCAGAGCTCCATCATCAGCCGTGGCACGTGTATGGAAAGTGTCTGGCAAACAATTTTGCAGAACCATTACTTCACGATTTCAAAACTCTTGTCAGTTCCCCAAGATGTCTCACTCACTATTGCACTAAATTGCCCCCCAGTGACTTGGTACTGATAAAGTGTGTGCAACAGGGATGCGAAGGCAACTGGCAGATGAACACAAAACCAAACATCTAGTTGCAGCATTGATATTGCTACAGTGGTACATAGAGAAAGAGGATCAGATTCTCGACTGCTGGGGATGAAACATGGTTGTCACACGCCACATGAGAAACAAAACAACAAGCCATGCATTGGCGATATAGTGGTTCACGTGTGAAGACCATATTGAAGCAGCTAGTCACTCTCAAAGAACCATGTGCACTGCCTTCTGGGACAGATGTGGTGTCGTCCTGTGTGAGTTTTTACTGAAAGGGGAAACTGTAAATGCAGCTTGTTTTTTTAGATATGGAAAAATCTGAGGAGGGTGACCCAGAGCAAGAGACATGGAATGCTGACAAGATACATTATGCTTGTGGTTGACAACGCAAGACCCCATACATCCAGTGCCATGTGAAATGTGTTGAATCAGTTTGGATGGAACCTTGCCCCAAGTGACTTAAATCTCTTCCATCTCATGAAGCACTTTCCTGCAGGAAAACATTTCCACAATGATGCTGAGGTGCAGACTGAAGTGTCTTTGTATCTCTGAGTGTTGGCAGCTGAGTCCTATGAAGTGGGCATAGGATTTATGGTGCACTGTTACAATAAATACCTCATCAGTGGTGGGGGATATGTTGAGAAGTAACCAGTGAATCTGTGTAAATATTCCAATAAATATTTCTTACGTAGTGATGTTTTTGTTGTCTTTATTGCTCATCAGAACTTAGTTTATGGATGCACCTCGTATTTTAGCAGTCCGTCAGGAAGCACACAAACAAGACTGAGAACATTGCTGGCTTTCAGACAAATCCTTCTTTAGAGCTATAGAGAACACACACACAAGCACATAAACAAGACTAAGAACATTGCTAGCTTTCAGACAAATCAGCCCCTCCCCCCTCCCCCCCCCCCCCCCCTCTCTCTCTCTCTCTCTCTCTCTCTCTCTCTCTCTCTCTCACACACACACACACACACACACACAGTGGCTGACTGCACTGTAACTATGCATGTATGTGTTCAGACAAGTAGTCTATAGCTCTTAGCTCTGGAAAAGGGTTAGTCCAAAAGGTAGCAGTATTATAAATATTGTTTATGTGCCTATTGACCACTCAGTGCATCAATTATTCATTGAACTGTTACATTTACTCTTTCCATTATTATTTATATTTGATTAAGAACTTTCCGTTACCATATTAGCAGTTTGGTAACCTGTTGTGTATACTCATTCTAATGCCTTTGAAAAATCAGAGGTAAAAATAATTTGGCAATGCCTCCAAGCATTATCTTCCTCTCTCACTTTCTGATTTTAGGAGTTTTCAGCACTTCTGGAAAAATTTCCCAGTGGAGTGAACTTTTACACAGATATCTTAGGGCTTTCATTAAATTTTATTAAGATACATTGTGATGAGACTAGGTATACTGTCTAATTCAACTCTGTGTTTTAGTGCCTTGATTACCTGTACTAAACAACTTTTATTATTACTGTGATAATAAGTATTGAGGTTTTGGTAGACTGGGTCATATTTCTGGTTGTTTACATGTTTGTAGACAACTTTTCTGTTTTACACCTTTGTAGACTGTAGATGTTTGCTGTTCCTCTTGAGCTACAGATGTTCTTATTGTTCTGAGCCAAGATAACACCTTCAGTTTCTTTTTTAGAATTGTATGAAAATGTTGTTATAAGCAATTTGCAGTAAAAATAATGTAATTCTGAAGCACAGAAAAAAATTCCTTGTATTTCTGTGCAGTGAGACAATAAGTGAAGAAAAAATCTAAGTAGATAGTACACAAGCTGCAATTGAGAAGGTGAAATCTTGGCTGTGTTGACAGATCTAAGTTTGATTGGAGGGTGACTGTTTCGTTGTCAATGGTGAAGACATTGAATGTGAATGCAAAATAAATATTATAGTAATAGACTGCATAATACACTCCTGGAAATGGAAAAAAGAACACATTGACACCGGTGTGTCAGACCCACCATACTTGCTCCGGACACTGCGAGAGGGCTGTACAAGCAATGATCACACGCACGGCACAGCGGACACACCAGGAACCGCGGTGTTGGCCGTTGAATGGCGCTAGCTGCGCAGCATTTGTGCACCGCCGCCGTCAGTGTCAGCCAGTTTGCCGTGGCATACGGAGCTCCATCGCAGTCTTTAACACTGGTAGCATGCCGTGACAGCGTGGACGTGAACCGTATGTGCAGTTGACGGACTTTGAGCGAGGGCGTATAGTGGGCATGCGGGAGGCCGGGTGGACGTACCGCCGAATTGCTCAACACGTGGGGCGTGAGGTCTCCACAGTACATCGATGTTGTCGCCAGTGGTCGGCGGAAGGTGTACGTGCCCGTCGACCTGGGACCGGACCGCAGCGACACACGGATGCACGCCAAGACCGTAGGATCCTACGCAGTGCCGTAGGGGACCGCACCGCCACTTCCCAGCAAATTAGGGACACTGTTGCTCCTGGGATATTGGCGAGGACCATTCGCAACCGTCTCCATGAAGCTTGGCTACGGTCCCGCACACCGTTAGGCCATCTTCCGCTCACGTCCCAACATCGTGCAGCCCGCCTCCAGTGGTGTCGCGACAGGCGTGAATGGAGGGACGAATGGAGACGTGTCGTCTTCAGCGATGAGAGTCGCTTCTGCCTTGGTGCCAATGATGGTCGTATGCGTGTTTGGCGCCGTGCAGGTGAGCGCCACAATCAGGACTGCATACGACCGAGGCACACAGGGCCAACACCCGGCATCATGGTGTGGGGAGCGATCTCCTACACTGGCCGTACACCACTGGTGATCGTCGAGGGGACACTGAATAGTGCACGGTACATCCAAACCGTCATCGAACCCATCGTTCTACCATTCCTAGACCGGCAAGGGAACTTGCTGTTCCAACAGGACAATGCACGTCCGCATGTATCCCGTGACACCCAACGTGCTCTAGAAGGTGTAAGTCAACTGCCCTGGCCAGCAAGATCTCCGGATCTGTCCCCCATTGAGCATGTTACGGACTGGATGAAGCATCGTCTCACGCGGTCTGCACGTCCAGCACGAACGCTGGTCCAACTGAGGCGCCAGGTGGAAATGGCATGGCAAGCAGTTCCACAGGACTACATCCAGCATCTCTACGATCGTCTCCATGGGAGAATAGCAGCCTGCATTGCTGCGAAAGGTGGATATACACTGTACTAGTGCCGACATTGTGCATGCTCTGTTGCCTGTGTCTATGTGCCTGTGGTTCTGTCAGTGTGATCATGTGATGTATCTGACCCCAGGAATGTGTCAATAAAGTTTCCCCTTCCTGGGACAATGAATTCACGGTGTTCTTATTTCAATTTCCAGGAGTGTATGTACATCCATGCCATGTTTAACACATTTTTTTATAAAATCCGCAAGGTAACAGCACAGAATTTTTGTAAGACATGAAAACTTTCAGATTTAAAGCCATCACATTGTAAGTGGAGAATATTTACAGAAAACTCTAATTTATACCTCTTCTGTGAATCATTAAGAAGAGTCTCGCATTAGGTATATTGTACTGTATCAACATTAAAAATTTATTCCTATTGAATTTATAAGTGAAGCACAGTGAAAAAGATGCCTGCAAGCTGTTGTTAGTATAACTGTATACTGAGTGTCTCAATACTTAAGAGCCTGCCATGAACAAGTCATTTTCACTATAACAGAGGATCCTGACTACATAAATATCATGCTGTTATCAAACTTCATATAAGTTGCCTTCAGTAATAAATGACCTGTTATAACCCAGTATAATAAAACTAACACTTTAAGTCTAAATTTTTCCAGATGCTAGATATTTTTTATGATTTCAGTTTCTATTACAGAGGGCTGACATGATGTGTGCTCATTCTCAGTGTATGTAGAAGTGTAGTGTGCTCATGGTAGCCAATAAATAACTTATATTACATGACTGTAAGAAAAGAAAAGCTTTTTATTGTATTGTAACAATGAAAACAATCAATTTCTTACAAAATAATGTAATTGGATAGATAAGAAATCTACTCACCAAACTGCACCAGAGCACACACATAAAAGAGGATTATAATTAGGCAAGCTTTTGGAGCCAGTGGCACCTTCTTCAGGCAGAAGGGTTGAAGGGAAAGGAAGTGGGGTGAAGGAAAAGGACTGGAGAGGTCTAGGAAAAGGAGTAGATTTTGGGAAAGTCACCCAGAACTGCCGGTCAGGGAAGACTTACTGCACAGGATGAGAAGGAAATACTGATTGTTGGAGACTGCATTGGACGATGTTTGAAAACATGAGAGCTTAAAGGTGGAAGACAGGGTAATATGCAAAACAGAGATTACTGTTTAAACGTCATGCATGAGTTAATAAGAGTGAAAAGCTAAGTGCATTGTATGGAACAGAGGTGGGAGGGGGGCAGTGAAAAATAGACGGGTAAGACAATGAAAGATGTAGAAAACTAAAATGGAGTGAAGAAAAGAGTAGTTACTATGGAGAAATTCTGAGATGGAAGAAATTAACGTAAATTAAGGCCAGGTGGGTAGCAAATACCAAGGACACGTTGTAGTGCTAGTTCCCACCTGCAGAGTTCTGAGAAACTGGTGTCTGGGGGAAGAAACCAGATGGTGCGTGTGGTGAAACATGCGCTGAGGTCAAGATTGTCATTTTGTAGAGCAAACTCTGCATCAGGATATTGTGTGTTGCATTGTATACCCTCTGTCTATACCCATTCATCCTAATTGATAAGTTGTTCGTAGTCATGCCTATGTAAAAGTCCAAACATTTACATAACAGATGGTATATGACACATGTTGTTTCACAGATGGCTCTCCCTTTGATAGTAAATTTTTTCCAGTTACAGGGCTGCTATAGGTAGTGGTAGGAGAGTGCATAGGGCAAGCCTTGCAGCAAGGATGATCACAGGGGTAGGAGCCATTGTGTAGGGAGATGGGTGCAGAAGGACCATAGGGTCTGACAAGAATGTTGCAGAGATTGGGAGGGCAATGAAAAGCTGTTCTAGGTGTGGTGGGCAAGATTTCAGACAGAATGGATCTCATTTCAGGGCATTGTTTAGGGAAGTCATGGACCTGTCAAAGTAGCTGATTGATACATTCCAGACCATGATAATACTGAATCACCAGTTGTGTGCTCTGAAGCTGTGTTTTGGAGGTATCAGCAGTACCAGAATTGCATGTGATGGCCTGGGAAACCGGCTTTTGAATAAGGCTGGTGGGGTAATTATGTACAGTGAAAGCTGAAGTGAGACTGGTGGTGTATTGCTGTAAAGAGTCTGCATCCAAATAAATACGTATGCCTCAAATACCAAGGACACATGGGAGGAAACGTTCGACATGGAAATGATGGCAACTTCCAAAATGTAAGTACCTTTGTTTGCTGGTAGGTTTAATGTTGACAGAAGTGTGTAGCTGGCCTTCAGTGAGGATGAGATCAACATCAAAGAAAGTGGCATGGGATTCAGAATAGGATCTTGTGAAATTTAATTGGTAGAAGTTATTCAGAGATTCCAGGAATTTTAACAGGTCAGCCTCACCATGAGTCCTTATGGTAAAGATGTCATCAATGTATCTGAACCAAACCAGGGACTGAAGACTTAGGGATCCCAGGAAACCCCCTCCAGGTGATCCATGGAAAGGTTGGCATAAGAAGGAGCTATCCTGATTCCCATGGCCGTACCCCTGTTTTGTTTGTAAGTCTGGCCCTCAAAGGTGAAGTTGTTGTTGGTAAATCCAAAGTTGACAAAGGTGAGTAGGAAGTATGTCATAGGTTTGGAATCAGATGGGCACTGACTGAGGGAATGTTCAGCAGGAGACAGACCATGTATGTTGGGGATGTTGGTATAGAGAGACAAGCATCAATGGTGACAAGCAAGGTGTGTGGTGGGAATGGAATGGGCATGGATTTCAGATGATCTAGGAAATGATTGGTGTCTTTGATATAGGAGGGGAGTCTTTGTATTAGGGGTTGCAGGTGCTGATCAACCAAGGCAGATGTATGTTTGGTGGGTGCTTTGAAGCCAGCAACCATAGGATGGCCAGGATGATTGGGTTTGGGGATCTCAAGAAGAAGATAAAAGGTGGTGGGTGCATGGTTTTGGTGGGATTAGAAGTTCTATGGATTGAGGTTTTAAGGAGGAACAGCAGGTCAGTTTGAATCACAGGTATGGGACCTTGATGGCAGATGCTATATGTAGAGGTGTCAGAAAGCTATGAAGACCTTCACTAACATACTCCTTTCAGTCAAGTACTACAGTGGTGGATCCTTTATTTATTTATTTATTGTTCTGTGGGACCAAATTAAGGAGAAGTTTCCATTGTCATGGAGCAAGTCAATACATGAAATTATAACACAATAGTAGAAACAGATAAAATTAAATATAAGAGATATATTCAGGTGACAAGTCGTAAGTTTAAGTAAAGAAAATCAACAATGAATTTGCTTAATTTTCAGCTCTTCCAGGAGCTCCTCGACAGAATAGAAGGAGTGCGCCATGAGGAAACTCTTCAGTTTAGACTTAAAAGTGTTTGGGCTACTGCTAAGATTTTTGAGTTCTTGTGGTAGCTTATTGAAAATGGATGCAGCAGAATACTGCACTCCTTTCTGCACAAGAGTCAAGGAAGTGCATTCCACATGCATATTTGATTTCTGCCTAGTATTAACTGAGTGAAAGCTGCTAACTCTTGGGAATAAGCTAATATTGCTAACAACAAATGATATTAAAGAAAATACATACTGTGAGGGCAATGTCAGAATTCCCAGACTATTGAATAGGGGTCAACAAGAGGTTCTCGATCTTACACCACCTATAGCTCGAACAGCCCGTTTTTAAGCCAAAAAACACCCTTTTTGAATCAGAAGAATTATCCCAAAAAATAATACAATACAACATAAGAATATGAAAATATGCAAAGTAAACTACTTTTCGTGTTGAACTGTCACTTATTTCAGATACTGTTCTAATGGTAAATAAAGCAGCATTTAGTTTCTGAACAAGATCCTGAACATGGGCTTTCCACAACAGCTTACCATCTATCCAAACACCTAGGAACTTGAACTGTTCTGTCTCACTTATAATATGCCCATTCTGTCTGATCAAAATATCGGTTCTTGTTGAATTGTGTGTTAGAAACTGTAAAAACTGAGTCTTACTGTGATTTAGCATCAAATTATTTTCCACAAGCCACCAACTTATTTCATGAACTACATTATTTGATACTGTTTCAATATTACACACAAGATCCGTCACTACCAAGCTGGTGTTATCATCAAACAGAAATATTTTTGAATCACCTGTAATACTAGAAGGCATATCATTTACACAAATAAGAAACAGCAGTGGCCCCAGCACCGATCCTTGGGGAATGCCCCACTTAACAGTGCCCCATTGGGACTGAACATCACTACCACTCTCTATATTGCGCAGAATCACCTTCTGCTTTCTGTTCTTAAAGTAAGAGGCGAACCAATTGTAAGCTACTCCCCTTACTCCATAATGGTCCAACTTATGCAGTAATATTTTGTGGTCAACACAGTAAAAAGCCTTCATTAAATCAAAGAAAACACCTAGTGTTTGCAACCTTTTATTTAATTCATCCAAAACCTCACAGAGAAAAGAGAATATAGCATTTTCATTTGTTAAACCATTTCTAAAACCAAACTGTACATTTGACAGCAAATTATGTGAATTTAAATGCTCCAGTAATGTTGTATATACAACCTTCTCGATAACTTTAGCAAACACCGATGGCATAGAAATAGGTCTAAAATTGTCAACATTATCCCTGTCTCCCTTTTTATAAAGTGGCTTCACTACCGAGTACTTTAATTGGTCAGGAAACCGACCACTCCTAAAGGAAAAGTTACAGATATGGCTAAGTACTGGGTTAACATACATAGAACAATACTTCAGTATTCTGCTAGATACCCCGTCATATCCATGAGAGTTCTTGGTCTTTAGTGATTTAATTATTAACTCAATCTCCCTCTTGTCAGTATCATGGACGAGCATTTCAGGTAACAGTCTCAGAACACTTTTTTCTAAGAGCACTGTATGATTCCCTGTTGGGACTAGGTTTCTATTTAGTTCACCTGCTATATTCAGAAAGTGATTATTAAGTACTGTACATATATGTGACTTATCAGTAACACGGACATTCCCACTATGCACTGATTCTATATCCTCAACCTGTCTCTGCAGACCAGCCACTTCCTTTACGACTGACCATATGGTTTTAATTTTATCCTGAGACTTAGCTATTCTATCTTCATACCACATACTTTTTGCCTTCCTAATAACATTTTTAAGCACCTTACAATACTGTTTGTAATGGGCTGCTGCATTTAGATTTTGACTGTTTTTAACGTTTTGATATAATTGCCAATTTGTTCTACAAGATATTCTTATCCCTCTAGTCAGCCACCCAGGCTGCCTGTTTTTGCTAGTACCCTGTTTTGAACGTTCAACGGAAAGCAACTGTATCAGGACTATAAACATCTTGCCACTCTTGTTCCTTGATAAGGTTTACAAAGGTCTCTACAGCAACTGGATCAGCTTCCTTAAAAAGTTGATAACTATATTTAACATGTGTTGCAGTAAAAAAATCTTTTAGAGTTAAAATTTGTGCATCATGATCTGAAAGGCCATTCATCTTTTTGCTAACAGAGAGCCCTTCTAGTAATGCGGAATGAACAAAAATGTTGTCTATGGTTGTTATACTGTTCCCTTGCACTCTCGTTGGAAAGAATACAGTTTGCATAAGGAGGTCTACCAGCATCCTTTTCCTTGCACAATCACTTATACAATTAATATTGAAGTCACCTCATATAACTAACTCTTTGTATTTCCTATAAAGTGAACCAAGAACCACCTCTAGCTTTAACAAAAATGTTGTGAAATCGGAGTCTGGGGATCTATAAATAACAACAGTTAGAAGTTTAGCTCCACTAAATTTAACCACACCTGCACAACATTCAAACACCTTTTCAGTGCAGTACTTTGAAACATCAATTGACTCAAATGGAACGCCGTTTTTCACATACATGGCTACTCCCCCACACCGCAAAGAGCTCCTAGAAAAGCTGCCAGCCAACCTGTATTGTGGTAAAGGAATCCTCTGAATTATCTCCTTGTTTAAGAAGTGTTCAGATATACCAATAATTTCAGAGTCAACTTCTATAAGCAGTTCACTAACTTTACCTCTAATACCTTGTATATTTTGATGAAATATACTAATTCCCTCATTACTCGGATACCTAAGCTTTGTTGAAAGTGGTTCCTTTGTCAGAGAGACTTCCCTTAAGCAGGAATACCTATCAGCTGACTTCAATCTAAAAAAGGTGCAGCTCTAACACCCACTACTATTATTGTACTGGTATGACCTTGGTTCCACATCACTGTGTGGAGAAATGTGACAGTAAAGATCTGTGATATGCTAAAAAGAAGGCAGTTGGTTATATAGGCATATACTGTAAGACCTAAAAATAGTAATGTTGACTTTGTGAATAGTAGTACAGATTTCACTTTTTTATAAAAGTGAAATTTTATAAAAGGAGTTATTAGAAAGTTTGATGGCTCGTGTGTGTAAAAGCATGAATTAAGGCACTGTGGTGTGGTAGTATGGCAGGGCTGCAGTTTGAGGGCTTTGAAGTAGGACTGATTAAAGTAACTTTTGTGTAGAAAGGAAGATGGAGAAGTGTTGTAATAATATGCATATGATGAGTATTTGGTGCAGAACTAAAGTTTGGATTGATATACATGCTCATTGGATCAGTTGTTCAATATACTCTAATGATGTGCAGCAAGTTTATGTTCAACATATTTAAATATTGTTGCATGTTGTTCATTTACATATTGGCTTCTACAACAGTAAAAATATCTAGTTCACGGACAGAAAATGTTTAAAAAAAAGCAAAGATAGATAGAAGGGGGGAGGGGGCAAGCTGCTGTATGAGAATGAAGAATTTCTCAGGAAATATCATTGACTAAATCTTCTCACATTATAGTCAGTGTTTTCTTGAAACTGCATTTCAGGGTGTGTCCTTGTCATCATCGTTGTCTAACAATGATGAGGACAAACTCCTCAAATCATTACTTTAAGACAATGTGCCTCCTAGGGGCCCACAAATCTATTTTCCTTTCAGTGCTGCGGGTGTAACCTTGAACTGTACCATTCTTCCCCTCGGCAGTCCTAGAGATAACATAACTCCTTTGTGAATATGTACTTGCTGAACATGGGACACCAAGCCTTGCAATACTTCTTCCTTTCCTATGCTGAGATTTTAGTTTCTTATATATCTTTCCCAAGGTTTGTTCTGTAGAAAATTGCCTGTTGACAACCTAGCTTCTTTGTAGCACATTGATTTGACTTTTCCCGCTTTGTTTCTTTATTTTATAGCAGTTATTTTGGCTATTTCACGTTTGGTCCCTGCATCCAGGGTGGACGCACCCCCCCGCCCCCCCTCCTTCCCCCTCCTCCTCTCTCAAAATTTTTACAGCTCTGACTGGATGATGCCTGTGGGGAGAGCCTTTGTTTGGAGTAGGTGCCATCAGGGCAGATATCTTGCACAGTTATCATCCATTGGCATGAGGCTCTTCCAGTCTCTTCAGATAGAGCTTTCCATCTTTGGCCATCTCATGGGAAGGAAACAAAATCAAGCAAACTACGGAAATTTACTCCTGTCACTTTGTGGTTGCCCTGGACTGTCAGAGGGTCCTCTGTATTCGCTAAGTGCAAGCTCTTTGCATGCAGTATTGAAAATATATTTGGATAAATCTCTTTTCTCAGTAAACTACAGAGCAGTTCTGTCTTTATTAAAGCAGTGACCTCTACCCAGTCTCAAGTGTTACTCTCTTGAAGAAAACTTGGTGATATGTTGTCACTGTGACAGCTCATAAGAAGCTGAAATTAGTTGTTGCTTTAATTTTTGATGGGCCCTTAAATTTACCAATGGATGAGGAATCATGTGAAAACTTCATCCTCAGTGCTCAGGGGATTTGCTTCCTAAGAAAGTAATAGTCATGGTTTACCACTGTTATGTGAAGCCATATTTTCTCAATGTGGAACTTTAAATGCCAACATTTTGGGCACATCTTCCCGCTGTATGGATAACCATTTCATGGAGACTTTGGTCAGCTGCTTCATGAAAACTCACTTTGTGGACAACCACCATTCTGTGTCAATTGCAGCGACCTCCCCTGATCCTCAAAGTGTGCTACATGAATTATGAAACAGAAGATTCAGGAACTTAATCTTTATGATTACCTCTCATATTTTGAAAATATTGCATGCACAGTGATGCATACACAGTGTGTCCCAGTTCTGTTAGTAATTCTTGTGTGAAATTCCATACTGCAATTCTATCTTGTGGCAAGTTGTGGTGTTACAATACTTGAAGTTTCAACAACAGTGATGAAGATCACTGCGGCAGGCATCCTGGCCACAAATGTTACAGTATGTGTCTGACACTTGTCAGAAAGTGGTGGTGGAGCAGCAAAGCAGCATCAAGTTTTGTGTTAAATTTTGTGTTTGTGGGCAAGGTTTTGTCAAATTCAACCCAAATACTGAGAGGCAGGTACCTGGCTGCTCCTCCACAACAATGCCCCCACCCACAAAGCGAAGATGGTGTGTGAGATTTGCCAGCAAACGGATCACATTCCTGGACCACACATCGTATTCCTTGGATTTGGCTCCAGCTGACTTCTGGTTGTTTCACAAATTGAATTTGGCAATGAAACGACACCATTATGACAGAGTTAAGAACATACAAGAAAATTGTACTGAAGCACTAAATACAATTCTGGAAAAGGACGACAGTGGCTATTTCAAAACACTTTTAAAACAATTTCAGCTGCGTATTGATTCATGAGGAGGCAGTTGTGAATAAATGCAGTGATTTTCTGAATATGATTCATGATTATTATTTTTTGTAGCCAAGTTTTAATGGAACTGGGATACACTGTGTATATCCCTCCCTGTGGGTTGGAATTTTGTTACTAATATTGCCAAGTAAGTATCTATAGTATTTAGAATACTTACTTCCTCCATCCCTTGATGTTATCTCTGGTAGTTACGTAAGTAAATTAGCTCGTGGAGAGATAAACCCTCCCCTCCTGTGGTTCTTACAGCACCATCTTCTAGGACTGTGACTCCCTGCACCAGACCAGAGAAGCAGCACCCTCCAGCGTCTCCTCTCAGTGGTATCAACTCTTTCATGAGTATGTGCATTGTGAGCATGGGGCCCCAAGATACTGTAGCACCTACCTCCTTTCTTTCAATCTCCCATCTCCAATTACAGGTATCTTTACGCCTCTTACATTCTTTCCCATGGTGGTAGTCTTTGATGTTTACCTGACCATTTTTCTAGGTTCTTCTTTCTTTTGTTGACTTCTTTATTCATTTACTTTATACAAATTTTTTGACAATAATTTTTAATTCTCTTTTGGGTTTGACCTCCATTTTCAAAATTTTTTCTGTAGTGTGGACCAACTGAGGAAGAATGTTTCAAATTGTGCCAGCTGCCTACAGCATTAAAGATCCTCTGCATACAATAACTATGTAGACTCATATATACACTTAAAAGCCAAATTGGTAGCCAGGCCATTGTGGTGTAGTCATTACATTCCCTTTTGGTAGAGCCCCCTGGTAACACACAGATCACACTTCGGATTCCTGAGCTACCAACTCCCCACACATGTCCACCTTCTTGAGGCCCAGGACTCCCGACAACAGCTGTTGTGCCAGGCAACCTTAATTGCAGCTTCATGGTGCCCATGGGGAGAGCCCTTGATAGAGTAGATGGTATGAGGGTGAATGTTTCACACATAAAACACATCAAACTCAACCAGAATAATGGTCATACTGATCCAGCTGTCCTTTCCATACCCTGGCTACCCCATGGGAAGAGGGACAAGCTAGAAGATAGGGAACAAAGAAATTTATTCAATACCTGGTGTGTACTAAAAGAGGCAGAGATACTGTTAACCATCAAAACCATTATTTTTCATGAAACAAATAGAAGATAAATTTGAAGAAGTGTACTTATTGGGAAAATTGCAAAATAGATCATTTTTCATTAAAGCCTCTGCAGCTGCATAGTCTCAAGTATTTAACACAAATGAAAGTCTGGGTGACATACCAATGACTATTACTCCACATAAAACTATGACTATGTTATAAGGAGTTACCTTTCACAGACACATTATGCTAGAGACAGAGCTACAAGTTAATCTAGAACAGCAAGTGTACATTTTGTCCAAAGCATACTAGAAGGTCCAAAAGATTACTGAATAGAAACAAGCACTTTCATCTCAGCTTTTGAAGGAACTGTTCTTCAAGAAAAAGTTACAAGGAATGGTGTATAGATGTAATGTGAAATCTTGTGTACCCCCACTCAAAGATATTTCCAATACATACAGTTTGGATGTATGTCATCCCACTTCACTGCAGACCCACAATGCAGAAACTGTGGAAAATCATTTTGCAATGATTGTCCTTGTGAACAACTGCCTTTGTGTGTAAAGTGTATGAAACACCATCCTTCATGTTCATTGTTTTTCCCAGTATTTAAAAAGGAAGGAAAATACAAGAAGATGTAGCAGTTGACTGCCTGTCATATAGTGAGGCAAGGACAAAATTTGAACACATGCACGCAGTTTATGTGATAACAAATTATGTAGAAGTTCCACCTACCTCAACTTTTTCAAAACCAAATCTACCACTGCCCTCCCCTCCCATGGTTCCCGAGGCATCATCTTTGTGATCCACCCTGCTAGCCACCCCCCCCCCACCCCCACCTCTGTCCCTGCCCGCAACCCCCACCCCGATGGAGAAGCAACATCCTCCTCTGATATCTACCGGTGACAGGACCACATCTTGGGAGCCCTCTCCCTGAAAATCCACTGATTAGATGTGTAACACCAGACTGTGGGCCCCAGAGTTGCCCACTCTTCCTTTGTTCCTACACCCACAACAGATAAGGTCTCACATGAATTTCAAGGGCTAGAAAGTTGCAAAAGAGAGGAAGAAATCTTGGGGTAAGACTACCCCGGTGACCCTGAAGGTGCCACATCGACTCACACCATAGGACTTTGAACAAATGTCCATTTACGTTGTTCAACCCTCACTGGTGGCCGCCAGCAGTTCTGGGGCATGGCCTGTCCTTCTGACCACTTCATATCTACAGGGTGTTTCAAAAATGACCGGTATATTTGAAACGGCAATAAAAACTAAACAAGCAGCGATAGAAATACACCGTTTGTTGCAATATGCTTGGGACAACAGTACATTTTCAGGCGGACAAACTTTCGAAATTACAGTAGTTACAATTTTCGACAACAGATGGCGCTGCAAGTGATGTGAAAGATATAGAAGACAACGCAGTCTGTGGGTGCGCCATTCTGTACGTCGTCTTTCTACTGTAAGCGTGTGCTGTTCACAACGTGCAAGTGTGCTGTAGACAACATGGTTTATTCCTTAGAACAGAGGATTTTTCTGGTGTTGGAATTCCACCGCCTAGAACACAGTGTTGTTGCAACAAGACGAAGTTTTCAACGGAGGTTTAATGTAACCAAAGGACCGAAAAGCGATACAATAAAGGATCTGTTTGAAAAATTTCAACGGACTGGGAACGTGAAGGATGAACGTGCTGGAAAGGTAGGGCGACCGCGTACGGCAACCACAGAGGGCAACGCGCAGCTAGTGCAGCAGGTGATCCAACAGCGGCCTCGGGTTTCCGTTCGCCGTGTTGCAGCTGCGGTCCAAATGACGCCAACGTCCACGTATCGTCTCATGCGCCAGAGTTTACACCTCTATCAATACAAAATTCAAACGTGACAACCCCTCAGCACCGCTACCCTTGCTGCACGAGAGACATCCGCTAACGATATAGTGCACAGGATTGATGACGGTGATATGCATGTGGGCAGCATTTGGTTTACTGACGAAGCTTATTTTTACCTGGACGGCTTCGTCAATAAACAGAACTGGCGCATATGGGGAACCAAAAAGCCCCATGTTGCAGTCCCCTCGTCCCTGCATCCTCAAAAAGTATTGGTCTGGGCCGCCATTTCTTCCAAAGGAATCATTGGCCCATTTTTCAGATCCGAAACGATTACTGCATCACGCTATCTGGACATTCTTCGTGAATTTGTGGCGGTACAAACTGCCTTAGACGACACTGCGAACACCTCGTGGTTTATGCAAGATGGTGCCTGGCCACATCGCACGGCCGACGTCTTTAATTTCCTGAATGAATATTTCGATGATCGTGTGATTGCTTTGGGCTATCCGAAACATACAGGAGGCGGCGAAGATTGGCCTCCCTATTCGCCAGACATGAACCCCTGTGACTTCTTTCTGTGGGGACACTTGAAAGACCAGGTGTACCGCCAGAATCCAGAAACAATTGAACAGCTGAAGCAGTACATCTCATCTGCATGTGAAGCCATTCCGCCAGACACGTTGTCAAAGGTTTCGGGTAATTTCATTCAGAGACTACGCCATATTATTGCTACGTATGGTGGATATGTGGAAAATATTGTACTATAGAGTTTCCCAGACTGCAGCGCCATCTGTTGTTGAAAATTGTAACTACTGTAATTTCGAAAGTTTGTCTGCCTGAAAATGTACTGTTGTCCCAAGCATATTGCAACAAACGGTGTATTTCTATCGCTGCTCGTTTAGTTTTTATTGCCGTTTCAAATATACCGGTCATTTTTGAAACACCCTGTAACTATGGCATCCTCAGCATGCTGATACAGTGAAGCTGCAGTGGATTACAGTCACCTGCTGGAACTACAGCCATTAATTTCCTCTTGTTCTGCGATTTGTCTTGCTCCAAGAAATACATTTCGTTTATGACCACACACTGGTTTGCACAGATGTTGTCAGTGAGGGAATTTTCCTCCTTACTATACTGGAACAATAACAATGCAATTGCAAATGACCCCAGTGGTCACCATTTGTAACATTTATTTCCACCAGGCAGGCTACTTATTTACCTTGAGATGACCACATTAATCCAGCATCTCACCCCCCCCCCCCCCCTCCCTTTTTCTCTTACTTGGGGCTTTCAGTGTGTTCTTCTCCTTGTGGGGAATTATCGCATCATCTGTTAGGGGCTCTTGATTGACCAGGTTCTTTTCGATATTGATCTCTCTCCTTAGTGACAGTACTCCTACCCACTTCAGTGGTGCTCACAGCACCTTTTCATCTAACTCTTCCTGTAATCTTCTGGCTTTGCTACCACAATGATCTCCATAACAATTACTACTTTCTGATAATCCTGCACTTTTCTATCACTGCCTGATAGACTAGTTACCATGATGGATGCTTCGAAGAACCATCTGGCAGTGGTATGTCTCTGCTGTTACCTTCACACTCTCACTGTCATATTTTATGAAAAAGGTCCCCTGACATGATTACCCAAGTCACTGCTATTCCTCTTTCTACAGTCCCCCTCCACCACTGAACAGTGCTATGGTGCACCAGTGACATTGCAACTGCTATTCAGGATTGCCAAAGAGCCCTGCAACTTCTCAAGTGACATCCTCCACAGACTTTGCGCTAAGGCTCACTATATGGTTAAACACAGCAAGAAATACATTGGGAGCACTGTGTCTATTCCCTGATAATGTCTGCCTCTTCATCCTAAGTGTGGGCCAAGCTCTGCATTCTTCTGAGACATCAAAGATCAACACCCATTCTGGGTCTCTTCTTTCAGGGTGGCCTTTGTACCGACGTGTCAGTTCTTGCCGAACACCTAGCAACCCACCCATTTTGTGATGGTGTCAGTGTCCTCCTCTTACCTGACTACCTTTTGAACACATAAATGATAAGCTGAAGAAATATTCCTATCCTTCAACCCCCCCCCCCCCCCCCCCCCCCCCCGGTTCTTTGACTGACTGGGAACTGCTTGAGGCTGTTGTCTTGTCGCAAAATATGTCACCAGGACCTGATTTGGTTCATAATCAGAAGATTCAATATCTGAACATTACACAAAGGCTCCATCTATTGTGGATCTTCAACTGTATTTGGCTCTTCAAAACGTTAAGATGGTATCATCATTCCAGTCCTTAAGCCAGGCAAATACCCTTTGTCCATCAACAACTACCAACTGATTAGTCTCACCAAAGTGCTCTGCAAACTGCTTGAAAGAATGGTCACCTGCTAGTTTCTTGAATCTCAAAAGGCCTTTTGTCACCCTATGAATTTCCTTGTAGCCATGAGTTATATGATTAAGCTTTCACTAACAGGACACTGCTTTAGGCAAAACTCGTCACACAATATGGTCATGAACCCTGATTTGATTCATAATCAGGTGATACATCATCTGAATGCAGCATTACACTCTCCTTCGTCGCCATCAATGGATAAGTAAGCTCTGTCAGGCCAGTGTCTGACCCAAGGCTGTATACCAAAATCAACTGCATTTGGTAGAACTCTCAATCTGTAGTCTTGGCTTCCATGGAGCCATTCATTCAAAGGTCCTCCATTGGAACCCTTTCCTAGGTCTTCCAGTCTTCTCCCATGAAAATGCAAGTCATACGCTTAATTGTCATCATACCACAGTGCATTCCAACCAAGAACACTACTTGGGTACTCAGCACTTGGACAGTGTTGCACAGTTCCAATTTTTCGGCCTTGTATTTGATAAAATGCTGATGTAGCTGCCCCACATTTCTTAACTTAAGACCGACTGCATATAAAACTTTAATGGTTCTTGCTTCCTTGCCTGCACCTCTGGGACTGTGGATCACATTACTTTACTCCATATTTAGTGGGCCCTAATCTCAATCCCTTGTATAATGTATGGAAGTGAAACGTGGACGATAAATAGTTTAGATAAGAAGAGAATAGAAGCTTTCAAAATGTGGTGCTACAGAAGAATGCTGAAGATTAGATGGGTAGATCACATAACTAATGAGGAGGTGTTGAATAGGATTGGGGAGAAGAGAAGTTTGTGGCACAACTTGACCAGAAGAAGGGATCGGTTGGTAGGACATGTTCTGAGGCATCAAGGGATCACCAATTTAGTATTGGAGAGCAGCATGGAGGGTAAAAATCGTAGAGGGAGACCAAGAGATGAATACGCCAAGCAGATTCAGAAGGATGTAGGTTGTAGTAGGTACTGGGAGATGAAGAAGCTTGCACAGAATAGAGTAGCATGGAGAGCTGCATCAAACCAGTCTCAGGACTGAAGACCACAACAACAACAATCTCAATCCCACTGGACCTTGATTGCTAGTTTATGGCTCATTAGTACCTTCAGCTTCAAAATTATTGGACCTAATACATCATCGTGGTGTAAAACCAGCCACTGTTGCCTTCCAGATTAGTTTTTTAGGCAGTCTCCTTGCTGAAGCAGAGATCTTACCTCTTCAGTCCTGATGGTACCAAATCTTATTTACACAATCACCATATGACAATTTAATAATCTTCTGAGTTGTTGAATTCTTTTTTCATACAAATATTCATGGTGCTCCGATGCTCACCATTGTGTGCATCTCCCAGTTGGCATGCACCTCAAGATCTCCTCTCTGGCCTTTAATTGTATTACCTGTTAAGTTGTCTTTCTCTGGGTCCCAAGTCTTGTGGATATACTGGGGAATGAGCTGGCTGTTCCATTTGGTTTGAGAAGCAATCACTGGCCCAACATGCATTTTGACAAATGCAGGAGTTGATCTGCAGGTGAAAATAAGACCTCTGTTCTCTTGGAAATCGAAAAAAACATCTGGTGGCTACTTGATCTCTCTAATAAACTGCACACTTTTAATGTGTCTTTGGCTGCATTATGCTCTTACCTCAATTTCTCCCAGAAGGAATCTACCATCCTATGTGTACTCCACATTGCCCACACTATTAACTCATAGTTTTATCGTGTGTGATTAGCCATCCTCCCCATTGTGGTTGCAGAGACTTACAGACAGTAAGTGACATTCTGGTGGAACACCCCATCCTTCTGGTTCTCCACGCCTTGCCTCGTCTTCCAGATTTTTTTCTCTCTAACATTGATCGATGAAGTACATACAGTTGAACTGGGTCTTTGTTTCCTCTGAGAAAGTAATTTTTATTGTTAGATATAACATTTTAAACTGCACAGTGGCAGGGTGTTTGGGGTTGAGCTGTGTTTTACTGCATATTGAGCATCGGGACCCTACCTCTTCTACCAGCCACCATTCCTCTTGTACTCTGTTTTAATTACTTTTAGTATCAGTTATACTTTTCCTCTACCATGTTGTGTTTTGCTTTTTAGGAGTGTTCCTTCAAATAGCAATCCTATCAAGGTTGGACATTAAGGATTCTATATCCTTGATACTAGCTGATGACAAAAGAACAGTTATATAGGTTGTTTTGCTTCTCCCAAGAGTGTGGATTCTATTCCTATGTTTAAGGCTTTGACTGTAACATACTGAATGTGTGACACCCTACTTGCCTCCTCTGTATGCTGAGTCCCTGGGTACATTTGACTGCACCCACCCACCCGCCCACCTACTAATCTGATTATTTATCTTGCATTATTTTACTGTTGTCAGCCCTACTGTTGTTCATTACCTTTTTAGCCTTCTCACTTTTACTGTTACAACTCTCCTGGCTATAAAACATTATGCACTTTATTGCTGTCTTACCTTGCACCGGGTCAATGTGGGATCAAGGAGGAAATTGGGGGGGAGGTGTCCCTCACCACAGATGGAACCTTGGAAGCCCTTGTCTGCTCTCTGGCGTGCAGATCAGCCCCACTCCTGTGCACTTACCTCTCATTCAATTATTTTTCATCTTTGACATCATTATTGCTTTCAGTGCCTCAGTTTACCACTCCTCCATACTATCACAAATCAAACAGATTTCTTGCTGACATCACTAACTTCAAACATGGACTGTGTCATGAACAGGAAACTGATGACCTCTCTGTTTAGTTCTGCAACCCCTCTACCAACCAACCAACAACCAATCAGCCAACCAACCAACCACATGAAACTGACTGAATGCTGGCTGACATCTCGTCATCCACCATAAGTACTGCTTCTTCCAGTTGAGCTGGAGGTCTTTTCTCCTCCTTGACCAAAGTATTGTGGAACAGTTTGCTCCATATAGGAACATGGCCTGATGCAAAGCTGTCAGCTTTCCAACATTTTCCACTTGTTTGAGAACATTTCCCATTTGTTTGAGCGTATATGAAAATCTTGGCTGCTAATTCCATAACTGGGTACAAAGCTATTTCATTAGAACTAATTGACTTGTAAACTTGTGAATAGAGATTGTTAGTAGATCCAGAAATGAAAAGAGAACTAGCGAGTTGTTTGATTTTTGTTCCGTAGAACGTTGCACTAGCCACAGTACAGCTCCACTATAAAAGCTATTATCGAACACGATATCAGTTAGTTGCTCCCTGTAACCAAAAGGGAATTTCCCTGACTCACGCCAAGTGATTGGAAACTGTAGTGAATGTGTGTGTTGGGAATATAATGGTGATGTACTTGTGTTGATGCTTTGCTAACACCTGTGTTTCAGGGTGGCTACTTCTGTATCCAAAGTGGCATGTGTAGGGATGTGTTGTGGCTCTTCCAGTAATGCAGTGAGCACATAGACAATAATATTGGTTCAACAAAATATTCTGTATTATTTGATGGTTCATATACAGCAGATCGACAGCTGTGGCCCGAGTGCTGATTGTGGCTAGTGGCAGCAAGTGATCCCACTGAGGCAGCATAACAGCAACCGGCAGCGACAGCAGCCTTCCTGATGCAACACAGGAGTCTGCTTTGCAACACAATGAGCATGTGATTGGACTAGTGTAATCTGCTTGTGGCCGGGGGAGGGGGAGGGGGGGGGCTGGCTATCAGGGCTGTGCAGACACCTCTGAATCACACCCAGCACACTATAAGGCTGGTCGGAGTGTCAAATGACAGCACCTACTGAGAGGCCTCACTTCCATGGCACTATTTCAGCTTCGCCTAATTGCAGAGGTTACTCAATAAGACTGTAGCTTCTCGGCTGCACTTCTGAACACTGACTGGCATGTAGGCTGCACTAGACAAATGCATGGCTACAATGAAACGATGAAAAGAAGCTACTCTCTTAACAGGGGCATATATAAAAGGCTGTGCTGAAAAGTAATGCCTCCAATTTTTTTATGTGAAAACTCTTAAACCTTTTTAAATAAAATAAATGTTATTCACATTCTACATCTTTATTCTTCTTGTCTCCATATTTATTTCTCAAAAGAATCACCTTGGAAATGAACACATTTTTCCTACTAGGTAATATTTTGTTGATGCAATCACTGCAAAATGTTTGATTTTGTTGACAGAAACACAGCTTCCCTTCTGCTTGCAACATGTTATCACCATCAAAGTAAAACCCTTGAAGATGTTCTCTAAGTTTTGGAAACAGGTTGAAGTCGCATGGGTGCAATTCAGGACTATAAGTGGGATGATCGATGACTGTGAACCTGAGGCATTGGATTTTTGCAGATGTCACAGTGCTCCTGTGTGGTCTGGCATTGTCATGCTGAAAAAGAGGGTGTGCTATGTGTGGATGAACTCTTTGAATTTGAAATTCGATTACAGTGTGCTGTTTCTCATGCACCAACATAGTTATGTTATACACAGCTATGTTACACACTATAATTTGGAGCCCTCTAGCACCACCTGGCTGCACATATGTAGACATGAAGAATAAAGATGTAGAATGTTAATAACGTTTGTTTTATTTGAAAAGCTTTAAGAAATTCCTCAAGAAACTTCAAAGGCATTAATTTTCAGCACACCCTCGTAATTGTATTGGCTGGGTGTGCTGTGACATGAGTTCTGTTCCTGTCACATAGCCATCTGTGATACGTTCTTTATGCTACATAATGTAGCAATTCAGCCCAACATCATAGACACTCTGAGTTGCAAAAACTATTGAGTGCCCAACTGCAAAATTACACGTGTGGGTGGCACACATACCCCTTGGCTTGCTGCTGTGGCCTGTTGAAATTGATATCACAACAGGTGGGCTACTGAGAGCTATGCACCACAGAAACCAAAGGCATCTCAAATACCACCCTCGTCTTTGGATACTGTCTCTACTACAGGAAACACTAGATCTATCACCACTCTTCCACTGCACTATGAGTAGCTTATCCAAAGAAATGCCCCCCCCCCCCCCCTCTCCCCACATATCAGACAGTTTAATTGCTAGTGATCAACTGATGAAGCATTTACAACACAGTACATGGGTTTGAAGCAGTAGAGCTCATATAATACTAGAAATGCAAAAGTGAC